>NW_022681472.1:28909414-30109414 GCF_009764315.1 Trachypithecus francoisi | reverse complement strand
CTTTGATCAGCTAAGCAACTACAAAGACAAATCTCCAGGTAAAGAAGCAGTAGTGGTGTGCTCCATCTATAAAAGGAAGGATGAGAACTAAATTGCTGTGGAAAATTCTTTCAATATGGGGAGAAAGAGGCAGAGAGAAAAGACTAAATTGACTTTTTTAGTGTCTGAATTAATGAGAAACTGTGTAACTATATAAAATGAATGTCAGAGTCTCGCACATAATAGGCACTCAATAAATAATACAGAAAATAAATGCTATATTATTGGCTTCTCAATTACTTCTCATTATACCACTCATTGCCCCCAGACTGCTATGATTGTTGGCTCAAACTACCTCCCACTGGAATTCTAGCTCCCCTTAACTCCCATACTGGTTTCAAGTTCTGTTTCTACCTGTCATACAAAATCAATCTTTTACGACATGATAATGATTCCGTTATGTGAAAGAATCCACGCTTGCTAGGCCAGTGCTGCAAAACATCCTCTCTTCTCATTTTGCAGAAGCAGCAGCTAAAGCACAGAAAGGTGAAGTAACTTAGTGAGAAAGGTGAAGTAACTCAGTGATATGGTTTAGCTGTGACCCCACCCAAATCTCACCTTGAATTGTAATAATCCCCATGAGTCAAGGGTGGGGCCAGGTGGAGATAATTGAATCATGGAGGTGGTTTCCCCCATACTGTTCTCGTGTTGGTGAATCAGTCTCACGAGATCTGATGGTTTTATAAAAGGGAGTTCCCCTGTACAGGCTCTCTTGCCTGCCGCAATGTAAGATGTGACTTTGCTCCTCATTCACTTCCTGCCATGATTGTGAGGTCTCCCCAACCATGTGGAACTGTGAGTCAATTAAACATTTTTCCTTTATAAATTTTCCAGTCTTGGGTATGTCTTTATTAGCATCATGAGAACAGACTAATACACTTAGCTAAACAAGACTCAAAGTTAGTAACAGGTACAGTAAGGCTTTGAATTTAGATCATATAAATCTAAAGCCTCTGATCTTTGTGCTACAAAATGATTATCATCCCTGATATTCACGTTTTTTTGCTGTAACATTCTAGGCTCTCTTGTGCCTTGGGGACTTTACACTGGCTAATTTCTTTGCCTAGACCACTCTTCCTGAAGTGAGCTGGGAGTTTGTTGTTAAGCTGAAATAATCAAAAAGACGAGAATCCAGTTTTAAAGAGTTTTATTCAAGCTCTAAGTTGACAATAGCCATTAAGGTAATACAGACTCCAAAGGAATGGGGACAGTGCTCTGGCAACTGAAAAGTTAGGTCTTGTTTATATAGGCAGAAAACACAGAAATTTAACAGGATTACAGTATGTTTTTCATAAGGCTAGATTATGAGTTACCACAATTTGATCAGTTACAGTTGTTTTGCTTTTCCTTTCACAATCTAAACGTATATTTAACATTCCACCTTAGACAATGTTGTCAGAGACACTGGAATCAGAATCACTCCATCTTAAATAGGTGCTGGGTAAAATGAGACTGAGACCTACTGGGCTGCACTCCCAGATGGTTAATGCATTCTAAATCACAGGATGAGACAGGAAGTCAACACAAGATACAGGTCATAAAGACCTTGCCGATAAAACAGGTTTTCAGTAAAGAAGCTGGTCAAAACCCATCAAAACTAAGATGGCAACGAGAGTGACCTCCAGTTGTCCTCACCGCTACATTCCCATCAGAATCATGACAGTTTACAAATGCCATGCAATGTCAGG
Organism: Trachypithecus francoisi; assembly: GCF_009764315.1. NCBI lineage: Eukaryota > Metazoa > Chordata > Mammalia > Primates > Cercopithecidae > Trachypithecus > Trachypithecus francoisi. The sequence goes on along the minus strand of NW_022681472.1, from coordinate 30,107,687 downwards.
AAGATACCCTATAGGGTCTAAAAAGGAGAGGCATGAATAATGCACCCATTGTTTAACATATCATCAAGAAATAACTACAAAAATGGGCAACCTGCAGCCCTCGGGACTGCTCCGCCTGTGGAGTAGCCATTCTTCTATTCCTTTACTTTCCTAATAAACTTGCTTTCACTTTACTCTATGGACTTGCCCTTAATTCTTTCTTGTGTGAGATCTAAGAACCCTCTCTTGGGGTTTGGATCCAGACCCCTTTTCTGTAACAGTTTGATAATGATAAGGTCTTTGGGTAAGAGAAGTAAGAGGGAAGCTAATCTATAATAAATATATTAACAGTGAAGAGGGAAGAGTCTTCTTCTCTTGCACCCTGTATGCTTTTAAAACTTTTTTAAAAACTGTAGGTAAGAAAAGGCTAATCTATCATTAGAAGAATGAGGGTCACAGCTTCCCAGGTTACAGCTGCAGAGGGTGTAGCTCCCTGTCAAGTGACTCAGGTCCCATAATCACATTCCTTTAAGTCTCATTCACATGCTGCCTTAAAATTCCTCATGAAAAGTCACTTTCTCAATGAGGCCAACCCTCACAACCCTTTTTAAAATGGTAATGTCCCACACTGTACTCATGCTTTAATTTATTTCATAGCATTGATCAACTTCTAATATACTATACAATTTACCAGTTGTATTTGGGGTTCATCTTCTTATACTACAGCAAGGGTTTTTCACTCTTTTGTTCATCGATATATTCTAAGCACCCACGACAGTAACTGGCAACCATGGTTCTCAGCCAAGATACCTGGCTTGGCCAATAAAGCAACCCCTCTTGGTCAAGCTCTCTTGTAAAGAATACAACCTACAAAATTGAAATACAATACTCATATCTGTTGAATAACTTAATGTTTAAACCAAACTTGTCCAACTCGCCTTATTTTGTTGTTGCTCTGTTTTGTTTTGTTTTAAGTTCTTAGTTTCTGTCTCTAGTGATAAGTAGAAAAGAGGGATGAGGAAAGGTCTTTACTGGCCCAACTGGAAACAGAAACTAAGAACTCTGACTGTATTCTCTCCCTTGGAAACTCCTGGGTTTTTTTTTTGTTTTTTTTTTTTGAGACAGAGTCTTGCTCTGTCGCCACCCAGGCTGGAGTGCAGTGGCTGGATCTCAGCTCACTGCAAGCTCCGCCTCCCGGGTTCACGCCATTCTCCTGCCTCAGCCTCCCAAGTAGCTGGGACTACAGGCGCCCGCCACCTCACCCGGCTAGTTTTTTGTATTTTTTAGTAGAGATGGGGTTTCACCGTGTTAGCCAGGATGGTCTCGATCTCCTGACCTCGTGATCCGCCCGTCTCGGCCTCCCAAAGTGCTGGGATTACAGGCTTGAGCCACCGCGCCCGGCCTTGAAACTCCTGGTTTAAAGGAAAAGGAAACTCATAAATCACATCCTCCTTAAGCTGCTATGATTGTTATATGCTCTATAAAAAAATCACCGCCCCTTCAACTTCAATAAATTGTTACCAGTCCTATTTCTTACAGAACGTAAAGTTAATCTGCTTTCTTCATCTACATAATCATGTGATGTCAGTCATGTGACAACAACCCTAAAACTACTCCCAAAGCCTCAAAAAAGTCCTTCATTGTCTAAGCTAAGTATTTCACAATATTGTTTTGAGCAAAGCTCTCATCTTCTTTCCCCTTTAAAGGCAAGGTAGTTGGCCATTATCTTCCTTTAAGAGTGTTGTTCAAAATTAAAACCGTAAAATATCTATTATCTCCAGAAGATAATAGATTCTTCCAGTGGGCAAAACAAACTAAAAGAAACTTTTTTTACAACATCATCCATCACTGTAACTCCTACATATGTTGAGCACATAAAAGCTGCAACTTCATTCTGTTTACTACTCGACAAAGGGAGATTCTTATGCAAATTAGTCAGTTAAAAAGATGTTCATTAATTAGAATGGAGAAAAATTGTGAGAATCAGTTTCTTAAAACGTGCTGATCCTAAATGATCTCTGATGAAAGTAGCTCTACACTGATCATTTTTTGCCAGCCTTGTTAAGAGTATTCATTTACATAGCTTTGTTTTTTTTAATGTGCCACAATTTCTCACTTCATGCTCAGTAGTACACATAATTATTGACAAAAAACCTAATTACAATAAAAGTTCTGACATCTGTGGTGAGTCCTGAATTGAACAACCTAACTAGTTATATAAAAAGTCTTTTAACAATCCAGTTTATTTTGACTAGTTATACTTAGGCTTGAAGCACATATGCCTCCAGAAGTGCCTGTAAATAATCAAGAGGCAACAAGTGTGGCTCATGAGATCAATATTTCCACTTACATCTATGAAATCTCTGTGACTGAAAATATTATTTTCTCTGAGTGCTTGCAGATTCTGCTTCCATGAATCCTAGCATACTGCAGCTACCTCCAAATTTTCTCGCAGCTTCTAGTCCTCTACCCATTCTCTATATATAGCACTCAAAGAAACATTTCTAAGATGAAAACCTTACCCTTTTGCTCCTGATACGGTTTGGATCTGTGGCCCCACTCAAATCTCATGTCAAATTGTAATCAACAATGTTGGAGCTGGGGACTGGCTGGATCATGGTGAAACGGGAGAGTTCCCTCATCCCCTTTACAGGATGTTGACACAGGCGTGGCTCACATGTTTGGTTACCAATGCTCAAACCCCTGATGGGAGAGGGAGTATGCAGATGGGCAGGTGCAGGAGTCGGGGCAAGTGCTTCGGGCTCTGACTCTGCGATAGTGTCTAGGGGTGGGTGCCTGCAACCCCAGTGTTACAATGCTCCTTTAGCCTTGCCATCCACAGACAGCTCAAGTGTTAGCCAGTTCAATGGACCCTCTGCCTTTTCGCAAGGGAGGAGGGCTAGTATGACAGCTTTCTTTATCCTGAGCTTTTGTCCAGCATCCCAGAAGAATTGGGTCACATGTGAGCTTGAAGGATGAATATGGGGTTTTATTGAGTAGTGGAGGTGGTTCTCAGTGAGATGGATGTGGAGCTGGAAGGGGGATGGAGTGGGAAGACGACCTTCCCCTGGAGTTTTGGTCATCCAGTGGCCAAACTCTCCAACCACCTCCAGCTGAGCTCCTCTTGGTGTTCACATGTTCCTTCTCTTCTCCCTTTCTCTGCCACAGCATTCCACTCTTTGTCTTTGATTCCTCATCTGCTTCTGGAACCTGGGCTCAGACTTTATGTGGGTAAAGGATGGGGGTGCATGGCAGGCCAAAAATGCAACTTTTTGGGCATGAAAACAGAAATGGCTGTTCCCACTTAAGGCTGTGGGTCTTCAGGCTCAAGGGTGGTGCCTTGCAGGGGAACCACTTTCATCTACTCAGTGTTTCCCTGTCTCCTGTCCATATTAGTGGGGGTCATTTCTCACGGTTTAACACAACCCCCTTTGGGGCTGTCGTCATGATAGTGAGTTCTCGTGAGATCTGTCTGTTTAAAAGTGTGTAGCACTGGCCGGGTACAGTGGCTCATGCCTGTAATCCCAGCACTTTGGGAGACCAAGGCGGGTGGATCACCTGAGGTCAGGAGTTCGAGAGCAGCCTGGCCAACATTGTGAAACCCCATCTCTACTAAAAGTACAAAAATTAGCCAGGTGCCTGTAATCCCAGCTACTCAGGGGGCTGAGGCTGGAGAATCACTTGAAACTGGGAGGCAGAGGTTGCAGTGAGCAGAGGTCATACCATTGCACCCCAGCCTGGGTGACAAGAGCAAAACTCCATCTCAAAAAAAAAAAAAAAAAAGTGTAGCACCTCCCTCACTTTCCTCCTGCTCCATTCATGTGAAGCACCAGCTCCCGTTTTGCCTTCTCCCATGATTGTGAGTTTCCTGAGGTGTCCCCAGAAGCTGAGCAGATGCCTGCATCATGCTTCCTATACAGCTTATGGAACCATGGCCAAACCTCTTTTCTTTATAAATATAAAAGAAAACCTCTTTTCTTTATAAATTACCGAGTCTCAGGATTTCTTTATAGCAGTGTTAGAACATAGTAATATGGCTTCCTTACTTAAAGTCCTTCAGATGCTTCCTAGTTTTTTTTGCTTTGTTTTTCTTTTTTTTTTTTTTTTTTTTTTGAGACGGAGTCTCACTCTGTTGCCCGGGCTGGAGTGCAGTGGCCGGATCTCAGCTCACTGCAAGCTCTGCCTCCCGGGTTCACGCCATTCTCCTGCCTCAGCCTCCAGAGTAGCTGGGACTACAGGCGCCCACCACCTCGCCCGGCTAGTTTTTTTGTATTTTTTTTTAGTAGAAACAGGGTTTCACAGTGTTAGCCAGGATGGTCTCGATCTCCTGACCTCGTGATCCGCCCGTCTCGGCCTCCCAAAGTGCTGGGATTACAGGCTTGAGCCACCGCGCCCGGCCTGCTTTGTTTTTCTATAAGGTAAATCCTAAACCCCTCAAACCACTGACTAGGCCCTGGTTGATACAGCTTATTAGTCCCATTCCCTTTATACACAGGCTCCACAAGCCATCAGTTCTAGAAAAATGTCATGTTCTTTTTGTCTCTAGACCTTTGCCTAAACTACTACATCGGCCTAGACTACCTTGTCCCCACCCTACTCTTGTCATCCCCCTTGACAGCTAATCTCTCTCTATCTTTAGGTCTCAGCTGGGGCTTCACTCTCTCCTGACGACCCCAAATCTGGGTTCAGTGCCTCACTTCTTTCTGCCAGGATACCCCATACTTCTATTATCACAACCCTCTTTATATTTTTAAGTTCACTCCTCTGTATCCTACAGCAGATCATGAGCTCAATAGGGAGAAAGTTTATTTCTATTTCAATGGTGAACCTATAGAATCTAGTAGTATACTTAATAATATATATTGACGGCCAGGCGTGGTGGCTCATGCCTGTAATCCCAGCACTTTGGGAGACTGAGGCGGGTGGATCACCTGAGGTCAGGAGTTCGAGACCACGCTGGCCAGCATGGGAAAACCCCGTCTCTACTAAAAATACAAAAATTAGCCAGGTGTGATGGTGGGCACCTGTAATCCCAGCTACTCAGGAGGCTGAGGAAGGAGAATCGCTTGAACTCAGGAAGCGGAGGTTGCAGTGAACTGAGATCTCGCCACTGTACTCCAGCGTGGGCGACAGAGAGAGACTCTGTCTCAAAAATAATAATAGTAATAATATATATTGACATAATCAATGACAGATGACAAAATAGAGGGAAAAAATTTCAAGTTCACATAATTCATAAAGTATCCTGCCACTCGAACTCAGATCTGTTCCAAAGTCCACGTTTTTACTATAATATATGACTGAAATAAATTAATACCCCAGGATGGTACTGGCTATTAGTGGACCAATCCTCAGAGACTGGAAACAGAAATCCATAGAGCAAGGAAGGGGAGAGGCAGCCCACAAAGCAGGGGGTGGTGTCTGAATTTTCAGCATGTGGAAAAACAAAGTCTTAACAAATGACCCAGGCCAGAACATAGATAGTTGGGTATATCTTGATGCCGACAGTTGCACCTCAGCTACTAGATTTGAGTTCAGAGCCAGGATACAAATACTTTTTAGAGAGCAACACATCTCTAGTCTTAGAGGAGCTGGGGTCTTAGGCACGCTTTCAAAGAAGGAATCTGGGAACAGAGAAACATAGAAGAATGATTCACAGTAGCAAAGACATGAAATCAACCTAGAGGTCCATTAACAGTGGACTTCATAAAAATGTGGTACATATACACCATGGAATACTACGTGGATATATTAAAAAAAAAAAAAATCATGTCCTTTGCAGGGACATGGATGCAGCTAGAGGACATTATCCTAAGCAAATTAACGAAGGAACAGAAAACCAAATACTACATGTTCTCACTTAAAGTAGAAGCCAAACATTGAGTACACGTGGACACTGGGAAGGGAATAACAGACACCAGGACCTGCTTGAAGGTGGGAGGAGGGTGCGAATCAAAAAACTACCTATCAGGTACTGTGCTTATTACCTGGATGATAAAATAATCTGTACACCAAAGCCCCAGAATGTGCAATTTACCCATGTAACATACCTACACATATACCCCTTGAACCTAAAATGAAAGTTGAAATAAAAAATAAATAAATAAATAAAATTTAATTAAAAGAAACAGAGCAGAGACCAAGGGATGAAAACCTATAAAGAAAGGATTTGGTGACTAGAGCACACCTTTCCTCCCTTCTAGTTACAGTATCTATTTTCCTAACTTGCACCCCTATTGAATGTCTGGTATGTGTTTGTATTTGAGTACCTTATTTTATCATTGTTTACATAATTGTCATTATTTCTGTTTATAAATTTCATACGTATTCAGTCTTTAAAAACAGGTGTGTGTGTGTATAAATGTAGACACACTTAGCACATTAAAAGCCCAAATAATCTTACCACTGCCATCACTAACCCCTTCTGAGATGAGCATTTCTCAGAGTTGAGCAGGAATTTTTCCAGGTTTATTATATGCAAATAGTAATATGTAAAATGTTCACTGTGGATTTGTGCAATGCATACTATTTGCAACTGACTTTTTTCACTAAAAAATGTGACCTGAATATCTTTTTCCATGCCTATACTTAAAGAAAACTAGCTCACTTTTAAAACCTCCAAAATTGCATTATATTTAACATAGTTATTTTGCCTTGAATTTTTCAGAAACAAATACTTTTCTCATTCATCTCCTTAGCTCTTTGCAGAATGCCGGTCACATAAAAAAAGCTCAGTGATATAAATAATTTCTACTATTTGTTGACATGTAAACACAACCCAAGTGCTGAAACATGTGCATCATTTAAAGCTCTCAAACCTTGTGAGGGGTGTATTACCATTTCCACTTTCAAGTGAAGAAAATTTCATGTTACAAGATTTAATCAAATTGCCGGATATGGCAGTGCTAGATGGCAGCCTTAGAACTCAGGTCTGACTCCCAAGACACAACAAATATAAATTGAATAAATGCATAGATGAGTCTCCATTTGTACAAATCCATGTCAGAAACCAAGTGTCACACCCTATATAAATCCTTCAAGAATGAGAAAAATCATTCAAGGAACAGAAGAAAAGCAAATGATAAATACAGAGCTGAGAAAGTACCTGAGAGGGTAGATGGTGACCAGAGCAAAGGGCACCTGGAAGAAACAATGAAGGGGAATAAAGAGACAGGTTCTACTCATGGGAGTGTGTCAGACTGAGGAATACATCAGTGTATAGTCACTGTGGACCATGATTACGATGTGACATAATCCATCAGAATAGTGCTCAGGAAGAGACAGTGGGGAGTTAAGGCAGAAGTGATGTCAGGTGCAGATAATAGTTTTGCCATAATCCAGGAAAAAGGAAATGAAGAACTGATCAAGATAGAGACATCAAGAACAAAGAATAAGGGTTCAGCATGGGAGATTCGTAGAACTAAAATTGAGCAATGCAACTGCTGGTTGGATGTGAGAAATACAAAGGTCAAAATGTTGGTAAGAATTTGCTGTCAGAGATAAAGTGGGGCCATGAACCAGTATGACCAAGAGGAGGAGAGCAGTCAAAAGGAAGATGACAAGTTCAGTTTTGAACATTTTTATTTAATGTATGAAGAGCATCTAGGTGAATTTCAGAGGGAAAGAGAAGGCCAAATTGTTCACCAATATGCCATATCTTATTAAACAAAGCTGCAAATACTTACTGGATTCCTACTCTAGGTGAATCCTCTGCTAAGTGTCTAAAGTCTGGGAGAAAAACTGAGTTAAATAGGTATTTAGGATTACTGTATAAGGTAATTGCTAAATGCAATGAGAGCTGAGAGGAATGAGCATTAAACAATTTCCATCATTGTTGGTATCTCGAGAAGGAAATCTGGAGAACAAAAGTACCAGAGAATGGGAAAGGGCTCAGTGTTACTGAGCTCTCCAATCTTATGATGTCAGAAGACCCTGACCTTGTTTCACTCCTATTCAGCTTTGTTATCAATGCTTAGAATGAAGGCACTGAAGACAGCTTATCACATATGGAGCTGTTCCTTAGTTTGGCAGGGTGGAATAGGGCTGGAAAAACAATATTCAAAATTATCTCAAGCAACTAAAATAATAGAAGCCCAAGAGATAAATGTTTAGAAACTTTGTTTGGAATATTTTATACAAAAAATCAACCTGAGATTTTTACTGAACCCCAAGTTCAATAAAAGCCAAAATATAAATCAAAATAAAAATTAAATTTTGGAATCTTGGCCAAAAAAAAAATCATTATATTCTTTACTAGTCAAGAAACATCTGAATAGTTTAATGAATTTTGAATATTCAGTTTTACATGGAAACTGGCAAACTTGAGACAAATAAGTGAAGAATTACATCACATTTAGGAAAAAAAAAAAGACTTGGAGAACTTAGAGGATTAGCCCAGGAAAGACTCAAAGGAGTAAGGAATAGAATGTTGTCTTAGGTATTTAAAAGGTAATAATTTGGAGAGTAAGTAGTTTCATCCAAAGTGGTCCAGAAACCAAAACTAGAAGCAATTAGTAGGTATTACTAAGAGGTACATTTCACTCTACTTAAGAAATAGCTTTCTAAAAAGAATAGCTGTTTATGGAATGGACTGTTAGATAAACAAGTAAACTCCACTTGCCTGAACTTGTCAAGTATCTATAGACACTGTGGAAGAGAACTGTGTATTAGTGGGGAGGTTGATTTTGAGAACATCTTTAAGATTTGATGACCCTGCATTCTGCAGAAGATCAGTAATGACTACACACGAAAAAAGATGAATCGAATCAATACAATAGAGTGAAAGATGAATCGAATCAATACAATAGAGTGAAAGAGATAGAATTTAGAATTTGGGATCTTGGATTTGAATGTTGATTCTGTCCATTGTGAGTTGTATAATTTTACCAAAACTCAGTTTCCTTATGTACAAATGGTAATGATAATGTCTGCCCTACTTCATCCTTACAAGAAAATTAAGTGAGACAATGTATATGAAGCACTCTGTATAAGTTGCTAGTTTTTATTACAAAATAATCATCAAAATTAGCCTCAAATCTCCTGATCAGGAAATTGAAACCACTCTGCCCTCATTAAACTTATATTCCAGGGAAAACTGGTTTCTTCTATTTTGTTCAGACCAATCATCTTAAGACATAATGTAACACGATTTCAGGCATTAATTAAAACCTTGTGTCAATTTTTTTCTATAAATAATTTAGAATCTATTTCTTAATTTTGCCTATTGCTAAAAATCCTTCTTTTTTATAACTTATTAATTGCTACAAAAAAGAATTATATGTAAAATCCATTATGTGTATGTGAAGAGTTTATATTGCAGAATTTATTTTTTTCTCTACCAATAAGTATCACATTTTTCCATTTATTCAGTTTTAGCTTTGATGTTTTATAATGTTCTTATAAAGATCAGGTCTCTGACACAGTGCTGCCTTGAAATTACTCTGCTTTCTCCTCTTTCCTTTAGAATTATCTTGCTTCTATAATGTTTTCCAGACTGGAGTAGCTTTTCAGAAAAAAGAGAGAGGGCCCCGATACTGATTTGTTCATGGCAGAATCCAGCAGCCACTACCAGGACTGAGATGCAAGATTTTTGCATATGCTTTCTCTGGCAAATGCCAACATTTTTTTTGCTATTTCCAGTGTCCAATCTGCTTGCCAATTATTTCTAATATACTGCTATCTGGTTTACCTGTGAATTATAAACAGTACTATATTTTAACGTGTGAGACAAAGGACAACTTCCACCCCCAAGCTGATTGAGCATTTAGTTTTCTATTTGCAAGCTCCAGAATAAAAAGGAATTTGAGAGCATACTGTGTGTCAGTATCAACCAAATACCCAGTTGCTTTAGTGCTTATCCTGAAAGTGGCCAGACCGAATCTGACAATTGGAAATTGCAGAAAGAGTAAAATTATTTTCACAATTCAAACTGAAATCAAGGTGTTAGTTTGTAGTTTATTTTCAGGAAAGCACAGTTAACTAGGTGTGTGTGTGTGTGATTTCTATACTTTGGGGAATTTAGGAGTTCATATACCTAGATTCTATTCCAAGCCCTACCGAGTAACCATATGAACTTGTGTACATAAATTGACCCCTCTGCATCTGTCTCATGTATATAGTGTGAACTCACCATAGTGAGTTAGATTATTTATTAATTACCCAGCAGCTCAGATTGTCTAAAGTTTGCTTTCATTAGGATTCTTTGACACCACACTAAAGATTAAAATGTAAGTAATCATCTCAAGTTAATAATCTTTTATCTAAATAAGCCAGATTTGGAAGTAGGAAAAAAGAGAGAGAATTGTTTTGGGGTTGGCACAAGTCAAAATGAAGTTGAATACAGGGAATTTAAACTGTAGGAAGTAAACCAAATAACCGGTTCAAAATATGCAGCAGAAGCTTGTTGGTCTACTTAAATTTGTCAAGAGTTTGTGAATGAGATAATTGTGGATACTAGCACCAGTGAAAAGATAACAGTCTGATCGATCTGTTTACCAGCTCATTCACAATTGTAGACTGACAAATACTTGTCAGGGACCTGACACTGATATCACAGGGGAAATAAATATGTTTATTTAATTAGTTACTTAAGCTTAGGCCCAAGATGTTTCCCTTGCCTCTGAAAATAAGTTATTTACTCATTGTCCATTATTAATCAAATAATCAATTATTTCTTAAACTGTAATTTATACTATTTTAATTAAAAAGTGGCAGTGTTCACAAAGTATTTATTATAAAAAATGCAAAACATTTTTTAAAGTTAGGATTAAAAAGCAATGTCAAAGATTTTATAGGAACTCTGACCTCTCATTTTTGGTATATTTAAAAGATAGTGTTACAGATAGAATTATGCTTCATTTTTATAGGCTATATACTCTTTGGGGAAAAATTAGGTCCTTGAATTAAAAAACTAGAAAAACAGATTATTCTCAATATGTGCAAATGGGCCAAAAATGACCTAATTTCTCCATAAAAGAGTTCAGTACTAGTATCTTCTAAATGATTTGCTTGTAAGAAAAGACAGCCCTTTTTTATTTTTCTTACTATTGTCTTTTCTGAATATTTAAAATATAAACTGTCTTACAGCTGCAAATGTGGAATATGTCTATAATGTCTAATCCCAGAAGCTGGGAAAGAGTTTTAAATAAGAGGTAATATTTTTTGATAAATACATCTACTATTTTTCCCCTCACCAGCATTGCAAATTTGTGTACTCAAATAATCACATCTATAAATTGCTAATCTAAGAACTGAGTTACCCAAGCCAATAACAACAAAAATCAATTTTATGTCAAATAAAACAGTTTTCCCCATACAAGAAACTGTGCACATGAGTGACAAACATGTCTCAGTCAGTGCTTCCTGCTTTCAGATGTTGGACAATAAAAGGTACTGATATACTGATTATTTCTGAAATAAGAAATCATGAAACTGTTTAATTATAAGATTACTTTGTAATATCTTTAGAATATGTAATGGTATAACCACCTGAGGGGTCTACCTTGCCTGCTGCCTAGACAGAACCGATTTCCCAGGACAGGGGAATTGCAATGGAGAAAGAGTAATTCACACAGAGCCAGCTATGCAGGAGACTGGAGTTTTATCATTACTCAAATCAGTCTCCCCACGCATTTGGGGATCAGTTTTTAAAGATATTTGGTGGGTAGGGGCTTGGGAAATGTGGAGAGCTGACTGATCAGGTTGGAGATGGAATCATAGGGGGATGAAGTGAGGTTTTCTTGCTGTCTTCTGTTCCTGGGATGGTAGAACTAGTTGAGCCAGATTACTAGTCTGGGTGGTGTCTGCTGATCCATTGAGAACAGGGTCTTCTCAAGCACTGATCTTAGGTTTTCCAATAGTGGTGTTATCCCCAGAAGCAATCTGGGGAGGTTCAGACTTTTGGAGCCAGAGTATGCACGATCCCTATATTGTAATTTCAAATCTTGTAGCTAATTTGTTAGTCCTGCAAGGCAGACTGGTCCCCAGGCAAGAAGGGGGTCTCTTCAGGAAAGAGCTGTTATCAATTTTGTTTCAGAGTCAAACCATGAACTGAATTCCTTCCCAGAGTTAGTTTGGCCTATGCCCAGGAATGAACAAGGACACCTTAAAGTTCAGAAGCAAGATGGAGTTGGTTAGGTCTGATTTCTTTCACTGTCAAAATTTCCTCAGTTACAATTTTGTAAAGGCGGCTTCAATGGTAGACTCCACTTGCCCCATAAAAGGGTTTTTTTTCTAATGTTTAAAATTAATTGTACATAGTTTGGGGTATCACATTTCCTGTATCACATACATTTGATATTTTGATATCTATATACAATATGTAATGATCAAATTAGGGTAAATGGCAAATCCATTACCTTAAACATTTATGTTTTCTTTATGTCAGGAATATTGCAATTCTTGTAGCTATTTTGAATGACAGACTAAATTATTGTTAACTATAACTTCCCTACTGTACTATCAAATACTAGGACTTATTTCTTGTATCTAACTGTATTTTTGTACACGTTTACCAACTTCTCCTTATCCCTCTCTCCCTTCTTTCCTTCCCAGCCTCTGGTAAGCCACCATTCTACTCTCTAACCCTATGAGATCTACTTTTTTTTATTCTGATAAACAAATTATATTTGGAAAATACTTACGTCATCTGCTATATGCTTTCGACTGTGCACTTCATTTAGACTTCTAGAAGTAAGCTTTTTCAATAGAAATAAAAGGTAGAGTAGTAAAGAAAACAGGATAACTTACATTTTCACCTATCTTAAAGAATAATATGTTTGAATATATTTGATCTAAAATAAATAAAAAACCCACTACTCCATGTGTTGGCATTTTATTATCAGTCTAAAGCCAGTTCTACGAAATACAAAACCATTTGATCAGAGTAGGGCCACTTAGCCTAGTTCATGTAAAGCCATTTTAATAGCCCTTGAGCAGAGGGGTCAATTCCTGATTACTGACATATAAACCAGCAACAAATATATATCCACAATAAATATATTTCAGTGTGGAGGTTCTGTTGCTATGAAGCAAACAGAATTTCAACCAATTTTGAAAGAGACTGACTTCCTCACCAATCATTATATTAGTCAAGGTCAATCAATGGCCTTTTCCAGCTCTAGTCTCCTGTGACAGTGGGCACAGGTGGCTCTAATTGGTACTACTTTTCTAGGGGGCAGCTTCTAAAACAATTCCAAAACAAAGACACTGAGAATGAATTCACTTTTAAACTACTCAGAGATGGTATTTCAATTCACCAATATTAATGTTTTTTAGCACTCTCCAGAGTCTTCCTGTATTTAGGTTATGTAATCATTACAAAGTAAAACTATTCCATGTCATGATTCAGGCATGAAAAGTGAGAAAAATCTCTTAAATCATAAATTGAAACTTAAGAGCCGAAATGTTCTTTTTTTTTTTTTTTTTTTTTGAGACGGAGTCTCGCTCTATCGCCCAGGGTGGAGTGCAGTGGCCGGATCTCAGCTCACTGCAAGCTCCGCCTCCCAGGTTCACGCCATTCTCCTGCCTCAGCCTCCCGAGTAGCTGGGACTACAGGCGCCTGCCACCTCGCCCGGCTAGTTTTTTGTATTTTTTTTTAGTAGAGACGGGGTTTCACCGTGTTAGCCAGGATGGTCTCGATCTCCTGACCTCGTGATCCGCCCGTCTCGGCCTCCCAAAGTGCTGGGATTACAGGCTTGAGCCACCGCGCCCGGCAAGCCGAAATGTTCTTAAGACAATAATGTGGAAGACATTCCTCCTTTGATTTGCAATGGATATGCCCCTAGCTATTTGGGGATTCTGTTTAGACTTCAGAAAAATATTAGAACATCGTTGAAATCTTCGTTCCCTCCAATCTTCCAATTGAAAGAACTTCTACTTCTTTCAAGTATAAGAGGCAGATAAGATGGTGCTATGTTTGTGGACTCAGAGGGGAAAAAGACCTATAGTACCTTGACAATTCATATCCTATGCGTAGCCACAATTTTTAAATGAAAGTATATCTGAAATTTATTTTATTTATTTATTTATTTATTTATTTATTTATTTTTTTGAGGCGGAGTCTCGCTCTGTCGCCCGGACTGGAGTGCAGTGGCTGGATCTCAGCTCACTGCAAGCTCCGCCTCCCGGGTTCACGCCATTCTCCTGCCTCAGCCTCCCGAGTAGCTGGGACTACAGGCGCCGCCACCTCGCCCGGCTAGTTTTTGTATTTTTAGTAGAGACGGGGTTTCACCGTGTTAGCCAGGATGGTCTCGATCTCCTGACCTCGTGATCCGCCCGTCTCGGCCTCCCAAAGTGCTGGGATTACAGGCTTGAGCCACCGCGCCCGGCCTGAAATTTAAAGAAGTATATGACACAGCCCCTTTTTTCTAACTCAGTGGAGAACACCCTATCTCCAAAGCTCCTCTAAGCAGATGCCAAACCAGAATTAGTAGACGCTAAGCTTCCTAAAAGCAGGGGCTGTAGCTTGTCTATGTTTATACCCCCAGGGCTCAGTACAATGTCGGTTACCTTATAAATACTCAGAAAATATTCATTAAGTGAATGAACATATGGATAAATATTACTGTACTTTAATTTCAGAAGGTAGATGATTTGGGGAAAGAGAACTAGCCTATCCTCACTGACTTACTGGGATAAAGCAATGCTCAGAACATAAATGTGCGGTCCATGCACATGGAGAGCAATCTTCTACTCTGAGAGACTGGAATCTAGTGAACAGTACTGTATTGCTGCACTTCAAGTCTGTATTAGTCTGTTCTCATGCTGCTATAAAGAACTGCCTGAGACTGGGAAATTTATAAAGGAAAGAGGTTTAATTGACTCACACTTCCACATGGCTAGGGAGGCCTCAGGAAACTTACAATCATGACAGAAGGGGAAGCAAACACATCCTTCTTCACATGGCAGTAGGAGAGACAGAAGTGCCAAACAAAGTGGGAAAAGCCCCTTATAAAACCATCAGATCTTGTGAGAACTCACTCACTATCACAAGAACAGCATTGCGGTAACTGCCACCATGATTCAATTATCTCTCACTGGTTCCCTTCCATAACTGGTGGGGATTATGCGAACTACAATTCAAGATGAGATTTGGTTGGGGACACAGCCAAACCATATTGAAGTCAGCAAACTGAGGTTTTTGCAGTGGTTTTGTGATTGTTGCATCTTTGTGATCTTATGCCAATTATTTAAGCTCTCAGCCTTATTCATCACCTCTGAAATGGGCCCTGAGCAATAATACCCTGACACGTCAGGGTATATTCTGAGTGTCAAGTGAAAAGCTCTGCATTTGTGGACAGTGACAACATTGTCATGACACATACCATACAGTAATGTGCATGTTCACCCTGTTCTTCAGAAAGACAGCTGTGGGGTCCTGCAGATTTTTAAATCATCAGAGCAAATATTCTTACTATGATAATGCTAAGAATGTAAAAATATTGCTTCTATAAATGTTTTTAGCACAAAATTTAGGGCAAAAAAATGATTTCCTGAAATTATAAAGATTGTCTCTCAGGAAATATCATTCTAACATTATTTGCAAGGAAGAAGTTAATATGACTCTTATTATTTATGTAGGAATCTAGCAAAACACTCTGAGACACTAATGTGATACAGCTTAAATCAAAGAACATTTGAATATTCTAGTATTTTAGCTAAAGGGCATTTTACCCCCAGAATCCCCTTTGGGAGTGATGAGCTTTATATCGCTATTAGAAATGCTGCTGGCAGATGGTCAATTGTCAATCTCCATTAGGGATTATGTGGCTGAAAATGAAGACAATCACCTTGTTCAAGGGCATGCCCTCTTTCCAGGAAGACCCATGTCCAATGACTGATTGACACAGAGCCTCTCACCCACCCTGGACAACTCTGAAGAGTCACCCTAGCTTCAGAGCTCCCCAAAGTGTTCACTGAGGCCTCCAGTGGGACTGCCTCCCTGCTTAGCTCCTCCCTCAGCCCAATCCTACCCTTCCCTTCCACAGCTGTGGATCCCAAGAAGATCCTAAATAAACCCTCTGCATGTTAATCTCCATCTCAGAATCTGCCTCTTGTGAAGCCCAACCTGCAATAACTCTCAAAATGTTTTTTTGATTTTGTTGAAGATTAGATGGAACCCCCCCAAAAAACACAATTTACCTATATAACAAACCTGCATATGTACCCCTGAACCTAAAATAAAAGTAAAAAATAAAAATGAAAAAAAAATGTAACTTCTGCAAATAGAAACTACTACATATTCCCTAGATAACAAATACTGTCTCTTACCTCATTTTTGTAAAGCACTTTGACATCCACAAAGCATTTTCACATTTCTGTTTTATTATGGTCTCTAAAACACCCCTTGAAAGAAGGCAGGGCAAGTAGTGTCACTCCCATATTAAAGATGAGGCATTGAAGCTCGGAAAAACCGAACAACTTAACCAAGGTTACCTAAGTATGTAGGTAGGTGGGTAGGTGGTCAGTCAGTCAGTTCATTAGTAGCAAATCTGAAATCTAATCTTCATTTTCTGACTTCTGATCTGGGCCTTACTTGACCATACATCACTTTTTCTCACAAAAACTTATGTTTGGGGTTCTGATCCTATGCAACTAGTATTTAATGACTCACCCATGAACAATTTTAGGAATTTATTTTAAAACATCTTAAAACCCCTTGCAAAATCTGCCAACATCCTGAAATATCAAGATACTGCAGTTGGGAATAAGTGTTCTGTGCTTACAGATTATTTCTTTCCAGTTTTTGTTGTTGAAAATCCTGGACTTGTTTTATTTCCTGACTAAGCCTTATCCATAATAAAGTGCCTAGTAAATACAGGATACATTTCGAAATTTAAAAGATGGAAAATAATGTTTATTTTCTCTATTTTGTGAAAAGTTAACCCAGGTCCTAAACTTATATATATGATTGCCCGGCCTCCAAGTAGTTCCATATCTGCTATTTTAATTATACAAACTCCTCCTTAATCTCTCCCTGTGCCACATACAAAACACATGTGCGTGCGTGCGCGCACACACACACACACACAGAGTTTTCTTTGCAGGAAATAAGCAGTCTTTTGTTTATCGAAATTCCTTTAAAAACCTACTTCTCAGTGACTTGGAAAACTTTTTGTTTCATTTTGGGTTTTTGTTTTTGTTTGTGGTTTGCTTTGGTTTTGTTGTCTTTTCAGAGTACCCACTAACAGGAGGTGGCTTAAATAATAGGCAAACAAGTAGACATTAATCTCAACAATAGCACAAAACAGTCTGGTCATGAATTCTTCACTCTATTAGAATCAACAGTGAACTCTCTTCTCCAGCAGATATCCTGTAGCAAGAAACTTTTTAAAGATAGAATTATCTTGTGCTTGTGAGTTTCCGTAGAGAATCTTTTTTCCAGGAATATTTTTCAAATTCAACACTCTAATTTGTGCTTGAATTTCTAAAATTCCCAATTTTTCTGAGTAATTCAAACCATACTGGAATATCGTGTGCTCCGTTTTAAAAGAGTAAAAAGTGGGAGAACAAAGTATAATGGTAGTGTAAATACGTACAGCCAGCCATTGTCCTGTAACTAATTTAGAGAACATAAATTGGAAGTGTCCAGGGAATGTGAGGACACCAGCTGGCTAGGGATATAAGAGAGAAATGGGGTGTTTATGGAGACTGGGGTGTTTATGGAGACTGAAGTACTGTGATGGGATTGAGACATTCCACACTTTTTTCCAGTAATGACATGATTAACACTCTAGTTTTCCAGGCAAAATCTAATCTAATCTAAATCTCTTAGACAGAAGGGGTCCATTTTCTGACTCTTTTAACAGATGCAGCTTTCAGTCTACACAAGACATAGCTAAAAAATAAAGTTCTTCTATTGTTTCAGTGCCTTAAAGTTTACTTCCAAGAAAAACATCTTATTTTAAATGATGTCACTTGTCTTACATTTACTCTAGTACTTTATAATCATTTGCTGGAAGATCTTGGTAGAGTTAATTATCATGATCATTGAGGTTAAGTAAGCTTTTGGTGTTAATGTCAGTCTTAAAATGATAATTGCCTGACAGCCAAGATATCCAGCAAAATTAAATTATTTGCCCTATATACAAAATGCAAAAGAGCATTAGGTCTAGAACATGAGACTCACAAAAGCCTGGGTTTTTGTTCAGTGCAGAAGGTCCTAGCTACTCAAAGCACAGTCCATGGACCGGTAGCTTAACTTAGGAACAGACTTTTTGAATCAGAATCTGCATTTAACAAGCTCCATAGGTGATTTCCATGCATATTCAAGTCAATAAGCCCTGTATTAGGTCATTTGTCTAATCATATTTATTATAGATAAATGGGTAAGGATCTATATGGTCCTTGTATCACAGATTGGTCTCCCGCTAAAGTTACATTATTAATATGCCATGGCTGCAGCTGAATCACACATGGTCCACAGCCCTTAACTTCAGCTTGTAATCATTGAGATGCTTAAGTCCTACCACCTACATCTGTCCATCAGATTTCCCAGAATATCTGAACCATAAGCACAAATAGGATCTGATATGCAAGGACTCCAAAATTTGGTCCAATATACTTGCCCATGTTCATTTCCCATCATTTCCTCCTAAAAATTTTATAACCTAACTACAATAGTTTCTATCATTTCTTTAAAAGCCTTGCATCATTATGCCGCTATGTCTTTGCTTATACCATTTCCTTCACCTGGAATGATGGTCACTCCATCCAATTCATCTTTAAAGCCCAGATAATGTGTCACCTGTAAAATGATCCCTGATCTGACCAAGTATAACAGCTTGGTTATCCTGATTATTTAGCATATATTACATCGTACATTTAATTGTTCAGGTCAGTCTCTTCCATGAAACTGCATATTTCCTAAAGACAGGGAATGTGTCGTATGTTTGTAAACACAAGATCTGCCTTAATCATAGACAATACTCAACATTATTTGTTAAATTGATTTGAAATTTCATTGTCATAAATTCAAAGTAACTGTCCAAATTCTATTGTCAGCATTTGATTACAATAAATTTCTTACAAGACCAATGTATAGCTTGTTGCTATCTGGAGATTTTTAGGAATAAGAAATTTTGCATAAGCAGATTTGATACTGAGGCATATAAGAGAGGCCACCAAATTTTGTATTAAAGGAGGAGACTACACAGAAAAGGGGGAAGATCCCATGAAGCTACCAGCAACTTGACCTTCTCTGTTGAGTAAGCTCTACAGTCCTCCAGTGGAACAGGGGCAGGATCATGATCTTTAATAACATTTAAAAAGCAGCAAGTTATAATGAGTAATTTACTAAGGCCATAGTTTCTATCTGGAAAGAAAGTATGGAGTTTGGAGAAGCATATGGGATTTAGAGTCAGAAGGTCTGTGTCCTTAGCCCCAGTGACGGGATTTTTTTTCAATCCTCTTTGGCAGGAAATGGTCTAAGTCAGCCACTGAGCCTCCCATTACATAAACTAAAGAGGATGATAACATCCATCTCACCTATTTCATAGGAATTTTATTAAAATCAAATGAAGTTGCAAGCCAAATCCACCTTGTAAAACAAAATCAATGAGTCTTCACTGAATAATTGCAAAAACACAACTCTGTCCTACATGAAACCATGCCTACAAGTGAACATTTTTCTCATTACTAGAAAAGTCACTCTCAAATTTTAAACACAAATGTAGAAATAAAAAAAGCTTTTACTAACTAGCCGTTTTAGAGAGATTTTTAAAAGTATATTTACCCTAGACCTGAGAAACACTTCATATAGTCAGATATTTTCAATGCATGCCCAAGTATTTACCGGTAATTTCATGTCAGGTAGTTAAAATTCTGCAAAAGACACCAGTATTTATTGAGCCCTTAATGTGTGCGAAGTGCCAGGAATATGACAGTGAACAACACAATTCACTTCCTGACTTCATGAAGTTTACAGAATAATCGAGATACGCATAAGTAAATAGAATTCTTAAATCCCTATATTTTGTTTTATTTTTACTGGAAAAAAATGAGTGATTTAGTATTGGTACTTCATAAACTGCTAAACTGACAACTAAGTTGCACCAAAAAATCAAAGAGGTGGCAGCCAGAATTATAAAAGTTGCCTAAAGGTCAGCCAGAGGCAGCCATTGCTGACCTTGAGTGGCTGTAGCATTCTGAGAGAATCCTGTATTTCAAACACCCTTTCTTACCTGCTTGCTGAGTGGTTTCCAAGCAATGTATTTGGAAAGATTCAAGAAATTTATGCACAAAAAAGGAAAAAGAATCCACTGCATCTTTTCCTCAGTTTTAGTTCCAGGTCTTCCTCTAAAAAGATGTCTGATGTTGTGCAAATCATGTAACTTCCCTGACCCTCAGTTCTCATAAAAATTGTAGTTTTGACTAAATGATTGTAACTCTCCTAGTTCTAGTGTCTAGTCATCTCTCTCTTATTTAAATTCAAAGTTGGTATAGAGAATTAGAAGAAAATTTCAAAGTACTATAATAAATAAAAGATATGCGAATCCCAGAACTCACAATAAATTCTAATACCATTATCATAAAGATGATACCAAAAGTATTGTTTCTCAAAATTTGTATCATTCTCTATTTTTATCATAATCACTAAAAATATTGTATTATAGATCCCAAGCCCGTTACTTCCAGCAATGCACTGTATATAATTTCCCAGATAATGTGCAAAAGTGTTTTTTCACCATTTCTCTGGAAGTATGGGGATAAATGTAATTAATACAAAATGTTTTAAAATAAATGACTTTTAAAAAAATTACTTTAGGCCAGGTGCAGTGGCTCACGCCTGTAATCCCAACACTTCGGGAGGCTGAGGTGGGCAGATCACGAGGTCAGGAGATAGAGACCATCCTGGCTAACATGGTGAACCCTGCCTCTATTAAAAATACAAAATATTAGCCAGGCATGGTGGCACGCACCTGTAGTCCCAGCTACTCGGGAGGCTAAGGCAGGAGAATCGCTTTAACCCAGGAGGTAGAGGTTGCAGTGAGCCAAGATTGCACCACTGCACTCCGGCCGAGGTGACAGAGCAAGACTCCACGTCAAAAAAAAAAATACTTTAACTACAAGCAGACCCTGAGGCAAACTGGACAGTCTTGACCTGTGAGATACCCTCTTACTTCCAGTCATGGAAACTGCATTTTCCAGATGGCATATAAGACCCGATACCTATGTTTTTCTAGAATCCTTTTGCAGTTGACTTTCTTCTTCCTAAGGCCCACGGTGCGTGCATGACCCTTGGGCCCTGGATGAGCTCTTGTACCTGCAAATCTTGAGAGCTTGGAGACAAGCAAGAAAATCCTTTCAGACCCTCTCCGCCACTGTCAGCACCACTTCCCCACCCTTTCACCTTGATCTGCTTGATTTTGTGTTTTTGGGAAAACCCAGTAGCTACTGGTCACTACCTGCTCACAAGTCACTGTATGCTCCCTGTCTTGTTTCCATCTTGGTTTTCCTTTGTTTAAGAGGATGAAGCCACTTAGGATCCCTAGTGAATGAGATTTGTTTGGTTGAAAGTTGACCCAAAGTGATAAGTGGTTTATTGTAAAGAGGAAAGAAGTCTATAATTAGAAAACCCTGGGGGACCGAGGCTGGTCTCAGGACCACGGAATAGCAGAACACAAATATGCAAGTCAGAGAACTAGCCAAGGTTTTATAATCAAGCTTCTAAACAGGTAGTCTAAATTCAACTTCAAAAATTACTTTATAAAGAATTCAAGTGCCATGAAGTTATGTTTTAACTTGGCTTCTTTGGCTCCGAATAGTATATATTGGTATCTCTAGTGGCTATCCCCTTCCCGTTGTTAAAAACAACATGTAAAGAAATCCTATAAAATAGGTAAAACACATTTTAAAGTGCCATTGACTGCTGAGGCAACTCACTTAATATCAACAAGTCTCAGTTTTTGGAAGAGATATTGCCACCCTTTCTAGTCCCTATTAGTCTAGAAAGGATGGCAATACCTCTTCCAAAAACTTCACAAGGAAGTTGTAAGGAATAGATGAGATCATCTATACAAAGCCCTTTGTGAACAATAAATCATGATAAACATAGACTTGTTACACCCATCATATCATTTAGAGTTTTTTTTCTCACAGATTAAGGTAGTTCAAAAAGGAAGGTAGTTCAAAAAGGAAGTCACTTTCTCTTTATTTTTGCTCCCAAAGAACCATCAATTGCTTAAGGGGTTGCTCCCAAAGAGCCTGGAGGTAGAGGAGGGGAGGGGGCAGTTGTTTACTTAGTTTTTTGAAATGTTTCCAAGGAGAATGAAAACTAAAACTTGTGTGTGTCCTTTTTCATTTGCCTTGTGTCTAAATTGGAGTGTAGGCAAAGGGCAGCTGCTTTGCTAGATGTGAACATTTTCTGAGCAGTATACTGTGCTCCAGTTGCAGGTGGACAGTGCCCAGTACTCCTCATTAGCTCATGGTTCTGCATCACGTTCTTCAAAGAGCTGCTAAAGCACCCACACACCACCTGCTTGAGGGTGCAGCCAGGGCTGAGTGACATAGTGTGTGCCTCTCCTGCAGGTGCATTCATAAGAAGCCACAGGGTTATAAGAGGCAGAGGGCTGAGAAGATGTTTCCTACAAATGGATCTGAAACACAGCCTGTTTGTATATGTGCAATTCATTGGCTTCTTAGAAACAATCCTTTGCCCAAAGTAACAGTTAATCGTGAAAATGGACTAAAACATGAAACTTTAAAAGTACACGAGGAAAAGGAATATTTCTATTGCTGAGTCCCAGTTGGGTTTGACTTTGGCCTTTCCATAGCCGAAATGGTATCCACTCTTTTCAGCATTTTGGCCCTGAGAACAGCTGATGAAGAAGAAATTGACTGAGTTCAGAACAATCCTTCAGATGTCTAGAATAATCAACCACCTTCCATAATTTCAGTCTTACTAACTACATGAGATGGAGTGCATAGAAATCTGATTGACTACTCAATTAGTCCAAATTCCAGTTTGCTGCCATCTACAATGTGCATCCAAAGGTCAGCTAGTTTATAGAAGAGAAGAAGAAATGGGAGATTTATACTCGAAGGATTAAAGTAGATCACTAATGATCACTATTTAAATAAGGACCTGCTGTTACTTATTAAACAAGAAAAGATTTGGAGGCTTCCATTTGTTAATGTCATTCAAACATCTGCTATACACATTCTACCAATGGGCTATGAGCCACAGAACTGAACTGTGACTGCTGGGAACAGTCAGCGGGGCTCAGTAAATTGCCTTGAGGAAATGTTCTGCCACAAACATCTGTAGTTATTCTTCAGCTGAAAGGCCAATATTTCCAGGGCAGCGGGGTCCCTCTAAGTCAGTGGTTCATAGCCTCAGCTGCACCAGGCAATCACCTAGGAGCTTTAAAAAGTACTGATGTTCATCTCATCCCCAAGACTCCAGGACTTCCATTTAATTGTTCTGGGGTGTGACCCAGGCACACAGGTGATTCTGATTTTCAGTCTGGTTTGAGAATGCCTGGTCCAAACAGGTAGCACTTGGTAACTGGAAGATGTAACCACCAAACCTCCCATATAATTTAATTTGCACAACAAATTTGGGCTCATTTGTTCTGCTGGATTCAGGCACTCCCCTGGGCAGTGGAAAATTTCTTACCAATTCACTGCCCTTTTGCCTCCAGCTCACCGTTACTTTTTAAACATCTTATTCCCTTTTGCTATTTTCAATAACCTTCTGTAAATGCAAAGGCTTTTTTTAAAAAAAATGTATTTTCTGGGCATTTCAGCATATTCAATTTGGTTTCCTTTATATTTTAGTTTGGCTTCATTGATATTTATTTTTTGTATTCTAGCTGTTTCTTGGATGGTTCTTATTTTTCTCCTAGATTCATGTTATTTGCAAACACTATGCACAGAATCACTTCTGGTGAGAAAAGGGCCAAAAGGAATAAAGTACTCTTGTTTTCCCCATGGCCCCACACCCCATAGAGTCACTGAGGCTCCCTTTGTAGACACTAAACGGGAGAAGCATTAACCAGCTTCACTCATCTGCTAACCACTTTGTGCAAGGTGAGCTTTCTGGTCTCCGTGGAGCATGTACAGTGTGTACAACCTGAAGTATTATTTAGACCTTGATGTATTACTTGGCAACAAACGAGGAAACAGGTATAATTTGTTAAATGATAATCTGACACAAAAGTGCATACAAAGACAATTAGGAAATGTGAAACACAGATTCGTTGATCAGTTATAAGTATACCCAATGCCCTAAATGAGTATACACTTAGTATCCACTTTAGCCAATGCAGCCATGATCTTTCTCTCCTCATGTTTCAATGTCTTTTTTATAAGGAGCTGGTGTGCAAGGGTTGATTTCAAACCAGTACATTGCATATGAGACCCAGTAAGCTCAGGATCAAAACCTAGGCAAGAAAATAACAGAGAGATTAGGTATTAAATGCAGGAAGGGGCCTTTTTCTTTTGCTTTTTTGTTTTTTACATCCACTTGACTTTGAACAAAAGTTGTTTATTGTTTTAATAAAACTAGACTCACAAATGTTGCCATGGCATGGACTCTGTCAGCATTTCCATTGTAACCTTTGCTTTTGGGGGGTTTTAACTCAGCAATAAAACTTCCTCTTGGTTAAAATCTGGCAACCAAAAATAACTTGGAATCTCTAAGGCTCAGCCATGAAGGAAATAGTTGGATGTGAGTGTGTGTTTATGTACCTTTTTAAAAAGAAAAAAAAAAAAGTTCATTTGATAATTCTTAAAGAAACATTATAAAATTTTTCCCTCTGACTTTTAAAGTTTCTAATTTTTAACTCAAAATTTCATCTACGCTCCATTAAAGGTACATTCACTTAAAATATTTTACCTATTCAACATAACATAGAAATATGTTTCTCTTTACCTATTTTTATCTTTTCCAGCCTCTTATTAAATGCACTTATATAGTAACGAGATTGCAAGTTTCTGTGTTAAATAAATCCAGTTTATTACTCTATTGTCACAGTTAATCAGTCTTTTTCATAACAGTAACTCTCTTTGCTAGAATCCACAGAGCAGACCATGAAATGGCATGGGCTTTTGAAATCTCCCATCTGCTCAACTTTTCTCATAAACATATGTAAAATGATTAATTAACACAACAAATGGAAAGTCCTCAAAGGATTTAGGAAATGGGCAGGGTGAAAATTGGAAATAATTTGAAAATTCTAGTCTTACTTCTTCTCACTAACTTCATACGAAAACTTTAGCAAGTTTCATAACATCCCAAGAAATTACATTCTTCAAAAGGATGCATTGGGACTCTGAGTTCTTGTTGGTGCCCCCTTTCTAAGATTTGAGTGTTGTGGCATTTGCCATTTTGAGCTTCAATACCAATGTTCAAACACACTTTCTATTTATTGGAAATAGCAAAATGGGTAAGAGACAGAACCTTGCTTGAAGGAAAGGCAGGCAGTTCTAGCAGCTGGGAGGATTGTGATTTCAGCATAGTTAATCAGTGTCTCAAGCCTGGGACTTTGAATCTCTTTAGGAGTGATGCACAGGTTCAAAGCCAGTCAAAGATCACTTGTCACATATATGGCAGCCAAGACTCCAGCACTGCTGTGGGGAGGGTCTAGCACAGCTGTTCCTAGTAGTGGAGTCTTGAACAGACTTCCTAAGATGATCTCGGCCATGCCTTACCTCTCTTTTATCCTACTACCTTCTTGAACATGGTTCCCCAACATCTCCATCAATACTGTGAGCTATCTGGTATCCTTCTAATACATTTCCTTTTCATTTAACATTACCAGAATTAAGATGGCATTATTTGTAATGAAGCATTCTAACCAGAAAAAATAGAACACTTACAGGGACAAATTATTTTCTTTCAAAGTCATACAGGATCTTACTTTTTAGTGTGCTCCTTGGATCAGCCACATTGGTATCACCTGGGAGCTGGTTAGAAATTCATAATCGCCTGCCCGTCCCAGTCCCATTGAATCAGAATCTGCATTTTCACAAGATCCCGAGATAATCTGTATGCAAACTCATATCTGAGAAACATTAGCCTAGGGTAACCCTCTATTTAAAGCTTAAAACTTTAAATTTAATTGAGTGCACACACTCAATTATGGATTATCACTCCTTTAGATATTGCTGCCTCAAAATTTTGTTTTAGTTTAATATCATACCTAGAGCCTATGAAAATGGAACAATAATATTCTTTATTTTGTTATTATACTTTACATTCTAGGGTACATGTGCACAACGTGCAGGTTTGTTACATATGTATACATGTGCCATGTTGGTGTGCTGCATCCATTAACTCATCATTTACATTAGGTATATCTCCTAATCCTATCCCTCCCCGCTCCCCCCACCCCATGACAGGCCTTGGTGTGTGATGGTCCCCTTCCTGTGTCCAGGTGTTCTCATTGGAACAATAATATTCTTACAGGCAGGACCCAGATATTACTTATTCCTGTATTCTTCTGATAATTTTTCAAAAAGACTAAGCAACAAAGAGTCTGAGACATTGCTAGTGGCATCCAGAATTGAATGCACCAGGAATCTCATAGAGCAAGTCATGGTAAAGCCAGATAACTGATGATTTGTGATTTTTACCATCTCTTTGGGTAACCTGGGAAATATATATCTTATCCCTCTAAGACTCTTTTTTTTTTTTTTGAGACAGAGTCTCGCTGTGTTGCCCAGGCTGGAGGGCAGTGGCCGGATCTCAGCTCAGTGCAAGCTCTGCCTCCCAGGTTTATGCCATTCTCCTGCCTCAGCCTCCTGAGTAGCTAGGACTACAGGCGCCCGCCACCTCACCTCGCCCGGCTAGTTTTTTGTATTTTTTAGTAGAGACGGGGTTTCACCGTGTTAGCCAGGATGGTCTCCATCTCCTGACCTCGTGATCTGCCCGTCTCGACCTCCCAAAGTGCTGGGATTACAGGTTTGAGCCACCGTGCCGGCCCCCTCTAAGACTCTTAATAACTCTATATGAAGTAGGCAATATCACCCTTACTTTAACAATGAAGAAACTGAGAATCAGGGAGATTTATGTTTCTTGACCAATACCAGCAGGTAGTTCTTAGGCTCTGGTCTGCAGACTCCATGCTCGTTTTATTTCATTACCCAGCAGCCCTTCAAGAGAGGCAAGGGACTGGTGCTCAACAAAGAGCAACAGATAGTTATTGAATATCAAGGGTTCCAAGTTAGATTAAAAGTTTCAAACAAGCCATCTCTTCTACGACATCTTAGTAGAAGGAACAGAAGATTTGGAGTCAAAAGACTTGGATCTTAGCATTATCACACACACATCATTCGTGAAACTGACAGTAATTTAGTATCTAAGCTGACATTTCCTAATCTACAAAAGAAAGATAACCATTGCAGATATGAGAGTTCTGTGAAAAGTACTTTGAAAGAAAAGCAAAGAACTACAAAAATTAAGCTGCAATGCCATTATCAGCTATCAGGACTGATGAGCATGGCTTAACGGCAATCTGTGTCTCACAGTTAGAAATGAGAAATACTCCCTTAAAAATACCATGTGGGAACCTGGAGAAAAGATTTCTAAGCTGGTCCCATCACCAGAAGTGGTTAAATGATCTGCATTTGCTATTTAAATTTTCCAATCTTGCCACTTTTCTGTCTTTTTTATCACTTAATGGAAGAGAGGTGTTAAATCAGCTTCTATGCTTGAGAATTTATCTATTTCTCTTTTTAGTTCCTTTTGTGTATATTTTGAGTCTATGTTATTAAGTGCATTCAAATTTAAAACTGCTATATATTTCTAGTGGAGTAAGCATTTTATCATTATAAAATGCTTTTTTTATTTCTCAAGTAATATTTTAGCTTAACATCTTGTCTAGCTTCAATTTAGCTCTGCTAGCTTTTTAGTCTTTGTATGGTGAATGTTTTTCTACCCTTTTACTTTTAAACTTTGCTATGTTCTTATGGTTTGCCTCTTAAAAGCAACATAGAGTTTTTAAATCTAGACTGACAATCTTTATTTCTAATTTGTTCACTTAATGTAATTACTGGTATATTTTATTTTACATATGCCATCCTATTATTTGTTTTTATTTGTCCCTCTTATTCTAGGTTCCTTTGTATCTAACCTTATGTGTTATTATTTTTATATATAATATTTGATTGTATTGTTTTTGTTTTATATTTTATTATTTTGAGATAATATTTCCATTAGCCTAGTAGTTACTTTACTATTATTTTATGTGTATCTGGTTACTGTCCAGTCCAATACAACAGTCATTAGCCATGTGTGGCAATTTAAATTTAAATTAATAAAAATTTTAAAAATTAAGTTATTCAGTTGTATCAGTCAAATTTAAATTGTTCAATAGCCACATGTGACTTCTGTCAGCATGTTGGATCGCACATACATAGAATATTTTTATCATGAAAGAAAGTTCTATTGGTAGCACTGCAGAGATGCCTAAAACAAATTAGTAGTTTCACCACTTTACAAAGTATTCTTTACTCCCTTCCTAAATTGTTTGCTACTATTGTTCCTTTCAATTCAATAGGTATTTTAAGGACCACAAGACATTATTATATCTTTTTTTGTTGTTGTTTTTGTTTTTTGAGTCAGAGTCTCGCTCTGTCACCCAGACTGGAGTGCAGATCCCGGCTCACTGCAACCTCCACCTCCTGGGTTCAAGCGATTCTCCTGCCCCAGTCTCCCGAGTAGCTGGGACTATAGGCGCACGCCACCGCACCCAACTAATTTTTTATGTTTTTAGTAGAGATGGGGTTTCACTGTGTTAGCCAGGATGTCTCAATCTCCTGACCTTATGATCTGCCCGCCTCTGCCTCCCAAAGTGCTGGGATTACAGACGTGAGCCACTGCACCCGGCCTATTATATCTTTATATAGCCAGTATTCACTCAGACTTACCCACATATCTACCTATTCTATTGCTCTTCTTTCTTTTCAGTATCTCTGGGCTTTCAGCTGAGACTATTCCCCTTCTGTCTGAAAAAATACAGCTAAGTGTTTTATTTAGCCTAGGTATACTGTTAAGAATTTCTCTTACCTTCGTTTGGAAATACCTTTATTTCACCTGTTTGAAGAATATTTTTGCTGGGTGTAGAATTCTGTTTTCACAGTTATTTTCTTTCAGCACTTCGAAGTTATGCCATTGTTCTCTGGTTTCCTTTTTGTTTGTTGAGAGTTGTTGAAGTCAGCTCTCAGTCTATTATTGCTCCTTTGAAGTCCTTCTGTCTTTTTCTATGAATACTTTTAAGATTTTCTTTATTTTATACTTTTAAACATTTGAGTATGCAGTGCCTAAGTGTAGTTTGTTTGTTTAACAATTCTGATATAGCTTTCTAGCACTTCTTAAGTCTGTAGCTGGGTGTCTTTGATTCGTCTTGGAAAATCCTCACTCATTACCTCTTCAAATATTGTATTTCTGTCCCATTTTTTCTCACACTTTAATTTCTACAAGTCTCATTCTATATATGTAAATACTTTTCTCAATAGCCCTTTTACCACTAATGCTGTTTTTTAAATTTTTCACTCTTTTTTCTATCTCTACTTCAGCCTAAATATTTTCTTCCAATCTATCTTCTGATAGTCTAATTCCTCTTCAACTCTCTCTACTGTGTTGTTATGCAATCCCACGAAGTCTTAATTTTAGTCACTGAATATTTTTCGTTGTGGAATTTTCATTAGCTCTTTTAGTGCTTTTCAGTCTTTTGCTAAATTTCCCAATTATTTTGTTTTCTTTTTAAATTTTTTGAACATATTAAACATAGTTAAAGTACAGGTCTGTTAACCATCATTTAAAAAATGGTTTCATGGGCCAGGACCAGGGCCCCTGCTTCTCTGTGCAGCCTTGGAACATGGCACCCTATGTCCTAGCCATGGCTAACAGCAGCCAAAGTCTATAGCTCAGGCCATTGCTTCAGAGGGTGCAAGCCCCAAGCCTTGGTAGCTTACAAGTGGTGTTGGGCCTGCAGGTGCACAGAAGTCAAAAACTGAGGTTTGGAAACCTCCACCTAGATTTCAGAAGATGTACAGAAATCCCTGGATGTCCAGGCAGAAGTCTGCTGCAGGGTCAGAATCCTCATGGAGAACCTCTTCTAGGGCAATATGGAAGGGAAATGTGAGGTTGGAGCCCCCACACAGAGTCCCCACTGAGGCACTGCCTAGTGGAACTGTGAGAAGAGGGCCACCATCCTCCAGACTCCAGAATAGTAGTTCCATCAACAACTTGTACTGTGTACCAAAAAAGCTACAGGCACTCAATGAAAGCCCACAAAGGAGCTGCCCAAGGCTGTGAAAGCCCACCCCTTGCATCAGTGTGCCCCAGATACGACACATGGAGTCAAAGGAGATCATTTTGGAGATTCAAGATGTAATAACTGCCCTGCTGGATTTTGGACTTCCATGGGGCCCACAGCCCCTTTGTTTTGGCCAGTTTCTCCAATTTGGAATGGGAGAATTTATCCAATGTCTGTGCACCCGTTGTATCTTGTAAGGATCTAATTGCTTTTTGATTTTACAGACTCACAGGCAGAAAGGGCTTGCTGTCTCTCAGATGAGACTTTGGACTTGGACTTTTGGGTTAATTCCAGAATGAGTTAAGACTTTGGGGTACTGTTACTTTTGGGAAGGCATGATTATGTTTTGAAATGTAAGAAAAACATGAGATTTGGAGGGGCCATGGGCAAAAATGATATGATTTGGCTCTGTGTTCCCACCCAAATCTCATCTCAAATTGTAATCCCCATATTTTCTGGGAGAAACCTAGGGGAAGGTGATTGGGTCATGAGGGCAGTTTCCCTTATGCTGTTCTCATGATAATGAGTGAGTTCTCATGAGATCTGATGGTTTTATAAGGGACTTTTCCCCCTTCTCTTGCTCTCTCACACTTTCCTGCCACCTTGTGAAGAAGGTGCTTGCTTCCTCTTGTGCCCTCATTGTAAGTTTCCTGAGGCCTCTCCAGCCATGTGGAACTGTGAGTCAATTAAACTTCTTTCCTTTATAAACTACACAGTCTCAGGAATTTCTTTATAGCACTGTGAAAATGGACTAATACAGGAATGAACAAAACCTCCAAGAAAGATGGGATTATGTAAAGAGACTGAAGCTATGACTGATTAGGGTACCTGAAAGAGATGGGGAGAGTGGAACCAAGTTGGAAAACATACTTCAGGATATTGTCTAGCAGAACTTCCTCAACCTAGCAAGACAAGCCAACATTCAAATTCAGGAAATGTAGAGAATCCCAGTAAGATACTTCATAAGAAGATCAACTCCAAGACACATAATCATCAGATTTGCTAAGGTCAAAATGAAAGAAAAAATGTTAAGGGCAGCCAGAGAGGAAGGCCTGCTCACCCACTAAGCTTATCAAACTAACAGCGGACCTCTCAGCAGAAACTCTGCAAGCCAAAAGAGATTGGGGGCCAATATTTAACATTCTTAAAGAAAAGAATTTCCAAGCCAGAGCTTCATATCCAGCCAAACTAAGCTTCATGAATGAAAGAGAAATAAGTTCCGGTTCCAGACAAGCAAATGCTGAGGGAATTTGTCACCACAAGGCCTGCATTGCAAAAGCTCCTGAAGGAAGTACTAAATATGGAAAGAAAAATCCATTACCCATGAACAAGTCTGCAAAATAACCAGCTAGCATCGTGAGAACAGGATCAAATTCACATATAATAATACTAACCTTAAATGTAAATGAGCTAAATGCTCCATTTAAAAAACACAGAATGGTAAACTGGATGAACAGCCAAGACTCATCAGTATGCTATATTCAAGAGACCCATCTCTCATGCAAAGACAAACATAGGCTCAAAATAAAGGAAGGGAGAAAAATCTACCAAGCAAATGGAAAACAGCAAAATAGCTGGGTTGTGATCCTACTTTCTAAAAAAAAAAAAACTGACTTTAAACCAACAAAGATCAACAAAAACAAAGAAAGGCAGAATTCTCAATACCAAAACAACAAACTATATATTCTTCTCATTGCCATATGGCACTTAGTCTAAAATTGATTACATAATCAGAAGTAAAACATTTCTCAGCAAATGTAAAAGAACTGAAATCATTACAGTTTCTCAGACCACAGTGCAATCAAATTAGAACTCAAGATTAAGAAATTCACTCAGAACCACACAACTACATGGAAACTGAACAACATGCTCCTGAATGACTCTTAAGTAAATAATGAAATTAAGGCAAAAATCAAGAAGTTCTTTGAAACTAATGAGAACAAAGACATAGTGTACCAGAAGCTCTGGGATGCAGCCAAAGCAGTGTTAAGATGGAAATTTGTAGCACTAAATGTCCATATCAAAAAGCTAGAAAGATTTCAAGTTAACAACCTAACATCTCAACTAGAAGAACTAGAGAGCCAAGAGCAAACAAACCCCAAAACTAGAAGAAGACAAATAACCAATCCAAGCTGAACCGAAGGAGATAAAGACACAAAAAAACCTTCAAAAAATCAATGAATCCAGGAGTTGATGTTTTGAAAAAAATAATAAAACAGATAGCCCACTAGCTAAACTAATAAAAGAGAGAAGAATCAAATAAACACACTCAGAAATGATAAGGGAGATATCACCACTGACTCCACAGAAACACAAGCAACCATCAGAGAATATTACAAACACCTCCATGCACATAAACCAGAAAATCTAGAAGAAATGGATACATTCCTGGTCACATACACCCTCCCAAGACTGAAAAAGAAAGAAATTGAATCCCTGAATAGATGAATAATTAGTTCTCAAATAGAGGCAGTAATAGCCTACCAACCAGAAAAAGCCCAGGACCAGATGCATTCACAGCTGAATTCTACCAGAGGTAAAAGAAGATCTGCTACCATTTCTACTAAACTATTCTCAAAAATTGAAAAGGAGGGACTCCTCCCCAACTCATTCTATGAGGCCAGCATCATCCTAACACCAAAACCTGGCAGAGATACAACAAAACAAGAAAACTTCAGGCCAGTATCCTTTATGAACATCAATGCAAAGGTCCTCAATAAAATGCTGGCAAACCGAATTTAGCAGCACATCAAAAAGTTTATCCACTACGATAAAGTAGGCTTCATCACTGGAATGCAAAGTTGGTTCAACATATGCAAATCAATAAATGTAATTCATAACATAAACAGAATTAAAAACAAAGAAACCACATGATTATCTCAATAAATGCAGAAAAGGCCTTTGACAAAATTCAACATCCCTCTATGTTAAAAACTCTCAATAAACCAGGTTTTGAAGGAATATACCTCAAAATAATAAGAGCCACATATGAAAATCCCACAGCCAATATCATACTGAATGTGCAAAAGCTGGAAGCATCCCCCTTGAAAACTGGCACAAGGAAAGGATGCCCTCTCTCACCATGCCTGTTCAACATAGCATTGGAAGTTCTGGCCAGGGCAATCAAGCTGAGAAATAAAGGGTATTCAAATAGGAAAAGACTCACAGTTCCACATGGTTGGGGAGGCCTCAAAATCTTTGCAGAAGGCAAAAGGCACTTGTTCCATGGCAGCAGCAAGACAGAATGAGAGTCAAGTGAAAGGGGTTCCCCCTTATAAAACCATCTTGTGAGACTTATTCACTACCACGAGAACAGTATGGGGGAAACTGCCTCCATGATTCAATTATCTCCCACCAGGTCCCTCCCACAACATGTGGGAGTTATGGGAGCTAAAATTCAATATGAGACTTGAGTGGGGACACAGTCAAACCATATCACCTTGCAAGCATAATCTGCAAAAGAACGATATATACTATTGTAGAAATAGTAATTCATTTTCCAGGAAAATTGACTCTGTCCTTCAGGTCTTTTTTTTCAGTAGAAACAGGGGCCAGGTGCAATGGCTCATGCTTGTAATCCCAGCACTTTGGGAGGCTAAGGTGTAAGGATCGCTTGAGCCCAGGAGTTCAAAACCAGCCTGGGCAACATAATGACACCCTGTCTCTACAAAAAAAGAAAAACTAAAAAGAAAAATCAATAAAGACATAGCCTTGCTTGTTGCTCAGACTGGAGTGCAGTGGTGCCATCATAGCTCACTGTAATCTTGAACTCCTACTCCTAGGCTGAAGAGATTTGCCCACCTCACTCTCCTGACCGACTAGGACTATACGCATGCACTACCATGCCTGGCTCATTTTTTAAAACTTTTTTGTAGTGAAGGGGTCTCACTAGGCTTCCCAGGTTGGTGTCAAACTCCTGGCCTCAAGCAATCCTCCTGCCTAGGCCTCCCAAAGTGCTGGGACTACTGGTGTGAGCCACCACAGCCATCCCCTTCTAGTCATATTGAACCACAGAAGGTCTGTTTGGTTTTCTAGTGACATTCTTTAATTTCTTTACCTTGAGAAAAAAAGTAACTTGGGGGTTAGTTTTGTTTTATTTTTCAATTGACCAGTAAGTTATATATATTTATGGTATACATCATGATGTCTTGATATATGTATAGGTTTTACATGTTTTACAAGGTTTTACAGTGGCTAAATCAAACTATGTATGTATCCCCTCACATACTTTTTTGGTAATAACACTTAAATGGTATATTAATGGTAATAACACAAAATCTATTCTCAGTGATTTGCAAGTATATAATGTATTATTTTTAAATATAGTCACCATGTTGTACAATATACCTTTTAAACCTATTCCTTCTGTTTAACTAAATTTTCTTGTCCTTTGACCAACATGTCCCCAATTCCTCAAACCGTCAACCCCTGTTAACCACCATTCTACTCTGTTTCTATGATTTCAACTTTATTAGATCCCCCATGTAAGTAAGATCATGTGGTATTTGTCTTTCTGTGCATTGCTTATTTCCCTGAACAAAATGCCCTCCAGGTTCATCCATGTTGTTGCAAATGGCAGGATTACCTTCTTTTTTTAACACTGAATAGTATTCCACTGTGTATATTTATCACATGTTCTTTATCCTTTCATCTGTTGATGGACACTTAGGTTGATTCTATATTTTGGTTTTAATGAGTTATGCTGCAATGAACATGGGATGCAGATGTCTGTTCAACATACCAGTTTTTTTATACGTATGCCTAAAAGTAAAACTGTTGGATCATATTAGTACTATTTTAAGTTTTTGAAGAACTTCCGTACCGTTTTCCGTAATGGCTATACTGATTTACATTCCCATCAATAGTATACACATCTAAACCAACATTTATATTTTGTCTTTTTGATAATAGCCTTTCTCACAGGTATGAGGTGGTATCTCATTATGGTTTTAATTTGCATTTCCCTCATGATTACTGATGTTAAGCATTTTATCATATACCTTTCACCTTTGTAAGTCTTTTTTGGAGAAATGTCTATTTGAGATATTTGCTCATTTTTTAATTGGGTTATTTGTTTTGTTGAGTTGTTTTATTCCTTATATATATTGGATATTAATCCCTGATCAGATAGATGGTGTGCAGATATATTTTCCCATTCCATGGTTTGTCTCTTCACTGTGTTGTTTCCTTAACTGTGCAGAACCTTTTTAGTTAGATGTAATCCCGTTTGTCTATTTTGGTTTTTGTTGCCTGTGCTTTGAGAGTCATATCAAAAAAAAAAAAAAAAAAATTCACTATCCATACCAGTATCATCAGCTTTTACCCCATGTTTTCTTCTAGTAGTTTTACAGTTTGAGGTTTTCTGTTTCTGTCTTTAATCCATTTTTAGTTGATTGTTGCACATGATGTGAGATAAGGATCTCATTTTAGTCTTTCTCCTATGGATATCCAGTGTTCCTAACACCATTTATTGAAGAGACTATACCTTCTCCATTCTATAATCTTGCCAGCCTTGTTGAAAATCAATTGACTATAAATGTGTGGATTAATTTCTGGGCTCTCTATTGTGTTACACTCATCCATGGGTCTGTTTTTACGCCAGTGCAATGCTGATTTGATTACTATAGCATTCAGCAATTTTGAAATCAGGTACTTTGATGTCTCTGGATTTATTCTTTTTGTTCAAGATTTTTTTGGGGGGGGGCTATTTGAAGTATTTTGTGATTCCATACAAATTTTAAAATTATTTTTTCTATTTCTGTGAAAAATGACATTGGAATTTTGATAGAGATTACACTAAAGCTGTAGATCACTTTGGGTAGTATGGACATTTTAGCAATAGTAATTCTTCCAATTCATGAACACAAGGTATCTTTCCATTTGTTTGCATCTTCTTCAATTTCTTTCATCAATGTTTTATAGTTTTCAGTACAGAGATCAGAGATCTTTCACTTCCTTGGTTAAATTTACTCCTAAATATTTTATTTTTTGTAGGAAATGTAAATGGAATTGTTTTCTTGATTTCTTTATCAGAGAGTTTGTTGTCCATGTATAGAAATGATACTGATTTTTGTATGCTGATTTTTAATACTACAACTTGGCTGACTTTGTTTATTAGTTCTCATAGGTTTTTGGTGTATTCTTTAGGGTTTTCTAGACATAAGACCATGTTATCTGCAACAGGGACAATATAACTTCCTCCTTTCTAATTTAGATGCTTTGTATTACTTTCTCTCACCTCTTTGCTCTGGCTAGGACTTCCAGTACTATGTGGAAAAGAAGCCACAAGGATGGGAATCCTTATCTTATTCCTATTCCTGCTCTTGGAGAAAAGGCTTTTAACTTTTAACCATTGAGTATGATGTTAGTTACAGATTTGTCATACACTTTTATTGTATTGGAGTATGGACAGTTTTCATCACAAAAAGATGTTAAATTTTGTTTAATGCCTTTTCTGCATCTATGGAGATTATCATACAATTTTTGTTCTTTATTCTGTTAATGTGATGTATCACATGTACTGATTTGCATATGCTGAACCATTCTGTCTCAAAGATAAATCCCATGTGATCATGGTGAATGACATATTTAATGTGCTATTAAATTTGGTTTGCTAGTATTTAGTTGAGGATATTTATGTCTGTGTTTATCAGGGATACTGGCCTGTACTTTTCTTTTCTTGTAGTGTTCTTGTCTGGTTTGGGTATCTGGGTAATGCTGGACTTGTAAAATGACTTTCAAAGTTTTCCCTCCTCTTCCATTTCTTTTTTTTCTTCCAAAACTATGTCTCTCTAACTTCCCCCGACTCCCACCAAAACACATATGTGCATTTCTTCTTCCTTCATTCTTTATTTATTTTATTTCAATAGTTTGGGGGGTACAGGTGATTTTAGTTTACATGGGTGAGTTCCTTAGTGGTAATTTCTGAGATTTTGCTGCACCTGTCACCTGAGCAGTGTACATTGTACTCAAGAGGTAGTCTTTTATTCCTTATCCTTCCTACCCCAGAGTTCCCAAAGTCAATTATATTATTCTTATGCCTTTGTATTTTCATAGCTTACCTCCTACTTATGAATGTGAACATACAATATTTGGTTTTACATTCCTGTGTTACTTCACCTTAGAATAATGGCTTCCAGCTCCACCCATATTGCTACAAAACACAGTACTTTTTTCCTTTTTATGGCTAAGTAGTATTTTGTGGTGTAATACACCACATTTTCCTTATCCACTTGAAGGATACCCACCATTACCACTTCTAGTCAACACAGTACTAGAAGTCCTGGCCAGAGCAATCAGACAAGAAAAAGAAGGCCAGGCCCGGTGGCTCAAGCCTGTAATCCCAGCACTTTGGGAGGCTGAGACGGGTGGATCACGAGGTCAGGAGATCGAGACTATCCTGGCTAATACGGTGAAACCTCGTCTCTACTAAAAAAATACAGAAAACAAGCCAGGCGAGGTGGCAGGCGCCTGTAGTCCCAGCTACTCGGGAGGTTGAGGCAGGAGAATGGCATGAACCCAGGAGGCGGAGCTTGCAGTGAGCTGAGATCTGGCCACTGCACTCCAGCCTGGGTGACAGAACGAGACTCCGTCTCAAAAAAAAAAAAAAAAAAGAAAGAAAGAAAAGAAAAAGAAAGAAAGGGCATGCAAATTGGAAAACAGGATGTCAAACTGTCACTGTTCACTGATGATATGATTATATACCTAGACAACTCAAAACACTCATCCAAAAAGCTCCTAGATCTGATAAACGAATTCAGTAAAGTCTCAAGATACAAAATCAATATACACAAATCAGTAACACTGCTATACACCAACACCAACCAACCTGATAATCAAATAAAGAACTCAATGCATTTTACAACAGCTGCAAAAAAAATAAAATAAAATATTTAGAAACCTACTTAGACAAGGAGGTGAAAGATCTCTATAAGGAAAACTACAAAACACTGCTGAAAGAAATCATAGATAACACAAACAAAT
The DNA here is from genome assembly GCF_009764315.1 of Trachypithecus francoisi. NCBI lineage: Eukaryota > Metazoa > Chordata > Mammalia > Primates > Cercopithecidae > Trachypithecus > Trachypithecus francoisi. The sequence goes on along the minus strand of NW_022681472.1, from coordinate 30,069,462 downwards.
GGAAACACATCTTACGCTAACGGATGGGTAGGATCAATATTGCGAAAGTGACCATACTTCCCAAAGTAATCTACAGATTCAGTGTAATTTCCATCAAAATACCATCATCGTCCTTCACAGAACTAGAAAAAAATACTAAAATTCATACAAAACCAAAGAAGAGCCTGTATAGCCAAAGCAATACTAAACAAAAAGAAAAACTCTGAAAGCCTCCTTTTTCAAGAGTTTGTACAGGATTGGTATTAGTTCTTATTTAAATACTTGGTAGCTTTCATCAGAAAAGTCATCAAGTCCTGAGATATTCTTTTACAACAGACTTTTTGTTACTAATTCAATCTCCGTACTCATTATGTGTCTGTTCAGATTGTCTATTTCTTCATTATTTAGTCTTGTTATGTTTTATGTGGCTAAAAATTTATTCATTTCTTCTAGGTTATCCAATTTGTTGGTGTACAATTTTTCAAAGTAGTGTCTTATGATCCTTTGTATTTCTATGGTATCAGTTGTTATGTCTCCTCTTTCATATCTGATCTTATTTATTTGAGTCTTCTCTCTTTTTTTCTTAGTCTAACTAAAAGTTTGTCAATTTTGCTAATTTCTTCGAAAACTCACCTCTTAGTTTTGTTGATACTTTCTAGTGCTTTTTCAGTCTCTATTTCATTTGTTTCTGCTCTGATCTTTGTTATTTCCCTCCTCATACTCACTGGGTTTCATTTGTCTTTTATTCAGTTCCTTGAGGTGTAAAATTAGGTTACTTATTTGAAAATCTTTTTATGTAGAAGTTTATTGCTATCAACTTTTTTCTTATAACCACTTTTGCTGCATCATTAAGTTTTGGTATGTTGTGTTTCCAGTTTTGTTTGTCTTCGAACTCAAATAAATTAGCAAAAAAAAATCCCATCAAAACGTGGGTTAAGGACATTAATAGACAGTTCTCAAAAGAAGATATACAAATGGCCAACCAACATAAAAAATACTCAACATCACTAATGATCAGGGAAATGCAAATCAAAACCACAATGTGATACCACCTCACTTCTGCAAGAATGGCCGTAATCAAAAAAGCAATAAATAATAGATGAGGGCATAGATGTGCTGAAAAGGGAACACTATTACACTGTTGGTGAGAATGTAAACTAGTACAACTGTGGTAAAAGCTGTGGAGATTCCTTAAAGAACTAAAAGTAGATCTACCATTTGATCTAGCAATCCCACTCCTGGGTATCTACACAGAGGAAAAGAAGTCATTATACAAAAAAGATACCTACACACACATGTTTATAGCAGCACAATTCACAATTGCAAAAATACGGAACCAGCCCAAATTCCCATCAGTCAATGAGTGGATAAAGAAAATGTTTTATACACACACACACACACACACACACACACCATGGAGTACTATTCAGCCATAGAAAGGAACAAGATAAAGGCATTCAAAGCAACTTGTGTAGAATTGGAGACCATTATTCTAAGTGAAGTTACTCAGGAATGGAAAACTAAACATCATATGTTCTCATCGTAAGTAGGAGCTAGTCTATGAGGACACAAATGCATAAGAATGATACAATGGACTTTGGGGACTCAGGGGAAAGGGCGGGAGGGGGGTGAGGGATAAAAGACTACACACTGGGTACAGTGTACACTGCTGTGGTGATGGGTGCTCCAAAATCTCAGAAATCATCACTAAAGAACTTATTCATGTAACCAAACACCACCTGTTCCCTGAAATCCTATAGAAATTAAATTTTAAAATTTTTAAAAATATTTTTTAAAATTTTTAATTTTTGTGGGTACATAGTGGGTATACATATTTGTAGGGTATGTGAGATATTTTGATACAGGTATACAATGCACAATAATTATATCAGGGTAAATGGGGTGTCCATCACCTCAAATGTTTATCCTTTCTGTTACAAACAATCCAATTATACTCTTATTGTTATTTTTTTTTTTTTTTTTTTTTTTTTTTTTTTTTGAGACGGAGTCTTGCTGTGTTGCCCGGGCTGGAGTGCAGTGGCCGGATCTCAGCTCACTGCAAGCTCCGTCTCCCGGATTCACGCCATTCTCCTGCCTCAGCCTCCCGAGTAGCTGGGACTACAGGCGCCCACTACCTCGCCCGGCTAGTTTTTTGTATTTTTTAGTAGAGACGGGGTTTCACCGTGTTAGCCAGGATGGTCTCGATCTCCTGACCTTGTGATCCGCCCGTCTCGGCCTCCCAAAGTGCTGGGATTACAGGCTTGAGCCACCGCGCCCGGCCTTATTGTTATTTTTAAATGTGCAGTTAAATTATTATTGACTATAATAATGATAGCACAACACACCCTGTTGTGCTATCAAACACTAGATCTTATTCATTCTTTCTGACAACTTTTTGTATCCATTAACCATCTCCATATCCCCCACCACCTTCCACTACCCTTCCCAGCTCCTAATAAGCATCATTCTACCCTCTATATCCATTAGTTCAATTGTTTTAATTGTTAGCTCCCACAAATAAGTGAAAATATGTGAAGTTTTCACTTTCAATGCTCAGTTCATTTCACTTAACATAATGACCTCCAGTTTAATACATGTTGCTGCAAATGACAGGATCTTATTCTTTTTTATGGCTGAATAGTAATCCATTGTGTACATGTACCACATTTTCTTTTTATCCATTTGCTCGTTGATGGATACTTAGGTTGCCTCCAAATCTTGGCTATTGTGAATAGTGCTGCCATAAACATGTGAGTGCAGATATCTCTTTGATAAACTGATTTCTTTTCTTTTGGGTATATACCTAGCAGTGGGGTTGCTGGATCATAGGGTAGCTCCATTTTTAGTCTTTTGAGGAACCTCAAAACTTTTCTCCATAGTGGTTGTACCAATTTACATTTCCACCAACAGTGTACAAGGCTTTCCTTTTCTTCAAATCCTTGCCAGCATTTGTTATTGCCTGTCTTCTGGATAAAAGCCATTTTATCTGGGGTAAGATGATATCTCTTTGTAATTTTATTTGCATTTCTCTGATGATCAGTGATGTTGAATACATTTTCATATGACTGTTTGCCTTTTGTATGTCTTCTCTTGAGAAATGTCTATTCAGATCTTTTGCCCATTTTTCAGATTTTTCCTATAAAGTTGTTAGAGATCCTTATATATTCTTGTTATTAATCCTTTGTAAGATGGGTAGCTTGTAAATATTTTCTCCCATTCTGTGTGGTGTCTTTTCACTTTGTTGATTGTTTACTTTGCTGTGCAGAAGCTTTTAAACATGATGTGATTGCGTCTGTCCATTTTTGCTTTACTTGACTATGCTTGCGGGATAATTCTCAAGAAATCTTTGCCAAGTCCAGTGTCCTGGAGCATTCCCCAATTTCTTTTAGTAGTTCCACAGATAGAGGTCTTAGATTTAAGTCTTTGATTCATTCTGATTTGTGTATGTCTCTGGATATACACAAAAGTCTTTAATCCATTCTTGATTTGCTTATTGACATATACAAAAGTCAAATCAGAATGAATTTTGTATATATCAAGATAAGGGTCTCGGTTTATTCTTCTACATATGGATATCTAGTTTTCTCAGCACCGTTTATTGAACAGACCATTCTTTTTTAAAAAAAATGTATTATTATACTTTAAGTTCTAGGGTACATGTGCACAACGTGTAGGTTACATAGATATATATGTGCCATGTTGGCTTGCTGCACCCATTAATTCATCATTTACATTAGGTATTTCTCCTAATGCTATCCCTCCCCTTGTCCCCCACTCCATCACAGGCCCCCATGTGTGATGTTCCCCACCCTTTGTCCAGGTGTTCTCATTGAACAGACCATTCTTTCCCCAATGTATGTTCTTGGCACCTTTGTTGAAAATGAGTTCACTTTAGATGTATGGTTTTATCTCTGAATTCTCTAAATCTTTTCTATTGGTCTTGTGTCTGCTTTTATGCTACTACCATGCTGGTTTGGTTACTATTACTCTGTAGTATTATATAACTTAAAGTCAGGTAATGTGATTCCACTACTTTCATACTTTTGCTCAGGATATCATTGGCTATCCTGGGTCTTCTCTGGCTCCACATAAATTTTAAGATTGTTTTTTCTATTTCTATAAAGAGTGTAATTGGTATTTTGATAGGTATTGCATTGAAACTGTAAGTTGTTTTGGGTACTATGGACATTTTAACAATATTGATTTTTCCAATCCATGAACGTGGAATATCTTTTAATTTTTTAGGGTCCTCTTCAATTTTTTTCATCAGTGTTTTAGTGTTTTCATTATAGAGACCTTTCACTTATTTGCTTGAATTAATTCCTAGGTATTTAATTTTATTTTGTGGTTATTGTGAATGGGATTACTTTTTACATTTCCTTTTCAGATTGTTCACTGTTGGCATATGGAAATGCTACTGATTTTTTGTATCCTGCAACTTTACTAAATTTGTTGATCAATTATAATAGTTGCTGAGTAGAGTCTTTAGGTTTCTTCAAATACAAGATCATATCATCTGCAAACAGGGACAATTCAACTTCTTTTCCAATTTAGGTGCTCTTTATTCCTTTTTGTTGTCTGCTTGCTCTAGCTAGTACTTCCAGCACTATGTTGAATAACAGTGAAAAGTTCACATCTTTGTCATGCTCCAGTTCTTAAAGGAAAGGCACTCAGTCTTTCACTATTCAGTATGATACTAGCTGTGGGTCTGTCATATATGGCTTTTATTATGCTGGCATATATTCCTTCTATACCCAGTTTTTCTATGGGAATGGGGGTTTAATTAATGAGGGATATTGAATTGTATCAAATGGTATTTCAACATCAATTGAAATGATCTTATGATTTTTGTCTTTCATTCTATTGATATGATGTATCACTTGATTGTTTTGTATATGTTGAACCATGCTTGCATTCTTGGGATAAATCCCACTTGGTCACAATAAATAAACTTTTTAATGTGTTTTTGAATTTGGTTTGCTAGTATTTTTTTTTGAGGATTTTTACATCAATGTTCATCATGGATACTGGCCTGTAGTTTTATTTTATTGATATGTCTTTGTCTGGTTTTGGTATCAGGGTAATACTGACTTTGTAGAATGAGTTTAGAAGTATTCCCTCCTCCACTATTTTTAGAATAGTCTGAGTAGTATTTGCATTAGTTCACCTTTAAATGTTTGGTAGAATTCAGCAGTGAAGCCATTGGGTCCCACACTCTTCTTTGCTTGGAGACATTTTATTACAGCTTTTATGTTTTTACTTTTCATTAATCTGTTCAGGTTTTTTATGTCTTCATGATTAAATTTTGGTAGGTTGTACGCATCTAGAAATTTACTCATTTTTTCTAGGTTTTCCAAGTATTGGCAAACAGTTGTTCATAGTGGCCTCTAATGATTCTTTGAATTTCTGCTATATCAGTTGTAACGTCTCATTTTTCGTCTCTGATTTTATTGATTTGCTTTTTCTCTTTTTTTCCTAGTTACTCTAACTAAAGTTTTGTCAATTTTGTTTCTCTTTTCAAAAAACCAATTTTTTGTTTCATTGATCTTTTGCATTGTTTTTGTCATTTCAATTTCATTTATTTCTGCTCTGTTCTTTATTATTTCTTTTCTTCCACTAATAATTTTGGGTTTGGTTTGGCTTTGCTTTTCTAGTTCTTTAAGATGCGTCATTAGGTTGTTTATTTGAAGTTTTTCTACTTTTTTGATATAGATACTTATAGCTATAAACTTTCCTCTTAGTATTGCTTTCACTGTGTCCTACAGTTTTTGGTATACTGTGTTGCCATTATTGTTTCAATAAATTTCTCACTTTCTTTATTCATATCCTCATTGACCCACTTGTCATTCAGCAGAATATTATTTAATTTCCACATGTTTGTATAGTTTCCAAAATTCCTCTTGTTATTGATCCATAGTTTTATTACATTGTGGTCAATTTTTTAATGTTTCAAGACTTGCTTTGTGGTCTAACATACAGTCCATCTTTGAGAATGATCCATGTTCTGGAAGAGAAAAACGTATATTCTACAGACATTGGATGACATGTTCTGTAAATACCTATCAGGTACATTTGGTCTATAGTGCAGGTTAAGTCTGATGTTTCTTTGTTGGTTTTCTGTCTGGATGATCTGTCCAAGGCTGAAAATGGAGTGTTGAAGTCTCCCCATATTATTGTGTTGAGGGGGTCTCCCTCATCCTTTAGCTCTTATAATATGTGCTTCATATATCTGGATCCTCCAGTGTTGGTGCAGATATATTTATAATTCTTATGTCCTCTTGATAAATTGACCTCTTTATCATTATATAATGACCTTCTTTGTCTTTTCTTATAGTTTTGTCTTGAAATCTATTTTGTCTAAGTATAGCTACTTCTGCTCTTTTTGGTTTCCATTTGTAAGGAATATCTTCTTCCATCCCTTTATTTTCAGTCTATGTATATACAGGTGAAGTGTGCTACTTCTTGCTTTATTATTCATTCAGTCACTCTTTGTCTTTTGATTGGAGAGTTTAGCCCATTTACATTCAATGTTATTATTAATAGACACTTACTCCTATTCCTACCATTTCGTTATTTGTTTTCTGGTTATTTTGTCATCTTCTTTTCCTTCTTATCTTTCTTTTAGTGAGGGTGATTTTCTCTGATGGTGTGTTGTAATTTCTTGTCTTTTATTTTGTGTGTATCTGTTATATGTTTTTTGATTTGAGGTTATGGTTACCATGAGGCTTGCAAATAGTATCTTATAACTCATTATTTTAAGCTGGTGAAAACTGAACACTTATTGTATAAACAAACAAGCAAGCAAGCAAAAGAAAACTAGTAGAAACTCTACACTTTAAATTCATCTCCCCAATTTTTAACTTTTTATTTTTATTTCCTTTTTTTTGAGACAGAGTCTTGCTCTGTCGCCCAGGCTGGAGTGCAGTGGCCGGTTCTCAGCTCACTGCAAGCTTTGCCTCCCGGGTTCACGCCATTCTCCTGCCTCAGCCTCCCGAGTAGCTGGGACTACAGGCACCCGCCACCTCGCCTGGCTAGTTTTTTTGTATTTTTAGTAGAGACGGGGTTTCACTGTGTTAGCCAGGATGGTCTCGATCTCCTGACCTCGTGACCCGCCCGTCTCGGCCTCCCAAAGTGCTGGGATTACAGGCTTGAGCACAGTGCCCGGCCTTTATTTTTATTTTTATTTTATTGTACTGTCTTGAAAAATTGTTGTAGTTATTATTTTTTATCAGTTTATCTTTTAGTCTTTCTACTTAAGATATGAGAAGTATACACACCACAATTATAGTGTTAATGATATTTTGTTTTTCTGTGTGCTTACTATTACCAGTAAATTTTGTACCTTCAGATGATTTCGCATTGCACATTAATGTCATTTTCTTTCAGATTGAAGAACTCTATTTACCATTTTTTGTAGGAAATGCCTGGTATTGATGAAATCCCTTAGCTTTTGTTTGTCTGGAAACGTCTTTATCTCTCCTTTATGTTTCAAGGATATTCTTGCCAGATATACCATTCTTGGATAAAACTGATTTTTTTTCCATCAGCATTTTAAATATTTCATGCCAGACCAGACTATCCTGGTCTATAAGGTTTCCACTGAAAAATCTCCTGCAAGACATATTGGAGCTCCATTGTATGTTATTTGTTTCTTTTCTCTTGCTGCTTTTATCCTTGAGCTTTGGGAGACTGATTACTAAATGTCTTGAATTAGTCTTCTTTGGGTTAAATCTGCCTTATGTTCTATAACCTTCTTGTATTTGAATACTAATATCTTTCTATAGTTGGGGAAGTTTTCTGTTATTACTCCTTTGAATAAATTTTTTATCTCTAGCTCTCTCATGCACATGTGCTTAATTTTAAGGCCATTAACTCTTAGATTTGCTCCTTTGAGGTGTTTTTCTACATATTTTAGACTTGTTTCATACTTTTTAATTTTTCTTTTATCTTCTCTGACTTGTGTATTTTCATATAGTTTTCAAGCTCACTAATTCTTTCTTCTGCTTGATCAATTCTGCTATAAAGAGACTTTCATGCATTCTTCAGTATGTCAATGACATTTTTCAACTCCGGACTTTCTGCTTGATTCTTTTTAATGATATCAATCTCCTTATTAAAATTGTCTAACAGAATTCTTAATTCATTTTCCGTGATATCTTGAATTTCTTTGAGTTTTCTTAAAAGAGCTATTTTGAATTATCTCCTGAGATGTCACATATCTCTGTGTCTCCCTAGTGTCTTTTTTTTTTTTTTTTGATGTAGTCTCATTCTGTCCCTGAGGCTAGAGTGCAGTGGCACAATGTCGGCTCACTGCAAGCTCTGCCTCCTGGGTTCACGCCGTTCTCCTGCCTCAGCCTCCTGAGTAGCTGGGACTACAGGTGCCTGCCACCATGCCTGGCTAATTTTTTTTGGTATTTTTAGTAGAGATGGGGTTTCACCATGTTGGCCAGGATGATCTCAATCTCCTGACCTCATGATCCACCTGCCTCGGCCTCCCAAAGTGCTGGGATTACAGGCGTGAGCCACCACACCCAGCTGTGCCTTCTTTAGTTCATTTGGTGAGGTCATGTTTTCCTGGATGGTCTAGATGCTTGTAGATGTTCATTGGTGTCTGGGCATTAAACAGTTAAGAATTCATATTTATTGTAGTCTTTGCAGTCTGAGTTTACTTATATCCATCCATCTTGTGAAGGCTTTCTAGTGTTCCAAAGGACTTGGGTGCTGTGGTCTAAGTTCTTGTAGACTCATAGAGGTACTGCCTTGGGGGTCTTAGGTAAGATTTGGAAGAAGTCTTTGGATTACCAGGAAGAAACTCTTGTTCTCTTCCATTACTTTTTCCCAAATAAATGAAGTCTCTCTCTCTCTCTCTCTCTCTCTCTCTCTGTGTGTTGTGTGTGTGTATGTGTGTGTGTGTGTGTGTGGGTGTGTGTGGGTGTGTGTGCTGAGCTGCCTGGAGCTGGGAGAGGGATGACAGAAGTCTCAATGAGACTGTGCCGGGTCAAACCTGAAGTCAGCACAGCTCCGGGCCTCACCTAAGGCCTATCATAACCACTGCTTGGCTACTGCCTACGTTTGCTCAAGGTTCTAGGGATCTACCATCAGCAGGTGGCGAAGCAGCCAGGCTTGCATCCTTTCCTTCAGGACAGTGAGTTCCCCTAGCCCTTGGCAGGTCCAGAGATGCACCTCAGGAGCCACAACCTGGAGTTGGGATTTTAGAAGTCTACCTGGTGTCCTATTCTACTGCAGCTGAGCTGGCACAAACCCACAGTATAAAGTCCTTCCCACTCTTCACTCCCATTCCACAGGCAGAGAAGTCTCTCCCCATGGCCAACACCACAGGCCCAAAGGGAATATTGCCAGGCTACCACCAATGTTCTCTTAAGGCCAAGGGCTCTTCGGTCAGCTTATAGTGAATGTTGCCAGGCCTGGCACTACCTCTTCAGGCCAGTGGGCTCCCTTCTAGCCCAAGGAAGGTCCAGAAATACTGTTCAACAACTAAGGCTTGAAATCAGGCACTCCAGGAGCCCATTTGGTGCTCTACCCCATTGTAGTTGAGCTGATACCTAAGCTGCAAGACAAAGTAATCTTTACTCTTTCCCTGGCTTTTCTCAAGTAGAAGGAATATCTTCTCCTAGCCACCACAGTTGGGAATGTGCTGGGTCAGACCTGAAGCCAGTATGTCTCAGAATCTCACCCATGGTCCATGGCATGTACTAACTGCTACTGCTGCTGACTACTGAGAGCCCAAAGGCTTTTTAGCATAAGGTGATGAATCCTGCAGGACAGATTCTTCCCTTCAAGGCAGTGAGTTCCCTTGTGGCCGGTGGTGTGTTTAGAAATGTTGTCTAGGAGCTAGAGCTTGGAATGAGGGCCTTACAAATCTGCCTGTTGCCATATCCTATTGTGGCTGAGCTGATATCCAAGTTGTAAGACAAAGTCCCCTTTACTCTTCCCTCTCCTTTCCTCATGCAGAAGGAAGAAGTCTCTTTTGGATCTGTGAGCTGCACTTCCTGGGGTCAGGAGAGGGATGGCACAAGCACTACCTTAGGCACCCTGGCTGATGTCTCACTAGGTGGTGTGATCACAAGTCCCTTGGCTCTGAACCCAGCACAGCCTTAGAATCTGCCTAGGAGTTGAAGTCCTTGTGGCCTAGGACTGCCTTTCAAGCTTATTTAGAACCTCAAAGTCCTATAGCCTGTGGTGGCAAGGCTTGGAGAAAATGGCCCATTTCAGATTTGTTTGATTACATGGTACCTAGAATGAATTACGCCATTTGAGTTTGATGTGGTCTGCTGAGGCTTAGAGTATGAGCTCAGTCCAAACAGTGGCCTCCCATAGACTCTATACAACACATGGAATATCCTTTTCCATCCTTTTAGTTTCAATGAATGTGTGTCCTTAAAGGTGAAGTGAGTCTCCTGTAGGCAGCATATAGTTGGGTCTTGTTTTTTTAAATCCATTCAGGTACCTATGTCTTTTAATTAGAGGATTTCATCTACTTAGAGTCAAGGTAATTATTGATAGGTAAGAACTTAATAATTCAACTTTGTTAATTGTTTTCTGGTTTATCTTTAAATCCTTTGTTCCTTTCTTCCTCTCTCACTGTCATCCATTGTGATTAGATAATTACCACTAGTGGTATGGTTTGATTCCTTACTTTTTATCTTTTATATATCTATAGATTTTTGCTTTGTGGTGACCACGAGGCTTACATAAAACAGTTATAACAACCTATTTTAAGCTGATGATGACCTAACTTTCATTGAATAAAATAACTCTACGCTTTTATTTGACCCCTTTACCTACATTTTATGTTTTTGATGTCACAATTTGAATCTTTTTATATTGTATACATCTTAGCAAATTATTATAGCTATTATTTTTAGTACTTTTGTCTTTAACTGCCATACTAAAGATATAAGTTATTTTCACACCATCATTACACTATTACAGTATTCTGAATATTTCTGTATATTTACTTTTACCAGTGAATTTTATACTTTCATGGCTTTGTATTACTAATTAGTATTCTTTCCTTTCAGCTTGAATAATTTATCATTTTTTGTAAGACAGACTTGATAGTGATTAACTCTCTCAGCTTGTTTATCTGAAAAGTCTTTATCTCTTCTTTATTTCTGTGGAACAGCTTCGCCAGGTCCAATGTTCCTGCTTAGCAGTTTTTTTCCTTAAATGACATGTTTCCCTTTGAACATATGATCCCACTCTCTCCTAGCCTGTAAGGCTTCTATTGAGAAATCCACTGCTAGACTTATTTGAACTCTATTATATGTAATTTGCTTCTTTTCTCTTGGTGCTTTCAGGATCCTCTCTTTGATTGTGATTTTTGATGGTCCGATTATATGTTTCAATGTAGTCTTGTTTGGATTGAATCTGCCTAAAGACACTTGACCTTCCTGTCCCTAGATATTTACATATGTCTCCAGATTTAGAAAGTTTTCTTCTATTATTTCTTTAAGTAAGCTTTCTGTCCCTTTGTCTTTCTCTTCTTTTTTAATTCCTGTAACTCAAATATTTACTCTTTTGATGCTGTCCCACAAACACTATAAGCTTTCTTCACTCCTTTTCATTTTTTTTTTCATTTTTCTCTTCTGAGTGTATATTTTCAAATAACCTATCTTCAAGTTTGCAGATTCTTTCTTATGCTTGCTCAATTCTGCTGCTGATGCCCTCTATTTAATTTTTCATTTTATTCATTGTATTTTTCAGCTTCATAATTTGTTTTTTTAAGTATTATTTATATCTCTCTGTTAAATTTCTCATTTTGGTCATTTGTTTTTTTCTTGATTTATTGAATTGTTTGTCTGTACTTTATTAATGTTTACTGAACTTCCTTAAAACAATTATTTTAAATTATTTGTCAGGCAATTTATAGCTCTTTTTTTCTTTGGATCGGGCACTGGGAGATTATAATACTCTTTTCATGGTGCTATGTTTCTTTAGTTTTATTTTGTTTCTCCTAGCTTTATGTTGATATCTGTGTTTTTGATGGAGCAGTCACTTTGTGCAGACTTTATGAGCTAGTTTCACTATAGAAAGACCTTGCTCTGTGGGGGACAGCGTGGATAGGGTGCAGCAGTTCTGGCATCAGTGAGGGTGCCAGCCATGTTGTGTCTGTGCAGCTCTATCACCTTAGGTCAGTGTTGGTGAAGATTGCAGGGATCCTCAGTATCCAGTACTGTGGATATCTGCAGTGACACTGAGGGTTGTTGGGGCCTTTGGTGGTGATGACTGCAAAGATCCTCTCAATCTATTTTTCTCCCACGGGGGAAGTTGTGGCTGAGGGAATCCCTCTTGGCACTGGGTCTGTTTTGTGCCAAGAGGCACTTGTTTGCAATGTCTGTGGTACCAGTGACTGATGAGTGGCATCAATACAGCAAACTTGGAGGTCAAAGTCTGAAGCACAGGCACATGTGGAAGGACTACAGCTCTGGATTCAGGGACAGTCATGGCACTGGTGTCTGGGGTACAGGCACCCCCACTGTTGCACTGGTATCAGTGTGTGAGATCCAGGTGATTGTGAAGCAGACAGAGGATCCTCTTCACCCTGTGTTCAGTTCAAGAAAGTGAATCCCCACTAACTTGCATATCTGGATAAATAAAAGTATCTGCCCTAGGCCTAGGCACAGTTGATATTATTTTGATCATTTCAACACAGATTTACACACCTGAATTATGCTATAATCTATCCCTAGGTCCTTTCTTTTTCTTGCCTCTTTATTCCCCAAAGTCAATTCGTAAGCAAGTTCTGTCACCTCTACCACCAAAGCAAGGAAGGAATCAACAAACTTGAAGGTACAAAAAATTGTATCTTTATGTTTGGTAGTTTTTAACTGAAATGTTAATATTTCCTTCCAATATAAAAATTGGCAACATAGATGCAGTGCCTTTGACTTTATCATCAACAGAAGTCACAGATATTTTTAATAAAATTACTATTTCAGCACTATTATAATGATTTTTGTTTTTATCATGGCTTTGAAATAACAGTGGTTATCAGACACACTCTAATTATTATTAAATGTGTGACTAAAGGAGTGCATATACTAATATTTCCAAATTTGTTTTTTAATATTTTCATAACTACATTTCAATACAATTGGATTCTTGGGCACCTCATTTATTTTATGTTATGCATTTTAAAACGGTACTCTGAAACAGTTTTATAGGCTTCACCAGACTGCCAAAAGGAAAAAAAAACAGTATCTTTAATTACAGCTTTTCATTTTTAAACACATCACCTTCAGCCTGAATCACAGTGATAGCTGGGTTTTCTGCTTCCTGCTCCCACACTTGCTCCTCTAAAATCCATTTCCATAGAACAGCCAGGGTCACATTTTTTTAATATAAATTAAGTGGCATTGCTCTCCTGCTTAAACCTTCAAATGGCTTCCCAATGCACTTGAAAAGAAAAAAACTTCACAGTGATCTCCAGGTCTTACAGAGCATCAGATTCCTGTCTACCACTTCTGCTTAATATCAGCCTTCTCCCACATTCAATATGCTCTGGCTTCTTTTTTATTTTTCTTCATTAACCACCCCAAGATGTATTGCATTGCAGGATGCTTTCCTTGCTGTCTCATGTGCCTGGATTTTAGCTCGCCCAACTGTTTCTCAACACTCAAGTCTCAGTGCCAATATCACTCCTTTAAAAGGAGAGATCCTCCTTGAAACTATTGTTACCTACGCCACGCACACACAAAGGTGCTGCCCCAATACAGTGTTCTTTTCTGCAGATTGCTTGTATACATTTGAAATTACACTCACTTTTTACTGTTTGGCACTCTAGGCAGAACATATTCTCCATGAAGTTAGAGATATTGTGTCTTTCTTTTCTTAAGCTATGCCTAAACATGGTGTAATTTCCATGCATGTAGTATGAAATGTATGAATGAAATGAATAAATTCTAGCTGTAAGCTTCAAGAAGTTGCATAGAATTCTAAAACAACAAATTCACAGAAATAAATCCTCTCTCCATGATAAGTAACTAGAAGGCAGGCATCTGAAATACAATCTCTGTGTTCTTGTCTGTATGCTTGCCTTCTAAGGTTACCTGCTTTTACTCGAAAAGTGAATGGTCCTCTTTTGTTATGTCATTTGTCAGGACTTAAGTGTTGTTGCACCAAAGACATAAACCAGTAGAGGGTGCACTTGGACAGGCTGCAGTTCTGAAAATAAAACTCATTTGTATGGCAAACAAAAGAAAAAGCAATGTATGTTTGGAACAAAGATCTGCTGTGCAAAGGCTTGACTAAAATTTATAGTAAACAGAATTGCTTAAATAAATCAATTATATGTTGATATATGCTTAATCTGCTTTTAATTAGTTTACACTGTGTCTCTGTACTTTTATCTCTCAGAATGTTACAATGTATGAATAAACATGTAAAATATCTTTACACATCAATTATACCAAGTCACAGAAGAGTTGCATTCAGGTGAAATAGACATTTCTCAGTTTTCTACATTTAGGCAAGTGAGGAATCGGGATAGTATTTAAGCCCCATGTATATCATTCTTTAGAATGTACAAACATTGTGTAACAGATTTGTCTACTTAAAACCAGTATCATTATGTTCCCAAATGCATACCAGCACTGGCTGGGAAAGAAGGCAAGTAAATAACTTCAGATATAGTGCTGGGGTTTTACTAATAATTTTCCATTCAATTCTCATAAATCCATAGTATACAAGTATTATTATGCCTATTTTATAGATGCTAAACTGAGACTCATGGAAATTGCTCAAGCTAATGCTAGCCTTTAGGAAAACTGAGATTCAAATCCAGTCCACCTGTCCTTCCCACCACAGCACAGAACTAATACTGAACTCCATCAGATTTCAGACACACAGAAACACTGATTGCTTGCAATCGTAACATAAAAATTAAAGTGATAATAAAAGGAAATAGGCCATGATAGATCTAAGTTAGGGATTTAAATAAAATGGCACAAGTGCCCTTTCCCTTTTCTTTGCCTATTTCAAACGTGGCTAATCATTCAAAACATGTTTTTCTCCACCAAATTCAGGTAAAACCTCAAAATCTTCCTGAATGTAACATGCAAAATAGCTCATTACCAATCTCTTGAAAATGACACAGAAAACTGAAATATCAATATTTGCCATCCATCTTCTAGGACTGCAGATGACTTCTTAGAGTATATTTTTATACTTTGTAAAGTATATATACATATATATTGTATATATTATATACCAAAATTGGACATACATCACAAACAATTGAACTCACTGCCATTTCACCCATATTGTTTCTTACCAACACCTTCCAATGCTACGCCTCACTCAACTTGCAGAAAAACACTAGATTTGTAATTAAAACATTTGTTTTAAAAAAAGTTACAAAGTAACTTTTTAAAATGTATAGCGCTATTATTACTTATCTAAACAACCAAACAACCTAGCATTCCTAAGGACAGTAGTACTAAATGTAAACCTATTCTCCAAAAAGTTAAGGTTTATAATTTTCAAGACTAATATTCAATTTTGAAAGATAACATTATAAAATGTATTATACGTTCCCAACTTATTGAACAGAATGTATACTGTGCACACTCTTTTTTTCTTTGACATGAATCAAATTCACTATTATCAATGGCATAGTTCATACATGTTTACATACAACATTATTTAATATTCTTCACCATTTGGCCATCAACTATCAGGTCATTACTATTATTATTGCTTTGAGAAAGAAAAGAAACTTTTTAATCTAAGGAATGCAAGCCCTTTTAAAATTATCTGGCCAAAAGAAGCACTGGAATGACACAGCAGTCACATCCCAACCCCTCTACCCCCCCCCACACCCCAAGTAATTTCCTGAAGCCACTTGCTGTTAGGACTCTAGACTGACTGATGCCAGTAGGTAGCTATAAATCAAACTAGTATCGCTGCATGCTGGATATTGATCACTGATCATTGATCATCTCTTCTAGATGATCCCTCTTCTAGATGATCACCTCTAACTAGCTTTTTAAGAACTGTATATACAATTCTTAAAATTGTATATACAAAATCTTCCTGAATGTAACATGCAAAATAGCTCATTACCAATCCCTTGAAAATGACACAGAAAACTGAAATATTAATATTTGCCATCCATCTTCTAGGACTGCAGATGACTTTTTAAAGTATATTTTTATACTTTGTAAAGTATATATACATATATATTGTATATATTATATACCAAAATTGGACATACATCACAAACAATTGCACTCACTGCCATTTCACCCATACTATTTCTTACCAACACTTGCCAATGCTTCACGTCACTCAATTTGCAGAAAAACACTAGATTTGTAATTAAACCATTTGTTTATCTAAGCAACCAAAGAAAAACAGATAATCTGAATGAGAATCTGAGAATCCCTCCATAAAGAAAAAGAACTGCATGACTTCCATACTGGGATTTTACAATAAATATTTAAGATACTCAAAGTCTAGTTTTGTTTCCTTTTGGGTCTTAGTTTATGTTTTGAGGAATTGAAGGCAAATATTATTTAATGCTCTGGATTACTGATTCAAAGAAGGTTAACTTACAATTTTTTAACTCAAAAGAAAAGAAAGCCATGTATTTGAAAGTCATTAATGGTTTGAATTACCCCCAAAGGAAGCCTAGTAATGGAAAGAGATTGTGAGAGGGCTTCAGGGAATCTGAAGTTGGCTCCAGGCTTCACTACCAACCAATGGAGTGACCTTGAACAAGCCATTATGCCTCTCTAGACTTCCGGTTTTTCTTCTCTAAATAGTCTATGTGTTCTCCAAAATCCCTTCTAATTCTAAATTGCTCAAAGCCTATAGGAAATAAACTACATATTTCTTATTATTGTCATCCAGAGACTCTTACCAAGTCTAAATTTGATAAAATTTGGTTTCACGTATTCCCATGCACCTAAAACTGGAAACTCCTTCCTCTCAATCCATCAGAACATACCTTAAATCATGTCTTCATCCAGACATAAAAATATTTATTATGGTTAAAGATTCCAACAATGAAGCATGCATTCTAGAATGTGAGTTTCTTCATTGCTTCTATTCTGCTCCCCCTCAACCAGGCTTGTTTTGAATAAGACAAAGGCAGAGACAATTACAGGCTACTTTCACTTGTGTCCCTGTGAAGCGACCACCAAACAGATTTTGTGTGAGCAATAAAGCTTTTTAATCACCTAGGTGCAGGCGGGCTGTGTCCAAAATGAGAGTCAGCGAACGAAGATAGGGGTAGGGCCATTTTATAGGATTCAGGTAGGTAAAGGAGAATTATAGTCAAAGGGGGTTGTCCTCTGGCAGGCAGGGGCAGGGGTCACAAGGTGCTCAGCGGGGGAGCTTTTGAACCAGGATGAGCCAGGAGAAGGAATTTCACAAGGTAATGTCATCAGTTAAGGCAGGAACAGGCCATTTTCACTTCTTTTGTGATGAAATGTCATCAGTTAAGGCAGGAATTGTCCATCTGGATGTGTACGGGTGGGTCACAGGGGATATGATGGCTTAGCTTGGGCTCAGAGGCCTGACAGCTACAAGACATGTAGATTAAATCTCCCTGGGTCTTTAATTCAGGCAAAGTAAAGTTACCAGCAAATGATTCCATTGATTCCATAGACATAGTTTTTAATTCTTAAAGAAAGAAAAAGTAATTAAAAATTCACTTGTGCACAGAGATTTGTATACACAGATGTAGTATCAACTAATTCTGATTTTTTAAAAGTTTGATCTGAAGCTAATTGGAGTTTATTTTACATTTTGTTTTAAAAATAAAGACTGAAACCACCTGATATCGTTTCACTCTGTGTCCCCACACAAATCTCATGTCAAATTGTAATCTTCATGTATCAGGGGATGATGGAGGGAGGTGATTGAATCATGGGGGTGGACTCCCCACTTGTTGTTCTTGTGGTGGAGTTCTCATGAGATCTGGTTGGTTGAAAGTGTGTAGCACTTTCCCCTTTGCTCTTTCTCTTCTCCTGCTCCACCTTGGTAAGACATGCTTGCTTCCCCTTCACCTCCTGCCATGATTGTAAGTTTCTTGAGACCTTCTAGCCATGTTTCCTGCACAGCCTGTGGAACTGTGAGTCAATTAAACCTCTTTATAAATTACCCAGTTTCAGGTAGTTCTTTACAGCAGTGTGAGAACGAACTAATACACTGCCTTTGTAAAAATTATAACAGTGAGAAAATGATGAAAGAGATCTGATCTAACCAACCCTCATCTTGCCTTTACCCTCTAAACCTCCCCCTTGGTCACTCCTAGGCTTAGGCCAAGTTAACCTGGGGAGATATTTAGTTTATAGTTTATATGATAATAGCCCTTCCCAAAACTAACTCACTTTTGTAAAACTAATGAAAGACCACCAGGTTAGGAGGCTGAGAGGAGGCTGAATTCAGCTAAGGTATAGATGTAGACAATTACCAGTCATTGTTTCAGAGGTCACAAGATTTGCAACTTCCCCAATTACTCCTGCAAATAACATCATTATTGTAGAACCAAAGATTGGTCTTTTGAGATGTCTTTTCAGGTTTTTGCATTTCTAATGACCAATGGCTCCACCCAGACCTGCCAACTGGTCCTATAGTCCAACCCAAAAGTGAACTCTGCATGCATGAGGATCATTTTCCACACCTGTATAATTGCATCCCCATACAATCAGTAGCACCCATTCCCTAGCCATTCCCCTCCCCACAAAGCTATCATTGAAAAACCCTAGCCTCTAAATTTTGGGGGAGGTTGATAAGAGTAACAATAAAACTCCAGTCTCCTGTTCAGCCACCTTTGGGTGAATTAAGCTCTTTCTCTGTTGCAATTCCCTTGTCTTGATAAATTGGCTTTATTGGGCAGCAGGAAAATGAACTCATTAAGTGGTTACAAGGCTTGCTAACAATATTAATGATTCAGTCAAACATAGTTGCAAGGAAATGTTTAACCTGATTTAAAAAATAAATCTCAAATCTTCTAGCATATTAATTTTAATTACAAATAAAATGTGGGTAATTAAACAATAACACTATCTGGTTTTTTTAAAACACTCTTTACATGAAATTACCTGATTATTCATTATTTTGAAGTAAGGGAGGAGACCACCCTCATATTGTCCTATGCCCAATTTCTGCCTCCAAAGAAAGAAGTAAAAACTAAAAGGCAGAAATGGAATCCACAGGTAGAGAGCCCAACACTGCGCCCTGAGCCTGGTAGTTTTTTTTTTTTTTTTTTTGAGACGGAGTCTCGCTCTGTCGCCCAGGCTGGAGTGCTGTGGCCGGATCTCAGCTCACTGCAAGCTCCGCCTCCCGGGTTTAGGCCATTCTCCTGCCTGGTAGTTAAAAATCAATGCCTGATATAACTGCTTGTGTTATCTATAGATTTCAGACATTGTATGGAAAAGCATCGTGAAAATCCCTGTCCTGTTCTGTTCCGTTCTGATTACCGGTGCATGCAGCCCCCAGTCATGTAACCCCCGCTTGCTCAATCAATCACGACCCTTTTACATGGACCTCCTTAGAGTTGTAAGCCCTTAAAAGGGACAGGAATTGCTCACTGGGGAAGCTCGGCTTTTGGAGATGTGAGTCTGTTGATGCTCTCACCTGAATAAAGCCCTTTCCTTCTACAACTTGGTGTCTGAGGGGTTCTTGTCTATGGCTCATCCTGCTACCAAATGACTATATTTTTGCATTGGTTAATCCTATATTTTTGTAATAATTTAAATTTTTCATTTCCAACTAATTTAATTTAATCAAATAAAGAAAATTTGGAAATCACGTACACAGATTGAATTGAGCACATGGTTTTGATCAGAGTATTCTCTCCTGGAGAAATTAAAAGCCAGCAAGTTTTAGATTTGATTTCTCAAATGTTCAGATACAAAACAGTGTCTAGTAAATAATAGGTCCTTAATAAATATTCATTGAATTATTGATTGAATGAATGAATTTCCCTGCATTCATGTAGATGTCTTTAGTAATAAATTAAAATTACAGAACCAGAGATTTGGTATGATTGTGTCAGTTATACCATACTCTAGCAAAGTATATGAGATCTATTCCAGTGTGGTCACATCTTGGTCTTCATTTTCTCAGTTCCCTAAAGCTTCACTGAAAAATCACTGACTTGGGGTGGACTGACTGACAGAATAAAAGGCAGACAAATTTATTTAACATGTATTCATGGGAGCCTTCAGAATGAAGACTCAACTTCCCAAATAGGTATAAAAGCTTATATGTCATAAGAGATTACAGGAAGAATAGGGACTTGGATCCTGTTGAAACAGGTTATGGGAGGAGAAGAAGAGGAATTATATTAGAGGCTATAAATGATTACTAGGGAGAATGCCCCGATAAGAAACAAAAATTAACTTGTAAATAGTTCTTGGATATAAATGATCTTTGGACAACCAGGTGCAGTAGCTCACACCTATAATCCCAGCACTTTGGGAGGCCAAGGTGGGCAGATCACCTGAGGTCGGCAGTTCAAGACCAGCAGGCCAACATGGTGAAACCCCATCTCTATTAAAAATACAAAAATTAGGCCGGGCGCGGTGGCTCAAGCCTGTAATCCCAGCACTTTGGGAGGCCGAGGTGGGCGGATCACGAGGTCAGGAGATCGAGACCATCCTGGCTAACATGGTGAAACCCCATCTCTACTAAAAAATACAAAAAACTAGCCGGGCGAGGTGGCGGGCGCCTGTAGTCCCAGCTACTCGGGAGGCTGAGGCAGGAGAATGGCGTGAACCCGGGAGGCGGAGCTTGCAGTGAGCTGAGATCCAGCCACTGCACTCCAGCCCCGGCCACAGAACGAGACTCCGTCTCAAAAAATAAATAAATAAATAAATACAAAAATTAGCTGGGTGTGGTGGTGCATTCCTGTAGTCCCAGCTACTCAGGAAGCCAAGGCAGGAGAATTGCTTGAGCCCGGGAAGTGGAGGTTGCAGTAAGCCAAGATCATGCCACTGCACTCCAGCCTGGGCAACAGAGTGAGACTTGGTCTCAAGAAAAAAAAAAATTAAAATTAAAAAATTAAACGATCCTTGGAGAGAGTCATTATCTTGAAAAAAGACCTATTCCAGTGTGGTCACATCTTGGTCTTCATTTTTGCAATGGATTATGAGATAGCAGGGAGGGAAAGAAAAAACAATTGTTCTCCTTGGTAAGTCTAAATCTTAGGCAGAAAAAAGAATTCATCTTCTGTGGAAGATATGGTTGGGGGCAGAGATCATGGTTGGGGACAGCGATCAGACATACCTTGTGGCTTCCTCAGTTCAACATGTTGAAACACCACATTTGGTGGTATTGGTTTCTAAGCCCAAACAAGCAGGACTATTTTTATTGAAATAGAAGAAAAAGGAAATAGAATTTGCAAATGGCACTAAGTTATTATAGAATAAATGAAATTGTGTGAAATTTAAAAGAGCATATACTCTGGAATTAGAAAAAATGGAGTTTAAATAGTAGTCTCACCAGTTTTTAAGCTGGGTTACCTTAAACCAGAAAATTAACCCATGACATATTTCTGTAATAAATTGACAATAAATAATTATTTTCTACCTCATAACATTATTATAAAAATACTAAGATTAAGAAACTGTAAACCAAAAAGTATCTTCGACAAATCTCAATCAATTTAAAAGTTTCATTTGCCAAGGTTAAGAACATGCCTGTGTCCAGGCACAGTGGCTCATGACTGTAATCCTAGTACTTTGGGAAGCCAAGGTGGGTAGATCACCTGAGGTCAGGAGTTTGAGACCAGCCTGGCCAACATGGTGAAACCCTGTCTCTACTAAAAATACAAAAATCAGCTGGGTATGGTGGCATGTACCTGTGGTCCCAGCAACTCAGGAGGCTGAGGCAGGAGAATCTCTTGAACTCTGGAGGCGGGGGTGCAGTGAGCTGAGATTATGCCACTGCACTCAAGCATGGACAACAGAGCAAGACTCTGTCCAAAAAAAAAAAAAAAAAGAACATGCCTGTGACACAGCCTCAGGAGGTCCTGAGAATGTGTGGCCCAGGTGGTTGGGCTTCAGCCTGGATTTGAGGGACTAAGGGGCTAAGTCGGCTGGACTTCCTGGGTCAATAGGGACTTCCCTAAGGAGACTTTCCTCTAAGCCAAAATGAGTCATAACTGTAAGCTAATGGATTGAAACTTCAACCAATCATATTGGGAGTTTAAGGTCTAGCCTGAAGCCTGATGTTTTTAACCAATTAGGCCCTCCAACCCATAAGCGGATAGGAAATAAGCTAATTCTATAGGACAGCAAAAGGAAAAGGGGAGAGATCATAAGGGGATATAAGCATAAGACGCCCAAGCCAGAAACGGCAACCCTTCTGGGTCCCCTTCCATGGTGTGGAAGGTTTACTTTTGGTTCCGCTTTACTTTTGCTTTGGCTTTAATAAATCTTGCTGCCGCACACTTTGGATCCACGTGTTTCTCTAATTGAGCTGTAACGCTGCTGCTGCGGTCCACGGCTTCATTCCTTGAGGCCCGTGAGACCACAAACCCTTTGATCGAGAAAAACCTTTGATCAGAAGACTTCTCATCTCAGATTTATACATTTTAGAGAAACAGAAGACATCAACCAATACACGTAAAATATACATTGGTTCCAGGTCATAGGTGGGTTCAAAGATTTCCTGATTGGCAATTGGTTTAAAGAGTTTATCTAAAGACCTGGAATCAATAGAAGGGAGTGTGTGGGTTAACATAAGGGGTTGTGGAGACCAAGGTTCTTATCATACAGATGAAGCCTCCAGGTAGCTGGCTTCAGAGAGAATAGATTGTAATGTTTCTTAACTTAAAAAGGTACCAGACTCTTTGTTAAGTCTCTCCTGTGTCAGGAAAAGACCTGGAAAGGAAAAGGGATTCTCTATAGAACGTAGATTTTTCCCACAAGAGACAGATTTGCAGGGCCGTTTGGAAATATGTCAAACAAATAGATTTTTGGGTAAAATATCCCTCTCTGTTTCTTTGGGCCTGCTATTCATGATATTGGTATCTTATTGCTACAAAGAGCCTACTTTGTCAGTCTCAATGTCTCTGTTTTAATGTTAATGCTGGTCAGTTGTGCCTGAATTCCAAAGGGAGGAGAGTATAATGAGATACGTATGTCCAATCCCACTTCCCATCATGGCCTGAACTAGTCTTTCAGATTAACTTGGAATGGCCTTGCCTGAGAAGAGGGGTCCATTCAATTAATTTGGGGGTTAGAATTTTATTTTTGGTTTATAAAACCTATGTGGATACCTCCAGTGAACACAAAGAAAAAAGTGTTCTGTGACATGCAAAAAGTATTTGCTTATATAATTCAAAATAAGTATAGATTAGCATTATATTAGCATGTGCTCTTAGTAATATAAGCAAGTTAAAATTAGTGGAGAAGAAACTGTCATATATACTTGAAACATTAAAATGTATACACTTGATACAAATACTGCTAAATAAATAAATAAAATGAATTTTCTTCTATCTGCTACTAAAATTTTAGAAAAAATAATTAACAATGTAGATAATACCAGTTTGATGACTTCAGATGCAAGGAAATTATGATGAAACCAATTATATTCACAGTTTTTTCTTTTTATTTTTTCTCTTAATTAAAAAAAATTATGGGCCTTGTATGATTTTTCATATTACTAAGCTATAAAATCTCTTCTATTATAAGCTCCATGACAATTTTTGCTGGTATAGTGCCTGTACAAAGAAGTATACCTGGTGCATCTCAGGTACACAAGAAATATCTGTTAAAGGAATGACATAGAATAAGGTAATCCTATACATTCATCAGTTCATAAAATCTAATAGTGTTTCCACATATGCATATACATTATACAACATTAAATGTCAGTGTCTTTTTAGTGTATTTTGATATTAATTAGAAAAATACAGATTCAGGCAGTGTCTACTCTATAATTAACTTGAGCTAATTTGACAAAAGAAAGTAGTTAGTCCTGGTAGAAACATTTTAGTGATCTTTTTCATTCAAAATTGTTAGTTCATTTCTGAATCCACACTAGATACCCACTTGGGACCTAGGTTCTTCCTAAAGAATTCTTCCAGGCTGTGGTTTCTTCATCAGATTTTGTTGCCTAAGTCTCCCCAGCTATTTAGAATGCAGTCTGGCTTCTGATTGCTTTCCCTGGCTTTGATCTACCAGTATTTGGAGACATTTGCAGAATTTACCCTTTAGTTTCCAGTACCACAACCCAGGGAGGAGGTGTCTTGACTAAACATCACAACCCAGGGAATGTGTCACTACCTCCCTCCCATTTCTACTGTGCTGTTGAAGGTGTTATGAATTCAGACACTTGCTTCTCTTTATCTCCCTGAGATTCAATTTCCTTATCTGAAAGTAAGAATAATAAATAATTATCTTACCTAACTCAAATGAGTGTGGCAGCAGCAAATAAGGTGAGACACATGAAAACATTTTTTAAACCATCAGTTCTCATACCAACATAAAATGATATTATTTAACAACTTATAAAATAATTCTGCATCTTTCAAATTGTACATATAGAAACAAAATGAGAGGGAAAAGTTGAAGACAACTATGTACTAAATGCCTTCTAAAAGTGATATGCAATGCCTCTCATTTCATTTCCAGAACAATGCTATAAAGTAGTCATCATTCTCTTCATTTAACTGACTATGAAGAAACTGAGCTACAGAAAGGTCAAGTAGCTTATTTACAGAAAGTAAATACTGATAGTTTCTCTTTCAAGAGAAAGAACTTTAAGACAGGGTTAAACAAGGTAGGGTGTGGCAAATGCCAAGAGAAAAAAGCAGGGTGATTCCCCAGGGCTTGCAGAAAAGGAATAAGGAACTCAAGAGGGCTAGTTCAGGATCTGAAGGTGGCTGCACCTAGCTCCGGGTACATTCCACTTTTTGACCAATTAAAACCTCACTTATGCCTCTCTTTTAATATGTTAATCTTTATATTAGGTTTTTTTGCCTCTAAGATATGAAAAATTGAGCAAGCTTCCACTGGATTTGATCAGTTTAGAAAATTATTGTGGCTATTCAGGCCAAAATGTCTGGCTTTTATCACAACATTAAATGTAAATGTTCTGGATAACTATACTAATTTATTATTCAATTCTACTATGCTCAGACAACCACTAGAGTATGGGAACAATTTGTATATGAATATCAAAAAAATGAATAGAACATATAGTCCTGTTGGGAGAGAGGAATTTTGGAAAACTCTCTTCCCATGGCAAAACTGAGATTTCAATTTGAAATAAGGAAGCATTTTAAAGAGGAGTTACATGTAGGAAAAATTATTTTCCCAATGTGAAAGTTGGATAAGGAAATGTATTTTACAGAGAGGAAATTTTTGACAGAACTTTGAGTTCAATCAAAAGTAATAAAATTAGTGAATGAAGATCTTACATCTTTAGAGGGAATTTGGCAAAAGAAGTTATTCTCACCTCAGCCTTAACAGCGTTAGGAAAAAAGTTGATGTATTATTTCCAAACAAAACTTTAACTTAAATTCTTAACAACAACCACAACAACAACAAAAAAACCTTTATTATTTTTAATCCAGCTAGTAACTTGCCCAGTAGACAAATTTAGACCATTAACATGAGTCAAGACTATGTCATCTGGAAACCCTCCAAAGGCCAGGGGGGCAACAGAAGCCTAGGAAACCAGGAACCCATAGACACTCTTCCAATTCTACAAGGACATACCACTGAGTCAACAAGAGCAGTGGATTGATAAAATAACTACGTTGTCCACAGCTATATTGTGCAGGGCTGGATCTTTGTCCAATCTTTCTTTTTATAAAGCAAAACAAAATAAAAAATGGATTTCCAATGAATGGACTGATTTATAGGCTGTAACTGCTGCACATGCAGTTGTTCTTGGCAAAACTCTGTACTTTTCTATAAGGTATGCTATTAAGTTAATCCCTAACCTTACCCAAAACCAGAAAAGGAAAGGAACATTGACCAGAGTTATGCACTCAAATGAAAGTCCCTTCTACACATATAAATATGTATCCAGCATCCTGAGTCATCCTCACGTAGTTGACTCCAAGCTGGTGTTCTGCTTGTGCTCCCAACAAATCATTACAAATCTCTATTAGCTGACAACTTCTGGGTGGTGTGTATGGGATGTGACCATCGAGTCTCATGGTCATGAATCCACTCCTGCACTTGCTTTTCTCTAAAGTAGACCCCCGGTCCAGTGCAGTGTTATGTGGGATCCTGTACTGGTGAATCGAGCACGCACTCTGTAAGCCTTTGGTTAATAGTGCTGGCTGAGACCCGCCGGCAGGAAACAGGACCCCACACCTGAATGTGGGTCCATTCCTGTGTGAACAAACCACTGACCCTTCAGGATGAAAGGCTCCGTCCATTCAGTTGTGAACTTGTCAGCTGTGACCAGTAGGTCTCCTGAAGAAATGCCTCCATAAAGGGGATTTGGTGACGGTCTCTGTTGCTGGCAGTGCTACATCGGCCATGGTGAAAGAGAGTGCAGGCTGTTTTGTGTTGCCGCTGTCTCAGTCACTTTCCTTTGCCTTCATGCCACCATTAGGGTGGTGAATGACAGAGGCTGGCAAACACTAATCGGCCAGACGATTTTGTCTACTTGGTTGCTTACTGTATCTTTGAAGAAGTATTTTCTCTCTAGCAGGTATAATATGTACAAAGATTTCCATACTTTGTGTTCACTCCCAGATGTTAATCCCTGTGCCTTGACTCCAGACCTCCTTGGCCCTAATCTTTCCCCTCTTTTTTTTCCCTTCCAGACCCCTATTAGAGGTCTGTCTATATTCTAATTTTCTGCCATTTCTCTTTAGCCACAAAGTTGTCTACCAGGTACACCACCCATCAGGATAATTTTTCCTTGTCACTCTTTTTCAAGACCACCCCTGATTGAGGCTTCAGTGCAATTGCCATCTATTTTAGCTCATCTCCACACACCAAGCCAGCCCAGCTGAAAATTAAGCTCAGACTTTTTACTCCTGCTTTAGCTGGTCACACAGGTCTTTCCATACAGCCATAGTTGCAAGCTGAAGAAGGATCATTGATGCAACCGTGGTGAGTAATGCCTGTGCTGCCTACTTATACGGTTTGCTTTGTCCTCTGGCCCACCAGAGTTTGTGCCTCCTTTGTGACAGGAGGTGCAAAGTGCACTAACTTGTCTTTATCTTTGAAGAGATATCTTGGCATGCTCATTGTCATAAATCTGTAAACATTTTACCGATATGGATGGTCTCTGAAACTTTACAATATTTAGCTCCCACCTTCTGCAGCTCATGTGTCTTCTCAAGGTTTCCAGTGTGTCTGCCTTTGGCTTATCTCACTAATCAACATAAAATCATTGATACATGAATGGATATGATGATCTGCAGGATGCCAAGATGCAAATATGTTTGGACTATATTATACAGAGGACAGAAGAAGTCCTGAGGCAAAAGTATAAGTGTATATTGTTGTACCTTCTATGTGACTACAAATTGTTTTCAGATTGTTATTTAAAAAACAAAATAGCATGCACTTATGATGTTATATTAAATCACTTTATAAAAAATACCTTACATATCTGGTTTGAAGACTGAGATCGGGGCTTTAATGTGGTTGAGCTTATTGTAGTCTGCAGTCACCTGCGGGATTCACTCAGTTTCTGTAGGGACCAAACAGGTGAATTAAATCAGTGTACTGGGACCACCATCCCTGCATCCTTTAGATAAAGGGACAACAGACTTTTTTCTATAAAGAGCCAGATGGTAAAAATTTTAGGCTTTGCAGACCACATACCGTCTTTGTAGCATATTTTTATTTTTTTAACAACCTTTAAAAATGTTAAAAAAAAAAAAAAAAAAAACCATTCTTAGCTTGCAGGCTGTGTAAAAACTGGCCATGCACCAACTTTGTCCATGGTTCATAATTTTCCAGTTCCTGCTTCAGATCCTCAAAATGTCCCTAATCTTTTATATCCCTCACCCTGGGATGTGATAGTTATTGATTTACTATCTTGGCTCTCATGGAGGGTAGCTTCTGAGACTTCCTCTTTATTTTTCACACTATGATAGACCTTACCTTTCAGACCAACACCCAATACGGGGATTGTGCCACTTGCAAGCCTGTCAATCCTAATTATACATTTGGGAACTGGGGAAACAATCATTGGGTGGGTCATCAGGCCCAAGGGAGTTTGTCCAGGAGTCCATTTATTTTCTAGCCCCCATAATTTATTATTAGCTTTGTCAATTATTTTGGTTTTTTTTTTTTTTTTGGTAAAACTATGAGTATGTATAACTTTCATAAAAATAAAAAATTAAGGAAAAATTCAATCGGGACTTTCAGTCAAACTAGCAGTTTATGAGCAAAAATACCTTCTTACTCCAATGATGTAAAATTACTGGGTAGGATACATCAGATTTTGTTGTAAAATCAGAGCAATTCTCAAAAATAAAAAAATAGAGAAAGAGAAATCTACAGGAACCAGAAATGAAGATACATTTCATTTTTAGAATAGTAAGAAAGGGCTTAAAACAACTGAGGTATAAACAAGTATAGGACATAGATGTTAACAGTACAGTCTCATTTTGGGGATTTTAATGATTCTGTGGAATTTTAATGATTTAATGATTTATTTTGAAATAAATTCTTTGTCAAGCTGGAAGCCTCATAAAGATGTCCTATCATCAAGGAGAAATAATCACTGAGCCCTCCAAACACTCCTTTCTAAGCAGGAAGCAGTATAGCAGCTTGTCATCTGCCAATGCTCTCTATAGAAAAAGAGTTATTGGCAAGAAGCTAGAAACCCAAGATAGTGCTGTGCTTGGATGATGAGTCCAAATTTCTATCAACCAAATGGGGCTAGACACGCTAAATTTGAATTTTTAAGAAGCCTGGTTTAGAGCTGGTTAAAAACACAGGTGAATGCAAAAACCACCCTGCAAAGATTCTTCCAAAGCCCAGGACATTCAAGATTCTCAGAGAAGAAAATCTCCCACACATGTTAAGCTCACAATGAAAACAAAGATCAAACCACAAGAACAAATGAACCACCAAGAGGGAAAACTATGAAATATAAATGTCATCATACCCAAATCTAGAAAGAATAACATATTCTAAAATGTTATAAAATAATGATATTTATGATGTTTTATAAGACAAAAATCAGGAAATGAATACATAAAGCAAAAAAAATGTAAAAACTGATGATGGTAATAGAGTTAAATCTTCATATGTCATTGCAGAAAATAAATAGACAATGTCTAAAGTTAACGTACATATATATGATACATATTATTCAAAAAACCTAAAAACAGAAACAGGTAGATGTGATTCCCAGTGGGGAGCAGGACAAGGAAAGGGCAGAGAAAGGATCCAAAGTAATGTTTTTTAACTAGGAGCTCTTCTGTACTATATACTATTTATTACTTTCAAAAATAATAATAATTAGCAACTGTGTAAAGTAGGGAGACAAAATGTCGGGGTCAGAAATTTGTGTGGGGGGTTGGGTCGTGTGTCTGTGTGTGTGAGTGTGTGTGTAAATTCAAACTAATACTGTGATTAATGTAATACATGGAATGCACGGTTTTTAAAAAAACACTAAGCTTATAATGAAAAGCAAAAGTCCCTTTTGCCTCATCACTTAAAGCAACTACGTAGCACACCCCAAGAATCCATCCCTATTTTTCTCCCCTATTTCCCCTGTTGCAGAGCTCAGAAACAACTTGAAGAGAGTACAGACATCCCTCCCAAATTCTGTCTTGGAAGATGTTGTCTTTAAAAAAGGATCTAAAGTTTTCATCATGTTAGTCAATATATACTTATTTTATTGTTTTGTTTTGTTTTGTTTTTATTTTTATTTTTTTTTTTTATTTTTTATTTTTTATTTTTTATTATACTTTAAGTTCCAGGGTACATGTGCATAACGTTTATATCATGTATAACTCCCCAATGCAATCCCTCCCTCCTCCCCCCTCCCCCTGATAGGCCCCAGTGTGTGATGTTCCCCTTCCCGAGTCCAAGTGATCTCATTGTTCAGAATGCAGAAGAACCAGACATCTACTGATGTTCCTCTGTGTTGTCTTCTTAGCAAGCTCATTTTTGCCAGTTCCCAGGAGCAGTAATGTGGATCTAGGACCAGGTATCTCATAACACTATGGCTTTTCTGAAATGGGAAAAGCATATTCATCCATTTGATGATTCAGGTTAATTTTATGATTAACTTTGCTTATCCAAGTTAGGCAGAAATCTTCTCCCCCCTCTTTCATAGCTGTGTGTCATAAAACTATTGCAGAATCAGCAATGTGTTCTGTGATGTTTAGTTGTCATTATTTTCTGATATCCTTATAACAAAGAATGAATACATAATGGAATGCCGTTACAAATGCAATGTCTACTATAATATCTGGTCCTGAATGAATGAAGAAATGCTCAGTCATTTAAGGAGCAACTGTATATGTCTAAGCTCACTGATGCAAATACAACCTGCTAATATATCCTGGTGAAAAATAGAACCAAAAATTTGATCTGAATGTTTGACATATAGAAGAAAATTGTTCATTGAAATGTTCAATTAATGTTCAGCTTATGGTATAATTTCAGGTCACCCAACTTCACTTTTTAGAATCTTCTAGATTTTTGTAAGCACCTTCTATACAAAATTTCCAGATCAAATTATAATTTTAATTAGTATTTTAAATGAACATTTATCCATTAAACCAATATTATTGTGTACAATTGCAGACTGAACTCAATTTTCTCTTGCCTCCAATAAGAAAGGAACAACATAGATATGTCTGCACTTTTCTGAGCAAAGTCATGTACTCCTCTCACTGTGTTAGTCCCTAAGTCACTTCATCCTGTCGAAATCCGTGACCACTGGGAAGGAAAGAAGTCTTTGGCCAATTATCCCGTAAGGTGGCCCTGGGACACACATCCTTTAGCAGAAGGAGAAATCACTGCATTTCAAGACAATCCTGGTTCAACAAAAGGCAAGAGTTAGCCCTTCAACTTCTCCTAAGTGGAAGCTATTCCAATATAACTGGAGTTAAGCATGACTCCTGTAGGTAGACAAAATATATAACCAATATATTATATCATTTCAAGAGTTCTGGAAAGATCCTTCTGGCCAAAAATAATCTCCACCCACTGCTTAGTAGTGCCTCTGAGAGTATGGAGTTTCTTAACACATAACTAAAGACAATGCTTTAAATGTATATCACCCTGTAAAAGATGACTTCTTTGAAATGCATGCCAATGCATAGACGGCTTATCCAATACTTTATCTTGAAAGTGCCCTTTCATACGGAGGAAAAAGGAATGCCTTCCTATCCAAAGGCTACCCGTGCTTTAATACACAGTTCTAATTCTATTCGGTTCTTGCCGCAAGAACTGCAATTACTTTTGCACCAACCTAATAGCCTGTGTAAAGCCTTATTCTGAAAAACTATGACTCAAATGTCTACCCTCATTATATGCTGCCTACTGTAATTGTATGTTTATCTTATTCCTCCATAAGAATATAAACTCGGAGCATTTGATGGAATGTTATAACTCCTTCTATTCCCCAAGGCCCTAGCTCAGTGTCTTCTTGATCTAATTAACGCCCAGTAATAATTACTTACACATAGAACTTTAACTGTGTGTCCAGCAGAGCACTAGCTCTGTGGTCTCATTTATTTACTGTGATCAGAAACGACCTCATAAAGTAGAACAGAGTTTACTTTCATTTTAAGATTAAGCTGCCAGGGCTTGCAGCAGTTAAGTAACTTATTCAAGTTACACAGCCAGCAAATGGCACAAGCAGAATTCAAGTCCAGGAAGTCTGACTCCGGAGCCCATGTCTGTAACTCCTACGCTGTACTGCCTCTTGAGCATTTGTTAAAACAGAGGAAAGAGCACAAGAGCGTCGGGTACTTAGTGTCACAGACAGTGCAGAAAGGAGAAACTAATTGTGATGAAAATCAGACCATTTCACACCAAAGTTCTGTTAAAAGTTGTTTCTACCCAGAATCACAGGCCCAAAGATTTCTGTTTGTCCAGTAAGTGTGCCTTTCTCACTTACAATAAGGAAAGGGAGGCCATCATATGCACGTGTCGCGGAGGAAGAAATCTGGAAATGTTGCTTCCAAATGAGCAACTTCCAAAGGAGGAAAGAAAACAAGCAGTCCAGGTGATCCTTTCGGCTGTGTCCATATTTAAGGAATGCCCGATCATCTAAATGTGTTTTATTTCATTTTTTTCATATTTTAATCATTTTTATTTTGTTTTTTTACCATGCCACATAACACATCTTCTCACACAAGAAGTTGATGCCCTGCCCATCTATAGACAAAAAAATCTAGAATGCAATGTGAAAACTAAGTAAATGAAACCAATTCCTAGTAATTCCTCAAGATCGGAAGAGGAAGTAGAGGCGATATGCCCCTGGAAAGCCATATTGGATCCTTGCACAGGGATAATTTGCTGGCATATTCATGGAGGCCAAATACTAAGGAACTATATTCCTTATCACATGGGACCTTCCACTTTTGCCTGAAGGAATCGTGAACTCCATAGGTTTGATGCTGCTGCTGAGAATAACATAAGAATGTAAATGAGGCAAATAGTATCAAATTAAGCTACTTGATTTTGGAAGAAAGATAACCCCCCTGTCCTCCTGCCCAAAAAAAAGCCCTTCAGTTTGGTTTGAGAAGCAAGTGGGAAATCTAACAGAAAGTCCTTCCACCTTCACCATTGTACTGCTCTTTTATCCCCATTCCACCTCATACTACAAAAAGTCTATCTCCATTACACCAGATTTCTCTTTTAGACTCCTCCCGTGCTAAAGACCAACTCCCATGTCTATATCCCCATTGTTTTATTCCTTTGTCTAGCCTGTTTAAAATAAATGATGGTGAGTTATGTAATCCATTTCCATCATCAACCATAACAAACAAAAAATTGGGTATTTTCCCAGCAGTTTTCAAGCTTTTTACCCCCCTTCTCCTTATTGTGCTTTGGTGTTTTTTATTATTAATAGGAAAATTATTCAAAAGAAGAAAAGCTTATTTTAGTTAATAATACATTAAGGAGCCAATTTTTGGTTTTAGCCTCCAGAGTAATGAGCAACTCTGAACTGGCCTAGCTCCAGTCAGACCAAAACAAAGCCACAGGAGTGAACAACTTATTAGAAAGGGACTGGTTATTGCCCAAAATGAAGATTTGTTTGGAGAGCAGCAATTCAAAGAAGTGAGATATAAGAAGGTAGAACTTTATTACACTGATGTAGGCAAATAATCCCAGTCTTAATTTTAGTTATAAGAAGAAAAATTTCCACAATAAGGTATGTACTTCACAAAATAAGGCCAACATAGTCAAAGAACAGACTTTAGAACTACAGTGTCAGAAATGATATATTGTCTGTATACTAGTAACCAAATTTTATAGATGCCAATACTGCAGCTATCCCAAGTGCCATCCTAGAAGGTAAGTAGAACTGACCTGGTTTAGCCCTGCCCTGGTTGAGGGCACTGTTCTGAGCACCATTACTTCTTCTTATTTTACTAGCATCCAAATGCACTGGGTGTCCCAAAGGCAGCTAGTCTGTGACACAGCTAAAATCCAAACCCAGGCACTCTGATTTCAATGTTCACTAGCTTGGTAACTTCTCTGTGTCACAGTTTCTTCAACTGTTAAATGAAAATGGTAATATAAGCTCCTTAAATTGATTATTATAAGATTATAAGAATTAAATCATTAAAATACACAAAATACTCAGGATACGTTGTAAGTACTCGATAAATATCAACTACTAGCTTTTTCCCAAAACAAACTAAGACCCTTCCAAAAATGCTTTATTGCAATCAGGATACAGTCTTAGATTCCTAGGAAGTTCTACTGGATCCAAGATGAATTCCATTACCTGAATGGCTTAAAACAAATATAGGAGAAAAGGTCTGTTCTGCCAGCTTCCACCCTATTGCCCAAATCTTCTATTCCAAAGTGAAGAATTGGAATAGGTTTAATAAGAAACAGAAGAAAGCTCAAAAGTCACAGTGTAATTATCTAGGACAAGATTATTTTTCATAGTTGACATTAAAAGTTGGCCTCTAGAAATGTGACTCAATTTTGTGATTTCAAATTTGACCAACCCATAGATAGAGGAAGACAGTAAGGAAGCTAGGAGCAACAATTTCCTTTTATGACTGACAATGACAATACCATTCACACAGCATCCAAATGAGAAATCAAAGACTAAGGAGTCTTCACTTCCTCATTTCCTCTCGCTTGCCAAAAGCAAATGATACTTAATGTTTCTCTGCCTGTGCAACCGATATAGTATCCATTTCCTGAACTCCTGAACCTGGAAGTAATCTCTTTATTCCACAATCCTACTCTAGAGTGACAGTACAGTTAATGTGTCTGACTGCAAAAATAGCCACAGTACTTTGCAGTGCAGTTCATCCATCAAGAGACAGAGTCAGCTGGGCGTGGTAGCTCACACCAGTAATCCCAGCACTTTGGGAGGCCGAGGAGGGCGGATCACAAGGTCAGGAGATCGAGACCATCCTGGCTTACATGGTGAAACCCCATCTCTACCAAAAATACAAAAAATTAGCCGGGTGTGGTGGTATGTGCCTGTAATCCCAGCTACTCGGGAGGCTAAAGCAGGAGAATTGCTTGAACCTGGGAGGCAGAGGTTGCAGTGAGCTGAGATTGCGCCACTGCACTCCAGCCTGGGCAACAGAGCAAGACTCCATCTCAAAAAAAAAAAAAAAAAGAGAGAGAGAGAGAGTCCATTTCTTCACTCACTCAGGTATCACCATGTTGGGAGTAGCCTAGCTAATTCCTCTGGCTAATAGACAGCAACAGAAGTGACATTGTGAGTTCCAAGCCGAGGCCTCAAAAAACCCTACAGCCCCTGCTCTTGCTGTTCTTAGAACCTAGTGCCTGCCATATAAAAACCCCAGGTTAGCCTGCTGCATAATGAAGGATTTGTGGCCTAGCAACCCTGACACCCTGACAGGGTCCAGTTATCCTAGAAGCTTCAGCTGCCAACTTAACCTACCAGCTGGCTACACACATAAGAGAGAACCTAGCAGGATTAGCTGAACTGGTCCAGACAAAAAGAATTGGCCAACTGACGCACAGAAAAACTAAATAAATAGCGATTGCTTTAAGCCACTAACTTTTTAAGTAGTTTGCTATTCAGCAAAAAAGATTCCATTTAATACAGATTTCATTTAATCTTTTAAAAATTGCAGGTAAAAATATCATTTAACATAGAAGCAACATTCATAAAAAAGAAATTATAGGAAATAAAGATCAATAGAACACTTTTATAATTAGGAGATTTTAATTTCCACATCTCAGTCCATGAAAGCTACATGGGAAAAAATATGTGAGGATATAAAATATCGAAATAATATAATTATACAGTAGACTTGATTAATATTTATTGAACTATCTGCCTTAAAAATAGAGAATACCCTTTTGAAGGCAATAAAGGCAGAAATTAAATACAAAACCAAATAACAGAAAGGTCTTCTACCTGGAAATTTAAAACTAGTAAGCAAAATTTCCAGAAAGTAATAACAACAACACTATTATAAAGTCTGTAAAATGCAGCTAAAACACTGTTTAGAAACAAATTTTGGCATTTAACTTATATCACCAAGATGGCTGACTAGACTCAATCAGGAGGAAGCACCAAGGGACCAGAACATCAGAAAGACTGGTGCGCTCCTAGCAGATCCTCAGAGGGAAAGCACTGAGGGTGAATGGAGGGAAGACACAGATGCTGGGTTGAAAGGGGAGGACGCTGAGAACCCTGTACAGGGCTACCATGCACTGGAATTTGTTCCTGGCCCACAGTGACTAATGGGAAAGAGGTAAGTTGAACTGGCAAGAGCAACCGCTCTCACTATAGTCCTCTGGCATCCTGGCAGGAGGAGACCCTTGGCCACCACAGACACTTGAGTTGTCAGGGAGAACTGCTTAGACAAGTGGTAGGGGCAGAACTCCAGCTGGTGCGGAGCTCAGAGGGTCTGGTGTGGGAGCGGCTACAGTGGAGCACAGCCAGGGACACCCATTCCCCTAGGCTGGAGTTGTGCCCACAGGAGACTTTTAGTCTTAGGGGAAAAGTTAAATCTTTTTTAAGACTGGCAAGATGGGGCCAGTCTGACCTGAGCACCCCTCAGCCTGCCGGCATCTCCTGGGGCCCCAGCTTGGCCATGCCTGCTTGCGGTGCAGCTTTCAGGTACCTCCTGGGGGGCCCACATCATAGCATCTGTGCTGGCAGACCACACCTGACTGGTAGAGTGTACCAGCAGAGAAGCCCCCATAGACACACACCAGCCCACTCACGCCCTCCCTGTACTGCAGCCTCCCACTTGCCACTTTGCCTGCACACACTCGACCATGGCCATCCCCAACATCGCTTGGCCAGCACGGCTGTGTACCGGTGGACCTTATCTTTCCTTCCCCACCAGCGCATGTGTGCACGTACACCCAACCATGTCACTGCTGCCAGTGTGATTACACTCTGCCCCTCTCCCCTTGCCACACTGCCATTGTTGTCAGTGTTGGCAGGCAGGGAACCCACCAGCTGCACCCCCACTAGCCACTCCCTACCCCCGCCACCCCACTAGCACCCTGCCCCTGTGCTAACACTGCTGCCAGCGCAAAACTAGGCAAAAAGAACAGGAAAACCACCCTGGCTCTGAGCAGTCACTGCCACTGACCCGAATGTGCACATAGGACACACACTGTCCTGCTCCCACTAGCGCCCTGCCTCCATCCTAACACCACCATCAGCAAGAACGCACACACGATTGCTGGCAAAGGGGAGGGCACCACCCCAACCATGCTGCTAATGTGACTACTGTGAACACCCACATGAAAACCAGTATCCCACCACGTGCTAGCACCTTGCCCCAGCTGAGTGTGCAATCCACTGCACTGCCCTTGCCACTGCTGCTGGTATATGTGAATGAGGACAGATGCCACTGCCACTGCCCTATGAAGTGCTTTGGCTGGCACCCCACATTAGAGTGTTGTGACCAGTGGTCTGGGAGCATCTGGGCCCCTCCAACACAGCAGGTTTCTACCCTTAAGGAGCCATAGAACAAAGCTGGGCTTGATATCTGTCCCCCAGGTTGAGAGAATGCAGCCTAGGAGTCCTGAGCTGAGCCTTGGTCCACCAAAATCTTCCAATAACAGAGCCAGTCGACTGAGTTCACCTTATACCACAAACCCCCAAGGTCATCAAATAGAATTAAAAAAGGAACATCCAAAGGACAGCAATTTCAAAGACTGAAGGAATATTAGCCCACAAAGATGAGAAAGAACCAGCACAAGAACTCTGACAACTCAAAAAAACCAGAGTGCCTTCTTTCCTCCAAACAACTTCACTAGTATTCCAGCAAAGATTCTTAACCAGGCTGAGATGGCTGAAACGATAACAATGGAATCAAGAATATGGAATATGGTTGGGAATGAAGATCATGTGGTTGGGAATGAAGACAATGTTGAAACCCAATGTAAGGAAGCTAAGAATCCTAATAAAGTGATACAGGAACCCACAGAAAAAAATAGCCAGTAGAGAAAAGAATGTAACTGACCCGATAGAGCTGAAAAACACACTACAAGAACTTCATAATGCAATCAGAAGTATTAACAGACTGATAGACCAAGATGAGGAAACAGTCTCAGAGACTAAAGACTGGCTTTCTGAAATAAGGCAATCAGACAAAAATAAAAAGAACAGAATGAAAAGGGATAAACAGAACCTCTGAGAAATATGGGATTATGTAAAGAGACCAAATTTATGACTCATTGGTATCCCTGAAAGAGATGAGAAGAATGGATGCAACTTGAAAAACATATTTCAGGATATTATCCATGAGAATTTCCCTAACATAGCTAGCGTGGCAAACATTCAAGTTCAGAAAATTCAGAGAACTCTTACAAAATACTTCACAAGAAGATCATCACGAAGACATATAATTGTCAGAATCTCCAAGCTTGAAATGAAAGAAAAAATGTTAAAGGCATCAAGAGAGAAAGAACAGGTCATATACAAAGGGAAGCCTACCAGGCTAACAGCAGACCTCTCAGCAGAAACCCTACAAGTCAGAAAAGATTGGGGGGCCTATATTCAACATTCTTAAATAAAAGAAATTCCAACCACAAATTTCATATCCTGCCAGACTAAGCTTCATAAGCAAAGGAGAAACAAAATCTATTTCAGATGAGCAAATTCTGAAGGAATTTGTTACCACCAGACCTGCCTTACAAGAGCTCCTGAAAGAAGTGCTAAATATGAAGAGGAAAGACCATTACCAGACAAAAACACACAAATACACAGACCATTGACACTATAAAACAACCACACAAACAATATGACATAATAACCAGCTAATGACACAGTAACAGGATCAAATCCATACATATCAATACTAACCTTGAAGGTAAATGGCGTAAATATTCTGATTAAAAGGCACAGAGTGGCAAGCTGGATAAAGAAGCAATACCTAATCGTACGTTGTCTTCAAGAGACCCATTTCACATAGGCTCAAAATAAAGGGATGGAGGAAAGTTACCAATCAAGAGGAAAACAGAAAAATAAAAAAGGGGTGCAATCCTAATTCCAGACAAAACAGACTTTAAATCAACAAATATCAAAAAAGACAAAGAAGGATATTACAAATGGTAAGGTTTCAATTCAACAAGAAGACCTAACCATTCTAAATATATATGCACCCAACACAGAAGTGCCCAGATTCATGAAGCAAGTTCTTAGAGACCTTCAAAGAGACTTGGACTCTCACACAATAATAGTGAGAGACTTCAACACCCCATTGACAGTATTAGACAGATCATTGAGTTAGAAAATTAACAAAGCTATTCAGGACCTGAACTTAACACTGGACCAAATCTATCTAACAGACATCTACAGAACTCTCCCACACAATAATAGTGGGAGACTTCAACACCCCACTGACAGTATTAGACAGATCATTGAGTCAGAAAATTAACAAAGATATTCAGGACCTGAACTGAGCACTGGACCAAATCGATCTAATGGACATCTACAGAACTCTTCACCCAAAAACAACGGAATATACATTATTCTCATCACAACATGGTACATACCAAAATCAACCACACAATCAGACAAAAAACAATCCTCAGCAAATGCAAAAGAACCAAGATCATACCAACCACTCTTTCAGACCACAGGGCAATAAAAATAACATTCAAGACTTAAAAAGTAGCTCAAAACCATACAATTACATGGAAATTTAAAAACCTGTTCCTGAATGATTTTTGGATAAATAATGAGATTAAGGCAGGAATCACGAATTCCTCTGAAACTAATGAGAACAAAGATACAACATACCAAAATTTCTGTGACACAGCTAAGG
Organism: Trachypithecus francoisi; assembly: GCF_009764315.1. Taxonomy (NCBI): domain Eukaryota; kingdom Metazoa; phylum Chordata; class Mammalia; order Primates; family Cercopithecidae; genus Trachypithecus; species Trachypithecus francoisi. Next base: position 30,030,089 of record NW_022681472.1, on the reverse strand, counting down.
AAGTGTTAAAAGAAAAATTTATGGCATTAAATGGCTACATCAAAAAGTTAGAAAGATCTCAAGTTAACAACTTAATATCACAACTAAAAGAACCAGAAGCAAGAGCAAACCAACCCCAAAGCCAGCAGAAGACAAAGACAAGGAATAACCAAAACCAGAGTTTAGCCAAAGGACACTGAGGCACAAAAAATCCATTCAAAAGATCAACAAAGCCAGGAGTTGGTTTTTGGAAAAAAATTAATAAGATAGATAGACTGCTAGCTATACTAATAAAGAAGAAAAGAGAGAAGATCAAAATAAACACAATTAGAAATGACAAAGGAGATAATACCACTGACCCCACAGAAATACAAACAACCATGAGAGACTATTATGAACACCTCTGTGCACACAAACTACAAAATCTAGAAATTAGATAAACTCCTGGACACATAAACTGTCCCAAGACTGAACCAGGAAGACTGAACAGACCAATAATGAACTCCGAAATTGAATCAGTAATAAATAGCCTACCAACCAAAAAAAGTCCAGGACTAGATGGATTCACAGCTGAATTTTACCAGATGTACAAAAGAGCTGGTACCATTTCTACTGAAACTATTCCAAAAAATTGAGAAGGGACCCCTCCACAACTCATTCTATAAGGCCATCATCATTCTGCTACAAAAGCCTGGCAGAAACACAACCAAAAAAGAAAACTGAAAGGCCAAAATCCTTGATGAACATTGATGCAAAAATCCTCAACATAATAATAGCAAACTGAATTCAGCAACACATCAAAAAGCTAATCCACCTTGTTGATCTTTTGAATGGATTTTTTGTGTCTCAGTGTCCTTTGGCTAAACTCTGATTTTGGTTATTCCTTGTCTTCTGCTGGCTTTGGGGTTGGTTTGCTCTTGCTTCTCTGGTTCTTTTAGTTGTGATATTAGGTTGTTAACTTGCTAAAAGGAATAAAGCTAATCAAGTAGGCTTTATTCCTGGGATGCAAGGTTGGTGCAACATACACAAATCAATTAATATGATTCATCATATAAACAGAACTAACAACAAAAACCACACGATTATCTCAAAAGATGCAGAAAAGGCTTTCAATAAAATTCAATATCCCATCATGTTAAAAAACTCTCAATAAACTAGGTATTGAAAGGACATACCTCAAAATAATAAGAACCATATATGACAAACCCACAGCCAACATCATACTGAATGGGCAAAACCTGGAAGCATTCCCCTGAAAAATCGGCACAAGACAAAGATGCCCTCTCTCACCACTCCTATTCCTATGGTGTTGGAAGTCCTGGCCAGAACTATCAGACAAGATAAAGAAATAAAGGGCATCCAAATACGAAGGGAGGAAGTCAAGCTATCACTGTTTCCAGATGACATGATTCTATACCTAGAAAACTCCAAAGTCTCAGACCAAAAGCTCCTAAAGCTGATAAACAACTTCAGCAAAGTCTCAGAATACAAAATCAATGTACAAAAATCACTAGCATTCATATACACCAACAACAGTCAAACTGAGAGCCAAGTCAGGAATGCAATCTCATTCACAATTGCTACAAAGAGAATAAAATATCTAGTAATACAGCTAACTAGGGAGGTGAAAGAACTCTACAATGAGAACTACAAACTCAAGGAAACCAGAGGTGACACAAATAAATGGAAAAACATTCCATGTGCATGGATAGGAACAATCAAGATTATTATAATGTTCATGCTGCCCAAAGCAATTTACATATTCAATGCTATTCCAATCCAACTACCAATGACACTCTTCACAGAACCAGAAAAAAAAAAACTATTCTAAAATTCATGTAGAACCAAAAAAGGGCCTGAATAGCCAAGGCTAACCTAAATAAAAAGAACAAAGCAGGAGGCATCATGTTACCTGACTTCAAACTATACTACAGGACTACAGTAACCAAAACAGCATGGCGGTGGTACAAAAATAGACACAGAGGCCAACGGAACACAATAGAGAGCCCAGAAATAAGGCTGTACACCTACAATCATCTGGTCTGTAACAAAGCTGAAAAAATCAAGCAATGAGGAAAGGACTCCCTATTCAATAAATAATGCTGGGATAACTGGCTAGCCACATGCAGAAGATTGAAACTGAACCCTTTCCATACAACATATACAAAAATCAACTCAAGATGGGTTAAAGGCTTAAATGTAAAACCCAAAACTGTAAAAACCCTAGAAGACAACCTAGGCAATGCCATTCTAGACATAGGAATGGGCAAAGATTTCACAATGAAGACATCAAAAACATTTGCAACAAAAGCAAAAATTGACAAATGGGATCTAATTAAACTAAAGAGCTTCTGCACAGCAAAAGGAACTATCAACAGAGTAAACAGACCACCTACAGAATTGGAGAAAGTATTTGCAAACTATGCATCTGACAAAGGTCTAATATTCAGCATCTATCAAGAACTTACACAAATTTAGATTTAAAAAAATAACCTCATTAAAAAGTGGGCAAAGAACATAAACAGACACTTTTCAAAAAAAAAAAAAAATACGTGTAGCCAATAAGCATAGGAAAAAAGCTCGGCTGGGCACAGTGGCTCATGCCTGTAATCTCAACATTTTGGGAGCCCAAGGCTAGCAGATTTCTTGAGTCCATGAGTTCAATGTCAGCCTGGACAACATGGTGAAACCCCATCTCCACAAAAAAATACAAAAATTAGCTAGGTGCAGTGGCATGCACCTATAGTCCCAGCCACTGAGGAGGCTGAGGAGGGAGGACTCCTTGAGTTTGGGAGGCAGAAGTTACAATCAAGCGATCACACCGGCCGGGCATGGTGGCTCAAGCCTCTAATCCCTGCACTTTGGGAGGCCGAGGCGGGTGGATCATGACGTCAGGAGATCGAGACCATCCTGGCTAACACGGTGAAATCTCGATTCTAATTAAAATAAAATAAAAAAAATTAGCCAGGCGTGGTGGCAAGTGCCTGTAGTCCCAACTACTCATGAGGCAGGAGAATGGCATGAACCCAGGAGGCGGAACTTGCAGTGAGCTGAGATCGCATCACTGCACTCCAACCTAGGCAACAGAGCAAGACTCCTTCTCAAAAACAAGAGATCACACCACTGCCCTGCAGTCTGGGCAATAGACCGAAACCATGTCTCTCAAATAAAAAGGAAAGAAAAGAAAGCTCAATATCAATATCACTGGTCATTAAAGAAATGCAAATTAAAACCACAATGAGATACCATCTCACACCAGTCAGAATGGCTATTACTAAAAAGTCAAAAAATAACAGATCCTGGTGAGGTTGCAGAGAAAAGGGAACACTTATACACCGTTGATGGGAGTGTAAATTAGTTTAACCATTGTGGAAAGCAGTGTGGCAATTCCTCAAAAAGCTAGAAACAGAACTATCATTTAACCCAGCAATCCCATTACTGGGAATGTACCCAAAGAAATATAAATCATTCTATCATAAAGACACATGCATCCCTATGTTCATTGCAGCACTATTCACAATAGCAAAGACATGGAATCAACCTAAATGCCCATCAAAGGCAGACTGAATAAAGAAAAATGTGGTACATGTACACCATGGAATACTACGTAGTCATAAAAAGGAAAAAGATCACGTCCTTTGCAGGGACATAGAGGGAACTGGAAACCATTATCCTCAGCAAACTAATGCAGAAACAGAAAACCAAATATAACATAGTCTTACTTATAAGTGGGAGTTAAGGCCGGGCGCGGTGGCTCAAGCCTGTAATCCCAGCACTTTGGGAGGCCGAGACGGGCGGATCACGAGGTCAGGAGATCGAGACCATCCTGGCTAACATGGTGAAACCCCGTCTCTACTAAAAAATACAAAAAAACTAGCCGGGCGACATGGCAGGCGCCTGTAGTCCCAGCTGCTTGGGAGGCTGAGGCAGGAGAATGGCGTAAACCCAGGAGGCGGAGCTTGCAGTGAGCTGAGACCCGGCCACTGCACTCCAGCCTGGGCGGCAGAGCAAGACTCCGTCTCAAAAAAAAAAAAAAAAAAAAAAAAAAAAAAAAATAAGTGGGAGTTAAATGATGAGAACACATGGACACAAAGAGGAACAACAGACACTAAGGACTATCAGAGAGCGGAGTGTGGGAGGAGGGAGAAGATCAGAAAAAATAACTATTGGGTACTAGGCTTAGTACCTGGTGACAAAGTAATCTGTACAACAAACCCTCATGACATGAGTTTACGATATAATAAACCTGCACATGTACTCCTGAACCTAAAATAAAAGTTTAAAACAATTAATTAATTTAGTTAAGTGAATGGATAACCTCTGGTATAGCTATATAATTGCATACTATTCAGCAATATTAAGGAGCAAACAATTGATATGAACAACAAGAATGTGTCTCAAAATCCATATGTCAAGTAAAAGAGGCCAGATGAAAAAGAGTACAGACGGTATGATTACAATGATATAGAATTCTAGAAAGTGCAAACTGACCGATAGTGACAAGAAGTGTATCAGTGGTTATCTGGGGATGGCGATGGAGAAAGGATGGATTACAACAGGGTGATGAAAATTAAATGTCATCTTGATTTTGGTAATGGTCTCACAAGTATATGTAGATATATGTTAAAACTCATAAGACTATACTTTTTAAAAAGTCAATGAAAAATAATTGAAATATTTAAAATATGACTCAAAAATTGAGAAAAAGAATATCAAAATAAACCAATAGAAAACAAAAGGAATTTTTTTTTAAAAAAGGAAAATTTATTCTCATTTAGAAAACAGAAAAAATTGTAAAATTAAATAAATAATCTTATAAGTAAAATAAATAAACCACTAGCAAAACTAATCAAGGAAAAAAGATGAAGTGAAAATCCTTTAAATAAAATTATTATACAAGCAGGCAAAGGAGAGAGGAAATAGAGGAAATTTTTAAAGACTCATAATAAATTACTTTCCTTAACAACAAGCAAATAGATTTTAAAACTTGGACGAAACAAATAATATCCTAAGCATTAGCTACCAACATTGAAGGAAAAAAAAAACCTAAACAGAGTAATATCAATAGAAGAAATGAAGATAAACGTTAAGTCCCCCCCAACTCCCAAATAAATCTCTAGGCTGAAATGGTTTCAGAATACTATTTTTCTATTTTTATTTTTATTTTTTTGAGATGGAGTTTTGCTCTTGTTGCCCAGGCTGAAGTGCAATGGTGTGATCTCGGTTCACCACAACCTCCGCCTCCCAGGTTCAAGCAGTTCTCCTGCCTCAGCCTCCCAAGTTGCTGGGATTACAGGCATGCACCACCATGCCCAGCTAATTTTGTATTTTTAGTAGAGACGGGTTTCTCCATGTTGGTCAGGCTAGTCTCAAACTCCCGACCTCAGGTGATCCGCCCACCTCAGCCTCCCAAAGTGCTGGGATTACAGGTATGAGTCACCACATCCGGCCTTCAGAATACTTTCAGCAAATTTTTACATTTAAAATTTGTAAAGATAAATATCTCTAATTGCATCTATACTGTTTCATGGCATTAAAAAGTAAAAAAAAAAAAAAAAAAAAAAAAAAAATCCTTAAAAAATACCTATATGTTATATTAGCAGTACATTAAAACAGTACATTAGAAAAAATGATCCACAGCCGGGTGCGGTGGCTCACGCCTGTAATCCCAGCACTTTGGGAGGCCGAGGCGGGCGGACCACAAGGTCAGGAGATCGAGACCACGGTGAAACCCCGTCTCTACTAAAAATACAAAAAAATTAGCCGGGCGCGGTGGGGGGCGTCTGTAGTCCCAGCTACTCGGGAGGCTGAGGCAGGAGAATGGCGGGAACCCGGGAGGCGGAGCTTGCAATGAGCTGAGATCCCGCCACTGCACTCCAGCCAGGGGGACAGAGCGAGACTCCGTCTCAAAAAAAAAAAAAAAAGAAAAAAGAAAAAATGATCCACTAAGATCAACTGGGGTTTATTCCAATAATGCAAGAATAATTCAGGATTATTAATGTGATTTACCTACTATAATTCATCATATGCATATATCTGAGGAGAAAAAATCATATAATCATCTCCTTGGATGCTAAAAAGACAAAATTCAAAATCATTCCTAATTTTAATAATGAATAATGTAAGTATAGATAAGAAATTTGTTTTGCCCAAAGTCAGCATTATGCATAACTGAGGAATTCCCACTAAGGACAAGAGGAGAAGAAAAATGATCACTATGCCTACTATGATTTAACATCGTACTGGAGTTAGCAGCCAAGGCAATTGAATATAAGAACAAAATTTGAAGATAAAAAATTAGGAAAGAAGACAGTAAATTTTCACTCTTTGCGGATGATATGATTGTATACCTTGGAATATAAGAGCATCAACTAGAAAACTATTTCAAACAATAAGAGAATTGAATAAATTAGCAGGGTAAAAAATTATTATATAGGAATCAGTGGTTTTCACGTACACAAAAGCCAACAAATTAAAAGATATAATGGGATAAAAGACCCCATTAGCAATTAGCAACATATATGTGTGTGTGTGTGTGTATATATATATATATATACACATTCGTGTGTGTGTGTGTGGATGGGATCTTGCTACATTAATAAATGTAGCAAGAAATTTATTAAATCAATGGAATAATGCACCTTTACGGGGCACAGATGGACAGGTCTTGAAGAGAAAGACTCCAAATCACAAAGATGTTTATTATTTTTAATTAATGTATATATGTAATACAACAATGAAAAATACAAATAGTTTTTTTTATAGATAAGCAGATTCCAAAGTATATGGACAAATATACACATAGAATCAGTGAGAAACCACTGAAAAAGAAGAGCAATGAGGATGAATTAGCCCAACAAATACTGAAACATATTAAAACACCACCATAATTTAAAGAGTATCATGCTAGTATGTAAATAACAGACCAAAAACAAAATAGAAAAGTAAGTCCACAGGTATGCCCAAATAATTATGTAATTTTAATTTATGACAAAATGTTATCATAAACCAGTGGTAAAAAGACAAAGTATTCAACAGATGATTTTGAGACAACTAGGTACGCATCTGAAAAAAAAAATCAGGTTATATCAATATCTCAAATCATGTTCCAAGAAAAATGTCCAAGAGATGAAATAATTAAATGTAAAAAACATGAAACTCTCAAAGTAACAGAAGAAAACACAGAAAAATTATTTTACGTAATGGGTGTGCATAGAGCCTAAGCACAACTCAAAATGCCAGAGATCATAAAAGCAAATACAGGTGAATGTAAATGATCAGTCCAGTCCCCGGGTTCCACACTCCCTCGACCTCTCCTCCTCCCAGTATCTTGTCTAACACCCTGCTTTGGCTATTCACTCTATAGGTACCTCCACCTTTCCAATAATTACAATTTGTAATTATTGGAATTATTGTAATTTCCAATAATTGTAATCTCCAAAATAATTGTAATTTCCAATAATTACAACCTCTGCATAATCTCAATTCCAAGAACCCACTCTCTGTGCAGCAGTGAACCTAGGAGCTTTATTATAACCATCCTTAGAACCCTTCAGGCCCTACAGACTACTGATTGCACTGCCTGTTCATTGACCCTTGCCTCTCATATCTTCACTGAACTTAACCACTTAAAATCTAGGATCAGTCATTACACTCTCTCTCAAATAAGCCCTCAAACCCCTTGCCCTCTCTTTCTTCATCACACTTTGAACACACGTCACAGTGGTTAAATCTAGCTGCTTGCCTGTTCCACACTTGAAACAGGAAAGCTGAACCTGGCTCAGAAAACCATATAACCATGCTAAATGTTCTCACTTTAATTCATGACTCATGATCACTAAGTTCTAGGAAGCAATGATGCTCGCAGTGATATGATTAACGTATTCCATTTGATCTTCCACTCTCTAAGATAGCTATTCTATTCCTTCTCCTTTTTCCTCAAGCTTCCAACTCCTTCTCTACTACTGTCCCTCTCAGCTGATGGCTTTGCTTCTATTTCACTGAGAAGACAGAAAAAATAAAAAGAGAACTTTGACAATCTTCATATATAAATACCTACCTTCATCTATCCCCATATCCTCTACTTTTTTCCCTATTCCTATGTATAAGCTGTCTATGCTCCTAATGCCAGCCCTTAACTAGGGCTACAGATTAGAGTCCATGATTCCTTATTCAGTAATTCTTCCTTTTCAGCAGCACCATCTGTTCCCCTCTATCTTAGTCTCTCCCAGCAATGTGTAAATCTGCTGTCATTTGTCCTGAAAGTCTCCTCTCTATAGCCAACTCCCTTGGAGATGTCACTCAGTCTCCTGCCCACAAATACATAGTGATGATTCACAAATGTATGTGTCTCTAGATCAAAACCCTCCCCTGCAAACCAGACCCTGGCTTCCTATTTAATGTTTTTATTTGTATATCTAATCAGCACCTCAAATTTAACATGTACAAAACTGTTCCTATTTTTCCCCTACCCCTATTAAGATTGTTAGTCTATCCTTCCAGTTATCAGGCAAATCAATTTAGAGTTATCCTTGATCTGTCTTCCACAACTTGAATCCAACCCATCAGCAAATCTTGTAAGCTCTATCTTCACCATATCTGTGCTGCACTCCTTCTCATTGCCCAACTATTACCACTCCAGTCTAGGCCACCATTAGCTCCCACCGTTGGCTCTCAATTTCTGTGGTAGCCTGTTAATTGATCTTCACACATCTACCTTTGTGCCCTTCAATTTTTTTCTCCACAAAGCCAGAGTAAATCTGTTAAAATCTAAGTCAAATCAGATCACTTTTCCCTAAAACCCTCTGAAGCTATGGTTCCCAAACTGTGTCCCAAGGAACCCTGGGGCCCTGCAGTGAACTTTTGAGATGTCTTAAAATTTTCCGAGAGAAATCCAGAGATATTCAGTATCCTTTGGATACAAGGTGAGCTAGATCACATTACATTTTTTTATGATGTCATATCTTTGCAAAGCATATTTTAAGCATGATTTAAGCATAGCTTGCTCTGATAAAAAGCACATCCCACTGAAAAAAACAATGATGTGGAACAGAAAATGAGTATGGCAGTATCCAATCCAATTCCAAAGTTTGAGAGTCTGTGCTATAAGCAAGGGATGCAGACATCATATTAATAAATAATTGTGATTCGTTAAGAATGAAATTAAAATGTTCTCTTTCAATTTATGTGTTTTTTAAAAATAGCTACTAAGTTGTTAGGACAAATAAATACCAAGGTCTCTGCTCATAACTATTTAATAAATAACACTGCTAGGTCTCTCTTTTGGCCTAGAAGTATGATGAAAAATTCCAAACTAAGTGGCCCTAAATTGATTTAAAATAATAATAATAACTGAAAATTATCAGTGTGACTGAAGCAGGGAAGAGTGACTGACAAGCAGTTTGGAGGGGCAGCAGGGGCCAGATCTTGCAGAATAGCAGAGCGTCAGAAGCCATAGTGGGGAATTTTAATGCTATGCTAAGAGCAATTGGAGGCTTGAAGTTATTTTAAGCAGATGAGTAATTTGACCAGACTTACAATTTTAAATGATCAAGCTGCTCCATGGAGACAGTGTTGGGGAAAGATGAGAAGCAGAAGTGGAGAACCTATCCGGCTATCATCTAGTCCAAAGAACCTGGTGGCTTGAACTTGGCGGGGCAGTGGAGGTGGAAGTGAAGGGAGACCAGCAGTACTTTGTAGATAACATTTACAAGGCTTGGTGAGGGATTGAATGAAAGGGGTAAGGGAAGCAGGAGTATCAAGAATGACTCCTAAACTTCTGGCTTGAGCAAGTAGGTACCCCTACCTGAAATAAAGATAGGGAGGAACTAGTTTCAGGCAGAATAGCATGGCTTAGGGTTTTTTTGTTTGCTTGCTTGTTTTTATTTATTTCTGCAGAGGAGTCTCACTCTGTTGCCCAGGCTGGAGTACAAGTGGTGCTATCTCAGCTCACTGCAACCTCCACCTCCTAGGTTTAAGCAATTCTCCTGCCTCAGCCTCCCAAGTAACTGGGACTACAGGCACATGCTACCACACCCAGCTAACTTTTTGTATTTTAGTAGAGATGTGGTTTTACTGTGTTGCCCAGACTGGTCTCGAACTCCTGAGCTCAGGCAATCTACCCCAACTCGGCCTCCCAAAGTGTTAGGATTACAGGCATGAGCCACCACGCCTGGCTGACAGCTTAGGTTTAGATGTTTTAAATTTAAGATACTTACAATTAAATTTAAAAGATGATTTAAAATTAAAACTTTAAATTGTAAGTATCTTACAATTTAAGATGACAGTAGGCAGGTATTTAGGTTTGAATATGAAATTAATATCCCTTTCCCTAAATATGGTATGATTGTCCATTCCCCCTCAGTCTTTGTCTTACAGAGTTATTCTTATCTCTAGCAATACTCTTAGCATATACAATCTCATCCAGGCCCAACTCAAATGCATCCTGCCAAGACAGACAGCACATTAGGGGCTCCATCTGGAAGTGTGCACAAAATGTAGTTTTGATATTATATAATAAACCAGCATTCAGGGTGTCTAGATGGATGCAGGCACAACCATATGTTTTTCAGTTTCCACACTATTCCTTGAAAACAAACTTGCTTCACTGGGCTGTTGACAGCCTTCCTAGCCCCTTCCAATTGCTCCTCCCTTAGGGTTCCACATTGTTCTTATTTCAATTGCTATTGCTTTGGGTCTTACAGAAAATTAAGCAAACCACTGAAATATGACCCTACTCCCCAATGACTTTAAATTTTACTGCAGCCTGGATCCCTCTGCTATAGTGCTACAACTTATCAAGTCACCATGAATTGAAGTAGCTTAAATTGAACCGGAATTTGACACTCCCCTATTGGCACTGTATTTTGGACTGTCTGCCACCTATGAGTGCCAGTTTTTTCTACTTTGACTAATCATTCCACACTTTGGGGTTCTAGCATGCCTCACCCAAGCCTGTTTCGTTGATAAAAGTCTCCATGTCTTTTCTCTTTCCTTCTGGAAACCCAGATTCGTCCTTTAAAATCCCACTCAAGCACCAGCAGCACCTTCATTTATTCTCTCTTGGGATGGTATTGTTAAACATATTAGAACTAAATATTTCCTCCACATTGCCTTTAGTTGTTCCGTAGCATTTCTCCCGATATAGCAGGGTACGTACATATTTATGGATTTTTTTCCCTTTATGCTAGATGTTTCAGTAATTTGGCCTCTACTAAATAAATCTCACCATCATGTAGTCATTTGTATTGATTTGTGCTTATACACAGCCAATTCTATTTGTATAAATGACTACAATACACAGAAATTTTGATTACTATTATAATTACTGAATTGCTTTCTTGTAATCGTGGTAGTAACCATTTTAAGGTTGATGTTCCAATTTCTACATATGTTTAGTTTCTCTGTATATGTCTTATGCTTATTTCTATTAAATTAGACAGTTTCTATTAAATTAGACCGCTTCTCTTTAAAGTTACCTATGTTTTACACTTATTTCTATTAAATTAGATGTATGCTTATTAGACAGTTCAATAAAGCAGAGGAACAACCTCTGCTTTATTAAAACTTTCTATAGCAGAATGTACTTTCCTGCAGCAAGAATCCTTTGATCCACTTTGGGTACATTCCAGTATATTATGTAGCACTTCTGTTAAAATGCTCTTTTTTGTTGGAGACAGGGTCTCACTCTGTCATCCAAGCTGGAGTGCAGTGGTGTGACCATAGCTCACTGCAGCCTAGAACTCCTGGGCTCAAGCAGCAATCCTCATATATCAGCCTCTGAGTAGCTGGTACCACAAGTGCACAACACCACACCCTGCTAACTTTTTTAAATTTTTTAATAAAGATGGGGTCTCCCTATGTTCCCAAGGCTGGTCTCAAATTCCTAGGCTCAAGCAATCCTTCTACCTTGGCCTCCCAAACTGCTGGGATTATAGGCATGAGCCACCACACCCATCCTAAAATATTCTTGAAGTCATGCTTACTGTGCTACATCAATTTGTTTCAGCCCACAACTGAGGATCAATCTTAGAAATGTTATTAACTCATTGGCCATAATTTATTGCCTTAATTACATATCACTTGCAATTACTAGTCACCCACCCTAAAGATAAGCTTTCATGTATTGTCTGGTTCTTTTAGTTTATCAGAACACATCAATATCTACAAACTTTTCCCTTTGCACTTGATCTTTTAATAATTTGATCTCTTCTGAATGAAACAATTCATCCGGTTTTGTATTTGTATCGATTTCAACTTATGTCATTGTTACTTCATCACTCAAATGCTTTCTAATCTACTAGATTCTTAAAGAGTTGTGTAAATGTTGGCATATCCTTTGAAATCATTCAAGTATAAAAGACATTCTATAATTCCCATTCCCTATTTTTGTTTTGCCCTCTTTTCTTCTTAGCGGTTTCTGTGTCAACCAGAAGCAAGAAGGATTAAGTTCCTTAAATGATTCCTAATTTCTATTCATTTTTTCTAAAGAATATGTTAGCAACTCCCATAGGTCTCAGTGTCTTGAAGTATTGACAGTTGATCATTAATGTCTATTTAGTAGGTACCATTTCTTCCCTATGGTGTATTTTTATAAAATTGCTTGCTTCTGCCCAATAGTCTCTAACTTACCATCAGCTGGAATGAACGATTTTTACCCTGTTCAACTCTACATGTCCCAAGGCACTAACGCAAATAGGCTCTTCAAATGAAAACAGCTCAGACAATATTTGTTGAATTAAGTCATTAGATGTATTGAAGGAAATGCTCACAGGCCCAAGTCTCTTAAATTAACGGGAATAGCTCTTCTGTGGTAGCTCTCTGGACCCTAAATTGATCTGTTTTCCTAGTTTTCTATTATAGCTTCACTTAGAATACACAATCAATACAAAATAAGTAGCCCAGCCCAGCTAGGAAGTACATGACAAAAAATTAACTCTAGGCAAACAGAACTCAAGGAGTCACTATATGTAGTTAAAATCACCTAGCCATATTCCTCATTTAAATGTTTACGTGTTAAAATAATAAAGTGTGTTTAGATACCATCTAACTGAAAGTTTCTTTTTATAAAATTCCATCTCTTAGTTCCACCTCTTTAAAAAAATTATTCAAGTTTTGATGTTTATTCTCAGACTTAGTGATACTATGATTTCATATACTTTTTATTGTTCATTTGCTGGAATAAAGAGAGGAAAATTTTATTCCTTGGGATGAAATGCTTTCTGCTGGAACAGAATTGTTTTCCTCATTCAAATCTTTTAGTGCTTTATGAGATTTAATGGCAATAAAATAGCTGCACCTGCATTTTTGTGGGAATGAAAAATACCAGTGAAACTGAACTGAGTCCATGGGGGTCAAACAGGAAAAATTCATTTGACACTATTAGCTTTGGGGTCCCAAGTGAGCATGTAAAACACATTGTACTTCCCTGTCTGAGAGAATAATCAGAATCTATCCATACAAGGCCAAACATGTGGAACATGAACAACCCAATCAATTAGTCACCTAACATTTAGTCTGGATGATGCCAAACATCTGGATACTTGGAAATATCCAAATGAATGGGTGAATTTTTCACTTTTCCTCCGAATTTTTTTGGCAGCATATGAACACAGCCAAATGTGGGCACTTTGGATTGTGTTGTTATTTTCAGGCAACAGGTTCCAAAATCTCTTAAAAGACCTAGCTCCTCAATAGCCAAAGAAAATCTATTTAGAGTGCAGTCTTTCATGATTAATTTTGATAAAGAATTTATGTTAAAAGTTACAATGGCAAAAATTAGGGTCATTAAATAATGTGTATGTTTATTCAATAGGTTTTAGAGAGCAGAGCTAATGTTCCACTTTCCCAGGAAAATATCTACATTGGGATAATCTGCTTAAGCTTCTTATGTACCCCATTTTTAACTCAGCATGCTCCTGTGCCTATCCTCTAATCCTTTCCTTGCTTTCTCAGAGGTTTTTCCAAGATAAATGTGGGACAGATTTATGGCTAAGAGCAGAAAAATGAAGAGGGTAAGGGTGCAACGCCCAAAGGCCAAAGTGGGACAAAGCATTGGCAGTGGCCTCAGATGCAGACTGACATCCAAGTGCTGGCAGAAGATGTTCTGTAGGGAAAGCCCAAGAGGATAGAGAATACCCTCTCCTGATACAAGGACAAAGCCTTCAGGAATGTAGACCAACTCCAAGAAAGCAGGAAGAGAAAGCAAAAAGCCCAGGGTCTGTGACTGAACATTTTAAAACTGCTAGTCTAATTCTCTTCCTTTTTGTCTTCTCCTCTTTCTCCTCCACCTGTTTATCTTCCTTCTCCTCCTCTCTCTCATTCTCTCTCTCTCTTTCTCTGTGTATTCGTGTCTTCAAATACAAAAAGTCAACTCCACAAATAGAACCTTTTCTTAGGACCCTACCACTCTTCATAACCACCATTCCATAGCTCAATTCTTCCTGGATTAACTCCTCAGGCCCCTGCAGGAACTTCACTGCCTATCCACCGGGCCCTCCTTTACTCCCTGCAGCCAGTTTCTGTTCCTGCTGTTCAGTATTAGATTTTCCATTAAGCTAAGGAAGCTTACGCTTCAGGGCCCTCCCATAAAGGAGTCTACTAGCTGAGGCCCTGCAAGTGGCCCTGGCAATGTGTTCACATAGACATATATTTTAGTAAACTTTATGGCATGACATGAAGTTGCAGGGTTACAGGTTGTATTGTAATAGAGCACCTGACACCAGAATTGTGTTGAAATGGAGAAAAATCAAGATTTAGAAGGTTCAGAGCCAGAAACTGATCAGTAGAAAGTTACAGATGGAACATTCCCTTCTCAATGATGCTTAGTCAAAATAAATTTCTCGCCGGGCGCGGTGGCTCAAGCCTGTAATCCCAGCACTTTGGGAGGCCGAGACGGGCGGATCACGAGGTCAGGAGATCGAGACCATCCTGGCTAACACAGTGAAACCCCGTCTCTACTAAAAATACAAAAAACTAGCCGGGCGAGATGGCGGGCGCCTGTAGTCCCAGCTACTTGGGAGGCTGAGGCAGGAGAATGGCGTAAACCCGGGAGGCGGAGCTTGCAGTGAGCTGAGATCCGGCCACTGCACTCCAGCCCGGGTGACAGAGCGAGACTCCGCCTCAAAAAAAAAAAAAAAAATAAATAAATAAATAAATAAATTTCTCTCTTATCAACAAGTCCTTGATGAACATGACACATACAATTTAAGGAACGTTATATATTTCTTCCTTTTAATGGAGATCATATGAATGAAATTAATCAGAATCCCCATTTGTGGGCCCACATCTATAGCAGTGCAATGAATACTAATACGTCTGCTTGAATTAACATGTTTTATGCATACCAAATTATTGCACAGTATCTCAGGATATCTGATGCATTCTATCCTCATTAAAGACTAGATGTTGTACTCAATGCTGCCCACAAAATTGCCACCAACACAGAGAAATTGCCTGAAGAAACAAGTATTCCAGTGACAAAGCTCCTGCACATATTGCATTAGGAAGTAATCCAGTGGTGACATGAGTGATTTATTCAGAATTATGTAGCTGAATATAATGTGATTGTAATTTTAAGTACATTTGAATAGCTCCTGTGCATGCCTTAATTTCAAATTAATTTTGTACATTTTCAGAATTATTCATATAAAACATCAAATATATTCTAAAGAAGTATCCAAGTGGAAGCCAAACCTGTTAGCCAGAAGAAATAAAATCAGTAGAAACTTCAAAATGTCTTAAAAGTTGAAGATAATTGTACTTTTCAATTTATAATTAGTTATTCCTTTTCTCACTCAATATATATTCATTTAATTCCTATTCTTTTGCTTAAAGTCCCTAAATAGTATTAGTTTCTGGTTCCATGAACCCTGATTCACCCTGACCTCACCACTGCAGTAGCGTTTCACAAATTGAAATGCAAGAAGCTTCTGCCTCAGAATCACCTGGAGTGCTTGTCAAAATGTGGAGTCCCAGACAAAAACACTAGATCTATAGAATTAGTATCCACAGAGGTTGCTCTGGGACTTGCATTTTTAAAAAGGTCCATGTGTCATTCTTATGTACACTCAAGATTGAGAGATGCTGCCCTTTTAAAACGTTTTCTCAAAACTATATAATCTATATATAGTATGATAATCTATATCCTGCCAGCTCCTTTTTTCTAGGTCTCATCCTCCTCATTATTTCCATTATATATGACACTGATGAAGCTCTCTTTTTCTTGAAAAGTAGAGCTTGTTTGAGTTATTTCTGGTACTTCTCTGCTTTTGTTCTCTTACCTCTTTTGGGCTTCCACCCACCAAGTGTTGGCACAGCACACCAGGGTCTTATTGTACCCCTCCATTTTTATGAATATTTTCTTGCCTCATTAGTGAACCAGTTCACTATCAGACCCAGTTATCACCTGTATAGTTTCCAAGGGCTGCCCAAACTAATTACCAGAAACAGGGTGAGTTAAAAACCACCAATATTTTTTCTCTCATAGTCTGGAGGCCAAAAATCTGAAATCGAAATATCAGCAGAGTGTCTGGAGGCTCAATGAAGAGCGTGCCGCTGGCCTCTTTTCTATCTTCTGTGGCTGCCCCTCAAGTCCCCACCTCTACCATACCTGGTGTGTGTGCCTCAATTTCTCTGTTCTTATAACGACATGAGTCATATTGGATTCGGGGCCACTCTAATCCAATATGACCTCACTACAATTGATTCATCTGCAAAGACTCTATCTCCAAATAAGGTTAAATTCACAGGGTCCAGGTAGATAAGAATTTTGAGGGGACACTATTTAACCCAGTATATCATCTCTGTGGAAATGGATCCTCACAACTTGCGAACTAGTCTTGAAAAGCTCCAGTAATCCACTAAACTCAAGAAGAAACAAACACAATTCATCAAAGTGTCTTCTTCTTTCCATTTGCTCTACAAAACCATTCTTGAGGTTTTGGAATGGACCTTGCACTGCTTCCTCACTTGGACCCTGTTTAACCCAGCATGGGCAGATCAAACCAGGACATACATTCTACATGACTGAAGAAGTGTATCCATGTAAGTAAACAACTGTAAACGTTGTCTTCACTTCACATGTGTCATTTATAATGACCTCACAAACTTAGAATGAGTGGTGTAGTCTTGGAACAATCTGGTCACGGTCATTTACTCATAGCTTAAAGAAAATTAGTATTTCCATGTTATAAAATAGTCTGCATTGTAGATTAAGCTGCTAAAGTATAGTTATTCATTTGAATTCACCATCTCAATAAAGTTCACAATGAGATAAAATTATTTAAGAATAGGAACACATCATGTCAATATTGTTATTTATTATATCCCCTCAAAACTGTAGGGATGGCTTCAACTCTGTGTTTTAGGGGTAATGATAGCAACTCATTTAGGGACAGTGAACAGTTATTCTTAAAAAATACAAATGGATGTTATCATTTAAAGAAAGAGTTATCATAAGTCATACAAGTAGTATACTACTTCCAAGGACTATGATGGACTTTACTGATAATCTCATGGTAATCATAATTACATGTTTGGAAAAATAAATACTAAGAGACTGACAGTTTAAGAGATTTGCCTCTGATCACTGAGTCATAGTGTCTTGTAGGTTAAACACTGCTCAAAGTGAATCTGGATGATTGTGGTCATTCTCTAAACATTTTTGCCAATTGCCAAGTAGCTCAAATTTTCTCTGAGTCTTCTTTGGAAAAGGGACAAAATAAAAATCTTTACGAAATTCTTTAAGTGTTCTTCATTTTTTTTTTTTTTTTTTTTTTTTTTGAGACGGAGTCTCGCTCTGCCGCCCAGGCTGGAGTGCAGTGGCCGGGTCTCAGCTCACTGCAAGCTCCGCCTCCCGGGTTTACGCCATTCTCCTGCCTCAGCCTCCCAAGCAGCTGGGACTACAGGCGCCCGCCATGTCGCCCGGCTAGTTTTTTTTTTTTTTTTTGTATTTTTTAGTAGAGACGGGGTTTCACCATGTTAGCCAGGATGGTCTCGATCTCCTGACCTCGTGATCCGCCCGTCTCGGCCTCCCAAAGTGCTGGGATTACAGGCTTGAGCCACCGCGCCCGGACAAGTGTTCTTCATTTTAAAAAAATAGATGTTTAACATGTTAAACAAGCAGAATATTATAACTACTTCCTTTACATCTGTTGAAATGAATGTTTATTCTGCCTGAACAAATTGTTTAATGTGATAAATTGTTTGAAACAATCTGATAACATTCTGAAATCATTTTTCCTTCCCTCTGTATAAACAGGAGGAAATAATTTTAAAGGGAAACTGGAAGTATCCAAGGTTGCATGGCTGAATTTTAGTTCAAAATTCAAAATACTCTGGCCCTTAATTTTGTGGTTGAATAGGTGTCCCTCATAAAAGATTCTATATCTAAGTAGCAATATTCCAAGCAATTACACAGAGTTACAAGGACATCCATTGCTCACAAGATTAGAAACGGGATATTTGCACAGGTAATTAAAATGGATTGTGGACTCATCAAAGGTTATTTTGAAATGATCTGCGGAAAAGGTACAGTTTTCTGTCACTCACTTAGAAATTATTCCCTCAATCTCCTCAAATACTTGCCAGTTAATTTTTTTAAAGGCAATTCAAGAGCCAAAAAGGGGTCTTGAATATAATTTTAAGACATAAAAAGAATTACAGAATGAATTTACAATGAATAAATTTTGCTGGGCTTCCAAATTGTGCTTTTTGTAGTTTGAACACAGAAGTAGGGGGTAGCCATATGGCATGGGCCACCCTTCTCCAATACAAAAAGTTATTAAATCTCCTGGAGTTGGCTAAAGGAAACCATAATTATTTTCAAATGGAAAAAAGCCACAAATTTCCTTCTCCTCTCCTTACAGATAATTTTCTTATCCCAAGTTACATATTTTCAACTTCATCACACATCAGAATGTTAGGTCAAACCCCCATCTTAAGCATATTAAAATTCTTTCCTACCCTGAACCTGTGGCACAAAAAAGACTGCTATTTAAGTATCATGATTATTTTATAATTGCATAGTGGGTTTCCTATCAGTTGTTTTTCAGTGTCAACATGCACTGCTGAAAGCACATATACTACCTATTATAACTGTCTTCAAGAAACAGCTAAAACTATGTCTCCTGTCCATATCTACTAGCATTTCCACAGAACATTTTTAGCATTTCCCTACTGTCTCTGATGAAGTATCACCACCATTAAATGGAGATATTTAGACATGAATGGGGCCAAAAAGAGTTTTTCTAGTAAGGGGTCATGATCTGATTTTCTCAGTCCTGATCTTCATTTTATTTACTTTGAACCACACTGTTTTCCCATGGATACTAAGTAGTAGGAAAACATAAAAATTGATAAGTAGTTGTTCTATATTTCTGGTAAAGAAATTGGGCTAATTTAATAAAAGCTCTACATAATAGACTTTTCTAGAGTAAAGCTTTTCAGATACAAGACACACTGTTTTTTACAAAAAATTCCAACATTGCCTCTTTATAAGTCCAGCCCCACCAAATCTCCCCCAATGACAGAACTATGATGAACTTCAGGTTAGTTAGTTTCTCTGTATTTTGCAATGCTAAAAATTGCAATTGTACTAACTAGGGAATTTGAGCATCAACACAAAATTGTCACTAAGGTACTAGTTAAATACTAATGAGAGGAGTTTAATAATTGATTGTAGGGATGAAATTCCTTTATTTTCTACAAAAATATGACAGAGTAAGTTCAGTAATTCTCTTTGAGAAAGACTTGGAGATATATTTAGGATGAGCAGAAACTTAAATTCATCTTTCTCATTTATAATCACTAAATATATTCTCTGTTACTCTTTAGCTTATCAAGAACAGCATCCTTGGGAATGTGTCTAGTAGCTCACAGTGCCCCTTCCTGCCTTATAGAAGCACATCCTATATATCATGGTGATTATTTAGTCTACTATGCATCCACTGAGCTCAATGAGGATACAGAATGGTTTGCACAGTCAAGCACTTGGCACACCCAAACATATAGTTATCAAGAGAGAAATATCTAAAAACTGTAACTTGGAAGACATCAAATTTTGAGAAATGTTACACTGAGGAGAAAAAAATGAAAAATGGAGGACATGATCTAATGTTATCACTCAGAAACTCTTCAAAGCCTGAACTCAAATGCATTGTGTTAATGAACAAATAGTAAGGCTATTTCTAATAATTATGTGTTAAATGAATGGAAATTCTTTATGCTAATTATACAGCACATTTCGTAGATTCTTTGGGTCACATTCTTTCACATATTAACAATTCTGATATCAGGATACATCTTACCATTGATGGCACAAATAATTCATCTGTGATTTCTTTCTCGGTTACATCTAAAATAATGGATTATCTCATAACGGATAAAGGTTTAGTTTTGATGTACATTCCCTTTTGTTTTTAAAATGTCCTCAGACTGTTTTGAAGAAATTGTACCTTGAATTTGAATGTTATAGACTCATTGTTTAAATGCAGGGATTTCTATCGGGTTATTTATCAACTTTCATTTTGCAAAGAAAAGTGATTACAAATACGTGTACCAGTACTATTTTTTTAAAGAAGGATATTCTAAAACAAAACTATGTGAAGATCTTCATCTCTGAATTATGATGAATCTTTTAATTTTAATAAAATTTTCTCTATGAAACACTCATATTGTCTTTATTCTTCTCCTATGTGGATTTGTATTAGTCAACAGACTGACATCATGGAACCACTCTCTTGGACATTGGGGCACAACTCTCTAATATTCATCAACAGCCCCAATCCTGTAGACAAGGAATCTTAGGAACAAAACACTGCAACCATACTATCTAAAGAAGATGAATGTGTTTTCAAAACATTTTTCTCTTGGTTTCAAATATCTCTATCCCAGTTTATTTTAAAGAGGCAAAATAAATTAATCTGATCTAAGTAGTATCCCTTGAACTCATTTTTATTTGTATCATTATATTTGGCTTTATAACTATTTGGCGTTATGTTATTACATTGTATTTGGCATTTGTAGTATTATTTGGCATTATATTATGTTAGGGCCCAGAGCAATGTCTGAGCAGAAATGTAAATCCATTTTTCTTATTTATGATCCCTAAAAAATCCCCTGTTACCCTTAAGTTTATTCGGAAGAACACCATCCTTGTGAATGTATCTAGCAGCACACAGTAGCCTGTCCCCCATCTTTCAACAATTGGTTGAGGTCAGTTTCATATGCGATCCACTTTCTGTTCAAATGTAGTCTGAACTGGCAGGGAAATTAGTTTGGTAATATAATCCTGTGGATCTTTTCCATCTCTAATGTCTGTAATCTAAAATTAGCTTGTCTCTGGCTTTAAATCCACACATTGGGCTTCTTCCCCTTAACCTGGCCCTTGTCTCCCACATCCAATGGAAGCCAAACCCAAGTTATGCATATTTCTGATCCACAAAGTATACTTCCATTTCTGAGCCACTCACCCCAATCTTACTTCTTCTTTCACTTATCTGAACTCCTCCCACATAAGCACATTTGGAAAGTGTTCAGACTCATTTCTGTAGTTTATAGTTTGGTGAACATTTTCCCTCATCCAACCCTTATAAAAAAGTTTGACCACAGGCCCAAAACTCACTAGACATTTGTTAAATGACAAAACAAAAACAGAATTAGCTGATGAGCTGCAATAATTCTATTTATATACAATACTTAATAGTATCTTGATTCCCAGGTTTGGCTCTAAAATGAATTTTTCCTTGGGTCTTCAGAATGTGTGTGTGTGTGTGTGTGTGTGTGTGTGTGTGTGTGTGTTCTTCAGAATAGTAGATAATAAGGTAGAGAGAATAGAGGGATGAATAAACTACTACCTTTTTGATATAACTTCTCAGTTAACATCTTAGTTGAGCTGTAGGGGTAAAGTTGTTACTGGGCACAGGGCTTCTTCAAGTTTTAAAAACAAATCAGGCTCCATTAACCTAGTGGAATACTTTCATTCTATAGATGGGTAACAGAGAGCTAAAGAGAAGAATTGGCTTGCTCTAATTCATATGAGGAAATAGCAGCAAACCTGGAAATAAAACATCTCCTGATTTCAATTTGGCTTGCTAAGAGAAAATAAATACCAGATCTCGCTTCCATATAAAAAAGTTAATACAAATGTATAAAAGTTGCAATGCAAAGGCTTTTACAAATATACCTTTAACTATCACCTTTAACAAACCAAATATTTGCATCTCTAGTGAGTAGCACAGCACCTGGTGCATAATCAGTAATTTAAAAATCTTTGGTAATTGAATGAATGGATACAAGATAGCAAATATACATCAGACTCTTCCAATATGCTAGATTCTGTAAGTGCTTATATATGTATTGCCTTTTAACTTCTCATAGCCTGAGTGAATATAATTAATGTCCCCATTTTACTGATAATGATCCATTTATATTTAAAAATATTCTTTTTTAAGATTTCCCAATAAAATATCCAACAGAGCTGTGTTTCCATTTACATGTGTAAACCATTAAGTTTTTCAAATCTCTCATGTTTGCCCCTGAAATTAACACTATGTTATAGCTGCTGCTCACCAAAGGTAAAACAAAGTTTGAAGGATAGGTTGCATCAAGTTTGAGAGGATAGAAACACCTTAAACTTTCCACTGAAACTCCAGAACTCCAGAACCCACTGTTTATGCATACATAGTCTGTTCCAGAACTAAGTGATTTAGCATGACTAACAACAAAATCAAAGCAAATATGCCCTAATAAAGTGTAAACCCAAGCCTCCACTAACCTAACATGATCAATCCACAATTCAAATGCTCACTAGAACAACAACAACAAAAAAGCAATCTTTCAAGGAAAATAACAGGATCCAAACCTCTATAACATATAAGTAATACCAAGAACACAATAAAAAAAATTGCAAGATATGTAAAGAAGAATAAAACTGTAACATAAGGTCAAAAGAAAAAACAATCAGTAGAAACAAATCCCAAGACAATTCAAATGGTAGAACTAACACAACTATTATAAACATGTGCCAAAACATAAATAAAAAGATAATTATAATGAATATAATAAATGGACAAATGAGGACTATCAGAATATATGAAAATTAAAATAAGGAGCCAAATTGAAATTCTAGAGCTGAAAAATATATGTGAAAAAATGTGTATATTCATTTCTTGGGCTTAACAGAAGATTGAAGGTAACAGAAAAGCAGATCAGCGAATTTGAAGACAGTCAAAAGGAATAACTCAATCTGAGCAATGAAGAGTAATGGTAATAAAATAAAATGCAGTCTCAGTAGTCTGCAGGAAAATATCAAATGGCCCAATTTATGTGTAATTAGAAATCCATGCATTGAAGAAAGAGAAACATGGACCAAAAAAACAATGCTTGAGGAAACAATGGCCAAAATGTTCACGAATGTAGTGTAAAATACTGGCTTAAAGAATAAAGTTCGGCCAGGCGCGGTGGCTCAAGCCTGTAATCCCAGCACTTTGGGAGGCCGAGACGGGCGGATCACGAGGTCAGGAGATCGAGACCATCCTGGCTAACACTGTGAAACCCCGTCTCTACTAAAAAATACAAAAAACTAGCTGGGCGAGGTGGCGGACGCCTGTAGTCCCAGCTACTCGGGAGGCTGAGGCAGGAGAATGGCGTAAACCCGGGAGGCGGAGCTTGCAGTGAGCTGAGATCTGGCCACTGCACTTCAGCCCGGGCGACAGAACGAGACTCCGTCTCAAAAAAAAAAAAAAAAAAAAGAATAAAGTTCATAGAACTTCAAGGAGTATAAAAATAAAGAACAGCGGCCAGGCGCGGTGGCTCATGCCTGTAATCCCAGCACTTTGGGACGCCGAGGCGGGCAGATCACAAGGTCAGGAGACTGAGACCATCCTGGCTAACACGGTGAAATCCCGTCTCTGCTAAAATATACAAAAAATTAGCCAGGCGAGGTGGCGGGCGCCTGTAGTCCCAGCTACACAGGAGGCTGAGGCAGGAGAATGGCGTGAACCCAGAAGGCGGAGCTTGCAGTGAGCCAAGATTGCACCACTGCACTCCAGCATCGGCGACAGAGCAAGACTCCTCTGAAAAAAATAAAATAAAATAAAATAAAATAAAATAAAATAAAATAAAAAAATAACAGCATACCTAGGCACATTTATATCAACTGCTATAAAACAAAAGCAAAAAGGTAATCTTTTAAAAAGTCAGAAGAAAAAAGACACATGCACATATGGTTACATCAGTAGGAATGACTGCTGTATTATCCAGAACAACGGAGGCCAAAAAAAAAAAATCTATCTTTTGCCATTACTGGAAGAAAAGGTTGTCAGCATAGAATCCCATACCAGTGAAAGCAACCATCAAAAAAGAATGTGAAATAAGGATACGTTAAGATAAACAAAAAACAGAAGACTTTATGCCAATACATCTAAATTTTTTATAAACTCAAAAGAAGATTCTTTAAGTTAAAAGGATATGACACCAAATGGAGACTCGGGTCTATAAAAAAATCTTTTTAGTGGTAAAAGTGTACTTAAATAAAATAACCTTTGTTCTTCTCTTAATTCCTTTTTTTTTTTTTTTTTTTCCGAGACAGGGTCTCACTCTGTTGCCCAGCTGGAGTGCAAGGGCACGATCTTGGCTCACTGCCACCTCCACCTCCCAGGTTCAAGCAATTCTCCTGCCTCAGCCTCCCAAGTTGCTGGGATTACAGGCATGCACCACCATGCCCGGCTAATTTTTGTATTTTTAGTAGAGACAGGGTTTCACCATGTTGGCTAGGTTGGTCTCAAACTCCTGGCCTCAAGTGATCCACCCACCTTAGCCCGGCAAAGTGCTAGGATTACAGGCGTGAGCTACCATGCCCAGTCTCTTAATTTCCTTAAAGGAAAATTTGTTGATTTGCATAAACTTACAACATTTAAGATTTGTGTGTAACAGACGTAGATATAAAATATATGACAAAAAGGATGGATGTAGACAGAGCTATATCATTAAAAATGTCTTACATTTTAAATGAAGTCAGTAAAATATTAACTCTAAGCAATCATTAAAGAGGCATTGGTAATCTCTAAAGAAAACAATTAAAAAGTAATGCAAATTTGATACATATTTTAAAATAGATCTAGCTAAAATAAATTGAATAATTAAATAGAATGCTAAAATAATTTGATTATTCCAAAAGATAAAGAGAACATAAAGAGGAAAAAAAATACATTATTCAAATAAACAATAGGAAATGGTAGACATAAATCCAAACATATCAGTAATTATATTAAGTGTAAATAAACTAAAAGCTGCAATTAAAATAGACTGCCAAACCAAATATTTAAAAAGTACAACTACAAGATATATACTTTATAGATAAAATCACATAAGTAAAACATAAAAAGATGGAAAGAATATTCCAGGCAAATGCTAAGCCAAGGAAACTGAAGTGGTTACATCAATATAAAAAAGTAGATTTCAAAATACTACCAGAGAAATGTGTGTGTGTCAAATATGCATTTAATACATCTAATATACAGTCATTCAAATCCATAAAACAAAAATTAACAGAACTCAAGGAACAAAAAATGATCACATTCAGAATTGAATATTTTAATACATCTCTCTCAGTAATTGATAGATCACCTAGAAAAAAATCGGTAGAAATATAAACTACTTGAACAATACTATAAATGATCTTTATCTAACATTTATAGAACATTAAAACTACATCTCCAAAATAGACACATCATTTTTGAGTGCTTATCAGATGCTCACAAAGATGGACTATATCTTAGGTAATAAATGTAACACATCTTAATAAATGCCCAAAGATTAAAATCTTACAGAACACATTCTGTAACAACAGTGGAATTAAATGGGAAGTCAATAATAAAACATATATTTAAAATAAGTATGTGGAAATTGAACAAGACGCATATAAATAAACCGTGAAAAAAAACTCAAAGGAAATATTTCAAACTGAATAATGATAAAACACAACATATCCATTTTCCAGATGCAGCTAAAGTAGTATTTTAATGGGAATGTATCATTTTTTATTTCTACATCTGAAAAGTAGAAATTTCTAAAGTTGTTTTAATTCATTTATTCACAGAATAAAGCAGAAAATCATATGATCATCTAAAAAATGCAGACAAAACCATTTAACACTTGTTTATTATTTAAAATTAAACTCTTGGCAAACTAGAAACTCAAAGAAATTTTACATTCTACTTGAAATTTTAACAAAGCAATAAGGTAAGAAAACAAAAAAAAGGTCAAACCAATTAAAATAGGCCAAAAACTGCCCTTATTCACAGATGACATGATTCTGCACATAAAAGTACAAAACAGTGACTATAATTAATATATGAGTTTAGTAAAGTTGCAGGATACATTTACCAATACTGTGCCATATTGAAAAATAAAATTTGTGAACAATTGCATTTATAACCTAAAATTTAATAACATAAAAAACATAACATACTTGCAAATAAATTTAACAAAGATCTGCAAATTCTCTGAACTAAAAGCTACAAAACACTGTTTAGAAAAATCTAAGACCTAAATAAATGAAAATATATACCATGTTCATGAATTTGAAGAGTCAGTATTGTTAAGAAGATAGTTCTTCCCAGATTGATCTATAAATTCAATGTAACTCCTATCAAAATCTAAAGAGTTTTTAAAATATAAACTGACAATGAGAATTACATTTAAACACAGAAGAGCTTGTATATCAAAACAATCACAAAAAAGAATAGCAAAGTTGATTCAACTTTGATTTTTAGAGTTACTTTTCAGTTGTAGTAATCAATACAGTGAATCAGGATCATAAATAAAGGCAAATAGATCAATAAAACAGAATACATCCCAGAAATAGATTTAAATACATATACTCAATAGATTTTTGACAAAAATGTTAAGATTATTCACTGGGGAGGAAAGGTTTTTTAATGAAAGGTACTGGAAGACCCAGATAAATACACAGAAAAAATTAAACCTTGGAGCCTCCTTCACACCATACACAAAATTAACTTGAAGTCGTTAAATGTAAAAATAAAAACTATAAAACTTTTAGAGGAAAACAAACCAATAACAGGGTAAGCAAATTAGCACTGAAACACTTTTTAATTGCTAATTTGGGCTTCATAAAATTAAAATGTCTAATAATCAAAAGCCATAATTAAATATATGAAAAGTCCCACACACTGAGAAAATATTTGTAATGCATATATCTAACCAAAAGCTCCTACAATCAAATAACAGACTACATAATTGTTAAAATAAGTCAGGACATGAAAGACCACATCATATATGATATTCAAGAAGCCAATAAGCACATGAAAAGGTTCTCAAAATAAGGGAAAGTCATCAGGGAAAGGCCAAGTAAAACCACAATTAGATAACATTTTACATCCACTAGATTGGCTAACAACAGTAAAACGAACAACAATAAAATGTTAGTGAGGACATGGAGCAACTAGAACACTCATTCACTACTGGGGAGAGTCTACACTGGTACAACACTTTGCAAAATTATGTTAGTTTCATTGTAAATACCAAAGATAAAGGAAAACACATGTCCACAAAAAGAACATGCATCACAGCTTTCTTTCAAAACTACCAAAACGAATGTCCAAATGTCCATCAACAGGAGACTAGATAGCAAATTGTGGCATATTCATATAACAAAACTCTTCAGCAATAAAAAGGAATGAATTACTAAAACACACAACAATATGAGCAAACCTTAAAAATATTATGTGGAGCAAATGAAAAGTCATAAAAAGGACATACTCTGTATCTGTTTATCTGAAATTCATAAACATGAAAAACAAATCCATATGACGGAAATCAAAATAGTACTTGTCTGTGGAAGGTTATGATTGGGAAATTTCCAAGGTGAAGGAATGGTTCTATCTGCACATTGCACTGAGGTTAATTTCACCTCCTTTATAAAAATTCAAAAAAGAATATAAATCAACTGATTTTAAAAATTAATGTTTTCCTCCACCAGGTAATTTATTTAATTTGCTGCAGGTTGAATATCCCTTATCCAAAACACAGTACCAGGGCTGTTTCAGATTTCAGAATTGTTTTTATTTAGGAATATTTACATATACATGATGAAATATCTTGGGGATGGGACCCAAGTCCAAGCATGAAATTCATTTCGGTTTCATATACACTTTATTAACATAGCCTAAAGGTAATTTTATACAATATTGTTAAGAATTTCTAGCAGGAAACAGAGTTTGTGTTCATTGAACCACCAGAAAGCGAAGGAGTCACTAACTCAGCTACCCGTGATGTAGGTCTTGGCCCCAAGTGGGCATCATAGGGAACTTGCCACTTGTGCTTCTGTCCTGAACGTGCCCATTTTATTACCCTTTGTGGGTGTGCTTGGGGGAATCTGGGTGTGTATGGAAAAGATATATCACAAATAAAGGGGGCTGAGAGGGTCTTTTTTCCCTTGGGGACACTAAAGAAACTGTGTGTTGTGTGCCTATGTTTTGACTGCAAGCCATCACATGAGGCAAGGTATATTTTCCACTTATGGAGTCACATCAGCACTCACAAAGTTTCAGATTCCGAAGCACTTCAGATTTCAGTTTTCTGGATTAAGGATGCTCAAACTGTACTGTAGAATTTTTCACCAGATATACAGTAGGAACAACAGAAAAATGGACCCCATTTTCTACTTCCCAGCTTTAATAATTACCAACTTCACACCAATTTCATGAAATAATTTTGTTAATGAGAAAGACATAGTGGCATCTGGAAAAAAATTATTGATTGAATTAAAGATATTAATTGGAAGACACAGGGTAAAAACAGCATTATAGAATTTTGGTGTGTTTCATTCTCATGGTAATTACCTCTTTCTAACTTATGTTTCAGCTACTAATTTATACCTGAATTCACCTATAAAATAGAATGTTTTTTCATTCTAATTTTTTATTTAGGAAGGTGAAAGAAGGCCCTTGTGGAAAGATTATATTTGATTAAATGTACAATTTAGTGACTTTTAGTATGTTCACAAGTTTGCGCTACCATCACCACTAACTCCAGAACATTTCTATAATTTCCCCCAACAAAATCAGTACCCATAATAGTCACTCCCCACTCTCTCCTCCCCGTAGCCACTTGTAATCAATAATCTACTTTCTGTCTCCATGAATTTGCCTATTCTGCACATGTCATATAAATGAAATCATGTGTTATATGGTCTTTTATGTCTGGCTTCTTTCACCTAGCATAATGCCCTCAAAGTTCATCTTGTTGTAACATGTATCAGTACTTAATTCATTCTTGTGACTGAACAATATTTCATTGTAAGAATTTACCACATTTTATTTATGTAAATGTGGCACCTAGTAATTGCTCAACTAGCTTTTGTCTTCATTTTTCAACTAAAAGTAATTTTTTAAAACTATTACAAAATTATGAGTTGAAAAATGCCAAATTTCCCTTTGATCTATGAAATGGATACTCAATTTCAGGAGGCTTTGTATTACAAGATAAACCACTTTTTAGAGGAAATTCCTCTTTGTAGTTTCTCTCAAGGGGTGCTTTATGGTCTGAGCAAGGGATGCTTCATGCTCCCTGGTCTGGTCTCCAGTACCCATCACACACAGGTCAGCATTCCTGCATTACAAATTCCAGATCTCTAGCCTTTCTGAGCAGCCAAAAAGTGCGTCATAATAGAGAAAGAAAAGGATTTTTTTCTGTTGCTTTATTATGTCTCCACTAGTCACATTGCCCTCAGAAATTCTGATGAGGGCTTTTTCCACGCTATTTACATGGTGAAGTATGAAGGAAAAAGGAATTACTTTCTTAAAAGACTCCAGAATATTGGTGGTGCAATAATCTCCCTTAATCCACAACTTAGATCACAGTCTTCTGATAGCAACCCAGCTCTCCAGAGTAGAAAAGGCAAGAGATTTTTATTTTAATTAGCTGGGATAAGGGGATGTTTGCTATTTTCTTGGGCAGATTTATTTGAAATGTGAAGTTTTATTGAATCTAAAGGCTAGCATATTTCCTGTAAAGGGTAACTGGTTGAAAATCCCTTTAAAAATCTTTCCTAACACACTCTGCTTTACTTCATCCCTCTGCTCCAAATGTCGAGATGCCGTGTTGACAATAACCTGATAGCTCAAGACCATCTTTGATTCATGATTGTGTCTGATTTGATGTCTTCTCAAACTGTAATCTGCAGTGACTCTAAAGTATTTTAATTTATTTGTATAACAGATTTCCAGGAGTTATATCAAATGATATATTTTCCTAGGACAACTTTTTCAATCACTCTAGAACAAGTAAACATAAAAAGGCAACTTTCTATTGTCTAGAATGATAACGTTTTTCTAGTCTTTTTTTAAGTGGTATACAAATTAGCATGTGTGTACTAAAAGAAACTAGAAATGATCTCAAGGAAAACTGATTGCATATACATAAAGATGTGTACTATTCAATCACAGTAGTGATAATATATTTTTTAGGATGACTTTGGGTATCACAATACTAGGATGTTGTAGAATGAACTGCTAAAAAATACCAGGCTAAATATGTTAAGTCTTAAATAGAATTATACAATTTGCAAAAGAAGAAAAACAAACAACTTATCCTCTTTTTACTGATAGATCTCTATCCAGTAGAAAAGACAATCTGCAAAAGAAGCAAAGCAAACAACCTTACCTAAATTTATTTATGGATCTCAGTCCAGTTTAGAAGGTTATAAAAGATGCAGTCGTTTCTACAGTTAACCTCATGGTAAGAATTCAGTCCATATATTCTACATTATTCTATTTCCTTCTTCAGATTTTAGAAACAGAATGAAGCATGATACCGATATGTTTCCTGGACGCAATGGGTAGCATTAGATTACTTTTAGATGCCCTTCCAACTCCATGATTCTATGATTCATTGCAGCTTAATGTAGATCCCCAAAAGACTTGCTTGTTGACTAGGACAACTTGACACCCTCAAAATACAAAGGAAAACAAAGAACAATTTGTTATGACACCAAAGACAAATCTGCCAAAGTATTTGAGTTCTCTGGAAAATCCTGAACCCCAGAATCAAACTAATAGATTTATTTTTCTTTGACTAGAAATAGCAAATTATGCTTTCTAATAAATGAGCGTAATAGATGCTTTTTTAAAATAGAGGTAATGGAATATATATTTACACTTTAAAGATATTCCCAAAGTCACCCAGTCCTTAGCACTAATCTAATTTGTAGTCTGATTTAAGTATTTGCCTACTTTGAATCTTAAAGGAGAAATCCAATTCATTTAGAATAAACTGTTTACCACTTCTAATTTCAAAAATATCTGCAAAACCATAACCCAACATATGTTTTGTTTCATGTTCTTTTTTCCCTTCAATTTTGGCTGACTTTTCTCACATCATGTAGAACTGGAAATTTTACAGATCTTTAATTGAAACAAATGTGACCAAAATTCAAGTCTGAAGTTACTTAGTTGTATAATCATAATTTTCTAATTCTTCTGTTTAATTCTTACTCCATTAACTGACCACAGCTGTTGGTATTGGCTCACTAGTAACGACTTCTGAACTTTTACTATCCTAGAATTCAAAGCAGGAGTTCAATGAGTACTGACAACCCAGAGTTTTCATGTAGACTTCATCCCTAATCTCAAGAAATTTTCTGGCAATTTTATGTGAAAACTGAACTATGCCAAATGCCACATAGTCTCTCTATGTTTAACGAATCTTCACTTCTGGGTAAAAATAGCCATGTATCAGCAGCAGGGAAAAGGGAAGCGTGTGTGTGTGTGTGTGCACGCATGTGTGTGTGCATTTGCCTGCCACTATTCTCACCACACTCACCAATCACCATGGACAGTTGGCTGTTTTCATCTTACTTGACTTTAGGGACCATTTGCAACAGTTAATTTTTTTCTATCTAAACTGCTTTACCCTATTATATAATATACAATATTATGATTGATAGATAGATAGATAGATAGATAGATAGATAGATAGATAGAATAAAGGAAACTTGTTACTGAACCCAAAGAAGGAAACAGGTGTGAATGCAAGAAGGCCAGGAAAGAAAAGCAGCTGGAGAGAAACTGTGCAGAGGGCTGAAATTGGGACACATTTAAATGTGGACAGACAGATTGGGGAGATTTCAAGAGCAAACACGAGTGGCAGAATGGTGAGGAATGACGATCCAGAATGTGGAAAAAAGAATGAATGAGGAAGCCTCCCAGCCTGCAGGTGTGGTCACTCATGGTCTTGAACCAGTCCCATAGCTGGGGTGCTGGATCAGCAGGTCCTGGATCATGACCATCAATTTTAGATGTTTGGATTTTGGAGAGGAGGTCTCGCTAAGTTGTTCATGCTGCCCTCCAACTCCAGAGCTCAAGTAATCCTCCAACCTCAGCTTCTGAGGACTACAGAAAGTAGTCCTCAGTAGCTGCAATTACAGCTGTGCTCCACCACACCTGGACTCATGTTTGGATTTTATAGACCAACTAATTTTAAAATAAATAAATGATCCAGAGAGAATGGTCAACTTTTAAGTTTGTCAAAGATTTTTTTTAACTGCCTATCACCATTATCTTTTAAAGAAACTGGAAAGGAAATAATTTCAAGAAATGACAGTTTCTTAAATTTGCAAATTTTACCTTAACGAAGCTTTTTCGTACTGGACTAACAGAAAGGCTCTTTACAGTCTGCCATTGGCCTAAACCAGCATTTGGGATCCAGATCGGGCTCCCTGCCTTCCCAACAAAATGCACTTACGGTTCTGGGCTTGTTCTTCACTGGTATACCAGTATCCCCGGCTCACTGGGCACTTCCTTCTTACCACACTACCATGTTTCTTCCTCATCCTTCAGTCCACATAGGGAATAACCCAGTTTTTCTATAAATGTATCAACTACTTCTTTCAAATTTTTAAATTCCCATTGCCCAACTAGTTTCTAATCTCTTTGAGAGGCTGACTCAGTTTTGGGTTCCTTTTGTCCCAAGGCTGCCATCCATTTTAGAGTCTAGCAGAGTGTGCAGCTAAAAGGTGGTGCTCCATTTGCTGTAATAGATGAATGCATTGAGAATGAATGAATCAATCAATGAAATCCTAGACTTTTTATGACTTCCTGTTATTTGGAACTCTCTACAACACTTGTTCCGTTTCTGCTTAGACTTTCTGGAAATGTCCAAGCATTTTGAACCTTTGACTCTATGTGTTTGCATGCAATCTTCCTTTGCTACAGCCTCTCCAGTAGCATTGGGCCCTTTCTTTATATATTCAGTCTTTACATTTGCTCTCCTGTGCTGACAGCTGTTCTTTTCCCAAACTTGAAGATTTCAGTCATAATCAGTAGAGAACACACTGTTTCAAGGAAGTCTTTTTCAATTTTTTCTCTAAATGAATAATAATCTCCAAGAGTATGTTTTTAATCTGAATTTCCACTTCTTGAAATTGTGTAAAGACATATTGGAGGCTGATAAATCAAATTATGTTTAATTTCAGAAATCAGTTAGTAAAAGATTTGGGACTTTAATAAAATTGTGGCTTCAGGAATGGAGTGGCAACCCAAACTTAAAACACAATGAACAAAAAAAGTGTGGAAGTTCAGTGTCAGGCTACTGAGTGGAGGAAGTGACAGAATATCTAAACACTAAGTTTTGCGTGACAATAAGCTTTTCAGGGAGTCCTTACTGAAGTAGGGCAGAAGGTACCGGATCCTCAGGGAAGCCTGGAAGTAAACATGGGTTGCTGTAAGGAAGAACTTAGGCCTGAAAAGGCCAAAGTATCTCCCCACATTGCCACCAGCGTATCTGAAATACCACATTCACAGATTCGGTTATTTGAATTAGTGTAGTCATCATCAGGTGTTCTCTTGAAATGTGACTACACAGCATTATGAAAACACACATTTAACTTAGCTCAACAGTTTTTACAATCTGTGAAGACAGTTTTAAATGGTTGCAAGAAAGCCCTGGCCATGAACATAAAGAAAATTGAACAGAAATGATAGACTAAGAAAATTTAATAGAAAAGTATACTTTTACCACTTCATATTTCAGTTTGATAAATCAAGATGTGTGGTACGGGCAGAGGTGGACATGGGTGTGTATCTAAACAGCAGTGAAGTCTATGAATGGAAGTGGCACAAATGAAAGACTGCTACTTTCCAAGGTAAGGAATAAAATGTTCAGAGCCAGTCTTAAATACTTTAGGAAGAAGACTAACAATTTCCTACCAATAGAGATACTATATTAGATTATAATTTAATGCCAATTCTTAAATTTTAAGTTATAAATACTAAAAACTGTAATATTAAGGATCATTTCAACTTGGAGTTACAGTAACAAAATTTGGAAGTTGTGAGGACTTGGCTAATTCAATGGGAAACATTTAGAGTGAGAACTCTTACAAAGTTTATGCCAATTTTGTTTTATATAGTAAGCCTCATCTCATTAATCCTTTCAAATTACTTCAACACATGAACACATGGCCATAAAAGTTCAAATAGCCTTTTTATTCACTAAGTCTTCACTCAGTCTTTTTATTTTATGTTCCCGTAGGTCAAAGGTTAGGACAAAAGGAACCCAAAACTGAGTCAGCTTGTTTATTAGCTGCTAAATCCATATGTTCTTCCTCCATTTGATGTCCATGGTACACCCTTTTTAAATGAAACTCACGGGAGACCTACGAGTCATAAAACTGTATTGTCATAAATCTGCTACTTACATAGTAAAGTAGTCATAAACAAAAGGCACAATGTCCTGAAGGAAAGTGGCCCAAGTCTTTCTTTCTTTTTAAATCACTACAAATCTAAGGGCTCCTTACATCAAGCACCCTATCCACTGAGCGCAAATCTTGGACTTTTCAGAAAATACAAACTGGTTGAGTTGAAACTCTAATAAAATGTAAATTTGAAGTTAGAAAAGTACTCTCAGAATACTTGCAGATTACTGATACTTTAAAGACTAATTATCGTTTCCAAAGGGCAGATGTTAGCAACACAAATATGCAAGTGTTTTGAAGCATCTTCTTAAAGAGCGTATTAAAACCTACTATTTCATTACAAGGGAAATATTTATGCTTTTGAAAGATTTAATTCAACAATTGCTAGTGACATAAGTTTGCAATATTTATTTATAAATAGAGCAACTGTCTGTACTGGTTGTAAAAAATAAGTCTTAGTAGGCACTTTAAATATTTTAGGAAATAGTTAATGTCCTAGAGACAAAGATGCTGTTTTAGGTCAAAATTTTATTGAACTCTAATTCATATACTAAAGTTTAGTGTTGAATTTTGCTCCCGCAATGTAGCAGGCATGGTTAATCCCACTACAAAATACCTACAGATGTAACAAACATAGTTCTACATGCAAACCCTAACTCATTAAGAAAAAAAAAAAGACAATTCTAAAGTAACAATAATTCAGCAGAAATAGCTCTGGGTACGTGCTGACTCACTAATATGAGAGATAGGTTGGATTACTTAAACAAGCACAAGAAACATACACTTAGAAAATGAGGAATTAGGACTGATATCCTTAGTGCAAATCAGGAACTGACGCTGGAAGAGATACCTTCAGAGAAAACGTAAGCAGGTGAAAGTATGTACACTGGCACAGGAATACAACAGGATGACTTGTCTCTTTTGGTGTAGGTTAGGGCTGGAGGTTAAAAGAGCTTCCATTGGCCGGGCGCGGTGGCTCAAGCTTGTAATCCCAGCACTTTGGGAGGCCGAGACGGGCGGATCACAAGGTCAGGAGATCGAGACCATCCTGGCTAACATGGTGAAACCCTGTCTCTACTAAAAAATACAAAAAAATAGCCGGGCGAGGTGGCAGGCGCCTGTAGTCCCAGCTATTCGGGAGGCTGAGGCAGGAGAATGGCGTGAACCCGGGAGGCGGAGCTTGCAGTGAGCCAGGATCCTGCCACTACACTCCAGCCTGGGTGACAGAGCGAGACTCCGTCTCAAAAAAAAAAAAAAAAAAAAGAGCTTCTATTAAAATTTATGACCATACCCCTGTCTCAATGAGGACTGAGGTTTAAATTTACACTATTCATGTGTGGCTAAGAAATCCTCCAGACTCGGTCACTAATGTAAAAATGGCTCCAAACTCATGCTAACTCTGTGGTGCCTACAAGAAGCAAATACAAAATTTCTCTAGTGGAAAATGGTCTCAGTCTGGCTCTGAAAAATTCCCATGGGAAAGGTTCAGTGAAAAGGAGTTTACAATAAAAATTTTAAATTAATGAAGAAGAGTCACTAGGTATAATTAATAGCAATATTAAATTTTCCAATAATGCCAAATGCTGTAACTATTGACTAGACACCCAAAAGTAGATATATAAAAATAAATAATGTCACTTACAAAAAAATTGAAAATATAAAAGAATACAAAACTTACTAAAAAGCATTAGAGAACTTTTTAAATAACCAAATAAGATTTACTAAATTTTTTAAAGTCTTTATTACAACAGTTTTGATGCAAAATTTAATTTATGGTTTAAAGATAGTGATAATGGAAAGAATGGGGAAAGGCATAATTTGAAACATAATAGGTAGAATTTTTCATAATTAATAAAAGATAAATTCTCAGCAAAATATAAGATAGCAAAAAATGAGATGGCATTAATTAAAACAATATTAGAAATGAAAAAAAAAAAAAAAACCCACATCTATTGGCCCAGGAACCCAAGACAAGTTTAAAAAACTACAATGTTGCAATGATTTTCCCTACCAGATATAAAGACCTATTATAAAATTACAGTAATTATGTTATTGTAGTATTGGCTGAAGATCGAAAACGAACTGATGGAACAGAGTAGAGATCCCACAAATAGACCTACACACATACGAAAATTTGGCAGATGACAGAGATACCATTGAAAATCAGTAGGGAAAAGATGAATTATAAAATGTTGCTAAATTAATTGGTCTTCCACAGGTAAAAAGAAATTAATTTATATCCTTCATCTCTACAGATAAGCAAGAAAGCAATGCATATATATGTAATATGTATATATATACATACACACACATATATAATATGTGTATATATATGTAGATTAAAGACTTACTGGTAAAAAATAAAATGTTAAACATTTTGGTGGAGAAGGATATTTTAAATGACAAAAAGCGAGAACCACAAATAAAAAGATGAATACATTTGACTACATTAAAATGGACGACTTCAAACAAAAAAGTTATATATATATATACACACACACACATATATATAAATATATACACACACATACATACACATACACACATGTATGCCATAATCAAAAGGCAAAAACAAGCCACATGTTTAAAGAACGTATATACTATCCAGATTACATATGAACACTTATAAACCAATAAGAATAAAAAACTAATTCAGGCTGGACCCAGTGGCTCATGCCTGTAATCCTAGCACTTTGGGAAGCTGAGGCAGGAGCATCACGTGAGACCAGGAGTTCAAGACTAGCCTGGCAAAATAGCTAGATCCCCATTCTACAAAAATAAAAATAATTAGCCAGGTGTGATGGTATGCACCTGTAGTTTCAGCCACTTGGGCGGCTGAGGTGGAAGGATCGCTGGAGCCCAGGAGGTCAAGACTGCAGCGAACTATGATCATGCCACTGCACTCCAACCAAGGTGACAGAGATCCTGTCTCTAAAAAGTAATAATAAAATAATTCAATAGATAAATGGGCAATGAATTTAAGCAGACAATTTACATACAGATCAGGAAAGCCTTACGTCCAATATACATATAAAAAGATGCTCAGCTTCATTAGTATTCAGAGAACTACTAAATAAAACCACAGTGAAATATCATTTCACACACATTAGATTAGATTAGCAAACGTTTTAAAGTCTGACAGGTCTAACTTGGACAAAGCAAATTCTCATACACAGCTGATGGAAATATAATATGGTACAACTACTTTGACAAAGTCTAGTTAGATTGGAAATGCACGTACTCATTACTCAGCCCTTCTTTTTTTGTTGTTGTTGTTTTTTGTTTTTTGAGATGGAGTTTCGCTCTGCCATCAGGCTGGAGTGCAGTGCGTGATCTCGGCTCACTGCAACCTCTGCCTCCCAGGTTCAAGCGACTCTCCTGCCTCAGCTTCCCGAGTAGCTGGGACTATAGGCATGCACCACCATGCCCAGCTAATTTTTGTATTTTTAGTAAAGACAAGGTTTCACCATGTTGGCCAGGGTGGTCTCAATCTCTTGACCTTGTGATCCTCCCATCTCGGCCTCCCAAAGTGCTGGGATTACAGGCGTGAGCCACCATGCCCGGCCTACTCAGCCCTTCTATTCCTACATACCACAGTGAAATTCTCATACATGTGGACAAGTGGGCATGTGCAAGAATGTTTATTGCAGCACTATGTTAAAAGTGAAAGCTTGGAGACAGTCTATATGTCCATCAGAAGCGGAGTAGATATATTCGAGTATATTAATACAATGAAAATGAATGAACAAGAGTTACATGTACCACGTGCTTAAATCTCTAAAATATAATGTTGACTTATAAGATTATTTAATCTCTAAAATATGTTGACTTATACTATGATTTACATACATTTCAAACATAAAACAGATACTATATATTTTCCCATTTTATATATATACGAATGAAAACATACTAGAACTAATAAACAGGAAAACAGCATGGGAAAGAGAGATGTGAATAAAATTGCGAAGGAGCATGTAGGGGTCTCAAGTATATCTGTAAGGATTTATTTCACTTTAAATATTCTTAAAAGTATAAAAATAAATAATAAATTAATATGAATTTAAAACAAAGCACAATGTGAGTCCTAATTAAAACTAATTTAATTTGATAGTGTGAAAAGCATATAATTCAAGATTAAGTAATTAACAGTACTAGATTCCTAGCTTTACTGAGACTGGTAACTGTAGATCTTCAACGAGCAAGTCACTTAAATTTTAGGGGCCTTACTTGCCTACACTGTATAATGAAAGAGTTGAACCAGGTAATCTTTAAGATCTCATACAGCTATAAAATTCAACTCAAAGCACTTCACAGGATTTGTAGCAACAAAAGTATGAACAATAACTTGAATTTTAAAATGGAATTTGAAACTCGAGGCATGAACGTATAACATGGATGTTATTCCATGACTTCTTAACACTGTTCAGTTGTTCACATCTGTGTTTGTAGCCATTATTATTGTCAGGCCTCTGAGCCCAAGCTAAGCCATCATATCCCCTGTGACCTGCAGGTATACATCCAAATGGCCTGAAGTAACTGAAGAATCACAAAAGAAGTGAAATTTAAATGGACTGTTCCTGCCTTAACTGATGACATTCCACCACAAAAGAAGTGAAAATGGCCGGTCCCTGCCTTAACTGATGACATTACCTTATGAAATTCCTTCTGCTAGCTCATCCTGGCTCAAAACTCCCCCACTGAGCACTTTTGACCTCCGCCCCTGTCTGCTCGAGAACAACCCCCTTTGGCTGTAATTTTCCTTTACCTACCCAAATCCTATAAAGTGGCCCCACCCCTATCTCCCTTCGCTGACTCTCTTTTCAGACTCAGCCCGCCTGCACCCAGGTGAAATAAACAGCCTTGTTGCTCACACAAAGCCTCTTTGGTGGTCTCTTCACATGGACACGAGTGAAAATTGTGTTAAGTGTCCTATAAGGCCGTCTTTCCAGCCATATCTACCTTGTATTCTGAATTGGTCGATAGCAGAAAATGACCTCTCCTTCTGCTGTAGTATCAGTTACTCCAAACCTAGGCATATCCATCTTCTGCTGCATTGTGAGGGATATCTGATTAATCTTTTACTTTTTGTAAAATTTTTGAGTCCTAATTTACTCACTATTTAATCTTTAGAGTTTTTTAGTGCAAGAAATTGATTCTGTCTGGCTTATGGGGGGTAAAGGGCCGGGAAAAAGACAATTACTGAAAGGATTGTGAGTATCTCTTGGAATTAAAGGAAGAGATGGTGGCCAGTTGTGGTGGCTCACACCTGTAATCCCAGCACTTTGGGAGGCCAAGGCAGGCAAATTGCCTGAGGTCAGGAGTTCAAGACTAGTCTGGCCAACATGGTGAAAACCTGTCTCTACTGAAAACACAAAAATTAGCCAGGTGTGGTGGTGCACACCTGTAATCCCAGCTACTTGGGAGGCTGAGGCAGGGAAATCGCTTGAACCAGGGAGATGGAGGTTGCAGAAAGCTGAGATCATACCACTGCACTGGAGCCTGGGTGACAGAGTGAGGCTCCATCTCAAAAAAAAAAAAAAAGAGGAAGGGATGGTCTAGGAAGGAAAAGTTTCAAGGATTTCTGCATCAAAAGTTGATATTGGCCTTCCTCCAAGAGCTCTACCATTTGCAAAACTCAGCCCCAGATATCCTCAGTTTTCTGGTCACTCTTTTCCAATTCTATAATTCCTAGGATACAGCGTTGGTCCAACTTGGGTCAAATATATTCTTTTAACTCAATTGGCTGTGTGGACAGAGCCATGTATTAAAGACAAAGCCATTGGGAATCTCTCTGAGTCTTAAGTCCAATTTCCAGAAAGCAATAATTGGGAGCAAACAGGCAACCCAAAAGTAGTCTCCCATGAGCAATCTATGCCATGACATGGGTCAGATGAGGAGAGTATGTTGCCTGCTTTTTATTAACAGCTTAAAGTATTTCATCCTGGAATCAGCACAACAGGGTGCATTTTGAAAATATTTCCAAATATTTCTCTTATTCTTGACACGCTTGGAGTGATTTGTACTCATTAATATTTATGTGCTAATATTGAGCTACAAGTTGGAGTACTTTCTCCCATTGCTCTCATAACACACTGGCACCTCTCAAGGTCTAAAAATATTTGCTGACTACAATAAACTTTTTTATATTCTAGACTAACCAACTGAAGAAAAAGTAAAGAGAAATCAAAGAGTTGATTTATGGTATTTGGAGGAAGCAAAGTAGAACTGCTTCTAAACATCTCTTTGTGAGACTCAACATGGAAATCATTGACAACCAAACTCAATGTTTACATGCCATTAAACATTCTTACTCTTCGATTTGAAAGCTGATGAATTTGCTGGTTTTTCTAAAAACTCAGAATCCTTCTACTTTAATACAACCTGCTTTAGTTGTATGATTTACAATTCAGGTGTGTTTCAGGGATTTTTTACAACCATGCAAATTATCCTCTTTATTATTCAAGCTTCTTATTTGAGTAGGATGAAGTAAGAAGCAAAGACAGGCACAGAGCCTCCTTGAAACGATTTCAACTGCTTCATTATTCTGCATGTTGACACTGAATTGCCACTAAATGCGCATACTAGTGTGTTTTCCAATAGGATGTTTCTCTAGCTCTCTGAAAATAGCAGGTATGGCTCTTGAGGGTTAGTCTACCTGTATCAGGATTCATATTTACAATATCTTATATAACTCCTATCTCCTGCGTTAAGGTGTAAGCTTCTCAGGACTAAAGATTTCTTTTCATTACTTACTATCTCTCAGTATCTTAGGTTCCATGTTATAACCTAATGCTTTGAAAGAGAAGATTTCTAAAAAGTAATTTCTAATAAGTGGTTTGCCCATTTATTTTATTTACAAGTAATATCTATTCAAATTACTTTCATGTTAGTAGAATAGAAATAATATCACGCAAAAAATGTGACTG
Organism: Trachypithecus francoisi; assembly: GCF_009764315.1. Lineage (NCBI taxonomy): Eukaryota > Metazoa > Chordata > Mammalia > Primates > Cercopithecidae > Trachypithecus > Trachypithecus francoisi. Next base: position 29,988,464 of record NW_022681472.1, on the reverse strand, counting down.
TCATTCAATATATTTTTAAAGCATCCAATTTTAGGATCAGTTACAAATGGTTGAGCTAAAATATAAAAATAGACAAAAAAGTCATTCTCTGCCAAAGAAAAAACAACCATAATGGAAATTTGGAGGCATTATAGAGAAGATAGGAATTTGGAATATCTATGTTTAAACCCAACTCTGTTGGAAAATGAGCACTTTTTTTGTATAAAGTCTCCTTAAACTTCTATGTAAAGTTACTTAAACATCACTTGCTAACTCAACTGCCACCTGAAGGACTATCGTGAGATGACAGTAATTCCTTACAGAACTAGGGATAAAAAGAGCAATTTGTGAAATTATGATTACTCTTGAGAAGGCTGAAGGAAGGGGCATGGTATAAGGGCTGACTCTATCCATGAGCAGAGTTGGCACAAAAAGTTTTGGACATTTTATTCATGTCTGATAAAGATCAAGTAGAATGAGAACTCATGCCATATTTTGTCTGTTTCTAGGGCCATTCCAATTCCCATCTTCTTTGATATTGATCTCACTCTGGGAATAACAGGTCCTAGCACAGAATTTTCTGTATAGTAGATTTGAGCACTTGATTATGTTCAATTCAGTACCTTCATTTTAAATGTTCAATATATACTGATGGTCTAATTACTTCAAGAGAACAGTTCAGTGGCCTACTCCAATCAGCATTTGTGTTGACAAATGCAGGAAGAAAGTGTCTAGAGTTTAACTGGCTGACAGTGTCATAGACACTGAGGAATAATGAAATGATCACAGTCTTTATTCCTGAGTAAATAACTATTTAAACGTGCAAGAACTTACATGAACTGCACAGTCTGAGGGAACAGTCCCCAGAAGACTGCTGTCACTTCAGAGTGGGAACCCCAGTGGGTTCCCAGGGCCACCATCACTTCAGACCAACTGGCTACAAAGTCAGACCACCCTCAGGTTTAATAAATTGCTAAAATGACTCAGTGAAAGCTATGAGACTCACTGCCATGTTTACTGTAGACAAAGGTACAAATTAGAACCAGCCTAAGGAAAAAATGCATAGGAGGAAGAATCTGGGAAGTTTCCAAATGCAGAACTATTAGTTATCCCTTCCTTCCCCATGGAGCCATAGATTGCACAATTCTCTCAGTATCAATGTCTGACAGTACACACAGAGCATTGCCAACGCAGGAAGCTCACCAGGCCTTCAGTACCCAGAGTTTTTATTGGGATTGATCACATACATCCTGTGTGGCTGACCTTTACCATACCCTCCTGAAGGTCTGCACTAGTGCCTCTACTCTCTTTGGGATGTGACACATCCCAAAGCCCTCAGGCAAACGAAGACATTTCTATCTGGCAGGACCTTCCAGGCACCTAGAGATCACCTCCCGATAGCCAAAGGCAAATGCCAGAACTCTCTCTAAGTAAGTTTAATTCTTTGAAAAAACAGTTGAAGATACCAGGTTGAAACATAGGCAATTCTCAGTATTTAATCATTTTGACATTTAAAAAAATGACAATTCCCTATGGTTCAAAGTAACAGGATGAAATTGCTCACTCATCAAATATTTACTGCGTGCATACACTATGCAAAAAGTAAGATACTTGATAATGAGCTCCCCGTGCCTTTGCAGTACAGATAATCTAGTAAACGGATTAGAAAATGTTCATCTAACAAATATTTATGAAACACTGACCATGTGCTAATCCTTATTCTAGGTCATGGAAATGTAGTATTAAATAAGACCAAATGATCCCTGCCCTCGTGGAACTTTAATGTTGTGGAATTAGGAAGGGAAGGGGACAGAAACAGACATTCAAAGAGTAAACCAGTAAATATGACAATGTAATACAGTTGTAAGTTTTATAAAGAAAATAGTATAAGATAATAGGATAGAGATTCCAGAGGGGCGGTAAGGGCTAATTTAGATAGGATGATCAGGAAAGGCTCCTCTGAGAAAATACCTTAGCACTGGAGCCTAAATAATGAGCAGACACCAACCATGGAAGGATCTGGAAGCAGAGCCTTGCAGACAAATGGGACAGCTGATTGGAAAGCTGAGTTTACTGAAGAACATGATTACCTATGTGGCTAGAACCTACAAGACAAGGGGACAATCATGTAATATGATGTCAGAAAAGCTGGAAGGAGCCCGATCACGTGAGGCTTTATACATAATAGTAATAAGATTTTATTCCAGGTACAAAAGAACCAATGATCCCATAAAAAATTTCATATCACAATTTTTAAACTAACAATAATATTGGTACCAAAATATCAGTGGCAAGTGCTATAGGAGGAGCAAAACAAAGGGCTAGAGAAGGTAGGATAGTCCCTTCCAGCTCCAATAAAGCAAAGTTTTAGAAGGTTGACATTTGCACAAGGTCTTGAAGGATGGCGAGTTCATCTATTAAATGGCCAGGGAAGGCGCTGATGGAAATCCCAGTCCAGATGACAGGCAGCCATTCATGGAGGCACAGGAGCAGCTCAGTCAAGAACCTGGTCAAGGAACATGCCCTCCAGCCCATCCAGAAGATGGGACGATAGGGATACAAGCAGAGTGGAACATTACACTAGAGAAGTGGATTTGGACTATGCCAAAACCCAACACCAAACTGAAGAAGTTGGGTTTTATTAATTAAATACTGGGAAGCTTACACAGAGTTTAAGTGACAAATATTATAAGCATAAGTATGCTTTAGGTAAAGGGTAACAGTATTATTGTATGTTAGAATGAATGAATAACCAGAAAAAAATTTTACTTGCTAATGCTAGACATACAACTCAAACTAGCTTAAAGATTATTGACTCAGCAAGTGAGAAATCCAAGGGTAAAATACCTTGAAGAATGGCTGAATCCAAGAGCCTAAGGGATATTGCAACAGAAATGCCCACCAGGGTCCCTGCTTTCCTGTGAGTTATGCACCGTCCAATGGAAAAATGGCTACCAGTAGTTCCAGCTTATTCTCGTAGCTCATGATCTCAGAAGAAGAGAGAGAAACCCTCTATCTTCCAGTATTCGTATATTAAAATTTAGAGAAAATAATAATAGGTATGACAATGACTAAAATTTAGTGTCGCTTACCATGTGGCAAAATGTGCTCCAAATACTTTACATGAAACATCTCATTTAACTGCCTCAAGAATCCTATGAGGTAATAATACTATGAGCCCCACTTTTCCGATTATAAAACAGAAAGGTGAAATTATTTTCCCACAATCATGTATTTACTAAGTGGTGGTACAAAATTCAAACCCAGGTGGATAAACTCTAGAACTAGCATGCTTATTTTACCATTTTTATTATAAAGAATTTCGAACATGTTCACACTAGTCAAACTAGTACAATGAATGCCCATAATACTCATTACTTAAGTCCATGTAAGCCAATCCACAGACTAAACCCTCCTCCATGTTATTTTAAAGCAAATCAGATGTAGCATCATTATCATTTACATTTAATCCATAAATTCTTCAGTATATATCTAATTTTAATAAGACCACAGTATAGTCTCACCAAAAAAAAAAACAATAATTTCTTAATATCATTAAATAACCAGTCTATGTTCACATTTCCAATTAGCTCATGAACATCATACATCATTTTTATTTCTATATTATGGTGATGCAACAGCAAAATTCAGACTGTAGGAAAAACTACAGGATAACTAGTTTTCTTCAATAAGCAGAAAAATTTATAAATTAAAAAAGAAAGAAATAGATGAGGAAATATTGATTATAAGAGACTTAAAAGTTACTTCAAACAATCATTGTATGAACCTCATTTGGATCCTGAATAACGGAAATTGTTTATTCTTTTTTGTGCACTAGGGATGGAGAGTCAAATAATTGGTCTTCTAAAAGCCCCAGACTTCACTATCACACAATTTATCCATGTAACAATCCTGCACTTGTACCCCCTAAATCTATAAAAATAAAAATGTTTTAAAGATGTTTTTAAAAAGAACAACAATAATTATGCCTTAAAGCCATTTGGAGGAGTTCCTCTCTGTGAAGGTGTGCTCCTAACTGAACACACAAGATTTGTAAAAATTGCTTTTTTAGTTTTTGTTTTGTAATTACATATAATATTTATGCAGCTCAGAAGTCAAGTTTACAAGGCAAATTCGCTTCTGTGCCTATTCTCTTTACCCTACTTTCTCTCTCCCTTTTTATATAGTAGCTGTTTTTTATTTTACAGTTTATTCTTCCTTTGTATATATGTATACCGTACCTTTCTCCAGTAAATAATAAAATACTCTATATACTTTACATTGCTTTATTTCAGTGGGCAATATATCATAAAGATATTCCTCATACCTTTAACAGCTGCATAGAACCATGTTGTATGGAGTATCATAGTTTATTCAACTAGCTTCTTACTCTGGGAATTTGGAGTTGGTTCTAGTCTTATGCTACTCCAATAGATATCCAAGGAAAGCCATGTCCACACATCTTTCTGTAATTTTGCCAGTGGAATAAATTTCTAGAAATGGAGTTGTTTTATCAAAGAATAAATGCATATGGTGTTTTGTAAAACCATTTTGCAATCACATCAACAATGTATAAAAATGTCCTTCAGCTTCTCCAACGAAGTACGTTGTCACACTTGAACCATTTACCCATCTAATAGTTGAGAAATGGTATTTGTTGTATTTTTAATTTGCATCTCTCTTATAATCAATGAAGTGGTGCATCTTTTTATATGGCTATAAGCCATATGCTTTTCTTTTTGTCTGAACTATGTTCATTTCTCTCAACCACATCTTTCTATGTGGTTGTTCTTCCCTGTTTTGGGAAACTATATATTAGAAAGAGTAACACTGTCTGTGATGCACAATGGAAATATGTTTTCCCAGTTTGTTATTTTCTTTTTACTTTGCTTATCATGTTCCTTGATATATAAAGTTATAGTTTTTCTAAACATAATTAAAAATATTGTATTCTTTCCTTTATTGATTGTACATACATTCTACAGTACCATATGCTATGGGCTGAATTGCATCCCCTCAAAACTCACGTGTTGGAATCCACACCCCCAGTACTTCAAAGTATGACTGTATTTGAAAATAGGGCCGTTAAAGAGTAATTAAGTGAAATAAGGCCTTATGGGTGGGTTCTAACCCAATATGACTGGTATCCTTATGAGAACAGAAAATTAGGACACAGACACTTGCAGAAGGAAGACCATGTGAAGACATCTGAAGATGGCCATCATAAACCAAGGAGAGGGATCCTTCGAAGAAACCAACCCTGTTGACACATTGATTTCAGACTTCTCACCTCCAGACCTGTGAGCACACAAATATCTGCTCTTTAACCCTCCCCGTCTATAGTATTTTGTTATGGAAGCCTTAACAAATTAATACTATTACATATACTATTTTGAAGGGTGAATTTTTTATTCTCGTTTGTATAAGAATAAATTACTATAATTAGCCATTTATCTCTTAGATTTTTATTTATTTGTAGCTTTCTTAACAAAACAAACTTCTGGGCCAAACTTCTGGGTGGCTCACGTCTGTAATCCCAGCACTTTGGGAGGCCAAGGTGGGTGGATTACATGAGGTCAGGAGTTCAAACCCAGCCTGGCCAACATGGTGAAACCCCATCTCTACTAAAAAATAATACAAGAAAATTAGCCAGGTGTGGTGGCACGCACCTGTAGTCCCAGCTACTCGGGAGGCTGAACCAGGAGAATCACTTGAACCTGGGAGGCAGAGGTTGTAGTGAGCCAAGATCACGATACTCCTCTCCAGCCGGGGCAACAGAGCAAGACTCTGTCTCAAAAGAAAAAAAACAAAACAAAACAATAAAAAAAAATTTCTGAGATGACACTTCACATAAAATGTGGGCATCCTTTCCACCTACACACTTAAGAGTTACTCTGGTTCTCCTGTGATGGTCAGGGACACCACCACTGTATTTCACTGTTGTTTTAGGGCAACATCTCTTCAAAGATCATGATGATTTTTTCTTTTTTCTTCCTAGGAGACTGTACTTTGTTGTTGTTGTTGTTGTGTTGTTGTTGTTGTTGTTAGCAATGGGGTCTCACTATGTTGCCCAGGCCGGTCTTGAGCTCCTGGCCTCAAGCAATCGTCCTATGTTGGCCTCCTGAAGTGCTGGGATTACAGGTGTGAGCCATTGCTCCCAACTGCTGGGTGACCATTCTTTAGGAAAACTGAAAGACCATACAACTGAAACAGTGACAAATACTGATCTGATCTTTAGGTGCTGTTGCCTCTGGGGATTTAGAACGCAGCTAAAATTTCAGGAAAACGTTGTTAAAAACATCTCTTAAAAATATTCTCGGCCAGGCGCGGTGGCTCAAGCCTGTAATCCCAGCACTTTGGAAGGCCGAGACGGGCGGATCATGAGGTCAGGAGATCAAGACCATCCTGGCTAACACGGTGAAACCCCGCCTCTACTAAAACATACACACACACAAAAACTAGCCGGGTGAGGTGGTGGGCGCCTGTAGTCCCAGCTTCTCTGGAGGCTGAGGCAGGAGAATGGCGTAAAGCCGGGAGGTGGAGCTTGCAGTGAGCTGAGATCCGGCCACTGTGCTCCAGCCCGGGCGACAGAGGGAGACTCTGTCTCAAAAAAAAAAAAAAAAAAAAAATTCTCGACATTGGATATTGTCAAGGATAGAGCTTTTAAAATTATTTTATAATGTGAACTAAATGTTAAAATTATTTTTAAAAATTAATAGGTAATAGATGCAAAAAAATATATGCACAAGGCACAAAATTCAAGTCACCTGACAAAAAGTTCGTGGAGAGAAAAGTAAATATCTGTTTACCCGTGTTCCACCCAGTTTCTTTCTATTTTCTTCTTGATGAACACTGAACAGAAAAAGTGAGTACAGATTGCCTAACAGTCCACATTTTTATCTCATTTCTTAGCAAATGTGTTTGTTTACTGAATTTTTCAGTAATAACCTATAGTTCAAAAAAGGCCTCTCAGTGTACAAAAACAATAAATCATTGATAAATTGGGTTGGAAAGAGTATCAAAGATTGTCTGTTTTAGGATAGAACTGGAATGAATAAAGCATTTTTATAACAAAAGAAATGATTGCCTAAGGAAAACTAATACTTCTGAGACTCATGTATCCACCATTGAGCCATGTGTCATAAGCTTTTATAGGTTCTACCAGTTATCAGCTGTGTATAACAAACTATCCCAATAATTGGCAGCTTAATAAAAAGCAGATTTTATTTTATTACAATTCTATGGGTCAGGAACTTGGGCCAGGTTGAGCTCAGCTGAGCAGTCCCTATGCTGGTTTCACCTGGGATCACATATATGGCTACCAAGAGATGTAACTCACATAGGACGTACTGGCACCACATGGCCTCGTTCACCCATCTGGAAGTTGATTCGGGCTGTCAGCTGGATCACATATTTTGATCAGGCCAACACAGGCTTCTTCACAAGGCAACAGAATTCCATGAGGAAAAGCCTTTTGTACAAGCATTTTTCTGGCCTCTCCATCACATTTGCTGAGTCCCATTGGCCAAACCACATCACATGACCAAGTCCACAGTCCATGTAAGAAGGGGCCACATACAGGTACGGATGCAAAGAAGTGTGATTTATAAGAGGCCATGGTTATAACAATCTACCACATAGGTCTAAGCTCAAAGTAAGCCAAGTGCCATTAGGATAGAGTTCTATAATTTCTAGATGGAGTGAGTAACGGCAAAACAGAAAAGACTTAAAATAATGGGGCAGTTATTTTGTATGTACTTCCTATGTAACCAACACGAAAAAGTTAACAATAAAAACAAAGCCCTGAGAACATGACAGCATTTTATGGCAAGCAATCAAGAAGATATCTGTTCAAAAAGAGAAAAACAATGTCATAGAAGTAAAAGAAAGAAAGACATCTAAGTATTAGAAAAGGCTCTTCTAGCCAGCATTCAATCTAAAAGACAATATCATTTTACAACTACACTCCCATTCCTGAATCTAAAACTTCTTCCAGGAAAAAAGCAATCAGTATTCAAGAAAAGTAATTTGGAACAGTTATACAAGAATGTTACATTTCCAGCTATAACTACAATACACAGAATTGCAAATATTGATAGCAAGAGCATTGAAAACATAGTTGTTCTAAATGCAATGTTGTATCCTGGACTGGATCCTAAAATAGAAATTCTTCACTCAAAGATTCAAAGGAATCTCTACTTTTAATCAAATAAAATCCAAAATACTCAGCTTTCTTGTTTGATTAGTAGAAAAACGGGTAAAAGATTAGTCTGCACTTTAGTTACCAGTACTACATTGTATGAATGATAACTTCTCCATTTTGATAAATGTATCAAGGTTATATAAGATATTAACATTCGGTGCAGCCAGGTGAAAGGTATAGGGAAACCCTCTGCACTATCTTCGCACTTTTCTGTGAATCTAATATTATTTCAAAATCTGAAAGTTTAAAAAATACTTAGTAAACTAAGTTATGTGTGTGTGCACATGCATGCATGCCTATATACAATATTCATGTATATCTAAGCTAGCAGAACTAGGAGCAACTGCAGAGTCTAGGATTTCAATAATTAACATATCAAATTTTAGAGTAAAAAGTCACCAGTGAGGAAGAACAGTGCAGGATGCAAATCAGACTGTGCCACTGAAAATGGAGGAAATGGGTTAAGGTCTGGAGTCACTTCTCAGAAAGACATATAATTGAGATAATTAAAGAAGAGAAAAAAAGAGGAGAATATATATATACCAAGGTAGAAGCAATTCTCTAAACATAGAAATGTTCTACCTACAGCCTTCACCATCATCCTAGAGATAGGAATTGTTAGCTAACACTTCACAAACGATAAGCTTATATCTTCCACATAGTAGAGGTTCTCTTATGTCACTCTTCACTCAAACGCTCAAACGGATCTCCACTTTTAATCGAAATCCAAAATACTCAACTTTCTTTTCTGATTCAAAGAAACTGCACTTTAGTTTCTGATATTGCAGTTTCTGATATTCCAACTGCTACAGTTTGACCTGCTTCCTCCCAGTCCTTTCATCAGATAAGGATAATTGCTTTATTCCTGCCATCCATCAAGTCCCACTTTCTGTCTCCTTCCACTTTGTCCCATATAACCACTGTTAACCTTTTAATGTCTGGTTTTAAAAACTGTATTTGGTAAGTTATGACATGTGGCTACAGAATATTTCTGGTTGATTCCCACTCCAGCTAAATGAACCATCATCTGTCTTCATATTCCAATTTAAACAAGGCTAAGGTTAATCATAAGTACTTTCTGGACCAAGTAAAAAAGGAATAATATTATGTGAGACATTGCAAATGGTTCTCATCAACAGCACCATTCAGAGGCCAGGGCCCCAAGGCAAACAAGGGTATAGCGCAAGCAATGTGTTGTTCAATTTGTTTTCAGGAGGTTAATCTGCAGCATTGCCAAGGTCATCCACAAAGCATAGAATTCCTCCTGAGGACCCAAACCAAATGTGTGTGCCTGTGATGCCTGTTTGACCTGCTGATGAAGATACTGCAGCTGCTGTGAGTAGTATGCAGTTGACCCCTCAAAAGGAGAAGGATTCAAGAAGTCAGTAGATGCTGACTCTCATCTTATGGGATGAAGAATTCTTAGGAGTATAAAACAATATTAGAGGGAAGTTTAAAGATGTTAAGTGCTAATTCAAAAACCTATAATAACCTGCAAACACAGTGTGTGTTAGTGGGAGGTAGGGTCTTGGATGTGTGAAATAGATATTGATCAATATAACCCACAGACATAATTTCTAATACTTAGAGCAGAGGCTGTTAACTATTTTTGCATCATGGATACCACTGACAGTCTGGCAAAGCCTATGAATACCCTCTCAGAATATTCTTTTAAATTCGCAAAATGAAATACATTTGGTTATAAAGGAAACTAGTTATATTGCAATACAGTTGTCAAAATATTTTCAAAATAAACATGTGCTATAGCAATGTATGTACCCCTTTACAAAATATTAAATAACAAGCTCTGAAGGCAGTATGAATAATCACTACAGTGAAGAGCAGAAACAGTATTAGATGTCTGCAACACTTGTCCAGAAGTCATTATTGTCATGTTTTTACATGGTTTGGGCTTTCTGAGTAAATTTTACTGGAATTTACATTAAAGGACAAATCTTGGAGGCTAAATGATGACAGAATGGATCATAAGCAAACTCAGGAAAGTGATTTGTGTCCATGGAGGTATATACAACCAGCCCTTCATATCCATGGGCTCTACATCTGTGGATTCAGTCAACATGGATTGACAATATTTGGGGAACAACTGTGTGCAATGAACATATATGGACTCTTTTTCTTGTCATTATTCCCTAAACAATACAGTATAACAATTATTTATATATCATTTATATTGTATTAGGTATTACAAATAAACTAGAAATGATTTAAAGTATACAGGAGTATATACATAGGTTAGATGCTAATATTACACTATAATATATAAGGACTTGAGCATCTGCAGATTTTGGTATCCACCAGAGGTCCTGGAACCAATCCCCCACAAATACTGAGGAACAATTGTATTTACATTTCAAAAGGAGATAAAACCTGCAACCAAGAAAACATTCCAGGGTTGCAGCTCAGAGGGGTTTATCTTCCCTTTGGAGATTAGGTTAATATTTCAAAGGATGAGAACCTAGGGAATTTCCCATTCTCTTCCTAAGAAGGCTTTTTCTACAACAGAGTAATTAAGTTTCTATTCCTCTCTCAGGAGGGGATGGGCAGTGTGTGCATAAGCTCCCAAACTCGTAATTTGGGAGTTCCTCTCCTGTGATGCAAGAAATCCCATTTGTGCATCTACAGAGTCCATCTGGCTCTCATCAGTTGACCCCAGAAGGAAGAAGAACCCAACCACAGATAAGCATATTGCTCTAAACAATAATAGTAAATCTGTTTTACTGAGGATACCCCACATTTGCATCCATGATAATATCAATAAGCATAGACAGTAAAAATTATTTAGCTTGTATTAGGTTTATGAAAATGGGAAGGATTGGAAAAATCGAGAATTAGATCTGTCATCCCTAATGATAACATCATCAATTCATCTATCACATATTTTTTGAACACCCAATCTGTGTAAAATAGTATGTATCTTACATATACTATTATATATAATAAATAGTATATATACCATTATATATAGTATACATATCACATATAGTATACATATATACTATTTATCTTATATGAATTTAATTTAATTTATAATTTATTATACTATAATAAATAGTATATATACCATTATATATAGTATACATATCACATATAGTATACATAGATTCTATTTATTATATATATAATAGCATATACATAAGACATACTATTTTACACAGATTAGGTGTTCAAAGAATATTTGATAGATGAATTGATGATGCTATCATTAGCAATGACAAATCTAATTCTCTATTTTATAGTATATACAGTATATATAATGTTTATTACATATAATAGCATATATAATAGTATTTATAAAATAGATACTATTTTACATCGATTGGGTCTTCAAAAAATATTCATTAGATAAATTGATGATGTTATCATTAGTGATGATGAATCTCAGTTTATATATATACATGTCTATATTTCTAGACATATATGCCTGAATAAAACAACTCTAGTCCCTGCCTTTTGTGACACTTGCAAGTTTGGTGATCCCAGGAAGTGACAAGTGAGAAGAAAATGGGAAATAAAAAGTAAACTTTTAAAAACATAGTAGGTACCTAAAAGATAAACAGTGCCAATTTCTTTTAAAATGAAATAAAGAATAAAGGGGTTTTGCAAAATCATGCCCAGATAGCCAGGAAGACCTCTTTTCTTCAGTGTCATGAAGGTGAATGAGTCAATCATATAAAGACCTTGGGAGAAAGTGCTTCAGCAAAATGGTTCAAAGACCCTGACACAGAAAAGATTTTGCATGTATTTGAATTAAGCTCAGAGCTGTTTGAGAAGGAAGGAAGGAAGGGAGGGAGGGAGGGAAGGAAGGAAGGAGAGAGAAAAGGAAAGGGAAAGGGAAAAGGAAAAGGAAAGGAAGGAAGAGGGAAGGAATGAAGGAAGGAATGGAGGGAAAAGAAAGAAAGAAGAGAGAAAGAAAGAATAAAGAAAGAGAGAAAGAAAGGAAAGAAAGAAAGACAGAAATAAAGAGAAAGAAAGAAAAGGAAGAAAATGAAAAAGGAAAGAAAGAAAATGACAAAGCAAGAAAGAAAAGGCTAATTATGTTTTGGTAATCATGTGCTACCATTGCATATTGCTTAAATACATCATTTTTTAACCTGTCTCCTTAAGTGGACTCTACTCTTTCCCTCTCAAAGCTAACTAAGCTGTGGCAAGATGTTAGAATTTCACAGATATTAAGACCAGGTTTAGCAATGTAGTTCAAAGGCAATATATTAATAATAAAAAGAAAAATTCTGTGATCTAACCTCACATGAGTCATATGTATCCAAAAAAGCCATGTTTAATGAAAATAAAATAACAGTGCCTTGTCTGGTAAAAAGCAAACAGCTTTTACCAGTTGCCAAACTGCATTTCAGTTGTCATATCTCACAGCCAGACCTACTGGCAAAGGTAGGACCAACCGCCCTGCTGTAATGTACCAGCAGAGAGCTAAGAGACGACATAATTTTCCCTTGAGGAATGACACCACTCACCGGATTTCACACAGCGCCCTTTTACAAATTACAGTCCTGAAGGCTATGGTTGAACTGTGCAGCTTGCTCTAAGTGAAATTTGTTCAATATGGTTACCATCACTTTCACCTACTCACTCCCGGGCAAGAATCTTAGCTCTTCAGGTTGTAGGCTTTTGTTTTTAGAAACGGGGAAATAAGACATTCTTGTTATTCATGACAATAGTGACAAGTAGTCTTCACCCCAAATACTTGTGTGGGAGTCAACACTAAGTTCTCTGATTGTTTCCTTTTTATTTTCCTTCCAGTTTGCTTAATTTCAGTTCAGAAAAAAAGCACATGTAATAAACTCTATAGGGAAAAAAAAAGAACCTACGAAAAGAAGAAATGTTTTGTTACATTGAGTGTTGACAACCTGGAGCTTTAAGTTATTTCCAATGTTTTTAACTATTTAACCTAGGAAGTAAAACTATATTTTAGGCCAACGTTTATTACTGCCTCCTTGCCTCTGCACAGATCATAAGCTTGGTCAATATTTCTGTCCTCATGAGAAGAGCAATTGGAGTTGCTTCACCCAATAGAAGAGTAATCCTTTTAAGGCCACAATAGCAATATCTGTCTATCTATCTATCATCTATCTATCTATCTATCTATCTATCTATCTATCTATCTATAATCTATCTCTTCTGATTATCCCAGAGCTTTGACAAAAGTGAAAGCAATAAAGATGAGGAAAGAGTTTCAGGATGGAAAAGAAAAATACTTATAATAAAAAAGATTCAAGCTCCCATCCAAGTACTAACCAGGCCCCACCATGGCACATGTACCCCAGAACTTAAAATAAAATAAAAAACGTCAATCACTAGATTGCTGAAACATTAAAAAATAAATAAATAAATACAGGAATCAGTATCAGTATACCACAGCATAATTTACAATGAACACACTTTGGTCCCATTTCTACTATCTACTACCTGCATAACCTTGAACACAAAAGACAAACTGATGTTCGTTGTCTTCATCTGTATAATAATAACTACTTTAGAGAGTCATGTTAAGGAAGAAATGAAGTAAGTAATGTGAAGCACTCCGCACAGCATCTGACACATTCAAGAGACGGTAGCTGCAGGTGTTGTTATTGCTGCTGTTACTGTTTGTGTTGTTATAGGACAGTGAACCATTAGAATCCTTTATCCTCTGAAATTTCTCTCCAATATTTTACTTGGCTTTATTCTATGCTAACCTACTATTATAGTATATAAGAGTTAAAGGAAGCTTAGAGTTCTCTTTGATACCTTTATTTCCTAAATGTAGAAAGTAAGGCCTTGAAAATTAAGCAACTGATCCAGAAACATGAATCTGGATCTATAAATTACAAATGCTAGGGTTTTCCTACTTTATTATGTTGATACTCAACCAGGGCCTGAGCGTAAAAGACTGACCACTTCCATTTTTTATGACACTCCACTATATTTTAAAAAATGAAGTTCCCACCAAAATTCCAATGGCCTTTTCTTGAAGAAATAAAAAAGCCAGTCTTCGAATTTATATGGAATTGCATGACATCCCAAACGCCAAAACAATCCAGAAAAAGAACAAAGTTGGCGGCCTCATACTTCCAAATCTCAAAACTTACTGCAAAACTACAGTAATTAAAACAGTGTGGTATTGTCATAAGGATAAACATATAGGCCAATGGAATAGAATTGAGAGTTCAGAAATAAATCCATATGTTCATGGTCAATTTTTTGTCATCAAGAGTCCCAAAAACATTTCAATGGGGAAAATGTTCTCTTCAACAAATGGTGCTGAGAAAACTGGATATCCACATGCAAAAGAACGAAGGTGGACCAGCTACACCACACCATACATAAAAATTAACTGAAAATGGATCAATGCCCTAAATGTAACAGCTAAAACCAGAGAACCCCTAGAAGAAAACAGAGTTAATTCTTAATAACCTTGGATTTGGCAATAGATTCTTGGATATGACACCAAAAGCATGAGCAAGAAAAGAAAAAACAAATATAATGTCATCAAATTTAAAAATGTTTTATATTAAAGGACATTACCAAGAAAGTGAAAAGGCAACCTACAGAGTGTAGGAAAGTATTTTCAAATAATAGCTCTGATGGGTCTAGTGTCCAGAATACATAAGAAACTCTTACAATTCAATGACAAGAAAAGCAAGCATCCTAATTTTAAAATAGGCACATCCCCAACCCTGAATATGTTCTCCATTGCTACAGTTTTTCCTTTTCAAGAATGTAATATTAATGGAATATAACCTGTTGAGACTGGCCTCTCTTACTCTGAATGCCTCTGAGGTTCCTCCAAGTTGTTGCATGTATCAATAGGACATTCGTTTTCATTGTTGAGAACTGTTCCATTATATGAATACCTCACAGTTTATCATTCACTTATTGGCGGACTTTTGGATGGTTTCTACTTGGAGGCAATTATGAAGAAAACCACCATAAACATTTATATAAGCGCTTTGTGTGAACACAAGTTTTTATTTCTCTACAGTAGACACCTAGAAGTGGAATTTTTGAGTTATATGGTAAGTGCAGGTTTAACTATAAGAAACTGCCAAAGAATGTTTCAGAGTGACTATACCATCTTGTTTTCCCAGGAGCAATGTATGAGACTTTCAGTTGATCTGCATTTTCCCACACTTGGTATTACCAGTATGTTTAATTTAGCCATTCCAATAAATGTTTCGCAGTATTTCACCATGCTTTTAATTTGAATTTCTTTAACAATTAATGATGCTAAATAACTATGATGTGGTTATTTGCTATCTGTATATCATCTTGATGAAATGTCTGTTCAAGTATTTTGTCCATTTTTTATCTGAATAGTTATAATTGTTGCATTTGATAGTTGTTTATATTTTAAATACACGACCTTTGCTGAATATGAGATTTGCCAATATGTTTTACCAGTCTGTGTTTTGTCTTTTCCTTGTCTTCACACAGCACTCTTAACACAGAGCAAAAGTTTTATTTTAGATGAAGTCCTTTCTATCAAGATTTCCTTTTATGCACCATGCTTTTAGTGTCATGCATAAGATTTCTTTGCCTAATCCAGGGCACAACAGTCCCTTGTCCTCTTGTAAAATTTTTATAGTTGCTTGTCGTTGTTCATCTACATATGTGAAGTAATTTGAGTTAATTTTTCACAGAGCATTAGATTTAGGTTGAGGTTTTTAATATTGATATCCAATTGTTCCTATACTACTTGCCAAAAACATTATAATATCTCTGCTAAATTGCCTTTGCTTCTTTGTCAAAAATCAATTGGCCATATTTGTGTGAGTTTATTTCCTAGACTCTCTGTTTTGTTCCATTGACCCATATGCTTATCCCTTTACCAATGCCACATCAACTTGAATACTGTAGCTTTGTAGTAAGTCTTAAAATTGGGTAGCATAATTTCCCCAACTTGGTCTTCTCTTTAGCCAACTGTTTTGGCTATTCTAGTTCCTTTGCTTTTCCATGCAAATTTTAGAACAAGCTTATTCATATCTACTAAAACATCTACTGGGATTTTGACTGGAATGGCATTAAATGTACAAATCAATTTGGAATAATTGAAATATTTGAAATGTTGAGATTCCCAATCCATGAAAACAGTTTGTCTCTCCACTACTTAGGCCTTCTTAGATTTCTTTCATCAGCAATTTGTCATTTTCAATATATAGATCCAGTACTTGTTTTGCTAGATTTATACCTAAGTATTTCAAAGCTATTGAATTGGTGGTTTTCAAATTTTTTTCTTTGCAATTGTTTATTCCTAGTATATAAAAGTAGGATAGATATTCATGTGTTTTATCTTACATTCTTTGACCTTGATAAACTCACTTGTTAATTTGCAATATTTGTCTATATTCATCTTGGGATTTTTTTTTTTTTTTTTTTTTTTTTTTTTTTTTTTTTTGGGATGGAGTTTTGCTCTTGTTGCTTAGGCTGGAGTGCATGGCACAATCTCAGCTCACTGCAACCTCTGCCTCCTGGGTTCAAGCGATTCTCCTGCCTTGGCCTCCCGAGTAGCTGGGATTATAGGTGTGTTCCACCATGCCCAGCTAATTTTTGTATTTTTAGTAGAGGTGGGGTTTCACCATGTTGTCTGGGCGTGGTGGCTCAGGCCTGTAATCCCAGCACTTTGGGAGGCCTAGGCAGGTGGATCACCTGAGGTCAGGAGTTCGGGATTTTCTACACTAACAATCATAGCATCTGTGAATTGGGACACTTTTATTTTTTCTCTATCCAATCTATATATCTTTTAGTTCTTTTCTTGCCATAATACACTAGTTGGAAAGTATAGTACAATGTTGAATAGCATTTGTTGCCTTATTCCTAATCTGAGGGGTAAATCATTCAGTCTTTCACTGTCAATTATGATATTGGCTCTAAAGTTTTTATAGATTCCCTTTATCAAGTCAAGGAAATTTTCTTCTATGTAAGCTGAGAGTTTTTAGCATGAATAAATCAACATTTAGTCAATTTCTTTTCTGCATCAATTCTTTTGGTTATGTGGATTTTCTTCTCTACACTGTTAATATATTGGTTTACAAGTGCACTCACTGCAAGCTCCCATGGGAGAAGCCCCAGCTGTGTCTGCAGTAGTGAGTGAGGGGGAGAAGAAGTACCCTTCTCCAGGTCTGCCTGATTACTGGGGTAGAGCTGCTGACTTTCCCTCCTAAGCCCAGCACTGCACTGTGCCTTTGCTAAAAAAAAAAAAAAAAAAACTTTTCATAAGTGGAAAGGGCTGGGATTCGAGGTCTGCTGTCTGAATTCTTTTGTCCCACAGGGTGCTCCCTTGATGCAGTGCACACCCCTTTCCCCTAGGAGCAGGCATCCCTGAAGGTAAGAATACTGTGAATGCTTCTACTCCTGTGGGTCTGGCTGCCCAGTGGGACTGCCACACTCCAGGCTGGTGCTAAGGAATGTCTTCAAGGGATCCAATGATGTGACCAGTCCTCAAGTCTCCCAGCAGTGGGTACCAGCACCAGCTCTGATGGGGGTGGCAGGACAATGATGCAGACTCTGTGAGGTTCCTTGGTTTTAAATAGCCTAGTGTGTTGGCTTTCTGAAATGCCAGTTGTAGTAGTAATGAACTGGTCATGTGGACAGAACAGACTCAGGACCTCCTGGTTAGCCAGGGTGCTGCAGGCAATGATGATAGCTGAGGTCACGCAAAAGTTTTCCCCTTCCTGGGCAGTGTGTTATTCTGCTTGCAGATGCTGTAATGCACTGTATTTGTTGGCCTCCAGCCAAGAGGTGGTACTTGCAAAAGAGTACCAGCTGCAGTAGTAGTGATGAGATTTGTGCTTGCCTCATGTTATCCAGGGGAGGCTCAATGGTGTCTCAGGCAATGAGTAGAGCCACAGAGCTCCCAAAAGTTTCTGTCCTTTGTGTTAAGCTACCAGGGCAGGTGGAGGGGCAAAGCCAGGTTGGGGCTGGGTCAGGCAAGTCCACACTCTGGCTCTCCACGTGTGGCATAATAAGCAGCCCCAGTGGGATCAGAGGGCAGTTCTCTGGCCACTGGGGTAATGATCCAGGGAAGAGCACAGCTGCCTCTGCTCACAGTGCTCTGCTAGCAGCAGCTAGTTAGGTTCTAGGTAGTCTGAGCTCAGATCTGAAAACTGCCCCAGGGCCATAAGCCTCCCTGCAGAGACAGAAACCACAGCTTTCCAGCCATGACCCTCCTAGTGCATGACCCATTGGTTCTGGCAAAGGGAGATCATCCCCACTTGAGATTATATTGAGAATCTCAAGTAGGGTTGAAATCCCTACTTGGCCAGAACCTCTCTCACAGTTAGAATCCCCCTTGGCCAGAACTTCTCTCACAGTTAGGGGTTTCTCCCAACCTGTGACTGCCACCTGAGTTAGCTGGTAGACTTCTGTGAGGTCCTCTGTGAAGTAGGGTCAGGAATGGCTTCCTTCTATCCCCACTGGAGATTGGGAGTGCATGCAGAGCTCACCCCAGTGCCTCTCCCTCTCATATGCTTCCCATCACTTACCAAATCAGCCCCAGCTCTGGGCAGAGTTAAGGCTTTTTCCAGAGGCCTAGACTGCCAGGTTGTCTGGTAGGTGTGTGTATCCCAGAGGCAGTTTATCCCCCACTCACACTCTGGGGACTTACAGTTTTCTGCCTGGCTCACAGTGTAGGCGGCAGCCCACCACATGTTTCAAAGGGTCTGTGGTTTCATTCAGTTGTCCTGTTAAGTTCCTGTGTTGCTTCTTGGAAAAAGTTCAGTGTGAATCTCTACACACTATTAATATTTTGTCTTTCCAAGTGGGAGAGGCATGCTAACAATGCCTCTAATCCGCCATTTTGATGCTTTTCTTCTACGATTTTCAAATAAATTATTTTAAAATGATATTAAAATTTCTGCTTTCAATTTTCAAGCTTACTTAGAAGAACTCATTGTCTATTATGTTTACCCAGATATATACATTATTGCTGTTCTATAATTCTTATATATCAAGTTTTCTTCTGGTATCATTTCTCTTCTAACTAACTCTCTTTAAGCAATTCTTTTAAAGCAGCTTTGCTTCACCTGAGACTCTTTTTATTACTCTTTCACTCTGGAAGGATATCTTTGCTAGACATAAACTTTGGATTGAGAGTTCTTTTCATTGAGCAGTCTAGAAGTGTACCACTCCTTTCTGCCCTCCCTGGCTTTGAATTAGAATCGATCATCACTTTAGTTATTTTCCCAACAATTAACACATTATTTTCTCTGTTTGCTTCGAATAATTTTTTGTCTTTAGTTTTCAAGCAGCTTGATTATTATGTGTATGGACTTGTATTCTTTTGTGTTTATCCTGCTTGGGGTTCACTGAGTTTCTTGAACCTATAGGCTTGGTGTTTCACCAAATTTGGGAGGTTTTCAATCATTATGTTTTTCAAATCTTCACTCAGTTTTGCATTCTCTATCCTCTTTCTGAGACTCTGAAGACATGAGTGTTAGATCTTTTGGTATTGTCCTACAAGTACCTGAGGCTCTGTTCTTTTTGTTTCTTTTTAATTCTTCTTCTTCTTTTAACGTGTTTCTCTCTTGTTCAAATTGGATAATTTCTATTGATTTATCTTCAAGTTCAGTGACTCTTTCCTCTGTCATCTCCATTCTGCTATGGAGCTCAGCCAATGACTTTGAGGCAGGTTTTATTTTTCCAGTTATTCAGATGAAATTACTTAAATTTCCATTTGGTTGTTCTTCATCTCTTGTATTAGTTCACCATTACTTTCTATCTTTCCATACATTTTAAGAATGCTTGCTGTTATTTTAGTATTGTTATAATAGTTGCTTGAAAGCCCTTGTCACATAATTCTAACATCTTTATTATGTCAACATAGGCATCTGTCAACTGTATTTTCCCACGTGATTTCTTGTTCCTTCATATGCCAAGTTATTTGGATTATATTCTAGACATTTTGAAACTTGTGTTAAGCGACTCTGGATTTTGTTCAAGTCCAACAGATAATACCCATTTTTTTTATTTGGGCAGGCAACTGACCAGATTAAAGCCAATGCACCTTCTGGGGGTTGTGGTTCTAATGTCATTTCCATTTCCACAGCATTCACAAACCAGTACTATTCTGATCTGCCTGGCGTAAACACTTGTCATGGACTAGTATTGGATTTTGGTAGTAGTCTAGCCAATAGTTTGAATCTCAAAGTCTACATATGCTTTTTTAAAGATCCAGGCTTGCACAACTCAAGAGTGAGCCCAGGAATTCAAAAACAACTTGAAGAATCACTTTCTCAAAGTTCTCCCTCCCTGAAATCGCTCCAGTACTTTCCTGTTCTCTAGTGCTTCCCTTTTCCAGCCCTCTGTGCTTTCCAGTCTCTGGGGCCATTATTGACTCTGCTCTGTTATGCACTTCCTATGGTTGCACCCACTTTGGGGCCAAATGGTGAGAGGACACAGTGAGAGAAAAAAAAAAAAAAAGCTTAGGAGTTTATTCCACCCACTTAGGACCACTCCTTCTCTAATCAAAAAGGAAGATCCCCTCCCTCAGAGATTTAGGCTCCTACAGACCCTTGTTTCTGCTGCTGCCAAAATCTCTACAGGAATGCTGGGGAGAGGGGGGATGAGAAAACAGAGGGGGAAGAAATGGGTGATTTTCACAGTCTCTGAATGTTTACAAGATTCCTTTTTAATTCTCAGTAAAAAAATACTTACACATAACTAGGACTTCTCCTGGTGCTCATTCTCCCTCTCCCCACATCACCACTGATACCCACTTTGGGGCTGGGCTGTTTTGGATCCAGTCCAAGGGAAATACCGGACCAGGAAGGAGGAATGGTAAATTCACTACCACTTCAGCAGTATTTCCAATTCTTGCCTTCTTCCTGAATCTGCCTGCTACTCTACTTTTCAAAGTCCTCAACTAGCTGCTCTGTGCATTCTGTCCAGATTTTATAGCTGCATTAAATGGAAGAAGCAGGGGAAGCATGCTTACTTCATCTTATCCTGAAACAGAACCCCTCTCCATGACTTTTAGCATACACAGTTGAGTTTTAAACATCTATGGTTAATGTATACAGAGGTTTCAGAAATCTGTTTTGTTTTGTTTTGTTTTGTTTTGAGATGGAGTCGCTCTGTTGCCAGGCCGGAGTGCAGTGACGCGATCTCGGCTCTCTGCAACCTCCGCCTCCCAAATTCAAGGGATTCTCCTGCCTCAGCCTCCTGAGTAGCTGGGAGTACAGGCGCGTGCCACCATGTCCAGGTAATTTTTTTTTTTTGTATTTTTAGTAGAGACAGGGTTTCACCATGTTAGCCAGGATGGTCTCAATCTCCTCACCGGTGATCCGCCCGCGTCACCCTCCCAAAGTGCTAGGATTACAGGCGTGAGCCACCGTGCCCAGCCGAGGCTTCAGAAATCTTTAAATCACCCTCTGGCATGTTACATAACATGTTTAAGTGTTTATTTCATCTTGTTATTCACCTTGTTTCTTTGCCCTCAGTTACTGTTAGTATTTTTGTTAGTAAAATTTTGCTTTGCCTTTATTATTAAATTCTAGATTGACAGTAATGTTCTCTTAATACTTTGTGTCTATTGTTCTACTAACTTCTATTTCTTTTTGTCAACAAATCTGCTATCAGTTTAATTGTAATTTTCCTTCTAAGTAACATGATTTTTTCCTTTGATGCTTCTAAAATCATATTCTCTCTTGATTGACACTTGCTGTACTTCCTAAATCTCAGAATTTGCGTCTTTAGCCATTTCGGGAAGTTCTAAGGCATTATCTTTTCAAATATTATCTCTCTCTCATCCTCTCTTTGCTCTTTCTGGAACTTCAGCTTGACTTTTATATGTTGGACTTCCTAAACCCGTCTTTCATATCTCTTTACTATTTCTCATCTCTATGTATCTTTGTGTTACACTTTCAAAATTCTTCAAATATATTTTCCATTAATCATTTTCTCTTTGTCTAACTATAACCTGATTTTTAATTCATCCAATAAGTCTGACTCTCATATAGTTTATTGTTTTATTATATAATTAGGATTGTGAACTTGTTTTATAGGGCTTTATCTGTAGGAATCTTGAATTACGTGGCTAAGAAAATGTCCCAACTTTTATCTCAAATTTTTAAAGACACTTTCAAAATAAAATATTACCCTTAATGTTTCCAAATTTCTGACAGATATTTATGTTTGGGACTCAGGAATGAAAAATTGGTATTCCCAGGAATTCTCAAGAATTTGCAAAGCTAATTCTCATAAGTTATAATTTCATAAATTATTTTTTTTTTGAGACAAGGTCTTGCTCTGTTGCCCAGACTGGAGGGTAGTGGTGCAATCACAGCTCACCACAGCCTCGACCTCCCAGGCTGAAGTGATCCTCCTACCTCAGTATCCCAAGTAGCTAGGACTATAGGCATGAGCCACCATGCTTAGCAATTTTTTTTTTTTGGTAGAAACATGATCTCACTATGTTACCCAGGCTGGTTTCAAACTCTTGGGGCTCAAGCAATCTTCCCACCTTGGCCTCCCAAAGTACTGGGATTGCAAGCATGAACCACTGCACCCAGCCATATTTTAAAAAAATATTTCCAACATCCTCATACTCTTTATGAATTGTTGTGTGTGTGTGTATATATATGTGTGTGTGTATATATATATATTTGCTTAATAAATAGTAAATACTAATTTAGTAGTATTTACATGTAACTGTAGACTGTAGCAAACATTAAAAACACTGAAAAATTTCAGCAAACACTATTGGATCGTATTCTCATGACATAACATTCAGATTGCCTAGCAAAGTTAATAGCATTACACGGAATCATGAGTCAAAATTGTCAATTTGAGGACTTATTTTGCTTCCAAAACAAAATGAGTGGTATTTCCTAGGATACTACTCATAGGAGTTATAATAAAGTATGCTGTATTAGTCTGTTTTCACACTGCTATAAAGGTACCAGCCAAGACTGGGCAATTTATGAAGGAAAGAGGTTCAATTGACTCACAGTTCCGCATGGCTGGGGAGGCCTCAGGAAACTTACAAACATGGCAGAAGGAGAAGCAGCAGCAAGGCGGCAGGAAAGAGAGAGCGAAGGAGGAACTTCCAAATATTTCTAAAACCATCAGATCTCATAAGAACTCACCATCATGAGAACAGCATGAGGGAAACCTCCCCCATGATCCAATCACCTCCCTCCCTCAACACCTGGGGATTACAGGTCCCTCCCTCGACACGTGGGGATTACAATTAGAGATGAGATTTGGGTGGGATGCAGCCAAACCATATCATATGCTATGTGTAAAAACATATTAACATTTATCTAATTGCAAACACAAGTCCTCATTACCAATACAGGGCCATAAGAACACACTTCAACATGGCAACAGACATAATAAGCCAGAACAACTGAGCAGATCCTGACCACTTAGCTGCTTCTTTTCACATGCTTCTGTCCAGGTTCCCAGACTTGTCCACCTTAAAATTTGTCCCCATATCTCCTGTTCTTACTTTTGACTTGATGTCAGTGGACTCCTTGGAATCAGTAACTATGATGTTGTTAAGCTTTAACTCATACAAAGAACTACTATACTTTTCTCCCATTTTCCTCATTCCTCCATTGAGTTTTCTCAATATTAAAAAAAAAAAAAAAAAAAAAGCCCATTTTAAATATCCCAAGTAACGTTGGGAAGAAAATTCTACATGAAAACACTAATACTGAACTGTATATGACTATTTTTAATTATGTCTTGTTTAGTATTTCATGTTGATCGACTCTATGTTTTCTCAGTAACTGACTCGAATTTAGTTCTGAAGCCTCCATTACTGCTAATGGTAAAAAATGTAACATTGCTAATTCCCAATAGTTTCTGGTTGGAAATGCAGAAAAACTCAATGAATTTAAGGTTTCTTCTTGCTGCTATTTTTCTTCTCCCCATCAATGCTCTAATTTTCAGCCGACTTCAGGTCTTGGTGGATGAGTTGGCACCAGAATTGGCATCAGAATGTCCCATGGTGACTTCATTTAACTGATTCAAGAGACAGGTGGAACTTAGGTCATATGTCATATTCTCTTGACAATTCTCTTACATCTCTCTCCATTCTCTTCAGTGATGTGCATGCACTTATACAGAGCTGGGGATACTGTTACTGAAACACCAGGGGTTCAGTCTAGGTCCTGCTGCTCACTGTGCAGAAAGCCAATCACTGAGACAATGAGTACTGCCAGGGAAGAAGGCCTTAATTGGGTGCCACAACCAAGGAGATGGGAGATGAGTCTCAAGTCCATCTTTCTGACCAACTAAAATCTGGGATCTATATAGCAGGGAGGAAATGTTAACTACATGCAGGAAAACAGGAATTAGGGAAGGGTAAGGAAGAGGATATAGTCAACAGGAAGCAAGTGGTTGCTTAGGCAATCATGATGGGTGGGGATCTGGTATCTCATTGTCCAGATGCAATAACCTGGTAAATTCCAATTCCTTGATACTCTCTGGGAGGCCTTATGATTGGTTTCCTGAGAAAGGAACTCAGGGCCAGGTGCGGTGGCTCACGTTTATAATCCCAGGACTTTGAGAGGCTGAAGCAGGTGGATCATTTGAAGTCAGGAGTTCAACACAAGCCTGGCCAACATGGTGAAACCCTGTCTCTATAAAAATACAAAAATTGGCAGGGCAATAGTAGTGCATGCCTGTAATCACAGCCATGCAGGAGGTTGAGGCAAGAGAATCGCTTGAGCCTGGGAGGCAGAGGTTGCGGTGAGCCAAGATCTCACCACTGCACTCCAGTCTGGGTGACACAGTGAGACTCTGTCTCAAAAAAAAGAAAGGAACTCAGATAAGAAAAAATGTAACTTTCTCAAATTTCAAGATCAGAAAGGCTGATTTCTATATTTATTCAAAAGAAACCATAAACATCAGCTTTATGGGACAATTGGGTCAGTTTCAATACTGTCAATATATTAGGTACATCTAATCACAGGCCAAAGGGAAAGAGAACATTAAACAAAACTAGCTAATCATATCTGCTTCCAGTTTGGGGCTTCTATAAAAGTTTTGACATTCTGATTGCACATCAGAATCACCTATAGAGCACTTTTATAAACTTATATTTTTGAAGAATGGGGGCCATGAATCTTTATTTTTACACACACCCCAAATGACTCTGATGCAGGTAGTCTGGGACTACATTGCAAGAAATAGCCTTTGAAGCTCTACGAAGACCCATCCCAGTTCACCCCGGAAAGGGAATGGTGACCAAATTTCTAGCCAGTAATAAAGGATATCTTTGTTTAGAGCCTGGGCTATGTCTTCCTCAGGATTTCAGTGGGGAGTATTCACTGCCACATTAGAAGGATTCAAGGATTGGGGGTCCAGGATGGCCTTCATCTTAGAAACATCACTAACCAATAAGTCGAGAATTTAATACAGGGGCTCAGGCAGATAATTCAGAGAATGGTGCCACATTCTACTCTTTCACCCATGTCTTAGGTTCATTTGGGCCGCTACAAAAATATCATAGACTGAGTTGCTTATAAACAACAGAAATTTATTTCTCACAGTTCTGGAGGCTGACAAATCTGAGATCAAGGTACTGATAAATCTAATATCTCGTGACGATGTGTTTCCTGGCTTATGGATGGTGCCTTCTCACTAAGTCCTGAAAGACTTGTTGGAAAGGGAAAGGCAGCTCTCTGAAGCCTCTTTTATAAGGACACCAATTCCATTCATGAGGGCTTTGTCCTTTTGACCTAATCACCTCCCAAAGGCCCCACTTCCTCATGCCCATCACACTGGGGATTAGTTTTCAATAGATGAATTTTAGAGGAACATAAACATTCAGACCATTTCAAGCCACCTCCACTGGTAGATACCCTGGGAGAACTTGACAATCTCCAGTGGAGAATGCATTCACACCACGATGGAAATACAAAATAGATGCAGGGAAGAATTTTTTTTAAGTCCGTCTCCAGAGAAGACAATAAAACAGACATACTTTCACTCTTCCTCTTTTCTTATTTTGGAACATATAGGCCTCAAGTGTGACATTTTTGCCTGAGAGATTTTGGTTGTTCAGGAGTGTAAAAGAACTGTAAAGCCTAAAGGATACCTATCAGGATGTATCTTGAGTGAAAAATTTGGGCTACAGTTATTTTCATTGGGGGAAGTTCATTGGATTCTGAAAAGTTGAGGAAAGAGAACATTTTAGACTTGCGATTTGGTGTTTTAAGAGAGTTTTTTTCTTAAAAAAATAATGTAAGAGAAGTAAAGATTTAGGTTCTTTTCCTGTTGTCTAAGTCAGTTTGCCAGTAGAAAAAAAGGAACAGAGAGTAGGGGCAATTGTCAAGGTATTGCCAGAGCACTTGCCCTCTAAACTAATACTGCTCCCTAAGAACCACAATTTCATTCATTAATTCATTTATAAAGACAGGTATATTAGTTAGGGTTTTCTAGAGGGACAGAACTAATAGAATATATAGATATATGAATGGAAGTTTAGTAAGGAGAACTGACTCACACGATGACAAGGCAAAGTCTCACGATAGGCTGTCACCAAGCTAAGGAGCAAGGAAGCCAGTAGTGACTCAGTCCGAGTCCCAAAACTTGGAGTCTGATGTTCAAGGGCAGGAGGCATCCAGCATGGGAGAAAGGTGGAGGCCAGAAGACTCAGCAAGTCAGTTCATTCCATCTTCTTCCACCTGCTTTTTCTAGCCACGCTGGCAGCCAGTTAGATGGTACCCACCCAGATTGAGGGTGGGTCTGCCTCTCCCAGTAAACTGACTCAAATGTTTATTTCCTCTGGCAACACTCTCAGAGACATAGCCAGAAACAATACTTTGATTCAATCAAGTTGACACTTAATATTAACCATCACAATAGGGTTCTCATTAAATTGTCCAGGCTGGTTTCAAACTCCTGGTCTCAAGAAGTCCTCCTGTCTGAGCCTCCCAAGTCTCTGGGATCACAGAGGTGAGCCACTGCACCCAGATCACAATTTTTCTGGTTAATGGAATACATTTACTTTTCTTTTGTACTTCCTCCTGTTAACTGAAGCCTAAAAATTATATAACATAAGGGTGATTACAGAATTATTTTTCCAGTATGCTAACTCCAATGAAGAATTACATCAGCAGACAAAATTATATTCTGGTGATTCTAAGAATAAGCAGCTAAGAAACACTTGGTGGGCCTGATGAATAGCCATTCTAAGTAAACCTTCCCTTGTGAGTTAACTGCACTCAGCTACCAAAGGTATTCTATGGAAGCCCTCCTCTAGCTTTGGAAGATGAATTATCTCATGTTAAGTTAACTTCTGGGACTTCCCTAGCACCAACCTAAACAATTATTTGTCAAAATCTGCAGTCCACTATGGAAATCCATGGTAGATGTAAAGAATGAAGTGGTGCTGAATTATTAATACTATGCAAACTTCACCATTTATAAATGTCACCAAGTAGAAAAACAAGTAAGAGAGAGACAACATGATATCCCTCATCTGTTGGTCTCAAATTAAGCAATAATAATTGCAGGATTTCTTAAATGACCTTAAAATTGTACCCAGTATAGAAGCCTATTAAATAAGACTGCTGCTGTAAATGCAATTTTCCACAGTTTCTTGTAATAAGTAAAAGGAGCTGTTCATCCAGGCAGAGCTGATGTTTCAGACCAGATTTTATTGGTATCACAGAGTTTTATGTTAATGCCGGTCCCGTTAGAAGTGCATGTGTGTTTATAGGGTTCAGTCCAAAGTAAAGTCTCAAGCACAGAAAACAAACAGTGTTGCTGAGTCAATGTTTATTATCATTGCTAGCCTAGAATTCATTAAATGGCACTGAGTGTCTTAAACTTTAATTTGAACCACAAATATTCTCAACGTATTGCCATGCTGTTGAAAAGACATGTGTACCACACATTTTTACCTCATCTGCCTTTCAGCATCTAAGAACTATAACTCAGCAGTGATTTAAAACAGGATTTAAACTAAGACAGGGTCAGGTGAATATCTTAGATGATCCAAGGCATGTAGATCTGGCTGAAGAGTTAGCTTTTGTTTATGCCAAGACCTTTATATTCCTACATTAAAATGGTTTAAAAGCCTATGCAAGCTACTGACATTTATTGATTCCAATATATTTTTGGTTCCTTGGAAAATCTCCCACGTGGAAACTTTCACAGTTCTGAAGGTCTCCTCAGATATCTATTCTCTGCCAGAATACACCATCCCGTACCCCAGTGGCTCCCCTTCATGGTCTCAATGTCATATTAATGACTGGCTTCCAATGCTGAAATACTGAAATTCTACTCCTTTGGACAGATTTTTGCCCTCTAAACATTCACTCATGTTTTAGTTCCTCAATATCTCCCCTTGCTCAATGTCAGGAGTTACTGTGATGCTTCAACTCTGCTATTCAAGATAGGTTTAACAATTTTGAAAATTGTTAGTCCTATTAGGACTATCTATTCACTCAAAATATTATTTTTAAATTCAAGAAAAAATTAAGCCCATATACATTCAATAGCAAATTTTCAGTAAGTACAATAATGAAGATATGAAGATGACACTAGCAAAGCATGAAAGTGGGTCTTTAGCCCAGCATGGGCAATGGTAAACTTTAGTTTGCTTCAGTTTAACAAACATAGTTGGCCTTCCCTATCTGTGGGTTCTTCACCCATTGATGCAACTACCTTCAGATAAAAAATGTTTGAAAAATGAATTTTGTCTATACTGAACATGGAAAGACTTTTTTTTCTTGTCATTATTCTCTAAACAATACAGTATAATAACTATTTACATAATGATATGGTTTGATTGTGTGTCCCCACCCAAATCTCACCTTGAATTGTAATAATCCCCATGTGTCAAGGGCCAGGCTGGGTGGAAATAAGTGAATCACAGGGGTGGTTCCTCTATATTGTGGTAGTGATAACTCTCATGACATCTGATGGTTTTATAAATGGGAGTTCGCCCTGCACAAGCTCTCTTACCTGCCACAGTGTACAATGTCCCTTTGCTCTTCCTTTCTCTTCTGCCATGATTGTGAGGCCTCCTCAGTGACTTGGAACTGTGAGTCCACTAAACCTCTTTTGCTTTATAAATTACTCAGTCTCAGGTATATCTTTATTAGCAGTATGAGAACAGACTAATATACATAATGTAATTTACATTGTATTGGGTATTATAAGTAATCTAGAAGGAATTGAAAGTATACAGGAGGATATACATGGATTTTAAGCAAATACTACACCATTTTATATAAGGAACTTGAGCATCTTTGAATTATGGTATCAGTGGTTGAGGGAGGGTCTTGGAAACAATCCCCCATGAACACTAAGAGATTACTTACTCTGCACCCTCAGTGTCCCAAGAATATCCTCAAAGGGTGAGAGAAGAGGATGGGGAGGAGAGATAACACTGATATAGGTTCAAAAGTCATGGAGGAAAGAGGACGGTCTCCCTAGAGATCAGCTGACAATATTAATAACCATAGACTAGTAAGGAACAGAGCTTTGAGAGGTATTACAGAAGAATGCAATCTGTGAGGCCAGACAGACTTGCTTGTGGAGTCTTCACTCCACATTGAGTAGCCATGTGACCTTAGGAGAGTGACTCAGCTTTTCTACATCTCAGTATGTTCACTTCTTAAAATGAGAATAACTTAATAACTTATATTAAATATATTTATATAATATAATATATGCCTTGGAGAGTTTTGTCATGATTGATTCTGTTAATTCATATAAATGGCCCAGCACATAGTAATCATCTAGAAAATGATATTACTATTACTAGTAATGATAGTACTAAATACTAACTAGTAAAGGTTGGTGAAAAAGTAATTGTGGTTTTGCCATTTAAAAGTAAGAGTCAAAACTGTCATTACTTTTGCACCAATCTAATACTATTATTACAGTGATGTAATTAATAAGCCTAAGACAGATTTTTTTAAGTTAATGCACAAAGTAAATAGTTGTCACTTAGCAATCAAATGAGAGTATGCAGGTAGCACTTAACATATTCCTAGTACATTGTAAATACTCCAGAAATAGCCATTATCATTATTTTTATTAATCACAAATTAATTTGTCTCATTATCTTTTTATTATCATAGAGATTTCTAACATTCTCAATTATTTGTACTGGATAAACTCAAAATACTCACTATCCTATGATATTTCTTTTTTACAGGCTCATATTTAAAGACTGGTTATTCATACATTTTGCTCAATAAAGAGAATAAAACACAAAACTTTGCAGATAGAGACTGTCAAAGCCTTATACATAACAGTAACTTAGTTTGAGTATTGAGTTTTTAAATCTCAACTGAGTCTTAACAAAAAAAAAGCAGCTCCATCAAGGTTCACGTTTAAACATAGGCAGATAGGCAGTGCGCTTCAAATGATTACAGTTCATCCTCACTGTTCTATCAAGTGATCTGTAAAAGTTACTAACGTATACACTACAGAGACCCCGCAAGGTCAGAAATCTGCCCAAATGTCTTAACCAAATGCTGCTGACCATAATTCGTATACTTCTACTGGAACTTATGGTGAAATTTAGTAGATATGCTTCACCAGCAAAAGCTAAAACGTAAGTGTGTAAAACTTATAAATATTTGGCCAGCTTGTTTAGAAAGGAAAATTCCACCATCTGGGTTCATCTGCAATTCTAGTCATCTCCTATGTGGAATGGGTAAACTGAGATATTCACCGAAATAAAACATGTAAATATGCCCTGTGCTTTTCTCTGAAAGGATAGAAAAAATAATAATAACTAAACTTTTAAATCTGTTTGCAATCCCCTCTTCTTCTATATCTTCCTTTTAGATTTTATTCAAATAAAACAATAAAATGCAGTCAATACTGTAATGAAATTGGTAGGATGGAGCTGGCAATACTAATAAACCTTAAACAGTTAAGATAAAGCATCTATATGATTTTTAAAAGCTCAATGTAATCAAACTAAATGAAATAGTTAAATGTTTTTAATGGGCCCAATACACCCAGTGAATGACTCTCCTATCACTGCGAGGTATAACATTAGCTTATTTTAACATTAGATTGTTTGGGCACTATTATCATGTATGTGTTTGTAAAGAAAATGTCCATTTTCATATTATAGAAGTATTTCTATCCGGGTACTATAAATTCCTACATATCCATTAACTTCTTTCTCATTAAATTTTGAAAAATATCATACATTGAAACTTGAATTGTCTTTACTTAGAACAACTCAACAACAACAACAAAAACCACAACAAGAGAATAAGAATAATCAATTATATATCTGTTCAGATATGTCTTGACAAATAATTTTATGGAGGAGTAACTTCCATTAAATTGGAAATTTTACAGGTTAACTTTAAGATGTTTTGTATGTGCAAAAAAGTAATTTATTTATATTTAAAGTAAAAGTATTTTCTGCTTTTAGTGCAAAAAAGTAAAAGTTTTTTATTTTTATAAAATAAAATGATATTGGAATTGTGGAAACCCAATAAATTTCATGCGTTTTTTAAAATATTTTTCTGATGTTAAAAAAAAATCTTTTTTAGACATTTCAAAACCAACTGTATAAGGGAGGAGGTGTTTCTAGTTCCCAAAAAATTGTAGTGTAAATTCCAGTGTTTCTATAGTAGAACTCCTTAAAGTAGTGGTTCTCAAACTCTTTTGATTGTGATACACACTAAGGAATTTGTGCACATATATATGGGAAAAAATGTTTCTGTCCAGGAATACTTTTCCTTACTACACGTGAGACACTCTGACATTTACCCTCTTATTCTATGGTTTTCCTTTTTAACTTCACCATACATTAATGTGTTGTTACCACAAGATGTAAACTCTGCCTTACATCTTGATCTTTTAGTTCTTTTAACCCATTTTTCCATCTTACTGTAAAGTCAAACAACATGGTACATCTATTAGAGGTTAAAATAAATGTGAGTAGAGGTGGGATTCTAATAAACTTCCATTAAGCCTAAAACCAAATGACTAGAGATACAGATACAGGTGTTTTGATGGTTGGCTTTATTTAGATTTGACTGAAGATGCAATTAAACTCTCTCCCATGTTAGAGTTGTCCACAGCATTGCAGACATGCCCACATACATTAGGACATCAGGACTAAACGGCAATGTGCTAGTGTCATTCATATGAAAGCAGGCTTGTGCGACCCTATGTTTAACCTCAGCATACTGTATTGCACACATACTCACGGCAACATAGCTTAGGACAGCTATACAGTGAAGCTGTCTTTTATACAAAAGGGATTGATTATTTCTCTTCATCCAATTTACTATTGTTCTCCAAGAAGAGAAAGGACTTGAAATTAAGATTCCTGTATTCTGGTTGTTTAATACTCAGACTGTTTAATATCCCGGTGTTTAATATCCACACCTGACACATACTGGAGCCTTTACATGTAAGTCAGATACAGTACTTGGACAGGACCAGGACCCTGAACTTAAAAGTAGGATAGGTAAACACTAAATTGCACCACATTTGAAATATGTTATTGAAGTGGTGTCCATAACTCACTAACATGCTTAAAAATTCTGATCAAACCCCAGGTTTATCATCTATAAAATAAGATGAACAATATCTTCCACAGTTTGTTCATTCATTTAACATTCATTGTTTTGGCATCAGAAACTGAAATAAGCACTGTGGATTCAAGTGAATAAAATATAGAAAATGCCCATGAGAAGTTTACAGGCTAGCAAAGAAGATCAAAAGACACTCCAAAGGGATGAAATAAGATGAAAAGTCCAGTTAAGGCAGCAATTTCTGGGCCTCTGGCATGCATTTAATTTGCAATTGATGCAACTTCAGGTATTTGCTCCACTTTGGGTTTCACAATTTTACTTCCTGACATGACCTGGTTCCCATGATGGCCCTCTCCAGGTATGAGTCTTCTTTGAGCTGCCATTTCCAGGTCCCTGTTTCTTGGCTCCTGACTCCTTCTGTCACCAGCAGTATCATTCCTAATCCCCAGCTTAGCTTAACTCCACCTACTTAACGCAGTGCCCTCTCTGAGTCACCACCTCTTCATGACTTTATGTTCAGTCCTCTGGTCAATATTGACATATACAGTGTGAATGGGTGTGTAGAGCCAAGGTACAAATCAAATACTTTAAAAACAGAGGAATGACTAACTCTGCCTGGGGAAGCTAAAGAGTGATCATTAAAGCTAGGAAGAAAAGGAAGGTATTCTAGAGAGAGGATAGCAAGTGAAAAGCACAGAGATGTGAATATGTGTCTCCTTCAGGGACCTGTCAGATGACTGGAGTGACAACCACTAGAAGGTTCTACCCAAAGTGATTGATTACCTCTCCTATCTTGAGGCAAACACTCACCTGAGAATTTTACCAGAGTTTGTGATATGCTTTGGCTGTGTCCCCACCCAAATCTCATCTTGAATTGCAACTCCCACAATTTCCATGTGTCATGGGAGGGACCCAGTGGGAGGTAATTGAATCATGGGGGTGGGTCTTTCTCCTACTGTTCTCATGATAGTGAATAAGTCTCATGAAATCTGATGGTTTTAAAAAGGGGAGTTTCCCTGCACAAGCTCTCTCTCTTTGCCTGCAACCATCCATGTAAGACGTGACTTGCTCCTCCTTGCCTTCCACCATGATTGTGAAGCCTCCCCAGCCATGTGGAACTTTAAGTCCATTAAACCTCTTTCTTTTGTAAACTGTCCAGTCTTGGGTATGTCTTTATCAACAGTGTAAAAAGTGGACTAACACATTTTTCCATAGAAAGTCATATAAGAAAGGAGTTATATAAGCAGAGTTATATAAGAATGAGGGGGAAAAGGGCATAAAAGAGGGGAAAATAAAAGTCTCAAAAATTATCCAAACAGCACCTACCACCTTCAGCGTTCTAGTTATCTCTCAGAAGCTAGAGTTATTTAGCTCTTAAAAGTATTCACAGATACATGTGTCCTACTGAAAGGTATTTACCCTCATTTAATTACACTTGAGTATTGCAAAACTTATAGGTTTACAATATTTTTTCATAATTAGTTATAGCAGTATTCAATGATCTACTTTTTGCTGGAAGGAGTTTAGTTTTTTAATTAAACATACAATATATTTTGTTATTCTCCCAGGTCAACAAGAAACATTTGGATAGTCCAAGTCCACAGAAGTTTCTTTTTAAATTTCCGCCCCTATGTTTTCTTTCCTTGGTCACAATAAAAAGACTCCAAATATTCATTATCATTTTTCTAGCCTGTTCAGAACCTTTTGATCTAGGATATCTCACATAGTTTATGTACATTAAACAAAAATTTGGGGCCAAGTTTTTCCATCTAAACTTCTCTGAGGGCTTTTATTCATATCTTATACCATCATTCCTTATCCTAAACTTACTGAGCTTACCCAGCAAAAGAAGAGGAAAACAGTGAGACAATTTTAAAGCCAGTAATCTAGAAGGTGAAAAGAGGAAATTGAAAAATAGTTTTTTCTCATTTTTTTGTCCATACCAGAAATTACCAGGTTCTTTTTGTGTTTTTGTCAGCCACTTTACTAGAAAAAAAATAATTATTTAAATTAGATAAACTTAACCAGGAAAATGAAAAGTATGTGTTATAATAAATTCTCATTGTTATTAAGAATATTACCCCTTATGATGTAATTTCCAGACACTGATAAATATATGAAACATGCTCCTTATAAATGTAAAGTTCACTTAATATTTTGGGTATTGATAAGATAACTCACACAAAATATTAGCATAAAATGCAATCTGTATTAGTAAAGTGTATATTTTATTAGGATTGTGTATAGTGCTAGCTTCTGTAACAAACTCCCAAAAGTCCATGTCTTGACCCTGTATATTTTTCTTGCTAATGTAAACTCAGTATGGGTGTTCTTCATCTGCAGCAGGTTTCTTCCATACACGGCTCCTTCTGTCCTTTGGCTCTGCCATTCCCTAAGCCTTGACATCTGTATCTACTCTAGTGAAAGGAAAAAGTGTTTGGGGAAAATTGAGATTTGTGTTGCCTTCTTTATGGCATAAATCACTCTGCTGTCATTGGGTTGGCAAGAACTCATCATAAGAAAATGCCTACTTCCAAAGGATGCTGGAAAATGTAGTTCGTGGCTCCACATCCATTTCCAGGCACTGCTCTGTTTTATCAAAGGGGGAACATGAATGTTAGTGGGTTACTACTTCTCACTACTGTATAATATGTGGTAAAAGTAAATACTACAAGCTAAAATGTAAATGATATTACACCACAGATAAAAGCGTGCAACAATAGCAATCAGGAAAACATTTTCCACTGAGATCAGCATAGGCCTTAACCACTGCTATATGGGCCATACAAATTGTCAATTTAGATTTTATATTCTTCTCTCATTTTCTTTGTTTTTTGAAATTGCTGACATCAAAAATTGTTACAATTCTTGCTAAAATCCCAAAGTAGGATGTGTTTGATGATATGGAATATTTTAAATATCACATTGATAAAACTGGGAAGTACTTTCATGATCATTTAATCTAAATCCTCACTTTATGGGTAGAGTAAGGTTACACAGTGGTAGGAGATAAATCAAATAAACTAAATAACTGGATCTGATTTTATTATGTCCTATATCTGAAATCAATATGTATTATTAAATAAAAAATAATTGGCTGGGCATGGTGACTCATGCCTGTAATCCCAGCACTTTGGGAGACCGAGGCACGCAGATCACCTGAGGTTGAGAGTTCGAGACCAGCCTGACCAACATGGAGAAACCCTATCTCTACTAAAAATACAAAAATACACTGGGCATGGTGGTGCATGTCTGTAATCCCAGTTACTTGGGAGGCCAATGCAGGAGAATCGCTTGAACCCAGGAGGCAGAGATTGTGGTGAGCCAAGATCGAGCCACTGCACTCCAGCCTGGGCAACAAGAGCGAAACTCCATCTCAAAAAAAAAAAAATTGTATATTCTTATATCTGAAGTCAATAATAAATGTGAATGTAACAGATGTACCTTTCTATATTTTGCTATATCCTAATATTCTTAAGTCCATATCACAAGTGATGCCAAAATTAACCAGTAATATCAACTTTGACCATAATTGATTGATATGCTACTCTGTCAGTAAGAAAAGATGTGGGGGTGGCTGGCAAGATAGCCGAATAGGAACATCTCCGGTCTGCAGCTCCCAGCAAGATCAACTCAGAAGGTGGGTGACTTCTGCATTTCCAACTGAGGTACCCAGGTAATCTCATTGAGACTGGTGACACAGTGGGTGCAGCCCACAGATGGCAAGCAGAAGCAGAGTGGGGCATCGCCTCACCCAGAAGCAGAAGGGTTCAAGGAACTCCCTCCCCTAGCCAAGGGAAGCTGTGAGGGTCTGTGCCATGAGGAACAATGCATTCTGGCCCAAATACTATGCTTTTCCCATGGTCTTTGCAACCTGCAGATGCGGAGATTCCCTCGGATGCCTACACCACCAGAGCCCTGGGTCTCAAGCAAAAAACTGGGCGGCCGTTTGGGCAGACACCAAGCTAGCTGCAGGAGTTTTTTTTCATACCCCAGTGATGCCTGGAATGCCAGCGAGACTGAACTGCTCACTCTCTTGGAAAGGGGGCTGAAGTCAGGGAGCCAAGTGGTCTTGTTCAGCAGATGCCACTCCCATAGAACCGAGCAAGCTAAGATTCACTGGCTTGAAATTCTTCCTGCCAGCACAACAGTCTAAAGTCAACCTGAAATGATAGAGCTTGGTGGGACGAGGGGTGTCCACCATTACTGAGGCTTGAGTAGGCAGTTTTCCCCTCACAGTGTAAACAAAGACACTGGGAAGTTCAAACTGGGCAGACCCCACCACAGTTCAGAAAAGCCACTGTAGCCACATTGCCTCTCTAGATTCCTCCTCTCTGGGCAGGGCATCTCTGAAAGGAAGGCAGCAGCCCCAGTTAGGGGAAAATAGATCAAACTCTCATCTCGCTGGGACAGAGTACCTGGGGGAAGGGGCAGCTGTGGGCACAGTCTCAGCAGACTTAAACGTTCCTGCCTGCTGGCTTTCAAGACAGCAGCAGATCTTCCAACACAGCACTCAAGCTCTGCTAAGAGACAGACTGCCTCCTCAAGTGGGTCCCTGATCCCCATGCCTCCTGACTGGGAGACACCTCCCAGCAAGGGTCGACAGACACCTCATACTGGAGACCTCTGGCTGGCATCTGGAGGGTGCTTCTCTGGCATGAAGCATCCAGAAAAAGGAACAGGGAGCAATCTTTGCTGTTCTGCAGCCTCTGCTGGTGATACCCAGGTAAACAGGGTGTGGAGAGGACCTCCAGCAAACTCCAGCAGATCTGCAGCAGAGGGTCCTGACTGTTAGAAGGAAAACTAACAGAAAGGAATAGCATCAACATCAATAAAAAAGACATCCACACAAAAACCCCATACAAAGGTCATCAGCATTAAATACCAAAGGTAAATAAATCCATGAAGATGAGGAAAAACCAGCGCAAAAAGGCTGAAAATTCCAAAAACCAGAATGCCTCTACTCCTCCTCCAAAGGATCACAACTCCTCACCAGCAAGGGAACAAAACTGGACGGAGGATGAGTTTGATGAATTGACAGAAGTAGGCTTCAGAAGGTAATGACAAACTCCTCTGAGCTAAAGGAGCGTGTTCTAACCCAATGCAAGGAAGCTAAGAACCTTGAAAAAAGGTTAGAGGACTTGCTAACCAGAATAATCAGTTTAGAGAAGAACATAAATGACATGATAGAACTGAAAAACACAGCAGGAGAACTTCGTGAAGCATACACAAGTATCAGTCAAGCAGAAGAAAAGATATCGAAGATTGAACATATCAGAGATTGAAGATAACTTAATGAAATAAAGCTTGAAGACAAGATTAGAGAAAAAAGAATAAAAAGGAATGAAAAAAGACTCCAAGAAATATGGGACTATGTGAAAAGACCAAACCTACAATTGATTGGTGTACCTGAAAGTGACGGGGAGTATTGAACCAAGTTGGTAAACACACTTCAGGATATTATCCAGGAGAACTTCCCCAACCTAGCAAGGCAGGCCAACATTCAAATTCAGGAAATGCAGAGAACACCACAAAGATACTTCTCGAGAAGGGCAACCCCAAGACACCGTAATCATCAGATTCACCAAAGTTGAAATGAAGGAAAAAACGTTAAGGGCAGCCAGAGAGAAAGAACAGGTTACCTACAAAGGGAAGCCCACCAGACTAACAGCAGATGTCTCTGCAGAAACACTACAAGCCAGGAGAAAGTGGGGGCCAATATTCAACACTCCTAAAGAAAAGAATTTTCACCCCAGAATTTCATATCCAGCCAAATTAAGCTTCATAAGCAAAGGAGAAATAAAATCCTTTACAAACAAGCAAATGCTTAGGGATTTTGACACTACTAGGCCTGCCTTACAAGAGCTCCTGAAGAAAGCATTAAATATGGAAAGGAAAAACTGGTACCAGCCACTGCAAAAACATACCAAAATATAAAGACCAACAACACTATGAAGAAACTGCATCAACTAATGTGCAAAATAACCAGCTGGCATCATGACAGGATCAAATTCACACATAACAATATTATCCTTAAATGTAAAAGGGCTAAATGCCTCAATTAAAAGACACAGACTGGCACATTAGATAGAGTCAAGACCCATCAGTGTGCTGTATTCAGGAGACCCATTTCACAAGAAAAGACACAGACAGGCTCAAAATAGAGGGATACAGGAATATTTACCAAGCAAATGGAAAGCAAAAAACAGCAGGGGTTGCAATCCTAATCTCTGATAAAACAGACTTTAAACCAACAAAGATCAAAAAAGACAAAGAAGGGCATTACATAATAATAGAGGGATCAATGCAACAAGAAGAGCTAAATATGCTAAATATATATGAACCCAATACAGGAGCACCCAGATTCATAAAGCAATTTCTTAGAGGCCTACAAAGAGACTTAGACTCCCACACAATAATAATGAGAGACTTTAGCACCTCACTGTCATAGTAGACAGATCAACAAGACAGAAAATTAACAAGGATAGTCAAGACTTAAACTCAACTCTGGACCAAGTGGACTTAACAGACATCAACAGAACTCTCCACCCCACATCAACAGAATATACATTCTTCTCAGCACCACATGGCCCTTATTATAAAATCAACCACATAATTGGAAGTAAAACACTCCTCAGCAAAGGCAAAAGAACAGAAGTTATAACAAACAGTCTCTCAGACCACAGTGCAATGAAATTAGAACTCAGGATTAAGAAACTCACTCGAAACCACACAACTACATGGAAACTGAACAACCTTCTCCTGAATGGATTACCGAGTAAGTAATGAAATTAAGACAGAAATAAATAAGTTCTTTGAAATCACTGAGAACAAAAACACAGCATACTAGAATTTCTGGGACACAGCTAAAGCAGTGTTTAGAGGGAAATGTATAGCACTAAACGCCCATATCAGATAGTGGGAAAGATCTAAAATCAACACCCTAACATCACAAGTAAAAGAACTAGAGAAGCAAGAGCAAACAAATCCAAAAGCTAGCAGAAGACAAGAAATAACTAAGATCAGAGCAGAACTGAAGGAGATAGAGACACGAAAAAATCCTTCAAAGAGTCAATGAATCCAGGAGCTGGTTTTTTGAAGAGATTAACAAAATAGATAGACTTCTAGCCAGAATAATAAACAAGAAAAGAGAGAAGAATCAAATAGACACAATGAAAAATGGTAAAGGGGATATCATCACTGGTACCACAGAAATACAAACCATCATCAGAGAATACCATAAACATCTCTATGCAAATAAACTAAAAAACCTAGAAGAAATGGATAAATTCCTGGACACATACACCCTCCCAAGACTAAACCAGGAAGAAGTCTAATCCCTGAAAAGACCAATAACAAGTTCTGAAATTGAGGCAGTAATTAATAGCCTGCCTACTAAGCAAAAAATGCCCAGGACCAGACAGATTCAAAGCCGAATTCTACCAGAGGTAAAAAGAGGAGCTGGTGCTATTCCTTCTGAAACTATTCCAAACAATCAAAAAAGAGGGACTCCTCCCTAACTAATTTTATGAGGCTAGCATCATCCTGCTACCAAAACCTGGCAGAGACACAATGAGAAAAGAAAATTTCAGGCTAATATCACTGATGAACATTGATGCAAAAATCCTCAATAAACCACAAAACCAAATCCAGCAGTACATCAAAAAGCTTATCTACCATGATCAAGTCGGTTTCATCCCTGGAATGCAAGACTGATTCAACAAACACATTATCAATAAACATAATCCATCACATAAACAGAACCAATGACAAAAACCACATAATTATCTCAATACATGCAGCGAAGGCCTTTGATAAAATTCAACACCCTTCATGCTAAAAACACTCAATAAATTATGTATTGATGGAACCTATCTCAAAATAATAAGAGCTATTTATGACAAACCCATGGCCAATATCACACTGAATGGGAAAAAGCTGGAAGCATTCCCTTTGAAAACTGGCACAAGACAAGGATGCCCTCTCTCATCACTCCTATTCAACACCGTGTTGGAAGTTCTGGCCAGGGCAATTAGGCAAGAGAAAGAAATAAAGCGTATTAAAATAGGAAGAGAGAAAGTCAAATTGCCTCTTTTTGCAGATGACATGATTGTATATTTAGAAAATCCCATCGTCTCAGCCCAAAATCTCCTTAAGCTGATAAGCAACTTCACCAAAGTCTCAGGATACAAAATCCATGAGCAAAAATCACAAGCATTCCTATACACTAATAATAGACAAACAGCCAAATCACGAGTAAACTCCCATTTGCAATTGCTACAAAGAGAATAAAATACCTAGGAATCCAACTTACAAGGGACATGAAGGACCTCTTCAAGGAGAACTACAAACCACTGCCCAAGGAAATAAGAGAGGACACAAACAAATGGAAAAGTATTCCATGCTCATGGATACAAAGAATCAATATTGTGAAAATAGCTATACTGCCTAAAGGAATTTATAGATTCAATGCTATCCCCATCAAGCTACCATTGACTTTCTTCACAGAATTAGAGAAAACTACTTTAAATTTCATATGGAACCAAAAAAGAGCCCGTATAGCCAAGACAATCACAAGCAAAAAGAACAAACCTGGAGGCATCACGCTACCTGACTTCAAACTATACTACAAGGCTACAGTAAAAAAAAATAGCATGGTACTGCTACCAAAACAGATATCTAGACCAATGGAACAGAACAAAGGTCTCAGGAATAATGCCACACATCTACAACTGTCTGATTTTTGCAACCTGACAAAAGCAATGAGGAAATGATTCCCTATCTAATAAATGGTGTTGGGAAAACTGGCTAGCCATATGCAGAAAGCTGAAACTGGACCCCTTCTTTACACCTTATACAAAAATTAATACAAGATAGATTAAAGACTTAAACGTAAGACCTAAAACCACAAAAACCCTAGAGGAAAACCTAGGCAATCCCGTTCAGGACATAGGCATGGGCAAAAACTTTATGATGAAAACACCCAAAGCAATGGCATCAAAGGCCAAAATTGACAAATGGGATCTAATTAAATTAAAGAGCTTCTGCACAGCAAAAGAAACTATCATCAGAGTGAACAGGAAACCCACAGAATGGGAGAAAATGTTTGCAGTCTATCTGTTTGACAAAGGGTTAATATCCAGAATCTACAAGAAACTTAAACAAATTTACAAGAAAAACACAAACAACCCCATCCAAAAGTGGGCAAAGGATATGAAACAGACACTTCTCAAAATAAGACATTCACACAGCCAACAAACATGAAAAAAAAAGCTCATCATCACTGTTCATTAGAGAAATGCAATCAAAACCACAATGAGATACCATCTCACTCTAGTTAGAATGGCGATCATTAAAAAGTCAGGAAACAACAGATGCTGGAGAGGATGTGGAGAAATAGGAATGCTTTTACACTGTTGGTGGGAGTGTAAATTAGTTCAACCATTGTGGAAGACAGTATGGCGATTCCTTAAGGATCTAGAACCAGAAACACCATTTGACCCAGCAATCCCTTTACTGGGTATATACCCAAAGGATTATATATCATTCTACTATAAAGACACATGCACGCGTGTGTTTATTGCAGCACTGTTCACAATAGCAAAGACTTGGAGCCAGTCCAAATGTCCATCAATGATAGACTGGATAAAGAAAATGTGGCACATATATACCATGGAATACTATGTAGCCACAAAAAAGGATGAATTTGTGTCCTTTGCAGGGCCATGGATGAAGCTGGAAATCATCATTCTCAGCAAACTAACACAGGAACAGAAAGCCAAACACTGCATGTTCTCACTCGTAAGTGGGGGTTGAACAATGAGAACACAT
This sequence comes from Trachypithecus francoisi, assembly GCF_009764315.1. Classification (NCBI taxonomy): domain Eukaryota; kingdom Metazoa; phylum Chordata; class Mammalia; order Primates; family Cercopithecidae; genus Trachypithecus; species Trachypithecus francoisi. The sequence goes on along the minus strand of NW_022681472.1, from coordinate 29,945,957 downwards.
GGACACAGGGAGGGGCCTGTTGGCGGGTGGGGGGCTAGGGGAGGGATAGCACATCACACACTGGGGCCTGTTGGCCGGTGGGGCGCTAGGGGAGGGATAGCATTAGGAGAGATACTTAATGTAGATGACAGGTTGATGGGTGCAGCAAACCACCATGGAACTTGTATACCTATGTAACAAACCTGTATGTTCTGCACATGTATCCCAGAAGTTAAAGTATAATAATAATTTTAAAAAGATGTATGTACCACCAAATTCTTCATTCACAAAATAAGCAACTTGGGTTTGGTAATATCTAATTCCTACTGCAGAAGATGTACCATGATTTTTTAAAAATTCCTTAAAGTCCCCTTCCAGTTCTGTGATTCTAGGTCTTTCAGTAGAAGTTAATAGATTAGTGTTCAGCTATTTAGCATCCATATTATTTGCTTTGCTAGCAAAGTATTCAACTGTGGTTTGGAATAGATTCATATCCATATAATATTGTTCCTTAGTATACTCTTTAGTGTAATGTCAACATGTAAAGTCAGTATTGTGACTTCAGTTATAAATAAAATGGGCATAGTTGTAGTAACTGCAAAATATAAAGTGGATTTTACTCAAGACATAAAGATGTAAGCCGGTGCAGCTACACAATGATACACAAGAATGGCATTTCATTGGCAACAGAGATCAACTTCTTCCAGTGTTGCTTAGTGCTTTTTTAATGAAGTTATATTGAATTTTTGTAGTGAAACCTGAAACCAAATGAAACCTTCTTGATGTGGGGTTTATTTCTAGAGGTTTGAGGTTTCTCTATAAACTCGAAATCCATGTGTGGTTCATAGAAAATGTTGGTAAGACTCAATCAACTTTTGGAAAACCTGGATAGAATTTTGAGCAATTAGAAACAAGAGAATGAATGTGTTTTGTTTACTTTAGGCCAAATTTTGTGGGTTTTAAATTTAGAGTTGAACAATTGGGGTTTGAGTTCCATTCACAGGGAAAACATGACTTCCTAGTGGAAAGAAAAGACCTGGAGAAAACAATGTTTACTTTGAAAAATATAAAAATTGTTCATGCATGGGCTCTGGAAACAAAACAGTGGTTGAAAAGAGGTTGCCTGAGAAGAATTTTTAAAAATTGTATAATACAGTTTGTTACTGCTAGTTGTTATTTCCCCCATTGAAGTGAATTACTAGGAGCTACAAGAGGTGTGAATACACACAATCTTCTCAGGGAAGAAAGTGTTGACTTACATTATATATTAATAGACTAAATTCAATAAATTGTTTTTAAAATAAACAACAGAATGTTTTAAAAAGCAAGCAGTTATCAGTGCATCGTCTGAATTCAGCTGATTGTATTCCAAATAAGAAGCTCCCGTGAGGTAAATAATAAAATCATTATTCTCATCATTTCAGAGGCAGGAAATCTGCACCTTGGAGTTAAGGGTTTACTTCATGTGCGTTATATGACAACATGAGACTTAAACAACCTTACTTCTTAGACACCTACAACCACCAAGATGCAGGGCTGATTCACAGGTTGGAAAAAATATCTGTTATATTTGTGAGTGTATGCATTTCCTTTCTGGCATTTCATAGATTTTGATCGGAAGGCTTCATGGAAGAAGTGAATCGGCAAGAGGTGCAGCTAAAAACCAAACCTGATAAACTGGCAAGCTAAGAGAAAAATAACTTCTTCCAACCATATGGAGAGAGTGTGGAAAAGAGGTATAGCTCATTAATGTCACAGGATGTAGATAAGCGATTGAGCCTCTGACTGGAGGAAGATGAAAAGAAAGATTTGGAAATGAGATTTCTGTCAAAGCTTATATATAGTGTTGGATTCTCTTTTGCTAGAGAAACACATTTTTTAATTAAGGATGGAAATATTTGTAGAAATTGAAAAACAGATTATTAAATCTAAAACTTTTGAAATCAGTTCTACTACTCAAAATGCAGCCAGATCCTTCTCTCTCAAGAGAAGAAATGGGATTTCTAGAGGTGAGCTTTTAACTAACCTGGAATACAATTTCAGTGGAATGCATTTGGAACAAGTCCAGGTCAATTTAAAGCCAATACCATCTGGTTTTTAAATAAACCTGAACTGAGTTAAATGTTGAGCTGAAAGCCATCAGAAACCTGCAAACAGGTGAAATTTTGCAAAGCAAGCTAATTTGAATTGAGTTTAAGATTTCTCCCAAACCCAATTTTGGAAGGGCTAACTAAGGTACTGAAAAGTCAATCTGGATTTGGATGTGCTTAAATAAGTTTGTATGCAAACACCCAGGGAAACAAAATGTCATGTTTCGTGGAACTTTGGTTAACCTGAATGTTATATCTTGAAAAGACCCAGACTTAACCCAGGTCTATAAAAAGTGTTGGAAAGTTTTACAAACATTTCATAAGCTGATGGATTTGTAAGCAAATTGAGGAAGAAGTTTGTTGTGTTTGGTATTTAGGCTTAAATTGTATTCAAATGCCATGAATTCTAAAATTTTAATTTAACAAATAAGAGTAAAAAGCTTAGAACTCCTGACAGGAAGAGATTCCAAACAGAGAATAATTGAAATAAAAGATAAGATAGACAAAATTAGTAATCCAAAAATTATCCACCTGAATAGTTCAAAATTCCAAGCTGATACATACTCAGGGGAAAAAAAGTGAAATTCTGTAAAGAAAAAAAAGTTGTTACAATCTCATCCGGATTATAGATGAGGACAAAAGCTCTATCCTTCCATTTGTTTTTCATTAATTATTTGTCTAGATATTATTTTAAGATCCAAGTCATGTATTCGGTATAATCATTTAACACAGATAAAGAGAATTTAGAAGTAGTATTTGCCGATGAAAAAAAGGATGATAAATTCAGGAATTAATTCAAAGCATGTTCCTCAATTTTTTTTGTTATTAGGCAAAATCAGTAAACTATAATTAAACTAGTATATGATGATCAGTAACGGCGATCAGTGATAGCATTTTCTATATTCTTTTTTAATACCCATGTTATCTAACAATATGATAGCTAGAGAATAGAATCTTATTATGACTTCATGCTTGTAAATATTTAGAACATACCAAGTTGGAGCCACTGAAAAGATCTAGAAAAAAAAGAAACCCAATAGCAATGAGGAAAATTCCTATAATTTCCCACTAACAGGAACTAGGGCTCTTTAGAAAAACAGCTGATTCCAAGTCTGGGGCAAAAAATGTAAAACATGAGCTTGAAGTACCTTATCATACCAGAAATCAAGGAAGCTATCAAATTATATTATAAGCACAAGAAAAGAACTCAGGAGCCAACTTGAATAGCTTAGAGTGGCCAAAGATAGGACAATCTGCGCATCCATAAAATAATAAAGGCAACATATTGAAATATGTGAAATAAGTTTAAATCGTAATAGTACCAAGAAAACCCTCATTGGTCATCTTTGAAGGATACTAGGGAATCAACCCACTATTTTGAAAACTAGAAAATAGTAGGAAAAAAACAAAGTTTTAGTTGGTAATCTACCCCAGCATAGTGGCCAATATTAGAGGAAATGAAGGAGAAAGCAGAGGATTGACCTCCCAAAGATTAACCAACTACTGATATAAAACATGGAATACAAAGTAAAAAGTTTAAGACCTCCCTCACACATATCCCTGCACAATTCCAATTGCCTCTCCAGAATCAACCACTATCGGGAGTTTCAGTGTTAAATTTTTTCATATGTACTTACTTTTTTTTTTTTTAATTTGAGATGTGTTCTCACTCTGTCACCCAGGCTGGAGTACAGTGGTGTGATCTCAGCTCACTGCAACCTCCACCTCCCGGGTTCAAGCGATTCTCCTGCCTCAGCCTCCTGAGTCGCTGGGATTACAGGCACCTGGCATCACGTCCAACTAATTTTTGTACTTTTAGTAGAGGCACAGTTTCAACATGTTGGCCAGGCTGGTCTTGAACTCCTGGCCCCAGGTGATCTACCCACCTCGGCCTTCCCAAGTGCTGGGATTACAGGCGTGAGCCACCACGCCTGGCCCTACTTACTTTTTTTTACATAAATAAAATCACACATAATAATATACATATCTATGAATCTTCAGTTTGCTTGTGGTGATCTTTCCACTCACTCTTAATAGCTGCATAATATTATGGATGTACCATAACTTGTTTAATACTTTTCTTATTGATAAACAAGATTGTTTCCAGTTTTTTTGTTACAAAGTCTGCTACCATGAACATCTTTATTCATATATCTCTGTACATGTATGTAATTACTTTAATTAAAAAGTCTTTAAACTCAAATTATTGGGTCAGATAATATAAACAGCTTTATTGAGGTATTATTGACATAAATAAATAATTTGATAAATTTTGACTGTGAATACACTTATTTATCATCACCATGCACACACACACTCAAATAACATTCCTCACTCCCACATTTCTTCATCCACCTTTGCAATCCCTTTCTCCCTCACCTACTCCAATCCCCAGGCAATCACTGATGTGCTTTCTGTCACTTGTCAAGGAAAATTGCACTGGACAGAGTTAAACAGGATTAGGAATACTTTATTTAAGACTACCAATAGGGAAGAGATTGAATTTAACTCCACTAAAATAAAAGGCAGGAGCATTTTTAAATACTGGGGTGAGCTGGTGGAAAATTCCCAGAGAAAAATCATGGTTCATATTTTATGTTGATTAGACAAAATTATACACCTGGGCCTTAACTGCAATATTGTCTGTTCCATAGACTTAAACTTGAAGATGGTTAAAGAAAAATTATTTTTATCTTTTAAATGGGGCCCAAAGTCTTTAAACTTACATGCCTAAACTACCAGAAAAAACTCACAGAATGATTATTTTATTTTACAAAGCATTCTAAATATTTTACCCTTAGAATTGCTTTTAAATCTCTCTCTAAATATAAATTTATTTTGTATATATAAAGGAATTTTAAAGTGGAGAAATACACTGAACATGCCCCTTTGGTGGGAAAAAAAAAGAAAAAAAGACTCTGTAGGGTGACCTATGTCTTTAAATGTACAAGCATAAATTTTTAAAAATCATTCTAGGCAAATTTTGCTGCACAGTGTTATCAAGGATTTAGGAGACTTGAGTTCTAGAATCATCCATCAATTAGAAAAGCCTGTGTTTGGGGGCAAGTTACTTTTCCTATATCTCAGATTACTCATCTGTAAACTAAGAATAGAATATTAGATGAAAGACTAGTCACTAATCATGTCAATGCAATATTTTTATACCGTGAATCTCACACAATATTCATTCTAATTGCTAGTGTATTTGTGGGCTTTGTTTCTGATGACTAAAACTTCTTTGTTAAAGATGAAAAATATTTTCACTTCACAAGCATCATCAGTTGGCTTCATAAAGCCCATGAAGCAAAGCCATTTATACCACAGCCTGATCCTGTTACAGATCCACCTCTTGCTCTGACCCCACTCAAAACTGCGGTCAATCCACAAGTGCATCACAGCAGTACTCCAAGTCCAGTATATTCTGCTTTCAAAATTCAAAACTGGCCACCCAAGTGTTGTGCCTCTTTCTTAGGAATAGAGGGTTTAAAGCATAACTGGCTTTTTATGTTGGGGGTGAAGTCCCTGCATGCATATAGATCACCTGACCCCTAAAATCTTTACCATTGAGGCAGGCCTCTGCTCCTGTTTAGGATGTTTTGCTCCTCTGACACATGCCATTCTTGGGCAAGTAGAGTACTTCCTACCAACCTCTATTCAAGTCCAATTAACCTGTCACCACAAAAGAGGACCAGCTTGACATTCAACAGAATGTTGAACTGATCCAGATCCCTGCTATGTTAAGATGCAGAGCAAGAACATTAACATAGCCCTGGAGCGAGACAGGAAAGGCATACTTTTGTCTTTCCCACATAAAACACACTGCTTTCTATCATTTTCACATATGGGAATTGCAACTTAAGAGCTGCATTTCAAATGCCAGAAGAAGTTTTCATATGTCTCAATAAAGATACCACAGCTGGCATAGCTGCTACAAGCAGGGCTCCTATGTAATAATACAATCATCTACCATGAACCATTGGGTTTTGGAAGGTCAAAACAGGTGATGTGAACAGGGAACCACTATCCTTTAAGTCTTTGATGCCAACACTCATCTCTGAAATTCCTCTGAGGATGTAAGATGGTTTCTAGTTTGCCATTTTGATTTGCAGTGTTGCGGGACACTTTTACAACATTGTTGGCCTCTACTTGGCCCTTCCTACACAGTGGCTCTTACTCCACATGCCAGGAAATTAATATGAGGGTTCCATATGAATTTGAAACCCCTCCCTTTCCTCATGTACACTATCACCCTGAAAGTCGGACAAACATGACCCTTGCCTTGGATCTCTCTGTGATTCACATTTAATGAAAGACTGCTCCAGCCTCCAACCAAAACCCTCCCTGTAAGAGTCCATAGAGCCAACAGGACATGCCCTCCCAAGGCTCACACTCATACTCCAAGGACCAGGGACTATGAAATTTCCTGCCCAATTAGCCCTGAGTCCACTTCTATAACCTACATGCAACTCTTCCCTAAGTCTTTCCTGTCAAGGGTACATCATGCTGCTAGTATGCATTCCTCTAGACCCAAGAGGTGGCCCAGAGGAAGTGGGTTGTGTGGTTGTTCAGTATGAAATGTACATATTGGAATATATACATATGTGTGAGTGAGGCCCCCAAGTGGAAAGAGAAATGAGATAGCTATGTATGGGCCAAGGGCTCCCATTTGTATACTTGCCTGAGATCCTCCTCATTTTGGTAATTATGTGCAACTTTCCTCTGTTAGTTATGTGCTGCCACCTGGCCTCTGTTGGTTCAGAATCCTTTGGCGGTGATACTAAGTTGAGGATAATTGATGCTAGTTTAATGGCAGTATCTTCTACTGTCAATCCTTATCAAAAAAGGGTAGCCCACTGAACCAATCAAACATTCCTCTCTCAGTACCGCCCTTAGACTCAAGCAAGAAGTGTGGGTTCCACACCCCAGGGAGGCCACCACTTTAGAGTGTTTCCCAATATTTTCTCAATCCACCTCTGGTGTGTGGGACTGGCTGGGGCCAGCAATGTCATCCAGGTAAAGAACGCTGAGCTCAGACCAGGAGTTGCATGGACTCTGGCCCCCTTTCTCCCATTTTGGATGCTCTCCATCTAACCTTCATGTGGGGTCACCAGATGCCCTGAGGAACACTAAAATGTGCTCCTAGGAGAGTGTCTTGGAGTCCCACAGTCAGGTCCAGTTCCAGGAGAGTGGCCTGGTAGGCAAATCACTCCCACTGACCAACACAGTTTTTCTTTCACATAATCACATGAGATTCGTTTGTCAAAATGGCACTGATACACTGATTTTGGGAGACCCTCACTCATGTCAGACATAGGACAAGTTCAGGGCTCTGGGCCACTGATGGTCATCCTTGGGTTTCAGTAAGATGTGTGAGCCCATTACCTCCTCACATAGCATGTCTTTTGAAATTTATCTGTAGGGGCCGGGCGCGGTGGCTCAAGCCTGTAATCCCAGCACTTTGGGAGGCCGAGACAGGCGGATCACGAGGTCAGGAGATCGAGACCATCCTGGCTAACATGGTGAAACCCCGTCTCTACTAAAAATACAAAAACTAGCCGGGCGAGGTGGCGGGCACCTGTAGTCCCAGCTACTTGGGAGGCTGAGGCAGGAGAATGGCGTAAACCCGGGAGGCGGAGCTTGCAGTGAGCTGAGATCTGGCCACTGCACTCCAGTCCCGGCGACAGAGCGAGACGCCGCCTCAAAAAAAAAAAAAAAAAGAAATTTATCTGTATTAGTGTACATATTAATGGTTTGTTCTCTTTTTATCTATGAATTGTATTCCACTGTATGAATAGAGTGATTTATTCATTCATCCACAATGTACCTTTGGAAAAGTTTCCAGTTATTGGCTATTAGTAATAAAGCAGCTATAAACAGTGAAGTGAAAGCCTGCATAAACATGTGGTTATTGGTTGTCATTTCTTTGGGATAAATACCTAAGAGGGAGATTGTTAGATCATATATTAACTGAACTTTTAATTTGTAGGAAACTGCCGAACTGTTTTCCAAAGCAGATGTGAATTTTATCTTCTTTGAGTAATTTATAAAAGTTTCAGTTGCTCTATATCCTTGTCAACAAATAGTATTTTCAGCCTTTTTAATTTTACCCAGTCTAGCAGAGATAAAGTAGTACCTCATTGTGGTTTTAATTTGGATTTGGCTTAGACTGTATATTAATAGTTTCTATGTTAGTATAATGATTGGCATATTTGATTTTCAACTGAATCCAATTGTTACATGAGATTTGATGAATAACAATGTTGAGCATCTTTGTGTATGCTTACTGACCATTCACATATCCTCTTTGTGAAGCATCTATTCAAGCATTTGCCCATTTTTATTGAGCTGTTTGTTGTGTTATTATTGAATTGGAGGTACACTTTATATATTTTGACTATACATCTTTTGTTAGGCATGTATATTGTGAATATTCTCATAGATTCTGTGGTTTGGCTTTTCATTTTCTTAATGGTGTCTTTTAGAAAACAGGTAGTTGTAACTTTCATAACATCTAATTTATCATTTTTTATGGTGAATACTTTTCTGTGTCCTTTCTAGTAATCTTTTCAGTCCCAAAATAGAAAAGTTTTTTTTATTTTCTTGTGGAAGTTTTATAGTTTTAGCTTTTCTGTTTAGGTCCATGACAGATTTCAAAGTAATTTTGTGTACAGTTTATTTTGAGGTATATGTTTTTAATGTGGATATCTACTTATTCCAGTGTCATTTTTTGAAAGGACTCTCTTTTCCCAATAAAACAGAATTGACTCCTATGCTTTAAAAAGAAAAAAAGTTGAACACACATGGAAGGTCTATTCTGAATTCTCTATTCTGTGCGATTGATCTGTATGTCAACTTTTATGCCAATACCATACTAGGTTGAATGCTATAGATTTCTTCTTTTTTTTTTAAGACTAGTCAAGTAAAGCAGTGGAAGTGGAGAAAAAACAAACAAAAAAATCTGTAACTGGTTTTGATCAATTAGTTGTAAACACCACTGCACTCAGAGCCAGCCTATTGGGAGTCTTAAGATAATGAAAGTCCCTCTGGCCGGGTGCGGTGGCTCACGCCTGTAATCCCAGCACTTTGGGAGGCTGAGGCAGGCAGATCACGAGGTCAGGAGATCGAGACCATGCTGGCTAATACGGTGAAACCCCGTCTCTACCAAAAATTACAAAAAATGGTGGGCGTCTGCAGTCCCAGCTACTCAGGAGGCTGAATGGCGTGAACCCAGGAGGCGGAGCTTACAGTGAGCTGAGATTGCGCCACTGCACTGCAGCCTGGGTGACGGAATGAAACTCTGTCTAAAAAAAAAAAAGTCCCTCTAACTCCAGTGTGTCTCAAAATAGTTTTAGCTATCTATTAATATGTCCTTCGCATTTTCACATAAATTTTAGAATAAAGTTGTCGATTTAATTTTAAAAGAAGAGGGTACTGCTGTAATGGTGACTGGCACGTCATTCAATCTACGGACACATTTGCGGAGAATGGACTTCTTAACAATACTTAATTTTCCAAACCATGCATATGGTATATCTATTTATTTCAGTCTTCTTTAATTTCTCTTATCAATTATTTGAAGATTTCAATGTGGCTGTATTATACATGTGTTAGATTCTAAGTGTTTAGTGTTTTACCTTTTTTGGTGTACTACGAAAGGAATTTTTTACTTCATTCTTCAACTGTATGTTGTTAGTGCAAATAAAACAATTGAGTTTTATATGGTGATCTTGCATTCTGAGAATCTGCTAACTTCATTTACTATTTCTAAGTGTTTTTTAGAAGATTCCTTAGGAATAATCATATCAATTAAAAATAGAAAAAAAAACTCTTATTCCTTTAAAATTTTACACCTTTTATTTCTTTTAGTTGCCTTATTGCACTGGCTACTACTCCATGGGATAACAAGTAGAAGTGATGACAGTAGATAACCTTTGCCTTATTCCTGATCTATAAAAAGGAAAAACTTCAGTCTTTCACCATTAAGCATAATATTAACTTTGGATTTTTCATGGATGTCTTTATCAGGGTGAGGAAGTTTCCTTCTATTTCTAGTATACTGAATGTCTTTACCTTGAATAGGTGCTGAATTTTATCAAATCTTTTTCTGCGTTTACTGAGATGGTTATATGATGTTTCATCTTTATTTGGTTAATGTGGTTAATAACACTGTGCAATTTTCAAACATTAAGCCAAGTTTGCAACCATTAAATGAACTCTACTAACTCTACTGGCTATAATATATGATGTATGCTTTTTAAATATATTAATATATATAAATATATTAATGAATTAATGAATATATTGATTTGCCAATACTTTATTGAGGAGTTTTGAATCTACAGTCATGAGGAATAGTTGATCTCTGATTTTTATTTTATTTTTTTGAGACAGAGTCTTGCTCTGTGGCCCAGGCTGTAATGCAGTGGCACGATCTCACTGCAACCTCCGCCTCCTGGGTTCAAGAGATTCTCTTGCCTCAGCTTCCCAAGTAGCTCGGTTTACAGGCACACACCACCATGCATGGCTAATTTTTGTATTTTTAGTAGAGATAGGGTTTCACCATGTCGGCCAGGCTGGTCTCAAACTCCTAACCTCAAGTGACATCCACCTCGGCATCCCAAAGTTCTGGGATTACAGGTGTGAGCCACCACACCTGGCCCAGTTTTTTTCTTATTTAAGTCAGATATTGGTATCAGGGTTATATTAGTCTCATAAGATAATTTTGTTAAGCACTCCCTTATCTATGTTCTAAAAAAGCTTATGTATAGTTGGCATTATTTCTCATTTCGTACATGATAGAATTTACTAATAAAACCATTTGGGCCTTGAGTCTTCTTTGTAGAATGGTTTTTTATTACAAATTCAATTTGTTTAGTGGACATATGGCTATTCCAAATGTCCATTTCTTATTGGGTCACTTTCAAGAAGTTGTATTTTTCAAGAAATTTGTCAATTTTATCTAGTTGCTAAATCAGCAACATTTGTTCCTAATATTTTTAATTTTCTTATTAAACTCTGCGGGATATGTAGTGACATCTCTTCTATTTGTATTACGTGATATTGGTAATTTATATTTCTCTGTGTATTTCTTGATTCATCCTTTTGGGGTTTATCAATTTTATTAATCTTTCCAATAATGAATTTTGAGCTTTGTTAATTTTTGTTTCTATATCATAGGTTTCTGCACTGATTTTTTTTTCCTTCTACTTATTTTGGGTTTAAACTTGTTTTGGGTTTAATTTACTCCTCTTTCTGTAGCTCTTTAAGTGTAAATTTACATGAAAAATTATAAACTTTCCTTCTCTTCTAAAACAGGCATTTAAAGCTACAAATTTCTCTCTACGCCCTGCCTTTGCTGTATCTCACAAATTCTGAAGTGTATTTTTATTATCATTCAACTCAAAATTTTTTTTTTTTTTTGAGGCGGAGTCTCGCTCTGTCGCCCGGACTGGAGTGCAGTGGCCGGATCGCAGCTCACTGCAAGCTCCGCCTCCCGGGTTTACGCCATTCTCCTGCCTCAGCCTCCCGAGTAGCTGGGACTACAGGCGCCCGCCACCTCACCCGGCTAGTTTTTGTGTTTTTAGTAGAGACGGAGTTTCACCGTGTTAGCCAGGATGGTCTCAATCGCCTGACCTCGTGATCCGCCCGTCTCGGCCTCCCAAAGTGCTGGGATTACAGGCTTGAGCCACCGCGCCCGGCCTTTTTTTTTTTTTTTTTGAGACGCAGTCTCGCTCTGTCGCCCAGGCTAGAGCGCAGTGGCCGGATCTCAGCTCACTGCAAGCTCCGCCTCCTGGGTTTACGCCATTCTCCTGCCTCAGCCTCCCGAGTAGCTGGGACTACAGGCGCCCGCCACCTCGCCCGGCTAGTTTTTTTTTTGTATTTTTTTAGTAGAGACGGGGTTTCACTGTGTTAGCCAGGATGGTCTCGATCTCCTGACCTCGTGATCCACCCGTCTAGGCCTCCCAAAGTGCTGGGATTACAGGCTTGAGCCACCGCGCCCGGCCTCAAAATATTTTCTTATTCCCTTATGATTTCTTCTTTCAGCCATGGGTTACACAGGTGCTACTTATTTCCAAATATCTGAAAATGTTTAAAATATTTTAGTTGTTGATTTTTCATTTAATTCCACTATGGCCATAGAATATACTTTGCAACATAAAAATCTTTGAATCTTTAGTGAAATTTGTTTTATGGCCTAGAATATGTCTACTTTGATGAGCATTCCATACATACATGAAAAGAACGTTTATTCCACAGTTGTTGAGTATGTCTAGTAAATGTGAATGAGCTCAACTTGGCTGACAAGATCTTCCATATACCAACTGAATTTTTGCCTACTTGATCTACTCATTACTGAGAGAATAGTGACAAAATCTCCAACTAACTTTTTCCATTGGTTGTCAGATTTTGCCACATAAATTTTGAAGCTCTTAGATGAATATGTATGTGATTATGTCTTCCTAATTCTTTTGTGATTCATAAATGTCCCTCTGTCTCTTGTAAAACTCTTTGTCTTAAACTCCACTTTTTCTGAAATTAATATAGCCATACCACCTTTCTTGCTATACACCTGGTATATCACTTTCCATACTTTTATGTTCAGTTTATATATGTTTAAAGTACATCTCATAGATAGTGCATACTTGTGTCTTGCATTCTTATCTAATCTGATCTCTGACCTTCAATTGGAACATTTTACATTTAATGCTATTTACATTTACATATCATGCAATTACTGCCTTGGTGTGTTTAAGTCTACCACCTTGCTATGTGTTTTCCATTTGTCCCTTCTGTTTATTTGTTTTGTTGCTTATTTCATTGGCATTTTATTTCTATGTGTTTCTTAGGGATTTTTAAAATTTGTTTTTAGTGTTCCTCCAGAGCTAACAACGTGTTCTTATCAGTTTACTCAGTGTCAAAATTGCACTACTTCACCCTTGACACTACTTCCTTCCTTACACTTTCCACCTGATACTTTTCATTTGGCACATCTGTCCTCACACTTCATTCTTTACATATCACTAACCTAATAGCTTTACAATAGTATAATTCCATTAATCCACTTCCCTCAACCTTTCTTTTTTTCATATATTTACTTCTACATATATTGTAGAGCCCAGAAATTTACATTTTACATAATAATGCTATTATTCTTGTTCTAAACAGTTACCTTTTAAGGAAATTACGAGGCAATAAAAGTCTTTATATATACCCATTATTCGCCATTGCTGGCACTCCTTTTCTTTCCCCTCTCTGCGGATTTGGTTTCCATTTTGTATCATTCTCCATTAGCCTGAAAAAGGCCTTTAGCATTTTTTTGGTTTTGCAGGGGTCTGCTGGATCCAACTTCTCTCGGCTTCAATTTATATGAAATCAAGTATCTTAAAAACCCAAGTTTTTAAGGGGCATTTTCTCTGGATATAAAATTTTGAATTGGCAGGATTCCCTCACCACACCTTCCCACCCCATCAGCACTTTGAAAGACATTTTCATTGTTGTCTGCATTCCATGATTTCTGGTAAGTCAGCACACATTCTTATCATCATTCTCTTGTGTATATCTTTTTTTTCCCCCTCTGACTGCTTTCAAGGTTTTTTGTTTTCCGCGGTCCGACAATGATATGCCTAGGCGAGACTTTCTTGGTATTTATCTTTCACTGAGTTCAATGATTTTCTTGGATGAGTAAGTAAATGTTTTTTCATCAAATTTGGGAAAATATGGGATTATATTTATACACACACGCACATATTTCCTGTTCCATTCTTTATTCTCTTTTTAGAACTCCCATAATACATATATTAGACCAGTTGATATTTTCCACATGTTCCTGAGGTTCTGTTTATCTTTCTTTTGCCATCTTCCATCTGCTGTGAAGCCCATCCAGTGAATTTTTCACTTACATAATTTTCTAAAATTTCCATTTGGTTTCTTTTAATGGTTTTAATTTCTCTCCCATGGTTTTCTATCTGTCAATTCAATCAGACATTTTCTTTTAATTATATAAACATATATTGTCTGTTAGCTGCTTTAAAGTATTTGCTAAATCCAACATTTAGGTCATATCTATTGATTACTTTTTTTCAACTATAGTCCTGTAACTTTGCTTATCTAGTAAAATTCTACTGTGTCCTGGACATTGTTAGTGATACCTTATAGAGACTCTGGATTCTGTTATCTTCTCTCTGAAGCATGTTGATTCTTGTTCTAGTAGGCAGTCCAGTTACCGGCTAGTCACCTTTAAATTGTGTACGTCTTGTCCTGTGCTTTGTTATGGAGGGCACGTAGAAGCCCAAGATGTTTCCCACACACCTCTGACTAGGCCTCTGACTTGGCAGAAATCAACCCCCAGAATATGTCTCCCTTGCAGATCTTGTCATGACTTGGTTTCAGGCTTTTTTAGGATGGGTACAAAGCTGTGGTCTTCAACTGGAGATGATTTTCCTTCCCTGGTGACATCTGGCAATATCTGAAGACATTTTGAGTTGCCACAAGTGGGGTGGGGGGCACTACAGGCATTTAGGAGGTAAAGGCCAAGGAAGCTGGTAAATATCCTACAACACACAGGATACCTCCACACAACAAAGAATTATCTGGTTTACGGTATCAATAGGGCCAAGACTGAAAAATGATGGTAAGCCTTACTCCAGGCCATGGTCCTTACTCCTGACTAGGGGATTAACAAGGTGCTAATGAGGCCCTCCTTTCTACCTGAAAGACACCTCCAGTGATTTTCAGCACTGCTTGATGTCTAACATCTCTTGTAAACTGCTCTCTGATAGGCCTCGTGTAGTCTTGCTCTGCAGATGCTATTTCTTGATGGGAAAGTTTATAACATCACGTTGCAAGGGAATGAGCAGAGCAATAAGAATTTTTACAATGTAGCCACTTCTGCTTTTAGAGCTAATCATTTTTAGTTCATATCATTTTCATCATGCAAACCTTCATTTTCTTTTGGGTACTGAATTTAATGTAGGCTCTTGAAAACCTGTCCTCATTATATTTTTAGGACACGTATTTGGCAATGTTTACAAGTAATTTTGTTGAGTATCAGATTCTTAAATTCAAAAGGTAGTTTAATCTGAAGATACCAAAAGCTATACTTATACATGCTGGCCATACATCTGAAATTTTACTTTGTTAAAAATTAACTTACATATATGGATGTGAATATTGTTTCTGGCATGGAAACCTGACCCTTTCATTATGTTTCACTAAGATCTTTACATTTTTACCCATACTACTGGCTCTCCTACTAAGGGATTTTAATGACAGCACTTTGTAAATAAGGAATCAATGCATAAGGAATAAAGTAAAAGACTGAAGACAAAAACTTGTAACTTTCCCAAAGGAGTTTTATGACAAGGTAATGTGAATGAAATAGATACATGACTCTACTTGAATCAAAGAGTGTATCAAGGCCCACCTCTGGCCCCAACTTAGGTGCAATCAATAAAGGATACTGCTGTCATCCATCCACTGTCTTTCTAATCCATAAACTGAGTTCTTTCATTCCCTCTCTTCATTTTCATAATGTACTACATAATTAAAACAACTATCCTCACACTAGAAATTACACTTCCTCACTTTGTTTGGAATCTACTACCCCACCTAGTAAAACAACTGTTCTGGAGTATTAAAAAATCAAGACATTCTGATATGGGTAAGCAGAGATCAAGTAAACGGACCAATAGTTGGCATAAACAATATGATGGTTATATCTGAATACTAATTCATTTATTGCATTAATTTGACCTTCATGTCTTTACCATATTGTTTTTCTTTTCTGAGCAAACTATGAAGTTAGATCATCATTCGGGTGACTTTCCACAAGTATTCAGTATTGTTTCCCTTTGGTCTTGTTTGTAAATTCAAGGAAAACAATGCCAATTAGACTTGCATTTACTTTGCTTTGTTCAGTGTAAAATGAAAGTACTCAATTTCTACCTGATTAGAATGGCTAAGCCTACCAAGCTAGAAATGTGGAAGGTAATTTGAATATTCATAATCCATACTCAATAAAATTAGCTATGTCAAAAATATACATAAATATGAGTAATACTTGAAACCCAGTAAACATGTAAGAAAACTACTTTGCAAAGATAAATACTCAGTGTTCATCATTTTCATGCTCTCTCATGGTAGGTGGCTGCCTGCGAAAGAGCTGTATTAATGAGCAGGATCATTTTTTTTTTCGTTTTTGTTTTTGTTTTTTGAGAGATCAATGTTATTCTTTAGGCTGCCATTCATTTTAAGTGTGCATATTTAAATGAAGCAAGAGTCAGCAATTTTGTTATAAGGAAAATATGGCATCCTACAGCTAAGTATCTTGAATACCTAACCTCTGCTTATTTTACCCTTTTAATTACCACATGATGCTTTGATTTTAAATGAAACAAAATATCTGTTTTCCAAAAAAGATTACAAAATGAGTACTTTGTTTTAGGGTTCATATTTATTTTCCAAATACTTGTATTGATCTTACAGAATAGTGTCTTGGTCTCTCTATTGCATTCAACAACACCAAAAATCTACAACGCTGGTGTCAACAGCAATAATTACTAAAAATTGAGCAAGCAATTTACAACTATCTGCAATTATGGAAAATGGATTCAAAAGGCATCTGTTGCAATAACAACAGTATTTATGTGTGTTAAGACACAAAAAGCCAACATAACTTTAGTACCTCAGGCATTTTTCTAATTGTGATATGTATACAAATTCTGGAAATTGAGGAGTACATTGACCAGTCACCAATAATTATGAAAAAGAAAATACATATAAGTGCCTATTTAGCTAATAGTGTTTAGCTTGACATTGTGCGATACTGTAATCCCTTACAAAGCATTAGAAATCAGTCACATTTGCCTCAAGCTTTTTTTTAAACAGAAGAATAATCTGATGAAGATGCCCTTATTCCAGAAACTGAGGTCATTACTATCTTTGCTCGAAACATTTTAGAAGAGTTGCTGAACAAAAAGAACACCCAATCTTAGTCTACTGGATGAACAGCGACATCTAGTGGTCATTGTATCCCTAAACAAACGCCTTAAAAGCATAAACTCAAGTATCCATGAAATACGTGAAATTGCCACTATCTTTAATGTATTTCCAAAGAAACTGTACAAGGAAATTATAAACACATTCTATAAAGATTCCCTATGATTCAGGATAATATAAATTGAAGGAAAAGTTAACCATGGACTTCTAATTTTTATTCTTTTTTTTTTTTTTTTTGAGACGGAGTCTCGCTGTCGCCCAGGCTGGAGTGCAGTGGCTGGATCTCAGCTCACTGCAAGCTCCGCCTCCCAGGTTTACGCCATTCTCCTGCCTCAGCCTCCCAAGTAGCTGGGACTACAGGCGCCCGCCACCTCGCCTGGCTAGTTTTTTGTATTTTTTAGTAGAGACGGGGTTTCACCATGTTAGCCAGAATGGTCTCGATCTCCTGACCCCGTGATCCGCCCGTCTCGGCCTCCCAAAGTGCTGGGATTACAGGCTTGAGCCACCGCGCCTGGCCCTAATTTTTATTCTTAACAACCTTTTCACAGGTAAACATCCTTCAGAGATTTTTATAAAAATTCAATTTTTATTTCTTCACGACTCAGTTCTTGTTTCTAACAGAGTGACATAAAGAACTCAAACACTATGAACTAATGAATAATAAGTTCTATGGCTCTTATGAGTACATGGATTGGTATGTACCAGCAACAGATTCACACTCCATATGATGACACACTAATGTGCAAATTTAAAATGTTACTACTTAAAAAGCTGCTACTCAATTATTGTCTGATTGAGTTTACTCTAGAGGTCTTAGTAATCTTTTGTAAATCGGGAACATATAGTTCATCAAGGTTTTCTAATATAACTAGGTCACGAAATGGAATTACAGCCCATCACAATAGAATTAAAGAATCATTTTACCATCAAAACGTCATTGCTTCCTAGGTATGCCTTTCCTATTAATGATGAAGTTAGCACATTCTTTGGCTACTGTTGTTCACAGGGACCTCGGCACATCATATCTATGCCTGCTACCCACCAGACACCACAAATGGCTCCTAAGGCCTTCACGGCCAGCTCCATGGTGCCTTCTTGTGACCATGAAAGACTTTTTCTGAGCACAAACCATTTGCTGCAGTTCTGTAGTTATTCATGGGACATACTGGGACTGTCCCTTCCAGATGAACTGAGGTATCCTCCCCAAATCCCTTAAACATACATGAATGAATACAGGTATGCATCACTATCTATCCTTTTAATTCATCTTCCCTAGATTAACTGCCAAGTGCTAAGACTAGACCTTTCTAACAAGTTTTTGTTAATATCATAAACAGATGAAAGATCTGGACAATTTTTGTGTTAACAAACCACTCTCCCCAAATGAAGAATGAACATATTTGGTGCTACCAGGTCATCAAAATACCCACTACCCAGCCATATGACATGCTAGTGATTAGCTGGGACATTCACATAAATGCCACTTATGTGCACGAAGAGGGCTACAGAGGCCACCCTTTCTACCTCCCACTGGACATGACCATCCAGAGGAATGGTATCTCACAGGCACCATCTAAAACAGTAAGGAACCATTACCACTTGGTAATTCAAACTGCGGACCATCTGAAATGGTAAGGAATCATCTTAATATCACTTAAGACTTTTACATAAATGCTAGGCGGATGTGTTCCAATGAGCATCACATCTCCAAGTATATAAGGAATATATACTTAATCTCACTAAAGCAATGTGTGTGATTCATAAGCATTTAAAATTAACACTGATGTCAAATGAGATGCTATACATATAAAGCCTGGGGTTCTCTCCAGCCCACTATCCCCAGTGATTCCCTAGTCCTCTCCTAAGAGTTCTCAATTACAGGAGTGTATGTGTGGGCAGTGGCCACAAGTAACTAAATGTGAGGTTTACCAATGGGACAGACAGTCATGAATGTTGGAGGCACCCAAAGCTTACTTTCTATTGCTCTACCCTATACAGACTTCATTCTCTCATTTTTCCTTATCTCTTTGCCTTCCTATCTCTGCCTGGAGCTGGCAGTTGTAGAATGAAGCAATTTTGTGTCCTATTGCTATCTGAACCCCTGTAATGTGTAACAAAGATGACTTTTGAATTTTAGGAAAAAATACTGCTAACTACTCAATAAGACAGACTCAGAGAGCTATCGGCAATCATAAGGTCTAGCTAAATGCTTGGATGAGCTGCCACCATAAGATCCCAACAAACCTAGAAATAATTTGGTCTGGGTCTAAATGCTAATATCATGCTGCCAAGCCTCTTTCTGAAAAGCAGAAAAGCAAAATATCCCACTCCTGCAAGCAAACCAACCACAAGGGTTGTGCCAAGAACTTTTGGGGCCCTTTTCTTGGCCACCCGGAATGCTGTTGGCAGCACTGCAGAGATTAATATATTGTTGACATGTCCTAAAACCTTGTTAAATGTTTTTCTCTTCAAGACACGCTCGTAATAGGTTTCCAAGTTTGGTCGCTTTCCGTTTCCCCAGTTTCTCCTTGCAAACCCCAGGAACTTCAGTCGATGCAATGTGACAGCAAGTGAGACGTCTGCCAGGGTGAAGGATTCACCGCAGAGCCAAGGTTGCTGGCCCTCTTCTAATTAGAGAAAGGGACATAGAGAATTAGAGGCAAGCACTCTACAGACAGACTCCAGCTGGTATCAGTGTCTCAGCCTTAAGAGTGAGTGTGAGTATACCAAAAGATGAAGGCTATTATATATTTATTTTCTTGACAGCCACACTCAGAGAGTAATTTCATGCTTTAAAAAAAAAAAAAAAAAGTCCATGCAAATGTATCCTAGGCCAAGGAGACTTGCTTGACGTCTGCCAGCCATCCAGGTCCCTATGTAAGACTGCAGCCACTTGAGCTTATCACTTTGTAAGGACACTAAGGGGTTGAGAGTCTCCAGTTGGTTAAAAGATACTTCCTTCTTGTTTATAAAAAAACAGTTCTGCTTTAGAAAAATCCATAAAGCTGAGTCTGAAACATCACTCAGTGGCTACTGCTCTTAGTCACTTAAAGCAGAAGAGCTTTTGTGACAGGAACATAGTCTTCAACTCTAGTCAGAGCAGCATAAATGGCCCACGTGTATACACCTATGTCTTAACCCTGAAGCCAGTTCACTGGCACGTGCATGCTACCAGCCAGTTTACCACATGCCCATGTGCTGGCCCCTTTATTACACTTTAGATGGAGGCTGTTTCCCTGCCTAAGGAAAAAACTAGAGGGACATTCAAGCAATTACTCAAATTATTCAACCAAACTAATTACTATAATTACAAATCGGCCGGGCGCGTGGCTCAAGCCTGTAATCCCAGCACTTTGGGAGGCCGAGACGGGTGGATCACGAGGTCAGGAGATCGAGACCATCCTGGCTAACACGGTGAAACCCCGTCTCTACTAAAAAAATACAAAAAATTAGCCGGGCGATGTGGCGGGCGCCTGTAGTCCCAGCTACTCGGAGGCTGAGGCGAGAGAATGGCATAACCCGGGAGGCGAAGCTTGCAGTGAGCTGAGATCCGGCCACTGCACTCCAGCCTGGGCGACAGAGCGAGACTCCGTCTCAAAAAAAAAAAAAAAAAAAGTCCATGCAAATGTATCCTAGGCCAAGGAGACTTGCTTGACGTCTGCCAGCCATCCAGGTCCCTATGTAAGACTGCAGCCACTTGAGCTTATCACTTTGTAAAGGACACTAAGGGGTTGAGAGCCTCCAAGTTGGTTAAAAGATACTTCCTTCTTGTTTATAAAAAAACAGTTCTGCTTTAGAAAAATCCATAAAGCTGAGTCTGAAACATCACTCAGTGGCTACTGCTCTTAGTCACTTAAAGCAGAAGAGCTTTTGTGACAGGAACATAGTCTTCAACTCTAGTCAGAGCAGCATAAATGGCCCACGTGTATACACCTATGTCTTAACCCTGAAGCCAGTTCACTGGCACGTGCATGCTTACCAGCCAGTTTACCACATGCCCATGTGCTGGCCCCTTTATTACACTTTAGATTGGAGGCTGTTTCCCTGCCTAAGGAAAAAACTAGAGGGAACATTCAAGCAATTACTCAAATTATTCAACCAAACTAATTACTATAATTACAAATCTGTAAAACAGTTAGGTAAAAATCTCCCAAGCATAATTGAAATTATGCAGAAAAATCCTTCATGTAGATGCAGACTGAATTACAATTAGACACCTGGGTTTTTCCGGGTGCAATATCATTGTTGTTATCATAATTAAAACTGCCCATGAATAACAATAATGAAAAGCAGATTACAGAACATTTTTGGTGAGACCTAAGAATGTTCCCATGAATGATACTGATGTTGAAAAGAGAAAAAGAATACAAATGAGAACCTACCTGGGGTTTCTTCATTTCTTCTTTGCAATTCAGTTTCAACCTGATCCAAGACTTTCTCCAACTCATCAAGAATTTTCTTCAAATACTTGACATTGTCATGATCGAGCAGCTTTGACTAATCAACCACCAAAAAAAAAAAAAAAAAACAAAACAAAACAGATTATTTACACCTTTAAAAAAATAAATCTAGGTAAAGCAAAGCAGATTGAAACTCTTACAGAGTTCGGCCTATTTATTTTAGACAACAGGAAGAAATAGAAAAACTCAGGGAAAAAAAAAAAAAAGCTAAGTTGAAGGGAAATATCCCATCTGTGAAAATGCTGCAGAAGCAGACCCACCACCCATTGGCAGCTCCTATGAGGCCAGGTGACCAGAGAAGGCAAAGAATGGGAGGGGCATGAAGAGCTGTCTGCCAAGCCCAACTCAGAAAAGAACTGCAGCAGCTGGAATTGAGAGTAGCTGAAAGGTCAAGGATGAGAAAGAAGTCCAAGTAAAGGAGTTGAAGGGCGAGTGGAGAGTTGGTCAAGTGACTGTGAGTGCAGGTGTTTCTTCTGAGGAGCTCGTTTAGCTAAGATAGGATACGGGAAGGTGGGAAGTTGGGGAGGGTTGGGAGTACAGCTGTTTTCTACACTTTTAATATGAGAGAAGCTTGCATGTGTTGCTGGGCCCAGGGAAGGAATCAACAGAAGCAGAAAAGCTGACCATAAAGCACGCTCCTCAGAGGGCAAAGCAAGTCAGTGTGACACATGGAGGGATGTAGGTCTAGTGAGGACTTCCAGTGGTGGAATACCTGAAATGACAGATTCTAGAATATGTTATGAACTTCCTTTGCATTTCATAACTTTTTTGGCAACTAGCATGCTCAACATCTGTTTGTTAAGCACTTGTCATCAAGTTTGAATATCAAGTCTAATAAAAAATTCTTTCTAAAAGGAGAACATAAGCCAAAGGTAACATGTGCACTGGTGAATTGCAATATTTAAAAGAAGATATTCTAGAAATAGCGGTACTTTACAAAAAGTAGAACATTTACTCCATGCAGTGTGTTTTGTCAACTGAGGACAGCTGATTGACTTACTTTAAGTCGTTTCTGTTTTGCAATGTATGCTTCTTGTAAATCTGGGTTTTCTTCAGCAAGTTTCTTCAGCTCAGACTCTGTGTTTCCAATTTGGCCTGATAATAAAAACATTTTGGAAACAGAAAATTAGTTTCTCCCTTCCACACCAGAAACAAGAAGCAGAGAAACTCAATGGCAAGAGCATGAGCTCTGGAGCTCATGCCCTGCTTCTCTGCCTTGGGCTTACCCTGTCTGTGCCTCAGTTTCCTCATCTTTCAAATGGAACCATAAGAGTATCTGCCATGCAGGGTGAAGACTAAATGAGAAGCTTCATGGGAAGCATGTAGCGCAAGGCCCAGCACTTTAGAATGCTCAGTGCAGGCTTGCTGCTCTGCCTTCCTCTACCTTTCAAGCTTTCTATAATGAACTCCTATATGAAGGGAGGAAAAAGGCTTATTTTTAAAAAATATTAACTGTAGGTCATAGAATTATACTCAAAACTCTTGTTTCACATCATATGAAGGGTACTTACAAAGAGGAGGAGGAGGAATAGGAGGAAAGAGAAGCAGGAAGAGAGGGCAGTGGAGACGAAAAAGAAAAGAGAAAAAGGAAGTGGTGACAAGGAAGGAAGGGAGAGAAGAGGAGAGGAAAAGGAGGGGTATCAAAAAGGGAAAAAAGAAGAATAATAATAATAAAGGTGAGTATCATATAATGGGGAAAAATGGTTTCTGGATTTAGAAGATCTGAGTTTGAGTGTTTCTGATCAACATTCCCAAAGTGTGACCACTGCCACCATCCTTTCCCTTCTTATCCCCAATTATCTGTGCTATAAAGCACACCTCCTGCTCCACAGATCATGCACTGACTCTATCCTCATGACAGGAGGAAGGCAGAAAGCTGGATGTCACAAGTCAATCCCAATAAATCTCCCATCACTAAACATAGAGACAGAGTAATAGCTACACACTCTCTAGTCCAGTTTGCTCACATAATGAAACAACAATTAAGGACCAGAAACATGAACTCAACTGCCCATAATCCTAGGCAGATCCCAGCTTTTCAGATTCTTAGTCTATCTGTTCATGAGAACATGTTATATTCTTTACTTTTCCATAATCCACTCTTCTGAGTTTTACCCAAGCTTGGTCCTCAAAGCCAAGAGCTGATAAATCAGGTCCTATAGACAATAAATGTCCAACTGAGCAAGTGAAGCACAGATTAATACGACTGGTTCACGGATCGATCCATAACATGCACATCCATGAAGCAAACTCAACAACGCTATTCCCAATCTTCTTTTAGTGACCATGAGACATGCTAGGTCTCAGAACGAATTAAAAGAAAGTGTCAGACAGAATTCTAGGTCTTTAAAATGTTTACATACTACGAATCCTTGTAGTTGCATAAGCCGGGATCATGGAGTCCACAGTTAACTCAGGATGTAAAATGCAGCCATGTGTATAGGCATCCATTGGCAAGGAGTCAAGCAGCTCTCGGTAATGTTGTACCCGTGGGTAATACATGCTTCCTTTATCAGGCATTAATCTGGGTGTTCTTTCTAAAATACACACACACAAATATTGAAGAAAAAGTTACAAATGAGTTGTTACCCTCAAAAGCAAAACAAAAACACTAACCACTCATCATTAACATTTTCAACATATCTGTATATTCAAAGAATGTTGTCTCCTCGCCGCAGACATTCAAAGTTTGAAATAGCCTGATGCACCAGACAAGATCCCAAACCATAATCACACTGGTATTCTCTCATTTCTCCACCTTGCAAACTGCACTCAGCCTTCAAGGCCCAGTTATTTCTGCCATTTATTCCATGAAGCATTCCCTAACCTCCTACAACTGCCAACATCTGACTGGCTCACATGTGCCTTCTTCTATACATCCATAACACATTACACACACTCTGTTACAGCCCTTATCACACTGTAATTCATTGCATCTTTTTACCCCATGACTGTCTTCAGGGAAAGGAACCTGGATTCCAGAGTCTAGCACAGTTCTCCACACACTTAAGGCCCTCAAAGTTTGGTTAATTGAATGAGGACTCATTATGGGAAGATAATCATGGGTTACTCTTTTCTAGGTGCCAACCAACATCAAGAGTGACCCTACTGACACATGTGAACGTGAAATGACAATCTATATGGAACAGGAAAGGCCTTTGCTTAAATATCACAGGTGCACTTTCCCCAGGAATTTCTAACAATTATCTCTAGAAAGTGGCTTCTACATACATCCTTATTTGCTAGTTAAAATCCAGACTGTAGAGTCCTTGAGGGCAGGGACCATGTACTGGTTTCTGTTAAATCCCCAGTGCCTAGTATAATGTTTGACATGTAGTAGGTGTTTAATAAATTATAATGAATACATTCCAAAATTTCCAGTTATTATATAGATTACGTGAGCTGGAGAAGCGCTGCAGTAGTTAACACGTACACTGGAAACAAGGGCTGAAAATTTCTCACAAGATCCCACAGCTAATTAGAGGCAGAGCTAGAACTAAAGTCATCTGATTCCTAACGTAATGCTCTCTTTGATTATACCATCATAACATCTTCAAAGGATTTTAATTTCAGAGACTATCCAAAAACAAGAAAGTGAAGGATACAACCCAAAGGTCGGGACTATGTCCCTTCAGAATCTCTTCCTACCTCTGGCTCTCAAATTGTCCCTAAAAAATGTCAGGTCTATTAACTATCACAATTTCAAAGTATTAAGATATCTGCAATAACTTAACCATGAACATATCTGTGATTTCCATTGGTTATCAAAGTCACAGGCACTCCTGATATTGCCATGGATTGTGCCTACATTGCTAATGGAAGGAAATAATTGCTTTAAATATTAGAGCTACAATTATTCCCCATCCAAGATCTCAAATATCCTGAATTCTATTCATAAACCCCTAAGGGCAACAGTTCTCACACTATGGTCTGAGGATCCCTGGGTTTTCCTAAAACACGTTTGGGGGATTTACAAAGTCAAGATGTTTTTATAGAAATACTAAGACATTAATTACTTTTTCACTCTTATTGTCTCTCTCAAGCATACAGTAGAAATTCCCAGAGGCTACAGGAAGCATGACTCTATCACTCTAACAGCCAGTGGGATTGTGCTTATGTAGGCTAATAGTTTAAGTTTTCTCAGTTTTGCTTTCTAAATGGTAAATATTGATAGCCATGATCCACATTTAAAAAATGCTCTCTGGTGTCCTCAAAGACAAAGGGGTGTAGAGACCAAGAAGTTTAAGAACGAATGCTTTAGGCGTCCAAGAACCTCAGGCTAATAACCATAAATAGTACATTTTCAAATGCTTCCCAAAAGGTCAAAGTAATGGCTAGTGGCTCTGGCTGCTTTCTGGTGCCGGGCCCTGGGGCTTCTCTCCAGAACAGCATACCATTTCCTTCCTAGAAAAGTGAATGAGAGCAGGAAAAACAATGCCTAATCGCTTTCTGGGGAAGATCCATCAGGCCAAGCCCAAATTCTTCAAGGAGGACAAATGTTTAAATCAATGAAAATAATTTTCTTGTACTCAGTGTGCCGTTACTATCTAACCATTTCCTGAAGCACTCTGTCAGAGCACCCACTGAATCCAAGTTATCTTCCCATCTCTCTTTCTTTGTGCGCGTCAACCATGCCCTGTCCAGTATCACAGGGGCACTGTGCTGCCACCCTCCTCCTCAAATCGAAGCACAGCAGTATCTGCTGCTTCTGATAAAAGAATTTTTCAAAGGACAACTGGGAATTTCCTTTGAATTATAGAGGAGATCTTCCCTCTCAATCCCATCGTATTTTATTTTCCAGTCCTTCCATAAAGCACCTTTATCAAAATACTAAAAGCAAGAATTTTTTTCTCAGTAATCTACCTCAACCAGGAGTGGGAAAGCAACGTAAGGCATACCGGGGCAGGATAGAGAATTAGGGAGTTTTAAGAAGCAGGCAATGAGAGGAGGTGCCAGCATTGGGGAGTGGGATTGCAATAGTGGAAATCAGGCTTGGTATTAAGCTGGAAGAACAAATAAGTTGGCACAAGACCGGACTTTCTGAAAGAACTGAGTAGGGGACAAGTTTTATATTACACATAAATTTAGGCAGCAAATTATAAACCAGCAGATAGACATAAAGCAGAAAGATCTGATAAACAGCAGAAGAAACCAAAAGAAGCAAAAAATAAAATTAGAAAGAAACAATAAAAGCACTATGCAGCCATGTAATGGAGACAAACGGGTCTGTACATTCTCAAGTCCCTGTAATGCTGAGTAAAATAACAATGGCTCTGAGCCATTTTTAAAAATTACATTTGGTTTTCCCAAGAGTAAAAAATAAAAAGAAATTAGGGGCTTAAAGGCATAAGTTTTCATTATTTTACTAAATTCACTACTCTGGTTACCCATGTTTCCTAGTAAAGGCAGATAAAGGAGGCATTATTATGCCTTGTTTTCAAGAAAGACTCCCCTAGGTCTATTTGTATAACTTTCAAGTCTCCCTTACTAGCTCAATGGAAACAGATTATATTTCATTCCTCACTCTAGCCCTTTGCTGTTTATTTTACTTAGACTGTATAGTGATTACATCAGTATATAATATGCATAACACAGCTGAACAATATTGTACCCTTCAACTAGTGACACACTAGGCTATTAAAAATATATAATAATGGGCTGGGTGTGGTGGCTCATGCCTGCAATCCCAGCACTTTGGGAGGCCGAGGCAGGCAGATCATGAGGTCAGGAGATCAAGAGACCATCCTGGCCAACATGGTGAAACCCCATCTCTACTAAAATACAAAAAATTAGCCAGGTGTGGTGGTGCACGCCTGTAGTCCCAGCTACTCGGGAGGCTGAGGCAGGGGAATCGCTTGAACCTGCAAGGCAGATGTTGCAGTGAGCCGAGATCATGCCACTGCACTCCAGCCTGGAGACACAGCGAGACTGTCTCAAATATATAGTGGTATATAAATATATATCTACATACACACACACACACAATAGTGTTAAACAATTAAGTTATGACCTGAGGCAAAAGATATGGCTGCAAACTGATTACAATTCAATACTGTCATAACTCTGGAACTAGAAAGAGCAAATCTAAATATAGATGAGGGGGAAAAAAAAAAAAAGACCTGGTGTCAAATTATATCAGTTCACTGTATGCATCCAGGATTTTGAGACAAATTTATAGCATTATTGTCAATAAATTTTATGTACTATACATTAAATGTTTACTTTTAAGTGGTATTATAGTTAAGACTTTTAACAGAAACATTTGTAATAATGGAAGCAAAAACTCCTTTATCAGACAGTTCCAATTGTTAGATACACATAATATAGAAAGAGGGCCTCTGAATTTTAATACCCCCTACTTGTCTGCTAAAATTGGACAAATCACAAAGAGAAAAAAAGTTACTCTTTAAAGCAACTTTTACTGACACAATAAAGACTGATATTCTTTTCTATGCCATATGGTATATTTTCTCCATACTTTGTGCTAATCTGCAATTTCAGTCTATGTGCTAAAAGGCCTATATTCAACTATACACAAGAGCCTTTTCTTGATGAACACAAAGATAAATATTAATTGGTAATTCCTTAAATAACTATTTTTAATATAACAGTGACACCAGAATTAACATTCTTTTTTAAATGTTACATTTGATGAAATTCAAATGTAATATTTAGATATATTTTATAGATAACATTTTATCTATAAATTTAGATATCCTAATAAGATTTATGTGATTTTAATATCATACTAGAATAGTTTATTTCCAAACTAAATTCTATTTCCTAAGAATAAATTATATACCTAGACATAAGACATGAACATCAATGTTCAGGGAACTGTTATATTAAGTTACAAAAATCCATTATTCTTGATTCCATGTTACCAGAGTCACTTGGTAGTAATACATATGTTCTAGTATTTTATAGTTATTTCATATATTTTTGATTAGTAGCCAAGTTAAACTTTATTTAAAGAGGTTATGAGTACAATAGCTAGATTGAAGAATCCGTATTTGTGCGTACATTCACCTTGTCCCATCCATTCTTCCTCAGTTTACCTAGTTTGCTTGCTTTCCTACCTCATCTAGCTTTATCAGTTGCTTGCTGTAAAATAACTATTCTTCACCACATGCCCAGACTGAAAGATGTATCATGTACATGAAAGAGTATAAAACTGGACAGTAAAAGCACATGTATATGTTAAGAACAGATTTGGAATTATCACCAAATTTATAGAAAGAAATTATCTTTGAAGACTAGCAAGCTTCTAATGATTTCAGATCTTTAAAATATCTCTGAAGTATCCCGGGACCCTACACCCAATTAATACCCAATAAATGGTTACTGAAAGAATAAATGAAGAGACAGCTCTTGGCCAGCTCTTAGTTTGGCAGCCGTAACTGAATACTTCTAAGTTTCTCGTTTGACCCAAGTTTTGCCCTCAGGAACATCATTCATATCTATACCATTCTTCCATATGACTGCTTTCCAATAAAAAAAAAATCAAACATAGCCATTATTCAACAGATACTCACTATTTCAGACTATGACTTGAAAAGGATTGCCTCAGCTATCAAACTACCAATTATTTAATGAACTATCCAAAAAGTACAAGGATATAAATATTTAATTATAAACACAAAAAAGTTGAGAAATGTCTCCAGATCAGCAAGTCATCATTTTTGGCATAATCCCCACTGGATCGATAACAGGGGACAGCAAATAACAGTGAAGGACATACCAGTTCATTACATTCTGTTCTTTAGAGGAATGGTTACACTTACAGTCTCCTGTCATGACCATGGGCGACTGTACACCTCATGAAATCCATCCACTTATTCTATCTCATCAACATTCCTCAAAGTTACATCCATAATTGGACAAAATGCCAACTATTCCAAACAGCTCAGAATGCAGAGAGTTACAACTCACCCTGTTCTCAATAAAATCTATAATTTTCAAAGAACCTGAAATCACACTAGCCATTTAACATTGGTAACTATCTATTAACCAGGTGCACTATTCTTTTGGAATGCAGCGGGTTTTTTAAAACAAAAGCCTGATACCCATTTTCCTCATACTCATTTTACATTTAGTCTTGTTAAACTTTATCTTATTTTTCCATTTTGTTGTATTTCCATAAGAAATATTTTATAAGCTAGTCATCACTTTGACTATTTATCTTTTCTGTCATTCACAAATGTAATCTTATTTCTTCTATGTCTTTATTCGAATCATTGACTTGTTAGGCTCAAGTCAAAACAGAAGCCTACAAGAACATTGCAAGGGATTCTTGTCCAGGCTAACATCTGTTTCAATAATTCACTCATTTTAATCATTCAAAATATTTATTAAGCACCTATTAAGAAACATTCACTGTATAAGGCATTGGGGATAGTTTTTAATAAGATACACTGTTCCCAACCTCATAGTACTTACAGTGGTGTACAATTCAAACATTTAAAATAAAGTATAAAAACAATTATAAGTAAAATGAGAGTCTACAGTTGAAGAGGTAAGCTGGTATGAGAAATCTATAAATTAATATTCTTTAATATGGTAGTTTATTCATCTACAAATGTGCATTACAATCCTCTAGCTATATTTGCTCCTTTATTCCACAAGGGTATATGTAATGTAATCTCAAATGTTCTACTTAAATCAAGATATACTATATCTAGAACCATGCCTGGCACATAATAGACAGTTTTTTAAAAGTGTTAGGGACATTCTCCTTTCACTGAGATACACAAAAATTTTAAACATATTTAAATAACTTTTCACAATCTATTCTATATTTCTGCCAGATTTAAAGACAGTAATTTACACCAGTGCTTACTTAACTAAACACTAACTTATAGCAGTACTCGCAAACTTTTAATGTACATATGAATCATTTGGGGCTTTTGTTAAAACAAAGATTCTAATTTGATAGATCTGCAGTGAGGTCTAAGGTTCTGCAGTTCTAACAAGCTCCCAGGTGATGCCAGTGCTGCTGGTGAATGGGAACATACAGTAAGTAGCAAGGATTGGTAGAATTCACTTTTCCCTGTCTTTGACAATAGGATGTTTGTCTATGTTGTCTGACTTTCATTCCCCATGAGTTCTTAAAGTATCTTAATTGTGATAACACTTTTTAAAACTTCAGTACTCTGAGATAAACTTCTTCTTGACCTTGATTTATATAACTTAGCCTTGATTTATAAAAACTATTGTTCTCTTGCTGTCTTCCTATCTACCGTAAGTTTTGGGTCCTTTAATCGTTTTTTCGTCCTTCCCAATTGATTGAAAGATATTCAACAAGTGAGTGGCAGCGTCAGACTAAAAACTAGGACTCTTGATTGCTGAGTTACAATAATATTTCAACCAGAATTAAAGTCTGCGGTTTCCGCATTTCCATCCTGTCACAGCCTACAGTGCCTTCTCTTCTAATACAATAAACAGTAATCAAAAGAATTTAGCATTTCCTTTGGTTATTTAAATACAACTTAGCAGGACACAGAACGTTATTTCTGCTTTGTTATCATTCTGTACTAAAAGCAAAAGAGAAAGAATAAGGAAAATTGTAAGAAAACCTAATAATTGGTAACATTACTATGTTGTAAATATAATTTATATCACTGAATTTCTTAGAGGAAAAACAGTGTAAGGAGGGGAGGGAGGAGGGAAATGACAGTAGGAGCAGTTCAAGCAACGGTACCAAAAAACTTAAATGGGATTTTCCACTTAGAATATCTTTTTAAAGTTTTTGATCATTTAAAATAGAATTAACACAATTATTTTGTTTTGTTCAATTATAATTACATCTCCCAAGAAATACAAATTATTAACAGACTTATCCATTTCCAAAAAGCTCAAGATTAAGAAACATTGTCTTAAATGAACTAGTCATTTTCAGTACAGTCCCCAGCATATTAATTTACAAGGAATAGCAAATAAAGATGAAAAGAAAGTACCTCATTAAATGTTTTGGTTTAGGCCAAAACTACCTTTAATTAAAACCTCCAATCACAATCCTAGGGGACCAGCACTTAGATTAAGAACAGGGGTAGCCCATTGCTAATCTAATTCCCTGGGCTTCCCCGGCCCCACTGCCCACCATCTAGGCCTCATACTCATTTTCCTTCTAAGTACCTGAGACTGTTTTTTTTTTTGTCCTAGTAATTTCCTTTGTCAGCTTCCTGTAGTTTGGGGCTAGGCTCTGCTTTCACCCTACCCTATTAACATCAACATAACTGCTAGCAGATGAAAAGTAACAATCTCACACAGCCTTTTTAGAAGAGCATTCAGCTGGAAGCTCTGAGCCCCCCTGTTTTGCTGGCAACAATGTCCATTGTGATCAGCTGTGTAATCTTGGGTAAATCCTTGAAGCTACAGTTCACCTCAAAGGATTAGTATTAGGCAAGATAATGTGTAAGTGGCAAGGACTATGGGAGACAGTCAGTGTAGTATGAAGGCTTTGGAGACCAAAGACTCTACCACATAATAGCTATATTACTTTGGGCAACCCTGTTGCTTTCTCCTCATGTACATAATGGGAATAACTTAGACAGATTCTTCTGAAGACAACATAGTATAGAAATTATAAAATGTCTGACACATAACAAACTGTCAATAAATGATTTACCTAAATGCACTATACAAATTTAAGCCCTATAATTCCTTAGTAAATATATAAAATTAAAACAATTCAGAAGTGACTGGGGCAAAGACCTCAGCTATACTAACATTCTATTCTCCTTTAACATTTGTTGCTTTTTTTCCCCCCTTGTTTTTAAGGTGAAACCATTTGGTTTATTCGATGAAATTGTCATAGTGCACATTTAGAATATTATGAATTTTAGGCTAAGAAATCTCCAACACAAACCACACATCTGCAGTTTTTTGCAAGTGAATTTTTTTAAGTTTCAACATTAACATTTGTACTTTGCACGAAATTCTTTTAAGTAGCATTATACTAGTTTATACAAAATTTGTTATCGACCTATTTGATATTTGTGTGCTTATGGAAATGGAAAAGGTTTTTAATCCCAAACCACCATCATGACACAAGAGAAAGAGAGGAGAGAGAGAAAAAGAGAAAGGGAACACATAGTTGTGTTGAAAGTAAATCCAAGAAATCACAAGTAGCCTTAACATTACCATCCAGGAAAGTCTGTTCAAGATAATCAATGATCTGAGTGGCCTCACAAATTATGTTTTCCCCGTGGATAAGGACAGGCACTTCTCCAGTTGAGTTCAAACGCATAAACCAAGGCTCATTGTGCTCACTCAAGGGCAGACTTACATCATGTTCCTCGCACTTCAATGCCTTTTCAGCAATTACCAAGCGCACCTGGAAGAGTTCACACTGGTTACTACAACACGTGTAAGCTTTCAATTAAATGACTTCCCTGGACACCACTAAGCAGCCTTTCTGGGCTTCCCTGTGTTACTGACATTTTCAACAGTCGTTTTAACAATTCCTATTCCTGGAATTAACAAGTACAGAACAATATTCAACAAATTAAGAGAAGAACACAAAATAAGTAATGAAATGATTCTGAGTGTATTCATTAAACAGTCACCCTCCTCATCACCACCATTTTCTTGGTGTCCTAAACCTGATTATGGGCCCTCCCCAGACAAGAACCTGAACTGCAGGTACATCAGCTCTTGCTGAAGAAAGTGAACGCGAGAGAGCAGAAGAGATCGCAGATGATAAGGGTGCACGAAGGCACCTCCCTCTGCCTCTCGCCCAAGCCCAGCAGGCAAGGCCTCCAGGCCAAATACTGAAAATGATGCTTTTTTTGTCGCATTTCGCGAGAGGCAGAGCCTGGGTCATAGCCACATAAGATTATCTCAGACCGGTTCTCCCCGCTCCCCACCGGGGCGCATCCTGGAGGGAGCACCTGCCCCTCCAGGGTCAGGACGCTGGAGGCGGGTTTCTAGGTGGAACGGACTCTCTGGGCTGGACCCAGCAGGAGCTGTCCCAGTGCTGAAGCCCG
The DNA here is from genome assembly GCF_009764315.1 of Trachypithecus francoisi. NCBI lineage: Eukaryota > Metazoa > Chordata > Mammalia > Primates > Cercopithecidae > Trachypithecus > Trachypithecus francoisi. The sequence goes on along the minus strand of NW_022681472.1, from coordinate 29,912,444 downwards.
ATCCGCGCCACCCTCCGCCGCCAAGGCCTGTACCTTTTGAGAGCTGAAGGAATGCGTCCAGTGGTACAGAATGAGCTTAACCTCCGCGTCGGCCTTGCCTTCCGCCCTCAAGGGCGGGCTCCCTCTCTGCTCTTCCTGCCTCCCAGCCATCTCGGGGTAGGCGAGCGCGGGTGGGCCCGGCCTGTCCGCCCTGGGCTTCTCCCTCCCACACTGCCCCGCAAGGCGTTTCCGGGTTTTGAGCCGTGCCTGCCGGAAGGAGGGCGCGCGACCTGCTGGGAAATGTAGTTCCGCCGGCGGCCGAGTCTGCGAAAACGCATGGTCTGCGTCCGGAAAGCCCCTGGCAAGCCTGCGAGTGCACCTGGGACGTGCAATTGAACGGTTGTTTTTTGTTTTCTGTTTTTTGTTTTTTGTTTAGAAGAAAAAAATCAAAAATATAAGACCCTGGTTATGAAGGGCGGTAAGGAAAAATGGTGATAGCAAATTACTCTTCGGTTTGGAGGTTGCTCAGGTATAAAAGCAGCAATTTCCCAAGATACTTAGGGTTGCTCTTAGAGCCTGTTCCTTTTTTGGAAAGGAAGTTCCAGTCGACAAAGCAACAGGAAAAGGATCTATGAGTTTTCATTATAAGATGCTACTATGACATTAATGGACTAATTCCTCAAATTTGACTAACTGCTGTAGATTAGAGAATAGTCTTGTATAAACCGTTAAGTACTTGATTTTGATAATTAAACTGTGCTTTGTAAAAGAAAAAAAAAGATGCCACTATGGAGTCATGCAAAAAAACTGTTTTTGTCATAAACAGCTAATAAACAATGGCGATATAAAATAGCCTAGTTGTTAAATACAAAAATTCTAGAACAGTACTGCCTAAGTTCATGTCCTGGTTTTTCCATTTTCTAAGAATAATAATTTTATTGTTTCTCTCATAAGATTTTTGTGACAAATTAATAATAAAATGTTAAACACTCAGAACACCCTGTCACGTTGTAGGCACTCAGTCTTAGTCACAGGTTCAGTTGCCTTATAAACATTCTGTTTATAACCATAGTCAGAATCATAATTTTATATTAGTCTAGTTATTGTCTCTGAAAACTTGGCATCACATAGTAAGTTGAATTAAAAAATCTCTTTCAGTAATATGTATAAATATGACCATGGAATAAACGCCTGTACAATGTATTTGGCAAATATTTTTTTAAGCACCTACAATGTTCCAGACATTGTGCTGGCTCCTGGTAATATAAAGATGTGTAAGATCTAATATCTAACACTCAAGATATAATCTGGCAGTAGAGACGACCAAGGAAATAGACAATCACAATAAAGATAAGAACTGTCTTAGGGTGAACGCAGAGAACAATGAGAAAGGAGGGCCAGGCAGCCAACCCAGGTCAGAGAAAGGCCCCTGGAAAAGACAAAATCTCATGAGGTTCTTCCTTGCCTTTACAGTACTTCATTTGTTACTCTCTGTAATTCTTTCATAATTTTCAAAGATTTGATAATGTCTTTTTATATCCTTCAGTTAATTCAAGTGGTATGGAAAAAATGAACTCCTTGCCAAAATTGTTTTTATCAGTTCACACTTAAGAGTAAAAGGGGAAAGAGGAAAACATTGAAATCAGACAGAGTGGGGTTTAAATTCTAGCTCTACCCTAACTTGAGCTTTCTTGAGCTTTGACATCATTGTGTGTAAAAAATGGATACATAAAAATTATATGCCTACCCAGATGGCTGTGGGAATTCAAGAAAGGCTGTACATAAAGCACCTAGGGTATTGCCTGGAATGTAGCCATTGATAATAACATATGTGTAAAAGCCCCTTCACTGTCACTAGGAGGATATCATATTACATTTCATCCTCTCTCTTTAGGTCTCAAAATTTTTAAAACTACCCATATAATCCCCCTCTCCCATTCCTCTTCAGAACTTCATTTTTTAATTATCCACCTTCAGATTCCTAGTTTTCTATTCCATTACTTTCAGTAGCAAACACCGCACTTACTTTTGCACCGTTAATACTAAATCATTCTACATATTTGAATAAATTCCAATACTCATGATAAGCCATTTGTCACCTGCAGCTGAAAAAGTCCTGACAATAAAGCCCTGGTCCCTCAAACACTGAACACTTTCTCCATCACATCCTGCCCACAGCAAAGCCATAGAAGAAACACTGAATGGCTTGATTACTTGGTGTTTAGTACAAAGTAATCATAGATCTCATTGGGAGTGTAAACATGCACAGAACTTCTGCAGGCAAATATATCAATATGCTTCAAGAATCTTGAAAATGGGCATAACTTCTAACCTAGCAATTCCTCTATTTGCAATTTAAGGAAATAATTGTGACAAATTCTGACAGTTGATCCTATTTTCCCCTTCTTCCATGGTAATAAAAATTTTAGCTGAGCACATGACTGCTGAGAATAAAGACTGTATTTCCCAGGCTCTATTGCAGCAAAACATGGTCTCCTGGCTATCTTCTAACAAGGGGAAGGTCATGGATGTGCCACAGGGCAAGTTCTGGGAATCTTTCTTAAAGAGACAATCAGCCCTGTGCCTCTTGTTCATCCCATCCTCCATGCTACTTCAGAGAGAATGGATTCTGACCTGGACCATGAGGAATGGAGCCACGCCCTAGGAACAGCTGGGCCATGAGCTTGGGGAAAATTGACCTTCTGAAGACCCTGAGGAGCAGAACCCACACCAACTTTAGTCTGCAAACCTCCAAAATTTTACTTGAAAAGGGAACAAAGGATCTTGTGCAAGGCACCATTATTTGGTGCTTTCTGGATGCTATTGTCTTAACATATCCTCACTAATACATCAACTTTGTAAAATATAGGTGGTTTTTATTTCTTTATGCTTCTGCATAGTCTAATTGTTCTATAATGAATGTGTGTTGCCTTTAACTGTTAAAGGTGTGAACACTAAAATAATATCATTAAATAGATGACATAAGGAAAAATGTGTTTGTTTGTTTTCTCACAATAGAAGAACTGCTACATCTACTTCCAATGATCTATAATCATTTTTTCCCATCCCAATAAAAGCCACTGTTGGTAATATAAAAACCTTATTATCCATTCACATGTTTATTCAGAGCTTCTACTACACTGTGTATTCTGTATCTATGAGATTTTGTAGATCATAGATATGATTATTGTAGGTTCCTTGAGGACAGGAGCCAGGTCCAGGTAAATTTGTTTTCAATATACACTTGTTGAGCCCTAAGTGCTAGATAGAGAAGATACAGAGTTCAAAGTCAGTCACAGTCACTAGCCTTAAGGAAATCAAGTGTGAAGGCAGAGAAATGAGATCCCAACATGGGATGGTTGTGTGAAATCTAGAAAGTTATAGTAGGAATATAGAGAAAGGCACCTAACACAGATAAGCTTCCCAGAAGCGGTGATAATCTTTACCATAACTAGTACCATACTAATGCAATTACCAATATATCCAGGGGGGTGTCCCCACTGGCTCATGATAGCTGATTGTTAAATTTTCAGGAATTTGCAAAGTGGATGTTCAACTCAGCTATTTGTCAAAATTAAATCAAACTGAGTTGCATTTAAATGAATTATTTTTGCCGAGCGCGGTGGCTCACACCTGTAATCCCAGCACTTTGGGAGGCCGAGGCAGGCGGATCATGAGGTCAGGAGATCGAGACCATCCTGGCTAACATGGTGAATAATTAATTAATTAATTTTTAAAATAAAGCTAACAAATACTTAAAACTCATCATGTCCTAATTATGTGTATTATTATCTATACTCCTGAGTTTGTGTCTATCATATCCATACAAAGGAAATAGTATATAAGGATGTGCTACTTGTATATCTCTTCCTCTCTGTTCAGTGATGTCATGTTAGTGACTTGAAATTGGCCATGGTAGAACTTTTTACAGAAATCAGAAAATGCTATCATGTTTAACTTTTTCCCAGAAAGTTGGTTGTTAAATATTTACTAGTATACCATTTAATGTATCTTATTTAGTATTTAATAAATTGTTTTGATGAGGAGAAAGAGAACCCTGCGTAAATTTGTGAATGAGTAAATTTGCATACTAATTTGTTTTCAGTAACTTTTCCTTTCCTAATCAGCTTTTGCTTCCTTCTCCATTTCCGAGACACCCACTATGCTTATTATCTTTTCATCCTCTTCACTATCCTTAGGAAGAACATGGATATGCACAGGTCAATCTGCCCACTATCAAACACTGAGCACTTCCTCTAGCACATCTTCCCAGCAGCAAAATCATGAACTAGTAAACACTGAATGAACTGATGACTGCACTGATGTTCAATATTAAGACTTTATAAACAAAAGGTATAAAGTAGAACGTCTGCATCTAAAGATCACAGTTTTCTTATAATCTCATTTGATCTTCATGATAGCCTGTGAGGTAGCTACTATCCCTAAGTTAGAAGAGCTTCCACTATAGTTATAGCTGAAGAAATGAGGTTTAGTAAGTGAAAGACTAGTCCAAAATCCTGGAGCCAGTAAGTGACAGAACTACATCTCAGACATACATATTCTGATTACTAGTCAAGTATTAGCTTCTACTACACTATGCTAGCCTTAAACCAAAGAGAGAAAATTGTGGACTTGCAAGTTTTAACCAGCCTGAGGTGGACTTTGGAGAAAAATACAGCCACCTTATTGAAAATGAGTCCATGCAGACGGATACTGTTCCATTAAGAGTCCTTGTCAAACTGCTGTATTATTAAACTACTGTCTATATGTCTTTCTGGTGCATCAGACTCTGAGCCTCTGAAGGGCAAAGATCCAATATTATTCATTTTAGTGTCACCAGGAACCCAGAAAGTGCTTGGTACATAAAAGATGAACCCAAACTGCTTATTAATTAATGGAGAAAAATAGCAGGTAACCACTACCAACAACAAATAACAAATACAATAATAATAAATTGTGACCTAATAGTCTACTGCTCTAGAAATTATACGTGTAAAAGTAACTTCATTTGATAAATTTTCATATTTATAAATCTAGATTATAGATCATGGCTCTGTAAACTGACTTTTATGTTAACATTTATTTCAAGTTCTTTCTTCATTTTGCCTATTTCTGAGTGAATGAAGTTCACATGAATTTGATTGATGTTATAAAACAATGAATCACATAACTTCAGAGCCTGAGTCATCTTACCTATAAAACTATGATTAAAAATCTACCAGATATGCTGGCTACACAGAAATATCCAGTTTGGGAAAATTCCTCAAGCTAGACACTTATGTTTTGTGCAATTTCTTCTATGTTTTTGCTTTATGCTTCAATAAAGTTTTACTTTATCCTATAGTACTGTTACGGCTGAGGTGTGTATACATTTATGTAAGTTACTGTTATGTAAAAATCCTATTACTGACTTATCATATATATTTTGACAGGTATTAGGTAATTCCTATATTAAAAAAAAGAAGAAGAAGAATGACAACTAAGCTAGAGAAACCTGACAAATTAGAATACTCTGGATATCTGTTTTTTTCAGGTACTTTTATGAATGGCCACAAGAGGTCTCTCTGTTTTTAAGAATAACCAATCGCCTGCTATTTTTCTTTCTTGACAAGTTAGAAAACAGAAATGGTGATACTCTCCAGAGAATATATTTATCTAATTAAGCTAGTTCAAAACCAAATTTTCCAACATTAAAAAAGATTTTTTTTTTTTTTTCTGAGATGGAGTCTTGCTCTGTCGCCCAGAGCTGGAGTGCAATGGTGTGATCTCGGCTCACTGCAACCTGCGCCTCCTGGGTTCAAGCAATTCTCCTGCCTCAGCCTCCCGACTAGCTGGGATTACAGGCATGTCCCACTCGGCCCGGCTAATTTTTGTAATTTTAGTAGAGACGGGGTTTACCATGTTGGCCAGGCTAGTCTTGAACTCCTGACCTCATGATCCACCCACCTCCGTCTCCCAAAGTGCTGGGATTACAGGCGGGAGCCACCACACTCAGTCATTAAAAAAAGATCTTTTATACCTGTAGAAAAAAATAGAATTGTCTTCACTTTCTCCTGACAGTAGCAATGTTAATACTATTAATAAACACCCAGAAACTACTGTCTGCTCAGCCTTGACCTATGCCAGTAATCTGATCCATGTGAATTACATAAGATTTTTAATTGGAATACACATAAGAATAAAGGGTGGGGGAGGGGTGTTCACCCACATAGACACAGGCTTAAGAAAGCAAGCATACTGTGTGTGGCCAAGACATACTAGAACCACAGCACACTGTGGTCAGGTGCTCAGTGATAAAGGTTCAGTGCCATGACAAAGGTATACTGTGTCAAAGGGGCTCTGTGATCAATATGCTGGGAACAATGCATTGGGGATCAAGAAGCACCGTGGCCCCCGCTTCCAAAAAAAGGGGAGTGCTTATTTTAAAATTTTTTTCTTGAGAATTTTTATCTTGAATGTGAACAATTCGTGTTAGCTGATATTTCAAGTGTCTATAAAATTCTAAATATTATCTAATTAAATGAGATAAAAGATGATTCATCAAGTACATGGATTTGATAAAGAACGGTGATGGTTCTGGCTAGTTTACTAGAGTTCCGATCAACTTGACTCCAGTACTGTATTTGATTTATTGCAGTGGCTCACAAAGTATGGGCCCCTGACAAGCAGTGCAACATTACCTAATTTCTTAGAAATGCATATTCTACTGAATCAGAAACTCTGGGGATGGAGCCTAGAAATCTGTTTTAACAAGCCCTCCAGGTTTTTCTCATGCAGATAAAATTTACAAACTATCAATTTAGTGTATCATTGATGAACTGTCCCAATTCTCAATCCCTAGTTTTCCCTCATCTGTAAAATTTTCAGAGCAGAATAGTGAGAGTCTAAAAGAAAAGGTTAAATAACTTGAAACAACCTCCACAAAATGGTCTGTAAAACCTCATGGTGTCAAGCCACCAGTTAGAGTGCCCAGGTTCAAGGTGCTAAGATTCCACCACCTTCCCCTCAAAAACCATAGATTACCCTCTGAGGGCTTCTAAGCAAAAGCCTCAACAACCTCAGAACAGCCTAGACTTGATTTAGAAACTCTAAAATGTTTTCTCTGGTCTTTCAATGCATCCCAGAACAAATAATCATATTTAATAACAAGTGCAACTCATTAAGTCAGGACATCTTTGCTATGAGGTTACTATGGACTTATAATAGTTTAATATTCTAGTTTCCCAAAGAATGGCTAATAATGTTAATGATGCACTAAATTCTTTTAGTAGGAAATTCACTTTAAGTGAAAATTCACTTTTCTTGTGAAAAAGATTTGACATTATCTATCTATGCTCTTTCATCCACCTCTTCTGTGATGAACGGTGTACATATTCAGAATAAGTACACGAATATAGACCAAAGATGCATTTGCACCACTTGGTTGCTAATACTTCTTGGAGTGTTTTCTGTGTGCCAGGAAATGTCTTAAGGGCTTTATATGTATATTGTACTTAACACTTGCAAATCCCTCAAAGCAGGGAGAAATATCATCCCTGTTTTACTGATGAGGATACTGAGGAACAAAAATTTTCCTGAACTCACACTGTTCATATCAAAATGAGGAATTAAACCCATCAGTCTGGTCCAGGGATTGTGTTCTTACCACTACATGATCTGGCCTTACTATATGAGGCACAACCACAGTCATCAGCTCGATTTCACTAGTCCTACATACAAATATCACCTATTCCTTAAGTCACTAATTGTTCTACCTTAGGAAATTTTTGCCCAAGATTGTTTTGAGTTCATAGAAAAAAAACTGGGAGAAATAGGGTAGAAAGAATATCCTGCTAAAAGTAAACCGACTTTTAATAATAATATAATTATTATTATATATGCTCTAATAATATCTAATTTCCTTCTAAAAGCTTACAAAGTGCCTTTGTAAACAGTACTCATTTGATTTTTCCAACAGCCCTTCCAGTAGAAATAAGACATTAGCACTGAGGTGTGAAGTTCACTACCTCACTAATAACCAGTAGAGCTGGAACTAAAACCCAATTCTTCTAGCTGCAAACTCACTGTACACTCTAACCCTGTCCCACAGCCTCGGTGTGGCCTACTACTTGCCTCAGCTTGTATGCAGGACCAACTCTAGAGCCCTCTCTTTGCCTACTGGCAAACACAGCCTGACTTCAGTTCAGTTTCTTGGCTTTTGGACACATTGGTTGGGTCATGGAATCTTCCCAGTGCATGAGGAAGTTTTATTCAAATATTAGATGACAGTGGGAAGTGCCTCCTTTTTTTCTCCTACATTTCTAGGAGAAATGCAGTTTCTCCACTGTAACATAGCATTACCCTTCACTCCAGAATATGGAGTTGTTGTTAAGAGCTCAAATTCTAAAGCCAGAACTGGATTCAAATCCTGGCTTCACTGCTCACCAGCTATGTGATCATGGGCACGGCTTCCTCATCTACAATCCAGGTAAAGTAATTATACCACCATTATTGGGATATTTTGAGGATTCATTGTAATTTTTAACATGTTAACTATTTAACACAATTTTAGCACATGGCACATAAGAAGTATAATAGATAATAATGACAGAATGGTAAAAATAACTGGTTTTTTTAATACTCTGGGTAAATGTCAGCTAATAATATGTTCTCCAGTGTATCCTGCTAGATTGACTGCACTTTGTAACTTCATTTTTGGCAATTCTCTCTAATGGTTTACAATGAATTTTAGGTACTTACACTTCAAAAATACATGTGAAATAATCACTACTAGCTGGAAATTACAGTTTATTAAGAAGGAAATAACAAATAATAAAAATCCTTAGATACTACAAATATATCCACAGATTCATTTCTTGACTTCATGCTATGCCTGCTGAAAATCATTAAAAGAACATTTCAATGGTTATATTAATATTCTGCAAAAATCACTTATAATATGAAGGTAAGAAAAATCTAGGAGAAAAAAAGGAGGCACTTCCCACTGTCTAATATTTGAATAAAACTAATAATATCACAAACATTTGTCTTATTAAGAATAATTAAGAGGTATATTTATAAATGCAACTATAAAAGCCTGTAGGATATGTTAGACACAATCTTAGAAACGCACATTGCAAAGAGGATACTTAATGCTTAGGTTGAAATTGCAGCTTTTATATATTTCCTAAAGTTAAGTGCTTTCTTATTAATTTAAAATATGTTTGTGTACATTTTAACTATCCTCTCAGTGGAGAGTGCCTTTTTCTTGCTATTTCCCAATAAATGATCCAAGTAGTCTTCCTGGACATCTTATTTTATCATTCTCTTTTCACATTTAAAGGAATCTTTCCAGAGATTTAAGATCATTTGAAACATAGCTTTGCCATTCAAATTAAGAGTATTTAAGAATACATTGGTATTTATTTTTCAAACGTCCTTACTGTTGTGTTCTTTTTGTCACTAAATAACATATAGAAAAGTTAATTTATGTCTGCATAGTCTCTGGCTACATGAGAAACACAGGATAAAAACTCAGAGACATAAGCTTTAAAGAAAGAAAATGCTAATGTTGCAAAGGTTTCTCTAAGTAAGATTTTGCTTTTTGATGGTATAAATAGGGCAAGTTAAAGTTCTGGGCAGCAGCAGACCCTAAGCAGCAATAATCATTTATGCTCCTTTGGCACCAGCTTCAACACACTGGCATGATTTTTTTTTTCTTAACCACTCATTACCAAGGACAGTGAGAGCACAAACATGAGAGTGATTACAGTACTATAAAAACATACTTCGTTTTATCTTGTTTGTCTTAATAAGATCCTAAAGAAGCATAAGATATCAGTGATAATAGAATATAGTGCTGAATTTTACAGAGACACCAAAGTGTAAAACAACATTGGCTTTCATTTCTTAAGTACTATATTTTTCAAATAAAAGTAATATTGCAATCCACAGAGAAAAGATCAATTTAAATCCTCAGTATGTAACTGAAACAAATGAAAGCATGGAGTTCAGTCTGTGGTTACTAAAGCTCTGTGAGAGAAAGGGGTGGTATGGCCAAAGTGAACCTGCTTCCAGGGACTCCCTGTGGGGACAGGTTGGAGAAGTCAGTGAACCGCAAAGATCGCAGAGAGGAAAAGGTTGGCTTTATGAAATTGCATCATTTTAGAGCAAGGAAGTTTAACAGAAAAAGGGAAACTGGTCAAATCCAGGTGATGCTTTGGTTTCCAAAGCACATGGGAAGAACCAGCTACATATGTTAGCTTGAAAACGATTCGGCCTGAGAGACTCCTGCTGTATGCAAGTTATGAAAATGCATAAGCCCCATCCTGCCAGTTTCAAGTGGCAAAAGACGATGGTAAAACCACAACTCCCCAGAGATATGGCCATATAGTATATGAAATTGGAATATATATGAAAATAGAGAGATGAAGATGAGGCATCTAGAGTCTGAAATGGCTAGAACCCAGCTGCTTGGTCTGGAAGGGAAGCCTTGATGAGTTTTGAGGTAAGGGAGATGTTCCTTCCTGTTAGACTTCCCAGAGCAAAAGTGCTGATTCTGTGCAAAGAAGTCACTGAAATCTGATGGACCCTCTTTAAATAACTGATGACCAATGAGAGCCCTCTTTTTTACCTTCCTGATTACGCCTGTGCCTTGATGGCTGTGGCAGCTGCAGACAACAGCAAGTTCTCAGGCAGACATGCAGAGAAGTTCTCAGCTCTGCTCTCAAGAGCCCTGAGCCAGCTGTCCTGAAAGCTGATTTAGAAGGTCCTCCCCTGTGGCCAAGAGGGTGCCAAGTCCCTTCTAGCTCTGAGTTGGGGTCTAGACCCTATGCCCTGTTTCTTTCTGTGCTAAGTCACAGCTCTGAAATCAGCACCAACTTTTGTACACATTCCTTCCAAAGCCCTGAGCCACCCCTTGTAGCCAGTGGGCCTGCTGGGTGCCATAAATGTGATCCTGTCTGTCGTTTTAGCCTCAGCAGAAGAGCGACATGACCATATTTATTGCTGTTGCTATTCTGGGGGGTGGATGACGTTTTTCTCCCCTTGTGGCTGAGCCCTGCCTGTTCATCTTTCACCACTCCCTCCAAGTCTACAAGACTAAAACCAGTGATACAAATAGATTCTATCAAGAGGAAAGTTAAAATGAGAAGTTCTTAGGTATTTCCAAATCTATCTGCGGTATGTCATCAAAAGCTTCAAAATCTGTTGACCTACATTTTAAATGTGTACTGTTAGCATCCCACTAGTACCATAAACAGCTATTGGTGGTAACCTTGTTAAGCAAAGAAAAGATGGATAAGGGCGGGGTGGGGGCGGGGGCTGGTGAAAAAAACAACTTACCTGATAAGCACAGCTTAGAAATTTGGCAAATGTTGGCTTTTTCACCAACACAATGTTGAGTGTTGGGAGTGTCCAAGATTTTCTACTTGCCCGTGTGTGAGCTCAGTCTCTCCACTGTTCCCAAGACACTCCTCTTTTGTGACATGAAATAAACTAAATGACAAGACACCAAAACTCCAATTAAGGATAAAATGATACGGGCCGGGCGCGGTGGCTCAAGCCTGTAATCCCAGCACTTTGGGAGGCCGAGACGGGCGGATCACGAGGTCAGGAGATCGAGACCATCCTGGCTAACACGGTGAAACCCCGTCTCTACTAAAAAAAAAAAAAACTACAAAAAAAAAAAACTACCCAGGCGAGGTGGCGGCGCCTGTAGTCCCAGCTACCCGGGAGGCTGAGGCAGGAGAATGGCGTGAACCCGGGAGGCGGTGCTTGCAGTGAGCTGAGATCCGGCCACAGCACTCCAGTCTGGGTGACAGAGCGAGACTCCGTCTCAAAAAAAAAAAAAAAAAAAAAGATAAAATGATACAAGGCACAGGTGACGGCTCCCGGGAAGTAACTATATACAGGTTTTCTAAATGAAGGACTTAGATACATAAATAACTAATTACAACATGCATTACATGATGCACCAACTGAGAGGGATTCTCCCTGCTTTTTGAGGTTGTAAAAAGGAAAGAAAGAAAGAAAAACAACAAGTGAGAGTGATTTTGACTTAACCACTAATCCATACTCATTACCAATTGGTAAAATCTTCTACCATAGCTTATAATCCCTCTGTGTTTGTATGCACCTAGTTCATCATACGCATGTGACATTTTAGCAAAGCTAAGATGACTGTTCAGATTCCTTGTGATCTTCTGCAAATTTGGTTTGAAATGTACACAGAAGCAGAACAGTATAGCGGAGGCAGCAGGTTGCAGAGGTGATGAGCACGGGCTGTGGGTGTAGAGCCCTGCTTGGCCACAAGCCAGGTGTGGAAGTGCTTGAAGACTCCATTTCCTCTGTAAAATTAAGGTCATAAGCGTAGCCACCTTCTAGGCTTGTTGTGAGAATTAAATCAGAGAAATCTCTGTAAAAGCAGTTAGAAAAATTAAAAGGCTGAGAACAAGAGCCTTGTTTACATTTTAGTACAGGGGCATTTAACCTCCCTCTAACAAGTTTCCTTTGGATCCATTGTAGTTCATGTTCAATCTGTCCGTTCAGTCTTAAAATGACAATACACAGGAGTTGTGCTCCAGATTCCGACGTTTCTGGCTGTCTGCCGGGGAAATACCTTTTGAACATTCAGGGTATTATTTAAAGTGCACTATCAGCTGAAAGCTCGGCTAATTTTCATCTGAGAAGTCCATAAACTACAGAATTATTTAAATAAAAGCCTTCGAAGAGGACCTGGTTCTTAGTGCCAAGAAAGTGATTTTTTATATATATATATATAAATAAAATAATATGTAAATATATAATCTTACAATAAATAAATATATATATCACATATATGGCTTATCTGCACTGATGTGTTTTTTACTTTCTTCTCTCTTTTCAGTTGCATATTTCTGCACAATTACATCACAGATGTGTACAAATGAAGCCATCTTATTTTTCTAGGACCAAAATTAGTAATTCTAAAGACCCATTTCTACTTTTTTGTAGAAAAAATTAGCTGTCTGTAGAAAAAAGTAGCTTTTCTGGCTGTCTCCTACTCATCCTCCAGAGCTTGGCTTAAATGTCACAAAAATGAAGCGTGGAAAAACACCTCATTTTGTCCCTTTCAGGGAAACTTAGCTACCTCTAGTATAATATAATCCTTTTGGGGGTAAATATTCAGTCACCCTTCTCTGTCCCTCTGGTGGTGGGAGGAAGGGTGGAGAAAGGATCTAGTTTTCAGGTGGCTTGCCTCAAGGGAAGGGCATCTGGTTTAAGAAACATCCTCTGGTACTCACTGGCCTCCCCTGAAGTGTCTTTTCCAACAGGATCTTTGGCACTTGACCTCTGGCCTTGCTGCATCTGCTGAGAGATTCATATCTGAGGTCACTCATGGTCAAGCCTCCCAGCACAGTCAGCGTGTGGGTGGCCACTCCTCCTTCCTAAGGCTGACTCAATCTTGGCTCTAACTGATCCTGTGAAATACAACCATGTCTTCCATCCAGGCTGTCCCTTTGTGATGCACACCCAAAGCCTCACCTCTCACTATACCACAGAAACCCACCGACAGCCCACCAGCTTGCAACTCTTACCCAGGTTACGCCAGGAGAACTCATCTCCAGTTTCTTCCAAACTTCAACTCATGACCCAGAAGACCTACAGAGGCTTGTTGTAGCTACAGCTTCATAGGAAACAGACTGAGATTTGCTTACAGAAGGTTTATTGGCAAGAGTTCTCCATACAACATCTATAGAAGTGACGGGAGCCAGGTTAAGCAGAGAGAAGTTAGAACTGCCACACACTTGCAAAAAAAGCTGACTGTACAGGGAACTGGAGATGGGACAGCCTTTGTGAGTTGTTCCAATTGAAGCAAGGGAGCCAGACCTTTATCTCCCCGACAGCCTATCAGTTATTCGATGTGGGCTGCCCCCAGCGAATTCGCATGACCTCTCACTAGGAGGCACTCTTTGGCTAAGGGCAATTCTGGGAGAAGGAGTTAGTTACAGGCATCAGCTGCCAACACTCACATCAACAGAGCGATTGAATGCTGGATCCCAGAAGTGTGTCTGGGCAGCACTACAAGGTCCACTACAGGGCTATCTCAGGCTCTGCCTAAATATCCAAAACCAACCCCTCTACAGTGGCTGTCCTGAGTTGGTTCTGAATATTTGAAGAGGCTGCTGCCATACCTTCTCCTAAGACATCTGGGAGGAAGTCTCATTTGAGACACTTGTGCCCTCAGATAATCAAATCTGGAAACTTCTGTCCCCACTCCCTCTTGAAGATGTCTCCAAAATGCTCCGATATCATGTCCTACATCCTCTCTCATCTATGTTTCACAGTTAAAATCCTGTATTCAATTCTCCAATTGATAACTTTTGGGAACCCCATAATCATTTTTTCCTCCTTTCAACAAAACCTGAATCTTACAAATATTAGCCTTGATCTCTTGCACATCATTTCTTCCAAAGTTAAAATCCATTTGCAAGTTGAAAGTTTCAAGTTTATACCCTTTGTAATTTGACCTCCTCTGCTCCTGAAGTAATCAACATTGTTGAATGATGAGAAGACTTGTGAAAACAGTGAAACTAGCTTAAGCTGATATTTCAAATATATTAACCTGATCAGCTTACAAATGGAGGCTACACCACTTTCTGCTGTGTCATGAAATGTACATTTCTCTTATTGGCTGCTCTTTGCATTTGGCAAGTTATACAAAGTGTTTTGGAGCTCTCAGTTTTAGAAGGCCTTTACTCAAACTTCCTTGTGAGCTGTTCTTTATGTGCCTGAGAACAGGGCTCAGGTTTTCCAGGGCTCTTATATTTTCTTCCCACACCCCAGTGGATCAGTTTGTGGACTTGACTTTGGAGCCTAGTTCTCTACACCTTTTTCAGCCACATGGCCAAGGAGGCAAAGACCTCTCAGTTGCCTTTTTCTAATCCTGTCTGTCCTAGATACCATAAGCAGGAATCACAGGGACGTGTGATCTCACCCAAGTTGGTCTCTCCTTAGTCTCAGATCTTAATGATCACCTGATCTTGACCATACCAAACGCTGGGGTCTAATGATCCCTTTTTAGGCTGTTAAAAGGTATAATTTATCCTGTCCCTATGGATCTATGTGAGAAGAAATCGTTTCCTTTTTGTTTTTCCTGTAGGAATAATCTACTCTTAGGATTCCAAGCAGAAGTCCACATACCCATGGGAGTTCACCCATGTATCCTAAGGGGTCTGCTGATTCTCTCCAGATTTTTCATCTCCATGGGCTGTTACTTGATTTCAGAGGCTGATTTTATGTTTATGTTTAGGCTGACTTCGGCACTAAGTCCTTCTACTTTAATTGATTCTGACTAATGAGAAGAAAAGCAGACCTAATACATAATTGATGCATCTCCACCGAGCAATAGCCAAATGGTACACTGTACAAAGAAAGGCTTCCTACTAGATAGCAAAGCAGAGTCCTGAACAGCATCTAGCAAGACACATGGGCTGAAATTAGGAGTGTGGCTCCATGGGTAGTACCATAACATTTTAAAATGAAAAACATCATCTGTCACATTAAATTCAGGTTGTTAACTTTGATATTATTTGTTTTCAATTATGTTAGCTTTATGTTCTAAATAAACTATAAGCATACAGAGGTATATCTTATATTTTATGTATTGAAGTACACATATACAATGATTGTAAGTTTAAATAAAATAATAAAATTTAATCCACCACGGGAGAAAGGTCTGGACACATTTTTGTTTTCTTTCAAAAGTTATTCCTGGATTTCTCAAGTTTAAAAATAAACACTGTTGGCCGGGCACGGCGGCTCAAGCCTGTAATCCCAGCACTTTGCGAGGCCGAGATGGGTGGATCACGAGGTCAGGAGATCGAGACCATCCTGGTTAACACAGTGAAACCCCATCTCTACTAAAAAATACAAAAAACTAGCCGGGTGAGGTGGCGAGCGCCTGTAGTCCCAGCTACTCAGGAGGCTGAAGCAGGAGAATGGTGTGAACCTGGGAGGCGGAGCTCATAGTGAGCTGAGATCCAGCCACTGCACTCCAGCCTGGGCGACAGAGTGAGACTCCGTCTCAAAAAAAATAAATAAATAAAAAATAAAAATAAACACTGTTCTATAGCAGAGGGGTCACATCTTGCTTCAGCATATGTATCAGAACCAATAGAGAGGGGCTAGAATTTAACAACATTTTCATATTTTCTAATATTACACTTCTGCCTCTTTTGCTTTCTCTGCCCCACCTCAGCTATGGGAGGGTAATTAAATAGTCACTGCTTCTTACTGAACTCTTAGAGTAAGATCACAAACAGGCCCTGGTCCCTGCCTTCCTCCCTACCATCATCTCTCACCAAGATCCTCTCCTTTGCTCAATGAGCCTTCTCAGTCCCTTCAATGTGCCATACTCATTGTGCCACACTCTTTTCATAAGTATTTTCTCTTCTCCAGTTGATCTACTTACTTTTCTGGCTGTCTTCTACTCATCCTCCAGAGCTTGGCTTAAATGTCACGTTTTTAGAAAAGCATCTAAGAAATATCTATTGAAGAATGGATGGGTGGGTGGATGGATGGGTGGATGGGTGGATGGTGACCAGATAGAGGGATGGGTGTGTAGATGGGTGGATGGTGGATGGATAGATGATGGGTGGATGATGGATGAAGGATGAATAGGTGGGTAGATAAATGGGTGAATGAATAGATGGTAGATGGATGGATGGATGAATAAGTGAACAGATGGTGGGTGGGTAAATGGGTGAGTGGGTAGGTGGATGGTGAATGGATGATGGATGAATGGGTAGATAGATGGATGGGTGGGTAGGTGGATGGATGATGTATGGATGAATGGGTGGGTGGATAATGGATAAATGGACAGATAGATGGGTGGGTGGATGGATTGTAGATGGATGGATGGATGGATGCATGGGTAGGTGGGCAGATAGATGAAAGAATGGTGGATGAATGGACAAATGAATGGATGGATGGGTAGGTGGGTGCAGGGATAGATGGGGAGGCCTTCCCTGATCTTGCAATCTAACTGAAAGTATCCCTTGCTATTCTTTTTTGTAGCACTACTTTTTCTTCTGTGGCACAACAGTTGGAAATGATATATTGATTTAATATCTATCCTTTCAGTGGACTGTAAATTCCCTGAGGGTAGGGAGTTAATGACCTTATACCCATTACAAAGCACTCTATTTAGAAGGTACTTGTTACATATATATTGAGCAAATGAACAAAAGGAAATCTTGAAGATTATATTCACATCACTGAAATAGCTATAAAGAATGGAAAAGCCCTTTTCTAACATTTTAAAATATTTTAATTAATGAATTATGTTAACATGGAACAATCTAAAAGAACAATACGTTTTGAGGATAAGTAACCTGTGGCCTTTGAGAGGGAGAATCATAAACCGAAACAGCATTTGCAGATGATCCTGCTTGGACATTAATCAGAGACAAAATATACACCATAGTCAGTATGAAAATTACCTCAAAAGGTGTATTTTTAAAGCAAAATTCTACTACTGCTTGGACAGAATAGTTCTTGGGATATATATGATTCAGCAGTCACCACGTGCTTATAGTAGTAGAAAAGAAAAATTTGGTTTCTTTTTCATCCAACAATAAAAAGCATCTTGAAAAAAAATCTGAAAGAGGTGGTCCCAGGATCACTTGGACATACTCTCTTCCTGTGTGTTCAACCTTACAACCCTCCTGTTTCAACATTGCTCTTAACCACCAGGAGTGGTGGACAGGAAATCCAGGTAATCCAGATGCTGATACTCAGAAGCAGGGACAGGCCAGTGTGCCCAGTTGCCACAATGTCCAGCTAGTCCAGGGCCATGTGAAACTCGCAGCTCAATCAAGGGTTCCAGCCATTCTCAAGTGGCTGGAAATCACAAGGGCTGGGGCAGGGAGTACCTTGCTGTGTCATGGCCTAAGAACAGAGCTCTTTGGGGGCTTACTTAGCCCAGATACTGAGCCCATTGCTTCTCCAAGGTGGATGAAAGAGACAGACTTCCCACGGTGCTGGTCCCTAGACATAGCACCTCCTGAGTTCAGTCACCAGATGCTGGGCAAGAGAAGAGAACTTACAAGTCCACCCACTGGTTTGGCCTAATTATCAGAGTTTTGTTAAGGTCTTGGTTTCAAGGCCACCTCATAATGGCTAGTTTTGTTTTGTAAATATCAACTATCCATTGTACACTTATCCTTAGAAGATATGTTCTTACATAGTACCTTTGAATTTTGCTTTTAAAATTACAAGGAGAAGGATATTGTTTATAACTATGAAAGCACTTTGAGAGATAATGTATGCAAAAAAAATAATAAAGTCATGTTGGGATCACTAGTTTCAGACAACTTTGAACTTATTTGACGAGCTTAACAAATCTAAGACAGGCCGGGCGCCATGGCTCACGCCTGTAATCCCAGCACTTTGGGAGGCTGAGGCGGGTGGATCACAAGGTCAGGAGATTGAGACCATTCTGGCTAACAGGGTGAAACCTCGTCTCTATTAAAAGTACAAAAAATTAGCCAGGCACGGTGGCGGGCGCCTGTAGTCCCAACTACTCAGGAGGGTGAGGCAGGAGAATAGCGTGAACCCAGGGAGGCGGAGCTTGCAGTGAGTCAAGATCGTACCACTGTACTACAGCCTGGGCGACAGAGCGAGGCTCCGTCTCAAAAAAAAAAAAAAGAATCTAAGAATCTAAGGTAGTCCACAGGAGAGGATTACCCTATAGCAATGTTTCCCTGAAGAGCACTCAGTGTATTTCTTGAAAACAGATTCCTGAACATCAATGCCAAGTCCACGGAATCAGATGAATTCTGATATTGAATTCATCAGATGTACTCTGATTCTGTGGGCTTGGCATTGGACACCTTGGCATGTGCATACAGACAGTCCCCATCTTAGGATTTTTTTGACTTTACAATGGTGTGAAAGCAATATGCATCCAATAGAAACCATACTTCAAGTACCAATACAGTCATTCTGGTTTTCACTTTCAGTACAGTATTCAATAAATTACATGAGATATTCAATACTTTATTATAAAATAGGCTTTGTGTTAGATGGTTTTGTCCAACTGTAGGCTAATGTAAGTGTTCTGAGCCCTTTTAAGTAGGCAAGGCTCAGCTATGATATTCAGTAGGTTAGGTGTATTAAGTACACTTTTACCTTACAATATTTTCAACTTATGATGGGTTCAATGGGTTTATCAGGACATAATCCCATAGTATGTCAAAGAGCATTTGTATTTAATAAGTTCCCCTTAGTGACTGTCAGCAGGGGAGTTTTGGAAATTGCCCTATGATAATGATTCTCTATCAGATAAGTACATTAGGATTGCTAGGAAAGCTCTCAGAATGTATGAGATGGGGCCACTCTGACATTTTGCTAGAGGAGAGAAGAACCTACAGAAGCATCTTTTGAAAATGCTCACCCAGTGATTCTTACCTTTGCTTTGATGAAATTATCCGCCCTAAAGGAACATTTAGTATGGATCCGAGGTATGGAAACAAGGTATGATTTAGCATAGGCTGTTACATCGAAGGAAATGATGGTGCATACTTCTTTCTAGAAATAACAAAACTTTCAGAACAACCAAAATGGCAGGACTGACACAGCTGGAGGTTTCTAAATGTCCACTTCTGTCACAGACAGGCAAACAGTCTATGAATTATTCAAGCAGTTGGTGAGTCGGAAATCACTCATACCGTCTGGATTACCCAGGCAGTCTTTTTCCATTTCAGATGGTAAGTTTTGGAGGGTCCCAAAATTTATCAAGTCTATTTACTGCTTTACACAGGCTATTGCATCATCTACCAAATGGTGGTTCTATCCAGTCACATATACAGAATGGAATTTTCAAATAACTAAAATAATAAAATGCTAAGATGCTGAAGACTGACATTTCAATTTAATTAGTAATAAGTACTATAATTTCAAGTTTCAAATTTTCTTCAGTAAAGCTTTCCTACTCTCACCCCATTGATTTGTATCTTTATAGGTTTTTACATATGTACAAATACAGCAAACTATAGCACACTACATACATTGTTCAATATCTTGCTTTCTTTTCTATCTAATAGATCTTGGGGATTTTCCATATCAGTACATAGAAAGCTTCCCCATTCTTTTTTAAGAACCTGGAAATTTGATTTTAAACCCAGTTTTAGTAAGTTCTGATTCAGACTTTCCATCTCTCTCTGACCAAAAACTACCTGTAAATATAAGTGTGTATGTGTGCATGTGTGTGTTATCTGTGTGTTCTTTAAAGATCACTGAGTGTATCAGTTCAAGGTCTCCAAAAAGCAGATTCCAGGATACATTCAGACATATCAGAGATCTACCAGGAGAACACACATCCAGGATAAAGGCCACAGGAAACAGGAGTAGGTGGGAAACCCATGAAAGGAAAGCAGGGAAGGAAGAATTGCGTAGAGAAGGCTCAGACTGCAGTGCAGCCCTTAAAAGGTTTTAGTCAGGTCAGTGGGGAGCACTTGAAATCTCACCCATAAGAGGAGGTTTGTGTTGAGAAGGAATGACCCAGTTCTTGGAATCCCACTGTGCTTGGTTATTGGCTGGAAACAGCTTAGACAGAGTGTGGCCTCAGCATGAATGCTATTGGAATTCAAAGGTGCAGCAGCTACAGGCTGTTCACCAACCTCTTCTCTCACAGCAAGTTCTCCTGAAGGAAGTTCTGAATGGTGCACATCTATGACCACCACTATCTCCCACTGCACTGCAGAGATTGTCTTCACATGTATCTGGGGGCAGTCCCTGGGGGCCTTTCTTCCCAAAGGGAAGCTCTGATAAGGGAAGTTAATGGGACAAATAGCAGTCCCTGTTTCTGAACTCAGCCTTGCAGTTGAAAATGGTTTTCATCTTCTCCCTTTCCTTTCCTTCATTCTCCTCACCATCAGCTATCACATGAGCAGGTTCTAGTGGCTTACCTAATGGTGTAACCTAATCCTTCATTTCTGGAAGGTCTGAACCCTTTGTAAGTCATATCTTTCTCATACCAGGGTTGCCAAATGAGTGCATCCATGGTTACAAGGAATCTGTAGAGTCCCAGGAAACACCCAAATGGATCACCTGGGTCTGCACATATTTTCTGTCCCCATTATATAAAAGCCTCCTTCTGCTCATCAAAGTCAACCATTCCTGCCAATTTGATGATTCCTCTTCTTACCTGCTGATCCCTGGGCACAATCCCTGGATCTACCAGGCAGGAGCCATAGTTTGCAGCTCTGCTTTGTCCCCTGGCAAGAGTGCTTCCCCTCTGGGGACCCTGCAGAGCCCAGAGATGCAGGGATAGGAAAGACACTGAATATGATAGTAAGTGAGGTACTATTGCTTCTAACTCTTAGTTCCTAGGCTTATATGTCCTCCCTATTAGTGATAGTGCCATAGAGAAATCTGATTCCGTGCATATATCATATCCCCAAAAATGCCACTCCATCTTTGCAGATTACTACCAGAAACCAGAATTATAGCTGTGCCTTTAGGAGACCATTCCATTATTCTATGAGGTTAGCCCCTCAAATATTACAGAGGTATGCAGTAATACAGAGTCTAAGATGCAGTGGACCCCACAATCAGGGCTTGTTCTGGCACCTCCTTCACTGTGAAGTGGATTCCCTGGTTGGAGTTTATGTGTGAAATTCCATGCCTGTGAATCAGGTATTCTATAAGCCCCCTGGACAGTGCTGGTACAGGCTGAGGCTCTGTGGGGAGGAAAGGTAAATCCATACCCAGAATGTCTATCCTTAATAAGGATGAACCACTGGCTCTTCTAGGCCGAAATGAGTCTGATATAGTCAACTTACCACCAAGTAGGTGATTGATATTCACAAGGAATACTCTCTGTTACTAACAGATTTGACTTGCAAAGTTAGGAGAAGTTAAACTGACCTCAACAAGCAGCAGTCCTTGCTCTTGGTCCCACGTGCAACTTCTATTTCTACCATTGAGTCTACTAAGCTCATGTGCCCCTTGCTCCAGATTTGGGATGTCTGCTGAGGAAGGCTGACATTAACTGGCTGAGTCCTGTCATCTAATTGGGTTTTCAGTGCCTCTTCCACTTTGTGTCCATTCCCATATGTTCATCCACATGTCTCTAGCCCAGACCTCCATGTTTTCAGTCTTCCAGTCCTTCTCCATCCAGCCTCTGACCAGGCAAGGCTGTTAGCCACTGCTCAGAAATCTATATAAATATTCCCACGTGGGGCCACTTTCCCTTCCACACAAAGTATATGACTAGTTCAACATTCACAGTTCTGCCCACTGGAAAGATTTTTCCTGTCTACAGAAGTTCAAGACCACTCCTGAATATAGATATAATGCAGCCTCCATCCATTTTCAGCTTCATCCACATACTGAGCTCGTCCAACCATAAACCAGACACAGGTTTTTCCTCCCCCTTCAGCTGGTTATTTGAAACCCCAATCTGCTCAGAGGAGCGAACCAGTGGAACCCTGGTGGGGGACATGAGGGTCTGTCCCACTCAGCCCTCAAGAAAGGGCAACCTGTTCTTGCAGCTTTCCATGCCCTCTGGTCCCACTCAGCTTGCTCCCAGAGATCCCGGTCCCAACTCACAATAGACTGCTTCTGGATCTGTCCAACTTTGTCTTGTCAGAGTCAAGAGGACTCAGCTCATAATGGGAAATTCTGAATGAACTGGCACTTTGTCCCATGGTCAAGCATTCCTTTACTACCAAGGCCAAGTAACTTTCAAAGAAACTGTTTCTCAAAAGATGTGAGACTGACTGTTGCAGATGATATAGATCCTTGCTTTAGATCCCCATAGACCTGCAACTATGATTCTTCCACAGGGGCTTGCATAATTTTCATATATCTTTTCTCACCACTGATACCTCCAACACCATAGGACCTGCCTGATCATATGGCCCAAAAGGCAGGGATGCTTGCATCACAACCTGGGCCTCTGGCAAAACCCCTTCCTGCTCTGAGCCCTCTCAAAGCTGGCGGCCTCCCCTCTGTCATCTAGCACATAAGCTGAAGTACTGTCTAAGTGTGTATGTGTTGCTTCCAGAACCAACGAGTAGGCCTACCGGGTGTTCTGCTTCCTTTTTGCAGTAGAGGATGCAAGACACATCAATTTGCCCTTAACTTGGAGAGGCTCTCAGGGGCAGTGGCCTTGATGCAAAACCCACAGGAGATGTGAAGTTGTGGCAGCTGGAGTCTGTTTGCCAAGTACCCTCCAAACTGTAGGTTCTCTTGAAGGGAGATCTGAGCAGTGAGCCTCCACGGCCACTCTTTGGATGTTCTGATGTCTCTGTAAGCTTTAAAAAGTGCTTGCCACGTGAAAATGATGCAAAATGCAAGAGATGACAAAAATGCTAAAGTGTGATGAGGGAAAGGAAGAGGAATTTAAGCTTTATTTGGAATGCAATCAGTATCTGAAGAATCCTACAAGGGCTTTGAGGTGTGCATGCTGAGCTGATATGCAGATTGGTACTGCAACGCTTGGCAAAGATACCACATCCCCCCTTGTCATTCAGTTAGAGGAAAGCCTCTTCTATCATTGCCTATTGTTTCAAATCCCATTCCCAAACTCTTGGAACCATTCACTCCTCGATTATAATTTACATTTCTTTTACTGCCTAATAACTGATTTCTTTTTTCTTTCCTTCAGCTATGAGTCATTTAGTAGCTACTTACTCCTTTGCTTTCAACAATATTGTGTACCTCCCTTCTTTATGCAACTGCTTTATGAAAAGGTTATCTCATCAATTTTTACAACTTTTAACAACATCTCAATACTGACTCTCTTCAAAATGCTTTTATATTCCCTTGCTATCTCCAAGTCGTGCAGTTTCAAATACTGAGTTGCCTTTCAGACATAGTTTCAGAACAAAGCATTGTGATTTTAAATGTAGGATGAGAGATGAACTCATCGCCATGTCTCCTCAGATTCCTGGGACTTCTTTTTCAGGAAGTCTCATCTGTTCTTACAATCACAGATTGAAAGACAGACTTGAAAGAGTGGTAAACCTTCCTTCCCTTCATTCCTTCCCTTGGTAGGGTGCCTCTTAATTCAAGAAGATCATTGCATTATAAATATCTGGAAGGGTATGCCTTTACTATATCCACAAACAACGTGCCACTGACTACCCAAAATTGTTTCAACCATAGCAGTCCATTAAATCACTCTGTCCTCTGAACTCTTACGATACTTGGCACTTATTGGCTACTTGTAGTTATCGCCCTTGTATGTTTATTATTTTTCATCTCATGTCTCTTTAGAGATATTTTATATCCTTAAGTGCAAAGGCTGGGCCTTACTTCTCTATGTCTCCAAACCTGATAGTAATCATGTACGCATATATATGATGAATAAACATAAGCACACATATACATACATATACATATACATTTTGTGGTTTGGTTCAGGCACTACATCTCTAATACAGACCTGCAATCCACTCTGTCTTTAAGTTACCACTCTTTCAATTCTCCCTTTCATCTGAGGTTACCTTTTTTATTGTTAGAACTTTCCTGAAACCCTCTGTGAGTCTCATCATTGGACACGGATGGTGTCCATGTCTATGTGGAGCTTTCCCCATTAGGAAGAGGAGGCAGAGGGCCACAAGAGACACATCATGAGAAGAAACCAAAGCACTGCCCTTGAGAGTTAAATAGGCTCTGCTGGTGTTTTTAGATCAGAATTAGACTATTTCTAAATCAGACTCTTGGCTTCTAGGGCAGGATTGCCTAGTTATACAAGACAAGCCAACAAGAATCCAGCAACTATACAAAATTCTGCTACCATGAGGCTAATAGTTGGAATACAACAGATAACCTAAAGTTAACGAGACTAGAAAGGGATAAGAAGAAGAAAAATACACAGGGAATGACACAGCTGAAGTGATGGGAGATAAAGACGGAGAGAAGAAGCATGAAATATGGGCATCATAGAAGCCAAGGAGATGAGTGCTCACAAGTATCAAATTCACTGTTGCCACTAGCAGGATAGGAACTGAAGAGATGCCATCATATCTGTCAAACAGAAGTTCCCTAATGGCTAGACAAGCTTCACTAGACCGGTGAGAACAGAATCCAAATCAAGTAGTACATAAATCAAAGGTGGGGATGTAAAGACCAGAATATACTCTTTCAAGATCTGCAGTTTCAAGTATAGACATAGAAGACTTAAGGAAATGGCAGACCAGCAAATTAGGACTGTTTTAATACAGAAAACACAAGAGCTTGTGTTTTGGCTGAAAGAGAACAAATTAAAGCATATTTAAAAGAAAGAAGGTTGGGAGGCCAAGACGTGTGGATTGCTTGAGGTCAGGAGTTGACCAGCCTGGTCAACATGGTGAAACCCTGTCTCTACTAAAAATACAAAAATTAGCCAGGTGTGGTGGCACACATCTGTAGTTCCAGCTACTTGGGAGACTGAGTCAGAAGAATTGCTTGAACCCGGGAGGCAGCGGAGGTTGTGGTGAGCCAAGATTGCACCACTCCACTCCAGCCTGGGGGACAGAGTGAGACTCCATCTCAAAAGACAGAGAGAGAGAGAGAGACAGAGAGAGAGAAGGAACTGACCCAGAACCTGGGGAGGAAAAAGGATATCTTTTCCTCTTGGAGGCAGGTGAATGGGAAGAGGAAGAAAATGGGAACCTATGTAAAGTTTTTGAAGAGAGGAAAGGTGCAAGTGTTCCTAGCTCCTTCTTCCTCTGTAAGACAGAAGACAGTGTCCTCTGCTCAGCAGGAGAAAGCTGGGATGGAGATGGGCTCCAGGATGGTGATAAATATCTGGAAGTTGCCTGGGAAAAGTTGTGCTATGTAGCATGGAGGACTTTGATGAGAACCAATGGTGTGTTCAGTGACAGTGGCAATGAGGGAATGCTGTCAAGAGTAGAATTATAAAATCCCAGTTTACAATTTTCAGCTGGACCTTTACTTTCAAATTCCAGAGAGGTGGCCTTACTAGACCTTACTTGCTGGATCAAAGTAAGGTCCAGGCTATGTCCGAGGCCTGAATGAATAGTGCAAGTCTCAAAAGGGGGTGTTACTGAACTACGGCTGTCAAAGGTAGGAGAAAAATGGGCATTATTTACTTGTCAACTTATTTTTAATTTTTGACCTTTCCTATCTAATTGCCTACTGATCATCTCTGGGGTATACTTCTGGATCATTCTCTCCTAAATAAATATATCTTCCCCTGCCTCCGTAATTTACTGTTCTTCCTCCTTAAAAAAAAAAAAATCTAGACAGCAACATTATCATTAACCCAGGCAGCTAATCTAAAAAAATAAGAAAGAAAAGTCATCTTTACCACACCTTTTTGTTCTCTGCTGAGCATCTGAAAGCGCTCAATGTGTTCTCATCCTCTCCCCAATCAAGGACAGGAATAAAGAACCTCCTCTAAAGTCACACAGACCTGGGTTTGAATCCTTCCTCAACCATTTCTACCTTGAATAATTCTGGGCATATGAATAAGCTAAACTTTATTTTCTCCTTCTATAAAATGGTTGTATGACTAGTACAAATCATCTAAAATTATGAGAGTTAAGTGAATTCATACCTGTAAAGAAAAGCTTAGTATGGTATCTGTCACACAGTAGTTACCATAAAAGATTTGAAGACCATTAATCTTGGAATTCTCTTCCTCTTCTGATTTCACGCTGCCTGCAAAGTTTCTCACCATATTTCTTAATTTTTATATTTATCATGGACAAATTTCTTGAATGTTTGTGAATGCTATATTGCTAATAGTCAAATTTTGATTATTTGATTTTATAAATCAAGATGTTAATACTTTTTGACTTATCTATCAAGTGATTGTAATTGTATGTGCTTTTCTACACACTTTGAATCATGGTCTTTAGATGATAAACACCTACAGATTAGCTTTTAGTCATTTGTAAAGTTTTTATTAACAACTCTCAATAATCAGTCTTTTTTCTTTTCTTTTTTTTTTTTTTTTTTTTTAGAGATGGGGGTCTTCCTATTTTGCCCAGGCTGGTCTCAAACTCTTGGGCTTAAATGATCCTCCTGCCTCAGCCTCCCAAAGTGCTGGGATTACAGGCAAGAGTCACCTCATCCAACCAATTATTAATCTAATATGTAAATAAAATGAAGTCACCAATAAATTTTTAAATGCACCTTCATTTTTTAAAAGACATCATTAAATCCCAGCAAAACATCTTACTAATATGTTGTTAACTGGTCACAGTCACACTCAAAATAGCTTACAATATGTTATAAAATTTTTTAGAATGGAAATACATAGTAACTAGGTTTTCAACATGGAGGAAAACAAACTGCTAGGACAGTTGCTGGCCCCTGGATTTTCATGGCCTCTCCCACTCCACCTGTCAAACCAACATTCACATTCTCTTCTTACTAATCCCTTCTTAAAGCTAAATTCAACCCCCCTTATCCAGGGCAAAGGTTCAGAGGGAGAGGGAAAATAAGGACATTAACCCTGACTATTAAACTGCAACATTATTCCACTGTCTACTATCTGCTACGCCATCACTCTCAGCACCTCTTCCTCTTCCTAGTTCTCTCTCCCAGTCTTCTCCAACCATTACCATTGACCCTGAACACTTACATGAACACATACGTCTTCGTGACTGGGGAAACATTCCATTGTGATAGCAGCTGGTAAATGGAAGCATGGACTATATGGTTATTTGCCAAAAATGGCTTAGTAATTTACCAAAAATATTAACTTTCTTTCATAAAAAAAGTCAACATTAGAGCTAGGCTAGGATTAAGATTTGTTAAAATTTAATCACAGATATCTGGTGGTAAAGTCTCACTTTTAATTAAAGTTCTTTGCAAGGCATCTATTAGGGATAGCCACAGGAAAAGAGTAAGCAATAAATGGCCATGTCTTTTTTCCTCCCCAAATCTCCATATTCAAACCAGATGTATGTGCACCTCCCACCACAAATGGACTAGATATCCATTACAGAAGCCAGAAACTTATTTCATGCTGTATGTTCCAGAAAATCCCTCATTTACATGACAACTAATTAGAAAGAGTAATAAATAAATACATAAAGGTTTCCCAAATTTATCCCCTTAAAGAACATATATGGGTCCTAACACACCAGGTGGGTCCAACAACAACAACAAAAAGAGGTTAAGGGACAAAGACTACTCTATGACGAAATCTAGTTTAGAAGGAGACTCCCCATTCAAAATATTGGCTTGACCAACCACACCTTTTCTCATATCATACAGAACCTCAAAATATATGGGAACACATCTTTCTACATTAGCTCCTGATTCTGGTGTATCCCTAACAGGGAAGTGGAATTATGGCTTAGCCACAAAGCCCTGGCCCTCATCTTCCCAGCGGCCTAAATCAATCCCCAGTCCAGGACAAGATGCTTTGAGAGATGCATAATTATTTCAGGCCACTAGGGTAAGCACTATTCCTGGCAACTCTGCCGGCAGTGCCATGGATGAGGGCTCCTAATTCTCTTTGGTGATTTGGTTCCGCATAAACTGAGATTTTTCTTTCAGTTTTTCAGCCAGATAAGCAGGAAAAGTCGGCTCTCATCCTTAGAGAGAGGCAATCAAGGTCAATTTGAGTTTCTTTTCTGTGCAGTTTAGTCTACTTTTTCCCAGGCTGTCTTTCTGACACCTGTCCTTATATCTATATCTGATTATCAAATACTTAGTGAGAGAACCTTTGGCAGCTTCTGATGCTCACATAGTCATCCAAAGGCCTCTCAGTCTAAGAAGTAACAGGAATACACTTCAAATCAGTTTCCTTGAGAGGCCAACCTGAGACCCTAGGCTGTGAACGCGGGAGAAGTGTCTCCCATGGGTATTTTGAGGGTGAGGTGAAGAATAATGCTTTTTCTCACCAGAGACAGTGCTGATTCAACTTGCCTATTACCAAATCTCTAATTTTTGGTTTGGCATTGAAGCCACAATATACTCAGTTATTACCTAATATAGAAAGAGAAAAGCAAATCTTGTCATTCCCATTCGGAAGATGGTGAAATCGAGGTTTAAAAGTTTAGAAGAGTTGTCTAAAGTGAATTCGACAAAGCAGTGTTGTAGCTAGAAAGTAGATCAGCTGACATCTGTCCCTGGTTTTGTAGGTCACAGTTCCTTTGCAAGTTTAGAGCAGTGTTTTACTTACCATATTCCTCTTTGCAAACTTCTGTTTACTTTCTCAAACAGTGGACACCAGTGGAGAGGTGTGCATTCCAGACACTTACACAATATACACAGACCGAGCCGTCTACCTGTTGGGCACACAGCTCCAAACTCAAGAATCTCTAAGGCTGTTAAGAAGCACAAACGAGACAGGAGAGGGAGCAGGCTTTAATGTAAAAGGAATATCCTGTACCGCTTCAAAGGCCGATTTAAAAATCCTCTTCACCACTATTAATAAAAAAATAACCAATATATTCCGTGCTTTTTCAAACTGTACTGCTCACCCTCAGTGTCTTCATTAAACAAACGCAAACACGTGTGCTTTGAAACGGGTAGGTGTAAAAGAACACTGCACAATTATATCTAGGCTGCCGCAGATTTACATCACATGCATACATATATCTAGGAGATATCAATTCACGATGACAGCTGAGCATGACAAATGCAACAGTACACAAGTTGGAACGCTGGAAACAATGCAACTACAAACCCCATGCAGACAAACACGCACACAATGAGTTTTCCCTCAACACACAAGTGGCCGCACTCACAGGAGCTTAACCACATTGAAAAACCCCAAACACAAACACCAGAGGCTCCAGCGCCCGCGAGCAGCCCCCACAGAGGCAGCCGCGCCTTCATCTCCAGGCAGGGATTCTCGAGCGTCCCCGGGTACACTCGCCCTCCCACCGGCATCCCACTGCGCGAACACATGAGCGCCAGCCGGTCCCCGCGCGCGCGCCCGCCCGCCGGGGAAGCAGCGGCTCCCGGGGCTGGGGGCAGGGCCCGGTGGGGCGGGAGCGCCGCGGGGCCGGGCCTCGGCGCCCGGGGAGGGGACGAGGGGCGGGCGCGGGGCGGCGCCCGGCTCACGTGGGCGGGCGGGAGCAGCTGAAGGTCCGCTCGGGAGCCTGGGCTGTCCTCTCGCGCGCGGCGCTGGCCGGGGCGGCGGCGGCGAAGGAGGAGGAAGAGGAGGAAGGCGGCGGTGGCGGCGGCAAAAGAGGAGGGAGGACGGGGGCGGCGTCGGACTGGAGCCGAGCGGCGGCGCGAGCTGCCCAGGGCGCTGTCGTGAGCTCGCCCGCCGGGCCCCCACCCCCGAGCTACACCCTGCCGTGCCCAGCACTGCCCGCGTCCGTGCCCCTGCGGGGAGCGCGCCGGGGCTGCCCCCCGAATGACGGGCGGAAGGTTCGACTTCGACGATGGCGGCACCTACTGCGGCGGCTGGGAGGAGGGCAAGGCGCACGGGCATGGCATCTGCACGGGGCCCAAAGGCCAGGGCGAGTACTCGGGCTCCTGGTCGCACGGCTTCGAGGTGGTCGGAGGCTACACCTGGCCCAGCGGCAATACCTACCAGGGCTACTGGGCGCAGGGCAAGCGGCACGGGCTGGGGGTGGAGACGAAGGGCAAGTGGATGTACCGGGGGGAGTGGTCACATGGTTTCAAGGGGCGCTACGGGGTCCGGCAGAGCCTGTGCACCCCCGCTCGCTACGAGGGTACCTGGAGTAACGGGCTGCAAGACGGGTACGGCGTGGAGACCTACGGGGACGGAGGTGAGCGGCGTAGCGGGCGGCTCGGCTCCTCCGCGAGCTGGTGCGGTGGGCTCTGCCCTGGCTGTGGGGAAGTGGGGAGGACGCCGGGCGCACGTGTCCGGAAACCCGCCAAAACACCTGGGGGCGCCTCCCGCCCGCGCCCGCCCTTCCCAGAGGAGGCGCTGGGGCCGGACTGGGGCGCAAGGGCTGGATCTGACCCCGTTCTTGGAGCGGACCGTGTGTCCACACTCAGGGGAGCTAGGCGTGAATGTACCTGGCCGGCGCCAGCGCTGCGCTGCCACCGGGAGGGAGCGCCGCCCGGGAGGGTTGGGCTGGAGAGAGGACGCTGTCACTTGAGCCCGTCACATTACGTTCCTGATCCCTCCCTCTCCCGGCTGGGTTTGAAATCGCCACTCCCGTGGAGTTAGAGCGAACACCCTGAGCGGGTGAGGCTGGAGGTCCGTGCTGACCGCTCCCCGGATTGGTTTCACGTGGAGTCGTATTTCGCTTCTGGTCCTCTAGTAGCCTAAAGATAGAAGCCAGAACCCCATAACTAGAATGTTGGGGAATTGTACCTTAATTGGGGGTGCATTTGGAAACGTCCGAGTTATGGGAGCAGAAAGGCCACCTGATGCAGGTGGAGTTCAGAGTGTGTGAGTTCCTAGTTTTCATTCCATTCCTTAAAATATTGGTCTTAAAAGAGTAGCAGTCTTTGCTGACCTGGAGATCTTGGACAAATTACTAGGAAGATATTTTAGAAATGGTCAATGAGGTCTACATTGAAAAAAATACAATTGGCAGGTGTGTTCCTATAGCTGCTAAGTTAGCAGCTACTTTACTCCTGAGAATGGCAATACTGAAACAAAAATTTGCATTATGTATGACCTAAGCAGTATGCCTGGCTGTGAACAAAGATCACCTTTCTTTTCAGACTTAACAATATTTGCCAAAGGGATTGTGTATATACCAGGACAGAAGTTCCTCTTTTATTAGGAAAAGTATACATTACTGAAACAGGTGTCAAAACTTTATGAATCTCCTTGTGTAATATGCTGAGAAAGATATTCATGAATAGCTTATGCTTTAGCAAAGTGCATTTCCTGATAAACATCATCATATATAGTTGAAAAGGGTTGTGGGAGGCGACATCACTTTTTGGAATTAAGCAGCTCAGAGTTGGAGGATATTAAAGGGATGTAATTGAAAGTTTCTCCAGCCCACTGCAACCCCATTTATACCATTGCTTATATAAAAGCTTACACAATTTGTACACTTCACTTAGTCAGAACACTTGGGCCATGTTTCAAATGCAAAATGGCAGAATGGTAGAACTTGCTAAAAAGGACATCTTTTCATCCTACAGTATAAATTAAGCATATGGTTCTCATGGATTAAAAGAAAAAAAGTTCTCTAATACTTTTCTGTGGGGCTGAGTACCGAGTTTCACAGTAGTTAATTAGGACCCTTAAATGTTCTGAATTGGCATAAAGTACCTGGTTGACAGCGCTATAAATATGTTAGTTGGTAACTGGATTTTGTTGGAGGCCCCAGCTCTATTGTATAACTAAATTCCATGCTCAAAAGTAGAAGGCAAAATTTACTTTTTTAAATGTGTGCATTGTTTTATAATCTTTTAAGAAGGGCAGGGATGGTTCTCTTCAGTTTTGGAAAGTTGAAAATAGTCTCCTTTTAAAGATGCTATTCATTAAACACACTCTCTTGGTTTAGAGTATTCATTATACCTAGTAATCAAAATATATATAGCACAGTAGAGGTTGTCTGTGTACATGTCGTAGAAGCCCAAATAAGTCTCCAGAATGATTTAATGAATAATCTGCCTTCAGTTTTAAAATAAACTTAAAAAAAAAAAAAAAACTTAAAACTTGGCATCATGCTAGGTGGTACTGTGGTTTTCTTCTACTACCAAAAAAATCTAATATGCTACAGTTCGGAAGAAAAACCTTAAAAATCACGGCTGAATGTTTACTCTGTGCTAATGGATTTTCTGCTGTCTCATATGTAACTTTATTTCATTAGAAAGTCCTCAATCATAAAAGGGGAGTCTAAAGCAAGTGTATTGCTATAACTTATTTCATACAAAGGTTTTGGCCAAAATAGGAATATCACTAAAAAATTAGCTTGTTTTCTGCTGTTCTCACTAAGGAGTTAGCTTGTTTTTGTCTCCACTCTCCCCGTTGCCACATGTCCATCCCTGTACACCCTGTATCAGATTCAGGAAAAATCTGATTCCGTGTTTTTTTGTGGTGACATTAAACTGGAGGAGGAAGGAAGCAGTAATTCCATGTGAGAAGTATCACTTATTTTATTAGTGATTTGTGTATGATGTGTTGCTGAAATAGAAACCCCCTGAATATTAACAATACGTTAGTCTCATACTCATGAAATCCAAGTCTAGGTGCCCAGAATTTTTTGTGCTAATTCTGATCTGTACTTTGTTTTTTCACTTGCCGTAAAACTATTGAAAATTTCTGGGAAAACAATGTTTTGTTAACTAGATGCATACTTGCACATACCCATTCGGAGCATATAAACTGAAGTTTGGCATAGTGCAGTGCAAATTTGACTGAAACTCCTAAACTGGATGCCTTCCACTACAAGATTGTGTAGTTAAAATGACTAAATCTTAAAAATTAGCTCCCAAATGAACACAGTTTAAAACTGGTAAAAGTAATTTTTATACTTGTGAAATATGCATCTACATTTTAGGAATCAAGAGGAACTAATTAGAACTTTATTTGAGCAGCAGGGAGAAGTTGGAACCCACCTGCTTCATAAAGAAATAAGCCCTTTTTTTTTTCTAGGTTCATTGACTAAACTAAACCTATTTTAAATTTCAGATGAACTGCTAACAGTTTGACTGTAAATTGGTTTCTAGCAATTCTGTGGAGGAATTCTTTCATATACTGTGATTTAACAAAATGGGAGAGGAATGTGGCCAATGCTCTTGTCCCCCCTTCCCTGTTTGACAGTTACGCAGAGACTTAAACTTTCTAATTATTGCTGTTGCCTTAAACAGCTTGGATTTTCAAGCCATACTTTTTTTGGAAATTCTAAATACTGTACTAGTCTTATTTTTGAAGATAACAGTTTAAGGAAACTAGCTGTTAATTTTCCATCAGTGTTAAACATTTACCAAGATGGTATGGTTGTATTTTAAAAGTGTAGATACTTATTGATATCAAACAGCATGTCTCCAAATTGTTCTAGCAAAATTAACTTGTCACTCTAGACAAAAGTTAGGAGGATATGATTACAGCTTTCTTTTAACCAACAAAATATTAAAAATAAGGTGGTTTATTTTAGTATGTTCAAGCCAGATTGTGAAACTTTCATCCTAGAATTTAAATTTTACCCGTCTAGGCAAAGGAAAAGTCAAAGTCAAAATTTCCTAAGAATTCCATTCCCATTCCTGTTGAGATGGTGGTATTTGGAGATGGCCAGTATTCAATAGGAATCCTCTTAGCCTGAAATGTTTTACATGACTATCTTATCCTCTTGGGTTAATCTTTCGGAGAAAACTATGAGCCACCCACCTCCTCAGAAGTTCATAGATGTCAGGTTAAGACTTCACATCTACCCAGAATATGACAGTTAGAGTACCAGACCCACTTAGTATTTCATTGTATATCTACTATTGCCTATGTCACCTATGTCAGAATGAACAAAAAGAGAAGGTAGTCTTGAAATTGGTCAAAACTGTTGACTTGGGAGTTGTTATGGTTTTAACTTTTAAGTGCAATGAAATAACCAGCCATTGTTCAACACAGTTATATAAAACCACTAGCATTTTTGCTCAGTGTTTTAAAAATGAATATATGCCATGCAATAGAAATCTGTACATGGCAATATAAAATGCAAAGTGACTGCAGGGTAGACCTATATAATCAGAAATGGAAAGAGGTCAAGACAGACTAATCATTATTTCTATGACATTGTGAATTGTTATGAATAACACAGAAGTAATTACATTTAACATTTTCCAGATAGCTTCTTTTGAGGGATACTGTAAATTAAAATTTACCCTTAATTAAAGGAAATGGCCTTGATTTTAAAAAGAAACTTCTAAATTCCCTAATTTAACATTCATTTCCTCCTAAGATTATTTTAAAACCTATACCAGGTTATTTTTTAATGTCTTTGGTTATTTATTTAGTAGCAAAAAATTCACTACAAATGCTTTAGATGACAGATTATCCTGAAAAAGCATAATATTTGTTGACAGAGTGATCTGGTATCAACATTGTAATAGATAGTGTCAAATATACCTTTTCTCTGAGATGAAGTCCAAAATGGTAACAGTAAAAGATTTCATCTGGCCTTACATCAGTTTCTCCAAGGGTAAAGGGTATACCTTTTAGCCACCATAGCTTTTTACAGTCAACATAGTCATCAAACACCCTCTGTCCACAAACACAGACCACAGGACACATGAGAATTTTGTGTTCTCCTATGAAGTAATTCCTGCCCTCAGGGTGCTTCTAGTCTGTGGTGTGATTTACAATGCAGTGGCAGCTAGGGAAATCCATAGAGGATGCAGAGATTTGGCAAATGACATGGCACAAAGCTTTGACCTTTTCACTTAGAAGCACAAAAATGTTAAATTGCTCATTTTTTTCATAATAGTTCACTGTATTCATAATATACATTGTGGTTGTCAAATCACTCTTAGCTCAAAAAGATTCACCCAAATTCAAATGATAATCCTGAATATTCAACAGTTTTCTCCACACTAAAAAAAGAGATGCTGAATGTAGCAGAAAATTTAAGACGTTCATTTGATGACTGTGTCCCAAGTATTCAGATTTAAGCCTGTGTGCTTTTTGGAATGTTATACTGACATAGACCTAAAAGTCATTTTTTAGAGTTTTCCAGCTAAATTAGTAATATTAGAATAAAATGTACAAATAGAATTCATTTCATATTCTCCTGTTCCCTTGCCTCCTTCCTAAGAGGAATTTTTGATGCATTAATTTCAGAGGAGAATGTTGTTTTCCAGTGTTCACTTTTTGTATTAGAAAGTAGTGGTTTTCCTCTGAAATACTTGCATAAATTTTTTAATGAAAAGCAAAAATTATCTGACTACTGGAAAATTCTGTACAATGACATTAAAACCTTACACCTAAAATTACAGGGCGGGGATTCACAAGTGGATGCAAAGTATCCTCCAGGGTTAACTTGGAAATGGTCAGATTTGACCTTGGGCAGGCCTGCGCCAGTGTGCGCTGGATGGTGCAGGTGATTGCGCAGCTTCTGCTGCCGACTCACAGTGCTTTCTTGCGGTCTCTCCAAGGTACCTACCAGGGCCAGTGGGCCGGAGGTATGCGGCATGGCTACGGAGTGCGCCAGAGCGTGCCCTACGGCATGGCCACGGTGATACGCTCGCCGCTGCGCACCTCGCTGGCCTCGCTGCGCAGCGAGCAGAGCAACGGCAGCGTGCTCCACGACGCCGCGGCCGCCGCCGACAGCCCGGCTGGTACGCGCGGTGGTTTTGTGCTCAACTTCCACGCAGACGCTGAGCTAGCGGGCAAGAAGAAGGGCGGCCTTTTCCGGAGGGGCTCACTTCTCGGAAGCATGAAACTTCGCAAATCCGAATCAAAGTCTTCCATCTCCAGCAAGCGCAGCTCTGTCCGCAGCGACGCGGCCATGAGCAGAATTAGTTCCAGTGATGCCAACTCCACGATCAGCTTCGGCGATGTAGATTGTGATTTTTGCCCGGTGGAAGACCACGTGGACGCCACCACCACGGAAACCTACATGGGTGAGTGGAAGAACGACAAGCGCAACGGCTTCGGCGTTAGCGAGCGCTCCAATGGCATGAAGTATGAAGGGGAGTGGGCAAATAACAAGAGGCATGGATATGGCTGTACCGTGTTTCCTGACGGCTCCAAAGAAGAGGGAAAATACAAAAATAATATTCTGGTCCGTGGGATAAGGAAGCAGCTTATACCAATAAGACATACAAAAACTAGGGAGAAGGTGGACAGAGCAATTGAAGGCGCCCAAAGGGCAGCTGCCATGGCGAGAACCAAAGTGGAAATAGCAAATTCAAGGTAAGTAAATGCAGGGTGGTTGGTTTTGCCGGGTTGGTCAGAACCATGGAGTATCAAATGTTATGTTTGTCTGCCGGTGACATTGCTAAATGCGTTCTACAACTGCTAAAACATCAAAGGTGGAAAATGATTACCTCAGTAGAGTCAAAGTCAGAAATGTACCTGCGCTGTTCTGAAACTTCCCATCGTCAAAAAAATGTTGAAGGCACTTTGAGCTCCCCTTCCCATTCTAAATTACTTCCCTCATATTAAACAGCGTGAGGGAGTTCACTGAGACCCTGTGCTCATCTTCCTGAGCCCGGGAAGTTGCTGTTTTCTTTTTTTCCTTGTTTTAAGAAGGACCTCTGAAATGCTGCCATAGAAAACATTGTGTTTTGTGTGCCAAAAGAAAATAGCAATCCACGTAGAAACATACTTAGTATAGATGTGTACCTTTATTCTAATATTTACATTGGAGGTAGGTACACTAAGCCTAGCTTACACAATTCAGATTCTGTTTATGAAGTCTTATAGGTAAAATTGGTTTTGAGACAGCCACCAAATCTACATATGGCAAAAGTGGAAAATAACATGACAAAATCTGGCATGCATTGTTTAAAACAACAGCTATATGGGAAAGGCAAAGAGACCTACGAGAATCGCCACATTCTATGCAGAAGAGATTAGGTCACTGGTGTATTAAAAGGAAAGGGGTGGAGAGAACCTGACAACCTGACATGGACAGATGGGACTCTCAATGTGCCAAGGTTGGAAGAAAGAAGAGCGGTAGAGAAGGGCTAGAGTGAGTAGGAGAAAACCGGTGAATAATAGATTGACAAGTGGGGTGTATGTGTGGGCACAGAAGGACTACGTGCTTAAAGTTTTACCATTAATAGCTGGTTTCAGGGATCCAGCAAGAGGGATGGAGAAATCTATGGGGAATAAAGTTCTATTAGGGAAGGATATTATAGGTGAGACAAAAAGAAAAAGGTGTGTTTATAAATGGAAAATTTTATTTTTAGTCTTATTTAAGTGGGTACTGACTAGCCACAGCTTTGGAAGACTTGAAGCATAAATTTAGCATAGAATGTTAAAAATCCTGTTTCTGCTTCAATAACACTCTTCCACAGAAGTAAACGCCCTTTTGAAACCACAAAATGTTAGCATGTCTTCAAGTTTTTGTTATTGGCATTGAATTAATGAACCTCCCTTTTTTTTTTTTTTTTTTTTTTTGGTGGAGCCATAATGAAATTTCCATTGTTCAAACTTTTTAATGTACAAAAAAAAAAAAAAATGGTGACATCATGTGGTTCAACTTAGTACTTCTAGAGTTCTTTTTTTTAAATGCCCCTACTTAAAAAATAAGTAAGGCTACTAAATAAGGTTGCATTTTTTGCATTACTTTTAGATATAATATTATATATTATGTTAAAAGGCTTCAAGATTTTCATCTTTATCCCAAACTAATTTCATTTCAAAGCTAATATTTTTTGTTGATCAGCACAAACTTTCATGAAGTGTCTCTCTCTCCTGTCTTCTCTACCAGGCATCTTTTACTTCAGATCACTATTTTGGATCTACTTTGCTTTTCAGTGTTCTTATGGATCAGATACTCAGCACATCTAATCTTGCTGGCTTACTTTTAGACCTAGTGATATACATGTTGTTAGGCCCTAACCTCTAATTTTAAATGCACATGTTGTTTTCTCATTACAACTTAATGATATGCTAAAGGTAGATCAGTCTTGGCAGATGAAAAGTGAACCTGTGCAGAACACTTTAACACTTCTACAACTGCTAAAACATCAGAGTGAAGTGGTGGTTGCCACGGATTGTAGGGTAGGGAAAATGGAGGGCTGCTATTCAATGGATACAAAGTTTCAGTTACTCAAGATGAGTAAATTGTAAAGATCTGCACTACAACATTGTGCCTATACTTAACAATACTCTATTTTGCATTTAAGACTTTGTCAAGGCCAGGTGCTATGGTACATGCCTATAATACTAGCACTTTGGGATGCTGAGTCAGAAGGATCTCTCAAGCCCAGGAGTTAAAGACCAATCTCTGCAACACAGTGAGACCCCCATCTCTACAAAAAATAAGAAAATTAGCCAGACATGGTGGTGCACACCTGTAGTCCTAGCTACTCAGGAGACTGAGGTGAGAGGATGACTTGAGCCCCAGAGGTCGAGACTGCAGTGAGCCGTGATTGTGCCACTGCACTCCAGCCTGAGTGTCACAGCAAGACCCTGTCTCAAAAAAAACAAACAAAGAAAGAATTTGTTAAAAAGGTAGGTCTCAGGCCGGGCGCGGTGGCTCAAGCCTGTAATCCCAGCACTATGGGAGGCCGAGACGGGCGGATCACGAGGTCAGGAGATCGAGACCATCCTGGCTAACCCGGTGAAACCTCGTCTCTACTAAAAAAATACAGAAAATTAGCCGGGCGAGGTGGTGGCACCTGTAGTCCCAGCTACTTGGGAGGCTGAGGCAGGAGAATGGCATAAACCCGGGAGGCGGAGCTTGCAGTGAGCTGAGATCCGGCCACTGCACTCCAGCCTGGGTGACAGAGCAAGACTCTGTCTCAAAAAAAAAAAAAAGAAGGTAGGTCTCATGTTAAGTGTTCTTACCACAATAAATACTGTTCAGATGACACAATCAACAGCTTAAAAATATTCAATTAACCTTCTATATTTTACTTACCTTCATTGTTTTAGTCATTTTCCCAGATACCTTACTATTATACAATGAATACTTCCAATCAGAGCTTTGTAACTTGTTTTTGGAGAAAGCAGTTAAAGGAATGACATTTCCCTTATAAAAGCTCTGATTTTAGAGTCCTACAGTCTTTTAAAACCCTTAAAAATAAGAAAAGATTCTTTTAAGATTTGCTGCCTGGGGGATAGGACTTTTAGCTACGTTATTGTCATTAACCATGGCTCTTTCTAATGCCAGAATGTCTACACAGTATCTGTACAGAACATCTATATGACCCCTCTGTGGTTGCTGTTATCAATGTTTTTGTTTTTAAAACTACTGAAAATTTAAGAACATAAGATGACACTCTTCCCACCTAGCCCAGTGCAGACAAGAAAAACTAGAAACTAAGTCTCTTGGCAGCTGCTGCTGTTGAAGTCACAGTTCATCATTAGCAACAAAAGGAGATGATCAATGAATAGTTACCAACTATTCAGTTTGTCCACCCAGTTGATGTAAATCACTATTCTCAGCAACATAGTGAGACCACATCTCTACAAAAAATAAGAAAATTAGCTGGGTGTGGTGGCGTACGCCTGTAGTCCCTGCTACTCAGGAGACTGAGGTGGAAGGATGGCTTGGTAGAGAAGACTGAAGGCCCCCAGTTTCAGATCTGGAAAGGCCAAGAGAGAGCATCTCATCCAAGCCCCTCACATTCAGAGGCAGGGACTGAGGCTGTCTCCAAGATCCCAACACTCCCTGTAATATTTTCATTTCATTTATGTTATTTCTTCTGCTTTAGGGACTTTTATTTATTATTTAAGTCCCAGGGAAATGGACGCACCCTTGTACCATCATCCTATTTTATCTTGAAGCAAAGGTTCAAGTTGACTCTAAGGGAAAACAGTTATATTCTCCAATAATGTCTACAGGAGACACAGAACCTACCATCTTTGGCCCGAAGATTCCTGAAAGCATGGTGGATCTGTGGACCTTTGCTTTCTCTGAAGAGGGAGTTGTGTTGCTCCGCAGTAAACACATACAGGAGGCTTGTTTCAGAAGGCTTATTATGGGCCCCTGTATAATTCCGACAGATCAAGAACTATGGGGATGACATAACAGTAGATAGTAGATATCACATAGTAGATATAGAGTATTTAATAGATTCCAGCGGGTTAACACTTAGAGTCAAGACCATAAGGGATACTTATAATTTACTGACTCCTGGAACTTACTTTTAGGCCTCTGCTCTGCTCCAAAAGGTACTGTGTTTATAAGATTTACAAAATTTTATTTCCCTTTTTTCTTAGTACTGAGGGTACAAATCATCATCTGGGATTGAGAAAGAGTGTCAACATTTTTTTTTTTTTAAGAAATGTTCAAAAGGTAGAAGAGCAACTCTAAATATCTCAAGAAATGAGTATACCTAGCAGCTACTGAGACCGCTTCATGCCAGTAGCTGACATACCACCTCTAGTTCTGGATCCCAACTGCTCTGTTCTTAGATGAAGGTGCTACTCTGACAGATAGATGTTAGAACTGGGGAGAGTGGAGCCAGTTCCTAAGCCCAGGCTCCATGGTCTTTCCTTTGTGCACCCTTGATGGTAACTTGGCCAACCAGATCCTTTTGAGTAACTGGAGTGCTGTTTTAGAGCCCTAAACTATAACTAGAGCCTTATAACTTAGAATTGGATCCCCCAATATGCGAATTTACTTTCTAGAAACTGTAATAAGCAGAATCTGTTTTGGTAGAGGAGACAGAAGGCCCCCAATTTCAGATCTGGAAAGGGCAAGAGAGAATATCTAGTCCAAGTCCCTCACATTCAGAGGCAGGGAATGAGGCTCTGCCCGAGATCATCCCACCGTCCCTGTTGTTTGCGCTCTATTTCTTAGGCATTCAGTTTTCATTCCCTTAGCTTTTGCCTCCTTAATTCCTTCAGCTGTTCCTGTCATTTTAACTGTATTTATCATTTCAACTATATTTCTCATTTTGCCAATTTTTACTCCATTGACTCTTATCTCCAATAATTCCTTAAATGAGATGTTCGAAGATGTCACTACTCTTTGAGAAAAATACTTTAATAAAGAATGTTAAGGTAAGACATTTGGTTGAGAAAGCAAATAAGAAGTGACCCTTAGAGAACTCCACTTCTGTAGAAATGAACAGATCACTTAGGAAGAGGTGTAGACAGAAGCAGAGCTTGGTGTGATCTGAATATTAGAAGAAATAATTACCTTGCAAGAAGATAGAAGATGTAGGAGGATTGGGAGAGAGCTGGCCTCAAGCAATTGAGAACCACAAGCCTTTGCTTGTACTGGCTTTGTTATATTAGACAGATAAGAAGAAATACTATAAAGTGAGGAGGTTAGCAAGTTAATAGGTAACTGCTCCATTTTGCAAAATTTGACTAACTCTGACCAGCCTCACTTAAGCTAGTGAAGCTCATTGGTACTCAGCTGAGCAGGCTCCCTATACTACCAGGAAGTGTCAGTGATGGGGATAGGTGGCCAGTCACATGGGACTCTGCTGCTCCTTTTGCCAACCTCTCCCTGACCATTACTGGCACTTCAGGTGATGATCGGGGCTACCTAGACATGTAATCTTAGGAGGGAGTCTCTTTTGCTCCCTCTTCAGCCCAGAACTAAGGTTGGATGTCATGTTTGCCAGTTTTGGACTTAAATATAAAAATGATACATACTTTTCCTGTAGGATTTTTAAAAAGCCATTCCCCATACATTTGCATAAAAAAGGATATATTGCATTTTCACGCAGATCTCCCCTCCTCCCGCATACTCAGAATGGTTCAACCATGCCAGCTTGCTTTCTGTTGGAAAGAAGGTCTCAGCCCCTGTCCCTGCTCCCTCTGGCTGGCTCCTCAGGCTACTGGGTCCTTATTCTGCTTTAAGCCTAGGTCCCTTCGTAGTGGAAGTTTTCCTCAACTCCACTTCCTCTTAGCCCACTTCTAGTCTAAAATCCCCCCCCATTAGTCTAAATTGATATTAATTTAACGGTATTTGTTGAATATCTCTCACCCCAACTAGATTGGGAAGGATCGGCTGACTCTGAAGTCAGCTTTGCTCACTTTTGTACACCCAGCAGTGAGCTTAGATTAAGACATGTTAGTAAGTGCTCTAGTAAATATTTGGTGAATTAATTAATTAAATTCTCACGACTTAGGGTATGACCACTGCCAGTGCTCCTAATTTTGTTTTGCTGGGCAAAACCACATTTTAAGGATGGAAACTTAGCTCTCCATGCTATAATTTGACAGTAGTCAAGGTGTGCAGAAAATGCCAAATGTGTGCTACAGGTACCCTTTTCCTTAATTAGGTCAACATTGTTACAGGACATAACCAGGGAACAAGAACATCAGGTTGAGCCAAACTGTTACCTCCATTCTTTGTAAGTATTGAGCT
Source organism: Trachypithecus francoisi (assembly GCF_009764315.1). Taxonomy (NCBI): domain Eukaryota; kingdom Metazoa; phylum Chordata; class Mammalia; order Primates; family Cercopithecidae; genus Trachypithecus; species Trachypithecus francoisi. Next base: position 29,869,644 of record NW_022681472.1, on the reverse strand, counting down.
GGTCAGTGATACATATGAGAGATTCCCTTCCAGATGTGGAAACTCCAGGAAGCGAAGTTGGCTTAGCTTCCATATTTGACAGCACCAAAACATGTAATATGCCAGAATGCAGGCGCTTTTTTTGGTGGGGGGGGGGGGGGAGCGGGATTTTTCTTGTTTGGGCGTCATTTTTCTTAGACTTAAAGAAAATCATTTAATTTAACACATAAAGTTGGCTGGGATAGAACAGTTATTCACAAGATCACTTGACTTGATTCACATTTCACTCATAAGTAATTAAAACCCAAAGTCAACTATGAGTCAGTGCACATTATGGATCCAAATTAAACTGACTATTACCAGTATCAAAAAAAAGAAAGCCCATTCTCTGCTAAGTTATTATAAATGGCCAGGTCTTTGAAATTCTTAAATTATCCTCAACAAAGGGATCGTTTGCAAGTCAAAGCTGTTTATAAGCTATCTTTATGTCTGTACTGTAATGATAGTGGTTGTGTTATATTTTTAAACAGAAAGTTTAGATCACCTTTTCTATGGATTTTTTTTTCTTCTGGTGCTGTGGTTAATTTTCAGTAAGTATCACAAGTGATTTTTACAGAAAGGGGAAATCCTTCTGATGCCTTCTGAGTCATTTTAATGAATAGACTGTTAAATAGTTAAAGAAATTTTAGGACAAAATCACCTAAAAATGTGGGCATTTATTGCTAAGGAAAGCATTGGTTATTTTCTTTAGTTCTACTACCTGTGTTCTTCCATATCTGCACCTTGACTGCCTGTCACTCTTTGCAACTGTTGTAACCAGTGCTTCTAGGAGCAAATTCTAGAAGCTTGGTTGAAACACCCAGACTCTGAAGTTCAGAAAAGTTATGGTGAACAGGGAGCAATTATTACCTTACCCTTCATGGCAGGGTTGTTTTGAGAATTGAATGGAAGAGTGGGTATCATGGGTCTTTGTAAACTATAAGCCACACATAGCAGTTGTTATTTAGGAAAATGTTACAATCCTAGAAGTACCATTTTCACAAGTGAAAGTTGATAGAAGACCAAGGAGCCAAACTGGAATGGAGGTAAAGATGAAGTGAGAAAGAAAACAGGAAGGGAAGGATTGCGAAGCAGGAATGGGGATAACCAAAGGAAGAGAGTTAAATCTACCGAGTTTGACCACCTGTGTGCAGACATGAGCATGTATCAGAACTCAGCCCATTTTCAGCACCAGATCTGTGTGAAGTCAGCAGGCAATTTTATTTTTTTAAGACTGAAAAGTGAGCAAGGAAATGGCATATGCATTTATATCAACGTATTCTGAAGATAACACAGGATAATGAAGGTCTTACCTTTATATTAAGTATGTTAGTGTAGGCCAGGCATGGTGGCTCACATCCTTAATCACAGCACTTTGGGAGGCTGAGGCGGGCAGATCCCTTGAGGTCAGGAGTTCGAGACCAGCCTGGCCAAAATGGCAAAACCCCGTCTCTACTAAAATTACAAAAATTAGCTGGGCATAGTGGTGGGCACCTGTAATCCCAGCTATTCGGGAGGCTGAGGCAGGAGAATCGCTTGAACCTGGGAGGCAGAGGCTGCAGTGAGCAGAGATCACGCCATTGCACTCCAGCCTGAGCAACAGAGTGAGGTCTCAAAAAAAAAAAAAAAAAAAGTTAGTGTAGATCACCATCATCCTTTTATATTTTATATTGTTATCCTTTATACATTGGGTTGAAACACCCAGACTCTGAACCTCAGAGTCTGGGTGTTTCAACCAAACTTCTGGAATCTGCTCCTAGAAGAACATATAGTTTTCAAATATGTTTCTCTTCTTTATCAAAGAATGTCCATTTCCCATGGGAGAAAGGGGGGTGCCTAGTCTAACTTCCTCACATTTTTTCTGGGCTCTTTAAAGAAAGACATGGTTGTCCATATCAAGGGGCCCAGGAGCAATCATTCAGAATTCTCTCTGTGTGCATGCGCTGAGGGAACAGCTGAAACCAGAAAGAAGATGTAGGTACCAGCTCTGTCCTGCCCACCGCTCCCCCTCAAGCAAGGGTTTAGGCTCGGTTATAATAGCACTGAGAGGTGTGACTTGGAAGCACAGAGAAATTCCTCTGGCCAGCTCCTTTCCTTCAGCTCTGATGTCATATCACTCACCATGCAACGGGCCATTATGCATAACATGGGAACACTTTGTGTTGTGACAGCCTTGTAAAACCTCCTTAGGATATCTCGTTTCTAAAGATCTTTCTTTAAAAAAAAAAAAAAAACTTTCTCCAGCTTTCCCAAGTCCAGGCCCATTCAGACACTCGGAGGCATTGAGATGGACATGTGTTTTAGTGACTGATAAGTAGGTTCAAGAGAATACAAATATAATGAAAATTAGTCTTAGGCCATAATAAATGGGAAGGTCACACAGTTCTCCAGACTTTTAAACCATTAAAAACATGATTTTAAAAACTCAAATTGTGTAGACATGGACTTCCATTTTGATTAAACAGGGAGGGCAAGGAGAAGAGACTCTATAGGGTATGAATGGGATATGAGGCAATATTCAGTTCTGCAGAGACCTACTTAGTGAAAGCTGGCACTGAAGTCTGGAAGGGAAAACTAAAATTTCAGGATGACAATAAGCCAGGTTTTGGGGACACATGTTGACCCTGTTTTAACTGTAGAAGCCTGAGCTTGCTTAAATAGTACAAACTTCAACAGATTCCAGCTCATTTAGCCCTGAAATATGACCCTTTCTCAATAGTACAAATATGAAGAATTAAAGCAGCAATTTCTTTTTAGTATAGCATCATTTGTAATGAAAACCACCCTACTCCTATGTCTTCTGGAAAGCCCCCCAAAATGGAATTGCATTCATATTTTATCCTGTATGCTTTGTGTGAGTTTCAGCTTTGACCTGGAGAAACTCTGTTTTTAAGCAAGTGGCAGAATTCTGCCTGCACGCTGCCATAGCTGGTAGACTTTTCCAAGCAGCAGCTGCCAGGCAGCCGAAGCACCCTGCTCACAACTTTCCATTATGGATTAAGCTGACTCTGCCAATCTCACTTTACTCAAGACACCAAACTGGACGCTTGCAAGACTAGTGCCTTGCAAATCTTTGAGATGCTTTTCTTATTATAGATGAAATATGAACATTGTGTTTAGGAACAGGATCCAACAAATGCCAAAGGTATTTATGTAAGTCATTCAGCTTTAGTACAACAGCCTCTTGAGAAAAAAGTCAAATCAGCTTTTAATAATTTCACCTTTCTGTTTAGTTGCTGTTTCACATTTGTTTGTATAATATGCTAAATTAAAAATAAGCTGCTTTCACAAAAATTTAATTAATATGTAAGGAATCAAGATTGGCTCCCAAATAGTACAACTCTTTGAAGTCAATCTTCTTAGGACTTCCATGTGGGCCAAAAGAAAGTTATTTAAGCCAAGTAAAATACATTAATGCACTTTCTAGCACTTTTAATACAATAGATTGTCAAAGATTAACAAACAATTTTATTATGTTTTTGTTAATTTTTAAACTCAAATATGGTAAAAAATTTTGGTGACTTTTACTGTATTGAATCAATGGAATTTTGATCTCAGTTGCTTGATCTAGAAATCCCTATCAATGCCATTTTTCAAATTGGTGTGGGAACTTTTTTGAATTATTATTTCAAGATTTCAAACCCTCCGTCCATTAGGGAAACATTTGAGATACACGTGGGGAACATGTTTTGACATGTTAAGATAACCCATGGAAGCCAGCAATTTAGGGTTCAAGGATAAGAATGGAAGAGCCTCAGATGATGGGACCTTACTGCCACCTTGTTTCCTCCACCAGCCCCAGACACTTGCTCCCCAGCCCACTTCCTGCTCAGCCCAAATGATTTGAAAATCAGTTGAACTGTGTGGACTGATAGATTACTTTGTAAAGACTCAAACACCCTGGAAGGGGTGATGGTAGCCCGGCCCATTTTATAAGGTTCAGTTCTTAAGAGAAATACCAACCTTAATCATTCTTAGTTACATTAATCCATTACATACAATGGAAATGTAAAATTATGATTAAGGCCTAATCCTTTTCAGCATGGAGTCTGGTTAAGACAGATGAAAAAGCAGTTATTATCCATTGGATTATCAGCACATTACTTAGGTAATGCATAGGAAGGGGTTGATCATAGCCTGCGGCTGGAGGCAAGTATCTGCAGGCTGCATCCAGAATGAGAACCAAAGGATGTGTGGGTATTTTCCAGAAGATAGAGGTGGGTGCAAAGGACAGTGGACCATGTGTATTTGGGGTCTGGTAAAATGTGCAATATGGTTGGAAAAGAGTGCTAGGTGTAGGGTGTTGAGAGATGAGCAGGGTCTCTTGAACCTATAAGGGGGAGTTTGGACATTATCCCAAGGGTAGGGGAAGGCTATTGATAGGTGTTAGGCAGAATTACATCATCATCTTTAGAAAGATGACTCTGGCTGCAGGTGGTATAGGGAATGGGGACAGTAAGGGGCAGTGAAACTGGAGATAAATTAGTCACAGGCTGGGCACAGTGGCTCACACCTTTAATCCCAGCACTTTGGGAGGCTGAGGCAGGAGGATCACTTGAGCCCAGGAGTTTGAGGCTGCAGTAAGCTGTGATCATGCCACTGCATTCCAGCCTGGGTGACAGAGCAACACCCTGTCTCTAAAAATAAAAAAATAGTTATCTGCTAACTAGTAATCTGAGTGACAGCCTATGTGTTGGGCTAAGCTGTGGCAGTGGGATGGAAAGAAGCAAATGATTGAATGAGAGCCTCCCAAGCAGATTCACTAGGACCTGTGGCTGGTTGAGTTAAGCATGGTAAGCCTGGAAAAGGAGTCATCAGAGTGGCTCCAAGTTCCTGGCTTAGCCAACTAATGGATGGTGGTACTGTTTACTCAGAAGGATACCCGATAGGAAGGGACAGATTTAGGGAGGAAGATAAGTTTGGATTTTTGGCTTCTTGAATTTCAAGATGCTAGCCCAAAAGATAATGGGGGAAGATGTATCTGGAACTCAGAGATTTGAGCTGTGCTTGCAGAGCTTGGAGCCAAACCCTGGGGAAGACTCTTATGGGACATGCAGAGAAAGAGGAAATCTGTGTATGTAATACTAGACACAGCTCTTTTTAAGAAGTACAAGTAAAGCAGTTCTCACATGAAGTGACTAGGAATTTGTTGCCTTATGACAATGCAATTCAGGTATCTGAATTTCTATTCTTGAATTTGTGAAGTTATGCTTTCTAAGGTTTGTGCTCAAGGGACCTACCCAGTGAGCAAACTCTGTTGGACTGTTTTTCTTTTTTTTTTTTCTTTTCTTGGCAACCTACTGGAACAAAATATCACTGTCACAAATTATTATACTAAAGAAACATCGGCTGGGCGCGGTGGCTCAAGCCTGTAATCCCAGCACTTTGGGAGGCCGAGACGGGCGGATCACGAGGTCAGGAGATCGAGACCATCCTGGCTAACACGGTGAAACCCCGTCTCTACTAAAAAATACAAAAAACTAGCCGGGCGAGGTGGCGGGCGCCTGTAGTCCCAGCTACTCGGGAGGCTGAGGCAGGAGAATGGCGTAAACCCGGGAGGCGGAGCTTGCAGTGAGCTGAGATCCGGTCACTGCACTCCAGCCTGGGCGACAGAGTGAGACTCCGTCTCAAAAAAAAAAAAAAAAGAAACATCATTTGGCAAACATTTATTTAGTGCCAGCTCTGTCCAAATATGGCACTAGGCCCTGGGAATACAGAGATGAATAAGAAACAAGACCTGTCATTAAAAGGAAATACCCTGCCAGATTCACAGTACCTTTGTGCAACTGGCAGGTGCTGTGGGGCTGCAGGTTGGAGGGACCTACCGAGAGACACCTGTGACCCATCCCGGGTAAGCTCGTCATAGACACTGTCCTGGAGCTCTTCGCACCAGCAGTGCTCCTTGCCTCAATGTCTTCTGCCTTGTCCCCCTCCTTGCCTAAGCCCCGTCAGTCCTTAGCAATTACACTCAAGGTCCATAGCAGGCGTGGACTGCGTTAAGAAACAAAATGTCTCTTCCAGTAAGTAATTTTACACCTGATAACAGGAATGCTATCAATAGAGCACACAAAATATGTGTACAAATGTTATAATGCAAAAGGGAAAATTGCTAGTGGTTTCTTTAAAAAGTTTAAAAAATTATTTCTGCATAGAGTCCATAAGATACAATTTTGGGTGGTAGCAGGATCTTATTAGCAGTATTTGTGTACAGAAACATTAAAGTTAGCAATTCGCAGTAAATGAATGTTTTGGCAGTGTTTCCAGATAGGGAAACAATGTAGATGCTACTAGGTTTCCCCTAAGTGTGTTATGCGCTGGTGCACATTGTTCTCTCCTTGTGGTCTGAGGAGAGTAATTTGGGTGATAACTTTTGGCTATACACAAACAGACCCAAAAGGTCTTGAGTGGTTACCTGCCGTGAATTTGACATCTGTCATCTCATCTCATCCCCATGGCAGCCCTGTGAGTTGGTAGGAAACTGAGGCATAGAAAATTCACATGGCAAGCACACGACAGCGTCAGAGCCCCAAGCCCTTCCCCTCCACTGGGTTTTGAGAATTGGTACAGGAATTTTTTTTGAACCCATAGGTTCATTTTTTTGTACCCTCCTTATGCTCATAAAAGAAGATCTGTCTGGGAACAGCATTATTTAGTCATAGACTTCTTTTGGCCACTGTTTCATTTAACAGACATTGTTCATTCAACAACCACAAATCTTGTGAGCCAAACATTCATAAAAATATAAGGTCAGTATAAAATGGTAAATTCTATAAAAAAAAAAAAAAAAACGATGACAATGCAAAAGAGGGAAGAACACTGAGGGCATATGGGGCTTACAGGGATGAGGCTGAGCCTGTGCACGTGGAGCATGAGTGGAAGTTAGGGTGCAAACAGTGGCCAGTGTTGCATGCAGCAGGAAGATCCTGAGCAAGGGTGGAGTGGAATGAAAGTGTACAGTGTGAGTTCCTGCAAACAATTGGATAGTGGAAGAACGCTTTCTCCAGGAGTGATCTGTCCACCCACTGCAGCAGATCACAAGGGGTGCTGAACATTCTCTAGTCCTCCACCCAGTACTAAATTAATGTTTCTTTGCATGAGGTCCAGAAACTTGCATTTATTACAGACTTCTGAGGTTATTCTTGGGCACACTAAAATTTGGTAAGTGCATTGGGGGTATATGATAGGAAACAAAATTCCCAAGGTTTGGGAGGTGCATTTTCTACTCTTGGCTTTGGGGAGTCTTCAAAGCCAAGAGAAGGGAGCTATCTGCCTTTGAATGGATGGTCTGCCTACTTCATGGAGAAAGAATTTAAGTGGGGCCAGGACTGGAGGCCTGGTCTGTGGAGGAGGTGATAAAAGACTCTGGTTGAGGGCAGGGGTAGCAGAACACAAGGGATACAATTAGCAGGACTTGATGGACTGCAAGTAGTGGGTTAGGAACAGAGGCAAGTCTGAGATGTTGTGTGGCTGATACTCTAATACCCCCATTAGGGTTAATGAAAAAGGTTCATTCATTCCCAGTATATGAGTGATAAATTATTCAATTAGTAAATGTAGTGATTCATTCCCAGTATATGGCTGGTGGGGGAAATGGGGGGGCGCAGTAAGGCCCCATCATTCATATGAAACAAGTAATCTTTCTGGGTCTCTCTTTCTTATCAATAAAACAGGGGTGAGGAAGTAGGAAACTTGACCAGATTGTCATAGAAAACCTGAGTTTGGATCTCTATTCTTTTGTTAATTCCTCTCCTTTCGCCTGTTTTTGAACCTGACTTTACATAACAATACCTATGTTTCTTACAGAAATTACTCAGTAAATGTGGTGAGACATCATTGACATTTTACTTTTCCAACTCCAGATTTTTCCTCAATCAGAAGATGGTATAAAAGGGAAAATGTCCACCTGTGTACTCTTAGGAACAAGATTATAATTGGTTAGGACCCTCTAACCAAAATTAAAACCATTTTGAAGTACCAGTAAACATTCCACACGCACAACTCACCAGTTATTCTTGTTTATATCAGAAGTATTATCAATACTTACACACTTAGTACTGTGCTAGATGTGAAGGGAGAAAAAAGCATGGGCCTGACCCCCACCGCCCCACCCAACACACACACAAGCTTAGAGTCAGAGAAAAATGCATGTACATGGGAGGTAATTAAAAAATAACATGAAGCAGTTCTGTCAGTCCCGTATTTGTTTATTAGTGCTCTGCCACATTCCATGAAGGTTTCATAGTTTATATAAACATCAAAATGGCTAGTCTTCTAGGAATTACAAAAGAGTGGATTGACTTGTTTATAAAGCAGTTCCAAAGACTTTTTACTTGGCCTATAGCCTAGTGATATTTTGTTTTTGTTTTCGTTTTTTTCATGGTACTGTGTGAATTTGACAGTAAAAGCATTTTGAAAAATTATTCTAACTCTTTGCTAGATCAGAGTAACTTTCAGTCCATTGTTGGAACTATGAAAATGTGATTCTAGAGTAAATAGTCACTAATGTTTAATTCCATAAGCGAAAATGAGGGTGAGAAGAACACATTGAAGGGGTTTTCTTTTCTTTTTTTCTTTGAACTTTTCAGTAATGAATCACTTTTGCGGTGTTAAAGTTCAGCTACTAAACTTTATGGTTTAAAAGTTTTCTTTGAATTACAGTTGTTATATTTGTAACAGTTATAGATCTGCCACTGTATTCAGCACCCAATGGTAACATGTTAAAGATATTTCAAGGGAAATAGAAGACATACACCAACAAAGGGTAAAAACAAAACAAGCCTCAGACAAGCACCCCGCTCCCCATAAACAATGTCTATGTAAATATGCATATGTGGCTGTGGTTAAAAGAAAAACTTTAGCCAAATTTAACAGAGTTTAATGGAGCAAAGAACAATTCTCACATCAGGGAGCCACCCGAGCCAGAGTGGGTTCAGAGATTCCAGTGCAGCTGCATAGTTGAAGAAGATTTATAGACAGAAAAAGGAAAGTGAGGTACAGAAACAGCCGATTGGCTGCAGCTCGTCATTTGCCTTATTTGAACACGGCTGGAACCGTTGACCCCCTTTGATTGGCCCAAAACTCAGTGATTGACACAAGAGTAAGCTACAGTCTGTATACAACTCCATTTAGGTTATAGTTCGTGATGTACAGAGAAACCTTTAGGCTGAACGTAAAATACGTGAGGAGGCAGCTTTAGGCTAAACTTAACACCCTAAAGAAATGCTGAATAATGAGAAAAAGGGAGAAATATTAGAGAGTCGAGGTGAATAAAGAAAGTCCCAGTATGATTAGTGTCTGGTGCCAGGAAGAGTTGGTCTGGAATGACTTTGTAAAGAATTTGGTCCTTCAGCAACATTTTAAAGGGAAGCCAAGGCAAGATTTGTTCACAGTGGATGGAAATTTTACCAGGTGGGAGAAGACTACATCTAATGAGGTACAGCCCAAGGAGAAAGAAACCCCCTCAAAGGTAGTGAAGATCACCAGTGTTTATTATTTGTGGGCAGTGTTGTCTTCGTGACTTTTTGTAGTAGGTCTTAATTTTAGCTTCATAGCCTGTTTGATCTTCTCCTCGTATTCTGGGTTGATGTTCCATAATGACTCCCACTGCCAGTAGTAGAACCTGAAAACAAGGATCTTTCATATGCACACAGCTCTCTCATGCCCTCATTCTACCACCAGGAAAAACATCCAGAAAGGTAATAAATTTGGGGAGAACAGCAGTGGTGTGACTACTCATATTTCTGAAAATGAATGCTGTTGTAGGAAAGTTAGGAAAGTGGTGGAGATATTGGACACAGCCCTGTCAGATTTGTACCCTGTAGCTTCATCCTCTTTTGAAAAGTCTTACAACAAACCCACCTGGATTTCGCGTTGCAGTGCTGTCGAGTACAGCTGAGTCATGGCAAGAGAAGAGGACAATTAGATAAGGGGTGCCTGACTATTAAAGGATCTGAAAAACACTAACCAAGGTATTATGCAACACACAAGTGGAAACCGTTTCAGAGTGCCGAGGAAGTTATTAACAGGAGCAAAACAGTATCTGAGGAGAGTGATTTTAGCTACAGTGCTCAAGGTAGATTGCAAGCAGCAGAAGTAGGGGATGAGATCATAAAGGACATGAATAAATGCATATAGGCAATAAAGAACTGCACCCTTGAAATTTTTAAAGGAAAACCCATCTTGTATACAACAACCAGCTATGTACAAGAGAGTTAACACTGTTAATGATGTGAATACAATTAGCTAAGAACATAACTGGCACCATAAAGGCTGATGGAGACATTAGGGGGAGAAAGATCGTGAATCTGATGTGTGGACATTCAAGGTGGAAGATAAAAAAGATAATTTGAGTTTCATGTAAGAACAGTACTTTTTGAAGCTTTGAGCACTTAGCAGCTTCCCGAGGATATGAATAAATCAAAATCGGAGATTGGCACTGTCATTTATAACAGCAATTATTAGAAAAGTGAGTAGAGGGGGCTGGAATAGAGAAATCTCTAAAGAGGAGGAGGCAGAGATGGTGACCTGTGTGTGGAAAGAAGCAGAGAATTATTTTTGTGCTGCTATTAAGACAAAATGCTAGACAACGTTCAATTGTTATAAATGTAATTTCTCTATTTATATAATTTCATCATCTAAAATCAAATTAGCAAATTCTTTTTCTTTATTTATTCTTTCTATTTAATAAGAGTAGTCATCACATTAGATAGCTACACACTATCAAAACTTTAACTCTTCATGCTCTTTGACTACATTTATATAAAAGAATGAAATTCACATCTCTGACTTTCTTTGCCTTAGAAAAGGCATTTTCCAGTTTTGATTAGTTGTGTGCAAAATGGAGCAAAAGAATGAGCACATGGCTGACATGAAGATACTTGTCTTACCAGTTAAGCAGTGTGGAAAACTTTGCAATGGCTAATTTCAGGCCCCAAACGCTGTGGTCTGGGGCTGTACCTCTGGGAGGACATTACTAGGCATTTTAACTGCATGGAGTCAGTAGGGCAAAGAACAGTGAATGAGTTAAGAGTCTTGCGAAGCACACTTGGATGCAGCTTGAGAACAAGAGCAAGGGGAGCTGAGGGTCTGTTTTGTGTTATGTTCTGTGGTACCATCTGTGTCTTTACGTTCCTTAGTCCCTGCTGGAACTTCTCTCATGTTTACTCTGTTTGATGTCCCTCTCTGGTTTGTAATAGAGAATCTATACAGTCTCCAAAGCTGGTCTGGAGCACAGTCCAGCTGCAAATCTTTGGTGATGCCAAGTGTCTGCTTGAGAGGACTCCTTGCCCATCCGAGTCTGATCCATCCTGCTCCTGCAGAGGAACAGCCAGGTGTTGGGTGCATTTGATGAAGTACAAGAGTCTCTGATGGGCAGTCTGATTTTTCTGTTAAGAGAATACTAGTTATGTGAATATTCTGCTCTAGTCCACCAGCAGTTTTTTTTTTACTGTTCATCAAACATGAAAATATGTAAAGAAAAAAATACTTTTACTAAATGATGAACAAATGAGTCAAAATATAAAATTGTTTATGTCCTGAACTCTTCAGGTATCAATTTCTCCTGCAAAATGATATCTTGCATTGGATCATGCCTTATGCTTTCTGTCTATATGTGGACTCTGAGTTAGCCAGAGATGTAAAAGTTTTAAGTTTTCAAGCCATGGAGGTTAAGAAGGGATTTCTTGGATATATTAATTAGCTTGATTTAATAATTCTGCAGTGTATCCATATATCAAAGCATCACGTTATATACTATAAATATATACAATTTTTATTTGTCAATTATATCTTAAGTTGTAAAAGGGGGAAGAGAAGGGATTTCTTGGTAGGAAAAAATGAAATTTTTAGGCAAGTTGATATATTTGCAGGCCCTCCATCAAGCAGCTATGAAGACCTTTAAGAACTTAAAATAGGCTTTGCATAACTGGATTTTCTCATGACATTTTGAAGAATTTTTTCCTTTGAGTTTTCTGTTCCTCCTTTCCCCATTCATTGCATCTCTATGATTAGTATGAAATTCTGCTCACTTAAATTCTAAATAACTTTTAGAAGGCTGAATAAATACTGAACTAGTGAACTTTAAAGCCAGATAGAGTTACTATAAAATATTTTTTTCCAGTAATTAAGCATAAATCTAAAGCAAGTTAGGATCATTTTTAGTGAGAACTAACTTTGGGTTTGTACCCAGAATAAAATGTTTGCTTATACTACTCTGGGAAAGAAAGTGATAATTATGAATAGGTCATTTTTAGATGTCAGTGACTTACTTTATGCTTGTTAGTATATACTATATAGCTAATAAAAATAACTCTGTTTTCTATACCTTGCACGGGACCCGGCATGGATGCCAAGACATTGTAGGCACTCCAAATACTTGGTTTTAATTTATCTCCTTTGAGTTAATATTCTTCCTTGGAGATTTGGAATAGGCAGTATTAGGCTAAGATTTAATCAGGTTTCTGACAGTTCATATATTAGCCCAATACTCCGTGTGTGTGTGTGTGTGTGTGTGTGTGTGTGTGTGTGTCCTTACTGAGATTGCTGCATACCAGTTGTTCCATTTAGTGGAAATGGTGATTATTCGTTTCTGAAAGTCGTTTGTGGTTAGTGACAATGATTTCACAGGACTCGGGTAAAACACACACGCAACGCCTGAGTGGTTTGAGATAAAACCAATGAGTTGCAGTTTTGGAGGTTTTGTTGACGCATGACCTGGGGACTATACCCACTCCTTGAACAGGTTTCAAATCAAGACATAGGAGCAAGAACCCAAAAGGCCCATCTGCAGTCTAACTGCAAGAGAATATCCTGCTTTTCCTCAGAATACTAGTCCTTCCCTATGTTTAGGGCCAAGAATGCCAGAAAGACTCAGGGACCTTATTAAACTGAGCTAAGGGGGGAAAATTTCATTCAAGTGTCGTCTATGAGATCTGTTAAGCCTTAGATTTCTTACCCAGAAAATGGGATGAGTTGGTACTCAGCTAACAGGAGTTTAGGAGAATTAAATGAGATCAAGTATATGTTAGCGCCCTTGACACAGTGAGTAGCACTTAATAGGTGCTAAATAAACTGTTACAGCCAATAATTGTTAAATATTTTCATGCCAAGTATTGTGAAAAGACAGTCTTTGTCCTCAGAGTGTTCTGGGCCAAGAAATTGAAAAAGCCAACATATAATATATGATGTGATGAGAGCTGTGATGTAGCAAAGAACTATATATACACACATATAGAACTATATACACACAGTCATACATATAGTCACATGGGTGACTATATCATTGATGTATACATGAGCCCAGCAGAGGGTCCCTAATCACTTGGAGGAACCAAGAGACTTTCTAGAGACTTGAGTCTTCAGCAGGGCCTGGAGGAAACCAGTAGGAGTTTCTAGAAATAGGGGAAGAAAAGCTTTCCAAGCAGAGGGACCTGCATTGGCAAAAGCATGGAGAATTAGGAGCTCTCATCTGTTTCTTCCCTGCTAAAGTGCTATTGTCATTCAAACTTGTGTAGGTCCAGGGCACAGAGAAGCAGCACGTGTGGTTAGTGGTTAAGCACACACTCTGTGCCACCAGACATTCGTTTAGACCCTGGCCCTGCCAATGCTGTGAGTTGGGCAGATGGCTTAACCTTTCCACGTCTCAGGCTCCCTCATCAGCAAAATGGGAAAAAAACAGCAATAGCTACTCAGAGGACCAGTGTGAAAATTTAAAGAGTTAATAATTTGAAGTAGAAAGTGGACACTAAATATTTCATGTTAGAGTAAATGTTGTGATCATTTGAACCAGCATTTTCCACATACCTGCTCTATGTAAAGCATGTACAGTAGGTGCCTTGGGAGAAACCAAAATGAAAAAGATATGGACTGTATCTTCCAGGAAATTTATAACCAAGAAACAGATGAATATGTAAACAACTAGCAGTGCAGCTTGAAATTGAGTAATAGCTACATGGAGGTTCAGACAATGTGTGGGAGCATCACCAAAAAAGAAATTTGTTCTGAGGAAGAGGAAGAATTCTTGTGAGAAGAGAGATTGGTGTAGAATTTGTGCCTAGTGCTCATTTTGACTTGCTTTGTCTTGGTCGTACGTGAATCAGGACAGGGACGTCTGGGCCTGCTGTTGGCCTTGTTTCCTCACCGTGGCCGACTTTGTCTTGGCTTCTCTCTAGTCTACCTGGACAGTGTTCAAATCTTTCACTTAGAGTGAAGCTGGAAAGGTGAATAAGATAGGTTTGATTTATCAGTTTTATCACTCAGCTGCTTGAAGGAGGTGCAGAAGGAGCAGGAGCTGAGAGGGCAGGCAGCACCTGGGGAACTTTATCTTCAGTGAGAAGAAATTAGGCTACAGAGGAGTCCCCAGGCCCTGGCTGTGGAGCACATTGGCATAATTCCCCTTATGGCCATTTGTGCTCCTGCCTCCCGCGTTCAGATGCAGGATTTCTCCCACAACCAGCCCCCTAGGACAGACCAGAGTGCGGCCTGCATTGTGTTTTGGAAGTCGGGGCTGAGATGAAGGCAGCCCCTGCAGTTAAGGGGGACCCTGGTCTGTGCCCTACAGAAGAGACACCCCATGCCCAACCTAGGAGCTGCTGGCTCTTGAATGCGAGGTTGGTGTCAGTTGGCCCCCTGTGTCTTTGTCTTCCAACAATGGAGTCTAGACTACCCTATTTTTGCCAGAACTATCTCATGGGCAGTGGTCTAAGCCTGGCACAGTCTCATAGTTTCAGCTCTGATAAAGTGCCCTCCCCTGTTTATGGTCAGTCTGGTCCTGGAAGGAGAGGTGGTAAGTCAACTCTAATTCAATTATGGTTGCCAGAAATCAAAGAAGTGAATGTGAGTTCCATCACCAAGTGTTACAGAAGGCAGAAAAGGCAAAGCATGCCTGTAAAATCTTTAACATGACAGCCTGGTTTTTGCTGAGAGAAATTTAGGGAATTATTTTGAAATATTTCTGCAAGATGGGGTAGTGGTTTGTTCAGCTGTGCAACTTGAGATCTTGGTTCTGTCACTTTAAGTGGCCTTGAGCAACCGGTTTCACCTCTCCAAGCCTTAGTTTCCCCATCTGTAAAATGGGCATGATATTTAGTGGCCCCTCCTCACAGGGTTAGAATGAGTGCTTGATGAGTTGGTGTGTGTTAAGTGTTTGGAACGGTGCCCAACGCTGGTAAACTCTGTGCAGGTGTGAGCCCTTACTCGTATGGGTCACATCAAGAGATTTTTGGTGAATTTGTTTTCCTGCTGCCACACTGGGCCTATCCGAGGATACAGTAGTGTCTTTGAGGCATTATCCAAGGCTTTTGTGAAGTACAGGTCATAATATATATTTTTTCAGTTACTGGATTAGCAGTAGAAGTTAATTGGCAATCAGGTCTCTAAGAAAAATAACTGTACAGGATCCTACTCAAATTCTGGAAAAGGGTAAATGATTTTCTCCTAATACTTTGCATACAAATATGAAGAAAACTCCCAGCCTGCAGTTTGTATGACCACACCTCTGTTTGACATTCCCAAAGGCTGCTCCAGGGTGTGTGCAAACTGTGGCTCTAAAGACAGATTTCTTTGATGAAGGGTTCCTCTTTAAAACTCGGACCAGCCCGATTTCACCCCTGCCTGCCATCTGCTATGAAGTTTAAACAGCTATGAGCTGAACACCTGTGTCTTTGTCTTGCTTTTTGCCTTGCTAAACAGGACTTGATTGGACTTCCCTTTTCAACACAATTGCCCACCTACACATCTACATTTCTGTGTTGCTGCCTCATATGGCTTTGATCAACCTATTCAGAAGAAATAGAATTTAAAGTACGAGAAAGTAGCATTAAAGTTCAGTAGGAAATTCTCCTTACACTACTTTTCTGGGTTTTTTTGTTTTTGTTTTTGTTTTATTTTGTTTTTTGTTTTGTTTTTTAACAGCAATGTGAAATGTCTGTGTTAAGATTATTAAAACATCTTCATTTTACCCGTTTGTAAGTGTGTCTGTTTAGGCTTTAAGGAAATAACTGAAGCCATTCTTTTCCCCCATATGCAGTTAGGTAAACTGCAATCTGCAAAATATCATCAGAAGAATTAGGTAAAACACAGGGAGCTAGAAGTCAGTGCCCACAGCCCCCTCCGCCATGGGTATTAGTGGCAGTTCATGGAAGACCTAGACCAAGCCCCTTGCTTATTGGCCATTTGATGTTGCTTCCTCGAGTAAACACTGCTGGGTATTCAGGGGGTTCCAAGTGAGCATGGAATAGTGCCAGCTCTCAAGTGGCGTACTAGTTAGTAGTGGAACATTCCACATCACTGTGATACAAGGTGGAGAGTAAGTGCCATGAGGAAATCAGTTGTGTTTTTCAGAACCTTTTTTTTTTCTGTTTATTATTAGTAGTATTATTATACCTTAAGTTCTAGGGTACATGTGCACAACATGCAGGTTTGTTACATATGTATACATGTGCCATGTTAGTGTGCTGCACCCATTAACTTGTCATTTACATTAGGTATATCTCCTAATGCTATCCCTCCCCTGTCCCCCCACCCAATGACAGGCCCAAGTGTGTGATGTTTCCCACCCTGTGTCCAAGTGTTCTCATTGTTCAATTCCCACCTATGAGTGAGAACATGCGGTGTTTGGTTTTCTGTCCTTGCAATAGTTGGCTGAGAATGATGGTTTCCAGCATCATCCATGTCCCTACAAAGGACATGAACTCATCCTTTTTTATGGCTGCATAGTATTCCATGGTGTATATGTGCCACATTTCTTAATCCAGTCTATCATTGATGGACATTTGCGTTGGTTCCAAGTCTTTGCTATTGTGAATAGTGCCACAATAAACATATGTGTGCATGTGTCTTTATAGCAGCATGATTTATAATCCTTTGGGTATATACCCAGTAATGGGATGACTGGGTCAAATGGTATTTCTAGTTCTAGATCCTTGAGGAATCGCCACACTGTCTTCCACAATGGTTGAACTAGTTTACAGTCCCACCAACAGTGTAAAAGTGTTCCTATTTCTCCACATCCTCTCCAGCACCTGTTGTTTCCTGACTTTTTAATGATTGCCATTCTAACTGGTGTGAGATGGTATCTCATTGTGGTTTTGATTTGCATTTCTCTGATAGCCAGTGATGATGAGCATTTTTTCATGTGTCTGTTGGCTGTATGAATGTCTTCTTTTGAGAAGTGTCTGTTCATATCCTTTGCTCACTTTTTGATGGGGTTGTTTGATTTTTTTCTTGTAAATGTGTTCTTTGTAGATTCTGGATATTAGCCCTTTGTCAGATGGGTAGACTACAAAAATTTTCTCCCATTCTGTAGGTTGCCTGTTCACTCTGATGGTAGTTCCTTTTGCTATGCAGAAGCTCTTTAGTTTAATTAGATCTCATTTGTCAATTTTGACTTTTGTTGCCACTGCTTTTGGTGTTTTAGTGATGAAGTCCTTGTCCATGCCTATGTCCTGAATCGTATTGCCTAGGTTTTCTTCTAGGGTTTTTATGGTTTTAGGTCTAACATTAAAGCCTTTAATCCATCTTGAATTATTTTTTGTATAAGGTGTAAGGAAGGGATCCAGTTTCAGCTTTCTACATATGGCAAGCCAGTTTTCCCTGCACCATTTATTAAATAGGGAATCCTTTCCCCATTTCTTGTTTTTGTCATGTTTGTCAAGATCAGATGGTTGTAGATGTGTGGTATTACTTCTGAGGGCTCTGTTCTGTTCCATTGGTCTATATCTCTGTTTTGGTACCAGTACCATGCTGTTTTGGTTACTGTAGCCTTGTAGTATATTTCGGTTACTGTAGCCTTGTAGATGTGTGGTATTATTTCTGAGGGCTCTGTTCTGTTCCATTGGTCTATATCTCTGTTTTGGTACCAGTACCATGCTGTTTTGGTTACTGTAGCCTTGTAGTATAGTTTGAAGTCAGGTAGCGTGATACCTCCAGCTTTGTTCTTTTGGTTTAGGATTGTCTTGGCAATGTGGGGTCTTTTGTGGTTCCATATGAACTTTAAAGTAGTTTTTTCCAATTCTGTGAAGAAAGTCATTGGTAGCCTGATGGGGATGGCATTGAATCTATAAATTACCTTGGGCAGTATGGCCATTTTCATGCTTTTTTTTTTTTTTTTTTGAGACGGTGTCTGGCTCTGTCGCCCAGGCTGGAGTGCAGTGGCCGGATCTCAGCTCACTGCAAGCTCCGCCTCCTGGGTTTACGCCATTCTCCTGCCTCAGCCTCCGGAGTAGCTGGGACTACAGGCGCCCGCCACCTCGCCCGGCTAGTTTTTTGTTTTGTTTTTTTTTTTTAAGTAGAGACGGAGTTTCACCGTGTTAGCCAGGATGGTCTCGATCTCCTGACCTCGTGATCCACCCGTCTCGGCCTCCCAAAGTGCTGAGATTACAGGCTTGAGCCACCGCGCCCGGCCATTTTCATGCTATTGACTCTTCCTATCCATGAGCATGGAATGTTCTTCCATTTGTTTGTGTCCTCTTTTATTTCATTAAGCAGTGGTTTGTAGTTCTCCTTGAAGAGGTCCTTCACATCCCTTGTAAGTTGGATTCCTAGGTATTTTATTCTCTTTGTAGCAATTGTGAATGGGAGTTCACTCATGATTTGGCTCTCTGTTTGTCTGTTATTGGTGTATTGGAATGCTTGTGATTTTTGCCATTGATTTTGTATCCTGAGACTTTGCTGAAGTTGCTTATCAGCTTAAGGAGATTTTGGGCTGAGATGATGGGGTTTTCTAAATACACAATCATGTCATCTGCAAACAGGGACAATTTGACCTCCTCTTTTCCTAATTTAATACCCTTTATTTCTTTCTCCTGCGTGATTGCCCTAGCCAGAACTTCCAACACTGTGTTGAATAGGAGTGGTGAGAGAGGGCATCCCTGTCTTGTGCCAGCTTTCAGAGGGAATGCTTCCAGTTTTTGCCCATTCACTATGATATTGGCTGTGAATTTTAGACCTGTATTCCTGATGAACATTGATGCAAAAATCCTCAATGAAATACTGGCAAACCGAATCCCGCAGCACATCAAAAAGCTTATCCACCACGGTCAAGTTGGCTTCATCCCTGGGATGCAAGGCTGGTTCAACATATGCAAATCAATAAATGTAATCCATCACATAAACAGAACCAAAGACAAAAGCCACATGATTATCTCAATAGATATAGAAAAGGCCTTCGACAAAATTCAGCAGCCCTTCATGCTAAAAACTCTCAGTAAACTAGGTATTGATGGGACGTGTCTCAAAATAATAAGAGCTATTTCAGAACCTTTTAAGTGTGAAGTAATGTTCATAAGGGCAAAGGGCTTATCCATGTGGCAGCATCAGAAAAGGTCATGGGGAAAGGGGAGTTAGAAATGGATCTTGAGGCCGGGCGCGGTGGCTCAAGCCTGTAATCCCAGCACTTTGGGAGGCCGAGACGGGCGGATCACAAGGTCAGGAGATCGAGACCATCCTGGCTAACACAGTGAAACCCCATCTCTACTAAAAAATACAAAAACTAGCCGGGCGAGGTGGCGGGCGCCTGTAGTCCCAGCTACTCGGGAGGCTGAGGCAGGAGAATGGCGTAAACCCGGGAGGCGGAGCTTGCAGTGAGCTGAGATCCGGCCACTGCACTCCAGTCCGGGCGACAGAGCAAGACTCCGCCTCAAAAAAAAAAAAAAAAAAAAAAAAAGAAATGGATCTTGAACCATGACAAGGATTTGGGCAGGTAGAAATGGGGAGAGAGTGTTCTAAACAGAGCAAAGAGGATGAGAAAAGGGCACCAGTGCAGGTGCTGGGGGTGCCAGCAGCACTGTGGGAACACCAGTTCTTAGTGTGCTACTGCAGGGTTATGTTTATTGCATATTTTTAATTTAAATACCTTTAGGATTATCTCCTCCTTGTTTTTCAATCAAAGCATGAATTACCATTATTAATATGTTAGCCTGTCCTCGCTAAGATGGTGTTACCTTTCTCTGAAGAAGGCTGTGCTGTAGCTAGTGGTGTCAGTGGAATGGACATAGGCATTGCCAGACTGCAGTGGTGTTAGGCCATAGTAGCCATTTCCTATTAATCGTGTAAAGAAATGAAAATCAAATCTGACTGGACTGTTGCTTCATTTTCTCAAAACAGGAGTTTCTATAGAAAACAACCTTTCCCGTTACTGAAGATTGCTTGGTTTATAGGGTCCTGTGGTTTTAGTATAGATGTGTTTCCTTGGACTAGTTTCTATCTTTCAGAGTTTATGCTGCAGCTTCCCCACTCCCTTCACAGATGGGTGGGCCCACATTGACCCAGCAGTAAACTCTTAGGTAAAGTCTTCACTCCATGCACAAAAGAAGGGCATAGTTTGAGTGTCATTTTTAAGGCCAAGTCAACTCTCTACATACTTAAAATATCTACAAGCTTTTACCTGAAATGTGCAAACAAAAGGTTATTCAAATAACCTAAGATTGTTACAGTTACATAAGTCCGTGGTTTCACACCCTCTGTTTATTTACTATTAGGTTGGTGCAAAAGTAATTGCTATTTTTGCACCAACCTAATTAATTGCAAAAACTGCAATTACTTTTGCACCAACCTGGATATTTACCAAAGATGACATACATTCTCTTGAGAAATTGTCCATGGGCTTAACTCTGCGTTTCACTTTCCTAGTAAAGCATTTCCTTGACTATTCCTGTGCTCCTTCACTATCCTTTCCTTCTCCGTCTTGCTTTTTCTTGCCTTCTACCTACATTTGCCATTCCTGCCCACCCCCATTTTCTTACTCTTCCCACCTCCCCACTTATAGACTACAATCCTCTGTCCTTCTGGATGTCTGGCTCTACTTTCCCCATTTTCACCCCAAAGTCGTTCATCGATCTAGTTCATTTACTGGATGTTGATTGAGAGCTTACTCCATGCTCATGACGTGCATGTTGTTGAAGAAATGGGTTTTCAGAGGCAGCCCTTGGGTGAGACAAATAAGTACACAGCCAATTGCAAGGCATAAGTGCCGGTGCAGCTGAAATTCTGCTGCAGAGGGCGGCGGAGGCTTAGCAACCCACGGAGGATGGGAAGATGAAACCTGTCCTCCCCAAAGCCCCTCCTGGGGCTGCTTTTCCACCTGCCTCCATCTGCCCTCTTCTCCATGGCATTCAATACAGACCTCTGTTTTGGTGTAATACTTATTAGACAGTATTGTACTGAGTCCAACCAGTTCTCTTTAATAACTGTGTACCTTGCAGATAGGACACATCCAATAAACTGTGACTTCCCTAGAGTTATTTTTCTCTGCAGTAAAGTGAGACTGGTGACTTAGAATTATTGTCAGGGGTTTTCTAGCTGAAAAAAAAATATTGTCACCTAAAACAAGTACATATTTGTGTTGAAAATTACATAGATGTTTTCTCTTTAGTTTGTGATTATAGGGACATAGTTTAAAAGTGAATTTCTTCAGTAAGATTAATTTCCAAGAAAAAAAGTTATTTTGTTTCTTTTTTGCTGGTTTTGAATGCAGCTGTTTGTTACCAGTGCCAAAACAGTGCATGTGAATGAAATGTATAGTCAGAGGGAAATTTCACGTCACTGGGTGGAATTTCACCCTTCTTTAAAAGTCTCCACTTTCTGCCTTAAAAAAAAAAAAAAAGAAAGAAACTGGACTAATTGTTAAATCGTATGTGTAAACTAATGCAATTTAGTGACCTTCTCAGAAATCATTTTGAAGTGATTTCAAGAATTCTAGGAAAAAGATCTAGGCTGTTTCTAAATGTAGTAGCCTGTGATTTTTAAAGATTTCAACCCTAGGTACTTTGGACTCATAATAATCAGTAGATAACCTTTTTCCTTAACATTACAAGAAAAAAAATGTAATTTTTAACTCACAGTCATTATTTTTTTTTTTTTTTTGAGACAGAGTCTCGCTCTGTTGTCCAGTCGAGTGCGATGGCGCAATCTCAGCTCAGTTCAACCTCTGCCTCCCAGGTTCAGGTGATTCTCATGCCTCAGCCTCCCAAGTAGCTGTGATTACAGGCACGCACCACCACAGCTAACTTTTGTATTTGTAGGAGAGATGGGGTTTCACCGTGTTGGCCAGGCTGGTCTCAAACTCCTGAACTCAGGTGATCCGCCTGCCTCAGCCTCCCAAAGTGCTAGGATTACAGGTGTGAGCAACCACACCTGGCCAACTCACAGTAGTTCTTATTAAACCATTTCTTATGCATGCAAGAGCTCCAAAAGCGTTACCGGGTTTTCTCCACCACAAGTGCCTGTTTCAGCACTTGCGAGTTATAAATTCAAAGTAGCTCCCTGTTAGCCCAGGGTTCTATCTCCTACATAGACTCTTGTCATTACAGGTGGTGTGTGAGTCTTCAAAAGCCTGCCTTGATTATTTTTTCCATTTTATTTTCCATTTTCCTGGGAAATGATCGTGTTTTATAAGCTTAATTCAGTTTGGCAAATATTTATCACTTACTGTTTGAGCAAGCCCTGGAAGGCTCTTTAGGAAGATCAGACATACACACCATTTAACTACCCATCAATGCAAGAAAAACTGTAACAAGTAAAAATTTTAAAACCAGATTATTTTATTTCTGCTTTCATGAATTTCCAGTGTAATGGAGAAGATAAGAGAAATAAGTAAGCATGTATCTGGTCAATTACTTATATGTTTGATAGAGTTACAGACATAATTATAACATCAGATAGGTTAGGGAGACACAAGTTTCATTTAAGAAATGAACTGTAGGGGAAGGTAGTGGGGAAGAGGGATCAGGAGAGGCTGGCCAATCGGTACAAAGTTACAGTTAGGAAGTATAAGTCCTGGTGTTTTGTTGCACAGTGGGGTGCCTCTGGCAAACAACATTGTAGTGTAGACTTTTAAGATAGCTAGAAGAGAAGATTTTGAAAGTTATCACCACTAAGAAATGATAAATGTTTAAAGTAATAAATACAGTAATGACCATGATTTGATCATTATGCAATGTATACACTCATTGAAACATCACACTGTACCCCATAAATGTGCACAATCATTATGTCAATTATCAATATTAAAAATTAATTTTAAGAAGAAAAGCAGAAAAAAAACTGTTGACAGTGTTTTAAAGGAAAGGACAGCTACATTGGAAAGACTTGGTAATGTGTAAGGTGACAGTCAAGAGAAATGGGAGTTTATGGTGACCGGCAGGATGTGGATCAAGGTAACCACCAGCAATGGGTGTGAAGCATTGCATATGAAAGTCTTGTTAACAGGATGTATTTTAAATAGACGAGATTCTTGCCCTATATTTACAAGTGATTATTTTAAAACATTTAACTCCGTATTTTTTGAATAAACGATATATGTTCATGGTTCAAAATTTTAAAGTACAAAATGGTATAGATTGAGTGATAAATCTCCTCCTCACTCCAGCTGACTACGTCCTTTCCCTGAAGGCAGTGAAGTATCTTCATAAAATTTTTTCTGATGTTTACATATATGGAAATATGTTTTATCCTCTTTGATGCAGATGGTTACATGCTCCAAGTCCATAATTGCTATCCGAAACTTTTTGGGTCCAGATATGTTTTAGAATTCAGAACTGGATTTTAGAAAAGCAACATGTTGCATATAATACAGATTACATAATATCCCCAGGGGGTCTGAGCAGCACCAAGTAATCAGACACATTAATTCTCCAGGGAAACTGAATAGTCACACTAAGTGGGATAAAGAAGAATCATAAATAGCCTCATGTCAGTTGCATTCAGGTGTTACTGTCAAGTTTTGACACTAAATTTATAAAAAGGAAATTTTGGTTTTTAAAGCCTTCAAGATCTTAGAGTTGCAGATAAAGGATTCTAGCTCAGAAAACACTGCATCCTAGTTTGTTTGTTTTTTTTTAATTTAACAATATACTATATATTGGAATTCATTCCATAAAGAGCTTCTTCATTCTAGAAGTAGTACTGGCATACATGCTAGACTTGTAGGAAATATTTTAAATACATATAGTATTTATATGTAGTATTTATATGGAAAAATTCATATAGTATTATAGTATTTATATGGAAAAATTCATTTGTGTGTGTGTATGTGTGTATGTGCAGTTAATAGCAGAATCAGGTCTAGATCAAGTCACTAACTTTGAGTGTAAGGTTCTTTACAACATCATAATGCCTGCTGGTTTAAAAAAAAAAATCTCCAGTTAGAGATAGTAACCATAGGCTGGGCGCAGGGGCCCACACCTGCACTTTGGGAGGCTGAGGTGGGTGGATTACGAGGTCAGGAGTTCGAGACCAGCCTGAACAACATTGTGAAACCCCATCTCTACTAAAAATACAAAAATCAGCCTGGTGTGGTGGCGCCTGCCTGTAATCCCAGCTACTCAGGAGGCTGAGGCAGGAGAATCACTTGAACCCATGAGGCGGAGGTTGCAGTGAGCTGAGATTGCGCCACTGCACTCCAGCCTGGGCGACAGAGTGAGACTTTGTCTTAAAAAAAAAAAAAAAGGAAAGAAAGAAAGAAATAGTAACCATACCGGCGTACCGGTCTATGAAAAAAAAATGTAGTTTAACCAAGCTAATAGAGTAATAATATTCAATATTATAACTTGTTTAGTGTTGGGGGAAAAAAGCCTTAAGAACTGGAACTCAATTTGTATTATTCCTTATGAGAAATCTTTTGCCAGGTAAATATATTCAGATTTATTTATAATATCATTATCTTTATTCTTTGTAGGAAAGTTGCTAGTAGGAAAGGTTGTTTCAATAATGGAGACTTTTTTTTAATTGGTGTGTCAGCAGATGACTGAAAGGAGAAAGCCTTGTAATAGCATGCACAGTTGTCACTGTGCACCGGTGTTTCAGCAGAGAAGTCTGACTAAATAAGGCAATGCCCAAGTGAGCCTTATCAGCGTTTGACCGGAATACAGGCTAGCTAGCTGATATACACCACCCAGCCACTCTCTCCGCAATCCCTTAACTTCTCAGCAGATGTGCGTTCATCACGTCAAAAGTTACTACCTACAGTGCTGGAAGATGTTGCACCTGCATTTTATTTTATAAAAAGTTGAATAAGAATGAAACATAAGTCTCTAGAGAGGATAAAGGAGAGAGTTCAGTTTACTGTTCCAAAAATGTGTTATGCATGTAAGCATACTTATTTTTAGTGATGTGTCAGTAGGGAGTTTGTTTAGGAGTTCATTCACCAGCCCTGGCTCCTGAGGGCTTTTTCCCCAACCACCACAGCCCTCCCCAGCTGGCCTGAGGTTAAGAGACAGGAGGACTCCGGGGTCCAAGGGAAGGAAATTTGCAATCACTGCCACCCCTTGAATCCCCTGGGTGGAGAGAAGGAATGTAAGGAAAAGAAGAACGACTCAGACTTTAAATCCTATCCAAACGCTAGCTTGCCACTGTTCTTTTCATTTCCTCCATCTCTTTGCTCTGTGGTGTTTATATTCTGTCAGTCTATATATTTATAAAAAGAAAAAGGAGCATTTTTATGGGACTAAATCCAAGAGTTCAATTCTAATGCCAACAAGTACCACTTTCAGTGTATGTTAGTATTCAAGCTGCAATCTGGGCTTCTAATCAGGGCTTGGGGAGGGGGAGCTATGTGTGCACTCGGCACGCTGTTAAAGAAGTTTCTGAAACTGATGATTGTATATTATACCACTATAAAATAAAAATAGAACGAAAAGATAAAAATGAGTGTGTAGAGCCAAAGCTCTAAGTTAGATTCATAACTTGTATTCATCCTCTGCCTACCTATATTTCTGCCCATCTTTCCTCCTTCCCACCTTCCTTTCCCTTTTCTTAACCTTTCAGTGTAGAGAGTTGACGTCATCACAGCCCTCCATTTCTGGCTTGCTATATGCAACCATCAGGGCAAAGCCCCTGTCTTGCGCGCCCTGTTTCCCATTCCCCTGTATAAGCACTCAGTAATATGTTTATTATATGTCATGTATTATGTAGACAATGAAAAATGTAGTGTTTTCTTTATTTTTTTAGTTTATGTAAAGGCTACTATGCCACACAGGCCATTTTCTTTTATTTATAATTTAAACATATATATTTAAGATATTAACAACATTTTATATTTTACATGCATTTTAAGTTGTATTTGTATGTACTTTTCACCACTCAACACCGTTTTAAGATTTATCCATGCAGCCATATGTACACCTGGTTCGTTCTGACTGCTGCATAGTAAAGTCTACGTACACGTTTTACTTACCACTCCCCTAATAACCCCTAATGCCCCACTGTCATAAGTATTGCTACAATAAACATTGTTTAACTGTCTTTTAAAAGTCAAGATGCCCTTCATTAAAATACCTCTAGTAAAATATTGTACCCATTTAAATTCATTTATTATGTTTAAATGACACATATAATTGTACATATTTATAGAGAACAGTGTGATATTTTGATACATGTATACAATGTGTAATGATCTAATCAGAGTAATTAGGAAATTCATCACGTCAAACGTTTATCATTCCTTTGTGTTGGAAACATTCCCAGTCCACTCTTGTAGCTATTTGAAAATACATAATGAATTGTTAACTGTAGTCACCCTGTAGTGCTATAGAACACTAGAACGTATTTCTCCTACCTAACTGTAATTTTGCCTCAGTTAACCTCCTCTGGCTATCCTCGTCTCCCTCCTCACCTTCTTCACCTCTGTTAACCACTATTCTACTCTACGTCTATGAGATTAACTTTTTTAGCTTCCACAAAAGAATGAGACCATGTGGTATTTACCTTTCTGTGCCTGGCTTATTTTCAAATATGTACATTCTAAAACTCTTAATTTAAAATGTTTTCCTGCAGTTTAAAAGACTGTTGGTATCCACCTCAGCATGCATGCATATTCATGACATCTCTGTCCCAATGGCACAGAAAAAAACTTAAACTTTCCAATGGGCTATAGAATACATTCTGTGGTTGGGCAGATTGCCCCAAGTGTTCTGTTTTAGAATAAAACATTCACACATCTTTTGAGTAATAGCTTTGGGTCTTTGATAGAGAAAACTTGGTGGAAGATCTAGACTGGTAGGCATGCAAGGGGAATTGATTTTATCCACACTCAGTGAATAACTCAGTGATTTAAGATAGTGGAGTGTGGGAAGAACACATGCTTTGGGGTAAAGCAAAGTCTTGACTCCACCTTGGGCAAGTAAATTAGCTTCCCTGAGCCTTGGTGTCATCATCAATAACCTTAGGATACTGATAGGGAAATCAAAAGGATTAGGTAGGTTCATGTATGAGCTCGATCTTGTGTAATGCCTGATGCATGGTGATCCTTTCAACACAGGGAACTATGGAACATTTGGAAAGTCTCCTAACCTCAGGTTGAATTAGACAGCTTCTTAAGCATGTTTCCAAGAGCCGGTTTGGGCATTTCTGTGTAGCCTTTCCCCATCTTCCAGTGTGTTATAATGTCAAAGGTGGCTGCCATTCAGCTCTCCTGGGAAGGAAGAGGCTGGCAGTGGGTGTACCAGTGGTTATAAGAAAAGGGCAGGGTGTGGGAGGGGGAAATCCAAGAAGATTTATCGCATGACCTAAGACCACAGAAGTATGAATGTGAGGGGATAGTTGTGGAATGAGTCAGGTCAGGGTTGGGGTAGCTCCTACTAACCACACAGGACAGATGAGAACGAATCTGGAAGACATCACAGTGATCCTTAGTCTTGGAATTTGGATCCCCTGCAATCAGAACTCTTAGCATCTTTTATAGACTCTCATGAAAGCGAAATGTTCATATCAAACATGAGTTAGAAAATTGTCCATAGTCACTTGTTTCTAAAGAAGTATGGGGCTATTTCAGTGTGTTGGGTACTAAGGCTAGGTCTGTCCAACTGAAATTATTGGGTAGACACATCTGTCCACTTAATATTTTCATAACTCTTAACCAAACTGGCTCACTGAGGGATCAGTAGGATTTTTCCTCCTACTATATTAAATGAAGACTTACATGTCCAAGTAACCACTGGTAACATTCTGATCCAGGGAGGATAACAGTAAGCAGAGCTAGTTTAGCAATACTAGTTAATTTCCAGTTGATTATTAGTTTTAGCTGTAGCTCACAGAATTGATAAAAGTCGTCTTTATCTGAAAGATCAGTTTAGTGAAAGTTCATTTTAAGACTTTAAATAGAAAAGTTTAGGATGTTTAAGACTTAAACACAAGAACCAGTATAATAAGCAAATAAGCAGCACAAGTTGGCAGATATTTCCCCATAACATTTTAATTATTTCCAAGTGAAAGACAGAACCATGTGGAGGAAAGAAACATGAGCTGAATCATTGAACACAGTTGGGTTTAGTCCTGATTCTGCTGTTTATTGATGTGTACTTTGGACAAACCATTACCTACTGGAGCATATTTCCTTACACATAAAATAGAGGGAATAATAACCTTGCAGGACTGTTGTGAGAGTCCAGCATGATGATTTGGTTCATAAAGTGTTTAGCAAAATTCCCAAAATATAGATGCTCAGTAATTACAGGGCAGGCAGTATTATATATGTGTATCATTTGAGTATATATTTTCATGCATGTTATAGTCTTATATAAATATTAGATTTTTAATTTCCACATTTTTGAGAACTTAAGATGGATTTTTGATGTTAAATTTAACTCTAGAATGTCTTCTGTTAGTTACCCTCTGGCGTGCTGAATCCACAGTAGACAATGTATTGCCATCCTTCCTTTCCTCCTCAGTTTCCCTGTTATCCACTTTTCTCTGTGCTATTCCTTCCCTTCCTGCCTCCCTACTTCCTTCCCGCCTCCATTCATTTCATCACTAATAAGAAAGGTGAATGCGTCAGTAGAATAATCAAAAATTAAAAACCAATATTATGTGAACCATCTGTCTGCTTTGCTGAAAAGTAGCCCAGTTCTGGGAAGTCAAATTTAAAATGGCCATTTCTGCACATAATGAGCTTTTATCCCATGAGGATGGCAAAGCCCCCAAGTTTTCACCACTTCACGGCTGAGGAAGTGATACCTTTTGCCCAATCCATTAGGGATATTTGTACTTTGCACCCTGTATGGTTCTATTATGACGCCTCCTACCATACACTTATAAAAATAATCAACTATTAATCCTCGAGTGTTATGTTAATACACATAAACATCTTGCTAGACTTTACAATCTACAGTTGCAAATACATATAGCTTAATTTTTTACTTACTACAGATGATTTCATTGCTGTGCATAGGCCATTATTTAAGATTCTTTATCATTCAAATGATAGGAAAGTTTAGTTAGAAGGTGTATTTGCCTCTCCTTTGTTGAATGTGATACCTCTATGTTTTTTTTACCACAGCAAAAAAAATTTGTATTTAATACAAAGACTATCATCACTAAATAACAATAAAGAGGTCTAGTTTTCATTTATACAAATAAATGAATTTCTCTAAAAATAAAAATGCAGCTACCACAACTATTGAATATTCAAGTTGAAGGGAACTTTAGAACTCTTTAGTTTTCCAGTGGTTTTCAAACTGTGTTCCTCAGAATTCTTAGGTTTTATTGAAGGGCTGTTGTTGGAGGCAGGGGAAAGCCAAGGGGTGGAGATGGGTAGCTGTAAGCCAGAACATACACACTTTTATCTGCTTTTATAGCAAGGGGAGAGAATATGTTAGATTTTTGTATAAGAAATGAATTGGAATTGCCGTATTCCTCACCCCTTAATTTTAAATGAGGAAACGAATATATCACAGGTAGATAGAAGGCCCTAGGCCTAAGTAGCGAGGAGTCTGCAATAGAAGGAATCCAGTGTCTTAAGCCCCCATGCAGAGCTACTGCTCCACCTGTGTTCAGCCCCTGGGACCCTAAGATCCCAGCTGCTGCCAGTGTCAGGAACGCAGAGGGATTAAAGTCTGGCAGCCCTGGTTTTAGACTAACCTGGTTGTGTTGCTTCTGAGGAAGTAAAAACTGCTAGGAAGTCTCCGGTGTCATCTTCTGCTCCCCTTCCCAATTTACCTATTGTTTATTTTCAAACCTTAAGCCTAGCATTAGGTAAAAATTACTGTTGATGACATTTTAGCTCAGCTCCCAAAGAAACTGGATCCATATTGGAAACGTTGAACAAAGTTGAGCTAAGTCACCTCCACCGGGTCTTTGTTTCTCAAGGATTGGTAGAGCCTTGGGACCCTAGACAAGGAATGTCCTCTGGCCAGCCAGTTACTGAGTCAGAAATAGGGACTTGGTGTTTCTACAGCCATATACCGGTGTTTCCAGAGTGGGAAGAGTGGCCCTGTGGGTTGTGGCAGCTTCTAACTTAAAATGATGCTGTGTGTGCACGCGTGTGTGTGTGCCCGTGTGTTTGTGTTTATGTGTGTGTGTGTCTGTCTTGCTTCATAATTTACAAAACTCTTAACACACATCCCTCATTATCTTCCCACACAAACATCTTGGCAATACCACTTCCTCACATCCAAGACTTTTAAGTGGTCTGCCAGAGTCACGCAGCTTACAAATGGTAGAACAAGACCCAAATCCAAGTCTTTGACCAGCACCCCATTAACTCTCTGCTGTCCTGTTTCTCTGTCATCCCTGAAGAAGGGAAAAGGATACAGTAGTTTGGCATAACATATTACTTTAAACTTGGTTACTGTTTTCTGGTAGCATTTTACAAAGGTACATAAGTGTATTAGTGTGAGTCAGTCACCCCAGCCAACACTGTAACTCCCTTCTTAGCCTGTTGACTTAAAGGTAGGAGGAGCCCAAAGTGTGCAGGTGGCAATCTTAACTTCCAGTTTAACGGAATTGTGTCTTCCGGTGGCAGCATTCCTTCTTCTGGAACTAAAACCTCTAGGCCAGCAGAATGTAATGTCACGGGAACCGGAAGCAAAACTTTTGCTAGTGGATCACTGGGGTAATGGTGAGTGGTGCCACTTCCACTTCCACCCCTTGATTTCTGGACCCGTGAATCCTGGCTATGGGAGAAACAGTACCATATATTGGACTTACAGTTCCCCTGGCTGGGGAAGCCTCACAATCATTGTGGAAGGCAAGGAAGAACAAGTCATGTTTTACATGGAGGCAGCAGGCAAAGAGAGAGAGCTTGTGCAGGGGAACTCCTCTTTTTAAAACCATCAGATCTCATGAGACTTACTATCATGAGAAAAGTAGGAGAAAAACCCGCCCCCATGATTCAATTACCTCCCACCGGGTCCCTCCCACAACACGTGGGAATTCAAGATGAGATTTGTGTGGGGGCACAGCCAAGCTATATCAATAAATATCATATATATTGCCTCTTTTTGTTTAGAAACGGGAAATAGGATTTTATATTCATATTTTCTTGTATATACTTAAATTCTGGGAAAAATCCTTTTGCTTAACAACAACAAAAAAACACTGTTTAGTTATGCCTGGATTAGTATCAGGGTGAATGGGAGACTCTTCCTTTTTTTAAAAATATATCTTTGAGCCATGTGAATATATTACTTATTTAGAAACTTATTTTTAAGTTATTAATCAAATGGATAAATATTCTCTGCATGCCTTTGAATGCTCATTCTTTGCCCAGCACTGTGTGTATTTTTTGTTAGGATTTATGTATATCATCTGTGAGCCTCATCTAACCCTAAGAGGTGGGTTCTACCACTATTCATGTTTCACAGATAAGAAACTGAGGCACGATAAGGCTAAGTAACTTACCCTGGGTTACAGGCTAGTGAGTGGTGAGAGCTGGTTCACATCCAGGCAGTCTGATTCCAGAACCCATGCTCTTAACCGCCATAGGAATGGATTAGACAAACAGCAAGAAACTCAACTTTGGTTGTGTACAAGTATGATGTAAGAGGTACTTGGAGTTTGGCACTTTTGAAGTCTGTGAATCCTAAATAATGTGTCTACATCTATAGTCCAGGAAGACTAAAATTCCATTATGCTTATCTAATCCAAGGATTGCATTTATGCTGTGGTTGTAACAATATGCTGTAGATTGAGGTAGCCGGCTTTTCAATGCCAAATATTACAGGTGCCAAGACACCTAAGGACATGCCAAGGGCAGTGGGTGGGAAGGGAACAGTGAGGGCCTCCAGATGGTGGAAGCACAGCGGCGACCGGGATGGAATGGCAAGTGTGGCCTCAGGGTGGCCTTGCAGGCAGAGGGCTTCATATGCCACCCCAAGATCACAAAGTGCTTGCTAGAGGGGGTTTGGCCTGCGTCACCTGCTGAAACCTCAGTGAACGAGAACAAACAACAGTGGCAACACCTCAGCATCTTACAAGGGCTTAAGGGAGATGTTGAAACTTGATAAGTTTTTTATCTTAAAGTAACATAATTTGAAGAGCTAGTGTAGCTAACAATCACTTATGACATGTTATGGTTGATTATACTCTTATTTAAACTAAAAACTCTTCGTCTCTTAAAAAGTCAGTATATGCAAGAATCAACTCATACAGTAAGGAGAACTGTTTATGTTGATTTGAGAAAAATTTTAAAAATCATTTGGAAGAAAATGTTCATCTTTTATTAATTCAGATGATGGGGAAAACCAAGGATTTACAGACAGGATGGACAGAAAGACCACCATAGCAAAAATCTACAGCTCGACTAGGACAGTGGGGTGGGGTGCAGGTGCGCGTGTGCAGTTCTTACCTTCAGGCCACCCTAGCTTCCGCCACTCACCAGCTGGTGGCCCAAGGTAGATTACAGATGTTATGCAGAAACTCCTCAGATAATGCTAGTTAAATCTGGCGTATAATAAGCTCTCGATGTTAACAGTAATTATCATTATTATCAATACTTACTTGATTGACTTAATATCATCAGTATATCCCAGGTATTTATATTTTTGCAATGGTAGTAATTTATAGGTTGCAAGTCATTGACTAGGAAGAGTCTGTCACTCTCCTTTATATATTGTCCTGTTACTGCCACATAAAGGCGAGAGCCTGGGGCTTGACCTCCATGTTACAAAGGGCAGAGTTCACAGGTCATCTCCCTGCTCCCACCTTCACAGCCTCGGATCAGCCTGTTGTTCAGGATGAGTGGAGCATGAGCCTGTGGCTAGTGTAGACATCTGAGACCTGTCCCATCTGTCACGACTCTTTTACCTAAAAACCTTGGCCCATGCCCTTTTTTTCCAGCTCCTAGCACCTATGGTTTTATGTGTCTGTTTAATGTTAGTTTCTCTCCTGGCCTCCTTAAAAGGATATACACTTTCTCTTAACTTCTCCTTTACCCTCTCATTCCTAGAAATAATGACCCATAACCCTTTCATTCATTTAAATCTTAGAGCATGTATGAGCTATATGTGTGTTTATAGTTGATAATGCTACAGGGAAGCATACAGTATAATCAAATTTGAACCATAATTAGGAATACTTTTTAAAAATATTTTTAAAAGCTCAGGCCGGGCACGGTGGCTCAAGCCTGTAATCCCAGCACTTTGGGAGGCCGAGACGGGCGGATCACGACGTCAGGAGATCGAGACCATCCTGGCTAACACGGTGAAACCCCGTCTCTACTAAAAAATACAAAAAACTAGCCGGGCGAGGCGGCGGGCGCCTGTAGTCCCAGCTACTTGGGAGGCTGAGGCAGGAGAATGGCGGGAACCCGGGAGGCGGAGCTTGCAGTGAGCTGAGATCCGGCCACTGCACTCCAGCCTGGGCGACAGAGCGAGACTCCATCTCAAAAATAAAAATAAAAATAAAAATAAATAAAAGCTCAATAATAACCACTTCGATTGTTTTTTAAGGCCAGAGTTGATCTCTTTCCTGATTTGATTCTGATGTAAGAAAGAAGACTCAGAAACCTTTCTCCCCATTCTCAGAGCAGAGGGTGGGGAAGTGCCTCTGCCTCATATCCTTGTTCTGTGAAGAAAAACTGATGACTGTTACATTAAAGGATTGGAAGTTCCTTTAAGAACGTTATGCTCCCATTGTCTGTTGTGTTGTAGACAGAGTGGGCCTCCAAGGCAGGTTCTTGATCCCGATTAGTGAATACACAACCTCTTGCTGAGTACAGTTCTGCATAGTTACGGTGGAAGAGTCGCTCACATTTTTCGTTGTCATGCTGGCCTTAAGAATGAGCTTGGAGAAACATCTTAGAAAAAGAAAAGAAAAACTAAGAAGACCTTAGGTAATTTTCTTACTTAAAAGAATACCAGAGAGTTTGGGAAGGCATTCAGGAAAGAAGATGACATCTTGTTTACTGAAATCTGGAATTTGCTCTTTGAAAGCTCAGAGCGCTAAGGGTAACATGGGATTTATTTGGAGTTGTGTTTTCATGATATTCAAACCATAATTATATTCAATAACACGTGCCCTCCAGTAAAAACAGACATCTCTGTTTTGCTACTATGTAGATAAGTTTGAAAGTCTGTATCCCTGACTACATGTAACCAAATAGTCTGTGAATGGTCCCTCCTGTGTTAGGGACATTTAAAAGTGGCTTTGAATTAATTCAAGTCTAGGTGGATGAAAACTTTTTTTAACTTAACATTTCTGAGATGGTTTTCCTGCTTATTCCAGAAAACAAGAGCCCATTCTGTTATTTACTACTTGCTTGGGTAGTAATGTTTATTCAACAAAAAATCAAATAGAAATTTGGCTGACAGTAGGAAAATTCTCATAGCCTAGGCAAGCAAAATAAACATCTTAAAAGTAAATAGGCTGAAACCTTGGTTTCTGTACTAAAATTCCTCTAGATCTGCTAGGTGAATATGATCATATAATTTAAGCTGGATTTTAATTCCACTGGCCAGCAAAATGAAGATGTTAATATCAGCATCATGTGTGTTAGGTCTTTAGGCAAAAGTCCTAGACATGTAAAACATTTCCTTAAAAGTTAACTGTCTTCTGATTTTTCATGATAGAGGGATAATTCTGGCTTTAGGTCAACTTTGAACTGTGGACGTTTACAAGCCCTCAACAGCTGTTCTCTAGAAAGATGTTTTGTACATTTTATTTAATTCTTAATGATTCAGGGCATTTCTGACCTATTTTTCTTCTTGAAGCAATAACATAACTCTAGGTAAGAAGTTATACCCTCTGTCTAGCACAGAAATGTCTAAACTAATGGCAGTGGAGGGGGCAAAAGGGAGGCACAGCTTAGAACCAAATGTTCTTAGAATGTCCACGTCTAAAAGCTCAGAAACTTGAGAAAGCTGGCTTTTTTATGTGCATGCAGTTTCTTATAAGCTTCTCTCCATAAATGTATTACACCTTACAAAATTTATATCTGGAAATTGGTCTTTGAAAAATTATTCTATAAATATTCCAGCAGTGCTCAGCTGGAGCCAGAAAGCATCTTTACTTTTCCTTTCATTATTGTTCATATTTCTCAATTCAGTCTCTTTAAGTTTCTGGTGACTGCGCCACCGGTCCCTGCCATGGCTCATTTCTCCCAGAAAACACCCACTGCCCCACCTATTGGGTGGTAAACACCTGGGAATCAGGGAGTGGGAGTCAAGCCAGGGTGTGTGGTACAGAATCTCACAGCTTGATTCAGAGCCAGCGCACAATTGGATTATGTCAAAAAGGGAAAAGGTGCCACGTGCATTTGCCGTGTTTCTTCGCAGAGCAGGCCAATTTAAATATAGCCTACTACCACAACTTGTCCAGAATTAAAATAGCCTAGAACAAGTGGCAAATGGCAGGGAGTGGGGCTCCTTGCCAGAAGATGGCTAAGGGACGGGAAAAATGGGCTTTTGAGAGAGGTTGTAGAGGCTCAAGTAACAACAGAAGATAGGACACCTCCTTCATAACTTAAACTTCAGGTCAACATAAGGTCCCAGAGCATAAAAAAAAAAAGACTGATTAAATCACTCAAAAGCTTAGAAGGGTATTTCAAAAACTGAATAAAATGTGCTGTATTATTTTTAAAATAAAATCTGGTTACTAAATTCCAGTTTAATGATTTCTTACCAAGAGGCAAGGACAGTACCATTCCAATTAGGTTTTCCAGACATAGGAGACATTTTTAAGCCATGAATTGAATTACATAATAGCTCTGTAATAAAGCCTTATTTGACAGAGGAGCCTGGTACTGTAGATAATGAAATTATAACTTAAAAATATGAGCGATCCTGACTTGTTGTCAAGGCAGTGCTAATATAAGAGTTGTATTTAATATTTTGGTTAAATTATTCATTCCTGAAGTGTTTTGTGTGGTTGGGTTTGTCATCATTGTTGTTGATTAGTTTTTCTTGTCATTCTTCCTGGGACTCAACAAAACCAAAAAACATTAGATTAAAAGAAGAATTCAGTTAAGTATTTGCCCCAAATGAAAACAAAAAACTTGGCCGGGCGCGGTGGCTCAAGCCTGTAATCCCAGCACTTTGGGAGGCCGAGGGGGGCGGATCACAAGGTCAGGAGATCGAGACCATCCTGGCTAACACGGTGAAACCCCGTCTCTACTAAAAAATACAAAAAACTAGCCGGGCGAGGTGGCGGGCGCCTGTAGTCCCAGCTACTCGGGAGGCTGAGGCAGGAGAATGGTGTGAACCCGGGAGGCGGAGCTTGCAGTGAGCTGAGATCTGGCCACTGCACTCCAGCTTGGGTGACAGAGCGAGACTCCATCTCAAAAAAAAAAAAAAAAAAAGAAAACAAAAAACTTTCAGATACTCCTAAGTTGGTGCAGATATATACATATTTCAATCTAATATAATGTATACATATTTAAAATGTGTGTACAGGTTTATATATTCTTCTCTAAAATTCACAATCATATTAAACCCACCGAGCAAACATTCAGTAGTTGAGAGATTTTTCATTATACAAGGGATTCATCACCTTATAACATTTAAGTTGGTAGTTACAAATGGTGTGGTTAAACTGATAGTTTCTTCTAGGATTACAAAGAAGATGTTAAAAATAATCTAGGTCTTTCCATTATAATTAGAGTAGACAAAGTTTTGGTTTAAAAATTAATTTCAGACTTTGACAGCCAAGATAGACAAACTGTTTTCTGGAATTATGCCAGCACCCTAGAAAATATATTTCAATAAGTAACTTGCAAGAAGCTGTACTTGTAGTATCTCAGAGCTAAGGGTCCCACAGAGGCATCTCTGATCAAATCAGAAGCTTTTCATTTCACTCTGCCATACAAGATCATGCTTTGAGCTGTTGTTACTATGACGTCTCGGAAAAACATTACAGAGAAACTTCATATTTATAATTGACTGTTGCCAGCAGTGATCTTTGCCAGTGAGAGATTTAAGGGAGAAGAAGCTTTCTTTTCACCCCTAGCATTACAGAGGGGTTGGAGCAGAATGATGTATGCAATGTATGTAATAAGTAGGGAGAGAAGAGTGAACATGATATTTAGAACTAGGCAGAATTACCTGTGTGCCCAGAGTAGCAAATAATGTAAAAGCATTTCTAGACATGTGTAGATCATTAAGTATGTTGAGGTTTTGTTGGAGATAGAAAATATAGTTGATCAGGCAATGAGGATTTGGACAGCAATGAAAAAATTTCAGGGGAGACAGGCCAGGGTTGAGTATTTTAGGGAACACAAAGTCAAAAGTTATCTGAAACCTGGAGAAGTGTCACTAGGAAGACAAGGAGCAGCAGGACATGCGTAGCATTAGTAAAAGCTCCTGACGGCATAGCTGCAAGCAGTGAGCAATCCCCCTTTGAGTTTCTGTGCAGTTGCCTGCCTCTTTGTCTTGGATGGGAAGGGGCTTTTTAACTCTCCTTATTCTGTGGAACAAATGCCATTTTCTGTGGTGTTCCAGCTCTTGGAAGAAGCCCTGTCTGCCAGGGCAGTGGGAGCTCCTGCAGGATGTGATTCTTCCAAACAACGTGATGGACCTCACAGGCCTCTCCTTGCCCTGACAGCCCTCATGTTTTCAGGGCTACTGGCCAGCCCACGAGACTCCATATGAAACTATAAAAGGGTTTTCTGTGCCCCTGTTTTCTTCATGCCATAACAAAGCATTGCCTGTGAAGTCCCATCTCCCATTGTGCCTGTTGCAGCAACATTTAGGTCCAAATTTTTAAATACATTTTTAAAATGTATTTTTAAATCCTAGAGAGCTTCATGGCTACAGGGTTCTCTGCCTTAAATGGAAGGGGATTTTTCACATTTGTGCTTCAGGTAGGGCAGAGTCAGCCAGTAAGGTGAGGGCACATCCTTTTGTCACCAAGTCTGTTGTCATGTCGGAAGACGAGTATGATTGTATTGAAAAGACAGGAAGAACTATTTCCAGTACTCCTATCGCTGGCCAAGACTTAGCACATTGAACAGGTCTAACTTGGCAAGTACAGCCTGATGTCTAGGGCAATCCTAGACCCCACTAAAGTAGCTGTCAGATAGCAGCGAAGCAGCAAGCAAGGCCCTGGACCCGAAAACTAATACTAGACAACTTGCAACAAGGGGGAGGGTGGGCCTGGGGTGTTGGCAGGTTACTTTCCCTACTCCTCCCGTTTCAGTCGACTTCCCTACAGTTACAAGATGGCAGTCCATAGATTCTGAATTCTTGGGCCTCTAGAAATTCTTGCCTCGGTGGAAATGACGTCCTAAATTTCCCCCTTGTTTGGGGGATGTGCAACATTCCCATTGTGCCTAGAATAATTCTTGAGATTCTTTGGACTCAGTCTGAACCTCGTATTGGTGAGGAGTAGTTCCATTCAAGTTACTGCATCTGTCACTAAGGAATGGAGTCCAGGAGGGCAGACCCTGCATTCCTCAGTGGCTGCAGCAGGAGTCCATCCATTCCACCGACAGCCGTGGCATCCCAGGGCCCAGAATCAATCCCACCACGAAGATAATAAAGGTTAAAAGCTCATCAAAGTGTGTCTAGAGGATCTACCCAGGCAGACAGCAGGCTCCTGGTCAAGAATATCCCAAGTCCTATAAGCGTGGTAAGTATGTAAACTTTGAAGCAGTTCACTAACAATCTATGAGAACCAGAGGAAAAGATTCCTGTTATTTGAGCCAGGGTTTAACATGATTCTTGTACTTAGTTGGCTTGAATCCTGACTTGCATTTCTACCACCATTTTTAATGAAGGAGAATTGAACATTTTTATCTTGATGTACATGCATTCATCTTCAAAACTGACTTTGCTCCCCAAATTGTACCAATGTTACTTTTATTTAAGGGTACTAAACAGAAACGAGTCACCCTGGTTTACATACTTGTTTCTGCTTCCATTTTCTCAGTGTCCTCGGATAAGCTATTATTTTATCTGTTGAGTATTGGGATGAAGAATTTGTTTTTGGTGTAACACAGCAAATGCTAAAAATAGGTAAACTCAACAAATTTGAGACTCCCATGAGGAAAAATAAGAAAACTTAAGAATTCAGGAAGAACTAGATGATCTTCTGATATTTCCTTTTAAACTTGGAGGCGTTGATTACTAATTTGGTGATTTGGGGAAGGCAACTATGAGTTGGATGAATCTGTAGTATTTTTAACACCACCTAAAAATGTTCCTGCTAAAGAATAACCTTGATGAAAACCAAATCTGTCCTATAGTCTTTAGTAAGATGTTTCCTAGGCTGTGTTATTTCATTTGAAGGTCAGCTGAAACTGGTTAAAAAATATATATATTGGGAGAAGATAGCTCAAAATGTGCATTTTTCAATAGGAGGCATAAATGTATTAAAATAAAAGATTGAATAGAGAAGTAAGGAGAGCAGTGACAGATTCACAGAGAAAGCATGAATACAAGAAGATGAACTCTAGATATAAATGAATTCCTAAAGTAGAAAGAAAAATGTATAACTAGATGATAATAACAAAATGTTTGCTAAAACAAATCTAGAAGATGGTAATAAAGAAATCTCTTTTCACAACATAGTCTTCATCCTAAAGGTTAGGAGACCTGGGCTCTACCCATTGATTCCTCTGGGTAGCCATATGACTTTGCTGTGTGACTTTGAATATATTCCTTAATCTCGCTGAGTCTCAGGTCTCTACAGAAGGAAAAGTAATTGCCTGGTCACCAGGAGGGATCATGTGGACTCTCAGAGCCCCATTCAGCTCAAATAGTGTGTTTTAATATGTCTGTTAAAGCAGAAGTTTCAAGAGCAAAACCAGAAGTTTAATATAAATCAAGGCAAATACCCTTGTGCTTGTTATATTGTTTTCCTCAATATCTGTTGCAGCAAGAAACTGAAGATTTAAAGTAAAAATATGCATGGGCTTCTTAGTTGAACTATAGAATGAATGATTCCTTGTCATCAAACAGATGTGAAATAAACAGCGTGACGGAGCGACAGTTCCTACAAGGAAACATGAAGTGAATAAAACAAGTTCACTGAGAGAATAACTATACCCCTAATTTTTTAACGTTCCTCACAAAACAGTTCTCTCATAAATTCTGTAACTTCAAAATGTGTGCCTTGACAAGGATAGAGCTTAAGATGCACAATGGTTTTGTACAGCCAGTCCCAAGCAAGTTCATGTTCATACTGTTCAGCATCAAAAGCCTGATAGAGGAATAGATCTTTTTGTTCTTCACTGGTTGGGCATATCTAGACAGAACAAAGTGAGGTGGCAGACTGGTGGATTTGAGATTTCTAGATAACCATTTTAGATAATATAAAACAGATATTACCTTAGAGAATGTTTTTCAACTGTGAGTTCAAGGAGGAGTTCTAGAGGGTGCATGTCACTTTTAAGGAGTGAATGGTGTTTGCTTAATTTTTAAAAATGTAGTTATAAGTATGTATAAAATGGAATCATTTGAGCACCACAGTGTGCATTTAATGGGCATTTGCAGCTGCTAGGTGGAGATTAGGTCAGTTTATGATCTGATCACTTGGTCAGTGTGTCATTCAGCTGAATAGCCCTAGCTGCCATCATGTATTTTGCCCATGATGCAGTCTTGAATTGCTCTAATTCCTAGTCATGTTTAAATATGTACCCATAGTGGACCATTGGTAAAGGACAAGAAGCATAACAACACTGATAGGTGAACAAAAACAGCATTGACGTTGGTAATTCTCATCATTACCCAGAAGGTCTTCTTAGGTTCTGAAGTTCTTATCAAGCACTTTCAGATGTTTGCTCCAGTGCTAACAAGAACATGGAGTCAGGATTATATCTAGTATCATTTTATAGAATATGCATCCATTTTAAAATAATTTGGCCTGCCTGATTTTTTGCTTGATCCTAACTTCACCCTTTCTATTTCCTCTGGTCCAAAGGCCTCCGTTGGCTCTATACACTTCCTTCCTTCCTACCCAGAACTCTGTCATGGGTTATACCATGCTCCCCATCCTCCTTGCTCCATGTCTCTGACCCTGCATCAAAGCCACCTTTTCCCTTCACTTCTCCCAGAAGAGACAGCCCTGCTAGAGAACGATGCAGAATCATATATATTCTAATGTGCCTTTCTTAACATTTCTGAGAACTTCTGTACAGTGCTGACTCCAAATCTTTACCTCTTTAAGCCCCAGATTTCCCCTGCCAGCTGTTTATTTCAACAGAAGATCAATAATGGGCAATTTATCTACTAAGTATCTCTCTGTGTTAATACTAAGTACTTCATATATATTCGTTCTTATCCCAGAACAACTCTACGAAGTAATATTCTCCCCATTTTACAGGTGGGGAAATTGAGACTAAGGTGATACAGCCAACATGTGATAAAGTGGGGTGTGCACCTGGGTCTGCCTGGTTCCAAAGCCCACAACACTTTAGGTCTTTTTTGAGCTTGGGCTCCTTCAGGTTTTATGATCCTTAAAATCACTGGATCACCCCTTTCACTGTTCTTACATTCTTTCCTGTTTCCTTTCTTTCACTTATCCAGGACTTAATTCCAGCAATTGTCACCTTTTCAGAGCTGCTTCATTTTCTCCTGTTCTCTGGGCATCCTTCCCACCTTCCAACAGGATCAGCTCTCATTTTCTTAAAATACGAGTAAAACGTCTTTTTCCTTGATCCAGCTAATCCTTCTGGTTACTGTCCAAATTTCCTCCTTCCTTTCTGGGTCAAAAGTCTCCAGCATGTGGCCCACACCTGCTTCCTCGGCTTCCTCTGCCCACTTCCTCGCCAACTCCCTTCAGTCCAGCTTCTGGGGTGGTCTCCTTGTGAGAACTGCTCTCTGAAAGGTTCTTATCAAATTCAGCAAACTTTCCCTAGCTCTCACCTTCTCCAGTACTGACTCATTTCAGTGACTGCACATAAATCTGCCAGGCAGGCTGAGAAACATGCAGCTGCCCCAGAGATAAGGCAAATTCAGATCTGGCCCCCTTACCTCCTAAAAGAAGCCCAGGATTTATGCAAGAACAAGAACTGTGAACAGCTTTATTAGAAGTTCCCCTTCCACCTGTATGCTACTGCTGTTCCATTTACCTTCCTGTTTCCTTCACCCAAGGACACTTTTGTCTCAGTCCTCAGTTCTTTGCTTTTTTGACTCACTTATTTGGTGAGTTCAATCACCTTTCATTGAACTCATCTTCTGTGACATGACGCTCACAGTTCCGTTTAGAACCTTGACCTTTAATTTGCATAGCAGCCCTGTATCTCCAACTACAGATGCCTGTGTCGTGTAAAATCCTACTTGTCTAAAACAGAACTTGTCATCACTCCCAGACCATAGTGAGGTCATTTATTTGTACACCAAATTAGAAATCTTGGAGTTATCTTTTATGTTTTTCTCTTTTTTACCTATTTATTCATCCGCTAATATTTGTTGAAGACAGCCTCCATGCCAGGCTTATGTTAAAAGTTCGAGAAACAGGCACAAGTCTGCCCGCATTTTACAAAGTTCCGATCCCTCTTTCCTTAAAATGTCCATCAGTTATTGCTTTACGTTACAGCTGTTTCCTCT
The DNA here is from genome assembly GCF_009764315.1 of Trachypithecus francoisi. Lineage (NCBI taxonomy): Eukaryota > Metazoa > Chordata > Mammalia > Primates > Cercopithecidae > Trachypithecus > Trachypithecus francoisi. Next base: position 29,826,937 of record NW_022681472.1, on the reverse strand, counting down.
ATTAGATTCTAAGCATGCCAGGGCTGGGTTGCATGCAGCAACTTCTCAACAGAGAGCCCAGCCTTGGTTTTTTCTCTCCTCACTTCCTCTGAATATATAAGATGCTCTGTAAATAGTAGTACATTAGGTGACTTCCTTTTATTTTTAGTTGTTGTAAAATATGTATAACATAAAATTTACCATCTTGACCATTTAAGTATATATTTCAGTAGTAGTAGCCCCACATTGTTGTGCAACAAATCTTCAGAACATTTTCATCTTGCAAAACTAACAATCTATACCCATTAAACAATAATGCTTTATTCTCCCCCCTCCAACCGCCTGGAAATTACTGTGCTACGTTCTGTCTCTATGAATTTGACTACTGTAGGTACTGCATGTAATATTTGTCTTTTTGTGACCGGCTTATTTCACTTAGCATAATGTCTTCAAGATTCATCCATGTTGGGGCATGTATCAGAATTTCCTTTTTAAGTCTGAATAATACTCCAGTATGTATATAATCACTGCATCCCATTGAATGGGAGAAAATATTTGCAGATCATCTCTCTGATAAAGAGTATCTAGAATACATACAACACATTTTGTTTATTCATTCATTGACATTAGGATTGTTTCCACCTTTGGACTATTATAAATAATGCTGCTATGAACATAGGTGTATAAATATCACTTTGAGACCCTTTCAGTTTTTTTTTTTAGTATATACTGAAAAGTAGAATTGGTGGATTCTGTGGTAATTATATTTTTAATGTTTTTAGGAACCACCATCCTGTTTTAACACTTAGCTGCACCATTTTCCATTCCCACTGGCAGTGCGCAGAGCGTTCGGTTTCTCCACATCCTTGCTAACACTTGTTATTATCTTTTTTTTTTTATAGTAGCCATCCTTATGGGTGTGAAATAGTATCTCATTGTGGTTTTGATGTGCATTCCTTTATGCTTAATGATGCTGAGTGTCTTTTTACGTGCTTATTGGACATTTGTGCCTCTTTGCAGAAATGTTTATTCAAGTCTTTGGCCATTTTTAAATCAGTTTGTTTTGTTGTTGAAGTGTGGGAGTTCTTTATATATTCTAGGTACTAACTTATGCTTAATGATGCTGAGTGTCTTTTTAAGTGCTTGTTGGACATTTGTGCCTCTTTGCAGAAATGTTTATTCAAGTCTTTGGCCATTTTTAAATCAGGTTGTTTTGTTGTTGAAGTGTGGGAGTTCTTTATGTATTCTAGGTACTAACCCCTTATCAGATATATGATTTGCAAACATTTTATCCCATTCAGTGGGTTGCAGTGATTATGTTTTAAAGAGAAGTTTTCATCTTATTTAGTGGTAATGTTTTTGAACTTTTGAATGACTCTCATTATAACGGACCTTTCTCCAAAAATTATTCCAAGAAGAAAACATCCCTTAAATATTTCTACGTCAGATTTTTCTCAACACATAACATGGGAAGGTAAATCTTAGATAAGTTTTATAAAGCTCAATGAAGTAGAATAACCAATTATTTGGCATATTCCAATCAAGGATTAGAAATGTGCCTTTGATCTGTCCTATCCAGAGAATATAGCCTTTAAGCTTATTAAGCTTTTGATCAAGTGTTAAGGAATAAAGTCTATAAAGTACTTAATTAAGTACTTATTTTCCAAGCTTAAAAAATGTTCTGGTGATAGAGAAAAAGAAATCTTATAAAAGGGGGCTGAATAGTAGACACCGCTATTCCTAAATTATTACACATGTCCCCTGAGCAAGGAGCACACTGCAGGGGGCTAGAGTTCAGAAAACTTAGTATTACAAGAGCTTATTAATCCAGGAATGTTTTGTTTCATTTATTTATCCTGCTTTCCAAAAAGTATTTGCGGGACTCTATAATGAGTTACATACATGATAGAATTCCTGATATTGGGTATAAAAATAAAGTCATGTGGTTAGAAAGGATTACTGTGCTCATACATTGAGGATAGTTTCACTCCAGGTTTCCGGGTAGCCTTAACAAAAAGAGAAGCAATCAATCCCATAGTTCATGTTGTATGATACAAGGAAGCACAGGAGTTAAGCATCAGAGACCACATTTTTCCTGGCACCAGACTCTAAGGAGAAGTGTATCACCTAGATCTTTATAAACATGACAGTGATTCCCCATAATGGATAGCCTTTTACAAAAGGCATATGAACATTCTTCATGTGAATCTGGGCTCCTCTCCTCTCCCTACGAATCTGTGGATGCGTTTGTAGGATGGAGTAATGTGGTTGAACTTTTTATCTCATTGACAAAAATCACTTGTGGCTCAGAATGGCCTCACCTACTCTCTGGCTATTAATACTTTCAAAGCCTATATCATAACACCTCTGCAAAAGTGTAGGCCCTTGAAATATCAAATGCCAGACTTCATTAGGGATATTATTCCCTTTAGTACAAAACAAGGCATAATAGTTTACATTTTATATTATTTAGAAATAACTGAATAACATAATAGTTTACATTTGATATCTAAATAACTTGATATTGCTTTTAGAGAAAAGGAAGACAGGAACTCCTGCCTTGGCAAAGTGGACAACTATTCACTGGTGATATAACTTGTTTTAAACCAGGACATAAGAATTCTGTCTTAAAGTTATTATTCCAGGTCCTATCTTTTAAAAAAAAAAAAAAAAGAAAGAAAGAAAGAAAGAAATTTATGGAGAAAATTAACATTCAGTAATGAATAGATGGTGAAGATGGGTTCACATAAGTCATCTTCCCAAATCAAGTTTACTGAGAATGGAGCTTTAGCAGAATTATTGTCTATTTTAGACCAAAATCTTTATCAGCTTTGTCCGTTAGCAGATGTATAAAAGATTGCAAGTTAGAAGTTGGGACAGACATCTCAGGGCCCTATGTGTACCGGTGCTGAGCCTTGCTGAGTCTGTCTTATCAGAGACCCAAATCCAGATTGAAAGAGTCATTTCTTACTAGGTGCAGGTAACTCAGAAATCACACCTCTGATTTTAAACTGATGCCTGTGGAGCCAGTTGGTTATTGTCCCTATCAAGAGTATTCCTTGCTTAACAGATTGATTTCTTCTTAAGAGCTCCAACTGTCTGCACGGGATAATTGGTTTTCTCAAATCTAGGTCTCTCATAAATGAATAATGTCACAGTCCAAAAGAAAGGCTAACGGCTCCTATTTTATGCATTTTCTTACCCATGGTGCCATAACCCAGGAATGAATTTTTGGTTATTAGGCATTTCCAAGACCACCTGGAAGGAAATAAAATGGCAGAGAGGAGAATTGAAGTAGGGAGGTCAGTTACCTTTGTACTAACCCTGGTGAGGTGACAGTGAACCAGAGAACGTGAAATGGCTGGGTGGGGGAAGATACTCGGAAGGTGGTGCCAGCTGGATTTGCTGACAGTGGATATGGTGTATGAGAGAATGGGAGTTGTCAAGGATGATGCAGAGGTTTTGGCTTGAGCAACTGCAAGAATGGTGTTGCCATCAACCAAGACTTGGGTTTTTATGTGCCAATTGCTTTTATTTTTAAATTTTCCTAATAATTTTCTTGAAATACTTGTACATCAAAGCAAATCACAAGGACAGCCCCTGAATCAATTAGGTTATCGCCTCTGCTGTCAAGTTTTCAGAGTCAGATCAGTAAACCAACTTAGACGTAATATGTCACAGATTTTTAAAAACATCAATATCAGCGCAATTTTGAAGCAGTTTATTGTTGAGAAAAGACTATATAAAAAGTAGAAATAGTGCTTCACCTTTAGCAGACTTGTTCTCCATTCTAGATGAAAATCTTTATCAGCTATGTGAGAGTTCACAGATGTATAAGAGATTGAAAGGAGGTGGGAGATGTCTCAGGGACCCACGTGTACCTTAGCAGGAGGAGAATATGCTCAGCACGTTCCATGTATGATTGAGTACGCTTTTTGTTAAAGTCTTAAACGTTTAAGAAAAGGAAACTAGATTATTTTCTCCTAAAGCAACTAGAGAGCTCATAAAACACTATTTCAGTCATTAAAGAAAAGGAAACCTCATCAAATTGCTGGTTAGGAAAATAATTTGTCATTAAGTTTGTAACTACAGGTGATGCCTAGCATTCAGAAATTCCCCATTTATTGTTGTGGCTGGTCACGGTTGACCTCTGCAGAGCTTATGTCCAGGAAGGGAGTTCTATAGCTGCTCAGTGAGCATAACCAGCTGCCCAGGTCTCCGCAGCCAGCATGGCTGTGGCGTCTTCACCCATAAGGTGCAGCTCTTCACAGGTTAACAATTTGGTTTGTTTATAAAAATGTATAGCCCTAAAAGAAAGTCAACAGCTGATGCTTAACTTAAAGAAGTGGCCTTTCAGTTAATTTTTACTGCATTTGATGGCAGAAAGTATCTGAGATAATGGTATTTGGAGATTCTTGAAGGTCTGAAGATTTGTAAATGTCAGCAGTCTTTTGACAAATGAAATGGTTTGGGGCACGTATGCCGCTTTGGTGTATGCACGTTTTGCCTGTGACCAGCAACAGCATCAGGGCATGCAGTTTGAGTGGTTTCAGCTTATCTCTCCAGACTGCCTAACCTGAACCCTCCCCCCAACACAAGAACAATCACAATTGACTGATTACAGGGGTCGTGTGTCACTCTGGAACTGAGCCTGGGATGTGATCACATGAATTCACTAACATGAGCCAGAGGCAAGTCCAGATTATTCCTGGGCAAAATCTAGACATGCCAGTGGCCTTAGCTCTACAGGCTGGTGTTAACAGCAAACTCACAGTGGGTTCGTATTCTTCCTTCTTGTCATCGGTTCCAAAAGCTCTTGAGCAGACTTCAGGATTCAGGTTTGAATGTGGTCTTGACTCATCTGGCCAGCTATACAGTAGCACTGAGCCACAGAGCTAGGCTGGATAGAAAGGTCCTCCTTTGCTGTGTGGTCTTACAGGAAACAGCGAGTAAAAAAGTAAAGGATTAAATACTAGCAGCCTTCACTGATTCTGTGCTTCCAAAATATATTTGCAGAAAGGTTAAGCTGCATTTGTCTATTCTCCAGTTTAGCATATTATAAAAAGTAATAGATATACTACTACTGTTTATTTGACTGTATGGTGGTGTGTTGTGATTGGATCAGAGTAAGTTATCTGTACTTGAGTTTTGTAAATTTATTAAAGGGCTAAGAGATTGTATTATAAAGCAGCATAGCTGTATTCTTATGGCTTCATTAATTATGACACCTAGACATAATTAGGCCCTGGCTAAGAATAGCAGACAAAATGGAAAATCATTTGGGGGGGAAAAAAGTTTAGATTCTGAGAAACTGAAAGAACATTAGTAGAGGGCATCCGTTGATTCTCAGGCACAACACACAGAACTAAGGCATTACCCATCATAGATTAGCAATGGCACCCATGCAGGGTTATCCCGACAGCTGGTCATTTAAGAATATGTCCCTCCCCTCTTGATATTATTTCCATTTCATATTTCCTGATACCCTGTACACAAATAATCTAAAGCGTCCTCCATGGTTTAGAAATAGCAGATTTGATGATTCATTTTTAATTAATAGACTTTATTTTTTTAGAGCAGTTTTAAGTTATCAGAAAAATTGAACAGGAACTACAAAGTTCCCATATACCTCCTCTCCTCATGCATACACACAGTGTCCCCTATTATTAACGTCTTGCATTTTGAGGTGCATATGGTCTAATTGATGAACCGGTATTAATACATTAGTATTAAAGTCTATAGTTTACATCAGGATTAATTCATTTTTGTGTTATACAGTCTATAGATTTTGACAAATATGTAATGTCCCCCCCTACAGTATCATGCAGAATAATTAAACTCCCCCAGATATGCCCTCTGTTCCACCAATTCATTCTTCCCAGTACACCCCGAACTCTTAGCAACTCCGGATCTTTTTATGGTCTCTATGGTTTTGTCCTTCCATTCAGTTTTAAGAACTACTCAGCTTTTCCTAAGGAAGCATCATTTATTCCTTTATTCATAAAGTGGTCCCTCAATAAATAGTATGTGCCATGTAGTGTTCTGCACTTTGGGATTATGACAGAGGACCAAAAATTAAAAATCCCCATCTTCACAAAGCTTGCATTCGAATACATCTAGCCTCCATGCTTGCTTAGAGCCTAAATAGAAGTGAAAGGGGCCCCATGAGAGCACAGGACGAGAGGAGGTTATTGAAGAGAGTAATGTGAAAAGGGAGCCTCCTACCAGTTGGCCCCCTTGTCTCAGGCCAGGCCCGATTCTCCCCTGCAGTCTGGTCCCAGGAGTTGCGCCTGCCAGCCTCCTCCAGCTGCTGCCTGTGTGTTCTCCCTGAAGAGCATCCAAAGTCCTTGCCTTTTCCCAACTCCTCCTCTCTCCTGCTGTCTCCAACATAAGTGTAAGCACCTTTTTCAGACTTCCATTAAGTTTTCACTGCTAGTTATCTATAGCCCTACCTAGTGCTAATAAAATACAATCAAAAGTTTACAAAGCCATAAGAAAGAGGTGCCCATAAACATCTGAAGACTAACAGAACAAGGCCTTCCCCTTTGCAGAGCAGATAAACCAGAGTTTTTGTTGTTTTTGTTGTTGTTGTTGTTGTTTTCTTCCCCTCCAGCCCTCTCTGGGACCGGTAGACATCATTCCCTGGTCCAGCCATAAGAAACCCTATTCTTTTTCCTGCCACCTTCCCCATAACCCTAGTTATCCAGAAAGATGAGAGGTTTCCATGAGTGAGGACAGGCCAGGGAGGTGATGGAAGACTGAAAGATCCATTTCATCCCTGCCAGTTCTGCCTCTCTGTCACCTTTTTGGTTCATACAAGAAACATGCCTAAAAGTCAGCTAAATGGACTCCTCAGGAACCCTTCTGAGCATGTTCTTAGAGCGGGCCCTGTGGGTTTGCTCCTGCTGGCGAGCGCCAGTAGTGCACATCTCCCCGCTATACATCCAGCGGCATCATGCTGGTAGCCTGAAATTGGCCACAGTGAGAGCATTTACACATAGATATGAGTAAACGCTACCAATCCCCATTTTGCTAATTTTTTTCTTCAAAGAGCTACTTCACCAACATGCCAGTGGGCAGACCTTTCTTAGTCAAATTCTTACACTGATTGTACCATAGAAATTAATTCGATAAACACTGTATTAATTTATATGTTCTAATTCTACTTTCCATAATTTTAGGGGTGGGGAGAAATGCCAACCAAAGTCAACAGGAGATTTGATCTAGTAAGTTTTGAAAACCACACTTAGCATCAGGCTACACAGACCTTGTGCTTACTTTTCATTTCCCTTGAGAGAAGGGCTGAGGTAATTCATAGGAAGTTTAGTTTCATCTATGGCATCTTCATTGAAATTTTATGGCAATAGAACTGTAAAACTTTTGCTCTTGTGGATGTCGGACCATAATCATAATTAACATTTCTTTTCCCAGATTACAATTTACTTGTCCCTGTGTAAGTAACAAGGGGCCATCTATGCTGACTCGTCCTTTTGTACCCCATGTAGGACTGCACACGCCAGGGCGAAGGCCGATGCTGCCGACCAGGCCGCGCTGGCCGCTCGCCAGGAGTGCGACATCGCGAGAGCTGTGGCCAGGGAGCTGTCACCTGATTTCTACCAACCAGGTAAAACAGTGCTTTGATGAGCGAGGCAGGAGCACTGGCTTTGGTTTGCTTTTATTTCCTTTTCGTTTCAACATAAAGGTCTGTGCTTCCTGAATCCCAGCAATACTATTATACAAAATAAACAGGGGCGCATGTGGATCCTTCATCTGAAATGCTTGGGACCAGAAGTGTTTCAGATTTCAGATTTGTTGATATTTTTCTATATTTGCATATACATAATGAGATCTCTTGAGCTGGGGACCCAAGTTGAAACACGAAATTCATTTATGTTTCATAGATACCTTATACACATTGCCTGGAGGTAATTGTATACAATATTTTTAATATTTTTGCACATGGAACAAAGTTTTAACTGCATTTTGACTGTGACCATTGATCATGTGGAATTTTCCACTTGTGGCATCATGTTGGTGCCCACAATGTTTTGGATTCTGGAGCATTTCAGATTTTTGGATTAGGAATGTTCAACTTGTAGTAATAAATATCACCTGAAGTCTGAGTGTTAGCCCTGGAGATGGGTTATTCCCCAGAGTCTCGCCCTTCCTCCCCTCTACATATGACCAACAAAGTTTGAGCTGATAGCAGTAAACTAGACAAGAATCTAAAAGAAATATCTGATTCTAACAAATACTTCCAAATTCAGAGGCACTTTTAGCATTAAGAGAAGAGCCAGTCGGTACTGTGACTGTTTTTTTCAACGTATCTGAGTGTGGTTAGGAAATAAAGCAGCATACCACTTAAAGAGATTAATCTGCCCAGATTAAGAGGAAAATGCATGTCATGATGGAAGAAATAAAAGTGACAACCTCAAAAAAATCGATCTTGGTCATCTGTCCCCCCTCAGATGTTAGTAAATAGCAATCAACAAATATGTGCAATAGGTTTAAATATTTAATTAACTTTCTAGTAGTTTCCCAGTAGACTCTTTCCACCCCTCTCTATAATATACTAGTGTTTTTGTTTTGAATTTCAAAAAGGCAATATTCACCTTTTTTATATATATTCCATTGTTTTCTAAAGAACATCTGTCTAGTGATTGTTCGAGGCATCAACAGATTTCTAGGTGAAGAAACCAAAATAAATGTTCTCAATTTCTATTAAGAGTTACATTTCTTGGTAAAGAATTTTTCCACCCTGGTTTTTGTGAAATCAAGCTGTATAACTATTATCCTGTCGCTAGCCCAGCACCCTGCATGAGATAGGTGTTCAATACATGTTTGGTTCTGGTGAGGGGTATACACTGTTGGAACCCATAGGGTATCACTGAGTCCTAACGAACAACATAAGTCAGAGTGAACAAAATAGCAAGATTCGTAGAAAAGCTAGAAACTTGGCTATAATCAAGGATGGAGCAATGAGAAATGACCTGGAGAATGGGAGCATGAGATTCCTGCAAAGAAAGAAGACAGTAAAAGGCCAGGCAAAGAAGATTCGGTTTTTACAAGAGAAAGGCTGAGGAGGGACCCAGGGTGGTTATTGAATGATAGATACCATCATCACAGAGTGACTCGTCTAAGAGTTCAAGTCCAAGGCAATCACTGAGAAGGGTGTTTTCTTTCACATGCATCTCTTTTAAACCTCTGGTTGAGATTTAAATCATTTTTTATATATATGCATTTTTTTAAGGAAAAGGAACCTCTCCATTTTTTTGCAACGACCTCTGGTAGGAATAAACTCTCCTCTGGCATGAAATGAACTCATACTTCCCTGGTACCTAACTATATTGGCAAATTAGCTGTTCCAGGGCATGAGAGCTGGGGAAAGACTTCAGCCACCCAGGAGAAATTGTTCTCTCCTCCCCAGCAGTGTTGCCATTGGAAAGAACCTGACTGATCAGGAGACACTGGACTTGAGCGGTTCTGAAAGCACACAAACTTACTGTTGTCTGCAGATGGTGATTTCTTGGTTCTGTTAATTCTGTTGGGGAATGGGGTCCCTTTAGATTCCTATTAGGTGTTAACAAGAGGTAAATGATACAAAAGATCATCTCGGTTTCCCAGTCTGAATGATTTTAAAAGCCTTTTCTGGTGTAAAAGCATTTGAGGGGGAAAAAAATATTGTGGGAAAATGTAATTCCACCCTTTCTTAGCTAAAACAGCTTCACATAAGCAAGTTGTGCATCAGGAATGAATACATCACAGTAGCATGGATGACAGCGGGTCTATTTGAGACCAGAGCTTGTGGGGGAGGCTGCAGTCCCCTTTGACCCACAGCCAGCACTTCCTTCAGCAACTGTATAGAAAGCCTTTTCTGTTACGGGTATTATTGATCTTCTCAAGGGAGCATAACTCATGCTCTCCACTTTGCATTTACAGGGTGAGCGAATCAGATAGACATTTTCGAAAAGGGCTTTCAAGTACTTCTAAATTAGGTTGGCCATTTAATTTACATATCTCAGATATAAAAGTCTCCATTGTTTGGAATGCATGTGTTCGTGCATAGAAGTTGTTAACCCTGTAATAAAGGATGCCTGTCATAGCTTACATGTTGAACGCTTCCATGGCAAATTACCTATTTTCAGGAGCTGGCAGTATTTTCAGATATTTTCCATCTTAATTAAATTTTATGATCTTTAATTTAAAACTGTATTATTCTACAATTCAGTTAGAAACTAAGGAAAAAACACAGCCTCTTGATTATAAAAGCGAGAAATGGAAAAAAAAAAAGGTTGCTAGTAGATTATATGTAGATTAATCAAAAAATTTTTTAAATAAAATAATAACTTTTCTCATTAAAGAAAAAAACACAGCCGTGTGGGACAGCTTTCTCCCCCAAAGGGTTAAGCTCTAATAAACAGAAAGCATATAAATGGATGTTTGTGAATGTATATATAGATAATTGTGTACAAACACAGAAACCTAAATTGCCATTAGTGGGAGTGACACAGTGAGTCATCCCCCAAGAACTTAGAAGATTGCCCTCTGAGAGTTCAACTTGAAAATGAGTCCCTGAAACTACACAAAGGTAGATCAGGTAAGTAATAGGATGGCTTTAAGAACCACAGGATTTCCTTGTTACCTGATTGGCTATAAAAACATCTAAAGAAAAATTGGTCACCCAAGGAAATATAGAAGAAAGAGAGTCACAGAGGCAAAAATTGGCAGTGTTCATCCCAACACTGTCCAGAGGAGGAGAAGCCTGACCCAGAACCTTGGAGGACTGCTCTCACATTGGCAAGGACGTTTCTATTATGGGGAAGGATGCGGGGAACTGTGACCCTGGTGTACGGCTTTGCTGGCAAGATCACCCTGACTCAGGAAATGGATGTATCAGGCTAGCCCAGCTTGATGCCATTACATATTTGATTCAGCTCATGCTTCTTGTTCTGATTCCATGTTCACCAGTAACTTTCTAATTTTGGTTGAGCTTTCCATGGAGTTCTGCCAACAGGGAGAGCGTGTACTGGTAGTATCAACATGAGTCCCCTGACCTATGTGACACTTACATTCCTCATTGTAAACTAGTGAATTGGCCTTCTAGGATTGTACATCAGTCTGGTGAGCTTTAGTAATGTGAGTTTGCCTCAAGAGATGGCTCTGCTTCAAAGTGCTGGAAAATCAGGTTTCTATGCCAACAAGGCTGACATAGGCTTTAGAGCAAGGGTGTCCAATCTTTTGGCTTCCCTGGGCCACATTGGAAGAAGAATTGTCTTGAGCCACACATAAAATGCACTAACACTAATGATAGCTGAGGAGCTAAAACAAAATCACAAAAAAAAAACTCATAATGTTTTAAGAAAAGTTTGTGAATTTGTGTTGGACCACAGGTTGCACAGACTTGCTTTAGAGGGTAACCACTAAGGAAGCAGGAGGGACTGGGGCAGCGACCCTTCCTGGGAAGGAGGATTGGGAGACTAGATTTGTGGCTCTTTCTCCCACTGTTTCAATTTCTTTTTAGGCCAGACACAGTGGCTCATGCCTGTAATCCTAGCAGTCTGGGAGGCCAAGGCAGGCAGATTATGTGAGGCCAGGAGTTCACGACCAGCCTGACCAACATGGCGAAACCCCATCTCCACTAAAAATACAAAAATTAGCCGGGCCTGGTAGTACATGCCTGTAATCCCAGCTACTTGGGAGGCTGAGGCATGAGAATCATTTGAACCCAGGAGGCGGAGGTTGCAGTGAGCAAGGATGGTGCCACTGTACTCCAGCCTGGGTGACAGAGCGAGACTCCGTCTCAAAAAAAAAAAAAAACCCTTTTAGTCAAGATAATTCATTTTAATTTCAAGTGATATTAAGTAGCGTGTAAAATCTTTATATTTATTGATGGGGCAGGGGCTGAGTATGAGTTACATTAAAACACTGCCCTGGAATGTGGTAAATTTAGTACTTGGAGCCCTCTTGGGAGAGAGCCAGCCTGCTTCCCTGGGTGTCATCCCCAACAAGCTTTGTCTTCACATGTGTAAGCATAAATGTGCTCATACACACAGTGTATTGACTATTTAGAGTGAAGTCTTTAGCACAGATTTTTATGGACCAGTGTTAACTGAGCTTGCATTTCTGGTATGAATTAGAAAACTTCAGAAATCAAAGCATATCTCCATTACATAATTGTCTATGCCTATCATTAATATGTCATGGATTTGGTTAAGAAAAGGGAAGCATCCTGGAATAGATGACTTCTAAGCTCACCTTCCAAACCCAAAATTCTGAATAAATTTTTTCATTAAAAAGGGAAACTGAATAATCCACTAGATGACATGAAATTAATAATTCATGAGTTTCCTGGTTACTCATACCACATATTCATTCTGGTACATTCAGTTGCACAAATGGGTATTGAGTGCGAGCCAAGTGCAGGGTACTAGAAAGGATGTCCCACAGTTTGCAGACCAGAGCAATATGACTGTAGTCACAGAAATTGCAGGATTGTTATAGATGGGACTGTGAAGTCCTATAGGAAAGGAGTGTTCTTTCTATATCGAACACAAAAGTGATCCTGCTATCAGTTACACAATGTGTTTAGACTCTTTCAATCTGGTCCTCTTTTCACTGATTGTCGGTCTCCACAGAAAATGTCCAATTGCTACTTAATGACTACTGCTGTTGCTACAAAACTTTTGATATTGGCACTGTCCTCATAGACATTTGTTTTGGGGAATCTATGGTGCTTCTGCCCATAGCCAGCCCACCGAGGCTCACCTCTGAAGAACTAGCTGGATACCCTGCTGCCACCATCTGCCATATCTGTTCAGAGCCTTCGTGCCAACTGGAACGAGTAACCTTTGAGTGTTGGTGGATGGCATGCTGAATGTTGTTTGTTTTTTCACATTGTATGGCAGCCATATCCGTGAGCGGGTAAACTGTATCTGACTTCTTCCCAATATGAGTCTCCAGGAGGAGAAAATCCTTTGGGATTCATAGATACTGTCTATATAAACAGATGAAAATGCTGACTACAACGACTATCAACATTTGTCATAATTTCCCTCCCTGGCAATATTCTGACTAGTCTTTTTAATGAACTGCTGCATCTTATCAACTTTATGTTGCTGGCTCTGCAATACTGACACACACATTTACTATACAGAACAAGTAGCAGGCACAACATGTGCCTTCCAAGAGAAAATAGTCCAGGAAAAACTTCTGTCTTCTGCATTATATTAAATGTCTTGTTTTAAAAGCATTTAATCTTCTTCTGGAAAATCTAACCATATATCCTCATTTAGTTGGCTAGGCCTTGTATGACTGTGCCACATTGGAACCATTTCCAATGGGATATAGTCATGTAAGGCTGGTGCTATGTCCACCTCTGCTCATATTGCTTGCGTACTGTCAAATGCCTATAACCCAGAGTGTTAGAATCACTCAGATAGTTTGTTAAACAATATTTCTAGGCTTCAATGTTCATACTTATTAAAATCTCTGAACATAGCACCTCAGATGCTCTGATAAGCAGCAAGCATAGGCGCCCCTGCTTTGGGAATGCGTTTTTTTCTCTTACCCAGATATTTTTTGAATGCATAACAAAGCTGGGAATTTTTTAGATGGGAAAGTTGATGCTAAAATATACTTCCACCATTCTAGTAAATTCTTTGAGCTCAACAGATTTTGAGTATCATCAGAAGCCCTGTAGATCAATTTGAGTAAGTATACCTAAACTCATCTTAGCAGAGTGGGCATGAGTAATCATGTAAGACATGCCTTTCTTACTACATTGAGGACAAGAAAACTGTCTAAAGAGGTGACATGTCAGATTTCTAAAGGTTAAAGAAGTGATTAGACCAGTATTTGAGAGTTGATAAATACCATAATAAATACTTTGAGTGGAATCCAAAATGTAGCTTCATAAGTTCATTAATACAAATTCTTCCAATGGCCAAATCAGTCTCACCTTGGCCTCTCCACCTATACTGGTGGTACTGAAGGTCACTAGGATACATCCTAATGTTTTTAATGTATATATTGATAAGTTATAGTTGTATATATTTTTGAAGTGCAAAGTGATGTTACAATTTCTTAATACAATACAGAATGATTAAATCAAGCTAATTAACCTGTTTATCACCTCAAAAAATGACATTTTTTTTTGTGATGAGGGCATCACAAAGATTTAAATCCTAAATTTGTAAGCTACGATCTCACGGTCTCACATCTTCTAAATGAAATGCATGGGCTTTGTGACAGCTGCATTTCTCAAGGTGCAGTGACTCTTTACCTTTTCCCTCCAACTTTGAGAATGTATAGTGAATAATGTTTGCCAGAGTTTATTTTTTCACTCTTTTCTGTATATTTAAGTTAAACATTAGCTTTTAATGTGCCTTAATCTTAGTAGATATTGCCAGTTTTTCTTGGCAAAAATAACCTGCATTTATCTTTAGATCAAAGATGTTAAAAGTACTTTGTATTTTGTGTAATTGTTTCAGCATTAAGTGGCTGAAATTAAAAGTCCATTGGCTCCAAAGCCCTTGACTATTTTAATTATCTTTGCACAGTACATCCACTACCATACGTAGATGGGTATTTTAGTAATGCTGTGAAGTCGAATATCAGTAAAGCACAAATAAAACCAACTGTAGTGAAATTTTGGGTAGAGAAGTGAGGGGAAACTATGTAAACATCACATTGCGTCAAGATCTATTAGAGAATGTACTTTATCACAGAAGAAGAGGGGTTTTGTTAAAATACGCCTGCAGTTGAATCACGAGGGGCTTCTCCATGACAGACTAGTATCAGTGACCTGATGAGTTTTAAAGAGCAGAGGCAGTTCAGCTGATGGAAGACATAACTTTTTTGTGCTCATGCTGCCCTGTTTCCCCTTAATGCTATGTCCAGACACACAGCACCAAGAAAGAATTCAGAAACAGAAGTACATCACCTTTTGAATGCTAGCAGTTGCCCCTTTTCATCATTCAAGATACCTTTCACTGGCCTAAGAATTCACACTGCCATTTTTGATGGAGGAATTAAAAGAAAATTGTCAGTTATATAAAGGGGGAGCTTACCCAGTTTAGAAAGGAAGTCTCAATTGTCAATGTGCGATCTTGACAGATTTGGGAAACTTGAATCCCCAGGAGTGGATGTATCTTCTAGAAGGTGGAAACTGTGATAATACTGTTATGTTTTGTGCCCTGAGTATAACTTGCAATGCTGGGTGCTCAGGAATTCTTGTCTCTGGCTTTAAAATACTATGTGTTGCATTATGCTTTTTTCTTAAAAGATACATGGGAGCTATGTGATTTTTTATTTTTCAGCTGCTATAGCTGTTTCCATTTCAGTAAAATGGGGATAATAACATGTACTCCCTAAGATTTTGGTGAGGCTTTAAATTTTGGATAATTCCTTGTATAATTAAATAGCAGTCTCATTACAATAACTTATTATTCAGACCACCATGAGAAGAGCAATTAAAGTATAAGTATGCAGTATGTATTCTCACAATTAGGGATAATTGCTGTTCAGCCCCTCTGTAAATCTTTTAGTGAGTTAGTGAGTTTGTCTGGGGTGAAGGGTTGCGGGGTGGAAGGCAGGAAGGAAAATGAACAGATGCAGTGCTGTGGAATTGACAAGAGCCTGTCAACTCTCTAAAAGCATGTCGGTGGGGTCAGTGTCTTCCATGTATACTCAAGAGACGTCAGCTTCTGCCCATTTGTGAGGAAGAGGGTCAACTGCACTGCGTGTGACCTTGACCTCATGAGGCGAAAAGTGGCAGATGGGTGGAGTGGTAGCCAAAGTATGCACAATGACTTGCTGAGATCTGAAGGCCCTGGAAGTCTAAGGTCTCTGTATCAGCCCAGAGATGCCCCTTTCCAGACCACAGCCTCCTCAAGTTCCTAGGGCCAGGACATCTTGTGGCACACACCCTGTTTCTTTACAGCTTACTCCCCATAAAATAACAATGCAGCAGGACCACTTTTTTTTTTTCATTTTTTTCCTCCTCTGTCAGAGGAATAGCCACTTTTTTGATGAAAATTTGTTCCCATTTATAAAAAATAACAAGATTTTTATAAACAATCCGGAGGGATATAAAAAAGGAAAAAAAAAATCTTGAAGCTACAGAACCAGAGACAACTGCCTTGTGTTGACTTTGATATCTGCAAAACACTGCTTGTGCAAATCCGTGTTTTCCATAACTGTGAATGGATTACATGGAAGTGACTTTGTGTCATGTAACCTAAGCCTTAGACTTAGGTTGTTTCAAACTAGGAAGTTTTAATGCATGTTTGATGACAAATCATTAAAAATATAGTGTCTGCAGGTTCCCCTCTTGCAGTATACTTTATTAAATTTTCAGACACATACAGTAATCAGCTTACTTCCTTGTACAAGTGTATACTTTCTGTGTCTTAGTTACACCACATAATTTGAATTAGCAGATTATGCTAGATTATGATATTGTGACCAGTGTTCCATCAACATGAATTTCGCCTCTATATTCTGCAAGTAGGCAGAAAGAATGCAATTATCAGGAAAGTCAGAACTGTTTAGATTCTGTATTATCTTAAAACCTTTCCATAATAAATAAACTTTTCCCCTAGAGAATGAAATGTGTACTTAGTCAAAACCTTATGAATATATTATTTTTAAAAGAGAAAAGGTTAATCTGATTTAGCAAAAAATATATGTATATATCTATACACATATATATATACACACACATACATATACATACCACCTTTTTATTTTTTTATTTTTTATTTGTTGGCCAGGCCCCGATTACGTCAAACAGAGATTTCAGGAAGGTGTAGATGCTAAAGAAAATCCAGAAGAAAAGGTACCAGAAAAGCCACCTACACCAAAGGAATCTCCTCATTTTTATCGCAAAGGCACGACACCCCCAAGATCTCCTGAGGCAAGTCCCAAACACAGCCACTCTCCTACTTCCTCCCCAAAGCCCCTGAAGAAGCAAAACCCCAGCTCAGGGGCGAGACTCAACCAAGACAAAAGGAGTGTGGCTGATGAGCAGGTGACGGCCATTGTCAATAAGCCCTTGATGTCAAAGGCTCCCACGAAGGAGGCAGGAGCGGTTGTGCCCCAGTCCAAGTACTCTGGCCGCCACCACATCCCCAACCCCAGTAATGGGGAGCTGCATTCTCAGTATCACGGCTACTACGTGAAGCTGAACGCCCCCCAGCACCCTCCAGTAGACGTGGAGGACGGCGATGGATCCAGCCAGTCTTCCTCAGCACTGGTGCACAAGCCATCCGCTAACAAGTGGAGTCCCTCCAAATCTGTGACAAAACCAGTTGCCAAAGAAAGCAAAGCTGAGCCAAAAGCTAAGAAGTCTGAACTTGCTATACCAAAGAATCCCGCAAGCAACGATTCATGCCCTGCTTTGGAAAAAGAAGCCAATTCAGTAAGTACTGCAAGTAGCGTTTTCTCTTTCTTTTTTCCCTTTGGTTCTTTCAGTGAGCTGTGTGGTGTGACTGTGCATCTTGATCACAGCCAGGCTAACCAAAGTTCTAGAAGCACAGGGTTGTTTAAAGCAGCACGTAACACATTTGTAGTTTGAGACAGCAAAGAGCTCTCCAGACAGAAATTCCCCCCACTACGCCTGTGTTCACCCGGCCCCACTTTAGATGTAATTCAGGTAGGTAAGATCTGACCAGCTTAGCACAGCATCTTAGCACATTTTAGCAAGGCTTTAACAGCGTGTCTTGGTGAGCTTCCTGGTAGCTTGCTCTCTGATTGCTGGAAAGGAATCATGACGCCTGCCAAGGGCCAGCCGCTCTCAGAGCTCTAGGAAAAGGACAGCACCAAGTTCTTAGCCCTCCTGTTTTCACCACAGCGGTCAGCATCTTTACACAAAAGAACCTCTCCTCTAGCCATTGTGAATTCTTCTCATACACACCCAGTTTGGATTTTAAATAGCCAGGCTTTGCAGCTAGGACATTTTTCTTCCCCAAAAGAGAACTGAAAATTTCCAGTAGTTCAAGAGAATTTCTTTGGTCTTCTGTGTTTTCAAAGTGTGAGAACTCTTACAATTTCAGTTTTCTGGTAGATGCAGGTTATTAGTATCAGTTAGTCTTAAGCATTTAAGATATTTATTATTCAGCCAGAAAAGCTCTGTATTATTGAAAAATCTTTATACCCTCTTTCAAAGGAAATTTTTTGAATAATGTATGGAATTAGTATTTTATCAAATGCTATAGAATTTGTAAAATCTGAAGCTAATTATTGATTAAAAATGACCTCTTGACCTGGTCACATCCCTTTAGAACAGAGGTGTTGAATGTTACACACCTAGTATTCACTAGTAATTATAGAGACATATTTGCATAATGGTACGGATTAATATCTTGGCCAACAAGAATATAGTACAGCCATCAGTTTCTTATTTTTGTCTGTTTTATTTACTCACATGATTAAGCAATTAAAATTCCTCTGTTAACTTATGCTTAAAATTTCTTAAGTGTGTTTATTTTGCTAGTATCTATAAAACACTGGTTGTCTTCTTTTTTCAAATTTTCAACTTTTTAATTAGCTGGACATAAATTATTCAGATTAACTGGACCAACTTCCTAAAAGTCAACTTGCATGGAGAAAAATTGTTTTCAAAACAGACTAACTTTAAGATTCTGACTCTTCAGTAGGCATTCATTTTAAAGATTTGAAACCTTAATATGTCAATATCCTGACATTACAACTGTAATAATCACTATTGAATTTGTTAAATGTAATAGTTTACTTCTCGTTTGACTTTCAGCATTTTTATCCCCAAGTTAATAAGGCCTCGCATATATCAGTATTAGTTTGCCTGATTTACAAGGAGAAAAATTCAAACAATGCAAGGCCATATCTTTTATACTTTTGGGTACCCATTTGTGGGCTTTAGTTGACTTCTAGACCTCTACAAGGGGAAGCGTATGCCCCAGTGTCCTGTATATTAGGCTGTGGTAGGGGGAAAATAAGTTGAATTACCCAGCTCTTAGCTGAAAGAATCTCTCCGTAAAACAGTAGTATACATATGTTTGGTAAATTCACAGCCTCCTCATTTAGAAAAATCATTTGTTTTATTTATTTGTGGAATTCTCAGATTCTTGGAGTTAGCCAAGCATCCTCCATCTCAGTAGTTGGTCCTTGTAGAGGACAGTAGTTGAACCCTGTAGAGGGTTCCCCTCTACACCCCAAGGGGGAAAGGAGGCCCCAGCAGCTCTGCAACCACCCTGAGCTTTAGACTGCCTCTGCAAAATTCAAGATTGACTTGGCACCTTCATGCGAAGATTCTAAGAATTAACATTGTCTTCCTAATAGTAACAAAGCTGCCTTCCCCACTTCTGAGAGTCAGGATGTGACACAGTCACAGAGTCATCATAAATGTTGTCAGCGGATGACCTTTAAGACAATGGAGTACTACATAGTTTTGAGAGAAAGACGTGGTGTAAGTTAGACATTCATAAATAATTTTAAAATTCACAGAATTGAACTCTGTTGCCAAACTTCCTTGGTTCACATCCCAGCTCTGTTGCTTACCAGCTGTGTGACGCTGGACAGTTTCCTTACTGCTGCGTGCCTCAGTTTCCTCATCTGTACCTATCACAGGGTTGTTGTGAGGATTAAATGAGTCAATACTTTAAAAGTTCTTAGCATAGTGCCTAGCGCAGAATAGGTGATGAAGAAACCTTAGCTGTTATGATGTTTGTTTCAACACAATGCTAGTTGAAGCATAAGCAGTTCAGAAATATTCAAGTAGATTTGATCCATCCTCAGGATCACCCTGGATATTGGTCTCCTAGAAATACAGAAAATCTCCTGGGACACAGACTAACACAGGAAATTAGTTAACTTGAGTATGAGAGGTAGGAGAAGGGAGACTCTGGCTTTGATTACTTTCTTGAGGAAGATTTTCCTCAAGAAACTTCTGTGACCCCTGTGGGCAATGGTTGCGTATGGACTCATGTCCTAGAGACACACATTCAATATGATCCCGAAATTTTGTAGGATTTTGCAACATGACAACTCTGGTAGGGTCAGAAGAGGCATCTTTAGCATCTTACCATCAAGTGGGGGAATTTTCCAATTAGGTATCTCAGCCCATTCTGAAAAATGACTGCACTTTTTTCTCAGCCATTCCTGTGATTTGCATCCAAGTTTGTTTTGAGGTTTATTTGAATGTGTGTAAAATTTAAAGCATCCCCATCAAATCGGGTTTGAACCTCACCCCAAAAAGAGGTAAATATATATAATTAAACTTTGCTATTAATACTTAATTAAACTTTGCTTTTCTCATGTGTTTCTAACTAGAGAAGCTTTAGATTTCACATAAACCATAATAACTCTTCTAGCAGAAAATTCCTTACAGTTTTAATATGAATGACAGTCTCTTAAAGGAATAAAAGATTGATTTTTTGAGTTAGGATTTCTTTCTGTATTTTGATTTCCTGTTTTTTATTTTCTGACCGCCTGAAAATTTCTTCCAATCAAGACTTACCCTGTGCCCTACTACAGCTTCTTGTATTACACCTGTCCCAGTCAGTCTTGAAAAGCAAGACAGATTTTTTTTCATTTTGCTATTTTAAGCTACAACTGGCCACCACAGTCATATTTGTGGGACTTTACCTTAAAGCTTTTCACCCTGTATCCTGTGCCTAGGTATATAAAGAACACAGAGGCCAGGGCTTGGTATCTGCCACTGAACATAGCATCCTGGATTTTTTTTTTCCCCTGGTTGCTGTTTGAACCTTTCATGTCTAGTTTTCCCTCATCTTCACTGAGTCCACCTTTAAAAATAGCTTTCTAAGTGGAACCACCCTGGTAGGATAAATATATATGTGTGTGTGTATATTAGAACATATACAGGAGAAATGTGTGTGTGTGTGCAAAAGAAAAAAATATATATGTATGTATTTTTCATTTTGGATAAAGCACTCATTCATTATTCATTAAATCTGAATTGCAGTACAGTGATATGTGGGCTAAAAACTGGAGAAAAGATAGTAAACTAAATTCGAAGCGAGAGAATATACAAATTCAAAATACTAATTCAAAGGGGTTAGATAAATTCACAGAATCTTATACAGATTTACGAAATGGGAGTTAAGGTTCAGGCACACCTTGGACTTTAGAAGTTGGCTTCATGGGAGGCATGTTCTCTGCAATTTCACTTTCCTGGGTCCACTGTAAGACACCGAAGTCTACGTTGTATTGTTCTGACCAGGTGTATTTTTCCTCATCTTTCATATCACTAAATTACCTTTGAAAATTATAAAATAAACCCAGTAGCCCAGAATAGTTGAAATGATCCAAAATTCTTAAAACACTCATGAACAAAATCTAATCCAAGTGTGTATAGTAGTACAAGTGGAACATCCAGAATGTTCCAACATCTGGTCGTGATGTGAAGTGAAAGAAGCCAGGCACAGAAGAAGGACAACCTTTGCATATTCTCACTTATTTGTGGGAGCTAAAAATTAAAGTGATCAAACTCATGGAGATGGAGAGTAAAAGGATGGTTACCAGAGGCTGGAAGAAAAGTGAAGACATAGGGGAGGGAGAAGTGGGGATGGTTAATGGATACAAAAAAAAAAAAAATAGAACAAATAAGATCTAGTATTTGATAGCACGACAGGGTGACTATAGTTAATAATAATTTACTTGTACATTTTAAAATAAAGAGAACTGAAAAAAAATAAATAAATAAAAATAAAATAAAGAGAACTGGGCACGGTGGCCCACGCCTGTAATCCCAACACTTTGGGAGGCTGAGGCAGACAGATCACTTGAGGTCAGGAGTTCAGGACCAGCCTGACCAACATGGTGAAACCCCGTCTCTACTAAAAATACAAACATTAGCTGGGCATCGTAGTGAGCACCTGTAGTCCCAGCTTCTCAGGAGGCTGAGGCAGGAAAATCACTTGAAGCCAGGAGGCACAGGTTGCGGTGAGCCAAGATCGCGTCACTGCACTCCAGCCTGGGCGACAGAGCAAGACTCCACCTCAAAAAAATAAAATAAAATGAAAAAATAAAATAACTAAAAAGAGTATAATTGGATTGTTTGGAACACAAAGAATAAATGCTTTAGGTGATGGATACCTCATTACCCTGATGTGATTATTACACATTGTATGTCGGTATCAAAATATATATACACCCACTATGTACCCACAAAACTTTAAAATTTTTTAAATCTCCAAAATCTGAAACTTTTCGAGCACCAACATGATGCTCAAAGGAAATTCTTATTGCAGCATTTTAGAATTTTGTATTTGGGATGCGAACCCATACATCTGAAAAAATCTGAAATCCCAAACACTTAGGGTCCCAAGCATTTCAGATAAGGGATATTCAGCTTGTAATAGCATTTCCTTAATCTCTGTGCTGTTGTGACATTGAAAGATCATCTCCACTATTTTCTGAGTTATAAGAGTTTCCTGCATTATTTTTATGCTCTAAATTAACCATAATTGAGGAGTTGCACAGGTTAGGACTCTCCTATTAATTTAGAACATAACTATTCTAAAAGAGCAGTTGGTCGTTATCACAATTTGATATTTTTCTGATACTGTGGAAATTATAGGATATAGATAAAAATGTCATTTTAAATAACTGAATGGGAAACTGCCTTTAAACTAAGGCCTGTATCTTTAATAGACATATGGAGAAAAGAACATGGAGCTCCAAAGTGACTCAAACTGGCTGAGGAAACTTGAGCAAGACACCTATCCTCTTAAGCACTGTAAAATGGAACTAATAATCACTTGTGAAGAATAAACAAAAAAATCTACTCAGAGATGCTTAACCCACTGCCCAGCATTATAAAAACCTGCAATAAATGTTTATTTTCCTCCCATTTACTTGAGGTTTAGGAACTGATGCTTTTCTTCTTCTTAATAGTCCCCACTTAAAGGGGACTCATGTTTACTTCCTCTCCCTCCCCCATTTACTCATCACCCTGTTTGTTCTTCATTTAATGCAAATGATTAATGAAATGATTAATGAAATTAAATCATTTCAGTGATTTAATGCGTTTTGTTTAACAACCCACATTTGGGTCAGGCACTGTGGTTCATGCCTGGAATCCCAGCACTTTGGGAGGCCAAGGTGGCAGGATCACTTGAGGCCAGGAAGTTGAGACCAGCCTGGGCAACATAGTGAAACCTCATCTCTACAAAAAGTACAGATATTAGCCATGTTTGGTGGCACACACTGTTGGTCTCAGCTACTCAGGAAGCTGAGGTGGTAGGGTGGCTTGAACCTGGGAGGTAAAGGCTGCGATGAGCTGAGATCACACCACTGCATTCCAGTCTGGGCGACAGAGCAAGAGCCTGTCTCAAAACAACCCACATCCACAGCACTTGGAAATGTGCTGGAAGATAGTAGGGTCTCATTAAATATTGGTTGCCTGAATGAACTGGGCAATGTCACGTGTCTGTGCACTGGGTACGTAGCAGTGAGTAAGACAAGGCCTCTGCCACTGTGGAGCTCAGTGTCTTGTGGGGGAAAATAGCAGTTAAACAACAAAGGACAGTCAAGTGTGAAATTCATTGTGATAGAGCAGGGCACTCTGACCTCTACCACAGAGATGTGGGCTCAGTCAGGGAAAGAGACCTTCTTGAGTAAATGATGTGTGACCCAAACCCTAGACCCGAATTGATGAGAGTGCTTGACCAATGATAGCTCCAATCTCCCTTATTCACTTACCCCACACCCAAAACACATCAATACTTTTGAGGCCTCTGTAACATTGTTTCAGTGTAGTCCTACCCAATATCCAAACAGAGTACCACTGTTTCCTCATCTGTAAAATAAGGACAATAAAACTACCTACCTCCTAAAGCCAGTTTAGAATACTTTTAATGCTATATAAGAATTGGACACTATTTTCACAGTAAATACCACAATCATGGCTTTGTAAAAAAAGATGGCTTCTTCATGGAGCAGATCTGAAAAGATGGGTTATATGAGGTTGGTTTGTTTAAACAAGTAAAATTTGGGGCCCTTGGACTATCCGGTATTTATTATAATGATATTTATCAAAATAGGATCCTGTAGTTTGTAAAATATAACTTGATTTCTAACATGTTGTGATTGTGATTAGAGAAATTTAAAAAGCTAGGCCTGTAAAATAACTTCTGCAGGTATCCAACTTCTCACTTACAGCTTTTACTTAACGGAAAGGGTGGTGTCCAAACAGAGAACCAGGGAAAAAGCAGGAGGTAGAGAACCTCGTTTTGAGTTTTCCTTGGAGGCGGCTTTGTCCTACAGATTTTGCTCTCCTGTTCTAACCGCCCTGAGGAGGAAGCAGCTCTTCCTCATCTGACCTGCATTCTAACAACAAAAGCACCTCTAACTCCCAGCCCTTCGTAGGCCCTATTATGGTGAGCTGTGTCTCTCAGCCCACGCTGTTGTCCGTTGTTTTGAGGTAAATGAAGTAGATCAGTTGTTTAAAACGTTTTTAAACTAATTCAAGCCTGGATTCATTTTTAAGTGAAGGTTCTGAAATGTCTCCATCTAAACATAGCATTGCTGTTTTTAGTCTACACCTTTTGGAACTGCTGTCATCTTTTATGCCTTATTTACTGCAATCATGTTAACTTTCTTATTTTTTCAGTAATTGGCTTTGGTAATATCTTGATATTAACATGGAAAAGTTGGAATTATTTTGTTCTCTTTCATTTTCAGGGCCCTAATTCGATCATGATTGTCCTTGTCATGCTGTTGAATATCGGGTTGGCCATTCTTTTTGTTCACTTTCTAACTTGATTGGAATTAGGAAAGGTAAGAATTGCCTTAATTTCTATCTAAAATCATAGTAAATAATATTCTTTTCTCATATTCAAATTTGCTATTTTTTTAACAATGACATATTGTCCTTCACTTTAATTTTGGCTATGCCTGAATGTGATTCAACATAGTTACTTAATGCTATAACTGTTTTGACCCTTCAGTGAAGTCCTGACAACTAGTGGTGTGTTAGCCCACAGTTCTCTGCAGTGGTGCCGTCAGCCCTTTAAATGGCCCACCCCAGGCAGACTCAGACACAGGGAAGGAGGCTTGGAATTAGGATGGGATCGCAAGAGAGATGAAACTTGGAAAATTCAGCCAGAGGACCTGTTCGGTTCCCCTGGGAGTGCTTTGTGGCTTTGGGGTCCTCTGGGAGCTGAAGCGCACGGCCATGTTGGAGAGCAAAACTTAATAATAATTCTTTTTTAAAATCTGCTGAAGCAGCCCCATCCGGCGAAGTTCTTGGCATTGGCTACTCCATCTGTCCTAGCAGAGTGTGACTAAACTGGAAATGTATGGAGCTGCATTTTTTTTTTTTTTTTTTTGATGGAAGTCAACAGCTGCCTTACTATTTTACCATCTGACGTTTTTAGTAGGGAGCTGGGGAAACGACTGCCCGAGGAATGCGGTCGGAGGATTGTGTTGCTGTGGACGTGGTTCCAACATTCACTCCTATCTCATTAGAAGAAATAGGTAGCAGCATCACTCACCAGTCTTATGCCATGACCTGCTGCTTTAACATCTCCTGGAATGTTCTGGGAGAGAACGTTTCGTTTGCTTGTGCACGACTCTGTTCATTTTTGCTGTTTATTTAAATATGATGTATAGTCATCTACCACCTGCGGTCCTGGCCGGACCGAAACACACGTGTTGCATCTCAAGGAAAAGAAACAACAAAATGCTAGTGAAAATGTGCTTATTTTGATAGCAATATACCATCTTTTATGTCATTTATTCTTCCTATACTTGTAAAAGGTTATTTATCTTTAAATTTTAGCGATTTGAAGACACTATGCCTTCCTAAGAACTAATTTAATTTTAAATATTTTTAACATTACTGAGGTGAATTATTTATGCACTTAGGAAGTGCTAAATTTTAAAAGCCGAAACACAACAGAATTCTAAGAAGTATAGTCCAAACGTTGCATGGATTGCAGTAATCAGTGTTTAAAGGATTCAGTTTCTTTGCTGACGTACTTTACAACCAAATAAAATCTTGTCGGTGGCTGTGTTAATTCCCATGAAAGTTAAGCAAGATGCTATTAATAAACTGCTCTGCTCTTTCTTGTTTTCTTTTTCCAACTTAAATTTCTGTTGAATACATTCAGGTAGAACATAAAGCCTTGTTCAATCACTGCCTCTCAGTTTTCTGCCTTTCCTGTTTTTCAAAGTCCTTTTGTAATTTCATTTCCCATTTTAAAGGCTTAGACATTTTTATTTTAAATATATGTCTTTTACAGTCTTTTGTCATTCTGACATTTCTGGGTTTTTGCTGTTTTATAATTTACCCTTTATTATTGAGAAGCATGCTTACTTAGAGAAACTAAATGGTCTTTATAAAAGTAATTAGTTAAAAAGAAATCAGGGGAGGAAAAGTATCTATCTAATCTATTAAATCTTTTTAAAACATTACATTGCAGAGGGGGAGCTACTCCTAAATATTTTCATGATTTGCATGGTTTAATCAGATTTTTTTTTTCTTTTTTTTTTTTTTTTTTTTTTACCGTATTAGCTACCTTTTCAATGCAGAAGACAGTTCACACAATTCCCTGGTTAGCACAGATGTGGACTGAGTGCTTTGCCACCTGCAGGGTAGTAACCCAGTGATGTTTCTTACAGAAGCACAATATGTTGAAAATCCTGGGTGTGACCAATATGGAATAAAGAAGAAGGCAGAAAGAGAGCAAATGAAAAATTTCAACTTGTATATTCATTTTTTACATTTTGCTTTGACTTTTAAATTTAGGAAGTCCGTTTTTACCTGAGAACAAACGTTTAAAGTTCCTGTGTCACTCTCAGTATTCTCACCACCCCTTCCAAACCCTGTAGCTCCTTATGCTGGGAAAGCTGGTTTTTTAAAAAAATAATAATAAAATATTTAATCTTATTAAGTGTTTATTTAAAATGTGTAATGCTTTGGAAATCATGGGTAACAGCGAGAGGATATGTTTATAAAGTGAGCATGTTGGTCCCATTTATAAATATATGTATGATTTATAAGCTTTTTTAAAACAAAGCTCAAATTGTTGGTATTTTTCTAAAATGTGCACAGCTGTATTTTACATGAAGGCTCTTTCTAATGGGTTGTTATACTGTACTCAACATTTTGGACAGCACATGAAGTCTGCCAATGTACTTAATAAAACATGACTTTGTTTATTTAAAGTTTCTTGCTGTGAAAAAGAACTCCTTACCTGTGAGTTCCTTTATTTATAATTCTCGAAACCAAAATGTATAATGTACAGTTTTCACAACTGTATCTGCTCTAATAAAAAAAAAAAGTTGGTTATTAATAAAGTCGGAAGTGTGTTTTCTTTGTGAGTAAATTACTGTCTTGAGTTATGTGGAATGCTTCGGTGGTGGTGTTGAAAGAGATCTGCTGAAAAAGTAACAGCAGAAATAGAAGGAAAAAATGCACACAGAAGCCATGTGCCAGAAGGTAGTTATACTGCACCACCAACTGGTTCTACATTTCTTTCATCCTGGGCCTTTCAAATAATTTTGCAAAATAAGGTTCATTGCTCTGCTTAATGCCTTCATTAATTGGATTAGTGCCTTATCCAGAGTTTAAAGACTGCTCTTATTTTTAAAGAAAACCTGAAGTAAATCTCCCTCCTACATGGGCACTTTTCAATTAATTAGAATTTTTTTTTTACCATTGTGCCCCAAATAATATGTTGCTATGACCCCTGCTGCTTAGGTGCACTCCTGGAAGGTTAAGCACAATATGGGTTGAATAAACCTGCCGCCACCTGGACTTCCAGCCACTGTGCTCCCTTTGAAGCCATCCAGGGTGCTGGCCTAAGCTGCTGGCTTGACACGTAGGCAAGCCACCTGTGCACTGTGATAAAAGGACCATCTCCAAAACAGCTTTCCAGGGAGGTGCCATGGTGCTTTTAAATTCCCAAATTCATCACACCTGTTGAGGGCTAAGATCTTGGAGCCCCTCATATAAATAATGCACAGAGTTATTGCCTCTAGGGCTGAACAGATTACTCAACTTCAGTAATTAGCCTCCTAGCAAATCCTAAAGGAGGAGAACACAGAACAGACTTTTGAAGCAGGGAAGGAAAGCACAAGGTGCTAGAGAGATTATTGATTCCAGATTCGTGTCCAAGCCACACATTGTGAGCGCTGATGCCAAAGCTAGGGTGAAGCTTGTGTGGTTGGGAAGTCTGGAAAATATTCTACATGCCCTTTTAATGCAACAACTGTTTCTCAAGAGTTGTGGCTAGCAGGCACCCCAGGCATACCCTCCCTGCCATTTGCAGCTCTCCTGCCATACTTTGGAAAGTAACATAGCCTCATCGTCCCAACTTAATAGGTGGCTGTTGATGTGGCGTATTCTGCCAGTACAGTGTCACGGTTCATCAGACTGCATTTGATTATTCCAGGTTTAAGAATTATCTGTTCTGACAATTCACTCTCACCCCAAAGGTACTGAAATGCAGTGGCCTCTATAATAGGGGTCTGGTTTATAGGAATAGGAGAAAATAGCAGAGATAGAGAAGACAGTGAATACTGATGAATATAGTCAATATAGATGAAATTCCAGCTTTGGTCATGATTGATTATGGATCCTTCTCTAATCCATGCCCCTGGTTTCCTTATCAGTAAAATGGGTGTAGTCATAGCACTACCTGGCCTCACAGGGTGATGGTGAGAATGAAATGACCTTATTTATGTTAAATGCTTACTGTAGTGCCTGGCACATAGTAACTGCTTTGTATGTTTTTTACTGACTGAAAGAAATAGGGATAAAATAATTAAATTCCTATTAGTGTCTCAGACACATTGAAAAATACAGTGAGACTCCATTCTAAGGGTCTTTTTGTAATGTTTAATTAGGTCATGGGTCATGGGATGTCCTTGCTGCAGTAATGACAAGTCAGTCTTTCTCACCGGGAAAATTAAAGGCCCCACCTACAGAGTTCCTTCTCTGTGCTAACATGTGTTTTCCAATATAGGAGAATATGAAGACATTTGCTTTACAAAGAGCTTTCACATCAGTGTCTCACTGGATTCTTACAATCTTCCTGGAAAGTTTTCCCGCAGTTAAATGACATTGCACAAGATCACGTAGCCATAAAGTCATAAAAATCTGTATCAGAGTCCCAGATCTGACACTACATCTTGTGCTTTTTCATTTCACATATTGACTAGCATTATTCCACATTGCCACTCATCAGCCATGAAGATGTGATGGCAAATACCATGAAATCCAAGGTAGGAGTGCGGGTTGAATGGGCCCATTTCTATCTGTCATAAGCTCCTTAATGAGCCACTGAGTTAATAATAACTACAGCAGAGTCTTTTAAAAGTTCTGAATAGCATGTATTTACAATCCTGTTTCATCACTTTTAGCAAGATATTTATATAGTAATATATTTGAACCTTATACTAAATATTACTAAAATTTAACATATAAGTAATGGTGTTTTTGAAGAGGCATGTTGTACATGAACTTGGCATCTGTGTTTGAACTTAAGCTCAATAATGAACACAGAAGTTGCACAGATTACCTAGAAGACATAAAAAGGTTTGGCCCAATGCTGTGGTATTCTTTTGATACCTTATGTCAATATTCCATAAAACTTCCTTGGTATTCCCTTGAATCTGAAGTCTGATTTAGGTAAGCCATAATGGAATTAACACGGAAGCGAGGACCTGAAATTTGTTCAGCTGGTGGTTGATAAAGCTGTTTGCATACTGTGGTAAAGAGCGTATCTATCCTTAAATGGAGACAGAGATGAACAGAAGATTATAGCACTGATATACACATTCTTCCTTGTCTGCTGCCTCAACCCAAGCAAACTCATTCATAAAATGTGAAGAATGATATTGAACATGTGCAGTGGATTTCATGATGATATTTGCTTATGAGAAAACAGTGGAGGTCTTCAGTTTCAGGAATGCATATGCCACATCCTTGCCACTTACAACATATATTTGGAAGAAAAGAGTCACAAATATCATCTGCACAATAAAAGCAGAAGCAAAGGTGAGGATAAGCCAAAGATTAATTATTCTCTGGACATGATTATTTTCTGGACATATTTTAACAACTGTTTCCGACCAGTACAGTGAGTACCTATCTAGAGGTCGCATAGCTGCTTTGGAAGTTGATAAAGCCCAAGGAGGCGCTTAGACATAGAATTGCTGTAAAGCCAGCAGGTGGTGGAATCCATGACCTAAGAACTACAGATGCATCGTAAAAGCAGTTTTACATCAGATAATTAGGCCAAATAAGAAGTCAAGATTGAAAACATTCTAATTCATACATTATCCAAAAGGATAAATATTATGTAAGTGTGCTGTTACTCACTGAAACAAAGCAAGAGTTTACAAAATCTCACACAATAGAGCACCAAAGAATGAGATATTTATATGCTCAAAATAAGATTTGATGTTATCTACATTCAACTTGTCATGATACAGCAAGTAATGTGAGGAATTCAGCATAATTTTCTTGTCTGGGTGTCAGCTTTATTCCATTCAAATTTTTGTGTATAGAAATTGTTTTCCGTTTTTACTAACAATCATGTTCATTTTTTTCTTCACAAAGTAGTATTACTAATCCAAAATGCCATGGCAGGCTATATTTGGGGGTTTTCATTGGTTCACTCAAACTATCAACAGTTCCCCTGGATTTGTTTTGACATTCTAAAGACTACCTGAGTAGGTTATAAAAGAAGCACTCCAAACCTTTCTGCTCTCCTGCTGCTAGCTTTCAGGAATGTTAACATTGCCTGTGTGTTCAGTACACTTTAGTCCCTTAGTCCCCTGCAAAACCTGAGCTCTCCCTCTCACCTGACCATAGCGCCTTGTCAGCATCACCACACCAGTAGCATGTTCAGAGTTCACCAGTGAAGTTTGACAAGCAGATCAGATTAGTTGGTGATATTAATTCGAATAGAGAAGTATAAGAAGAACTGAATTTGGGCATCTGGTCTTCCTTTCTCAGATGCCATTTTTTGAAATTTGGGCATCTGGTCTTCCTTTCTCAGATACCATTTGTTGGGTATGCCAGCACCAAACACCACATGCCCAATTCTGGTAAACTCTAAGGATTGTTTTGGTGTCTGTAAAATGGGAACAATAATATCTGCCTCATAGTGTTTTTTATAAGAATCAAATTAGGTAACTTTAATTAACTCCCCAACACATAGTAGACTCTCAACATAGAGTAGATACTATTACATTAATAGTCTCAGTTTTATTAGCAATTTTTTTTTTTTTTTTTTTTTTTTTTTTTGAGGCAGAGTTTTGCTTTTATCGCCCAGGCTGGAGTGCAGCGGCAGGATCTCAGCTCACTGCAACTTCTGCCTCCCAAGTTCAAGTGATTCTCCTGCCTCAGCCTCCCGTGTAGCTGGGATTACAGATGCCCATCACCACACCCGGGTAATTTTTTGTATTTTTAGTAGAGATGGGGTTTCACCATGTTGGCCAGGCTGGTCTCCAGCACCTGACCTCAGGTGATCCGCCCGCCTCGGCCTCCCAAAGTGCTGGGATTACAGGCGTGAGCCACCGCGCCTTATTAACAATTTTAATTGCCTTATTAGCAATTTTGACTTCATCAAACATTTATTATATGCTTAATTGATACTTCTTTAAATTCATTGAAAAAAACATTCTACCAGCCTTAGATCATTAAGCATCAGGTCCTGCCCTAAGAAATGTACTCTTCATACAGAATCAATTGTAGTTTATACAATTAAATGGGTTTCTTCTCTAAAGCAAAGGGCAGATAAAATTCAAAGCTTTTTAATAGTCATCAGAAGGTACACTGGTGATTACTGATGCATCTCTCGTAAGAGGCCTAGGAATATTCAATAACACAGAGCACTCATATGCACTAGGTACAACTGTGCATTCATGTCTATTACAAAGACTGCATGATAAAAAGATACAATTTAGGTATATAAGAAATGATCCTGACAAAGATTCGCCACGATGTTTACACTCTTGGTTGTAGGAATGAACTTCCTGGTGCGTGTACAGCCTCAGGATTTTCACTGATATGCAGAAATGTGTTAATGGGCCTAGCTATTATGTTTAATCACTGTGGTCATGAATATGAGCAAATGGTTTTGGCTTTAAATAACATTAATATATTGAATCAGAAATAATAGCATGCCAAAGTATCATGTCAGATCTTCCATAGCTGAGTAGTCAGGGTAGCAACCATTAGTTTATAAGTTCAGTGATTCATTTGTATAAAGAACAGAAAAGATAAAAACATATATCTGTTCCAGTTCAGTGCAGACATCCAGATAGCTTATCTCAAATCCGGTGTTAAGCTTAAACTCTTGTGCTTTTCTTCAATAAGTAACAAGAAACAATTATACTTTAAACATGTCATTTATATTTTAAGGAAAATATGACATTAGATGAAAGTCACCTCCTAGGACTTTAAATATTAGCCTTTATGTCATTAAAACATTTTTTTTTTTTTTTGAGACAGAGTTTCGCTCTGTTGCCCAGGCTGAAGTGCAATGGCACACTCTCAGCTTACTGTAACCTCCGCCTCCTGAGTTCAAGCAATTCTTCTGCCTCAGCCTCCTGAGTAGCTGGGATTACAGGCGCCTGCCACCAGGCCCGGCTAATTTTTGTATTTTCAGTAGAGACAGGGTTTCACCATGTTGGACAGGCTGGTCTCCAACTCCTGACCTCAGGTGATCCGCCTGCTTTGACCTCCCAAAGTGCTGGGACCACACCTGGCCCATTAAAACATTCTTTCACCGGCTGGGCGCAGTAGCTCACGCCTGTAATCCCAGCACTTTGGGAGGCCGAGGCAGGCAGATCACGAGGTCAGGAGATCGAGACCATCCTGGCTAACACAGTGAAACCCTGTCTCTACTAAAAATACAAAAAATTAGCCTGGCGTGGTGGTGGGCGCCTGTAGTCCTAGCTACGCCCGAGGCTGAGGCAGGAGAATGGCGTGAACCCAGGAGGCGGAGCTTTCAGTTAGCTGAGATGGCACCACTGCACTCCAGCCAGACAACAGAGCGTGACTCCATCTCAAAAAAAAAGACAAAAAAGTATTTTACCAAATCTCATTCTATATTGACCACAATAGAAAGGAGACTATTTCAGTGGTTCTTGAACTTTAGCAAGTATTAGAATTGCCTAGAAGTGAAAACAGCTTGCTGAGTTTTTGATCAAGTAGGTGTAGGAATTTATACTTCTAATATGTTCCTGGGTGATGCCAATGCTGCAAATCAGGTGGCCACATCAAAGTGGTCCCCAAAGGAATTGCTGTAGTATTTAGTCAAGCAATGAACAAGTATTAGGCATCAACTACACACTCAAGGCCTTCTGCTTGGCTGTGTGTGTGATAGAGTAAAGAAAAGGAAGAGTGGAAAAGAATATGTACACACATCTAACATCTGTATAACAATTTATTATCATGTTATTTAATCCTTATAATAACTCAGGAAGCTAAGAGGTGTTTCATTTACTTTGCATTTGAGAAAACCAAGGCACAAAGAGGTAGAGAGAATTGCTTAACAGAACACAGCTGATAAGTAACAGAGCCAAGAGTCCTACCCAGGTACTTTTGGCTCCAAGTCCTGAGTGTTGCTTCCCCTGCATTTCAGGCAGCTTTAATTCTGTCCTCTGGCCACCAGGCATTTAAAACACAAAGCACAGTTGGAGAGTCCTTCTGCCTGCCATCAGGCAAGAGAGCAGGAATGTTGAGTCCTTGTGTTAATTGGGACATTGATAACTGGTTGAAGGCATTGCATTTTCTGTTACATGAATGAGAGTCATTCTCAAATCCGTATAGTAGTTTATAGACATTTCTCTCACACCAGATATGAAATTGGACCTCATTCTTTAACATTTGCACACTCAAATACTTCGATTTATCAGACAGTTCTCACATTTGCAAACCTACACATAACTCCCTCTGTCCATCTGGGTAGACTTTCTTGCTTACTTTTGAAAGAAAAAAACTGTTAAAAATGACGACGGTGTCTGCACATACGGATTCCATCATGTCCTGCTGACCTCCCTTAGGAAGCCAGATTACTGGCAAGAAGGCAGAGACTGGCAGGAAGCAAGGGGGCTTTTAGAAAAACATCCTGATTCTTATTTTGTCCGTAGATGTGTGTAGGACTTAGAAGATCAATCCTTCAAAGAGCAAAAGACAAGCTCCCTATCTGCCTCAGAGAGTTTATTCTCAATACTAAGATTTTCCACAAATGATAAAACTAAATGATACACAGAAGAGAAAATGCGGAGGGTCAATAAACATGAGAAGATGCTCAGCCTGACTGGTAGGCAGGAAGTACGAAGTGAAATAATACTGAGACTATTAAAGTCCAGCGCCTTGTCACATTGATTACATTCTTAGCTGAAATGGGAAAAAGGCCAGATGTGAGATCAGGACTGGATCTTAAATTCAGATCTTCTTTACTTTCCAGCTCTGGAAAGCTTTCCCCGATCATCCCTGGCTGTGAGAAATGCCCTTCACCATGACTCCAGACCACCTTGCTCTATTCTCAGCACTCCACCCTGCAAAGCAATCATCTGCTTTTCCATCCGTCTCCACCCCTAGGCTGTGCGCTTTCTGCAGGTAGAGACTGTCCCATCTCTCTATTCCTAACAGTGCTCCATACATATAGATATTGAATAAATGTTAACTAACTGGTGAGTAAATTGATGAAACTAAAATAAACTTGTCCTGGACAACTCACATATTAATGTAAGATAA
The DNA here is from genome assembly GCF_009764315.1 of Trachypithecus francoisi. Classification (NCBI taxonomy): domain Eukaryota; kingdom Metazoa; phylum Chordata; class Mammalia; order Primates; family Cercopithecidae; genus Trachypithecus; species Trachypithecus francoisi. The sequence goes on along the minus strand of NW_022681472.1, from coordinate 29,792,235 downwards.
CCATTTTCCATAACACTCCCTGACCACCTGATCCCCAGTTCTTTTGTCTCACACAATCAGTGTTACTATGCTAAGTGGGGAGTGGGGGTTGAATATTTTGTGGAAGGGTAAGAAGTTTTAAGTATATGCAAAAGTCCTGCTGAGAGATCATTAATTTCCATTCTTCAAAAATTATGGCTGAGTGCCTTTGTAAAATTGGTTTGCTAAGCAACTTGATAGTATCTCTAAGAAGGCCAGCAGATCATCTACCTTGACTAAGAAAATGATTTCTTACTTCCTTGGAAAGACTCATATTAAGATCAGTGCATGGCAGAATGGATGCTAGGAGCTTAGAGAAAGAATTCCTGATTCCTTATTTACCTTAGCATGGTAACTGTGAAGGTAAGAGGAGTGGACAGATTAGAGCAACGTTGAGAAGATAGAATTAACCCTACATGGTGATCAGTTGGTGTGGAGGATAAAGGAAAAGTTGGATTCGAGAATGGCATCCAGATTTCTGGCTTGGGCAGTTGGCTGCACGGATAGAGAATGGAAGAGGAGGAGCAGGTGTCTGCAGGTGAACCGAAGACACTGAATTCACTTTTAGACATGGTGGACCTGAGGTGTCTATGAGACGTGCCAAGTAGATTGAATGTACAGGTCCAAGGTTAAAGAGAATACTGTGACCAAGATATGTACTGAGTGTAGAGAGACAAGAAAACACTTAAATGCAATTGTTTGTTCTTCTCTTTACAAATTATTTATCCATTCATTGAAGCAGACCTCTCAGCTTAACAAGGCTACATTCGGTAATTATTTTTAGTATGGTAAAATACACATGACATAAAATTTACCATTTGATGTGGTTTGGCTGTGTCCCCACCCAAATCTCAACTTGAACTGTATCTCCCACAATTCCCACATATTGTGGGAGGGACCACGGGGAGGTAATTGAATCATGGGGACCCATCTTTCCCATGCTTATTCTCATGATAGTGAATAAGTCTCACAAGATCTGATGGGTTTATCAGGAGTTTCCGCCTTTGCTTCTTTCTCATTTTCTCTTGCTGCCACCATGTAAGAAATGCATTTCACCTCCTGCCATGATTCTGAGGCCTCCCCAGACATGTGGAAATGTAAGTGAAATTAAACCTCTTTTTCTTCCCTGTCTAAAGTAAGTCTTCATCAGCAGCATGAAAACAAACTAATACAGTAAATTGGTACCAGCAGAGTGGAGCATTGCTGAAAACATACCCGAAAATGTGTAAGCAACTTTGGACCTAGGAAACAGGCAGAGATTGGAACAGTTTGAAGGGCTCAGAAGAAGACAGGAAATTGTGGGAAATTTTGGAACTTCCTAGAGACTTGTTAAATGGCTTTGCCCAAAATGCTGATGGCAATATGGACAATGAAATCCAGGCTGAGGTGGTCTCAGATGGAGATGAGAAACTTGTTGGTAACTGGAGCAAAGGTGACACTTGTTATGTTTTAACAAAGAGACTGGTGGCATTTTGCCCCTGCCCTAGAGATTTGTGGAACTTTGAACTTGAGAGAGATGATTTATGGTATCTGGCAGAAGAAATTTCTAAGCAGCAAAGCATTCAAGGGGTGACTTGGGTACTGTTAAAGGCATTCAGTTGTATAAAGGAACCTGAGCATAAAAGTTCAGAAAAATTGCAGCCTGACAATGTGATAGAAAAGAAAAACCCATATTCTGGGGAGAAATTCAAGCTGGCTGCAGAAATTTGCATAAGTACCAAAGAGCCTAATGTTAATCCCCAAGACCATGGGGAAATTGTCTCCAGACCATGTCAAAGACCCTCACAGCAGCCCCTCCCATCACAGGCCCAGAGGCCCAGGAGGAAAAAGTGGTTTCGTGAGCCAGGCCCAGGGTCCCCATGTTGTGTGCACCCTAGGGACTTGCTGCCCTCTGCCCCAGCCACTCCAGCTGTGGCTGAAAGGGGCCAACATACAGCTCAGTCTGTGACGTCAGAGAGTGGAAGCCCCAAGACTTGGCAGCTTCCATCTAGTGTTGAGCCTGTGGGTACACAGAAGTCAAGAACTAAAGGTTGGGGACCTCTGCCTAGATTTCAGAAGATGTTGGAAATGCCTGCATGCCCAGGCAAAAGTTTGCTGCAGGGGCAAAGCCCTCATGGAGAACCTATGCTAGGTCAGTGTGGAAGGGAAATGTGGGGTCAAAGCTCCCACAGAGAGTCCCTATTGGGGCACTGCCTAGTGGAGCTGTGAGAAGAGTGCCACCATCCTCTAGACCTCAGAATGGTAGATCCACTGACAACTTGCACCACACACCTGGAAAAGCTGCAAATGCTCAATGCCAGCCCATGAAAGCAGCCAGGAGGGAGGCTGTACCCTGCAAAGCCACAGGGGCGGAGCTGTCCAAGACCATGGGAACCTACCTCTTGCATCAGCATGACCTGGATATGAGACCTGGAGTCAAAGAAGATCATTTTGGAGCTTTAAGATTTGACTGCCCCACTGGATTTCAGACTTGCATGGGTCCTGTAACCCCTTTGTTTTGGCCAATTTCTCCCATTTGGAATGGCTGTGTTTACCCAATACCTGTACCCCCATTGTATCTAGGAAGAAACTAGCTTGCTTTTGATTTTACAGGCTCATAGGCAGAAGGGACTTGCCTTGTCTCAGATGAGACTTTGGACTGTGGACTTTTAGGTTAGTGCTGAAATGAGTTAAGACTTTGGGTAACTGTTGGGAAGGCATGATTGGTTTTGAAATGTGAGGATGTGAGATTTGGAGGGGCCAGGGGCGGAATGATATGGTTTGGCTGTGTCCCCACCCATATCTCAACTTGAATTATTTCTCCCAGATTTCCCATGTGTTATGGGAAGGATCTAGGGGGAGGTCATTGAATCATGGGGGCAGGTCTTTCCTGTGCTATCCTTATGATAGTGAATAACTCTCACGAGATGTGATGGGTTTATCAGGGGTTTCCACTTTTGCTTCTTTCTCATTTTGTCTTGCTGCCATCATATAAGAAGTGCCTTTCACCTCCCACTATGATTTTGAGGCCTCCCCAGCCATGTGGAACTATAAGTCCAATTAAACCTCTTTCTTCCCAGTGTCAGGTATGTCTTTATCAGCAGCATGAAAAAGGTCTAATACACCATTCTAATGATTTTTAAGTGTACAGTTTAGTGGTATTAAGTACTTTCACATTTTTGTGCAACCATCACCACTACCCATCTTCAGTAGATTTTTTAAATTAAGATTTATTAAAATTGCCTTTCAAAAAATAACTACTTTGTAATTAATGTCACTATTAGAAGCTCTTTTTTACTACAGAGGCATTTGAGGTTATTACGTAACTTGTTGAAGTTATCGAATACCAAATCAAATATACAACTTTTCTAAGTCATTTTAGAACAAGAAATTTGATAATTAAACTACTGTTAAGTATCTGTGGATGCTTAAGCTATCTTCAGCTTAATCATGAAGGATGAGGAGGGTTTTTCTTTACCAGAAGGAACCTGGGCCTTGCCATCAGGACAAGAGAAGCAGCTGCTGATGACTACTGCACGGGCCCCTTCCTGCACGAGGTGACATGGGCATCTTTCTCCTCCTTCCTGTTGTTTCAGCTTCCAGTGCAACTGAGTCTACTGCTGAATTCAGAAATAAATTTAAAATCCAACCACAAAGTTTAAGCTTGAAGTCCACCAATATTTTTTAGTTAGCTAATTGAAGAGTCTTCTATTTACTTACTGAAATATGAAAAGAAAAGAAGAAAAAAGAATTAAAAAAAATAAGGAAGCAGAATTAAAGCATCTGTAGGCCCTGGAAAACCAAAAAGGCAAAAATATCTCTTCTTCTCAAACGCCCTTTCAGTTCTCTTATCCTTTGGAAAACAGCAGTCATCTATTAAAATGTTATTGATCTACAGTTAAATGGTAAATCACCGGATAAACCAAAATTCTAAGTTGCCAAAATCTCAGCTGCTTAAAAATCTTTCACTAGCATACAGAATCATTATCAGGCAATCCTATTCCTCTTTGCCAGATATTCGCTTTCCCAGACATTTTTAATCCTTGGTCGTGATGATGTGACCTAATTCAGGCCAATGAAACTCTTCTAGAAAACGTTTGCTTTGCTGATAAGAGGGCTAGGTATCAGCAAGCTCAATGGTGTTGCACCTTCCTCTTTTCTTTTTTTTTTTTTTTGTCTGTCTTGAACATAAATGTGATCCCTTCTGCTATGGCAGCCATTTTGCAACCATGAAGCAACAGGTATAAGATGAAAAACCCAAAAAGAATTGGGAAAGAGGCTGGCTCCTTAATAACATTGTTGAATGTTTCATGTTAAGGAAAAAATAAATGTCATTATGGTTTAATTCCCTTTTTTTAAAATCTCAGCTGCTATTAAAATTGCAAAACAGGCCGGGCGCGGTGGCTCAAGCCTGTAATCCCAGCACTTTGGGAGGCCGAGACGGGCGGATCACGAGGTCAGGAGATCGAGACCATCCTGGCTAACACGGTGAAACCCCGTCTCTACTAAAATATACAAAAAAAAAAAAAAAAATTAGCCGGGCGAGATGGCGGGCGCCTGTAGTCCCAGCTACTCGGGAGGCTGAGGCGAGAGAATGGCGTAAACCCGGGAGGCGGAGCTTGCAGTGAGCTGAGATCCGGCCACTGCACTCCAGCCTGGGTGACAGAGCGAGACTCCGTCTCAAAAAAAAAAAAAAAAAAAAAAAAATTGCAAAACAGAGGAAGAAAATTATTTCTACCTTATGTATGAAAGAGATTATCAACAGTATTCATGCTTATCATTTGCGTCTAACTCTGAGAAATAAGAGACCATTTTATAAATTGGTTCATTTCTGTGCTTAGAAAAGTTGGCCTTCTAAGACCTCAAAAACCCTGAAGAGACACTAGCACAATCTCTGGCTCCTCCATGAGCCTTCCGTGCGCCGCTCAACTGGAACCTTCACTCTCCTCTGAGGGTCTGACTTCATCTACAACCTCATAAATTGCACTAATCAGACTCTACTTCAGTCACTTCCATTTATTGAGTGCCAACTGTGTGCTGTCCTCTTGAAAATGTTTTGTGTTTTCTTTTATTCTTTGCAATAAGTAACTATGAAATCATCATCATCATCATCCCCAATTTTACAAATTAAAAAAAACAACAAGGGCTGGGTGCAGTGGCTCACGCCTGTAATCCCAGCACTTTGGGAGGCCGAGGTAGGCGGATCACAAGGCAGGAGTTCAAGACCAGCCTGGCCAATATGGTGAAACCTCGTCTTTAATAAAAATACAAAAATTAGCCAGGTGTAGTGGCATGCATCTGTAGTCTCAGCTACTCGGGAGGCTGAGGCAGGAGAATTGCTTGAACCCAGGAGGCAGAGGTTGCAGTGAGCCGAGATCGCACCATTGCACTTCAGCCTAGGTGACAAAGAGAGACTTCATCTAAAACACACACACACACACACAATTGGACTCCGTAAGGTGACTTGTATATCCAGTGGCACCCACACAGCTGGTAGTAATAGGGCTAGAATTTGAAACCAGATCTATTTTTGAAGCCTGTCTCACAGGGTTTGTGAGAATTGACTTCCCAGTTTCTTTTAATGGCATTATCAGCCACCATTCCCTCAGGGCTGAAACCAGACTTCTCTGTGTCTGAGCCATTGTTGCTGCCCACACATTCTGCCTCCAGTGCACCCCAGATGATCCCCTTTTCCATTCCCACAGACACCACTCCAGTGCAGCTCCTCCTTACCACCAGCTGAAGGGTCACAGGCACATCCAGACTGGTCTCCCTGCCCCCAATCTGCCCTCTCTACTGCTGCAGCTAGGACTTGCCAGAGATACGAAGCCAAATCTTTCCAAAAGTGAGCTCTGAGCCTCATGCTTCCTTATTCAAAAATGTGTACCAGCTTCTTTGCTGTCGCACACATTGGAAGAAACAGGGAAACGGGCCTCCGTGTATTCCCAGGATCAGGTCCAACTCTTTCTGATTAAGGGTCTCGGTGCCTGAGAATGTCAGAGGTTACCCCTGCCATGGGGTCCAGGGCCCCTGCTGGGGCTCAGCTTTTCAATGGCCAGTGCTTGGCCATGAGAAATCAGACAGGAGAGGGGCAGAGAGCAGGCTCTTGTCACTCAGAAAACTCACTGGAAACTTGAGGGCTGCATCTGTGCACCCACACGCAAGCCAGGCAGGCCCGAGATACTTTGTCAGGCCTGTGCCCTCCTGTCATTGGAGTGCAAGAGGGATTCTGAAAGACCCGCAAGTTCCCCAAGGAGCTGCTCAACACTAAGGGGACCCCCACAGACTGGGCCAGCCAGATTTTCCAGCTTCACATACATATAGCCTCAAGCTGCTGTGCTTCCAAAGGGGAGTCTCTGATTTACAAATCATAATTTTACATTCACTAAGTAGAATGAAGAATAACTTGCTTCTTGATCCAAACTACAGAAAATAAATCCCAATGGAACCATCTCTCCTGAGGGGATTTGCAGAAGTTGGGCTCTCCACTCTGCACATCTGTGATCCTTTCAAGCATGACTCTTTTTTCCTTATGATGTGCTATTTATTTATGCCTGTTTAATTATTTTAACCCAATGAATATGTTCTTTTATTTTACTATAGTAACCATTTTATTATACTATATATACATTTCATAACATAGTGTTATATGTGTATAGAATATATAATATATACAGTGTGTGTATTTAAAGTAACACAATGTTATGAAATATATATGTGTGTGTGTGTGTGTGTGTGTTGTGTGTGTGTGTGTGTGTGTGTGTGTGTGTGTGGCTTCACTATGTTGCCCAAACTCCCGGCCTCAAATAATCCTCCTGCCCCAGATGTGATTACAGGCGTGAGCCACCATGTTCAGACCAAAGTATATTTAAAATATAATCTTAGGGGTAAAAAATCACTTAAATGAAAGCACTCTTAAATTAATATTTATAACTGAGCATGATATTTTCATATTTTCATTCCATCGAAAGTGAGCCCAGGTTTTTGTAAGATTGAGACCACCTAGGGGTCCTTCTTGAACTCTGATTCTCGTTCCTGCTCAACACGGGGCCTCATTCTCAGCTGGTCCCTCCCCAGTTTCCTTTCCCACATTCTGCCCCTCTCTCCACTGAGTGAGGGCTACAGACCTCTGTGGAAGACAGTGCCTGCACTTTGGAGTCCTCCCTCGCCCTGACCACCACCCTACCGCACCACACACATACCCTCAGCTCTGACCCATCAGGTGGAAAAGAATGTGTCCCTCCCAGAAAAGAATGTTGAGGGGGTGGGTGGGAGGTGGGGGATGGTAGGCCGCAGGTCCTGTGTGAAAACACACTAGCAGGCTCTGGGGTATCCATCAACCATTTATGTTGATCCCCCTCTCTCACCACTCAGCACCCGCAAGTGGGCTGCATCCTGCAGACTCAGCTGCAGTCCAAAGCTACAAGCTTTGATCCAGATCTGGATGTCACAGGTTGGGTTCCCTGGGAAGATAAAACAGAGATTAACAGACATACAGATGCCTATTAGTGCTCTTGGGCCAGCACCCGTGGTGGGGACAGAGCAGGAGAAGGAGAGGTCACCCCAGTGCAGCCCCAAAGAGGACCTCAGCTGACTCCATGACGACCTTGAGCTCTGAGAGAGCCTTCAAAGTTGGCACAAGTTGGGCAAAAGACCCAAGCCTCAGTTCCTAGGTGTGGAAGGAGGTGGGACTGTGGGCAAGGTAGTCTCTTCAGTAGAGGCAGTCCCCAAAGGACTGGCAGCTGAGGGCCATCTTCCTGCAGCACCTCTTACAGCCAGGAGAGTAAGTTCCTCATTCCTAAGAAGGACACTGGGGCCTTTACAGCAGCCACCACTCTGGGGTTCCCTCTCTGCTTACTGTCTTCAGCAACTCCAGGGGAGAGTTCCACTTCCTCCAGAAAGTCCCCCCCACCACTGCCCGTCACTGGGACTATGCCTCCTCTAAGCCCCTCTAGCACTGCCACTCTGTGGCACCTTCTGTTTTGCAGTCCAGCCTTCGTGTTTAACAAGCCAGACTGCACGCTCTGAAGGCAGCGACACACGTTGTTTATACTGCCCCTCCGTACATCGTGCCTTCTCCCCATGAAACAGTGTATTTTAAGGGGCAGAAGGTAGATTCAAATCTGGACAGGAATTCTTACTGTTGAAACAGCTTAAACAAGCTATTTCAACTCTTTCCATCTCGAATAGCCCAACTATAAAAATGGAAATAACATACCCATGCCTCTCTCTGGTTTGTTTATTCAGATCGCAAACCTACCCCAAGAGACCACGATGTACCTTACACCCTGTGCATGTATTATTCCCAGTTCTTACAGCATTCCTCTTTTCATGGTAACAATGCCATTGCAAAAGGGCACACAGCTGTGAGTGACAGAATGAGCCTTGAAAACTATATGTGCCTGATGCCAGTCTTAGGTCCCTGATGCTGATTCTACACCTGTGGAATGAATCCTCTTTCCAGCTGCATCTCCTGTGACCTCTCTCCAGCCTCACAGGCCTGCACACACTGTTCCCCAAGCCCAGCACTCCTCACAGCCCTGTTTGTCCTTCCACTCATCCTCCCACTGCTGAGACCTTTCTCGTCTCTCAGAACTGAGCTGCAACAACACTTCCTCTGCAAACATTCCATTATCTGCCATTTAGAATTAATAGGTCCTGCTTCTGGATGCAAAACACATTCTTCCTACTTTACATAAGCTCTGATGTCATCCTCCTTTGTACCATGTCTAGTTATCCATAAGTCTGTCTTCTTCAATAGATTGTAAAGTCCTTGAGAGAAGGGACAGTCCCAGTCATCACTGTATTCGTTGCACTTAGCATAGGGTTTTTTTAAATACTAAGTGCTCAAAATGCATCTGCTGAATTTCTTTAAAAATTATAGTTCTTTTGTTTCAGAAAGACTTTCTAATGCTGTGATTTCAATGCCTTAAGACTTTTTGTGATATATTTTGTTCAAGTTCCTTTTTACCTAGTTTATGGAAAGAGCTTAGCTTTGGAGAGAGTCACCTGGGCCAGATGTCCCACTTGGCTTTCATATCCAGGGACTGTGGTTTTTTGTTCATGATTTTGTGTCCACCCCAGCCTTGCAAGCAACCAAGTTAGGCTGTTGGGGGCTTTGGCACATTGGCAAACCAATGATGGATGGAAGTGGACCATCATGAGCAGGTGGACCCACAAGCCAGTCAGCACACCAGGACTACACGACTGAGGCTCAGGGAAGGGGCCATCAGGATTACCAGATGAAAGTAACATAGGCAGTAATTCTCCAACTTCAGCCTCCACGGGGAACCAGGAAAGGTCAGTGTTGCCTAGACCTCAAGGTAAGGCAAGTTCTTCTCTTCTGCTGGTCCCTCAGCCCTCTCCAGATACCAGGGAGAAGAAAATCCTGTGTCTGCTCTCTCTAGACATCTGGTGTCATAGCTCAAATACCCACTCCAAGCCCCATTAGCTCACCTGAGAATGAGCCAAGAAAGAGAAGGAATCAAAGATGAAGCCAATCTGCCATGTTCTCGGAGCAAGGGTACTTAGGTGAATCAATGTAAACTAACTTTTCTCCTGGAAGAACACCATGCTAGGTGCTATGGAAAATACAAAAATAAATTCTACTGTCCTCAAGCAGCTTACACTCTAGCGAAGGAGACACATACACACTGCCTCTCTGGCTCCCCTTGGGTCTCCTGGCCCTGTCATAAGGATGCTCATACCTTGCCATTGAAATGCTGGGTCACAGGAAAGGAGAAACAGAAGTAAAGAGCTGGCTCACTCACCACCCGGACAGCCCCACTGACCAAACAGTGCATTCATTAGTTAGAGCCTCTTAGACGACTTATGCAATTGAACTGTCTTTAGCCATCAGCCTTTACAGCTCAGATCAATGTGTTTCTAATCCCCAAAGAACAGACACTGAGTGCTGGGAGCCACAGCTGCACTGAGGAAAAGCTGCACTCAATGATGGCTTGTTTTCAGGCCAGTGTTGGCAGACAGGAAAGGAAGCATGCCAATTATCTGCATTTCCTATGCTAACAAGCAGTGTTTTCTCCTTGTGAGGCATCTGCTAGTTCCATGCAATGCTTTTACGAAGGGAACAAATAGCAAAGCAAATTCTTTTGCATCCATTGGTATCTGGCAAGTTCTTCAATATGGAGACAAAACTCCACACAGGGAAGCAGTGGGGAAAAGCAGTGCTGGGAGTCAGAACTTCTCTGCTCTTTCTTTCCCCAGCCTGCAATAGGCTAGTTCAACACAAATTTTAAAAAGAGTATTGAAAAGGGGGAAAAAAAATTTGAAGGCAGGACAGAGGTAGGGAAAGGAATATAAGCCTAATTCGGAGATGTGTTAGCAATATTTTAAGAAACGCTTCTATTTTAATAATTCAAATGTAAAAGAACTGAATTGGACTTTGAAGAGTAAAGCACTTAAATGACATTATTGGGAACTCTTGAAAGCTTTGGATCTGGTCCAGGGTTATTTAAAATGTGGTAGATAAGTTTAGAAACCATAGTTAGGTCCCAAACTGAATTCATCATCTCAGTGAACTACGCTCCAATCCCTCCGTACTGCAAAGCTGTGTCCTAGGCATCTCCTTTTCATTGTCCAAATCTATCAATTACCAGCTCCCATCAATTCAACTTTCCTAAGTATTCCTTGAATCTACATTCCCCCTTCATTTTCACTAACTCTGATTCAGTTAAGCCTTTAATAACTTCTAATCTGCATTATAGCAAAGGACTTCCTGAACAAGGTCTGTTCACCTATGTTTTTCTTGTTTTTCTTTTGTTCTGCTTTTGCTACCAGAACTGTACTACAACTTCCAAGTATGATGCCCTGAAAAATAACAACCGCACGTTCATGTCTGCAAATGTACCATGCTTCCTCATGGGCTCTGTGACTTTCTTTTTTTTTTTTTTTTGAGACGGAGTCTTGCTCTGTCGCCCAGGCTGGAGTGCAGTGGCCGGATCTCAGCTCACTGCAAGCTCCGCCTCCTGGGTTTAGGCCATTCTCCTGCCTCAGCCTCCTGAGTAGCTGGGACTACAGGCGCCCGCCACCTCGCCCGGCTAGTTTTTTTGTATTTTTTAGTAGAGACGGGGTTTCACCATGTTAGCCAGGATGGTCTCAATCTCCTGACCTCGTGATCCGCCCGTCTCGGCCTCCCAAAGTGCTGGGATTACAGGCTTGAGCCACCGTGCCCGGCCCGGGCTCTGTGACTTTCTTACACGTGCTTTCGCCTTCCTGGAATATCATCTTTCTCCCACCACACTCATGCACCTGATAAATTTTACTCCATTCTCCAATGCTTAAGTCAATCATTATTTCTCCAGAGAAACACTCTCCCTTGACCTCCTCAAGCAGAATTCAGCACCCCTCCTATTGCTGTAGTATGCAGTAATTGTTGATCTCCTTCTCTTTTTTCTCTTCCAGTGTTAGCTCACTGGAAATAGATACTACTCCTTATTCTCCTTCACACTGTGTGCTTGAGCCTGGCACTAAGCAGTTGCTCAACAAATCATTGCTGAATAAATGAATGAACAAATCTTTCCTGAAGGAAAATGAGCTAAACCTAAGGGAGGAGGTATACTGCTTAGATATAATAAAAACCTTCTTGTTTTATAAAAATGGTTTTATAAATGTTTCACCTTAAGCTCATACCATATACAAAAACTAACTCAAAATGAATCACAGGACTAAATGTAAGAGCTAAGACTATAAAACTCTTAGCAAAAAAATATAAGAATAAGTTTTCATGATCTTGGATTAGGCAATGGTTTCTTAGATATGACACCAAAAGCACAAATAGAAACAAAAACAAAAACCAAACCCTAAATAACTTGGACTTCATCAAAATTTAAAACTGTTGTGCTCAAAGAACACCAACAAGGAATCAGAAAGAGCCCAAATAAACAAAGCAATCCTAAGCAAAAAGAACAAAGCCAGAAGCATCACTTTACCTGATTTCAAGCAAAGCTATAGTAACCAAAAGAACATGGTACTGGTACAAAAACAGACACTTAGATCAATGGAACAGAATAGAGAACCCAGAAATAAAGCCACATACCTAAAACCAACTGATCTGTGACAAAGTTGACAAAAATAACAATGGGGAAAGGACACCCTATCCAACAACTGGGTTTGGGATAACCGGCTAGACATATGCAGAAAAATGAAACTGGACCTCTACCTCTCAAAATATACAAAAATCAATTCAAGATAGATTAAAGACTTAAATGCAAGACCTCACATTAAAAGATGCTACAAGGAAACCTAGGACAAACTCTTCTGGACATTGGCCTAGGCAAATATTTTATGACTAAGACCGCAAAGACAAATGCAACAAAAACAAACATTGACAAATTGGACTTAATTAAAGAGTTTGCACAGCAAAAGAAACAATTAACAGAGTAAACAACCTACAGAATGTGAGAAAATGTGCAAACTATGCATCCGTCAAAGGACTAGTATCCAGAATCTATAAGAAACTCAAACCAACAACAACAAAAAACAAATAATCCCATTAAAAAGTGGGTAAAAGACATGAACAGACACTTCTCAAAGAAGACATACATGTGGCCAACAAACATGAAAAAATGCTAATCATCAGAGAAATGCAAATTAAAACCACAATGAAATACCATCTCACACCAGTCAGAATGCATATGATTAAAACATAAAGAGTAAGAGATGTTGGTGAGGATGCAGAGAAAAGGGAATGCTTATACACTGTTGATGGAGATGAAAATTAGTTCAACTCCTATGCAAAACAGGATAGGGATTTCTTAAATAACTAAAAATAGAACTACCATTTAACCCAGCAATCCCTCTACTGGGTATACACCCAAAGGAAAAGAAATCATTCTATTAAAAAGACACCTGCACTCCTATGTTTATCATAGTACTATTCACAATAACAAATTCATGGAATCAATGTAAGTGCCCATCAATGGTGGATTAGATAAAGAAAATGTGGAACATATACACCATGGAATACTACTTAGCCATAAGTAAGAATGAAATCATATACTTTGCAACAACATGGATGAAGCTGGAGGTCATTATTCTTAGTGAATTAATGCAGAAACATAAAATCAAATACCACATGCTCTCACTTGTAAGTGGGAGCTAAACAATAAGTACACATGGACATAAAAATGGGAACGATAGGCACTGGGGACTCCAATGGGAGGAGATGAGGAAGGGGTGAAAAAATACCTATTGGGTACTATGTTCACTATTCGAGTGATGAGTTCAGTAGAAGCCCAAACCCCAGCATTATGCAATATACCCATGTAACAAACCTGGATATGAACTCCCTGAAGCTACAATTTTAAAAAAGAAAAAAGAATACCATCAAGAAAGTGAATAGATGGCCTACAGAACGACAGAAAATATTTGCAAGTCATATATCTTATAAAGGACTTGTATTTAGAGCATATAAAGAACATTTATACTCAAAAATATAAAGACAAATAACCCAATTTAAAAATAGGCAACAGATCTGAATAGGCATTTCTCCAAAGAAGATATACAAATAAGCATGCAAAAAGATGTTCAGCATCATCTATTATTAGGAGAATGCAAATCAAAACCATATTGAAATACCAATTCACTTCTACCAAGATAACTAACTGAAAATGACAAACAAAAAAAATGAAAATAAATTTTCCAGTGGCCATTCATTTGGGCTCTATGCCCCTTTAACCAGGACACAACTGGTTAAGAGGGAACAGGACAAAGACAATGTGAAAAAAAATGATCATATACATTAATTTTAGATACATCAAATTGACTACAAATTTAACATCAGGGCACATATTGATTCAGGATTATCTTACATAAAAAGTAAGTCCTGAGGTCATAAAAGTTTGAAAATTAAATCATAAGAGTAACCTGGAATGATTAGGGTATATGGAGAATAAAAATAAGGCAGTGGAGAGCTATGCATGACTCTGAACAAAGGATCTTCTATAAAGAGCAGATACATCTAAGAGGTGGATGATCGCAGAGCATCAAAGCAAGATGCTAGAGTCTAAATATGTTGAGGAAACTCGTATGTTGAAACTTGATCACCCTGGGGGGCCATGGCCAGGCACAGTGGCTCACATCTGTAATCCCAGCACTTTCAAAGGCCAAGGCAGGCAGATCACCTGAGGTCAGGAGTTTGAGAACACCCTGACCAACATGGAGAAATCCTGTCTCTACTAAAAATACAAAATTAGCCAGGCTTGGTGGTGCATGCCTGTAATCCCGTTTACTCGGGAGGCTGAGGCAGGAGAATGGCTTGAACCTGCGAGTTGGAAGTTCTGGTGAGCCAAGATCCTGCCATTGCACTCTAGCCTGGGCAACAAGAGCAGAACTCCATCACAAAAAAAAAATAAATAAAAAAGAAGTGTAGCCTTTAGGAGGTGATTAAGCTATGTGGGCAGAGCCCTCATGAATGGGTTTAGTGACCTTACAAAAGAAGGACAAGGGAAATATTCACCTCTTCTCGCAAAAGAAGTACAAGGGAAATGTTAGAGGACTCAGCAACAAGGCACCATCTTAAAAGCTGAGAGGAAGCCTTCACCAGACACCAAATCTTGGACTTCCCAGACTCCAGAACTGTAAGGAATAAATTTTCATTGCTTATAAAGTTCCTAGTCTATGGTATTTTATGATACCACAGCTGCACGAACTAAGACACAGGAGGATAATAGGAGGAAAAAGGAAACTGACAAATAAATAGTCAGGAGAAGACACTGAACAATATGGAAATGCAGATTGTTTAAAGTATTGTTTTAACTCAACAACAAAAACAAGTCAATTTTAAAAATGAGCAAAGGACTTGAGTAGACATTTCTCTGAGGAAAAAGATGCAAATAGTCAATAATTACATGAAAAGATGCTTAACACATTTGTCATTAGGGAAATGCAAATTAAAACCACAATGAGATACTCCTTCACACCCATTAAGTTATATGAAAAAGAATTGAAAGCAATGACTCAAACAGATATCTGTACATCACTGTTCATAGCAATATTATTCACAATAGTCAAAAGATAGAAACAACCCAAGTGTCCATCAACATATTAATGGATAAACAAAATGTGATATATATGTAAAATGGCATACTACTGAGCCATTAAAAGGAAGGAAATTTGGATATATGCTGCAATATGAATGGTCTAGAAAGCATTATGCCATTACATTAAGTGAAATAAGCCAGACACATAAGGACAAATATTGTATGATTCCATTTATATGAGGTACACAGAATAGTCAAGTTCATAGACACAGAGAGGAGAACGGGAAGTTAGTGTTTAATGGGTACAAAGTTTCAGTTTGGAAAGATGAAAAAGATCGGAATTGGATGGTGGTAATAGGTACACAACACTGTCAATGTATTTAATGCTACTAAACTGTATATTTATTGCTTGAAATAATAAATATTATGTTATATACAGTTTACCACAATGAAAAATGAAATAAAAGAATGAAGTATTTAATTAGTACATCCTACAACATGGATGAATCTTGACAAACGTTATGCTAAGTGAAAGAAGTTAGACACTAATGGTCACATATTGTATAATTGCATTTATATTTAAATGTTCAGAATAGACAGATCCACAGAAAGAGGAAGTCGATTATTGATTTCCAAGGAACATAAGAAGGGAAGACGAATGGGAGTGACTGTTAATGGATACAAGATTTATTTTGCGATGATGAAAACATCCTGAAATTATATAATGGCAGTGGTTGCACAACTCTATGAATATACTAAAAACCTGTGAATTGTATGATATGTGAATTACATATTCACATTCTCTACCCGTAGAGAATATGTAAGTAAATTTTAGTATTTTCACACAATAGAATACAATGAATGTATTCAAATTAATGAAGTACATCTATATGCATTACTCTTGAACAATATCCAAAACACATTACATTATAAGAAGCAAGGTGTTGAATTTGTGTAAAACGAACCTGCTAGTTGTCTACCTAATATTCATTCTTTCCTCCATTTTTACTAAATAAACCCTGATTTTATTTTGCTGCAAAATATCTGTCTAAAAGTTTCTATTTCACAGCCTCCCAGCCTCCCTTGCTGCTAGGGCTGGCCAATGAAAGTGAAGTGAAAATTATTGGGTAGGGCCTTTGAGAAAACTGCTTAAATGAGACTAACACAGCTAGAAGACATGATCTTTTGTCCTTTCTTTTTCTTTTTCTTTTTTTTTTGCTCTGATAAAGTAGCTTTGAGGATAAAAGCCATGCTAAACATGATGAAGCAGAATGATCACCAGGGAGCTGCCATTAGTCTCCCTTCCTGCCTTCCTCTGACTTTTACATGACAAAGAACAATAAATTTCTTTCTTGTTTTAGCCATGTTTGTGGGGTTTCTGTTACAAGCAGCAAAATCTTGTAACATATGATCTTATAAACATAGACGAATGTTTGGTATACACAAGATGTTAGGGCAAACCACTGACAGTGACTTGGTGGTCTGAGCTGGAAGGAAAATGTATTTATTGTATACTCTTTGGTATTGCTGAAATTTTTACTGTGTCTGTAGGGAACCCATCTTGTGGGCTACCAGAGATTCTCTAGCTTCAGCCCTCTCCTTGACCTCTTTCGCTTGCCCCACCCACCTGGTCTACCCCAGTGAGATCAATGGTCAAAGTCTCCGGTTCTTCCCACTGCTTCAGATGAAGTGACACCCTGTGGAGTCTGACTTCTACAACAGCTGCCAAGCGGTCAGGGGATGCAACCTGAGGGTACAGGGTCAATAACAGCCCATAGGGTGAACTTTAACTTATGGAAGTACAGAAAATGGGAAAGAACCAACAAATAAATGTCTTCGTCATTCATCCCTCCATGGACTGTTGCAGGATATGGTGTTTCTGCATATCTTGTCCAGAGCCATTCCAAGGGGCTGACGCACTTGTGAACAGCAGCCACCTTGTATGTATATGTGCAGTAACACACCACCTGGTGTTTGCTTCCATCCTTCCCTGCCTCAACACCCCTTCCCTTGCTCCTGCTGCCTTGGCATTGTACCTACCAATTAAGCAGTAGCACTTCAGTTTTCTTCAGGTGGCTTCCCAGACTAAGGCATGTATTTCTTTTTCAATTAAAAAAACTAGTTAATTCTTTTTTTTGTATTAGAAACCTAGTGAGCAGAGCACAAATGAGGGCATTGGACCCCAGCCAGAGGATTGGGAGCTATTCCATTCCATAAACTCTTTTATTTCTGCAGTTAACCAAAACATGAAATATAAGTCCTTTGTTTTTCTAGCACAGCCCAACATCCTTACTTTTCTTAGTATATCTCATTAGGTCTTTTACACAGCCTAAGAAGCAGTAAACAATCAAAAATATTTTAAACTACAATACATAAAAGGATATGAATTTGTACTGAATGACTGAAACTCAAAGGGACAGAGCTAAAATCAGGGATGTATGAGAACACCTGCCTGTGGTGTCCTCATCTGACTTTGCTGAAATTTAGAGACAGTCAAAATCCCATCATCCCGGAATCTGATCTGTCAGACTGCAGGATCAACATCAGAGACTCCAAGGCCACGCAGTGCTTTCTATGTTGACACCAATTCTAAAATTGACTGGCAGTCAGTATAAAAACTGCAGGCCTAGGGAGCCATGTCTTTGGAGCTAAACGACCTAAGTGAGAATCCTCATGACTGCATTTTGCAGAAGCTGGAGTAATGGTCACATTCTTCAGGCAATCTTCTGCTGTAACGCAGCTTCAAAGTCATCAGCTTCTGCCTCTACAACAGGGAGCCAACACTGAGAGATGGAAGGATTATCGGCCAAACACATACACAGCATTTACAGTACTGGGTATGGAAGGCCTGACCTGCAGCTCCCATCTCCAACTCTGACTCTGTTCAGTAAATTGAAGCACCACTGCATCCAGTCTGGAAGTATCAGGTGTGACACATTATACCCAGGAACAGAGAGAAATTCATTTGCACAAACTCTTGTTGTGCCTGTATACCCTGATGTCACCCTCTCCATGTTCTCTTTGTGACTTAGAGTCCTTCTGTGCAAAGTGAGATGGCTTCATACTGTGAACATTCTCACAGCTCTGCCAGGGATAGTTCTTGTGTCTAGGCACCAATGAAATACTCAATATTCCAAGCATCGTGCTAACCACAGGGGTGCCCAATCTTTTGGCGTCCCTGGGCCACAACGGAAGAAGAAGAATTCTCTTGGGCCACACATAAAATACACTAACACTAACGACAACTGATGAGGAGAAAAAAAAAAAAAAAAAACCTCGGAAGAAGCTCCAATGTTTAAGAAAGTTTACAAATTTGTGTTGGGCTACATTCAAACCCATTCTGGGTCACATGCAGCCCATGGGCCATGGGTTGGACCAGCTTGTTCTACCGGAAACAGAAACACAGCAAGCAGGTTCCAGTGTGCTGCACCACCGCAGAGAAACATCAGTGTCAACTCCTGCAATGAAGTCAAAATTGCTGCTTTAACAACAAATCAAGAACGTGTACACCCTTGTTCATAGCTGCATTGTTCGATGGCCAAAAGGTAGAAACAATCCAAGTCCATTGATGGATGAATAGATAAACAAGATATGGCATACACCTACAATAAAATATTATTGAGCTTTAAAAATGAATAAAATTCTAATGATGGGTTGACAGGTGCAGCAAATCACCATGGCACATGTATACCTATGTAACAAACCTGCACATTCTGCATATGTTCCCAGAACATAAAGTAAAATAAATTTTAAAACAAATGAAATTCTAACACAGGCTGTGCTATAACATGATGAACCTTGAAAACATTATCTCAAGTGAAATAAGTCAAACACAAAAAGGCCAATAGTGAATGAATCCACTCATATGGAGTACCCAGAATAGGCAAATGCACAGAGACAGAAAGTAGAAAAGAGTTTACCACGGCTGAGGGAAGGAAGAATGGAGAGTTATTTATTATTCAATAAATATGGAGTTTCTATTTGGAATGATGAAAAATTCTGGAAATGGATAGTGGTGATGGTTCATAGCAATGTAAATGTATTTAATGCCATTGAATTGCACATTTAACATGGCTAAAATAGTGAATTTTATGTTATGTATATAATGCAATTAATTTTTTAATCAAGAGAGAAACATTCTGTGAATAGAGGTATCCACTTAAAAATAAGCTACGCCCTCATTAAATATGTATTATGTGCAAATTTTGGACCAGATCTTTTAGGGGTTATGGATGTAAAATCTCAGGAGTGGTCAATGCCTAGAATCAGTTAAGTAAATAAGAAGTCAGGATGAGAAAACTCAAATAATAATATTCACATATATAATAAAGTTTAAAAATAATTTACATTTGGGTTATATTTACTCAGGACTCTCTTGTTCTACTTTAATTCAAATAATGTATGGCACTGAGCCAAGCTACATATTCAGTAAAATGTTGGACAGTAGTACCATCGTGTCTGTTACTGCTCTTCTACCAGTGAGGAAACTGAGACACAGGTTAATAACTTGCCCAACAATTACTATGTGGCAATTCCAAACTAGTCATTTGACATTAATATTTGATACTATTCTACTAAATTACAATTACCTCATCAAATGGTTCTTATTATATAGAGATATCCGTCTTTACCAGGGCACAAACTATTCTTTCTCAGTAGTTACTTAGTACACAACTGCTACAACACATGCTGCAGTAACAGAGGCTTAAACATAGTAGGTATATTTCTTTCTTATGTAACAGTTATGTCTATTTCCGACAGCTCTGCAGCGCTGGGAACACAGGTTCTTGTCATTCTGTCATTTGTAGCATGCAGCTTCCATTTTGTAGTTGAAGATGGCTGTTACAGTTCCAACCATCGTACCAACATTCTAGACTGCAGAAAGAAAAGAAGGCTGGGTAAAAACCCCTTCCCCTGAGGACACAACCCGGGGGTTGCACGTGTCAATCGTGTTCACATCACAGAACTTAGCCTCCCAAGCACACATACGTGTCACGGAGAGTAGAAGTCACATCCCCAGCTTAAACTGGGGGATATCTGACTAACGGAAGAAAGGAGGTTGTTATGAGTGGACAGTGGCAGCCTCTGCAATACTCACCCTTTATATCTGGACAAAGTTAGTCAAGGTCCCTGGTTCCCAATTGCTGGGCCAGGTCACTCTGGATGGCTTCTCCTCCTTACCCCATGCCAGCAATACACTCTGCATGGAGCTTCTCTGCTGTGCTATCAGTCACTGACAAATGAATGCAGGTGTTAGGAAAGCAATCTGACAGGAAAATCTAAGGTAGAAGACTGGAGGTTTGCATGGCAGGAAATGAGATGCTCCCTTAAATCAACTCAGTTTGCTCCATGGGTAACATAAATCAACAGAGTGAGAGGACTAGGAAACTACATGACCTGCAGCAATTAGAACACACAAGTCAAAGGCAGTCCTGCCCACAAGGGCCTCAAGGAAACAGCATTTAAAGGTCATCAAAAAGCCAAGTACTTGAGGAGGGTCTCCAGATACCCTGGCTTGTTAAGAAGGCTGTGTCCTCTTCATTTTTATATCCCCAGCAACTAGGATAGCACAAGAACTACCACAAAACAAAAATGAACATTTGTTTGGCACTTCACAAAATTGTTTTCATGACATAATCTAGTCTTTACCAAAGCCCTCCAAAATAGTTACTATTGTTGTCCCCATTTTCTAGATGACGAAACTATGTATCAGTGGGCGCAGTGAACCACTGTCCAAGAATACACGATCAGGTAAGGCCAGAGCTGATACTCAAATCATTTAGGGGAAAAGTTGAATGTGAAGAATTTTCTATCTTAGCCGAGACTTTTCTTCTAAAACTAACAGCACTCGGCTTAACTTTTAAAATCTAATATTTATCATACTTACATAAACTACTATTGATTCTTAAAAACTATAGAATATAATAGCTATTGTGCACATCATTGAACATGCATTCAGTTAGCCTCCAGCACTAAATTCTGTGCATTTTTGCCCAGCGCCTTACCTGGGGCTCTCCTTCCCAACGATGCTACTGCCTCGCTGCCCCAGCATGGATGGACGTGTGGAGACAGGGATTTAAAGCAGGTTGGCAGTAGGAGTGTCATAGCCAATCCAGATGGGATTCGCCCATTTCTTTTCTCCCCACCAAATCCACCTTTCACTCCCTGTCAGTGGCAGGCACTGCAGTGAAGTGAGAAGCAGATGTTATGATGAAGCATAGCACTGGACATGAGTTCAGGTCTAATGGGTCTAATCCTGACTCTGACACTGACTTGCTAAGTGGCTGTGGGAAGGTAACTCAATAGTTTCCTCATCTACAAATCAAGGAGGATAGCAGCTCCACTGATAATTCAATGAGAAAATGGAATCTCATGAGATACCACGAAGGTGCCCAGCACATAGTAGACCCACAGTAAATGTTTCCCTAGAATTCTGCAAATGGAGAATATGTATTCCAACACTTTTGTTTTATAAATGAAGACACTTGGGCTCAGAGACATGAGGTATAGCTCTTAATGTGGCCCAGCTGGTTAATATAGAGCTAAGAATGGAGCCTTTTCACTCCTGGCCTAGTGCTCTGTTCCATATACCAAGCTGCTCTGACGTGTGGAAGGAGAGGCTATGGAAATCCAGAAGAGTATGCATGTTGCAGGAGCAGATTTAGACAACTGCAAATCTCAGGATGGGATTTATGCATGAATACACACATGCATGCACACACACATACACACACACTCTGGAATTCTCCTTGAAGGACGGGACCTTGTCATCTCATTGTCTCCTATATTCCCAGTACCTAGAACACAGCTTGCCAAATAGTAGACCCCAGACAATATTTTTGACTGATTAATCAAAACACACACAAAGCCAAGTGCGGTTGCTCATGCCTGCAATCCCAGCACTTTGGGAGGCCGAGGTGGGCAGATCACCTGAGGTCGGGAGTTCAAAGACTAGCCTGACCAACATGGAGAAATCCCCTTTCTACTAAAAATACAAAAAGTTAGCCAGGCGTGATGGCGCATGCCTGTAATCCCAGCTACTCAGGAAGGCTGAGGCAGGAAAATCACTTGAACCCAGAGGTGGAGGTTGTGGTGAGCTGAGATGGTGCCATTGCACTTCAGCCTGAGCAACAAGAGCGAAACTCCATCTCAAAACAACAACAACAACAACAACAACACAAAAATACACACATGCACATATTTTGTTAAGGCAGAGCACAATTGGAACTCCACTGCCTAATCCAATAGAGTCATTCCTAGAATGGAAGCCAGACTAGTTTTGCCTCAGAACCTTCTATCACCCATTAGAACACTCTCTGTACCCAATGCCCAGTATCCTAAACATTCTAAAAGCATTTAGGTTCCAAACAGCTTCTCAACCATCAACACTTAGCCTTCTCTCGTCCCATTGCTTCTGGACCCTGACCCCTCAACAATCTATATGACAACAGGTGGAATTTGGCTGATTTAATGAGCCAATAGATAGATTAGCAAGAATGAATAAAAATCCTCAGCACTCTAAATAGTATAAAGTGGGTAGTAGGATACAGCAAAAGGTCAGCGGAAAGTTAGCCACGAAAATCTCCAGGAGAAGAAAAATGACTGTAATTCACCACTGTTTCCCCGACACCCAGAGACATTGAAAGAACCGAAAAGAACCTTATCTAAAGGATATCTGCTGTTGGTCTTTTTCCTTGAGGCCCTTAGGAATTATGAGTTGTTACAAAGGCAAGCTGAGCCCCATTCTTGAGAACAAGCACTTGATAAATGTCTCTAGACATCCTGGCTTGTTAACAACCAGGATATAGGATTCCTAGACAGGATGGAAAATGTAATTCAAGGAAGCCAGAAAGGAAAAGATTCTGTAAGACAGAAGAGAATTGAAAGTGTCCAAAAGCTGGTAAGTAGAAAAGGAGATATGGATATAAAAGAGACTGTTATCGTCTATAAGAGAAAGTAGACTTCAATCATTTATCTGTTGATCTATTTATTCACTCACCTAGTCCTTGCTGAACACCAACTATCTACAAGCCCTGTGCTTGGCACTGTGGCAACTGTACAAGCAAAGACATTGATTGACTGGCTCAATGACTGTGGGAAAGTAACTCAACGAGACTCAGGTTCTGGCCACAAGGAGATTATGCTCCAGTGGAAGGGTCAGGTTTCAATCGAATAACCATGCGCAGAAATGTAAAAGTCTTACTTGGGCAAGTTCCATGAAGGAGAGGCTGTGATTGTAGCACACACTGCTGGTGTCCCACTCAGACCTCTGGGATGCCCTTCGCTTGTTTAGTGAGCAAGCCCATGCCTGGCTGCTGCAGCTGCTGCCAATCTTTACCTAATGGCTGATGCCTGCAGCCTTTCCAGAGCATTGCCCATGATATTTCCTGCAGGAAGTGCTTGGAAATTCACCCATCCATGGCGGCCCACAGCCAATCACTGACCGAGTTGGGAATGCAAGAGCCCCCGACATTTGCCTCAAGGCAGGACAGATTCAGTTTACCCTCCTGCGCTCCTTTCCAAATCAGGCTGAACCAGACTCACCTGAAACCTCATGCTTGCATGGCTCTTACTCCCTCGCAGTTTTTTTAGGGGGGCGTGCTCCCTCAATAAATCATGAGAACACACATCCCCTACCCCAGGTTCTGCTTTTAGAGAACATGATCTAAGACAATGATATTCTGAAAGTATATAATTAGGAGATTTGACCAAGTCAGGGAGGCCAGGGAAAGCTTCCTGAGGAAATGACTGCATTGAAGTGAAAGGACAAATCAAAGTTAACAAAATGGGTCGGAAGGGAGGAGCTAGACTTCCAGGAAGAGGAAATAGCATGAGCAGAGGTCTTGCGGAAGCAGCGAACACAGCTTTCTTGATTGCCTGAGAGGGACCTGATTCATTCAGCCTCTGGAGGGTAGAAATGGAAGTTCCAGGAGGAGAGATTACAGTTCAATAATTTGACCACCATAGCAAGCTGTAACAAAGGAATGGTTGCCCTGAGAAAGACAAGTTCTTGTAAATGAGAATGCTGGTACCTGTCAGGGAGATTACATGTGGCATTGGGTGGGATGTTGAAATAGAAGATCCTTAACCTTTTTTGTTTTAAAGTTCAGTGATAGAATGTTAGGCCTAGTAGGTAAGGCTTTAGTAAATAAAGCCATATCTTCAATTCTGAGCTGGACGGTGGGCAGAGTCAGCCCCAGATGGAATTGAGGGGTGAAAAGGGTTATTTCCATGTGTCCCAAGTCCTCTTTTCCCCAGGAGTGCCACAGAGCCCTTGGACTGACCTTCCCCACAAGGCCTGCTCTCCCACTGACAAACTGGGTGTGGCAGCTCCCAAGTGTCTGGTCTCACCCAATTGTACATCACAATTGAAGGTATCTGTTGGATGTGTGGATTTTGGAGTTAAACTGCCTGATTTCAAATCCTGTTTCCATATTTCCCGCTTATATGACCTCAAGTTAATTCTTTTTCTGCCCTAAGCTTTATTTTTCTCATCTGTAAAATGCTAATAACAGTACCTAGTCTATGGGTTTTATTAACAATAAATTAAATAATAAACACCACTTGGTGCAGTGTCAGGCACACCATAAATGCTCATTAAATATTAGCTACTGTAGTTTAAACTAAGGAACTAATTGCTAATAACTAATAATAATGCTGCTCTTTCTAGAAAAGCATAGTGTTTAATAGCAAGAATTTGGAGCCAGTCTGCCTGGATTCAGATCTCACCTCTATTACTTCCCTGTGTGACTTGCTTCGGAAAAGTTCCTTCATAGCTCTGCATTTCCATTTCCTCATGTGTAAAATGTGGATAATGATAATACCTGCCTCATTAGGTTGTTGTGGGAATTAAATGACTTAAAAGCAGTAAAGCACTCAGAGGCTATCATAAAGGAAATATCAGTAGGTACTAAGTATCGTTAGTATTTGCAGAATTATCCCTATTTTTAATGGTCATTCATTGATAGTTTGAAGCAATGAATCTGTATTAGTGAAAGGTCAGGAAATACAGGCTTCTGGGGAAGTTATTTCTAAGTGGGAGGGCTTTTTTGTGCCTACCAAGTAGAACCATGTGTGTGAGTGATAGCTCTGCCTGGCTGCTCACACCCCAAACCACACCCACGGTTCAGCATCTGAACCTTTGGGAGGTCCCCTGACCACCATGGTATAGAGATGGGAGAACAGGTACCTGTCACTCATGCAGTTATTGGGAGGGGTCTGCACAAGTGGGTACCAAGCTGGGCTTCCTCCCACACCCTTGGTCCCTGTGTCCCTGAGGCACTCTGGTAGTCAGTCATTGGGAGATGGGTCACATCTCCTTGTGGCAATCCTTTCCTCCAGACCCTGATGATATCAAACCCTTCTCTAACTTCTACTATAGCTGCAAACCATTTCTTATTCATCTTTGCCTTCCCAGAGCTTGACAGTGGACCTGACTCATACCAGTTGCTCACTAAGTCTTATCGAATTAACTGGTTTATCCACAGACAGCCTCCATCCCTGGCTGTGGTCTCATGACCAGGTCTTTTTTGTAGCCATGACGCCAGATAGCTTCTGGGGCTCTGTGTTTGAAACATTCTTCAAGGATTTCCTGGATTTCTAAATCACAGCAGTGACATCTTTATCCATGATTGTCAGTGGTCTCAGAAGAAGACATCAGCACAACATTCCAGGGCACCACCCTGGATAGAGCTCAGAAAGATCCAGCAAGGTGGACATCACCCCAGTCTTCATAGCTTCACCCCAGGGGATTCCATTTCAGCTCATCTAGGTTTCAGAAGAGAGGTTCTTAGACCACTTCTCTAAGACAGTCTTCTGGTATGTTTCGAATAATCTGAGTTATTTAAGGACTGCATTATCTCCTCACGACTTCACCCGAAGTTCTTGATATGGCCTCTCCTGATCCAAAATAGCATGACCAGGCAGCTATGTGACATTTGTCCCTCTTTATTTCAAGATGCATAAAGTGTAGAAATATGGGGTATAACACCCTGAAAATATTGCCTTGCATTTGATGCTTTCACATACTTTAAGTTCATCCCCACAAACATTTAGAAGAATATTCCTTCAATTTTATAAAGAGGAAGTGGAAGCTCAAGAAGGCTAAGTGACTTGTGCAAGGTCCTACAGCTGTTTGATGACAGGGCTGGGACATGCCTTTGGGGCTGTTTGTTTCTATTCTCAGTAGAAGTCATTATGGTATATCAGAGTGGGAAGGGAGCCTACAGATGAACTAGTCCAATGTACTCCTTCAGATTTGATGAAGGAGGAATACTGAATTTGTTCTAAAAAGAACAAAAAAGAAGCTGAAGGCAAGTCTCCAATGAATTCACATGCAATATATGGTGGGGAACAATGGTGGAGGGAGGCAAAGCTGAATTTATCAACAGCTTCGATGCCCTACAGGGTGAGCTAGGCCATTATCAGTTTGTTCTACTAAAACAAACACTAACCCCACTCTTCATTCAGCCAACCATTATCTATTGAAGGCCAGATGTGCTAAATGCTGGGGAATCAGAGGTGAGTGGCTCCGTGACATTCCTGCCTATGGGACTGCACATGAAACAGGAAAATCAATGGGTTACAGTGGAGTGAGGTAAGTCATATAATGGGAATACAAGGGATGCAGAAGGACTTCCAAGGCAGGCACTTGCCCCAGCTTAGAAAGTGCAGCAAAGATTCAAAGAGGAGGTGATGTTGAAACTGCAAGGCTTAACCAGAGATTGCCAAATAGACAAGAGGAAGAGGAGGGTGTTCCAGGCACCAGGAACAGCTTGTGCAAAGTCAGGGGCTTGTAATAGCTCGGGCATGTTGGGGGAACTACAAGTATAGCTGGGAATGGGGCCAGTTCATGAAAAGTCTTGTTTGTTAGGCTAAAGAGTTTTAACTCAATCCCAAAGATAACAGGCAACCACTGAATTATCTCATTTTTTAAGTGGAAGTGATATAATCATATTTCCAGTTTACTCTGGAAGATTATTTAAGAGAGAACACATTGAATGGGGAGAACAGTTAAAAACAACAGCAGTCAAGTAGGTGAGAAAAGATTAGAAATTAAATTAAGGAAGCAGCAGATAAGGTGAAAATGTTTAAAGTATATTTGGCAATTAGAAATTATTGGGCTTGGCCGGGCGCGGTGGCTCAAGCCTGTAATCCCAGCACTTTGGGAGGCCGAGACGGGCGGATCACGAGGTCAGGAGATCGAGACCATCCTGGCTAACACGGTGAAACCCCGTCTCTACTAAAAATACAAAAACTAGCCGGGCGAGGTGGCGGGCGCCTGTAGTCCCAGCTACTCCGGAGGCTGAGGCAGGAGAATGGCGTAAACCTGGGAGGCGGAGCTTGCAGTGAGCTGAGATCTGGCCACTGCACTCCAGTTCGGGCGACAGAGCGAGACTCCGCCTCAAAAAAAAAAAAAAAAAAAAAGAAATTATTGGGCTTTGTGATATGAGACACAGGAGAGAGAACAGTAAAAACTGACTCAAATTTCCAATGAGCAACTGGGAAGATGGGACCATGCTCTAGGACAGGGGAGAGGTTGGAGGGAAGTGAATGAGTTGAGTCAGGACACACTGAGGTGGAGAAGCCCATGGGACATGTGGATGGAGATGTCAGCACTGGGAAGTATGAGCTGGAAGCCCAGGAGAGAGGCCTGGGATGGGCCTGCGGACTTTGGAGTCATTGATAGATGCTAATTGGAGTCACAGGTGTGGACGAGATAACCCAGGGAGCACACATTAGCAGAAAAAGAGCAAGGCTGAGGACAGATTTGGGGAAACATAATAGTTTTCGGAAGGTGGGGAGAAGGAAAAAAGAAAAGTGTGCAAGGGACACAAAGAAATGACAAGAGAGAGGAAACATAATAGAGAAGAAAGTGGAGTCACAAAAAAGTGGAGTAGAAAAGGGAAGAAAGTAATGGAGCTAACATTTATTGAACTCTGATTATGTACTCAGTCTTGTACCAGGAGTTTTACCTGTGTCTCTCACTTCATGTTCCTGGGAAAATCTCATGAAGGAGCCATTAGTATGTCTGATGTAACTAACATGGAAAATGGTAGCCAAGAAAGGTGAAATAACATGCCCAGATTCACATAGCTACTAAGAGGTGAAACAGAATTCAAAGCCAGACTTTCTGGCTCCAAAGCCCATAGTACTCTTTCCATAACATAAATTGCTTCAGAAAGGTGAAGTCAAATAGGAACTACAAAGAACTGTAAGTGTGTAAGAGGACGTGGTCCTGCCAAGGATGAAGCGTCACTGCCATGAATTACAAAATGAATCAAAGGTAAACAAGCATAGACAGTGAAGGTTACAGGAAGAGGACTCTTTTTGGGAAAACAGCCCTTACCCACTCAGCAAACATTCCAAAATACCTTTGACTGTACTCATCAGGTGCCACGTACTGTTCCAGGCATTGGGGACACCACGTTGCTGCTCTCAAGGAGCTTGCATTTGGGTGATGGGAGACATACACTCAGCATGTCACATCAAACGCACAACATAAGTCAGTTGGTGGGAAGTGCTAAGAAAAGAAACAAAGCCAGGAAAGGGGTAGAGACTCAGCAGGGAGGAAGGGGAGGCAGGAAGGTAGTATTTTAAATAGGGTGGTCTCTGATAAGACAACAGTTGAGCAGATACTTCCAAGAAGCCCTTGAATGGGCAAGGCATGAAAACAACCCCAGGCTGAGGGAAAGGCAGGCAGGCACAAATGCCTACAGGCGGGATTCTGCCTGTGTGTTCTAGGATCAGCCCAGGAACCAGCAGGGCTGGCAAGAGAAGAGGGATCAGCAGGGAATACAGTGTGTTGGACCTCAGAGAAGTCAGCAGGAGATAGTGTGTAGACAAGAAATCTGGGTTTTGTTCTCAAGAATCCTTTGGAGGCAAGAGGTACTGTCCTCCATTATTCATCCCAAAGAGAGAGATGACTCGGTCAGGGATCTCCAGCAAATGCGCCCATCCTCACCTCTCTTCTGACTGGAGCGGTCCAGAGGGGGCCTGGAATGGCAGCATAGCAGTGGTTAACAGAAGAGCTGGTGGGCCAGGCTCAAGCCTGCAGCAGGACACTAAGTGGCCTCCCCAGCCACTGTTTCAGCCATCATGCCCCTCCCTGGCCTTGGTTGGGTGTGACATTCATCATAACCACCAGGTGGAGAATAACCTTGAATATTCCTATTTGCAAGTCTGTCTCTGCCCAACCCACTACCAAGACCACCCACCTCCAAGCACATCTACTTAATTAGACAACAGGAACCACAAAAGGAATGGAACTCCTCAATAACCAGAACCTTGAACAATCTCAGAGAGACACTATGTGCCGATGTGGCTTCAGGGAATTAAAGGCTGGTCCTCTGCTCAGAGAAGGTTTACTGGGTGTATGAGTACCAGCCCTGCCCAGTCCTGTCTGCTCCTAATGCGAAGAGTTAATTATAGACATGGACCCCATGGTACAGGGATTCCCAAGGGTATCCTGCCCCAGGCCTCTGCAGCTGACCAGATTCAGCCTTCTCCACATCCCAGGAAGATTCCATGTGAGCGCAACAACAGACACAGGTAGCCTCAGCCCCAAGGGCATATTAGCCCTAGAAAAAATTTCTGGGTTTTGTTTAGTTTTTGTTTTTGTTTTTGTGACAGGGTCTTGCTCTGTTGCCTAGGCTGGAGTGCAGTGGCTCAATCACAGCTTACTGCAGCCTTGACCTCCTGGGCTCAGTGATCCTCCCCACCTCAACCGCCTGAGTAGCTGGGACTACAGATGCATGCCACCATGCTGGGCTAACCTAGAAAAAAGTTTTGGAGCCAGTCATCCAGCAAAGGACCATTTATCATGACTTTGCTGTCACCTTGATGTTCTTTCTTCTAAGCCTATTGGTAGTATGGGAATATCAATTGATGTCATTAATAGTGGATGCAGCCTCCCTTCCATTTCCTTAAGGGTAGTAGAGGCACAGCTGAACAGGAAGCTCCTCCCTCTGGGGGATTTTCATAGCAACTGGCTCATGGGGAAGGGCTTTGGCACACAGACCATGCATGAGGAACAGCAGAGGCCCTTGTAACTGTGTGACTGTGATTAGCAGACGTTGCCATGCACCTCTTCCCTCCCTAATTATGTCTTAAGTTGAGCATCTGATTTTTTTCACCCCAGTCTAAGGGTTTCACCCAAATCAGAAGGAACTATTTCAGAGACTGTGTTTCTTTGCTTGGTTTTCTACCACCTAGGGTACTATTTTGCCTTATCTAATGTGCAATTCTGGAGCACATCCTCAAAGCACAGCTCCATGGAGGTAACATGATCTGCAGCAGGGCTGTTTAATAATTTAGGCCATCAGCTATCTTGTCTTGTCAAAAATCTTCCAATGATTTTAGTTTTAAATAGAAATTTTAAAATATAACCATTATGTATGATAAATATTTCAAATTTTCATTTTCTTCATTCTGCTAGGTTTGAATTAATTCCATCTTAGCCAAATAGCTATTACAGTATGCTCCCAGAGCACTATGACATTGGTGACTCTGGCCTGCTTACTTGTTGGTATCTCTTATTAAACTATTTAGATACCATAAAGCGCATAATATAAATGAATGAGTGGATGGATGGATGGACAGATGCATACTTCACATTGAAGACATCGTATTAGCAAAATAAAGTATCTAATATTATGGGTCTAATATTATCCTAAGACCTACAGATGTCCTGTGTTTGATGAGGGAATGTTTTTAAAAAGAATGTAGTTCGCTCAGCAATAGTGTCTGTCAATCATTCTAGGAACGGAAAAGTGTTAAAAGAGCAGAAAGCCTTAAAATGTTCTCGGCCTTAAAACTGAAGGGAAATGGATTCTGACCCAACAACTAAAAAAGTCAGGGAGCAGATGAAAAACTCACATTTTCCCAGGAAACAGAAGCAGGACTTTCTATAATATCTTTGTAAAAATCAATGCAGTATCATTTATTACACAAGCATACACTCCCTTTTTTCTTTTTGCATCTTTATTCTTCTTATAATTACTAAGGCAACAAAGTGTGCAAAATTAAAGCACACAGAAATAAATTATTAAAATATAAATATCTCCAGGTATCCAGAAGTAACCATGGTTATCTTTTAATTACTGTATGTCCAATTCGTATTTCCTATGCAGTTTTAGGAAGGGAGCTCCACAAGAAATTGAACTCTTTCTGTATGTCCATTCCATTCATTTGTTTAAATTTTATTTTTTAATTGAATATTGACCATCTGTAATTGTATATATGGGGTACAAGGTGATATTATGATTTATGAATACAACTAAATCAAGCTAGTTAACATATTCATCACCTCAAATACTTAAAATATTTTGTGGTGAGAACATTTGAAATGTACTCTTTTGGCAATTTTGAAATGTTCAATGCCCTATTATTAACTATTTGCACCATGCTGCGCCCCATCTATTCCTTTTAAATATTTTTTTATAGGTTTAGGGGGTATAAGTGCATTTTTGTTACCTGGATATATTGTGTAGTTGAAGTCTGGGCTTTTAGTGTAACCATAACCTGAATTAATTTTACCTCATAGGTACTCATTCATTCTTTAAACAAGAGTGTTAGCTCGGCCAGTTATGATGGCTAACGCCCGTAATCCCAACACTTTGGGAGGCCGAGGTGGGAGTATTGCCTGAGCCTAGGAGTTTAAGACCAGCAAAGGCAACATAGGGAGACCACATCTCTACAAAAAAATAAAAATAAATTAAAAATAGTTGGGCATGGTGACACATGCCTGTAGTCCCATCTACTCAGGAGGCTGAGGTGGTAGGATAGGATCATTTGAGCCTGGGAGGTGGAGGCTGCAGTAAACCATGACCATGCCACTGCACTCCAGCCTAAACAATAGATCAAGACCCTGTCTCAAAAAAAAAGGACATCAGCTCCACAAGGGGAGGAATCAGGCTCTGTCACGTTCACTGCAGTATCCCTAGCACATAACAGGTGATCTGTGAATACTTATCACCTATATGCACAAATATTGCTATCCAGGGTGTACCACACTCTGTCCTCAGTAAGATTCAGCAGTGGAAACACTGGGTAAGGTCTGCTTTAATGGAACTAGAGGATAGACATGATTACCCCACCCTCCCCTGTTTGTGAGAAGCCCCGAGACCCATGCTCTGGACTCCGTTCCTCTCTTCCCACCCTTAACTGTCCTCCATCCCTCCAGGAATATTACCTGGATCTACTCCAACCATACTCCAACCTGAGTTGGGTCCCCATCTCTTGTACTCTTGCACTTATTGGAATTTATCCCCATCAAATCACCTGTCACACTAAAATGTCATTTATTTTCCTCTCTCTACTCTACCAGACTATAAACTCATTGAGACAGGAACTATAGCTTTTTCTTATGTTTCTGTTTTATCTTTGTATTTGTAGCCCAATGCATTATTCATAGATGTTTAATCAATGAGTGAAAGACTAAGTCGATGAATACATAGTCACACACAGGAATGGGATCATTCCACCGAAAGGGATTTAATCAGAATGTGTGGCTCTCATGGTGGGAATTTCAGGAATGGGGCAAGTGAGAATCTCTGGGCTCCTCATATCCTGGGAAAGCAGCTGCTTCTTTGGCTATGCCGGGGTGAGCCCTAAAAATACTGGTTCTCTTTTCTACTCCTCTCTTCACTCCCTCTTAACTAGGCCTTAAACTGAGCACATGGTTTATGCTTCACCCCAATCTGTGGGCTCATGAAATTTTATCCATGTAGACATGTCATTTCCTTGTTTACTTTTCTACTCTGTGCTTTATTCTTTCTATACCTGATACGCAGTTTTGAAGAAAACCACCAAATACTCAGATCTTGCAGGCAAAGATCATTTGTTATAAAATTATTTGGGGCAACATAGGGTTTCCTTATTTAAACTCT
Source organism: Trachypithecus francoisi (assembly GCF_009764315.1). Lineage (NCBI taxonomy): Eukaryota > Metazoa > Chordata > Mammalia > Primates > Cercopithecidae > Trachypithecus > Trachypithecus francoisi. The sequence goes on along the minus strand of NW_022681472.1, from coordinate 29,759,351 downwards.
CTTCAAATTGTCTAAGCTTTTGCATAGAAACTCCATATTCTATGATGTAGAAAACCCTGTTTTCTTCATTCACTTAAAGGTAGGTGAAATCTACATCTCTAAGTCAGTTAGAAATTTTGTTTTCTTTTGTCCTCTACATTTTGTTTCCACAAGAGAAACTTCGCTCACTTTTTTAGCCACCTTGTAGAGTCATACTGGAAACTGAGATGAATCATCGAGTTTCCACTGCAGCTATAGGGAAACCTGAGCTGGGCAGCTGGACACCGGTATATAGAGGACATAGAACACCCATTTTACCCAGACGGTGCTCATTTATTTTCCATAGCATTTTAAAATTGGGCCTGGTACCACTATTCATCCTATTTATAGTTTTACATGCAACATAATATTTACTCCAGACTCTAATAGGAATGCTTCTTATAAATGTCAGTGGATTATTTACTATGGAACACTAATTAGTTACATAAATGCTTCCCTTTTCAGGGTGGATAAGGAGGAGACTGTTAATGCTTCTTGGATTAACCTCACATTATTGTCTTTTGAAGTTCTTTTACATTTAAGACAGTTATCACAAGACTGCACAACTTTGCGTGTATCGTACATCTGTTACTTAAGTAATGTGAAGCTTTTTCATTTTAACTCACATGGTGCAATAAAACAGAATGTGAATGCCCTATATCCTGAGTTAAGAGAAAAATCACTGCAACTTGACCATGAAAAAAATCAACAACAACAACAACAACACAACAACAACAAAACAGCTTTCCATGTTAATGTTCTTGATTGGTGGTTTTAATTCATACTATTTTTATAGCAATTAGATCAACTACGCAAAATGGTTGTAAATGAAAGAAGCATTGAAAAGTCAGTGGTCTCAAAGGAATTATTACAGTGGTTGAAGTCTTGGACTTTCAGGAATTCAGATCCACAGCAACAGTAAATAGCAAATGAGATCTATGTTTGGAGAGCTGTCATACATGGGCATGTTTCAACTTGAGGAGTGGAAGAACATGTTTTTCCCAGTTCTGATCACAAAGAGATTATCAATATGAAAAAAAAGTAATGACATTTTTAAAAGATTATAAGTTTTAAAAAGATTATATTGCATTCCTGACCAAGGAAGTAGCATAAAATTAAATCCTGTATGTGAACAATACTCTATCACAAATCAGAAATTGTCATAATCAACTTCTGTGCTTGTTTAAACATTGTACTGATGACTGCGGAGTTTTCTCTGTACTAGGCTTAGCTCTAAATGCCTCACATGAATTGTCCTTTGATCCTCACATGAACCCTAGGAAGTAAGGGCTGTTTTTCTCCCCATTTTAAAGAGGAAGAAGTTAAGACACAGAAGATTAAATAACACCCCCAAGGTGGCATACTGAAGCTGCAATTCACAGGGCCAGGTTCTCAAACTGTGCTTCAAGGACCCCTGGAGCTACCCAAGACCCTTGAGGGTGTCCCAGAGATCAAAACTATTTTTGTAATAACACTAAACTCTTATTTGCCCTTTTTACTGTCATGCTTTCACAAGTATATCATAGAGTTTTCCAGATGCTGCATGACAATGTAAGAGATTGAGTGCAGAAGCAGATACGGGAGTCCAGCCAGCTTCTATTAAGGCAGGCATCCAAGAGATGTGCCAAAATGCAACAGTGCCATTCTTTTCACTAGATTTTGTTTTTGTTTTGAAAAATAGACTTATTTCCACAAAAACTGTGCTGTTTATGTTAATATGTAATAACTTTCTTTTTTAATGAATTAACAAATAAATGCTTAAATTTTCCTAGTTTTAATTTCTATGTACTAAATATCTATAGATGTAACCCACATAAACAAAAGTTCTTTGGGGCCCTCAATAATTTTTAAGGGTGAAAAAGGGTCTTGAGATAAAAAATCTTGAGAATGACTATAGTACAGTCTTTTATATCCCATAAAGTGAGCACCACTACATAACATATGTTGATGACAAAAGCGGTTGCAATAACATAGCAGGATCTATATCTTGTCAAAAATCTAGATGGGGGAAAAACAAAATATCAGTCCAGGATCCAAAAGGCTTTGACATCTGGATATTTGGACACCTGGCTTTGGAGCTGAGAATTAAACTTGTAATCAAAATATGTTTCTTTGGCTTTGAAGAGAACCACTGGTATAGTGTCCCCTCTGCCTGCAATGTTTCCAGACAAGGACAGCTTTCACGTGTTCACTTTATTCAAATCCCTTCTTAGATGACCTAATCAAACAGGCCCTCGCTGGCCATCCTACCTAAATCATCAACCTGCCCCCAACCCCTCCAGTACTGTCTACCCCTTGATCTGCCTTATTTTTTTTTTACAACAGTCATCACATTTAACATATACATATTTTTTCTGTGCCCACCCATATGAATTGTAAACTCTGTGAAGGTAGGAATGTTTATATTTGTGTTCACTGTTGCATCCCCAGTACTCAGAACAGTACCAGAAACACAGCAGTGACTTGATAAATGATATGATTTGGTTCTGTGTCCCCAACCAAATCTCATCTTGGATCGTAATCCCCACATGTCAAGGGAGGGACCTGTAATCCCCACAAGGAAGGAAGGTGATTGGATCATGGGGGCAGTTTACCCCATGCTATTCTCATGGTAATGAGTGCGTTCTCACAAGATCTGGGTGTTTGGTAAGTGTGGGGCTCTTCCCTCTTCATGCACTCTTTCTTTTTCTCTCCCGCCACCTTGTGAAGAAGGTGCCTGCTTCCCCTTCTGCCATGACTGTAAGTTTCCTGAGGCCTCCCCAGCCATGTGGAACTGTGAGTCAATTAAACCTCTTTCCTTTATAAATTACCCAATCTCAGACAACTTCTTTATAGCAGGGTGAAAACAGACTAATACAATGAATAATTATTTGAATAAATGAATGAATATTTTATGTAAAAAATAATATAATGAAAGAGCAGGAACAAAAATAAAACAGGTGTTTTAAGCATAAGTTATCTAAACAAATCAGCAATTGTCAGCAAACACTCAAGGGCATAGTTGTGGCAGAGACAACACTATATGCCCTCCACATTATTTCCTCTTTCTGAGCACACATTTCTAGCTTTCCTAGTAGTTGGAGAACTAAGTTCCAGCCAGTGCTTCTCAAATTTGAATGTCCGTGCAAATCACCTGGAAATTTTGTTAAAACATAGATCTTAATCCAGTAGGTCTGGGCCCAAAAAGTATATATTTCTAAAAATCTCTCAAATGAGGATGATGCTTTTGTGGGTTTGGTACAGAAATAGCTTCAAAGTATGGTACACTTTCAAGTCCCAAAAATGTCCCAGATAGAACCAATAATACCCCAGTAGCAATGAGCACACTAACACCCAAATATTGGTTTCTAATACCATTCTCCAACAGAAGGAACTAGGGCTCTTTGGAGAAATGGCTGATTCTAAAGCTGGAGCAGAAAATACGAACTTGAAGGGTTCTTTCGTGCCAAAAAGTACGGCAGTACTTACTTATGTCAAAGAAGCACAGGAGCCAGCTAAAAGAGTCCCTGTGGCCAAAACTAAACAACTCAAGCCCCAAAATAAGGTACTGAATTATAATCCAAAGTATAAAGTAAATATCCAAGAGCCCCTACTAATATAAATGAATTAATAAATGGCATATTTTCAAACCATACATCAGATAAAGGGGCTAATGTCCAAAATATATAAGGAATTCATACTGCCTTCATAATAGGAAAATAAATAACCTTATTTAAAAATGGACAACGGCCGGGCGCGGTGGCTCAAGCCTGTAATCCCAGCACATTGGGAGGCTGAGACAGGTGGATCACGAGGTCAGGAGATCGAGACCATCCTGGCTAACACGGTGAAACCCCGTCTCTACTAAAAAATACAAAAAACTAGCCGGGTGAGGTGGCGGGCACCTGTAGTCCCAGCTACTCGGGAGGCTGAGGCAGGAGAATGGCGTGAACCCTGGAGGCGGAGCTTGCAGTGAGCTGAGATCCGGCCACTGCACTCCAGCCTGGGCGACAGAGAGAGACTCCGTCTCAAAAAAAAAACAAAAACAAAAACAAAAAATAAAAATGGACAAAGGACTTGAAGAGACATTTCTCAAAAGAAGACATACATAATATAAACAATGCTGAAGATTTTAAATATCTGATAAATGCAAATTAAAACTGCAGTGAGACTTGTGAGAATGGCTATTATCAAAAGTTGAAAGATTAGTGTTGCAGAGGCTGTGCAGAAAACGGACCCCTTCAACACTGTTGGTGGGAATATAAATTAGTATAGCAATTCTGGAAAACAGTATGGATGTTCCTCAAAAAACTAAAAGTGGAACCACTATATGACTCAGCAATTCCACTGTGGGGTACATACCCAAAGGAATCGAAGTCAGTGTGCCAAAGAGATATCTGCATGCCCATGTTCGCTGCAGCATTATTCACAATGGCCAAGAAGTGGAAACAAACTCAGTGTCCATCAACAGATGAATTTTTTAATGTGATATCTATACACAATGGAATACTATATGGCCTTAAAATACACAGAAAAGTTTGTCATTTGTGACAACATGAATGAATCTAGAGGATATTACATTGAATAAAATAAGCCCAGTACAGAGAGACAAATATCGTAGGGTCTCACTTATACATGGAATCTACAAAAGTCATACTCATGGAAGTAGAGAGTAGAATGGTGGTTACCAGAGTCTGGTGAGTGCATGGGGTGTACAGGGAAAGGAGAGACATTGATCAATGGGTACAAAGTTACAGTTAGGAGGAATCAGTTCTGCTGTTCTGTTGCACAGTGAGATGACTACAGTTAATAAGAATGTATTGTATATTTCTAAATATCCAAAAGAGGATTTTAAATGTTCTCACAACAAAGAAATGATAGTTGAGGTAAAGGATATGCTAATTACCCAGATTTAATCATTTTACAATGTATCCATGTATTGAAATATCACATTGTGCTTCATAAATATATACCATTATTATTTGTCAATTTTAAATAAAATAAAACAAAAAAATAAGAAAGTAAATGGGAAAGAAGAATCAAAAGAATTCCAAATAATTTATGTAGCTATTCCCTGCTACCTAGGTGCAAGTTACACTTAATTACTCTTTCCAAAGAGTCCAGCATGGGAAGACAGGAAGAGGGTAATGAATACTACTTCAGCTCAGGGATCAAGGTCAACATCAACAGCAATAAATCATGTTGATGGTGTGCACACTTGATATGATGTGAGGAAAATAGCACCTCACCTCTGTGGTCTTCCTCCCCAAAACACACAAAAATGGTTGAACTGTAAGAAAAACCCCAGACAAGTTCCAATAGAAGGGGATCCTGCAAAATGCCTGACCAGTACTCCTCAAAACTGTCAAGGTCATCCAACACGAGGAAACTCTGAGAAACTGTCACAGCCAAGAGGAGCCTAAGGAAACATGGTGACTAAATATCATGTGGTGTCCCAGATGCGACCCTGGAATATTTTTTTTAAAAAAAGGACACTTTGTAAAAACTAAGGAAATCTGAATAAAGTATAGACTTTGGCTAATGTTAATGTAGCAATATTCATTCATTAATGGTAATAAATGCACCAAACCAATATAAGATGTTAATAATAGGGGAACCCAGATGCAGATTTATGGGAATTCTCTGTACTGTCTCCTCAACTTTTCTGTAATTCTAAAACTGTTCTAAAAAATATTTCTTTAACAAATGCCTCGTGATCCCCCAGCTCTCTCTTCCCCTTCACAGACAGACCCTGGTGAACCTAAGAGTCAGGACCTCCTTGGATTCCATGCCCTAAAGAGCTCACTTGCCTCACCCTGGTGCCAACCCTGTTCTGTAGGAAGTTTGAGGATGGCTGATGAGGATCTAGTAGGTCTGTAAGATGGAGAAGGGTCACCTGACCTGCATACGTGTAAAATAAATAATAAACGTATTAAGCCACAGAGACTTCAGAGTTTTAGAGTTGTTATTGTTGTCACCCGACTCCGACTAATATAATAATCTACATCAAGGGTCAGCAAACTGTGCCCTGCAGACTAGATTCAGTCTGCAGACTGTTTTTCTAGACAAAGAATTGGTTTGTTCCTTTTTAATGGACTGAAAGAGGAGAAAGAGGAAGAGGAATGGGGGTGCAGGGAGGGGGAGGGAAGTGGGAGAAGGAAAGGGAAAGAAAGGAGGAGGAGGAGGAGGAGGAGGGAGAGGAGAAGGAAAAGGAACAGAGACCATAGGTGTCTGCGAAGCCTAAAATATTTACTATCTAGCCTTTTGTAGAAAAAATTTGCCAACTCCTCATCTACATCAAATAGATCAAATACTTAAATAAAGGTTATATCTACATGAACCCTTCAAAGAAGTTTCAGTTATAACATAGATCCTACCATGAGAGCTCCCAGCTCCACTATGAAATGGCTTCTTTCATTTCTGAAATTTATTCAGAAAGTAGACCTTAAGACATTTCCAGTGATAACAAATTCATATTAGTTATACCTCTACAGAACATATGCCTTAAAAAATGAAACACATGCACTTTGGGAAGCCGAGGTGGACGGATCACGACATCAGGAGATTGAGACCATCCTGGTTAACACAGTGTAATCCCGTTTCTACTAAAAAAAAAAAAAAAAAAATTCAAAAACTTAGCTGGGCATTGTGGTGGTCGCCGGTAGTCCCAGCTACTCGGGAGGCTGAGGCAGGAGAATGGCGTGAACCGGGAGGCAGAGCTTGCAGTGAGTCGAGATCACGCCACTGCACTCCAGCCTGGGAGACAGAGCGAGACTCGGTCTCAAAGAAAAAAAAAAAAAGAAAGAAAAAAAAGAAACACATTATTAAGCATCCAAAAACACGTTTGTTCATCAAACCACACTTACCTAATTCTATTTTTGTAGCAGTAAAAGGTATTTCATTTCTCCTGTTATGTAGAAATGGGCCCTCTAAAAAATGATACACCATACTAACTTCAAAAGATAAAATTTTAGGCTGACTGTGGTTGCTCACGCCTGTAATCCCAGCATTTTAGGAGGCCAAGGTGGGAGGATCTTGTGAAGCCAGAAGTTTGAGACTTGTCTGGTCAACCCCATCGGAAGAAGAAGCAGAAGCGGAAGAGGAGGAGGAGGAGGAGGAAGTGTGGCCAGTTATTTGCCTTTAGTTAAGCATTCCTTCTAAAGAGTATAACATTTAAGAGAGATGCAACAATTTAAACATGTTTTCTTCACCATGGGATACTTTTTTTGGTGATATAAACTCTTGACAAGTTTGGAGTCAAACCTAGTTAGGAAGAAATTCAATCCATGAGGAAAATAAAATATGTTGCATTATGAATCTGAGGAATCAGAGATTATTAGTGCCTATGTCTTGATTCAGCAAATTATTGATAACAAAATTACTGGTTAAAGGCTTACAATGCATCTTGCATCTTACACTAGGCTAAGTAGAAATGTGCACTTGAGTTAAAAGATATTTATACAAAGTAAAAAGCAAAGCTCAATGAGTTTACACATACAACTATTTGTGTGCATGTTTGTGTGTGTACGCATGCACCCACACACAGTCGGGAACAAACAGCCTATGTTTCAAAGCTGTGTTTGTAAATGATTTGGGAGAGGTTTAAAGCACATTTACTCATGAAAAAATAATATCGAAGTTGCTTGGTAGATGCTCAGCTGATTCACAAAAGATAAATGTTGTGGTGTTGGTAGAATCTCAGGTGTTGTGATAGAAATTCTTAACTAATCAATGGCATGATTTCCTCTAAGACACAGCACTGGCTGTGCTGAGCCATGAGCACTGCTCACCATTCTACTTGTCTGTCCTTCTGATTATACCAGCCAGAGAGCATCTTCTTGTCCTGAGTCCCACTCAAAGCTGGCAGCTATTCTACTGGTAAGTTAGATTGAGGGGGTGACAGTGGCAGATGGCTAAGACCTGAGAAGAACTGACTTCACATAGCAAGGGAGTTGCAGGGACAAAAGTCCTCTTCCCCCAAGACAGGAAACAGCCAAAGGCTGAATTAATATATTTGGGCCTATCATTTTCTTTCTTCAGATTTTCTAGTGCCATTAAAAGAATCCACCTTACCCACTACTCTTTAATTTCTCATACTATTATTAAATTTAAAAATTTCTCATACTACTCTTTTATTTCTTCATACTATTCTGTGTCAGCAGTAAAGTGGTCCCTGAAATCTTGCCTTCAATGAGTGCTTCATTACAAGTGACCATGGGTGGTCATTGAATTAGTGTTCACCACTTCATGTCATGGTTGCCAGAATCCCATAACTAAGACTAATGCAAGTTTCACGGACCCCCTCCCAATTTTAGTTTTTCCCATCCCTAAGGATCTGTTGCCTGCATTGCACTCCCCATTATTAATTTTTGTATCAAAGTTCTTGATTTCAAGCAAGAAAAACAACACACACACACACCTCTGAATAATTTAAGAAGAAAATAAATATATTGGAATATACGGAGTGCCTGGAAGTCTAGAGTACATTGGTAAATGTACAGAAACCAAATGTAGTTTCTGGATTCAGTGCCGGGGCCACAATCTTTAAAACATTTCTCTGCCCGGCACGGTGGCTCACGCCTGTAATCCCAGCACTTTGGGAGGCTAAGGCCGTGCAGATCGTGAGGTCAAGAGATCGAGACCATCCTGGCCAACATGGTGAAATCCCATCTCTAAAAATACAAAATTTAGCAGGGTGTGGTGGCACGCACTTGTAGTCCCAATTACTTGGGAGACTGAGGCAGGAGAATCACTTGAATCTGAGAGGCGGAGGCTGCAGTGAGCTGAGATTGCGCCACTGCACTCCAGCCTGATGACAGAGTGAGACTCCATCTCAAAAAATGAAAAATAAAAAAATAAATAAAACATTTCTCAATAGTAGTCCCTGTATCTTTATTTATCTCCATCTGGATTCAAAATCCTTGACAGAGCCAGGCGCGGTGTCTCATGCTTGTAATCTTAACACTTTGGGAGGCCAAGGTGGGCAGTTTGCCTGAGCTCAGGAGTTTGAGACCAGCCTGGGCAACAGGGCGAAATCCCATCTCTACTAAAAATACAAAAAATTAGCTAGGCATGGTGGTGCACGCCTGTAATCTTAGCTACTCAGGAGGCTAAGGCTTGAGAATTGCTTAAACCCGAGGCAGAGGTTGCAGTGAGCTGAGACAGCACTAGTGCACTCCAGCCTGGGTGACAGAGTGAGGCTTTGTCTCAAAAAAAAAAAAAAAAAAAATCTTTGGAAGGAGCATTAAATTAGCTGAGCATGGTCACATCCTGGTATCTTTATTGCTGGAGATACGAAAGAACAAATTCCTATAGTTTGTACAAAGTGAAAGAAAGCCCGGCCTAGCACAAATCTGCAATCTCTACCAGCTCCCCAGGAATAGAAAGAAGGCCTGGTTGTTGGGTACTCAAAAACATTCAGGTGTTTACCAAAGTTTTGGCCCCATTCTACTGCAATTTTATAGGTATTGTCCCTCTTTCTCACTAAGCTCTGAACTACTCCACCCAGACATTTGCTTTTCTTTGTATTCTCCATATCATATGGTACATTGCCTGGCTCAAAGTAGGTGATCAACAAATGGGTTGTTGTTGTTTGTTTTGTTTTAATACAAGAGCTCATAGAGCTCTTGAGAACCATAGATCAGAGGGTTAAACTAAGTAACTAAACATATAAAATATATACGTAAAAGCAAGATCAAGAATAGTGAAAACACCCTGAACCCAGCAGCAGGATCATCCTCAATTCACAGGGGATGAAAGGCCAGGTAGCTAAGACTAGCAGTCATTCTGACCTGGGTTGCACAAAGAAAAGGGATCCAGGAAGAGGTCCCCAGAAACTGCTGACCAAGAAAATCTGTGAATAAGTTGGGATCAAAATCTAGACTCTATAAATTAAAGCATTTTTTTTAAACCTCATCCTATTTTTTTCAATAAAAATGCCCACTAAAATATTGGATTTTTTCAAATGTGCCCAAAGGAGTCTAGGCTAGAGTAGCTAGGAGGCAAGGCGAAGCTGAGTTGACAGGCTGGCTGTCTAAAGGGCTCATGGTAAGGGTAATAGTAGGTGGAGATCCCAGGATGGGACAGATCGAGAGGGCAGATGGGGTGTGGAGAAGACCAGGGCAAGAAACTAGGGAATTCCTTTCTCCTTGATCACTCACCTAAAGGAGGAAGGAGAAAAAAGAGCCAGGGAGGGAGGCAAAGAAAGTGAAGTTCGTGTGTGTGTGTGTGTGTGTGTGTGTGTGTATTAGGAGTGGGGTGTGGCAGGGGGGAGGAGAACCAGAAGGACAGATGCCAGGACATCCATCTCCAGGAGAAAGACAGCAGCACTCAGTGAAGTCTCTCTGCTCTGAATTGCACTGAGGGAAACAGACCAAATATGTACAGCAGAGTGAAAGACCACTGATAACTGGGATTCCACAACTGAAAGACAAACATCTGCAAATTCCCTTCATATGGTTAAACATTTATGTTCCCTTTTAAATATGTAGGAATTGGACTTATAATAATTAGAACACTTCCTCTGTCCCACCTCTTCTCAGTTCTCAATGCTCCCATAAAGTAGATAATATTAGTAGAATTATTGCAGAGAAAGTGATTTGGGATATGAGAAGGTGTCATTTGCCGTCACTTACATTCACACCTTGGGCCTCCAAGTTCAGAACTCAGGCTGCTGTGCCTGCTTCCTGGTTTGATTAAGATACATAAATGATAGCTTTTTTTTATTATTAAATTTTCTGATTCCTTTGTTAAGTACCAGTCATTTTGTTGATTAAGATACATAAACGAGGCCGGGCATGGTGGCTCCTGCCTGTAATCCCAGTACTTTGGGAGGCCGAGGCAGGTGGATCATAAGGTCAGGAATTCGAGAACAGCCTGACTAACATGGTGAAACCCCGTCTCTACTAAAAATACAAAAATTAGCCAGGCTTGGAGGCACACACTTGTAATCCCAGCTACTCAGGAGGCTGAGGCAGGAGACTTGCTTGAACCCAGGAGGCGGAGGTTGCAGTGAGCCATACGATTCCTTGTTAAGTACCAGTCATTTTAAATTCAAAGGACCTTTCTAATTTCAGTGTTCAGCCGGGTGCCTTGGACATTCTTGCCAGGTAAGTAGTATCTTTTGGTTCAGGCATCTATTTATATTCATTCATGGATCTTTTTCTGGCCTGAAGCAAGTAAATGCTCCATCCAGGTTTAATTTGCAATATGGAGAAATGGGTGTCTGCTCATCTTGACACTAAAATATTTTTGGTATTTTATGTCTTACACTTTTATCCAAATAAGATAATTTAGAAGTTTTCCAGTGATCCACTATTTCTTATCCTTTAGTATTTCATTGTAAACAATTTCATTTATTCCTAGAAAAGAGCCCCTAAATAAGTTAGATGATTAGAGATATCAGAGTATGAGTTAGCATCAAAGAAATTTTGACTTGCAGTACGATTTGTTATTCATTGAGTTCTTCAGAGAAGCTTAGAAGCTTCTGAGAATTGTGGCATATTTTGAAGAGAAGTGGCTTAAATCAATGTACATGGTGTCTCTTAGTGTGTGTTAATTTAATCCTCTGAACTACCAATATTTTGTAACTAGGCTCTTCTTCATGATTATGTTATATGCCTAATGTTGTTTTATATAATTGACATTTCCCACACCTATTTCAACCTGACACATCTCTCCTAAAGAGATTACAAATGTCTAAAGGGCAGAGCCTGTGACTGAAACTTCTTTTTGTTTCTCTACAATATCTAGTCTGATGCCTTGCCTCAAGTACATGCTCAATAAATATCTGATCATTGACTGAACCAGCATAACCTGGAAATGGTGATGATGGTGACCAATCTAAAATAATAGCAAGAGGAGCTTTGAGCTCAGCACCCACCCAGAGGCTTCCTGCACATCAGTCACAGCAGAGGGTGACCCCACTGCCCACTTGAAGAGAGGTGACGTGGGCCTCGCTGTTTGGGGCCTGTCTCCCATCCCTTTTACTTTCATCTGAGAGATCTGATCAGCCATAATACTGAAATAAAAGTTAAAAAGAAATTACTTAGGCAGATAGTGAGGGTATGGAAGTCCACTGTAAGGTTTTCCTTTTAATGAAAACCAGCCCCCAAATCATTTCTTTTCTAATAAAAGCAGCCTGTAAAGTCGAGCTGCAAACATAGATAAGCAAGCTTTCCGAAGCTTGCACGGAGGAATGCTGGCAGCTGCGCCAATAGGAAGAGGCTACCTGGGGGCTAGGCATGTTCAAAATGGAGCCTCCATCTTCCCTTTTCTTTGTCAACCATGTGTACAGTAAGGAGCAGACAACATGCAGCCGGCCGAGTAGCAAATCCATTTGCATAATAAAAGATTAGGGTGAAGTGGCCAGCTTCTTCCTGCACTATGTTAATGTCACACCTGATCCAACCAATCTTTGTGCCCTCTGTAAATCAGACACTGCCTACTCAAGCTCATCTATAAAACCCTGTGCATTTCACCACAGAAACAGAAGACCCACTGGGGTGCCACTCTCTCTCTGCAGGAAGGCGAGCTGTTCTCTTTTCTCTTTCTTCCACCTATTAAACCTCTGCTCTTAACCTCACTCCACATGTGCCCGTGTCCTTGATTTCCTTGACATGAGATGACGAACCTTGGGTATTTCCCCAGATGAATGAGGTCACTTCAATACTACGTGTGTTACTGTACCCACTCCTGCTTCTTTGGTCCCATTCCTGGACTAACAGGGTGGCAAAGTCACATAAAAGAAGTACTCCAAAAACAGTAGTCATGTATGCAAAAGGCATTACTATCAGAAAGGATGTGCTGAATCAAAAGGGGCGGTCACCTGAGAGCCCAGACTGACTTGAGTCATTGAGGCTACTTTCTGAATTTGAGCTTGGACAAGTAAAACCTGAGGGAGTCCTGTCCTTTCAAGGATGTCCTAAGGGCTATCAAGTCTGGTCCCACATTTGGCCTGATTTGTAAAAGATCTGAACAATAAATTAGTTGAAGACCAAGCCTAGGTTTAATTCCATCAAAGGGTAACCCAGTGAACTCCTCAACTTGATCAAATATTCCCAGTTGAACCCAGCAGAATTAACTGACTGAAATAAAATATGCATTCAGAAGCAACACTGGACAAGACATGAATGAGGTGGATACAAAGATGATAGCCACAGGTACGGACACCCTCCACACACTGTCTATTAGAAGAGATAAAACCCATTCTTTGTAAATTTTAAAACAACATAAAATGTGGTAAGTGCCATAACAGAGGGGCATGAGGAAAGTGCTGTAAGCATTCAGAAGTGGGTCAGGCACGCTTGCTCAAGTCTGTAATCTCAGCATTTTGGGAGGCCAAGACAGGTGGAACATCTGAGGTCGGGAGTTCGAGACCAGCCTGGCCAACATGATGAAATCCCATCTCTACTAAATATACAAAAATTAGCTGTAATCCCGCTACTCGGGAGGCTGGGGCAGGAGAATCGCCTGAACCCAGGAGGTAGCGGTTGCAATGAGCCAAGATCATGCCGTTGCACTCCAGCCTGGGCAAGAAGAGCAAAACTTCAGCTCAAAAAAAAAAAGAATTCAGAAGTGGAATTTTCTTCTACCTGGCAACAATCAGGTAATGTTTCAAGTCAACATAGCATTGATAATAGTTGGGTTGGGCCAGAGCTAGCATGTGCGAAGGGGAATAGTGGGAGATGAGTTGAAAGGGGAAATTACTGGACTTTAAATTTTTAAAGGGACCTTATTTTGGATCAAGGAGTTTGGATCTCCTTCAGTGGGCAGAAAAAGCTACTCTAGATTTAAAAGCAGAGGAGAGTTCAACAAATTTATAGAAGTCCCTTGATTTGGACTGAGCTCCAGCAGTAGGCCCTAACAGACCAAACCAAAATGGAGTCACTCATGCTGAAGTTCCAAGTTCGAAGTTATTTATCTGACCTTTCGAGAAATCAAGAGAGCAAGATATAGCCAAATCCCTACACACGCCAGTTTTAGCTGACAAGATAAGGAAGTCCTCTCAGCTGTAACCTTTACAGGGGGAGTAATCTAAGTAGCGTAATACTAACTGATCCATTTTTTGTTCCTTGTTCCTGCTTTCTTCAGCCTTTTCCTGCCTAAAAAGTCAACCTCCTCTGCTCAGCTCCTCAAGCACATTTCCTAAATGTTTAAAGGAGATGTCACCCTCATTCATGAATCAGAAATAAAAACCAATTTGATCATGTAACAAAATTTGTTGTAATTTTGACTTTTGACAGGAGTGTCATGAATTGTTCCTGAGGATGGAGATTAGTGTCTCACTGTGGAACACAATGAATTGCAGCGGGGAGAAAGTGGAGCTGAGATAGAGCAAAAGCCAAGGTGCTGCTGCCATGGCAAGAGGAAGCAAACCACAGGAGAAAGGAGCCGATACTGCACTCAGACAACCAGAGAAATAAATGACTTCAAAGGAACGTCAAGAATAGCATCAGCGTGGGCTTGTCTAAGGTATGTCTAAGACCCTCCTTACCCAGGCAAAGGTATAGAAAAATGTACTTTTAAAATAAAATATATTTCTTAATCCAAATTTGATCTCCCAAATAAACTTCCAGTTTGCTTTTTTGCAATTACTGTTTTGTAATGCCAAGTTAGGCACTTCAAATTTGAAGTTAATCTTTAAATCTGGGTTTTTTTCCCCCTCCATCTTCTTAGCACATACCAATGGACAAGTCCAAAGTTTTTTTCTCAGAATCATTCAAAACCAGTATTTTGTATTTCATTTACTTCTATTTAAACTTTATTTTTAAAAATCTACTGTGTTTTTCTCAGTATAGCTGAAGAAATTGTAAATATGAAGAAAGTTTTTGGCATATGTCTAAGTGTCACCATCCTGCCTCTCAGAAATCTAAGCTACTTTATTTATTTATTTATTTATTTATTTATTTATTTATTTATTCGAGATAGCGTCTCACTCTGTCACCCAGGCTGGAACACAGTGGCATGATCTCAGCTCACTGCAACCTCCACCTCCTGGGTTCAAGCAATTCTTTTGCTGCAGCTTCCCGAGTAGGTAGGACTACAGGTGTGCACCACCAGGCCAGCTAATTTTTGTAATTTTTTTTTTAGTAGAGACAGGATTGCGCCATGTTGGCTTGGCTAGTCTCTAACTTCCGATCTCATGTGATCCACCCACCTCAGCCTCCCAAAGTCATGCGATTACAGCCGTGAGCCACCACACCCAGCCCTAAGCTACTTTAAATTTGCATTTTCAGCCCAGCATGGTGGCTCACACCTGTAATCCCAACACTTTGGGAAGCTGAGGCAGGAGGATCGTTCGAGGCCAGGAGTTTAGGACTACCCAAGGCAATATAGTGAGACCCCATCTCTAAAAAGTTTTTTTTTTAAATTAGTCAAGCATGGCAGTCCTAGCTACTCGGGAGGCTGAGGTGGGAGGATCACTTGAGTCCAGGAATTTTAGGCTGCTGTGAGTTATGACACCATTGCATTCCAGTCTGGGCAACAGAGTGAGACCCCATCTGTTAAAAAATAAATAAGCGGCCGGGCGTGGTGGCTCAAGCCTGTAATCCCAGCACTTTGGGAGGCCGAGACTGGCGGATCACGAGGTCAGGAGATAGAGACCATCCTGGCTAATACGGTGAAACCCTGTCTCTACTTAAAAATACAAAAAACTAGCCGGGCGACGAGGTGGGCACCTGTAGTCCCAGCTACTCGGGAGGCTGAGGCAGGAGAATGGCGTAAACCTGGGAGGCGGAGCTTGCAGTGAGCTGAGATCCGGCCACTGCACTCCAGCCTGGGTGGCAGAGCAAGACTCCGTCTCAAAAAAATAAAATAAAATAAAATAAATAAATAAGCATTTTTGTCACTGCTCTCACCAAGCAGATTCCTCCTTCTTACTGTTACTGACTCCATATCATTTCTCCCAAATTCCTCAGATACTATGTAATGGCATTTACAAAATCCTCCGGTATTTTTTTCATGCAAATCAATCCTGTATTTACTATTGATTGCATCATTGTGGGCCAAAATAAACTCAAAGCTGAGAACATGAAGTTCTTACAGGTATTCCCCATAGCAATTAAGAGGATATTATTACAAAGCTAGGAATCCTGGTTTTATTGCATTGCTTTCATTGTTAAAGTTTACCAAGTCAAATGCACACAGCCGGGTGAAAAATGGGTTTGTCTGTTGATTTGATGCCTTAAGAAAGTATGTGTCACAGAAAAGTTGCCAATGATTTCATCCAGGAGTAGTTGTTATAACGATAGAAAATGTTTAGATGTTGAAGTTGAATTTCTACCAAGAGTTGTCACCACATGACTCCATTGCCTATTGGGCTATTTATGTATATAAATCTCTAGGGCATCTCCTTTCAGAAATTCTCTCCATCCATCTCATCCTCTCTCCTCTTCTGTACATTTTAAGCATAGATGTTACCAGAAAGGGGTTCTGAGCCAGACCCCAAGAGAGGATTCTTGGATCTCGTGCAAGAAAGAATTCAAGACGAGTCCATAAAAGTGAAAGCAAGTTTATTAAGAAAGTAAAGGAATGAGGCTGGATGCAGGGTCTCCCACTTGCAATCCCAGCACTTTGGAAGGCTGAGGCGGGTGGATCACAAGGTCAGGAGATTGAGACCAACCTGGACAACATGACGAAACCCCATCTCTACTAAAAATACTAAAATTAGCTGGGCAAGGTTGCACGTGCCCATAGTCTCAGCTACTCAAGAGACTAAGGTAGTAGAATCGCTTTAACCCAGGAGGCAGAGGTTGCAGTGAGCTGAGATCACAGCACTGCACTCCAGCCTGGGCAACAGAGCAAGACTTCATCTCAAAAAAAAAAAAGAAGAGAGAAAGAAAGAAGAAAGAAGGAAAGAAAGAAGGAAGGAAGGAAGGAAGGAAGGAAGGAAGGAAGGAAGGGGAGAGAGAGAGAGAGAGAGAGAGAAAGAAAGAGAGAGAACGAAAGAAAAGGAATGAAAAATGGCTACTCGACCATAGACAGAGCAGTCCCCAGGGCTGCTGATTGCCCATTTTTGTGGTTATTTCTTGATTTTATGCTAAACAAGGGGTGGACTAGTTATGTCTCCCCTTTTTAGCCCATATAGGTTAGCTTCCTGAGATTGCCACGGCATTTATAAACTGTCATGGCCCTGGTGGGAGTGTAGCAGTGAGGATGACCAGAGGTCACTTTCATCACTATCTCGGTTTTGATGGGTTTTTACCAGCTTCCTTACTGCAACCTGTTTCATCAGCAAGGTCTTTATGGCCTGTAACTTGTGCCGACCTCCTGGCTCATCCTGTGACTTAGAATGCCTTAATCATCTGTGAATGCAGCCCAGGAGGTCTCAGCCTCATTTTGTCCGCTCATATTCAAGATGGAGTTACTCTGGTTCAAATGCCTCTGACATAGATATATGGACACATAGATAAGATAAATACCCATTCTCATCATGTGCTGAGGGAACACCATTAACTATAAATGGGACCCCTTAACCCAACTACACTCTGATTCCTGAGAAGTTCCTCCTCCCTACAATTATTTCTGGGTCTTCAAGTTATCAAGAACAACTCATGGTCATTTTCCACATCTCTGCCCTCGCAGCACTGGTGCCGTCTGCCCGTGAGGTGTGAGCATGAGCCTCCATTCAGCCATGAGATGGTCCCTTGGTGGGTGCCCCGCTGGCCAGGCACCACCTGGGGTAGGCTGGTGGGGTAAACCTAAGCCATTGTATTGTACCAGAACATCAATATAGCTGACATTGGATGCTACTTTGGCTCCAACCTGAGAGAAAGGGTGCTGGTTTCCAGGCCAAGGGCACCATTTCCCACTGCTTCCAAAGCTTTCAGCCCCACTCCTTGTCACTGGCAAGGCCTTCTCCTCCTCTCCCCTCACCTCACCTCCTCTCCCCTCCCTTTTCCTCTTGCCACTACGGAATAAATCAGCTGTGTTGGCAGCCATCACTGGAACTGGTGAGCCACTGATGTGCAGGAGACACCAAAGTGCCAAAGCCCCTGACGTTCAAATGACTGCACTCTGTGCCCAGGTGCAAAGGACCTCTCTCCCCCCATGTTGTGTTTTTCTGTTGTATGCCTCTCGAAACAATGCTGCTTTGTACTCCCAATGTTTCAAAGAGAGTTTGTTTGTGTAAAAACAGCTCGTCTTTCTTTTTGTATTCAAATAGCTCTCCCCACCCCCACCCACAGATGGAGACACAAATCCTTTGGGGGTTGGGGGAGGGGACAGAGAGAAACCCTGCTATACTCAAAATCTTCGTTTCTTTTGGTGCCCAGGGCACTGTTTGACCAATGGCCTAGGGCCTCCTTGAATCTCTCCTCCTCTAGATGATTTATTTTTGATGAGTTTCTTCAGTTCCTCAATGAGACAGACATCTTCAAACAAGTCCTGACATTTCTGAATCCTGAGGAAAGATCCTCCTCCCCACTTTCAACCCTCTCCATCCCAAGGCAAGGGAAGAGGACCCAGGGAAATTATCTGTAAAGATGGGGTGTCTTCCAGAAGGGGAAAGTGATTTTTCATTCTCTAGGTGGACATCAGCTGTGCTGAAAAGTCAGTAGAACCACCTCACGCCTCTATCAGAGCAAAGCAAAGTGTGATAAATTTGGGGTAACGATTCCTATAAGATCTCTAGCATTTGCAGGCACACCCAACATAGAGCACAGAGTCTGCTTTTTATCTGGAGATTTCTGAAGCTAGGAGAGTTGGAGATGTTACCTGCAACAACAGGATGAGACGGAATAACAGTGAAGTCCATAAGACCGGAAAGAATACGAGGGCGGCCCTTCACCTCATCCCAGATCCCTGTAGCCTTCAAAGGTGTGGGAGGTAACCTTCAGCAGTTCCTGTGGCTTCACAGGAAGGAGCACAGGGTAGAGAAGGAGCAGAAGCCAAGAAGATGCACAGAAGGACACAAATGGAGATGACCCACCCAGAAAGATGCTTAGGAACGTGGACCACTGTCACAAACCAAAAAGAGGCATAGCTGCACCCTCGCCATTAGAAGGAGCTGAGATGGGCCAGGCATGGTGGCTCAAGCCTGTAATCCCAGCACTTTGGGAGGCCGAGACGGGCGGATCACGAGGTCAGGAGATTGAGACCATCCTGGCTAACACAGTGAAACCCCGTCTCTACTAAAAATACAAAAAACTAGCCGGGCGAGGTGGCGGGCACCTGTACTCCCAGCTACTTGGGAGGCTGAGGCAGGAGAATGGCGTAAACCCGGAGGCGGAGGTTGCTGTGAGCTGAGATCCGGCCACTGCACTCCAGACTGGGCGACAGAGCAAGATGTCTCAAAAAAAAAAAAAAAAAAAAAAAAGAAGGAGCTGAGATGAAACAACTTTACAGAGACCACACTCACGAAAGAAGCCATTGAAACTGCTTTTGCAAGGATTATGATAGCAAAAGAAGTTAAGCATGGCTGACTCCATCCTGCTTCTAGCCTCACAGGCTGGCTATCCTCACTCACTCCTGAGCCTAGGCCAAGCTAACCATGGGAGGTATTTCATTGATAGTTTAACTGTGAAATAAGATTGATAATAGTCCCTCCCTAAAACTGACCCCCTCCTTGTTCAGGGACTGAAACGACCTTTGTAAGGCTAATGAAAGGCCATAAGCCGGGCGCAGTGGTTCGTGCCTGTAATCCCAGCACTTTGGGAGGCCAAGGCTGGCAGATCACAAGGCAAGAGATAGAGACCATCCTGACCAACATGGTGAAACCCTGTCTCTACCAAAAATACAAAAATTAGCTGAGCGTGGTGGCGGGCACCTGTAGTGCCAGCTACTTGGGAAGCTGAGACAGGAGAATCACTTGAACCTGGGAGGCGGAGGTTGCAGTGAGCCGAGATCACGCCAGGGCACTCCAGCCTGGTGACAAAGTGAGACTCTGTCTCCAAATAAAAAAAGGATAAGATTAGCATTGTGGGAGTGTCCTGAATTTTGCTGAGATGTAGGTATATTTCAATGACAACCAGCCACTGCTCCCTAGCTTGTTTTTCTATCATCATTTACTGCTCAGGAGCCACATAGCCAAAAGTCACAAGATTTATGACTTCCCCAGTGCTTCTACAAATGATATCACTGTTGTATAATGTAAGATTGGTCTTTTGAGATGTTTTTCAGATTTTTGCATTCTGGCAACTGACTGACTCTACTCGGACCTGTGACTCATGACTCAGCAGGTCCTATGGCCCCACCCAGAGACTGACTCAGCACATGATGACCGTTTTCCACACCCTTATGACTTCATCCACAACTATTCAGAGGCACCCATTCCTCTAGCCCCCACCCACCAAGTTATCCATGAAAACCCTAACCTGAGCTTTATGGGAGACAGACTGGAGAATTAACTTCCATCCTGCCACTTGGCCAGCCCTGTAATTATTAAACTTTCTTTGCTTCAAAACCCTGCCATTCTTGATATACTGGCTTACTTACTCAGTGAGCCAGAGTAAGACTGGGGCTGCCTCCCTCCTAAGAAGAGCTTCTGCTGGTGAAAGGTAAATCCAGTCATCACACTTTTCCTCCTCCCCAGTCAATGGATATAGCTAGAGCCTAGAAGACAGCAGGGAAGAAAGAGGTCCTAGAACCAGAACAGTGCCCCTCCCCAACCACCCAACCCCAAACTACAGTATTCAGAAGAAGAATTAAAAGATAGTGGAGGGGAGGAAAAATATTTTTTCCTCACCCATCCTAGACTCATGGTGGAGGCCCCTATAACAAAAGATAGACTAACAAGAGAAAACATACACATTTATTTATGTTTTATGTGACATGGGAGCCTCCATGAAGCATTGGAGATCTGAAAACACCTGAATGTTTTATATAGTAGGTTTGATGAAAAGTGGATATTTGTGAAGAAATAGGATAGGGCAAAAAGGGTATGATCTAATAGTAATAAACTGGGGAAAATTAACAAGGCCTGTTTGTTCAGATTTGTCTCTGTGTGTCCCTGGGTCTTTAGAGATAAAGATGTTCCTTTCCTCTGTATATAGGGAAGGCACCTCTCACCTGAGGGTCTTATGACCTGCTTCAGGGGAAGATCAGAACATCTTTCCTAGGTTTTATGGTCTGCTTCAGGACAGAAGGGTAGGAGAAGATCAGAGAGACTTTGCTGCTTCTTAAGTTTTCTCAAATTCCTGCAGCTTAAAATATGTGGGGAAATAAGCCCCAACAGTACACAAAGACCTCCTCCCTAAACCCAAACCTGACTGGGGTGAGCAAAGTTTCACACTGACTATAAGTCGGAGCTTTAAAGTGGATTGGGCTGTCCTGAGTTTAAACAACTAGAAATGACTGGGAAGTTATCAAATCTGCTCGAGATGCTTTTACGATTCTGCTGTTAGGGAGAAGCAGAGATCCAACATAGCACAGCCAGGGGCAGATTCTAGAAAAAAGGAAAACTGTTACCCGTCAAGTTCATACTGATCGATAAACAAGTTACATTTGTGATACTTGTCTCTTAAACACAGCTCTTAACACCCTTCTTCAAATCCGCCTTCCAGGTTTAAAGTTGATGTTCCAGACTGAGATTAGAAGGAAGTCTAGTAAAATGTCATGGAATTCCATTTCACTTTGTGAATTAAAATTATTCAGACTTAAACCTGGTGGAACATAAAACGTTCTTGGCCTTGAGAAGAATGTGGCTATGCAACCTGAGTCACATGGCATGCAGTTACAAATTCTACTTTTTTCCCCTGTAAATACTTAGGAAGACCAAGTAGCACCAGAGATAAGACTCCCTCAGATCACTGCCCCGCCTCAGAGAGGAATAAAGTAATCTTCCTTGGAATGTAGCAATTGGCAACCAATCAAATCACTATGGCATACACACTGATCTTATACAGAAAATAGGTTTTGGGTTTTGTTTTTTTTTTTAATTTTATTTCAGTAGGTTTTTGGAGAACAGGTTGTGTTTGGTTACATGAATAAGTTCTTTAGCGGTGATTTTGGAGATTTTGGTGCACCCATCATCCAAGCAGCATACACTGTTGTATGGAAAATGTTGTAATCCTGCTGGAACTTCTTTGTCTCTGCTGATATAAGCAAAACCTTAACTCCTCCACTTTGGAATGCTGACCTCATTTGTCTAGAGTTGGTGTGTCCTGGGTGGCTATCCTCAAGTTTTGCATTTGAGTAAACTTTATACTTAATCATGTACTTAATCATATTTTCTGAATCTCATCATTTAAGGTTGGCAATTTTTTCTTTACAAGTCCAAAATTGGTTTGGTAAACTTTGATAGCCCCAAGTTACCCCAGGAGGGCATTTGCCTCTGCCCTCATCTCTTCTCTGTACCTCTAAGTTGAAGCTGGGATGGTGTTGGGATGAAAGCTGTGAATACGGAGGAAGTGTAAGCAGTACAATTCTAAGACAAATTATTTTTATTCCTTCTTCCTCCCACTGCAACCACTGCTTCTGCCTCTGCCTTAAAAAGGCACTTGGAACATCTAGTCAGCAATGAACAAACCTCTGTTCATGTTTTGTAGCAAATATGATCTACTTCACCAATTTAATGCACATGTCAAATAACATCTTATTTATTACTCCAATTAATTCCTCAACGCTGCATCTGTCTTTATCATCAGGTACTCTATGACTGCCCTCTTGAGGACATTTTCTTCTTTGAGTATCCGAGAACCCCGGAAATTTACTTAATCCAAAGGAAATGAATCCAGATGAAAAGTGAGAAATGTAGTTGCCACTAGCACCAAGCTTCATCCCCACCACATGGTGTCACTGTTGAACACTGGTCCTGCACAGTCTAGCAACCATGGTGTTTTACTCTCTGCCAGATCCCTGTATAACCCTGGAGGCCAGCTCTCTTGCTTCAGACTCACAGCTAAAGTACCTTTCTCCAGAGTCAGGTTCAAGCCAGTAGGCTTCTAACCTTGGCCACGTGCTGTGCCCCAGCCTTCTCCCAAAACCCTTTGGACTTTGTGACAAGTCCAGGGTACCTAATCCCCCATACTCCAAGAGCAGAGTTGCCTTGTTAAGCCAAACAGAAGATTCTGTTATGCCCTTTAAAAATACCTTACATTATGCACATGAGGAAGTGTCATGCAAATGACTTTTCTGAACAAAGATCTACTCCAAAAGTGTTTGTTGTATTCACCTATACAGTGAATTACTGAGAATTCCTCTTGCTAAAAATAATTTTCTTGGGAATCCTGTTACATATTTCAATCCTTAATTGATAAATTTGGAAGGATGCTGATTTTTTAAGTCTGAAATGACAACCATATTCTTCCTTGAGGAAACACAATGATAATTTGGTGCCATGTTATTTAATCATAACCCAATATAGCAAATGCCTTCAAGATTCACTTTTTTGTGACAAGAAATCATTTTCCTTAGTTTACAGCTGGGCTTGGCCGATGAGAGGCATCTGTAAGAGATGAGAAGGGGACCCCTCCTCCAGTCCAGTGGCCCTGTCAGTAGAGCCACCCTCCCCAGGTTCCAGAGGCAATAGCTTCCTGCTTTTGCTACCTCCAGAGACTGCACTCTTGTTGGTTTTCCGAATCCTACCTGGGCCTTTAAAAAAGCCCCTTCCCTAGACAATCTTCACATTTCCAAGTTCTTATGTGCCATCTGTTTCCTGCTGGAACCACAACTGACACATCAGGAATAAGATGAGCTGGGTGTGGTGGTGGGTGCCTATAATTCCAGCTACTCAGGAGGCTGAGGCAGGAGAATTGCTTGAACCTGGGAGGCAGAGGTTGCAGTGAGCCAAGGTCATGCCATTGCGCTCCAGCCTGGGTGACAAGAGTGAAACCACCTCAAAACAAATTTTTTAATTAAAAAAAAAAAAAAAATCAGTATTATTGAAGCAAACTATGCTTCTGCTTACTGCGACTGTGTATACAAAACGCTCTTCCATGACCAGATCCAAGAGGCCTCTCAACCATAGATATATCCCTGGGCCAGAAGTTAAAAGTGGTCCCTCTTGTAATACTGAGATTGTCCCTGTTGAAACTTCAGGTGAATTCTTTCTATAGCAATACCTGGCAGCTCTAGGCCAATTGCAAATTTATTTTCAGTCAGTTGGTCTTTCAGTATATTGGCCATTTGGTGAAATGATTTTTGGAAATTGACTTTTAGGCAACTGGCCTGCTTCCACACACAAATACTACTCCTCCTCCCACCCCCTCCTCCCGCCCACACACTCATTCCCTTGTTGTTTTGGTCTTGAACTTACGTCTCTTCCACTACTTTGTAGGATCCTTTCAGAGCAAAAACCATGTGCTATTCATCTTTGTATTTTCCCCACTCCTCTCCAAGAGCCAGATATGGTGTTTTGTACTAATAGCTACTGGGTAAAAGTTTGTGAAAGAGGGTGAACAAAGTACACAGTAAAAGGCCAGAGCAGACAGGCTCCCGCAGAGACAGACAAACTTCCACACATCGGGAGGGCCTCTGTCTCAGTGTGAAACAGTCATTGAGAGACAAAGGAAAGAGGGAGAGAAAAAAAAATGGTCAGAAGGAAGTTTTCAGAAGAGAAAGATGGAAAAGAAGAGGGAAAAGAAAGTTAAGGAATGGAAAAGAAGGAGGAAAATATCTTTTTATAAATCCACCTTAAGTAAACATTTATGTGTATATAATACATATATATACACACACACACATATATATACACACACACATTACATATTAAAAATCAATGACACGGGCAAAGAAACAGCTGGAAAGATTTTGCCACTATGACATTTTGATTGACTCTAATAAAGCCTTTACAAAAATTGCGGCCAGGCCCGGTGGCTCACACCTGTAATCCCAGCACTTTGGGAAACTGAGGAAGGAAGATCACTTGAGTCCAGGAGTTTGAGACCAGCCTAGGCAACATAGTGAGACCCCATAACTACAAAAAAATTAAAAAGTTAGCACGGTGGCATGCACCTGTAGTCCCAGCTACTGGGGAGGCTGAGGTGGGAGGATCACCTGAGCCTGGGAGGTCGAGGCTACAGTGAGTTGTGTAATGGCATCATTGCACTCCAGCCTGGACAACAGAGCGAGACTCTGCCTCAAAATAATAATAATAATAAATAATAATAATAATTGCTAGTACCTACATAATGCCCAACACATATCTTCCTTAACAGTATTTTCAAATTTTGCTTCTCAAACTCTGCAGACTATTTTAACTGCCCTACCCCCACCAAAAACAAACAAAAAAAAAACTCTTGAAATTTAAGACTCAAACCAGAAGGCTGACCAGGATCCAAACATGAATATGGTGGATCTGTCTCTGATTTCTAAAATAGGACCAGAGAAATTACTTTCCCAGCAGTATTTTTAGCGGCGTGAGGGAAGGAGCTCCCTGTGCTGTTTCTTGGCAGGCTTGCAGTCTGTCACTCCTGAGCCCATCCCCTGAATCCTCCCAGCTTCGGCACCAGTCAGCATCTTCACCCCTGCCTGGGCGCCACTCAAGTGGTCTGCAGAGCTTACCAGTGTTCTTTTGTCTGAAGTGAGGACATTTAAGACAGCAAGAGATCAACCCCTGACAACCATGTTGAGAAAAGCAAACAAAATTCCAAGTAACAAAACAGTTACAAAATTCCAGGAAAAGCCCAATTTAAAAAGAAGCTAATTCACATTTGTGTAGAGCAGGTGCTCTATATATTTAATCAGCCCCTTGGAGAAGCAGATATATGCTCCTCTTTCTATGGATAAGGAAAATGGAGGTTTAGAAAGGTGAGATAACTTGCCCAGTGTTCCTCTGCTAGTTAACAGTGAAAGTAGTGCTTCATTAACAGCCAACATTTGGATAGTGCTGTACTGTTTATCACGTGCTTCTGCTCCCCAACCCTTACAATGAACCACAAAGATAGACTGGATAGGTATTAATTATCAACCCCATTCCACAGAATGGAGAACTGAGATTCAAATAAAAAAAAGGAAATTCTCTAAGTTTGCACAGATGGAAAGAAGCAGCACCAAGGGTCAAACCCATGATTTCTGACTTAGCGGAGCCAGTGCAGCCTGCTGTCCATCACATCTCACTTCTTAGGCAAGAGGGGCAGAGTGATTGGTATTTCTCTGTGTTATGTGGCAAGGAAGTAAACTGCCCAAGCCAGGATGGCCAGGAGAGGATATCAGAGTAGTAAAACAGTGCATGACATTTCTATATCTAGATAATCCCTAGATATCTGTATGGCTCACGCTGGAAGAAAGGAGGGCGGTGGGTGTACATAATTGACAATACCTGGCATTGGATTTAGAGAAACCCCTTTCTTGCAAACTAAGACTCAGGAAAGCAGGGTGAGCATATGTCCCATTTTTCTGGGACAGTGTGATCTAGGGTATTGTTTGGTATAATGAGGCATAGTGCCCTCTTTCACTTCCAAAAGCATCCCGACTTGCACAGTAATCATGTACTCACCTTCCATACAGGAATTTGTATTTCACAATTTGCTAAAGCAAAATGCTTCTGCTACTTTCTTTTACCCTCCAAAACATAATTGCGACACCAATTTTGATCAAACAGGTTCATTACAACATATCAATGTCAGGAATCCACAAAAGCAGAGGCCAGACTGAGTCCACTCATGGGGAATTCACACTTTCTCAAGATTTTCAAGTTGATGAACAAAACAGTAAATCATGTTTTCTTCCCCAGGTGCACTGTATTTGAGGCTCCCTAGAAACTTTCCCAAAGCAAGTGTCATTACTAAGAGACTGCAAGAAAATATCTTACTGCTGGAGTTCTTTGTTGCTGTAATAATGAGACTAGATCTGGAGCAAAAGATACAACTTCACTTTTTCAAAATCACACATACTCAAGGTATAATCCAAGATGGCACCTTAAATATTTACATGCTAAAATTTAAAAAATAAAGAAAGCACTTAGTGTCATTGTCCCTAGCATTACCACTACAAGAAGAATTCGCTAACCAAAGGTGTTGAATTACTTTCAGACATGGTAGCTTGTCCTTGGATGTTTTAAAATCAGCTCATGAGCTTATAGTTTCCTAAGCAGCCTTTCTGTCTTCTAATTGCCTTTAAAAGGACAAACAGTAAAAGCTGGAAGTCTTTCCAAACCCCTGGGCTTCACCCCAGGACAACACACCACATACTTTCCTGCATCAGCATATCAGGTTGCATGTGAGCAAGAGAGCCCTGCCTGCCATGAGTTCTTTAAGGATCCATTACTGTGTTTTCCAGGCACCTATGGGACTTCTCCCTCCAATTTCTCGCTTACTGGCTTCAAAGACGACTCTCAATGTCATCGAGATTAAACCAGCTCTTAGGGAAGCAATGTAATGCCGTAATTAAGACCACACCATCAGAGTCCAAGACTGGCATCCAAATCCCAGTTCTGCCACTTACAAGCCATGTGACTTTGGTCAAGGTATTTACCTTCTCATCTGTAAAATGGGAATGACGGTAGTACATAACTCATAGGGTTGTGTGGGGACTCGAGGATAGAAAGTAGGAAAACCACACAGTGCAATATCTGGCACATAGTATGCGCTCAAAAATATTTTTTATCTCTTCTTAGAAATTGAACATGGCTTAAAATTTTAGTTTACGTGAAATCATCAGGGTAAGGGAGAGGGTGGTTTTCATAGAAAAAAGGCAGAGTTTGGAACCAGAAAACCTAAATTCAAGTTCTGTTTTTCCCACCTCCTGGCTTTCATGGCTTTGCATTAATTTATTTGAACCTCAATTCTCTTCCCCTATCCAGTAAAAAGACAATAAATATATTCCAGGTTGTTGAGAAGGCCCAATAAAATAACACAAGGAAAAGTGTTTTGTAAACTGAACAAATGTTAATTATTCATCAAAATGGGACAAGAACACATCACCTGTGCAAACGGAAGGGCTAACAGGTAACTAAAATGCCTGGTTTCTTGTCTGGAGCATCACGTACTCAGGTCTCAGGACCAGGCTGGATGGCTCTAGGGGGCCCCTCGCGTGTCCTGGGCCAACTTGCTCCACTACCCAATACCCAGGTCTCAGAGCCAGGCTGGATGGCTGTAGGGAGCCCCTCATGTGTCCTGGGCCACCTTCACTCCGCTGCTCTGTCTTCCCACTCTGTTTCCTATTCTGGCAGCTTCCTTGCTGCGAACAAGGAGAATTCACCATGGGAGGTCTCTTCTGGTAACATGCGATATTCTGCCAACTCCCCTACAAGGAAAATGGTGAGGAGAAGGGAAAGCTGGTGTATGATGCGTTTCTGTGCCCATGAACCCAAATAAGAGGCAATACATGCAACTATAGGTAATCACCCTCCAAGAAACTTTGGCCATGTAAAGGAATAAGGCTAGAAAGGGGCTCCTGTACTCACTGAGGAGATGCTAACCACATGTTGTCATATATATTTTGGGAGAGTGAAGACATTTTTCAAGAAAAAGATGTGGAAGAGGAGGACAGTTGTGACTATCCTTACCTCAGGCCTAAAAGCAGGGCCTAGGTAAGATGTCACATCTACAGTAACAAGCAAGCTATGACACATAAAAAGAAAAGTCATGCCAACGAAATGTTTAAAGCCAAATGCTTTTACATTTGTATTTAGAATTTACAAAGTCTTCTCATGTTACTTTATAGAAGCCTCATGTAAAAGTATTTTCCTTCTTCTGAGCAACATCAGGTGCTTGTAGAGACTCACTTTTACATTTTTATATAAATAAATACTAGGACATTTCTCAAACAGGAATCCAAAGCACAGAGAGGTTAAGGCTGTGACAGGGCCATTAACATGGCACTCACCACAGGCATTCTAAGTTCTTCTCTGTGTCATCGACCAAACTAATACATAAATCTCTGTTAATTTCATAAAGAACGGTGCCAATTTCAGTTTACCTGCATTCTCCAGATAACTGGTATCATGGGATATGTTGATTCTCACCACTACCTCCTCTGAATCACCTTAGGAATAGCTAAAATATCCACCAATAACCTTACCAAGGGTTTTGGAAAATAAACATAAAAGTTTAGAAATAACAATTAGAAAAATAAGCCACAGGAATCCCCAAATTTTCGCAGGAAGTCCCAAATTCCCCAGGTTTCCCATTCGTGTCTGTCCTCTACCTCATGCACAAAGCAGAAGAATTAATGCATCTTGTTGGGGCATCTTTTTCAGGACCTTGCTTTGTCACCCAGACTGGAATGCAGTAGTGTGGATCATGGCTCACTGCAGCCTCAACCTCCCAGGCTCAAGTGATCCTCCCACCTCAGTCTCCTACTAGCCAGGACTATAGGCACACACCACCATGCTTGGATAATGTATTTTAGGTAAAGACAGGGTCCCCCTTTATTGGCCAGGCTGATCTCGAACACCTGGCTTCAAGTGATCCTCCTGCCTCCACCTTCCAAAGTGCTGGGATTACAGGTATGAGCCACTGCATCCAGCTTATTTTTTAACGTCTTGTCTTCCACTGTATAATTGGTTGTCTTATTTTAAAATCTTCTACTTGTACCTCTACAGTTTCCAGTAATGGAAAAGACGAACAAATGTAATATTTTCTTCTAGCAAAGCAATAGTTTTGGACCATTGCACCTTCTTCCTGTTGATTGCCATAACTTTCCATGGAATGCTCAGAGGGTCCCTGCAGGATCTCCTCAGGGTCTCTACTCCTCCTCCACTTACCAGCCCACATTGGACATGAAAAAGCCTCTCTGCCCTGTTAGCCTCCCAATGTGTGTTTCTGTCTTATGTATTTCTGTGTTGATAAAAGGAAAACTTTAGACAAACTTTAACTGAGCAAAAAACAATTTGCAAATAGAGCAACCCCGGAACCAGAATAGGGCCAGAGCGACCTGGGGGCTGCCTCGTGGTTGGATCACATTTATGGACAGAAAAAGAAAAATGACATACAGAAAACAGAAGTAAGGTGCAGAAACAGCCAGACTGGCTACAACTCAGAGTTTACCTTACTCCAACACGGCTTTAACAGTCAACTGTCTGTGATTGGCCTAACCTTGGCTGCTGTGATTGGCTTTTGTTACAAGAGTAGGTTGCTTGCACTTCTGTTTGCACATCTAATTCGGTTACCGTTCACTATGTGTGGAGAAACCCCTTCAAACTTAAAATATGTAAGGACGTGGCTTTAGGCTAAATTTAATTTAGCAGTGTTGTAGTCTTATTGTGCTGGTAATCAGATTCCTACTGTTTGACTGCAGTTACCATATACAATACGAAACAACCTGGAGTTAGCGAAGGTCGCCATTTGTTCCCACTGCTCATCTCCTTATGTTTCCAGAGAGAAGAATATCAACTAGACTAACACAGCTGGTCACTTGCCCCACTCCTCAATCCCCTTTCCATACCCTGAAGAAGTGAATTGTCTGATGGACGAGCTTGGAAAAATGAACTAGGCATGCTCCGCTCAGCCCCTGGTTGGTTTCTCTTAGAGCCAGCCTGGCTGCAGAGAGGTATGTTCCAGGCACTTTCCTAGGAGATGATGAGGGGTGTGTCCATGCAAGGAAGCCAGTTATTGCCCTTCTGTTCCAGCATCTGGTGAAAATGCCTGGGTGGCTCTTGGCATCAACCTTTCTCTTGCTTCCATCCTTCAGTTTTGAACTTAGGCAGGAAAGACAGAGGAGTAATAAATTATAAACCCTTAAAACTCTAATACCAGAAATTTTATTTGCCCCTTCATACCATTATTTTCTCCATCTAAGCCAATGGGGGCAGAACTTCTCTCAAATAGAAATTGCCGTTTGTGTAACATGGCTGTCTTGTCTCACATTGCACCCTTTATGATTCCTGCCTCTTCTCATTAAATAGAAGGAACTGAGCTGAAGAGTCCTCATCTGAATGTTCAATTTGGGAATTAGTAAATCTGTACAAAGATAAAGTTAATCCTACTGACTCTCATTGAGCACACAATTTGCACTGTTTTTCCAGTAATGGAATTGGAGTCATACTGAACCATCCTGCCCTCTCACTTTGGCTCCTAATGGTAAGCAGAGAGCCAGCCTTCACACTGCAATCTAAGCAGTGGGAAAGAATGACAGTAACACACGTGGAGTGGGGTGGGTGCACCCACCATCTTGCTGTCTTGAGCCTAGTACCATAACATCATGAGCAAATCATTTCAGGCAAAATAGTGAGTAAAAGGGATTGCTATCAGCCAGGAGGTAGCAATGATGAAGTACATGAGCTCCGGAGCTGGCTGCTTCAGTTCAAATGCCAGCTCTCCACTTTGTGATTGCTAGGCTTTAGGCTTATTATTTTACCACTCTAACTCAATTTCTCCTCTGTGAAATGAAGATAATAATAGTATCTATTTCACGGGTTTGATATAGAGCATAGAATTAAATCAATTAATACTTGTAAAGCATTAGAAAGTGCCAAGTGTCTGCTAAACATTCGGTAGATGTTGGCTGTTATTGTTTGTGTTTGAATGTAATGGTACATACAAATATAAGTAACAGGTAAGATTACATGTTGTCATCAATGATAACAAAGAACAAAACATTTGGTGTCTCCTAACAGCCTAATGTGGCTCTTTCCATAACAGAGCACTTTTTGAGATTAGCTATGTGTTCAGTCTGCTTTTTTTTTTTTTTTTTCATATACTTTAAGCTCTGGAATACATGTGCAGAACGTGCAGGTTTAATAAATAGGTAGACATGTGCCATGGTGGTTTGCTGCACCCATCAATCTGTCATCTACATTAGGTATTTCTCCTAATGCTATCACTCCCCCAGGTCCCCACCACCTGATAGGACCAAGTGTGTGACATTCCCCTCCCAGTGTCCATGTGTTCCCATTGTTCAAATCTCACTTATGAATAAGAACATGCAGTGTTTGGTTTTTTGTTCCTGCGTTAGTTTGCTGAGAATGATGGTTTCCAGCTTCATCCACGTCCCTGCAAAGCACAGGAACTCATCCTTCTTTATGGCTGCATAGTATTCCATGGTGTATATGTGCCATATTTTCTTTATCCAGTCTACCATTGATGGGCATTTGGGCTGGTTCCAGGTCATTGCCATTGTGAATAGTGCTGCAATAAACATACATGTGCACGTGTCTATATAGCGGCATGATTTATAATCCTTTGGGTATATACTCAGTAATGGGATTGCTGGGTCAAATGGTTGTTCTGGTTCTAGATCCTTGAGGAATCACCACACTGTCTTCCACAGTGGTTGAACTAATTTACACTCCCACTAACAGTGTAAAAGTGTTCCTATCTCTCCACATCCTCTCCAGCATCTGTTGTTTCCTGACTTTTTAATGATCGTCATTTTAACTGGTGTGAGATGGTATCTCATTTTGGTTTTGATTTGCATTTCTCTAATGACCAGTGATGATGAGCTATTTTTCGTCTGTTTGTGGCCACATAAATGTCTTCTTTTGATAAGTGTCTGTTCATATCCTTTGCCCACTTTTTGATGGGGTTGTTTGTGTTTTTCTTGTAAATTTGTTTAAGTTCCTTGTAGATTCTGGATATTAGCCCTTTATCAGATGAATAGACTGCAAAAATTTTCTCCCGTTCTGTAGGTTGCCTGTTCCCTCTGATGACAGTTTCTTTTGCTGTGCAGAAGCTCTTTAGTTTAATTAGATCCCATTTGTCAATTTTGGCTTTTGTTGCAATTCCTTTTGCTGTTTTAGTCATGAAGCCTTTGCCCATGCCTATTTCCTGAATGGTATTGCCTAGGTTTTCCTCTAGGGTTTTTATGGTTTTAGGTCTAATATTTAAGTCTTTAATCCATCTTGAATTAATTTTTGTATGAGGTGTAAGGAAGGGATGCAGTTTCAGCTTTCTGCATATGGCTAGACAGTTTTCCCAGTACCATTTATTAAATAGGAAGTCCTTTCCCTATTGCTTGTTTTTGTCAGGTTTGTGAAAGATCAGATGGTTGTAGATGTGTGGTATTATTTCTGAGGCCTCTGCTCTGTTCCATTGGTCTATATATCTGCTTTGGTACCAGTACCATGCTGTTTTGGTTACTGTAGCCTGGTAGTATAGTTTGAAGTCAGGTAGCATGATGCCTCCAGCTTTGCTCTTTTTGCTTAGGATTGTCTTGGCTATACAGGCTCTTTTTTGGTTCCATATGAAATGTAAAGTAATTTTTTCTAACTGTGTGAGGAAAGAAAATGGTAGCTTGATGAAGATAGCATTGAATCTATTTGGGCAGTATGGCCATTTCACGATATTGATTCTTCCTTTCCATGGGCATGGAATGTTTTTCCATTTGTTTGTGTCCTCTCTTATTTTCTTGAGCAGTGGTTTGTAGTTCTCCTTGAAGAGGTTCTTCACATCCCTTGTAAGTTGGCTTCCTAGGTATTTTATTCTCTTTGAAGCAATTGTGAATGAGCATTCACTCATGATTTGGCTCTCTGTTTGTCTATTATTGATGTATAGGAATGCTTGTAATTTTTGCTCATTGATTTTGTATCCTGAGACTTTGCTGAAGTTGCTCATCAGCTTAAGGAGACATGGGGCTGAGACAATGGGGTTTTCTAAATATACAATCATGTCATCTGCAAACAGAGACAATTTGACTTTCTCTCTTCCTATTTGAATACCATTTATTTCTTTCTCTTGCCTAATTGCCCTGGCCAGAACTTCTAATACTATGTTGAATAGGAGTGGTGAGAGAGGGCATCCTTGTCTTGTACAAGTTTTCAAATGGAATGCTTCCAGCTTTTGCCTATTCAGTATGATATTGGCTAAGGGTTTGTCAAAAATAGTTATTATTTTGAGATACGTTCCATCAATACCTAGTTTATTGAGTGTTTTTAGCATGAAGAGGTGTTGAATTTTATCAAAGGCCTTTTCTGCATCTACTGAGATAATCATGTGGTTTTTGTCACTGGTTCTGTTTATGTGGTTATTGGTTCTGTTTGTTGATTTGCATATGTTGAATCAGCCTTGCATCCCAAGGATGAAGCCGACTTGATTAATAAGCTTTTTGATGTACTGCTGGATTTGGTTTGCCAGTATTTTATTGAGGATTTTTGCATCGATGTTCATCAGGGATATTGGCATGAAATTTTCTTTTTTTGCTGTGTCTCTGCCAGGTTTTGGTATAAGGATGATGCTGGCCTCATAAAATGAGTTAGGGAGGAGTCCCTTTTTTGATTGTTTGGGATAGTTTCAGAAGGAATGGCACCAGCTCCTCTTTATACCTCTGGTAGAATTTGGCTGTGACTCCGTCTGTGCCTGGGCTTTTTTATTTACTTATTTATTTATTTTTGGTTGGTAGGCTATTAATTACTGCCTCAATTTCAGAACTTGTTATTGGTCTATTCAGGGATTCAACTTCTTCCTTGTTTAGTCTTGGGAGGGTGTATGTGTCCAGGAATTTATCCATTTCTGCTAGGTTTTTTATTTTATTTGCATAGAGACGTTTATAGTATTCTCTGATGGTATTTCTGTGGGATCAGGGTGATGTTCCCTTTATCATTTTTTATTGTGTCTATTTAATTCTTCAATCTTTTCTTGTTTATTAGTCTGGCTAGCAGTCTATCTATTTTGTACATCTTTTCAAAAAACCAGCTCTTGGATTCATTGATTTAGAAGGGTTTTTCATGTCTCTATCTCCTTCAGTTCTGCTTTGATCTTAGTTATTTCTTGTCTTTTGCTAGCTTTTGAATTTGTTTGCTCTTGCTTCTCTAGTTCTTTTAATTGTGATGTTAGGGTGTCAATTTTAGATCTTTCCCACTATCCGATGTGGGCATTTAGTGCTATAAATTTCCCTCTTAACACTGCTTTAGCTGTGTCCCAGAAATTCTGGTACACTGTATTTTTGTTCTTATTAGTTTCAAAGAACTTATTTATTTCTGCCTTAATTTCGTTGTTTACCCAGTAGTCATTCAGGAGCCAGTTATTCAGTTTCCATGTAGTTGTGCAGTTTTAAGCGAGTTTCTTAATCCTGAGTTCTAATTTGATTGCTCTGTAGTCTGAGAGACTGTTTGTTATTATTTCTGTTATTTTGCCTTTGCTGAGGAGTGTTTTACTTTCAATTATGTGGTCAATTTTATAAGTGCTATGTGGTGCTGAGAAGAATGTATATTCTGTTGATTTGGGGTGGAGAGTTCTGTAAATGTCTATTAGGTCCATTTGGTCCAGAGCTGAGCTCAACCTTATTAATTTTCTGTCTCATTGATTTGTCTAATATTGACAGTGAGGTATTAAAGTCTCCCACTATTATTGTGTGGGAGTTTAAGTCTCTTTGTAGGTCTCTAAGAAATTGCTTTATGAATCTGGGTGCTCCTTTAGTGCATATTTAGTGCTTCCTTCAGGAGCTCTTGTAAGGCAGGCCTAGTGGTGACAAAAATCTCTCAGCATTTGCTTGTCTGTAAAGGATTTTATTTATCCTTCACTTATGAAGCCTAGTTTGGCTGGATACGAAATTCTGTGTGGAAAATTTGTTTCCTTAAGAGTGTTGAATATTGGCCCTCACCCTCTTCGGGCTCATAGGGTTTCTGCAGAGAGAGCTGCTATTAGTCTGATGGGCTTCCCTTTGTGGGTAACCCGGCCTTTCTCTCTGGCTGCCCTTAACATTTTTTCCTTCATTTCAACCTTGGTGAATCTGACAATTATGTGTCTTGAAGTTGTTCTTCTCGAGGAGTATCTTTGTGGTGTTCTCTGTATTTCCTGAATTTGAATGTTGGTCTGCCTTGCTAGGTTGGGGAAGTTCTCCTGGATAATATCCTGAAGAGTGTTTTCCAACTTGGGTCCATTCTCCCTGTCACTTTCAGGTGCAGCAATCAAATGTAGGTTTAGTCTTTTCACATAGTCCCATATTTCTTAGAGGCTTTGTTCATTCCTTTTCATTCTTTTTCTCTAATCTTGTCTTCATGCTTTATTTCATTAAGTTGATCTTTGATCTCTGATATCCTTTCTTCTGCTTGATCAATTCGGCTATTGATACTTGTGTATGCTTCACGTAGTTCTCATGCTGTGTTTTTCAGCTCCATCAGGTCATTTATATTCTGCTCTAAACTGGTTATTCTAGTTAGCAATTCCTTTAACCTTTTTTCAAGCTTCTTAGCTTCCTTGCATTATGTTAGAACATGCTCATTTAGCTCAGAAGAGTTTGTTATTACCCACATTCTGAAGGTTACTTCTGTCAATTCATCAAACTCATTCTCCGTCCAGTTTTGTTCCCCTGCTGGTGAAGAGTTGTGATCCTTTGGAGGAGAAGGGACATTCTAGTTTTTGGAATTTTCAGCATTTTTGCACTAGTTTTTCCTCATCTTCATGGATTTATCCACCTTTGGTCTTTGATGTTGGTGACTTTTGGATGGGGTTTTTGTGTGGACATCCTTTTTGTTAATGTTGATGCTATCTGTTTCTTTTTGTTAGTTTTCCTTCTAACAGTCAGGGTCCTCTGCTGCAGGTCTGCTGGAGCTTACTGGAGGTCCACTCCAGACCCTGTTTGCCTGGGTATCACCAGCAGAGGCTGCAGAACAGCAGAGATTGATGCCTGTTCCTTTCTCTGGAAGCTTCATCCCAGAGAGCCACCTGCCAGATGACAGCTGGAGCTGTCCTGTGAGAGATGTCTGTCAATCCTTGCTTGGAAGTGTCTCCCTGTTAGGAGGCGTGGGGGTCAGGGACCCACTTGAGGGGGCCATCTGTCTCATAGCGGAGCTCAAGCCCTGTGCTGGGAGATCCACTGCTCTCTTCAGAGCCAGGAGGCAGGAGCATTTAAGTCTGCAGAAGCTGTGACCACAGCCGCCCTTTCCCCCAGGTGCTCTGTCCCAGGGAAATAGGAGTTTGATCTATAAGCCCCTGACTGGACCTGCTGCCTTTCTTTCAGAGATGCCCTGCCCAGAGAGGAGGAATCTAGAGAGACAGTTTGGCTACAGCGGCTTTGCCAAGCTGTGGTAGGCTCCACCCAGTTCAAACTTCCCTGCAGCTTTGTTCACACTGTAAGGAGAAAACCGTCTACTCAAGCCTCAGTAATGGTGAACGCCCCTCCCTCTAACAAGCTCAATAGTCCCAGATCAAGTTCAGGCTGCTGTGTTAGCAGAGAGAATTTCAAGCCAGTGGATCTTAGCTTGCTGGGCTCCATGGGGGTGGGATCTGCTGAGCTAGACCACTTGGCTCCCTGGCTTCAACCCCCTTTCCAGGGGAGTGAATGGTTCTGTCTCGCTGGCATTCCAGGAGCCACTAGGGTATGAAAACAAACTCCTGCAGCTAGCTCCCTGTCTGCCCAAACAGCCGCCCAGTTTTGTGCTTGAAACCCAGGGCCCTGGTGGTGTAGGCACCTGAGGGAATCTCCTGGTCTATGGGTTGTAAAGACCATGGAAAAGCATAGTATCTGGGTCGGAGTGTGCTGTTTCTCATGGCACCATCCCTCACAGCTTCCCTTGGTTAGGGGAGGGAGTTCCCTGACCCCTTGTACTTCCTGGATGAGGTGATGACCCACCCTGCTTCAGCTCGCCCTCCATGGGCTGCACCCACTGTCTAACCAATCCCAGTGAGATCAGCTGGGTACCTCAGTAGGAAATGCAGAAATCACCTGCCTTCTGAGTTGATCTCGCTAAGAGCTGCAGACTGGAGCTGTTCCTATTCAACCATCTCGCTCAGCCTACTTCTTTTTAATCGAAACTACGTGCACCTAATATAAATTGTAGGTGATTGGTGAATTATGTGCTGCATGCTAGTTGAGTCCAGATGATGACTTAGAAGTACTTGGAATTTGCTGCTGTTGTCAGTCTCTCCAAGCATTGCCTGCTGCATAATCTGCTCATCCACCTCCACATCATGCCAGATCTGTAGGCAACATCATGCCTGTGGCTTTGGCTAGCAGCCTCCAAGTGGGATATCTCATTGGCTAGCCAAAAATAGGTGTGGCAAGTAGAACAAGGGAGAACTTGGCAAGAGGATGTCAGGGCCAAAGTCATCACCTCAAATTCCCTAAGTGGCCCAGAAAAGCAGCAAAGTGAGCTGTGATCAGTTTCCACAAGGAGGATCCTGGTAAGAAAATGAACGGGATTTCCACAGACCCAGTCAGAATTTGGGTTTCATCTTTTTTGGGGGGGTTCTACACACAATAGATTCCATCCCCTAATTGTTATGTATTGCTTCAACTGCAAGAAATATGCTATGTTGTTTTTATGGTAATTGATGGTCTTGTTCAGGAAATGTAAAACTCCAACAGTCACAGAAACAATTGTTCAATTAAGTTGTCACTGTATTTCCCAGGCCACGTGGCTCAGCTATAATACAGGCAGCATCCTTCTTGCTCTCACAGTAGGGACTTGTTTTTGCTTCCACAACAACTACCTTACACACTAACTGAAGATTCCATGTCACTGTTGAAAGGAAGAATATGATTTCAGTTCATTTATTCCTGCAGAATCCTGCAGTGAGTTACAAATCCAATATTGAATAGAGATCAGAATATAACTAAGTTTTTAATAAATGCAGCTGCATATGAGGTGAAAGCTAAGCAGCTGCTTTCAACTCAAGGTTTAGAAGGAAGCATTAGAAAATACAGGGAAACTGTGGACATGGAAAAATGAAATTCGTGGCTGTGAGCCCAAGGAGCTGGCCACTTGATTTACCAGGCAGCTTCTGCCAAAGAATCTCCCCTGAGAATCCGTGATATACAAGTGGATATATCTCTCTGGATCCCAAGGTAGTAGCTAAGAGAGAACTTCTTAAACTTCAGGTGATAAAGCAGCTAAAGAACTTTGCAAAACTCCTGACTCCAAGCCTTCTAGAAAGAGTTAGAGAATCTCAGTGTCATGACATAGACTCCACCAACAAGAGCAGACAGGGCAGAAGGTAGTTTCCCTACTTCTATAAGTAGAGTTTTAAATACATACAGCTTTCATTACCATTTGTATTGGGCATTGATTCTAATTCTTCACAGTAATGAATTGAAGAAGGTTTTACTGAAATAAAGAAAAATGTCTGTGACCAATTCTAATTAGATTGTTTTATTCTTTAATTATCAAGGTCTATGTCCACATCACAGTTCTGATTCTAACAGAACCAGCTTTCTAAGCCTTTGACCCCTTTCTTTAAAACTTGCCATGTCAATTATAGCGTGTCCATCTCATTCACTGGATGCCACTGTTGTTTCCAAGCTTCAAAGGGCCATCCCATCAGCATATAAGGAATGATTCTGAGTGTCCTTGCCAATATATAAAATTCTGCCCCATATCAAACACTCTCCTATTATTTTTATATTCTACCTTCCTTGGTCCAAATTCTCAAGATCAATTTCCAGTATTACTCTTCCTGTTCTTGCTGGTTATATGAGCGTATCCTGTAGCTCTTTTGATGAATAATCTTTTTCTTCTCATGATAGGGAAAGTGTCCCTTCTTGGGCCATGCTGGAACATGATCCTAGTCATTGGTTTAGAAGCAATGACAGGAGGCAGATCTTGAGAAAGATGAGTACCATATTGTGGCGCTTCCATTGACATGGTCTCCAGATGGTGTAGGTTGAATCGTATCCCCTCGAAAGTATGAAACCCTAACTACCAATATCTGTGAATGTGACCTTATTTGGAAATAGGGTTTTTGTAGAGGTGATCAAGTTAAATGAGGTCATACTGGACTAGGGTGAGCCTTAATCCAACAGGACTAGTGTCCTTAGAAGAAGTGTAGAAGATATATGGACACAGGGAAGAATGCCATATGAAGATAGAAGCAAAGAATGGAGTGAAGCACCTACAAGCCAAGGGATGCCAAGGGATACTGACACCACCAGAATCTGGGAGAGAGAGAGACAAGGAACATATTCTCCCTCAGAGCTTCCAAAAAGGAACCAACACTAACAACACCTTAATTTCAGACTTCTGGCCTCCAGAACCATGAAAGAATAAATTTCTGTTGTTTTAAACCATGCACTTTGTGATAATTTGTGACAGCAGCTCTAGGAAACGAATACATTGATCAATAGGAGGCTGCTCTTTTCCATTTCTGCCAGCCCAGAGCAGTTAGGGGATCTTGGGTCTTATACCCAAATACCCTCATCCCATATCTCAGGGTTTGACCCTTTCCTTACCAGGGGCTTTATTTTATCATAGGAGACTTTCTAGGATTGTTGGTTCAGCCTCCTTTGTTACTTTATCACACTTACAACCAAATCTTGTGCCTGATTTTCAGCACAGCCTGCCCTCTTGCTTCAGGACATCAGGACCCACCTAAACTGCTGCCTTAAAGGCCTAGTTTTTACGCTGTGCCCTGAGTTGATAGTTGGCTAGTCTGAGCATGTTATTTTCTTCCTTTAGGGTTTCTATGACCATTAATACCAGCCAACTGTTCTATAGCTCATTAATCACCATGGACCACATCTTTCAAGCACTAGGATTATTAGATAAGTCCATGCCTCCCCTTCTCTCTGCACACTACCCAATCCATCCCAGGTGAGGGTTTTAATACGTTTGAGCTATAAGACTCCAAGGGCTATCAGTGCTGTTGCAGGTGTGACTGGCTAGGGCTAGTGATGTGGGTGGTAAAAGAATTTACCAAGAGAGTTGTAGGTAAAGAAATGCAGATTTATTAGCGAAAGTACAAAGGTACATTGCAAGAGTGCAATGGGCAGCACAGCAGGGAAGAGGCTATCTGCAAAGAGACAGGGGCTGGAGGGAAGTTTTATAGGGCTATGCTGGAGGGGCATGTGGAAAGAGGTATTTGGGAACAGAATGTTGTGCAGGTAGGTTGTTTGTAGTTAGCCATTTTTCACGATAATTGTTCTCTACCACCTGGGGCTTCTCCCTCGTTGTTGCTTACTTATCGTATCAGGACTCCACAAGTGCCACATGAACCCAGCAATGAAGCCCTTGTAGCCAACTGGCCAGCCAGAGGATGACCCAACATTAGGATCTCATCCTAAGAATCTGCCCACTAGGACCTCTCCTGATACCAGCTGCCTTAGATTAGGGTGTCCTGGAAGGATAGCCTGAGACATGGATTGGGTAGAAAAACGTTATTTGGGAGGTGATCCCAGAAAGTCTCATAAGGGAGAAAGAAACTAGACTGAGTTTGTCCACAGCCCAGAACAGCTTTGAATGTGGCCCAATGCAAATTTGTAAACTGTCTTAAAACATTATTAGATTTTTTTGTGATTTTTTTCTCTTTTTTCAGTTCATCACCTATCATTAATGTTAGTGTATTTTATGTGTGGCCCAAGACAATTCTTATTCTTGCATGCGGCCCAGGGAAGCCAAGAGACTGGACACCCCTGATACTAGAGAGAGAAAGAAAGGAAACTAAAATAAGTGTGTCAGTGAGCTGACTACCACTGCGGACAAGTGGGGCTAATCCCATTGGGGAACGCTGAGAAACTTCATAGAACTGGGTGTTCCCAGCTGTGGCTCAAGAAAGCTGGGCTATTTATCCACCAGCTCCCATCTATCCATGATTCAGGACTGCTCCTGGGAGTGTTAACTCTCCAGCACTACTCACTTGCCCTGTGCATGGGCCAAGTATGCTCCTGTAGCCACCCACAGAGAGCTGCAGGTACTTGCAGTAAGAAGCAGTTGCCTTTTCAGGAACAGTGATGCCAGAGATATACTGGAACATGGATTACAGCTGCTACACCCCCAATATAACAAACTCAGGGACAATGAAACAACACTCACTGGCTCTTAGAATGATAACCAGAATGATAGAATGCTAGCCAAAAAAATCAAACAATCACATAGAAGTCATTTACTATATTATTTCTTGGATCACACTGTGAAAATTCTACCTGTCACCCTCAGGCTCAAATGCAGTATTCTAGGGTTTGTTACTTAGCTATTTCTAGTAAGGATTACATTCTAATGTAGGGAATGCTGCCATTTGGAAGCAAATAACTTTACATGCTCTCTATACAATATGTTATGGCTGGTCTTGAAATAAAGAAACTATAAACTATAGTATCAATTTACTTGCTTAGCATTAAAAAAAAAAAAACCAATTTTTATCCTACTCTGTGCTGCATGTCAAATAGAGCCAGGACTAGGCTTTCAAATATGAGGCTATAATGCCCAGTCAGAATGTCATGCATCAGTGTGCCTGGGCCCCTCATGGTATGGTACCAAGGCAAGACAGAGATAGCTATGGTCAACAGCAACTGTCAGAAGGAGTTCCCATGCCTTTGTATTTAGCAGAAAAAGCACTAAGTGTTTTCCATGATGAACAGACTCTTAGTATATTCAGTTTGGCCACATGAAATTGCTGATCTTCTAGGATTTTTTACAGCAAAAATTGCAAATTTCATATTGTATAAACTAGTAACTCCCAAATTGAGTTAGATCAATTACTTCCATCTCATGGAAGTAATACTACATGCTATTGCATCTCATGAGAAATGTTACTGTGAAAGAAAGAATTCTTGGCAGCCTAAACATGACCTGATCATGACCCCCTTCCAAATGCATATACACACATACACACACACATGCACACTCCAGCAAATAGTGGATCCAAGAAGATCTCATCTCATTCAAAGAAGAAGGATCAGAAAGGATCCAACTCTAACAATATAATTTACAAAGGTATTTACTGCAGTATTGTTTGTAATGGCAAAATATTAGAAACATACTAAATATCCATCAACAGGCAATTAGTCAAATAAACCATATTACAAGCAAACAATAGATTTTTATTCATATTTTTAAAAGAATGATGTAGCTGTATATGTACTAATATAGAACAATGTCTATATTACCCAGAATAGCTTAGGTTACACTGCAATAACAAACAATCTCAATACCTTAGTAGCTTAAGCCAACAAAACTATTTTTCTATCACACAACATATACTCGTGGAACAGAAGGATGCCCTGCACCACGTTATCCTCTCTCAGGGTCCTGGATTCATCATCCAGAAATTCATAACCATAGTGCAGGGGCATCTATGAGGGAAAAAGAAAATTATGCATCTACTTTTAAATTCTTCTACCTAGAAGTGCCATGTGTCACTTTTGGGTACATTTCATTCATTCAAAGAAGTCATATGGCCACATAACTGCAATGGGTTAGAAGTGCTTTCCTACTGAATTAGGCAAGAGGAGAAGTGGAAATATGGGGGAGCAGCAATGATGTTTACCACCATCAACTAGGAGAAATATTATTAAGTGAAGAGGAAAAGCAGGCCTTATTCTTCATGTTAAAAACATTATATATATTTTCTACTCCTGACATGCATTGAATAATTCTGGAGGGATAAATTGACAATAAGGAAATAACTCCAAGTAAGCATAGAAAGACTGAGTAGTTTAATTTTCTGGAAGGCTTAACAATTGTATGTGATTTTGTGCGTTATATATTTCATACTATAATGCATGTATCATTAAAAACATATATTTTAAAACAAAAATGACAGGCATATGCCCTTTGATCCTAAAACATAAAGGGTAACATAAGGAATATATGTAAATTTGCCTCCCCTTGAATAAAAAGATGTAACAGTTTCCTAGAAGAAATGTTTGAGCCCAGAAAGATTTTATTTAACTATCTAAATTTATAAAGACTTGTTATGGCTTATAAGTGAAATTTTCAAATTTTAAACT
Source organism: Trachypithecus francoisi (assembly GCF_009764315.1). Taxonomy (NCBI): domain Eukaryota; kingdom Metazoa; phylum Chordata; class Mammalia; order Primates; family Cercopithecidae; genus Trachypithecus; species Trachypithecus francoisi. The sequence goes on along the minus strand of NW_022681472.1, from coordinate 29,715,938 downwards.
CAGAGACAAAGCCAATAGATATTAGTGCGAAATGACTTGATAGTGATCACTGTCTGTGAACAAGACCAGATTACCACACAATACAGCTATCCATTTTCAGCCAGAACAAGGAGAGCCTTGCATTCTTGATTACAGCATTCTGGGTAGGACATAAATCCATCATCTGTCCATCAAAGAAAGCTTAACTATTTTCTAAAAGCAGCAAGAACTATATCAGGGAGAGAGGGATGTTCTTTCCTTATATAAACTGCATGTCTAGTACATTTCCCCAGCTGGGGATCATTTTTAATGTAAACGTCATCTTGTTATGGAACTCCTTGTTCTTTCAAAGTTCCTTAAATCACTAATTAGTTATGCTACATTAATAGCAGCTTTTAGGCTCTGTATCTTTCCACACTGATAGTCCTTTTAGAGGAGGGAAAAGACCAGCTGGAAGTCAAGGAAGACAAATACTTTTCCAGGTACTTGCATACCACCCACTACCCGACGTGATGGCCTCATGCCACACTTCCAATTCCAGAAGCACAAGAGCTCACAGTTCAAATAAACCACTCCCAAGCGCCTCAGTCTGGAACTTTGACCACTGAGAAGTTGAAATGAAGCACTCCAAGTGACCACAGGCAGCACCCAGGACGATCTCTCAGTGTACTTAGGCTGGGCTGGAGAGCTACTAAATGTTAACAGAGTTCCTCTCAGCCATTCTGTGCCTCCCTCAAAAGGCTACCAGTTTATGTGTGCCACAGCAAGCCTAGGATGAAGGTAGACCTTATAATTGCCTGCACATAAAGAAGAAAAGTTCAAAGACAGAAGGAATGAAAGATGAAGTGAAAAGGAAAATGCTTCCTTCTTGTAGAATTGGCCTACAATAAAATGGTGCAAAATAATTGTGGATTCCTAGGAAGCTATACGTGAGATCATCATCTCTACTACCAGGTCTCCTGCTTCCAGACCAGGATGGATTTTAGTCCTTTAAAGGAATAGGACACTAATGAGGAAAGGGCCAAACTCTCATAAACTCCCAGAAAATCAAGGTTCCAGGGGACCCCCAACTAAGCCCAAAGAAAGTAACCCCCAAATCAGAGTAAACCAGTTTTGGAAACTTGTTCAGTTCTGTGTCCTTGTATTGTTTTTCACATAGCCAGCAGAATAATTAATAATAAATTAATTTTACAAGATTCTACATAAATGCATTCATTAATATTAAAAAAGTGTTTGGTCAGATCATCTGTCCAGATTACTATTTAGGCAATAGGCACTTTATCTTCATTTACAGACAGCATTTTTGACTACCTACTACATGCCAGGCACTATGCTAGATACTAGGAATACAAAATTAAGAAAGCCACTACCCTCATGGCTCACAGATTTGCAGTTAGACATATGACAAATAATTCAATAGCTGCATTGATCAGATTGCTTGACATATCATGAGAACTCAGTAAGTGTTTATTGAAAAAATAAGTTTTAAATAAATGAATGATGGAGATTTGTAAAAAAGAGAATGCCAAAGTCTGAACTAGGTCAGGGAGACATCCCAGAGGAGATGATGTATGAACTAAGAGTTCACGGATAAATAAGAATTCTCCAGGAAGATGGGCAACCGGGGAAGTAAGCCTGCCAGACAGAAGCAACTGTGCATGGGAAAGTTATAGAACACGGCACATTCACGGAACTGCAGGCAGATTAGCACGGTAGCAAGGGCTCCTGTGGGGAGTGGTAAAAGATGAACCTTGAAGAGTAGGTAGAGCCCAGATCACAAAACAGTCTGAGGAGCTTAGCACTTCTGCTGGAAGCAATGAGGTAGGAAGGATGTAAGCTGAGGAATAACATGATCATGGTTGTGGTTTGGAAAAAAATCTCCTTAGCAGCCATCTGGAGAATGAAATGCAGTTCATCAAAAGTAGACACAGGGATGAGAGGTGAAATAAGGCAAGGGAAAGAGGAGGTGGTAAGAAACTCTTTAGGAGAAGATGAAATCAACAGGGCAGCTTTGGTGAGTAATGGAATTTGGAAAGAAAGGGAGAGGAAGGAGGTAGAAGGGATACCTCTAAAGATTCCATTTTGGGTAACTCTGAAATACATGGAGAGTGTCTGATTCGGGAGGCAGTAAGTGTGGAGAAACAGGATCAGGAAGGAGATATAGCTCATAAGGGGTTGGGTGGCAGGTGGTAATTGACCTTGAGTTAGTCAGAACCAGATAGAAAAATCCAGTAGGCAATGGGAACAGGTTATGAAGCCAGGAGAGATAGCCCAGAAGATCAAGTTTGAGAATCATAAATACCAGGAACTTCTGGTAATCTGAAGGTAAAAGCGAATGTCGGTCGGGCGCAGCGGCTCACGCCTGTAATTCCAGCGCTTTGGGAGGCCAAGGCGAGCAAATCACTTGAGGGCAGGAGTTTGAGACCAGCCTGGCCAACATGGTGAAACCCTGTCTCTACTAAAAATAACATAAAAATTAGCCGGGCATGGTGGCGCATGCCTGTAGTACCAGCTACTCAGGAGGCTGAGGCAGGAGAATCACTTGAACCTGGGAGGCGGAGGTTGCAGTAACTCGAGATTGCGCCACTGCATTCCAGCCTGGGTAACAAAGCAAGACTCTTTCTCAAAACAACGACAACAACAAAGTCAATGTCATAATTACTATAAGAATAAATCACATCGACTGAGTGCTAACAATGTGTTTGGTGCTCTGCTTAGTGCTTTCCATGGATTACTTCATTTAATTTGCACAGCAGCTCTCCACAGCAGATTTAAGTATGATTCCCTTCTTTTTTTTAGATGAGCCACTGAGACATGCAGAGATTACATCATCTGGCCCAAGTCTTACAGCAAGTAAGCCACAACTGGAGCTGAAACACTGCCTTCTCCCTAGAGCAGAGAGGATCCAAACAGGAGGCCACATCCAGAGGCCAATCCAAAATGTGTTTTGCTTGGCCAGCACGATATTTTTATAAATTAGATGTCAATGATTTAGACCAAGGCCTGCATCCTACCCCCCAAGTTCACCACTATCCTCAACATGCCAGACTGTCTCATGCCCACCTACTGTGGTGCAGGGATGGACACGTGTCATGAATGTGTCCTGTATCTCCTTCATGACTCTTCCCAAACAGCTGTGAGCTCCTTCAGGGTTTGCCTCAGCTGCAGAGAGCTGCCTCCCCAAGTCACACCCTTCTGGGCAGTCCACATCCAATGACCAATGAAGCAGGAAAAGAGAATAAAGGCTAGGTCATCTGATCCCAACACAGGGTGACTCTGATGGACCATTCCAATGTTAAAGCCCTGGTGAGATCAGCGGAAGCTGGCAGGCACGCGTTGCAACTCATTTTCTCCTTCTGCCCAAGCCTGCTTTCCTCCACAGGTGCTGTTCTCCAGGGCACTTCCCAATAAACTCTCTGCTCATGAAACTTCATCCCAGAGCCTGCTTCCTGGAAAACTAGCCTGTGACACATAAGTTGGCTGTTCTTGGAACACAATGAATTTTGACATCTACAAAAGGGTCAAGTATTGCCCTACAAGTTTCTAAATCTTTAACACTTGGTGCACCTTAATATGTAAACCAAAAAAGCTGAGTGAGTTCCAGCTGCCAGAGAACAAAACTGACTCAGATTCCTGTCCAGGCAACAAAACCCACTGGGACCTCCATCTGGGACTGCTCCAAACGTGACTCCCACCTGCTTTTCCTAAGTCTTTATATTTGAATGCCTGCTGTCCGAGTCTGCAAGCCCGCCACCTCACCAGCCCCAGGCCAGTTGAACAAAGGGTAGATATCTCAGGCTGTTCACTGGACTCACTCCTGCCCCTGCTCACTACAGAGTCCGTGTAAGCAGAGGGGACAACGCAAGTCTCACTGGGACACATTCATTTCTTTCGCTGAGAACTTTGGCCATCTCCTCAAGAATTCTCTGCTAAAATGCAAACAAACTTAGCATATACATGTATGTGTTCTCCATATATATGCATTGACTAAAAGGCAAAAAGGACTCACACCACAGTGTCAACAATGGCTTTCTCTGGGCTGCGTTACAGAATTCTTGCTATTTTTTTCCTATCTTTTTCTACTTAAATATTTTCTGAAATGAGGCGTTTTCATAATAAGAAAATGACAAAATTATTTTTCAGAGACAAAAGGATTGCACCCTTCTCCCTTGCAAATAACCTTGGAAAAGGAAGCACATTAAACCGTGAGCATGAGAGGAAGGTATTAATGCCTTGCTGTTAATTACTTGGAAAGCCAGCTAGCTGATATCAGAGTGCTGAGGAAATGAGATGTTTGATAGGCTCAGACAGGATGAAACAGTTCTACATTAGGTGAAGCCAGCCTGGGTGGGGGGCCACAGTGTTATGATGAAGGCGTCCAAGGTCACTGAAAGAGGAAGGCCTTTGCAAAAATGGGCCTGGGAGACATTGAGACTCACCTGCATCTCACCTCATCCAGTCTTGCCTGCCTCGTCCCTCACTCTCCTGTGCCCACCTCTCCGTGCCGGCTCCCCAAAGCAGGCAGAAGAATGGGGCCAATAGCTAGATGCACTTTCGCTCGGGGCCCAGGTGAGGCTTCTGTCAGGACCCCTGGGCTGCCTCTCTTCCTCCCCCAGTGATTTCCAAGGTCCCTTTGTCTCTCACCCTTGAATTTAAAGTCTACAACTAGGCCAAAGCTCTCAATTCTTGACTCCCCTCCTCCAAGCCCTACCCTGGCCCTTCTCATTCTCCACAGGAGAAAGGAATCTTCTAAATGGAAACCCAAACGGAGAGACAAGAGCACATGGAGGAAAACGGGACTGACAGCTCCAACTCATCTTTTTATGCTCCACTGACACCTTCCACAAAAGACCCACTTCACCTGTGTTTCAGTGCCTCCAACCTTATGACCTTGCAGCCCTCCCTGGATGATTGACTTGTATTTGTTTCACCTTGGTTCTCACTGGTGCAAATATGTACACCTGGGATCTACTGACTCCCAGTCAGCACCTGACCCAGTGCAGTCCATCTGCGTGAGGGAATCCCTGCACGTCTTTCCTGGTGCAAGGAGACAAAGGAGACTGAATCCCAGCTCTGTCTCTATCTGATAACTCTGTCCCCACCCTAACAGTGCCAGACTGCCCTCAATAAAAGCTTGGCGTACGCCCACGCTGTATGTTTCCCTCACATCCAGATACTCCTAGAGGCACCCTCTCCCTCTCTTTCCATTAAAGCTTGGCCCCAGGCAGTGGGGAGGCAGGGGGGAAATAAAGGAGCCCTGGCCTCTGCCTTCCTGCTCCTGGTCTCTCTCTTCCTCGCTGTAGTGGACAAGGTCAGTGCTCTGCCCAAGTCCCTTTGGGTCCTTTTTCACCATTTTGTGCACGTCCATGGCTTTCATCTTTCCGTATATATGCATTGACTAAAAGGTGAGAAGGAGTCACACCACAGTGTAAACAATGGTTTCCTCCGGATTGTGTTATAGCATTGTTGCTATTTATTTTCTTTCTTTTTCTACATAAATATTTTCTGACATGTCCACGGCATTCATCTTCAACAGCCAACACCTGAGAATCTTCGCGGGCATGTAACCGGAACCTGCTTGCCTTCATCTGTGCAAACTGAGAGTATCCAAGAATTTGTCCCCAAAGCCCTCCCGCTTCCCCCCGTGATTCTTAACCATTGGTTAATGGGGGCAGGAATATAAAAGCCTCTGCTCCCTTGCACAATCCATACCCCTGAGTTCTTTGGTGGGGTCAGGATGAAGCTACCCTCTGAGCTCTGGCTCTCCTTCCCTGTGCCGCTTGCCCCACTCCCTCACTGGTCCCCCTGGCTACCATCCTTAACAGGCCACTTACACGCGAATCTTCTCTCAGGGTCTGCTGCATGTGACAGAAGTCACTCTCATTTTCCTTCTTCCTAGAAGGTGTGAGCTTGAAACCTTTCTATATTCTACATTCCTTCTACCATAGTTCAACCAACCTCACCTGTTACAGTAGAGAGACCGCTGGCTTTTCTCAATGTCTTTCTAAAGAAATGCCAAGAGTGATTCAGCACAATCTTCTTTTTACAAGGCAGATACAAACCCTGGAAAAACAAAAACGCGGTACTCTCTTGGACTTGGTGATCATGGATAGCAGACAAGAGCCTTGGGTTGAACAAATTTATCTCAGAATTTTAAACCTAGAATAGCCTTGACCCCTTTATTGAATTTCATGTTAAACTTGTTCAATTATTTTCAACCAAATTACAAGTTATCCTCCAGATGCTGAATTTGACCTGCTTTTTAAAAATGGGTTAAAGACATTCAGTGTGCTCCCTGTGACATCGTTCCGTAATTAACATTCACTTAAAAACCCGAGCCATCCCTTTTTGCAACAAACTACCAATCAAATGTGTTCTGGGGAGACCTAACTGGGTTTGCTTCAGGTTGGTTCTGAAAGTTTAATATGACACAGGAAGTCCCCAACATTTAGCTAATTCCTTCTTCAAATTAAGACTGCTGATTATGCGGTGAATAAGGCAGCCACACTAAGCCTGGGCTTGGTGTAACAAGGCAAAAAGCCTGAAGTTAAACCATTTAAAAATAAAAGATTACCCACAGTATTGATCAGAGATGTAGAGTCCAAATCTCAAGGAGGGAAAGGCATGGTGCTTGTCTTCCCACCAACATTCCACATTAACTTTAGGTAGATCATTTTAATAATCTCTAAGTGGAAATGTTCCAAAGAAAGCTAAGTAATATGAAACTGACTCCATCAAATTAATTTGCTTCCTCCTGTGAATTCCATCACATTCTGCCAAATAGAACATAGTGAAGCAGAGAACTATTATCGAAGTTATGGGTAATTTTGGAATACAGGAACACAATTACACCTGAAACAAGGATGACTACTAGGTTACTAGCACACTTCCACCACTATTCTTCCTCTTTGTAGCCAAATGAAGAGTAATAACTGGACAGCAAATACCAAGCAACTCTCGGAAAGTAGGAAATTACATATGGTATAGAAAGCGCCAAGCAAATAATATTAGCTAAGGGTTTGGAGTGCTTACTATATGCCAAATACTATTTCAGAAGCTTTTCCACTTTAAACCATTTAATCCTCACAATTCAGTGAAAGAGGTACTATTATCCCCATTTTGCAGAAGAGTAAACAGGCACAGCAGCAGGCCATTTGTTCCTTTTACACAGCTTGTAAGTGGCAAGAGTCAGAATTTAAACTCACAGCTTTGCTCCAAAGCCCATACTCTTGCCAACACCCAGCCCCCCGTGGCCTCCATGCTGCAGAGCTGTGTAGGGTAGGCACTATTCAGCTACTACAGTGTGGATGGTGCCCCCTGGAGGTGGGCCACTCTGAAGCGGAAGTAAAGTGATAAGTCAGTGAGGCGCTAGAGATATTTTGAGTGACAATGAGGTCAAAAAGAGAAAAGGTAGAAGCCTGGTGGGATTTCTGGGCCAGCAAGCACTAGCATTAAGGCCACGGCACCTGGTATAAAAATAAAACCCCAACAAAATGAAAGCTAGAAGGTGGTTAAGGAAACCCTTGGGCTGTGCAGAACTTTGAAAGAGTGGAGACCAGCATTTAAATTTGCTCTGATTCCCTAGCTCCTAGTTGATCTCCTCTCAAATGTATCCCAACAGAGACTGAGTTAAATTATAATACACCATCTTCCCAGACTCCTCTGCCCCCGCCCCGCCTGCCTCTCACTCCAATGACAGCCACTGCCTGCTCCTCCCCAGGTAGTCTGGGCTGCCATACTTCTCTTCTTTTGTACATGCTGTTCTCTTAGACTTTTTCTTCTCACCTGGAAAATTCCTACATGTCTTTCAGGACAATTACTAGATCATCTCAATTTTGATGGCTTCTCTAAGGCCCTAAATAATTCCATCTGGTTCAGCAATGGACCAGGTGCTGTGCTGAGGATTCAGAGGTAGACACAAAAGTGGTCCCTTGTTAATTTCTCCCTCATCAAAGTCCCCCTAATATAGAGCCTTCTAACTTACAATGTGCATCAGACTCACTTCAGACACTTTAAACCATACTTTTGCCCTGGGCTACACCTCTAGAGATTCTGATTTACTGTATTTCATCAAATCTAAGATGTCGTTGGCTCTCTGAAGTGCATTTTCTGTGCAACTAAAAAAGAAAAATGTTTTCAATCAAATTATGAGAAAATACCTTTCTTAACACATTGACTGTAAGAAGCATCACTTGAACCCTGGAGGCAGAGGTTGCAGCTAGCCAAGATCACGCTACTTCACTCCAGGCTGGGTGACAGAGTGAGATCCTATCTCAAAAATAAAATAAAAAATAAAATGTGGGGGGAAATTGCATCTTAGAATCAACTAATGGTACTTGTCCTGGTTTGGGGACCTAGGCATCAATGTCTTCTAAATGAGCGTTTTGTTATGCTACTAAAAACCACCGCCCTAACACCTTTGCCACACCTCTGATCATTCAAGTCATTATTTCATTCATTCAAGAAGCATGCTTTGAACACTTAATCAATTCCAGGTGCTATGTAATGAATACTGTGTATATATGTTGTGTATATAATGTAAAATGTATATGTATAATGACAGCAGACATTAATATGGCATGGTTCCCACTCTGAAAAAGCTTATACTCTAGTATAGAAGAGATAGGGAGATTGGCGATTACAATCTTTTCTTTTTAATTTTTTATCTTATTATTATTATTATTATTTTGTTTCCCACACGAGGCCATTAATGCAATGACTTTTCTTTGAATAAAATGTTATATTTCTTTTCATTTTGTTTTGTTTTTAAATTGAGAATAGGTGTCACTCTGTCACCCAGGCTGGAATGCAGAGATGTGACCATAGCTCACTTCAGCCTCGAACTCCTGAGCTCGAGCGATCCTCCCATCTCAGGCTCTGAAGTAGCTGGGATTACAGGTATGCACCATTGCACCTGGCTCGTTTTGTTTTGTTGTTGTTGTTGTTGTTGTTTAGTTTTTGTGGAGATGGGGTCTTACTATATTGGCCAGGCTGGTCTCGAACTCCTGGTCTCAGGAAATTCTCCCTCCTTCCTGGGATTAAAGACATGAGCCACTGTGCCTGGCCAGAAATGCTCTATTTCTAACAGAATGGGGAGAGAATATGCAAACCCTCTGTCTAAGAGTGAAGAGCCTCATCTGTTTATGCTCTAGCACCTTGCTGCTCCCTACATCACATCTCCATACATCAGAAGAGCATGGGCAATGTTGCTGTTTCCAGCTAATAGGCAGCCGGACCATTCGCGCTTATAGAAACAGGAAAAAGAGGTGGCACTGGCTAATGACAGCTAAAAAGGCTAAGCTCCATGATCAACAGAATTGGAAAAAAGAAAGGCCACAAAATTAAAATAAAAAGTGGGACACAGAAGGAAAGGAATGGCATGCTTAAGACGTGGCATGTAGAAGATACGGCATTAGAGATTAGAAATAGTAAAGACAACAAAAATTACCAGCAGCAAGAGGGGACAGTGGACAAGAGAGCTGTTAACAAAGAGACAGGGAAGAAAGACTAGCACAGTCTGGCAGCTAAAGAGCAGATAGAATCTCAGCTGCTCTTGCTGGCACCATGTGAGGAATTTAGAGATGGACTGCCTACTCCTACCCCAAAAATCATTTTATTACAAGGTAGAAGAGCAATTGATGTCTGAACCATTAAGATAAATGATTGTTTTCTATTGTTAAAATTGCCAACCCACCCCATTTAAAAGCTTTAGGACTTACAGGGCTAAGACTGACTCATACACAATATTTTCTTTTGAGGCACACCGATAATCCCAGGTCACTGGTGCTCTTCTATAACAGCTTTGTTCGTGGATAGATGTGATCTGTCTGATGACATTCCTTGCCTGTATGTTAATCATCACTAGAAAAATAGAACTCACCACTTAGACTTTCCCTGGAAACCTTTTACTGAGTCTGCGTCACATATTTACACTTAATATACTTACATTCTACTTGCACCCAAAGTGTGGACTTTGAAATATATTAGTGGATAATCCAAAAGAGAGGTTGTGGCAAGGTTTCATCTCTAAATTATGTTCTAAGTTATGTGTATCTTTCTTATTCCTTTGAATAACCTATTATTTGGGTGATTTATTATAGGATAAATTCAAGGGGACTTCACACTATACCACCAGAAGGTATCAACAAACATCTGCCTCAGCCTACGCAGAATTCTACCCATCAAGGGACCAACGGATATGCAAACCCATGTATGAGTGCCAATAAACCGAGTCAACAATGCATTTGATAACGCTAAAGACACGGACAGATCCTAAGGTTAATTTTGCTAAAAACTGGTAGACGCAGCAGAATCCTCAACTTCAGCACTGACGAACAGTCCATCAAATGGCAAGTATGTTTTGAATGCCTGTGTGGGCCTAATACTACACGTCATCAGTGAGAGATCTGAAGTTATGATAGGTAGTCCTGTGTCATGCCGAGTTTACATATCATCATGACCTCATTCATCTACCATGTGTTGAGTCCCTAGTTTGTACTAGGCATTGAGAGAAAAATTGCTTGAACACTGGAGGCAGAGGTTGCAGTGAGCCGAGATCGTGCCAGTGCACTCCTTCTCAAAAAAAAAAAAAAAAACCTCACAGTCCAATGGAGGAAAGAAACACATAACGATACAATTAAGGTTCTATGGGGCATTTAGCACCACACCTGGTAATTCCAGATGCTGAATCCATGTCTGCTGAATGGAATGAACATAGATGTTCACGTGACCACCAGGAATTCAATTTGCCTGGAGTCAAGGACTTGTCAGGAAATATAAAACACCAGACTGGAAAGCACTGGAGTTAGCTATAACTGGATCTTTGATGGCTTTCTAAGCTATATTAAGAGGTCTGAAATTTTTTTTTTTCTGGCAAACAAATAGAAATGACTGAAGGTTCTCAAGTGAAGGAGTGGCATAATCTATGATCTCTGGGCAAGAGTAAAGACGGTGGATTGAAAGAAGTGAGCCTGGAGCAAGGGTGATCTGTTGAAAGGCCATTGCAATAGTCCTAGTGAAGTATGACAAAGGCTTTCATGAGGCCAGGGGTGCCGGGGGTGGAGAAGAATATCCCCAGATACGTTTAGGAATAGAATTGACAGAACCTGGTGACTAGATGAGTGCATTTCTGAAAGAAAGGGAAGGCATAATCAAGAGTGCCTCTGAGGAGTCTAGCTTAGGCAACTGCATAGGAGTTTATTTGTAGAAATTGATTACAGGAACAGGAGTGGGTTGGAGTAGGAAGGAGAGGTAGGTAACAGGTACCACCTCAGACATGCCGTAATTGAGATGCCTCTGAGACATCCAAGTTCAGGTCTCCAGTGGCCATTTGGTGCTAAGAGAAATATCTGAGCAGGAGATACCTGTTATATCTCCAAGTGATGTTACTAAGGAGACAAGACAGGATGTGCACATGGAAACAACTAATGAACAAAGCAACATGCACTGTTTTTATATGCTAAATTGCTTTCAATGGAGAAGTCATGAATTAAGAGTTCAGACAGCAGGGCAAACTACATCAGCTGGCAGAATACGGGAAAAAGAGCCTGGCCTTCAGGGATGCACAGGATTCAGACAATCAAATGAAGGACATTTAGAGGGTCAAAGCACACACAACCCAAGTCAGGAGGTTAGGAGGTGCCCAGGCCAGAGAAGGGACCTGCCTGATGGAGTGGGAAGCTTAGGTGTGAGAGTGCAGCATTATGACTGAAAGCAAAGGGAAGCCAATTATTAACAGTCCTGAAATAAGATATTAAGTCAGTAGGGAACAAGAGCTGTTATGCATTTTGAAGAGCATGTCATGATGGAACTGTTTAACCACTCAATCAAAATGGAGTGTATAAGACTCATCCCACAGGTATTTATGTCCGTGCCCAATTCCAAGGTATCATCTTTTCACTAAAGCCCTAAGGTCACCTACATTTATATAGAGGATTCTTTTGTTGCTGCTGTTTGGTTTTGTTTTGAGACAGGGTCTCACTCTGTCACCCACACTGGAGTGCAGTGGCAAAATCATGGCTCACTGCAGTCGCAACCTCCTAGGTTCAGGCAATCCTCTCACCTCAGCCTCCCCAGCAGCGGGGACCACAGGCATGCACCACCATGCCTGACTAATTTATTTTCTTTCCTTTCTTTTCTTTTCTTTTCTTTCTCTCTTCTCTCTTTCCTTCTATTCTTTCTTTCTCTTTCTTTCTATTCTTTCTTTCTCTCTCCTCTTTCTTTCTTTCTATTTTTTTCTTTTTTTTTTCCTTTTTTTTTCAGATGGAGTCTCACCCCCCATCGCACAGGCTGGAGTGCAGTGGCACAATCTTGGCTCACTGCAACTTCCATCTCCCAGGTTCAAGCAATTCTCCTTCCTCAGCCTCCCAAGTAGCTGGGATTACAGGCATGCTCCACCACACCCTGCTAACTTTTGTACTTTTAGTAGAGACGGGGTTTCACCATGCTGGCCAGGCTGGTCTCGAACTCCAGACATCAGGTGTTCCACCCACCTCAGCCTCCTAAAGTGCTGGGATTACAGGCATGAGCCACCACACTCAGCCTCTTTCTTTATTTTTGTAAAGATGAAGTGTCGCTGTGTTGCCCAGGCTGGTCTTGAACTCCTGGCCTCAAGTGATCCTCCCACCTCAGCCTCCCAAACTGCTGGGATTATAGGTTGATATGGTTGGGATCTGTGTCCCCACTCGAATGTCAGGTTCAATTATAATCCCCAATGTTGCAGGTGGGGCGTGGTGGGAGGTGATTTGATCATGGGGGTGGATACTTTGTGGATGGTTTAGCACCACACCTTTTGTGCTGTTCTCCTGTTAGAGTTCTTACAAGATCTGGTTGTATAAAAGTGTGTAGCACCTCCCCACAACCCTGCCGCACCCCACTTGCTCCTGCTCCAGCCATTTATGACATTCAAGATGTTCCTGCTTCCCCTTTGCCTTCTGCCATGATTCACAGTTTCTTGAGGCCTCCCCAGAAGGTGAACAGAAGCCTTTATGCTTCCTGTACAGCCTGCAGAACCATGAGCCAATTAAATCTCTTTTCTTTATAAATTACCCAGCCTCAGGTATTTCTCTGTAGCTGTTCGAGAACAGACTAATACACAGGTGTGAGCCAATGCACCCAGCCTATAGAGGATTCTTAAAAGGAAACTTCGCAAAAGATATATCAAAGCAAAGAAGCAGAGTAACAGTGAAATTTCACACCACCAAGTATCATTAAAATAAGTGACTGTAACAGATATTTCCATTTTCATACAGATGGTCCATAATAACAGTGTTTTGCTGAGCAGCTTATAACATGTCTCTGTAATGAGGGATCCTTTTTAACATACGCTTTCCTTTATTCTTGACCACCTAACTCACTTTCTATGAGGACTCTAAAATATTTATGAGCTACCCAAAATCTTGGAGTAAGATTAAATGATAGGAAACGGACCCCCCTTTTTTAAAACTAAAAATTGGGTCAAGGATCTAACAAAACAAAACTATGCTTCTTCTGGGCATGAGAGTTAGCCTAGGAGACACAGCATAACAGAGATCCAATCTCTTCTGCTCTCAGTTTATGTGACTTGGGCAGAACTGACATAATACCTCTGCCTAACACGGTGATCACCATTTCCACAGCCCCACAGGGAGGCATGTGAGTAGGAGTGGTCATTGTGATTGGTTCAGAAATGATTACATAACCGAGTTAATCTAGTGAGACACTGGCAGATACAGTTGGGTACTTAAACACCAAACATGTTCCAGTTCACCCCTTCTTCTTTGTTAAATGAACTCTGATTTTGTTTAGTTTTTAAGCAACATCCATGGGCACAAGAGATAAATTTTAATAAGCTTAAAATTATTAAGGTACAGGAATACCTCAGAGATATCATAAATTCAATTTCAGACTACAATAAAGCTAATTCCACAATTAAGCAAGTCACACAATTTTTAAATTTTTCCAGTGCATATAACAGTTATGTTTACACTAAACTGTAGTCTAGTGTGTGCAATAGCATTGTGTCTAAAAAATGTACAAACCTTGATTTAAAATTACTTTATTGCTAAAAAATGCTCATGACTATTTGAGCTATCAGTGAGTGGTAACTTTTTCTTACTGGTGAGAGGTCTGGCCTCAGTGTTGATGGCTGCTGAGTAATCAGGGTGGTGGTTGCTCAAGGTTGGGGTGGCTGTAGCAATTGTGTAAAATAAGACAACACTGAAGACTGCTGCATTAGTTTATTCTTTCTTTCATAAAAGATCTCTCTGTAGCGTGTGTTGCTGCTTGATAGTATTTTACCCACCGTAGAACCATTTTAAAAATTGTAGTCAGTCTTCCCCCAAATGCTACTGCTACTTTATCAATTAAGCTTATGGAATATTCCAAACACTGTGTTGTCATTTCAACAGTGTTCACACCCTCTTCAACACAAATAAATTTTGTCTCAAGAAACCACTTTCTTCGTTCATTCTTAAGAGGTAACTCTTCGGCCGGACGCGGTGGCTCACGTCTGTAATCCCAGCACTTTGGGAGGCCGAGGCGGGCGGATCACGAGGTCAGGAGATGGAGACCATCCTGGCTAACATGGGCAAACCCCATCTCTACTAAAAATACAAAAACAATTAGCGAGGTGTGGTGGCGCGTCCCAGCTACTAGGGAAGCTGAGGCAGGAGAATGGTGTGAACCCAGGAGGCGGAGCTTGCAGTGAGCCGAGATTGCACCACTGCACTCCAGCCTGGGTGACAGAGCAAGACTCAGTCTAAAAAAAAAAAGTAACTCTTCATGCGTTAAATTTTATCAAGAAATTGCAGCAATTCAGTTACATCTTCAGGCTCTACTTCCTTTTTAAAAAAATTAACTTAGAGGGTAGAAGGGCAGTTTTGTTACATGGATACATTGCATAGTGCTGAAGTCTGGGCTTTCAGTGTAACCATCACCTGAATAGTGTACATTGTACCCATTAAGTAATTTCTCACCCCTCACTCCCTTCCTCACTCCCACCCTTCCACAACTCCAGTGTCTATTATTCCACACTCTGTTCATGTGTACACATTATTTAGCACCCGCTTATGTAAGAATATATAGTATATGACTTTCTTCTCTTGAGTTCTTTCACTTAAGATAATGGCCTGCAGTTCCATCCATGTTGCTGCAAAAGACGTGATTTCATTCTTTTTTATGGCTAAGTACTGTTTCATGACAGATATATGGTAGATAGACAGATGCTAGATAGATGATAGATAGATGATAGATAGATAGATAGATAGATAGATAGATAGATAGATGCCATATATAATCATCTGTTAATGGACACCTAGGTCAATTCCATATCTCTGCTATTGTGAATAATGCTGTGATAAACATATGAGTGCAGGTATCTTTTTGATATAATTATTTCTTTTCCCAGTAGTGGGACTGCTGGATAAAATATGGTAGTTCTATTTTTAGTTCTTTGATAAATCTCCATACCATTACCCATAAAGGTTGTACCAATTTAACATTCCCATCAACAGTGTATAAGTGTTCCCTTCTCTCTGCCTCCTAGCCGACATCTGTTTTTTGTTGTTGTTGTTTTGGTTTTGTTTTGTTTTGTTTTTTACTTTTTAATAATTGCTATTCTAACTGTTGTAAGATGCTATTCATTGTGGTTATAATTTGCATTCTCTGATGATTAGTGATATTGAGCATTTTTCATGTTTTTTGGCCATTTGTATGTCTCCTTTTGAAAAACGTCTGTTCATCTTCTTTGACCACTTTTTAATGGGGTTATATGACAGGTGCTTTTTTGTTTGTTTGTTTGTTTCAGATGGAGTCTTGCTCTGTCACCAGGCAGGAGTGCAGTGGTGTGGTCTTGACTCACTGCAACCTCCACCTCCCAGGTTCAAGCAATTCTCCTGTCTCAACCTCCCAAATAGCTGGGACTAAAGGTATGCACACCACGCCTTGCTAATTTTTGTATTTTGAGTAGAGATGGGGTTTCACCATATTGACCAGGCTGGTCTCAAACTCCTGACCTCATGATCCACCCGCCTTGGCCTCCAAAGTGCTGGGATTGCAGGCGTGAGCCACTGTGCCTGGCCTTGAGGAATTTTTTATTGTGTTGTTTGAGTTTCTTATAGATTCTGGATATCAGTCCTTTGTCAGATGCTTAGTTTGCAAATATTTTCTCCCGTTCTGTTGGTTGTCTGTTCACTCTGTTGATTATTTCTTTTGCTATGCAAAAGTTTTTTAGTTTAATTACATCCCATTTGTCTATTTTTGTTTTTTGTTGCATTTGCCTTTGGAGCCTTAGTCATAAAATCTGTCAGCCTTCACTTCTAATTCTAGTTCTCTTGCTATTTTCAGCATATCTGCAGTTACTTTCTCCAATGAAGTCTTGAACCCCTCAAAGTCATCCATGAGGGTTGACATCAACTTCTTTCAAACTCCTGTTAGTGTTAATATTGTGACCTCCTCTCATGAATCACAAATCTTCTTAATAGTGACTAGAATGGTGAATCCTTTCCAGAAGTTTTCCAATTTACTTTGCCCAGATGTATCCAAGGAATCACTATCTATGGCAGCTGTAGCTTTATGAAATACAGTCTTAAATAACAAGACATCAAAGAGAAAATTACCCCTTGATCCATGGACTGTAGAATGGATGTTATG
The DNA here is from genome assembly GCF_009764315.1 of Trachypithecus francoisi. NCBI lineage: Eukaryota > Metazoa > Chordata > Mammalia > Primates > Cercopithecidae > Trachypithecus > Trachypithecus francoisi. The sequence continues at coordinate 29,699,330 of NW_022681472.1, read as the reverse complement.
TTAACAGGCATGAAAACAGCATTAATCTCCTTCTACATCTCCATAAGATCTTGGGTGACCAGGTGCGTTGTCAATGAGCAGTACTATTTTCAAAGAAATCTTTTCTTTAGGTCTTAACAGTGGGTTTAAAATATTCAGTAAACCAGGCCGGGCGCGGTGGCTCACGCCTGTAATCCCAGCACTTTGGGAGGCCGAGGTGGGCGGATCACAAGGTCAGGAGATCGAGACCACAGTGAAACCCCGTCTCTACTAAAAAAATACAAAAAATTAGCCGGGCGCGGTGGCGGGCGCCTATAGTCCCAGCTACTCAGGAGGCTGAGGCAGGAGAATGGCGTGAACCCAGGAGGCGGAGCTTGCAGTGAGCTGAGATCCGGCCACTGTACTCCAGCCTGGGCAGCAGAGCGAGACTCCGTCTCAAAAAAAAAAAAAAAAAAAAAAAAAATTCAGTAAACCATGCTGTAAACAGATGTGCTGTCATCATCCAGGCTTTGCTCTTCCATTTCTAGGGCACAGGCAGAGTAGATTTAGCATAATTCTTAAGTGCAATATGATTTTCTGAATGGAAAATGAGCACTGGCTTCAACTGAAAGTAAACGTTGCTTTCGCCCCTAACAAGAGAGTCAGCCTGTCCTTTGAAGCTTTACAGCCAGGCATTGACTTTTCTTCTCTAGCTATGAAAGTCCTATATGGCACCTTCTTCCAATATAAGGGTGTTTTGCCCACATTAGAAATTTATTTAGTGTGGCCACCTCCATCAGTGATCTTTGCCAGATGTTCTAGATAACTTGCTGCAGCTTCTACATCAGCACTTGCTGCTTCACCTTGCACTTTTATGTTACAGACATGGCTTCTTTTCTCAAACCTCATGAACCAACCTCTTCTAGCTTCCAAATTTTCTTCTGCATTTTCCTCACCTCTCTCAGCCTTCACAGAATTGAAGACACAATTAAAACAAAATCACCATCTTTTGGCTGGGTGCAGTGGCTCACACCTGTATTCCTAGCACTTTGGAAGGCCGAGGCAGGCAGATCACCTAAGGTCAGGAGTTCGAGACCAGTCTGGCCAACATGGTGAAACCCCATCTCTACTAAAAATACAAAATTAGCTGGGTGTGATGGTGGGCGCCTGTGATTCCCGCTACTCCGGAGGCTGAGGCAGGAGAATCACTTGAACCTGGGAGGCAGAGGTTGCAGTGAGCCAAGATCGTGCCATTGCACTCCAGCCTGGGCAACAACAACAAAAAAAGAATGAAACTCCATATCAATATATATATATATATATTTTAGGCAGACAGAGAGGAAAAGGGGTCCTTGGGAAGTTTTCATTTTTTAAAACATCTCCAGTAAAGTTTCTTGTAAAGCCCTGGCTCTTAGAGCCAGGCCAGCAACCTTTGATATGCATATGCAGGCCATTAGAAACTGGGTCCACCCAACATGGCTGGGCTGGCAATCTTTAATATGCAAATACCAGCCATTAGAAACTGGGTCCACCCAACATGGCAATTCCTGCGGCCTTCTAGCCCTTGCCCCATATGTTTCTGGTGACATGGTGGCCCCAACGTATCCCCATGTGCGTAAAACATCATGGCACCCTGCATTTGCATATTAAAAGGCTAGGATGGGAGGGCCATTTTCTTCACAGGCTACATGAATGACATGCCTGGTCAAGCCAATTCCCTGAGCCCTATGCAAATCAAACAGCACCTCCTCCAGCCTCTTCATATACCTGGCTGGTATCCATGGCAGGTGGGGTTACCTCTCTCGGCTTTGGAGCCCCCTCTCTCTGTCTCTGTACAGGAGAGCTTCTTCCTTCTTTCTTCTCCCTTCTATCTTGCCTATTAAACTCTCTGCTCCTTAAAATAAAAAAATTTTTAAAAGTTCATCATCTGCAAAGTGCAATAAAATGAAACATACTTGGAATTGTATTCCCCTTGGAAAGGATTGGTAAAGAGTGAGCATGTGATGTAACTCTGACTCAGGAGACATAGGAGAGGTCTGTTCAGTGACTTCTGGAGAGTTTTTCCACACTCTCAAGAGAAAACACAAAGCAGGGACTTATTCCTTCCTGCCTTTGGGCATTGTCATGTGAAGATGTGATGCTGGGTGCTATAGTCTGATAGTATGAAACTATAAGGGGAAGATCAAGAAATTCATAGAGAACCTGACCAAATGCACTAACATCCTTGATCTCCTGAGTTAACTAACTCTGGAACTGCCCCTACCTCTGAGTTTCTTGCTATGTAAGAAAAGTAAAGCCCTGTAATCCAACATTTGAATTACTTGTGGCCAGAACCATCCTAACAGATTCAGGCTCAAACCTGAGGCTTTTGTTGCCACTCTTACAAAAGAACTTCCTCTGCTATTAGCATGACTACTCTGGTAGAACATGACCCCGCAGATCTCCCCAGCCTCCGTAAGGGAGGCAGCAATGAGAAAATAAGACCAGCAGAGAGGAAAACAGTGCCAAGAAATGGAAAAATACAAATTCCCAATGACATCATTTGAGAACCTAGATCTGATTGTGCAAGAAGCTACTCCCAACTTCTTTAGTTACATGAACTAAAACATTCCCTGTTTTGCTCTTGCTAGTTTGAGCTGCATCTCTTCCATTTGTGATTTAAAGAGAGTACACGTGCACTGGGAGGGAGGAAAAGAAAAAGAAAAACTGATTGTGATAGCATTTGGAAAACCCCTAGCACATAGACCTGGCACTCAGTATTATGGTGAAACCTACATTTAAGTTTTCTGTACCTCTCTTTTATCCTTCAGTCAAATCATCATCATCAAGAGTAACATTAAATGAGTATCAATATTCGCCCAATTCTCTCCATCTCCCCAGTCTGAAATGGTCCACAAGCTTGAAATGGAACTTATCCAAGCATCCATATTAGTCCCCAAAGCAAGTTAGAAGAAAAAACGTAAGTAAGGCAGTCAATAAATATGACCTTTTCTTATTTCCCTTCCTACTTTAAAGAAAGTTCTTTTAACGTATTAGGTTATTATACCTTATCTCCTGGGAGTGACTCCCAGCACTTTGTCAATTATAATCACATTCAGAGGTCACATTTGATTGAGTCCTCAGACATAGCACATTTGGTTTATATGCTAATATTTATTTAACCTCCAAGATTTGGAGTCCCTGGAGACTAAGAATAGTTTTCATTGAAAGCTCAGTATCTAATGCAGTATTTTACACACCCTTCAGTGTGCTGATTGAACAGGTGAATGAATTCAACCTTAAAGTCTCCCTTAATTTATTTGAAGAAATAGGATGTTATTTAAAGATGAGTCATACTGGAGAGCCCAACACATCAGATTATTTATCTATCGAGCGTAGATCTCAGTTGTAAGCAGCAGAAGCTAATGCTGACCGATGAACTGGAAAATTAGTTGATTTAAAACATACCGGGCCAGACACGGTTGCTCATTCCTGTAATCCCAGCACTTTGGAAGACCGAGTCAGGAGCACCACTTGAACCCAGGAGTTCAAGACCAGCCTGGGCAACATGGCGAAACCCTGTCTCGACAAAAAAATACAAAAATTAGCCAGGTGTGGTGGTGCATGTTAGTAATCTGAGCTACTGAGGAGGCTGAGCTAGGAGGATTGCTTGAGCCCAGAAGGTGGAGGTGGCAGTGAGCCGAGATCATGCCACTGCACTTCAGCCTGGGCAACAGAGCAAGAGCTTGTCTCAAAAAAAAATAAAATTATACACACACACACACACATATATATACACACACACACACACACACACACACACATATATATGGTAGCACATAAGTTGCCCAGAAGATCAAGGAGCCAGACACAAGTCTTACCTTCTAAAAACAAAACTCAATTTCAAATCACAGAACTGGCCAAATGAGGAAATCCCCACCCCACTGAGCAGTGGAGGCATGGCCAAACAACGGAAGCTCACTTCCCAGCATGCTTTCTCATGTTCTTGACATCTGAATTGCAGCCTCACACGGATGCATCTGATTGGCAGAGTCTGGGTCCCATACTTGCATCCTAGCTGCATAAGATCCTGGAATTTGAGTTTACATCTATACAGAGAAGGAAAAATTCACCATAGGAAGACTTTTCCTAAATATAAAAAGGTCATCCAAAAGATGATGAACAGTCATGAGTATGACACATGTTCAGAACTTTGGAACTTAAGAATGTTAGGGACAAAATCATCTGCATGAATGATTCTCTTATCATCTGGACTAACACCCCCAAAGGAGGCAACTACTGACTCCAGGTCCCTCAGCTGGCTCTGCAGGCTCTTCTGTAATCTGCTGTTTGGCATTGGACACCTAGGCTGAACCCTGGTGGGGTGGAGCAGAAACTAGAAGAAAATGTGAGAAAGTGTCTAGATTTGGTGTAAAGAACTTGCCTCAAGTAATGATCAGTGAAAATGAATCCTAAGCAATTTGCATCCATTATGTCACAACTTTGTGAGGCAGGTGGTGTATTCATTCTACATCAAAGAAACTGAAGAGTAGAGAAGGATTTTCAACCTGTGAAGGACAGTACTAGGATTCGACACCACAGCTGCAGAAAACCCATTGCACTCTGACATTTTGATTTTCAAGTCCTCTGGCACTGATGTATTTAAAACTTCTCAATTTAAATACAAATGATTTTTATTTCTGTATCCATCTTTCAATTTTCCAAGTGTTTATATTAGATTTTCCAAAAATGCTTCTTGAACGAAACGACATAGATTTTATAAAAGCTGAAATCGTCTACACTCTCTACCTTTATTGACCTTGAGTCCCATATATCACAATTGCTGGGAAAAATATCTGTGAAATAACTCAAACAAATAATTATAGCACTCCATATAATACATATAAATGCTCTTTAACCAGCATAGCAACATTTACCCTTGGAGGCACTCGTTTTCTGTAATTACTGCTTATATGAAAATAAACCTCAGCTGAAAGCTATGAGAACAATCAATTCAAAATAGAACCTCCGACTTGCCAACACTGCGGAGATGTTTACCAATATGTACGTGCCATTTATGTGCACTGCCCACTGAAAAATCACCAACAGTTCACAAATTGCTCCAAGAATAAATCTTATTGACAAGGCAACAAAATGGAACTGAAAAATACAGTCAACTCAGTGATTTGTTGACAAATTATTCATGATAATCAGTAATTACTGATTTCATGACATCTAACAGCATCCACTTTAGTGAGTGCTAAGTGTATTTTGTTGATCTCTTACAGTGAAGACATTGTTCATTATCGTTACCTTATGTCTTTTAATGGAAGGCAGCTGTTGTCATGGCAAGACATAGGTATGAATCCTGGCTCTGTTTTGTGCTATCTCTTGGACTTTGGGTAAATTATTTTACCTCTCTAAGCCTCTGTTTTCCCATCTTAGAACTGGTATATCTCAGGATTGTGAGAGGGCCAAACTAAAGGTGTTAATAAGCAAGAATTTAATAAATATTAATATATATTAACATATTCACAGTATATATTTCTACTAGAATTCTATGATAGGAATAAATATTACTTGCCAGATGAACGGATGTGCTTCCTTTAATTTGGGCTAACATGTTTTATAACAGATCACAAGGAGATTGGATCAAGATTGCAAACTAAGAACATGCTAAAACCTCTCCTCCATCTCAAATTCCCATAAATAACAAGAAAAGGAAGTAATTGAAAACATCACTTGGCCGGGTGTGGTGCCTCATGCCTGTAATCTTAGCACTTTGGGAGGCCAAGCTGGGCAGATCACTTGAGGTCAGGAGTTTGAGACCAGCCTTGCCAACATGGTGAAACTGTGTCTCTACTAAAAATACAAATATTAGCAGGGTGTGGTGGCAGGTGCGTGCAATCCCAGCTACTCAGGAGGCTGAGGCAGGAGAATCGGTTGAACCTAGGAGGCAGAGGTTGCAGTGAGCCGAGATCGTGTTACTTCACTCCAGCCTGGGCGACAGAGTGAGCCTCCGTCAGAACAAGGAAGGAAGGAAGGAAGGAAGGAAGGAAGGAAGGAAGGAAGGAAAGAAGGGAGGGAGGTAGGGAGGGAGGGAATGAAAGAGAAAGAAAGAGAGAGAGAGAGAGGGAGGGAGGGAGGGAAGGAGGAAAAGAATGAGAAAGAAAGAAAGAAAGAAGAGAGGGGGGGAGGGAGGGAGGGAAGGAGGAAAAGAATGAGAAAGAAAGAAAGAAAGAAAGAAGAGAGAGAGAGAAGAAAGAAAAAGAAAGAAAGAGAGAGAGGGAGGGAGGGAGGGAAGGAGGAAAAGAATGAGAAAGAGAAAGAAAGAGAGAGAGAGAGAGAAAGAAAAAGAAAGAAAGAAAGGAAGGAAGGAAGGAAGAGGGAGGAAGGAAGGAAATAGCACAAAAAAAAGACTTGGTGCTCTCAGTGGATCAGAAATTATAGAAATTCCTAAAAAAGTTAAAGACACTATATATCCCATGAATATATGCAATCATTTTGTGTCGATTTTAAAAACAAGTTTTTGTTTTGTTTTGTTTTGTTTTTTTGAGACGGAGTCTCGCTCTGTGGCCCAGGCTGGAGTGCAGTGGCCGCATCTCAGCTCACTGCAAGCTCCGCCTCCTGGGTTTACGCCATTCTCCTGCCTCAGCCTCCCGAGTAGCTGGGACTACAGGTGCCCACCACCTCACCCGGCTAGTTTTTTGTATTTTTTTAGTAGTGACGGGGTTTCACCACGTTAGTCAGGATGGTCTCGATCTCCTGACCTCATGATCCGCCCGTCTCAGCCTCCCAAAGTGCTGGGATTACAGGCTTGAGCCACTGCGCCCAGCCAAGATTATTTTTAAGTATTAAAAAAATTAAAGGTAGATGAGTTTATAGTGAAGGAAGAAATAATAGCCAAAACAGACACAAAAGAGAACTGATAAAGAGGATAAAAGTGTTTTTAGGCTACAAGCTGAGAGGCAATAAATGAAAGGAATGAAAGAGGATCCAGGGTCAATCAGAAGAGTGGTTGGTGGAAGTAGAGGCATCCAGGAACTTTGAACCCTTTGTTCCTCTCCTTCTGGTGCCACATACGTTCAGCAGAGGCTTCTGCTCTGAGCGAGACAGGAGTAGTGCATATCCACGAACATGTCAGTCCTGGTCATCAGGACAGGGCTCACTGCCATCCGGAAGGAAGCAGAAGCCTCCATTGCCCAGGAAGCCACAGGCACACCCCTGCGTGGAATCGGCTAACATAGGAGCTCAGATTCCAGAGGGGCATGCAACCAAACCCAGCAAATATTTAAGGAAAAGTAATCTTCTGGAAGAAGGCACTATGCTCATTATATAGACAAACTCACATCCACAGAACCAAAGGTCATGGAACAAACTGAGGATTTTGATTTTTTTTTTTTTAAAGTAGGATTTCGCCATGAGAGATGGCGAAACCCTGTCTCTACTAAAAATACAAAAATTAGCAGGGCGTGGTGGCAGGCACCTGTAATCCCAGCTACTCAAGAGGCTAGGGCAGGAGAATTGTTTGAAGCCAAAAGGCGGAGGTTGCAGTGAGCTGAGATCGCACCACTTCACTCCAGCCTAAGTGACAGAGTGAGACTCCATCTCAAAAATAAAAATAAATAAGTAAATAAATAAATAAAGACATTCAGACATGCAAAAATTTAGGAAGCTTCTACCCATGCTTTACTCTCTGGAAAAAATATAATAAAATCAGCCCTGACCTAAAACAAATAGATTTTTAAAAGTAATGTATTCAAAATGGTGGTAAGGAGATAAAAATTATTACTAAGTCTAAATAAGTACTGATAATAAACAAACAGAAGTAGTGACAAGTCCAAATGATCTTGACATGGAAGATGGTGGCCAGGAACACACAGGAGGGTGGGATTGTGGCAGGAAGGCTTAGAACAGCAGGAAGAAGTAAAAATGGGCTCTAGTTCTAGTATGGGCTAGGGGAAGGATGAAGACATTAGTTCTACATGTTGATACAAAAATATGCTTATCTATAAGAGATAAAAATTTAAAGCAAATTACAAGAAAACAGAACATACTTCACTTCTAAACCAATAAGGGTAGGAGAATAGAACCTTGAAAAAGCAATCTTCACCCAAAAGTCAGGAATTGGGTTCAAGGTGCAGGTCAGGGGAGAGGAGAGAAATAAAAGAGAAATGAAAATTGGCCGGGCGTGGTGACTCACACCTGTAATCCCAGCACTTTGGGAGGCTGAGGCAGGCGGGTCACAAGATCAGGAGATCCAGACCATCCTGGGTAACACTGTGAAACCCCATCTCTACTAAAAAAATACAAAAATTAGCCAGGCATGGTGGTGGGCACCTGTAGTCCCAGCTACTCAGGAGGCTAAGTCAGGAGAGTGGTGTGAACCTGGGAGGCGGAGCTTGCAGTGAGCCGAGACTGTACCACTGCACTCCAGCCTGGGCAACAGAGCAAGACTTCGTCTAAAATAAAAATGTAAGAGTGCCAGAATAAGTCCAGTGTATAAGTAATCACGGTAAATGGGAAAGGGTAAAATGGTCTATTAAAAGACAGAGACTTTTTTTTTAATTTAGTCAAATGCTGTTCATAGTAAAGGGGCCTAAAATAACATGTCTCAGGACTGAAAATAAAGAGATAGAAAAAGACAGACATGGCAAATGTTAACATAAATAAAACAGAAGTATCAATATTAATCTCCAACAAAAGAAAGTTCAAGAAATAAAACTCTTTTCAAGACAGAAGAAACATGGAAGTAAGTTTCATTTTTCATTCAACAAATATCGATTCCACACCTGAAATGTGCAGGCACCCTTCTACGCTTGATGGAGGTAGCAGAGAGCCAGACAGAAAAGACCCAGCTCACATGGAATCCAGTGGGATACAGACATTCACTTCTATCCCTTACATTTACAGAACTCAGGGCAAAAATACAAATTCAAGCCAAGTATTCTTTATGTCTAAATGATTAAAAGTTATAATTCAAACCAATGATAACAATTGACAAATTGTGAGATGAAATATTTTCTAGCCTCCTACTTTGATAGACACTCCTTCATAACAACTAAGCAGGCTTGGTTTAAAGTCAGAATTCTTCGATTCCTCAATTGTAGAAATCCACCCCTTAGTTGATACCCCCTTTTTCTTTCACCCCCAGTTCTGGCCACATAACAAGTGGCCTTGAGCACATATGTGTGGACTCCCCAGATTGTGTGTCCAAGTCCTATTGACATTTCCTGCAAACACCTCTTGGCTAGCCATCCCTCAGGCTTCAGAATACACACACTGATAGCACAGTCCACTCTTGGGAAGATGGACCTAGAAATGAGCTCCATACAGGTCCTAGAAGCTAGCTTGGGACAATATGCACAGGGAATTCTGGCCTATCAGTTTCCCTTACCACGGTCTGTAACTTGGAAGAAGGTAGTGCAGGCTCCAGGAAGGCATGTCCTTTTGCTCTGGTGGATCCCTGGATGTGTGGAATGGGTCAGAGTGTAATCCTCAAACAAAGGGCCCGGGGTAAGGGCATCTCCTGACAGGTTTAAGGCAGCGCTGCTGACAATACACAGAAAAACCAATAAATAAATAAACATGAAAAGTGCTAAGCAAAGATTGAATACAGGGTGACAGAAAAACAAGATACTAGGTGGCATTTTTAATAAAATAGCCAAAAGCAGTCTGAAGCAGGTGCAGATCAGTTCAGCCAATATTAGAATTTTCAAAAAGAAAGCTGGACATTCTAATCAGAGGGAAGAGTATTCTAAACAGAAGGTTAGTCATTCACACAAAGTCTCTGGGCAGAAATGAGCTTGATATGTTTCAGGAACTGAAAAGAGGTCCGAATACAGCAGGGAAGGAGGAGAGTGGCAGATGAGTTCACCAAGGTAGGCACACAGCAGCTCATGTGGAGTTTTGTACGTGAAAGTAAGGAGTTTGGGTTTTGTTCTCAGCAGGAGCTGGATCACCTGAGGTCAGGAGTTCAAGACCAGCCTGGGCAACAGGGTGAAACGTCGCCTCTACTAAAAATACAAAAATTAGCCAGGCGTGGTGGCACATGCCTGTAGTCCCAGCTACTCAGGAGGCTGAGGCTGGAGAATCGCTTGAACCCAGGAGGCGGAAATTGCAGTGAGCCGAGATCGCACTGCTGCACTCCAACCTGGATGACAGAGTGATACTCTGTCTCAAAAAAAAGAAGATTTTAAGCAGAGAGCTAACATAATTGAACTTATGTATCTTAGAGTTGACTCTGGCTGCTGGGCAATATGGGGTAAAGCAAGAATGAAGGGAGAAACCAGTTAGGAGGCCACAGCAGTAGCCCAGGTATGACATGATAATGGATAGGGAGGTAGTACCAATGAGAGCAAGAAAACAGACACATTTTGGATATGCATTGAAAGTAGAGTTAATATGACTTGAGAATGAATGGGGTAGGGGTTGGGGGAGAGGCTTAGATAAAAGAAAGAAATCAAGGAAACTCTTGGCCATCTGGCTTAAGTGGTGCTATTTACTGAGATAGAAAAAACTGAGGGCAGAAATCCAGAGTACTAAATAGAAATACGGTCATGCATCACTTAACGATGGGGACACGTTCTGAGAAATGCATTGTTAAGCTCTATTTTTCCTTGTGCCAACATCACAGAGTATACTTACACAAACCTAGATGGTACAGCCTACCTCAAACCTAGGCTACAAACCTGTACAGCATGTTACCGTACCGAATACTGTAGGCAATGGTAACACAATAATATTTGTGTATCTAAACATGTCTAAACGTAGAAAAGGTTCAGTAAAAATGTGACACCTTTTCTACGTTTAGATAATCTTATGGGACCACTATCATATATGCGATCCATTGTTGATAGAAACGTTATGCAGCGCATTACTATATAAGCAGTTTCCGCCCTGCTTAAGATATAGAAAGGGGCAAAGAGCATCACTCCTATCCTAACACTAAGAGAAATGCATTAAATCTACAAAATAATAACTTTCTTAAGTGTGTCAGCAAGCTGAGAACACAAAACAACCAAGTTAACCAAATGCTAAAGAGGGACAGGTCCCTCCAAGGAAAGACAGTATCCATTAACTGCCTCCCGTCCGGCCAAGCAGAGGAGATAGAGGGGACCACCATGCAAACAGATGAGAAAACAAACCAGCTAAACCTTTAATGAATTTTTAAAGGCCATATGTGGGGTAGTGTAGCATTTTGGAATAGCTTAGCCCCATGACACAAGGGAATTTTGCATTTACTCCCAAGCGCTTCTCCATGGGCCTCTACTAACAGCTCATAAGGAAGATTAGAGGCAGGGCAGGAGACCACAGAGAGCCCCCTACAGGTAAGCAGAGCCCCCTACAGATAGGCAGCTTCAGGGGGACCCACATCTAAGTCCACACATCCACAAACACACATGAACCCACGTCTCAACAAGTCACCGTCAACTGCTGACACCAAATGAGTAAGAGAAAAACCTTGAATGTAACCAGAGAAAAAAGAAATTATAATTAGAGGAACAAAGGTAAAAATTGTAGCGGACTTCTCATCAGAAATGATGCAAGCTAGAAGACAGTACAGCGCCATCCTTAAAGAGCTAAAAGAAAAAACTATAAATGCAGAATTTTATACCCAGTGATAATGTCCTTTTTTTTTTTTTTTTCAAGAAAAAAGGAAATATAAGCAAGGAAGATTTTTTTTTTTTTGAGACAGAGTCTCTGTCGCTCAGGCTGGAGTGCAGTGGCGAGACCTCAGCTCACTGCAAGCTCTGCCTCCCGGGTTCACGCCATTCTCCTGCCTCAGCCTCCCGAGTAGCTGGGACTAAAGGTGCCCGCCACCTCGCCCGGCTAATTTTTTGTATTTTTAGTAGAGATGGGATTTCACCATGTTAGCCAGGGTGGTCTTGATCTCCTGACCTCGTGATCCGCCCGCCTCAGCTTCCCAAAGTGCTGGGATTACAGGCGTGAGCCATCGCGCCCGGCCCTAGGAAGATGTTTTTGTATGAAAAGACATACTGTCAGGAATTTATTTTAAAATTCTCCAAAAATATTAGAAAACAGTTTTTTAAAAATTGGTAAAATATTGGTAATTGTTGAAGCCAGATGATGAATACATGATGGGGATTCATTATAGTGTTTCCTCTACTCTTGTGTATAAAATCCTTCTATAATTAAAAAAAAAAAATCTCTCTAGGTGCAGTGGCTCACACCTGTAATCCCAGCACTATGGGAGACCAAGACAGGTGGATCACTTGAGCTCAGGAGTTAGAGACCAGCCTGGGCAAGATAGCAAGACCCCATCTCTACAAAAAAGAAAAAAGGAATAAAAAAGCTTCTAAGAGAAAAGATGGGGAAAACTGATGCATTATAGAAAATTTAGGTCAGGCATGGTGCATTATGCCTGTAATCCCAGCACTTTGGGAGGCCAAGGCAGGAGGATCGCTTGAGGCCAGAAGTTTGAGACCAGAATGGTTAACATGGTGAGTCCTCATCTCCACAAAAAAGTAAAAAAATAGACAGATGTGGTGGCACATGCCTGTAGTCTCGTTTAGGAAGCTGAGACAGGAAGATTGCTTGAGCCAGGAGTTCAAGGTTGTAGTAGGCTAAGATCATGTCACCGCACTCCAGTCTGAGTGACAGAGCAAGACTCTGTCTCAAAAAAAAGAAAAAAGAAAAGGAAAGAAGGAAGGAAGGAAGGAAGGAAGGAAGGAAGGAGGGAAGGAGGGAAGGGGAAGGAAGGAAGGAAGGAAGGAAGGAAGGAAGGAAGAAGGAGGGAAGGGGAAGGAAGGAAGGAAGGAAGGAAGGAAGGAAGGAAGGAAGGAAGGAAGGAACGAGGGAAGGAGAAAAAAAGAAAATTTGAAAGTCAGAGAAAATGTTTTTGACAAGCTGAGACAATTCTTTATATTATCTTATTCTTTCTAAGATACATATGCATCCATTTGTTTTTATAAAATTAAGAATATGAAGTGTCATACAGTCATTTAAAATTTTCACTTAGTAATAGAGCATGTTTCTTATCCCCATATCCTGAAGAATCCTCTATAACATCGTTTTCCATGGCTAAATTGTGGTCCATCTTAGGCTGAACTATAGTTTATTTAAATTATGCAATTCCAGAAGTTTTCAACTAATCATTAATTGGTATTAATGGGTTAATCATCAATTTATTGGTTTTAAGAATTTCTGACCAGTGGGTCACCCCTATAATCCCAGCACTTTGGGAGGCCAAGGCGGGAGGATTGCTTCAGTCTAGGAGTTCCAGACCAGCCTGGGCAACAATGTGAGACCCCATCCCAAGAACAAAAAAAAAATTTTGTTGATAATTAGCCAGGTATAGTGGCACATGTCTGTAGTCTCAGCTACTCAGGAGGATGAAGTGGGAAGATGGCTTGAGCTTGAGAGTGGAGGCTGTAGTAAGCCATGATCGTGCCACTGCACCACTGTGCTCTAGCCTGGGTGATGGAGCAAGACCATCTCAAAAAAAAAAAAAAGAATTTCTGGAATTTTATCAGTTAATCAATCAATATGTACAAGACATTGCTGATTGCTGCAATGAAAAATAAAGAAATATCAGTTTATTATTTACTTCCTATATTTGCTATGTTTAAGAGAGCAAATCTTTTATGTTATAAGAAATTGATTTCTTTACAGCATGGAGATACATTTTCAGGGAAAATAAAAGAAAACAGGAGATAATAACATACCCAGAGAGGTTTCTAATTCCTCTGGAGACAGGATCCCACAAAATAATTTCATTTTTTTTTGAAGTTAATTCTGAGAATATGGGTCATACCCTATACATACATGATTAATGCAAACATAAAAGGTAAGTAAAGTCTCATAGAAAGTTTTAAATTTTTTACATTTTTTACTTCTCTAGTAAAGTCCAATAGTAAATAATTGACAGCAATCTACCATCAATTTGCATGCAGAGCATTCAGCTATAAACTCTTTAAAAGTTGCACTTCTTGTTCTGTAAAAATAGGATGAAAGGAACAGAAAAAATTCACCAGTATTAGCATCTACATGCATGTCCAGAGTCAGCTTAAACATTCATGGGCCTGAAGGATCTTTTCCCAGTTCAGGAACACATCCATTATTTCATAAACTCCAGGAGGCAAATGATCCAAAATAAATCTTTTTGCCATCTATAAATATAATTTTAAATATTGACAAGCTCCAGAGACTTTGGTTGAATTTGCCTCAAAGATAAATGTATTATTCTTTTCCTGTGAAAAATCAATCAGAAATCTTCGGAGATTTAACTTTTGGTTTCTTAATTACCCACTGACTCAGATATTAAATATTTGGCATCTAAATTGCTGGAAAGCAGGCCAGGCATGATGGCTCATGCCTGTAATCCCAGCACTATGAGAGGCCGAGGCAGGTGGATCACTTGAGGTCAGGAGTTCGAGACCAGCCTGGCCAACATGGTGAAACCCCCTCTCTACTAAAAATACAAGAAATTAGCCGGGTGTGATTGCAGGCGCTTGTAATCCCAGCTACTTGGGAGGCTGAGGCACAAGAATCCTTTGAACCCGGGAAGCGGAGGTTGCAGTGAGCCAAGATGGTGCCACTACACTCCTGCCCAAGTGACAGAGTGAGACTTTGTCTCAAAAAAAAAAAAGAAAGAAAGAAAAGAAATTCAGAAATTGCTGGAAAGCTTAAGTGAGCTCAAAAACATTTCCTTTAATTCAAGCAACAAAGGAAGATTTACTTTCCTGGAGATTTGGGCTGTAACAGTGTTTATTCCAGTTTATACTGTCATTGTTGGATAGAAGTGCAATGAAGCAATCTTTAGCAAATCTTGCCACAAACAACGCATCAGGAACATTCTAACTGTTTATTCCATAAACCCTTAGAGACACTGGAGTTGTTCAAGAAGTTTTTTTAAAAACTTCAAAAAATGTTTATTTTCAGTATATGGAAGCTACAAATAACAGTCACATTCCTTTTGCTCATTCTTGCCCAAAGGTCTCCCAGTTTTCACCCTGTAATTTAACCTTGCTTTCCATCCTGAAAGCTTGTAAGTTGACTTGTAAATGCCTTAATGTAAAACTAAGTTGTTTATTTAATTATAGCTATATGCAGCTCTATAGAGCTCCAAGTATACCCTTGGAAAGCAATTTAAAAGTTAAAAGTAGAGAGATCATTGATACAGTAACAAGAATTGCCATTCTATTTAGTAAAATAAAAATAAAAGCAGTGCAATGGCATAAATGACAGTGATGAATTCTGTTGTTGCCTTTAACAAGGGTATTAAGGATAGCCACCTTTGATTCGAGATTATTCTTCTTTTCTTTCGCTTCCTATCCTGTAACTAAGTATTTATGTCAAGGCTGGTGGTTTGATAAGACACTAGATAGATAGACTGACTCTGTGGCCATGTCTTTGCATAGCACCTATTAAGGCTATTTGTAATTTTAGGCTTACTAAATAGTTCTAGATGATGACTGAAGAAGATGATGCATGTTTGGCCACTGTACCCCATAGTGCACATTTGATCACTGTTTTAGTTTTGAAAACAGAAATTCTGATTTAGGTCTGGCGCAGAGACTCACACTTGTAATTGCAACACTTTGGGAGGCCATGGCAGGTGGTTCTCTTGAGTCCTGGGGTTTGAGACCAGCCTGGACATAATGGTGAAACTCCATCTCTACAAAAAATATAGGTGCCCATGGCTCCAGCTACTGGAGACTGTGGCGGGGGCGGGGGTGCTGAGGTGGGAGGGTCACTTGAGCCTGAAAGGTGAAGGTTGCAGTGAGCCAAGACTGTACCACTGCACTCCAGCCTGGGTGACAGAGGGAGACCCTGTCTCAAAAAAAAAAAAAAGAAAAGGAAAAAGAAAGGAAGATAAAAGAACAAAAGAAAGGAAAAAGAAGAAGAAGGAGAAAGAGGAGGGAGGGAAGGAAGGAAGGAAGGAAGGAAGGAAGGAAGGAGGGAGGGAGGGAGGGAGGGAAGGAAGGAAGGAAGGAAGGAAGGAAGGAAGGAAGGAAGGAAAGAAGGAATTCTGAGTTGTGTTCATGGTGAAATTTTTTTACTTTTAAACTAAAATCTTGTTTGGAACATAAAAGGGTGGTTGTGGCGGGGCGTGGTGGCTCACGCCTGTAATCCCAGCACTTTGGGAGGCTGAGGCAGGCAGATCACCTGAGGTCAGGAGTTTGAGATCAGCCTGGCCAACATAGTGAAACCCCGTCACTACTAAAAATACAAAATTAGCCGGGCATGGTGGCACGTGCCTGTAGTCCCAGCTACTCAGGAGGCTGAAGCAGGAGAATCACTTGAACCCAGGAGATGGAGGTTGTGGTGAGCCGAGACTGCGCCACTGGAGGTAGGGAGGGAGGGAGGAAGGGAGGGAGGGAGGAGGGTGGAAGGAAGGAAGGAAGGAAGGGAGGGCAACAGAGTGAATCTTTGTCACACACACAAAAAAATGGTCATTATACTGATTTTTTTCAGGAATAGTACTAAAGTTTGGACAACCTTAGCAGGGCTGAACATCTTTGCATTTTAGAACCATGTGATTCTCTAGAGGGTAAAGGGATAAAAAATGGTTGATTGGCAAAATAATTCAATCTCTGCTTCTCTCTTATTGACAGACAATATAACCAACCTTTAACCCTCAAGGAATTCAACCCCAATCCCACAGAATTTGAAGCCCTGCTCCATGGTTAAACAGCATCTGCATTTTCTCAGAATGCTTGCTGAAAGCTCAATCCTGTTATATTGGTCAGTGTCTCCTTCACACTTCCTTTGCAAACTTAATCATCTTTACCTTCTCTGCTGGTAACCCAATGTTCCTCTGTGTGCCCCTAGAGCCAGTTACTATTGTGTTCCCCAGTCCACGAAACTTATCCAGGCATGGAGTAGTCTTTGAAATCAAAGGCACGCCATGCTCAGACCTGCTGTAAACACTGCATGAGTTTCTGATCCAAACGTTTGATCTGCCATTTGTTCTCCAGTCCCTTCTCTCCCAGGATCCTGGCCCAGATGGCACTTTTTGTTGGTGGTATGCCCTACTCCTGTCACAGAACAACAAACGTTTTAATTTCTAAATATGGGAGAAATGTTTCAGAACTGATGGTGTTTCTCTAAGTAAGGTAATACATTTCTCAACCTATTTCAAAGATATGGATATCTGGTACTATCACTTTGACCATTCTTCAAGATTGTATATTTTGATTAAACTATAAAAATTTTAGCAATTGGCCAGGCGCAGTGGCTCACACCTGTAATCCCAGCACTTTGGGAGGCTGAGGCGGGTGGATCACGTGGTCAGGAGTTCAAGATCAGCCTGGCCAACATGGTGAAACCCCGTCTCTACTAAAAATACAAAAATTATCTGGGCTTTGTGGTGCATGCCTGTAATCCCAGCTACGCAGGAAGCTGAGGCAGGAGAATTGCTTGAACCAGGACCCAGGAGGCGGAGGTAGCAGTGAGTGAGATCGTGCCACTGCACTCCAGCCTGGGCTACAGAGTGAGATTCTGTCTCAAAAAAAAAAAAAAGAAAAAAAATTAGCAATTCATTTATTCATGTTTTAAAGACTCCATGCGGCAGGGCGTGGTGGTTTATGCCTATAATCCCAGCACTTTGGGAGGCTGAGGTGGACGGATCACAAGGTTAGAGTTTGAGACCAGCCTGGACAACATGGTGAAACCCAGTCTCTACTAAAGCTACAAAAATAGCCGGGCGTGTTGGCGCATGCCTGTAGTCCCAGCCACTCAGGAGGCTGAGGCAGAAGAATTGCTTGAATCTGGGAGGCAGAGGTTGCAGTGAGCCGAGATCATGCCACTGCACTCCAGCCTGGGTGACAGAGCAAGACTCTGTCTCAAAGAATAAAAAAAAAAAAAAGATGCCATTCACTTACAAAAACACAATGCTCATTATCTGTAGAATATTTCATATAGTTTAGGCAAGATACTTTTACATGTACCACAAAGGGAATACAAAAAGGTTAACAGACGGGGTATATTTGCATTAGTATCTTACTCATAGAAGTGAGGAGGTGAAACCTTTTTTCTTAGGAAGTTACTTAGCAAAGAACACAAATAGGTTAGAAATTTGAATAATGAGAATCAAATAGCAGACTAGAAGCCAATTTTCATTTAGGTGCCCCCATGCAATCTCCTTACATGGACTCTATGCTGTACCAGAGAGACGGAGAAACAGAGAGGAGGATCTAAACAAGTCACATGTGAAATTTATTGAGGAGGATGCCTGATTTTTAAAAAAATAAATTAGTAGTTTAGAAGCCTAGTAGAAAAATGCTGTGAACCTACATAAACAACACAATATGTAACATTTCCAATTAAAATTCTAAAACAAAAAATGCATATAATCTGCTATTGTAAGAGACTGTGAAAGGCACCAGAAGGAAAACAAAGATGAGTCTCTTTATTTAAAGAGATAAGACAATTCCTCTGTCTTATCTTATTCCTCTGCCTAGGAATTCAGTAACTTCCTCTACAAGGTTCGAGACCCCCTGATTAGGACCCCAGGGGTCCTTTTTTTTTTTTCTGAGACAGTCTCACTCTCGTCGCCCAGGCTGGAGTGCAGTGGTGCAATCTCGGCTCACCGTGACCTCTACCTCCCAGGTTCAAGCCATTCTTCTGCCTCAGACTCCAGAGTAGCTGGGACTACAGGTGTGAGCCATCACGCCCAGCTAGTTTTTGGATTTTTAGTAGTGGCGTGGTTTCACCATGTTGGCCAGGCTGGTCTCAAACTCCTGATCTCAGGTGATCTGTCCGCCTTGGCTTCCTAAAGTGCTAGGATTACAGGTGTGAGTCACTGTGCCCAAATGTGATTTTACTCATCCCCCCCCCCTTTTTTTTTTAGATGGCGTTTCACTCTGTCACCAGGCTAGAGTGTGGTGACACGATCTCAGCTCACTGCAACCTACAACTCCCTGGTTCAAGCGATTCTCCTGCCTCAGCCTCCTGAGTAGCTGGGATTACAGGCATGCAACACCACACCCAGCTAATTTTTGTATTTTTAGTAAAGACGGGATTTCACCGTGTTGGCCAGGATGATCTCGATCTTCTGACCTCATGATCTTCCCACCTTGGCCTCCCAAAGAGCTGGGATCACAGGAGTGAGCCACCGCGCCCAGCCGATTTTACTTTTTTTAAATTTTTGCACATGATGTTCCATGGCTTGTCCACCCAGTTATGTGTTCCTCGTGCTTCAAAACCTGACTCAGTGATCTGTTCTTCTGTAAGAGAATTTTCAGGAGTTATCTTCCATTGGCACTGCAAATGAGACTTCAGCAAGCCATGCACTCTTATGCCAACAATGCTTCTCCATTTGAAATGCAGTTTCTGGCTTGTTTCCAAGTCCTGGTAGGGACTGAATGCCAGACATAGGCATCAAGTAACCTGAGCTGCTTATCATGAACTGGGTTTTGATCATAAAAGGTGGTCATTACATTGATATTTTCAGGAATAATACTAAAGTATTAAAAGGTGCTAGCCTACAGGATTCAGTATAATGTATTGAAAGTATAAAGTGTCTGATCCACCAAGTCATAAAACTGTGCACTGTAAGTTATGAACAGCATAATACAGAGGCGCCAGAGCATGCTGGGAAGGCACAAGCAGGAAGCTCGAATTTTCACAGTGCCTGCTCCAGTGTTTCACTGTCTCTCCCTCAATCTACCTGTGCTGTCCTAGGGAGCTCCCTGTGGCCAGCTAAGGGAGGAGGAAAATACCTGGGTCTGGTAGCAGATGGATCTGCATGGTATGTCTTCTTCCGGGCTGTCCCTGAAAGATAGTGGTTAATGTAAGTCCTCCCCAAGGCAGAACTTTGAGAGGTATATCTGGTTGTCTACCTCATGAGAAAGGCAAAATGGTTGATCTACACTAACTCATGGGCAGAGACTAACAGTGTTGGCTGGATGGTCATGGAGTTGACAAAAACAAAATTGAAAAGTTGATGACAAGAGTGAGTGGGGAAGAGATTTGTAGATGAATTATTCGAATGGACCAAGTATGAAAATATTCATTAGAAAGATGACTTTTGGGGAGGCTCTCAACAATCAGGTGGGTAAAATGACTGATTCAGCATCCTTAAGCCTCTTTCCTCAGCCTCCTCAGTGTTTGCTCAATGGGGCATGTAAAAGGGGGCCATGGTAGCAGGGATGAAGGGTGCACCTAGCTACCACACCTGCTGAGTGCCCAACCTGCCAACAGTAGAGGCCAACACTGAACCCCTGACATGATACAATTTCTCAGGGGCCCAGTCAGCTGGAGTCAGGTAAGTTACAGTGGACTCTTCCTCCGTCATAGAAAGTGTGTCAATTTGTCCTCACATATTTGACTTATTTTCTGGGGGACAGACTTGTCTTCTCTGCCTAAAGTGCTTTCCTTACATGGAGTTGCAGAAAGCTTTACTTTTGCCATTGGTGTCCTACACAAGTTCCCCATCCAGGGGAATTTTTTTTTTTTTTTTTTTGAGACAGAGTCTCGCTCTGTCACCAGGCTGGAATGCAGTGGCGCAATCTTGGCTCACTGCAACTTCTGCCTCCCGGATTCCAAGCAATTCTCCTGCCTCAGCCTCCCAAGTAGCTGGGATTACAGGCATGCGCCCCAAGGCCCAGCTAATTTTTGTATTTTTAGTAGAGACGGGGTTCCACCATGTTGGCCAGGATGGTGTCGATCTCCTGACCTCGTGATGCGCCCGTCTCGGCCTCCCAAAGTGCTGGGATTACAGGCGTGAGTCACCATGCCTGGCCTCAGGGGAAATATTTTAAGGCAAAAGAAGAATGGCAATGAGCTCATATCCATGTCCTTCATTGATCTTCTCCTGGTTTCATGTAAAGTTAGAATAGCCTTCTAAAATACCAGCTACGGTACCAGTTGGGGGACTACATACTGGAAATTGGGGTGCTATCCTACAGGATGCAGTACATGTCTTAAGCCAGTTTCCACTATGTGGTCCTGTCTCCTACAGAGCTAGAATGCATGGGTCCAGAAACCAGGGCAAGAAGGTAGAAGTACTCCTTCTCACTATTATTATCTAGTGAATTTTCTCATCTTGTTCCCACAACTCAAAGAAATGTTGTTTACTCTCAATGTGACTTTGAGCTTAGTGGGTTTAGATGTCTTCATGCCCAAAAGAAGCATGCTTCTACCAGGAAACACAGTCACTATTCTGATGAATCCTGAGGCTGCCCTCTTGCCTTCTTGAAATTCTCATGGCTATAAATTAACAGACAGAGGAAAAAGGTCGTTCTACTGGTCAGGGTGATTGATCTGAATTACCAGGAGGAAACTAGATTGCTGCTGCATAATGGAAGCATGAAGCACTCTGTTTGAAACGCAGGGATTCACTAGGGCACCTCTTAGTAGATGTGCACAATAACTGATGGTCAATGGAAAACTACAGCAACTCAAACTGGAATCCAAAGACTCAGATCCCATAGGAATGAAGGTTTGGGTCACCTCACCAGGTAAAGCACTCTTAACTCAGCTGCTATAACAGAGTACTATAAACTGGGTATCTTATAAACAATGGAAATTTATTTCTCATAGTTTTGGAGTCTGGAAGTCTGAAATCAGGTGAGGACCCTCTTTCAGATAGACTTCCAATTCTTATTGTATCGTCAGGTGGCAGAAAACAGAGAGCTGAAGTAAGCTCTCTCATCGCTCACAAAGGCACTAATCCCATTGAGGAAGGTCCACCCTCATGACTCATCTAATTTTAATTATTTCCCAAAGAGCCCACTGAATACCATAGCATTTGGGGTAGAGTTTCAACCTATGAATTTGAGGGGGGACACAAACATTCAGTCCATAGCACCAGACAGCATGTGAGCACAGAACGAGGGAAACAGCTGTGGGACAAAGACAGCCATCATTACCAGTTAAGCCCTGTGACGAGCTATAGAGGTAGACAAGGTAGCAGCTATATTTTATATTAATAGGTTGTCCCCCACACCCTCATTACTTTATATGAAGAACACTGGTGATTCTTGACATTTTAATTTTCAGCTGGGAGTATGACGAGATTGATGATATCAATGTCAGTGATGTGGAAACTGATAGGATTTTGTATGTTTCCTGTATTGGAACACAAACTTTTAGCTATTAAAGGACAGGAGTGGATAGAGAGAAGCAAGAGGAATGGGTCATGGTGGATATCTTCTGTTTTCTCCTACAGACTCACTCTCCACCCTCCTTAACGTCTGTTCTCTGCACCCCAAAGGCTGAACTCTAAAGGATACATCAATCAGCAACCTACTTCTGCTCAAGTTCAGCCAATGAAGAACACCTTTAAGCAATGAGGAGATGAGAGGACAGTAGAGTGAGGATGGGGTGTTTATTCCCTCCACCCACCTCCCTCGTTGCAAAGCCCCCAGGTCCCTGCCTGTAACCCTCCTCCTAAATTTAGCTCTGGCCAGGGACCCTCTCCAGCCAGCACTCTCTCTCTCTGGGTTCTGGTAACTGCTTCCCCCAATCCACCATTTTAACGATGCCTTGCTAGCCCCTAGATCCTACACTATCCCTTGTAAGTTCCCTACACCCTGTCCTGTGAATAATCTCTTTATTACATTCTCTTTAACTTATCCTATGGCTGTGCCATCTGTTTGCTGCTGGGATACTGATTGACAGTATCCTTCACCCCGACTAAAACATGAGTTCCTTGAAGGCAGGGTCCAGGTCTTATTTATAAATCTTTGAATTCTCCAGAGCTTCATTAATGCCTGGTATGTAATGAGTGCTCATTAAACATTTGTCGAGTGAATAAATTAGTAAATGGTAAAATATAAATATCTGTCATACAGGACAAACTATAAGTAGCATAAGAACAAGTCACCACACACAAGGAAAGATAAGCGGGGCTGAAATCCAGTCTGCACAGAGCTGGCACAGAGCTACCTTAACCCAGACCCAGAGCAAGGGCTACCTTTTTGTAATTGATCTAATCAGCAGGGTTCCTTTTTGTAATATGCACAAAGAAGTGGTATATTCTAGCAGATGGTCTTGCATAACAAAAAGATATGACCTAAGTACTTTAGGCAGCAAGATTTAAAAGAGAAAGTTCGTATTAGCTTGGAGATGGTAAAGACTTCAGCTAGTAGAGGTCTTCTGATTACACTTATCATGAGATAAACGCATTGCTATTCAGTTGTTTACTTACATCATCTTTACCATTTTTTAATTTTCTATAAGGATGTGGCAGGGTATTTTTAGCCAAGCCTACATAACCTCAGACAGATCACAATAGGATTATTTTCAACCCTGATCCAATTCATTGAGGGCTAACTTAGTCTACACAAGCAGTAATGGGAGATGCTTCCAAATTCTTAGTACATGACTCAGCTGTGTAAACAAGTGGTGGCAAATGAAGCTGACCAAATTTTTCAGGTGTTCTGGTTTGGTCGCCTGAAGTGTACAAGGATTCATACAAAGCTTGAGCCCCTTCTATTTAAAATAATAATAATAAAAAGTCCAAGACCAGTAAATATTTTTCCAGGTTGCTAAACCAAGATCTAAATACTCTGAGATAAACAATTACATAAATAGCAATGTCATGTATGCTTCAATCCCATCTGTTAACCTTAAAAACCAGTGTAGATAAATAATGCCAAAAGCTTAAGTAAAAATTGCTGTCAATAAGACAAGTCGAGGATTAACTCCACTAAAATACTTTTCTTTATTTGGGAAATCCAGTTTCATTTCAATTACTTATAGGAAATGCTGAATCTGATTTTTTTTCAATGATAATTTAAAACAAAATCTTTGTGATAGACTAAAATGCTCTGGTATCAGCATTTGTGAGACTCTCGGGTACTTAGTAAAAATTACAGGGTTTGGTGTTTAGTGAAAGGAGAATTAGTGAGCCTTCACATTCATAAAGAAGAGTTTATTTTAAGATTTCCATGGCAAAAGTGGATTACTCAATAGAGAACTCACACACTTTAATGATTATATCTGACCAGGCCTTTTAGCAACAAATAAGGCAGCTTTTCTTACTGTGCTTGGCTGGGTTAATTTAAACCACACCTGTTTAGAAGAGTGCCTAGAGAATTTCTGCAAGTTTTGACCCGCATCTCCTCATTTAGAGCTAATAAAAGTGTTTCTTTTTTTTTTTTTTTTTTGAGATGGAGTCTCGCTTTGTCGCCCAGGCTGGAGTGCGATGGCCAGATCTCGGCTCACTGCAAGCTCCGTCTCCCAGGTTCACCCCATTCTCCTACCTCAGCCTCCCGAGTAGCTGGGACTATAGGCACCGCCACCTCGCCCGGCTACTTTTTTTGTATTTTTTAGTAGAGACGGGGTTTCAACGTGTTAGCCAGGATGGTCTCGATCTCCTGACCTCGTGATCTGCCTGCCTCGGCCTCCCAAAGTGCTGGGATTACAGGCTTGAGCCACTGCGCCCGGCCAAGAGTGTTTCTATATCATATTTATGTCTGGGGTTTCAGAACCCTCTAATGGGGATCAAAGCATATTTGCCATTTTGTGGGTCACTTCCTGGAGAAAATGTCTCCTTTTACCTTCTCTCTGATACTCAACCTTTTTTCCCCTTGCATAATGGAAAGAACATTGTTTTGAGTCAGGCTGTTTTGGATTCAGATTCCAATATTTCCACTTTTTTAAACTGTGCAAACTCTGAGGTCCTGTTTCCCCATTTATAAAATGGGCTAATAATAACTTTTACGGGACTGCTATCAGGTATATCAAAAATGCATACAAAGTGTCTATTTTAGTACCAGGCATTTAGTAAGTAGTAGTAACAACAGTAGTCATCAATATCCTTGCCATTATTATTATAATTACTCCTATCAGGACTTCTAAGATACCAATTTGATTTCAAGAACCTGCAGTGGTTAGGAAGTTAAATTATTCAAAGTTATTCAGGAAGGCAGGGTGAATCACTAGTGACTCAGTAGTATTTTATTCAATGATATGTAGACTAGTGATGGTAAGAGAGGCTTTCTGAAGCCATTTTACTATATAAAACATATGTATAATTAAACAGGATTCTTTCCCAACTACAGGCAGAGAACTGCTACAGATCAGAATTTAAATGAGGCCTGTGAAACCTAAATCACCCTCAGAGCACTGCAGAAATGAGATTTTCATTTGTGAATGTTGATCCAGGTCTTAACATACTCTATGAGCAGCGGACAGCTTTCAACATTGCTTAAAAAATAAAATCTCCAGAAAACGAATTTTTGCCACTTTGGTTGCTGTCATTGTTGCCATTATTCGTTTAAATATCATTTATATATTTTCCGTCACATAAACAAAATGTCCAAATCACTTGAAACAGCTATATCCACGCACATCTTGGGTAAACATTGCAATAACAGAGATGGTTTAAGAGGCCTGTCCTATAAAGCCGTAAATCCCAACATTCCAGCCATATTATAATATCTGTGTTGGAATGAAGTCACATGAAGAATTAGAAAAGCTTTCACACAGTGATTAATACATTGCATTTTCTAACATTTCCTACCTTTCTTCTTCCCATGACTTTCTGAAACTGTTATCTAACAGCAAATAATTTGCCCCATTCTTTCAAGATGTAAAATGCCATGTTTCTTTATTTGAATGATTTGATCTAAGAAAAGTGGCTTGGAAAAGCATTAGTAGTGTCAGGTTTTATAACAAACCATGTGGGTGGAAGGTTTTGTTGGGTTGGATTTTTTTTTTTTTTTTTTTTTTTTTTTTTTTTGGCTGACAGCAAACAAGTCTATCTGAAAACATACTAAGCTCCAGCAGGTGCCCAGAGCTAATTTGGTTTGGAACTATTTTTAAAAACCACCAGCTAAGTTTTATAACAAGTCATACCAAATGGCTATATTGTTTTTCTCTTTTCCTGCAATCCAAGAGCCAGTTTTTCAAACGTGACTCCAAACCTGAGGCCACAAATTATCCCCGTACTAAGCAGATCTAAAATGCCCAGATTTTAGATTCTTAAGCCTTCTCATCGATCCCTAGAAACAAAACATTTAGAGCTTTACACTTAAGTTTCCACCGAACACATTCCTTCATGAGTTCTCTGCATTTCCTATCAATAGTTTTCATTTAAATCTAGTGAGTTTGAGCTCTTGCCGGCAAAGATGATGTGAAATGCTTCCTAGCAGCCAGATGCAGCTGAATTTGTGGATTCAGCTGCCTGCTGATGGCATGTGTTTTGGCTTCAGGCTATCACGATGGATGTTTACTGTCCCTATGGAATCTCATGGCAGTCCTGTCAATTGGCATTCTTCTCCTAACAATCCTGGATTAAACACCCGCTTAGGTGTGGTGTCTGCAAAACCTTCAGCTTTGAATCTCTCTGAGATATCCATTTAGCCTGGACTTTCCTTTCTCAAATACAGAAGTGTTGTTTGGATTAAGATATAAATATTGAATTTTAAAGTTTGCTTTTTTGTTTTATCTCTGTACATACAAGTAGAGAAATCACTCATGTACTGCCTAGAGTCAAAGTATATATTTGTTTTAGGCGAGGTGCAGTGGCTCACACCTGTAATTCCAGCACTGTGGGAGGCCAAAGTAGATGGATCACTTGAGCTCAGGAGTTCAAGACCGGCCTGGGCTACAGAGTGAAACCCCATCACTACAAAACTACAAAAAAAAAAAAAAATTAGCCATATGTTGGTGGCCTGTAGCCCTAGCTACTTGGGAGGCAGAGGCTGCAGTGAGCTGAGATCACACCACTGCACTCTGGGTGACAACGACCCCCATCTCAGAAAAAAGAATATGTATATGTATATAAATTATACACACAAATATATATAATTTGTTCTACTATTGAGGCAGCAGATGTCATACAAAGAACAAGAGTTTTGGAATCAGCCTGACCTGGATTTGAATTCCAGCCAGGTCAGTTGGCAGTGTGTAATCTTGGGTAAGTTACTTAACCTCTCTGAGAAAAATGAGGATAATAATGTCCACTTCACGGGATTCTTGTGAAAAGTGAATGTGATTACATATGTAACATGAAGTCAGGTTCATAACAAACCTCAATAAATTCTAGTTTCTTTCCGATTGCGTTTCTTTAACAACGAATCACCCCAACTCTACTTTTTGTTCCTTGTACCCTAGGGAGCTCGTCAGTTGATGGCACACCAAATATATCCTTCCATTCGACTCTCACAGCAGCCCTGTAACTTGATAGTGGCAGTGATTATTAACCCCCTTTTTCAAATTAGGAAACTGAGGTGCAAACAGGTGAAGTAACTTTTCCAAAGCCAACAAAAAATAAGTAGAGAGCCCAGAGTAGAGCCTGGATTATTGAATCCTAAATCTAGTTCTTTCTCTCCAATTTCATCATTTGCCATTTGACTTTGTTCAATGCCACGCTGAATTATTTAAGTGAAAACCTTCTCTAGGTAGTCTCCGTTCTTGGCAGACTTAGTAAACAAGATTCTGAGCATACAACGGGGAGAATCATAAGACATCAGAGCCACGTCCACTCTGGCCCAGTGTCTGGTCCTCACAGTGCAGCCAAGAATCACACTGTGGGTGGACACGGTTGCCTTCCGTGCTGTTAACTTCAAAAGGCTAGGGTATTAGGGCCAGAGAGCGCCATGAAGGGGAAGTGGTGGCCTAAAGCCAAGGTCAAGAAGTGATGAGTTCAATTTTGACATTTTGAGGTTGAAGAAACAATAGGATGGCTCACTTGTTCTCTTGCCCACTCCGCCCTCATTCAAAGAGTTTGCTCCGGAACATGCAGCCTTCTCAGCTGCCCTGGGAGGCACAGAGTGGATGTGCTTTCAGGCTTGTACCCCAGACTCCTGAAACTTAATTCCCATCTATGTGGTCTCAGAAAAGCTGCTTTGTGCTGTTGTAAATGCTTGTGGGGTTTTTTTCTTTAACTCATCCTTGGGATTTTCTTGTTTCACTTGACTCTCACAATCATTCTGAGCTGCAGACAAAACTGGGGTTTTTATAAGGAGTTTGAGATTCAGACATGCTAACTGCTAGGAGGTAACAACAGAAATGGGGACCCAGGCCATTGACTTCCTCACCCTGAATTCTTTGTCCCACCTGGTGGCCTCCTGTGGTAGCCATGTGAACTCAGTCACTCTCCTTGTGGCCTTCTGCTATGAGACATAAAGGGAATTTGGTAAACATTCATTGCATGATGAATACAATGCAACAAAGGGCACTACAACAAAGGGATAATGAGGAGCCACATGTTCCCGTTTTCTACTTGTTCTCCCTCTCCTTTATTGTGAATGAAACTCCCAGGAAATTCAGCTGAAATAGTCAACTCATTTTTGTCCTGTTGTGCCAGTTTGTCACGTTGCCACAAGCCAAAGTAGTAACTGATCCAGGTCAAAGCACCCAGAATACTCCTGAGAAAGATTCTAGATGGGAGAAGGCCTCAAGAAACAGTCTGAGAGAACAAAGTGAAAGCCACAAAAATAATGTAGCCCATCTGTGCTTGGTAGGCACTCCCAGTTTCTAGTATCTGTGCTGCTGACCTGTGAGAATTTGTAAATGTGATTTTAAAGCATGACTGTAATGAAATCATTTGCTCAGTTCAGTTAGAAGTCAGATTCATCATGCCTAAAATGTTGGAACATGAAAGCATTAAAGAAAGCAAAATTATGGGAGTCCTGGGAAAGCAAAAGAGAGAGAAAAATGGAGAAACAGAGGGGAAATTGACTCCAGGAATACTCCAATGATGACAAAAATACCACATGTTTTAGTTATTAATAATATGTCTGTCCAAACTCAATCAACAGAAACCCCTCAACTCAAATACAGTTCTCCTTCCTTAAGATTCCTTTGACTTGTTCACATTATTATTGTTTAAAACAGATTAATAAATCAGGTAGGCCAGGCTCTTCTTTTTCAAAACATTCTTAATGACTTAGAAGGTCAAGTAATAGGCTGGTTCTCCACAATTGCATTGTTGGTCACTCAAGCACTTGTTTATAAGGCTTCTTATTTCAATGTGGCAAGAAAGCCTTTCAAAACCAGACTTTCCTGTTATCTGTTCACATTTCTGCTCCAGATTTTGATCTAAATTCAGGAACACCAAGGAGCAAAACCTTTAATGGAACGTTAAAGACATCTACAAATGTTGGGGGAGAAGTATACGGAAGAGCTAGAGCTTTGGTTTGAGTCCTTGAAAATGTCCCTTGTCTTCCTAGTCTTAACTGAAGGAGATAGTAATCTTCGTATTCATCTCCATGAAGGGGTAAATATGGCGGATCAGGCCATTTGACATTGTTCTCTTAAACCTCAAATCAACATATTATGCATCCATGGAAATTAAAAAGTCTCTCATGCCCAAGACCTACAAGATGCAATAGAGAGGGCTAAAGCAAACAGGTGAACGACTAGAACATTACTCAGGGACACCAAGAAAAAACCAATATATGTGCTTTTTGTGTTTTTGTTGTTGTTGGCAAAGGGCAGGGGCACCAGTGGTCAGGAATCTGAGCTTGTGAGAGAGCTCAGAACATTGCTTCTCAACCAGTATTACCACCTCCAGGGGACATTTTCGGACATTTATGGGAGTTATTTTATTGTCTGGATGATTAGAGTATGCTAAAGACATCTAGTGGGTTCAAACCAGTGGTATCAGATGTCCTGAAATGAGAAGATTGGTGCCACACTCCAAAGAATTATCCACACCCTGTACAATTTGTCAAACGTCCTGCCCAGCATCCATGTAGATAAAAAATCTATCATTATCTAAATTTTATGTACATCTTAGATTTAAACTCAAATAATTTTTGCACTATTTTAATGTATACCAAATTCTGTGGGATTGTGAATATGGGGTAATTGAAGGAACATTTTGCACACTTTATTTCAAATTTTACCAAATTGTTCATTGATTTCAAAAATCACATTACCAACACAATACCACTGGCTGACTCTGAGACATCAGCAGGCCACCTCTGCACATGTAGCTGTCCCCGAACCATGATTTCTCACATAGGGGCACACACCTGAATCCCAATGTATTCTCTTGTATAGAAGTGCCACAGCATTTACATACTGAAATACACATTATTTTTTATTATACATTATCATCCTTTTGTTTCTTCTTTATATTACAGTTGAAGTTATAAATAGATTATACCACCTATAAAATACATTCCAGAATAGTAAAAAAATGTTGCAGATTCTTTTTATAAAAATAGATTTCTGATTTTCTAACTTCATCATTCCTTCCACATTTATTTCTTGGCATGTTGGAGTTGGGAAATTATCAGTGGATGCTAACAAGTGCAGGAAAATTTAAAGACAAATAGGATGTTTACATAATTGTGAAGCATCTCCTCACAAATTTTTTACTATTTGCAAAGAGAAAAATAGTAACTACAGTGGAGAAGCCTGGCAAACACCACCTCAACCAAACGATCAAGATTTAGAAGAATATTATATACATTACATATAAGTATATTCGTGCTTGTGGAGAGAGTGAGAAAAGCAAAATAAAAATGGAATTAAAGGTTGAAAGACCTGACATAGCAATTTTTAAATCATCATCTGACTATTATATGTGTAAGTCTTTTGGGAGTCCATGCTGTATAAATAGCTTTTTTTTCTTATTGTTATTCCCTAAACCATACAGTGTGAAAACTACTTACATAGCATTTACATTGTATTAGATCTTATAAGTAATCTAGAAATAATTTAAAGTATACAGAAGAATGTGAAAAGATTATATGCAAATACTACACCATTTTTAGATCAGGGACTTGAGCATTCGCAGGTTTTGGTATCCTCGGGGGCCCTGTAACCAATCTCCCTTAGACATTCAGGGATGACTGTACAGTAATATATGTTCACATCCACAGTTGCTTTAAAAAACTATGATTCTGATTCAATTTGTGCTGTTCTCTTTCTTTCAATATATGACCACTTCCCATTGTTACTATCTTAGATATTTCCAAGAGTCTGTCTACACGTATGAAATGGAAACTTCACAGTAATTATTTATACAGCATGAACTCCCAAAGACTTACACATATCACAATTTTTTCTCAATATTTTCAACCTGCGATCGGTTCAATCCACAGATGTAGAAACCGAAGATATGGAGGGCCAACTGTATATATCTTTTTTCTGGTTTGCAAAACTGTTCTTTTATGAATACAGGGAGAAATATGAACATGAGAGAATCTGACAGAATTTTCATACCAAACAAACAAAACCAAAATCAAATACCTCACTCTAGTTCTACTCCAATCCAACATTATGGACCCTCCCAACATTCACTGATGACAGCTTCTGCCTGCTTCCTGCAGGGCAGCCTATAGTGTTTTCTTCCTAAGAAGCCATGCAATACAGCATGCTCTGTCCCCATCATCACATTCTCCCAAGTACGCAATGTTAAGTAAATGATTCACCTACTAAAGAATTTTGTAGAAAAACAGGCAGAGTATAGACCTCAAAAATTTCAAAATCTTTCATGAGGACCCCCAAACCTGCCCAGATTCTACAAAGATGAACACAAGGTGGGGTGTCCCCTTTCCAAAACCATAGGACGCACTGCGCAGCCCACAGCTTCCCATCTCCCAGCTAGGAGCGTTGGATCTGAAGGCAGCCGAGCACGCAGGAAAGGGTTTTCTCCTTCACCCGCAGTTGTCTTTTTCCTGGCAAACAAGTCAGGTGCCAGAAACTTGACCCAGACTGGCAGGGACAGAGATTAGAGGAAGCAGAAGAGGGAGAGGCACTAATGAAGAAAATAGAAGCAGTAGGAAAAGTGAAAAAGAGTGTCAAAAGGGTCCCGATTTGAAACAATTTCAGAAAAATTACCTATTTTCAAAACATTTAAAGCCTCTCAAAGTTCAGAAAAGGCATAAGCCTGCCTGGAAGTGTATTGCCTCTGCAGGGTCAGCTCCTCTCAAGTGCAGAAAAACAGAAATATCTCTCACTCAAGAGCTGCAGAAGTATGCACGCTTGTGTGAGCACCGTTGACTGTTGGGTTTAATTCCTTTGTGCTGAACAGAAACCATTACCACCGGACCCCAGGGATGCCTGGCCAGCATGCTTCCCAGCACGTATGTCACTGTGTGCTTTCCTGACACTGGTTCTTTCTATTCGTCTCTCATACAATCCTCTCCCCTTCACCTGAGCAATGGATGTACCTTCCCCCAGACAGTTAATTAACCCTTATTTTATCTTGCAACTATCAGGAAAACACAAAGTCATTTGGGGTCATCTCTTCAAGGTTGAGAAGCCTGAGCCACCCACCTGCTCCTGCTTGTCAAAATGAAATCTGCCAAGTGCTGAGTTGCTCGAAAATGTCCCGTTAAGTCATTTAAAGACATAGTTCTTCATATATCTAGCACAGCATAACCTTAATTTGAGACATATTCCTTGGTGTTTTTCTTTACTAGAAAATAAAATGAGCTCCCATCTGAGAATGTTAGCATCCAGCTTTCTCATTCGTATTTCTCATTTCCTTAACAAATAGAGCACTCTTTCATGCATCCAACTATGTGATCTTGCCCACAGTAAGGGACATTTTAAAGTTAACTGATCACTCACATCTACAGCGCCTTATAACAGGTTTTTAACCTCTTCTTCAACAAGCGACTGGGAATACCAGAATCAGCATTTTAACAGTTTCAGGTCTAGGAACTAGACTGTCAATCTCTGCATCACATCACGGACATTTACATCACATCATGGACGTTTACTCTTCCATTGAGAACTGCTGATTTGCCAGTATATTCCCTGGGTATCTCCACCTCATCTATTTGACTTAAAAATTCACACTCCTGTCTGTCAAATATCTAGGGCATAATATTCTACAACCTAAGCCTTGAATAAATGCCATCGTAAGTTATACCCTTATCATGTTAGGATTGCTAAAATGTTTATGACATTCTTCAAAATGAACTGCAAAGAATCATCTGGCGAAGTGAGTTTGACGTTATGTATAACATTCTTATTGTGTTTCTGGGAATTGTCCTGCACTTGTTCTGTCTGTTCCATCAGATGAGCTCACTGTGATTAGTTTCTGCAAAGAAAGAAACATTGCTAGCTGCCTCTTGCTATGGCATCTCAGCTTAGTGAAAAGGGACCCAGGCTCCCACTGTGGGGCCACTGGATTCACAGTAGATAAGTGAGTCACAATTTCTTTTGGCCTCATTTTCCTCCTGTGATATTGTAGTGTTCATTATATGATCCTTCAACTCCCTGATAGGTTTAACTCCTACAGCTCTGTGACTATGACTGTGACCCCACGAGGCACTCTAGATAACTCTCAAACCAGCTCAGAAGCTCAGAGACTTTGTAGCTTCCAGAACCCTCTCTTATAGCCTACCTCATGCAAGTTTCCTAACATGCCCATGGGGTAGGCGGCACCTCACCATTTTATTCTCATTTTGCTCATATTGATACTGAGCCCAAGAATGGCTTACCTAAGGTATCACAGCCAATAATCAGAAAGACTTGGACTCCAACCCAATTCTAGAGTTTTAAATGCCTAGTCTTGTGCCCTTTCTACTACACAGTAATGTTTCTCTCATGAAGTTTCAATAAACAATCACTAACAATTGTGTAGGAAATTCTCATTCCCCCTACATGCTGCTATGTAAATTAATCTGGAAGTAGATGTGCACATGTCATGGTTGGAGCATTTTTGTCCTAGGAAAAAGCTATTATTTCCCTTAGGAAATCTGTTCATTTATTTAAGACATTTTTGAGGACTACAAACATTGCAATATGCAAGGTTCTGTGATGAGTATTTTGTTGGCTCAAAGATTCTCCCGTCCAGGGGTCACAGTCTTGGTGAACCAATGGGATGCAATTAAATAAGCTATAATAGAAGGTGGAAAGTCTCAGGAAGAGGCAAAATGTCCCCTGGGAACTTTCCTCTGGGAGGATCAGAGAAGGCCTATTAGCTTTCTATGGCTGCCTTAACAAGTTACCACAAACTTGGTGGCATAAAACAACAGGAATTTATTCTCTCACAGTTTTGGAGGCCAAAAGTCCAAAATTAGTATCAACAGAGCCACACCCCTTCTGAAGGCTCTAGAAGACAACTCTTGCCTGTTCCAGCTACCAGCATTCCTTGGCTTGTGGTAACATCCCTCCAGTCTCTGCCTCTGTCTTCACATGGCCATTTTTTTTGCATCTCTGGGTCATCTCCTCTTCTTATAAATATACGAGTTACTGGTCTTTAGGCCCTATTTCCAAATAAGGTCACATTCTAAGGTTCCAGGTCACCATGAATTTGGGAGAGACCTTATGCAACCCACTTCAGAAGGCTTCCCAGAAGAGATGTCATTTGAACAGAGCCATGAAAACCAACTGATTCTTACAGCGGCAGTGGAGAGGAAAACCATCCTAAGAGGACTCAGGAGAAAGATATGGAAGTGGGCACATCCTGGGCATATAGAAAGAGACAAGCACCTTATGGAAGCATAAGAAAAAAAATGCAAAGAGAATGCATTCATCTGCTTGGGCACCCATAATAAAATACCACAGGCCAGGTGGCTTAAAATGCAGACAGTTATTTTCTCACAGTTCTGAAGCCTGGAGTCCAAGATCAAAGTGGCATTAGGGTTGGTTTCTGGTGAGGCCTCTCTTCCTAACTTACAGACAATGCCTTTTCTCTGTATCTTCATGTAGCCTCATCTCTGTTTATGCAGAGAGAAAGAGAGTGAGTTCTAGTACCTCTTCTTATACGGACACCAGTTGTTATGGTTAGGCTGTGTCCCCACCCAAATCTCATCTTGAATTGTAACTCCCACAATTTCCACATGTCATGGGATGGGCCTGGTGGGAGGTAGTTGAATCATGGGAGTGGGCCTTTCCTATGCTGTTCTTGTGATAGTGAATAAGTCTTGTGAGATCTGATGGTTTTATAAAGGGGAGTTTCCCTGCACAAGTTCTGTTATTCTCTCTTGTCTGCCACCATGTAAGACGTGCTGTTTGCCTTCTGCCATGATTGTGAAGCCTCCCCACTCACATGAAATTGTGAATCCATTTTCTTTTTCTATAAACAGTCTTGGGTATGTCTTTATCAGCAGCATGAAAACAGACTAATACACCAGTCCTATCAGATTGGGGCCCCACTCTCATGACCTCGTTTCACCTTAATTCCCTTCTTAAAGGCTCTACCTCCAAATATCATACCAATTTAAGAATGACAACTTTCATAAATTTAGAAAGAAGAGCTTTATTTCTCATGAAGAGTTTCAGCCTGCAGGGTGGCCATTCCCAGAGGCTGGGAAGTGTAGCCTCTGGTCAGAAGCCAAAAACAGATACTTCAAGGGAAGGGGAAAAGGGAACAGAAACATATGGTAAGTTGGGTGGTTAAGTGTACATATTCAACAGATTATAGGAGGAGTCATTAATATTTACAAAAGGAAAAACATGCACATGTACAGTTGAGCTTTGTGCCTCTTCATGTGTCCTGTGTACAAAAAATGGCAGTGTTAGCATAATCCCAGGGTGGATTTTCAGGCCCTCTGGCATCAAAAGATGAAGCAGATGACATGAAAACCTTCACTGCACATTCTCTGTAGATTGGCCAGAACAACTCCACGGTCAATTGTCTCTCATCAGGAAGAAATGCTGGTCCGTTGTTGCACCGAAACTGCGAAAGTGAGGGGCAGCATCAGATGGTTGGTTGATATCAGCAGCAGAGTCTTTTGAGAGGGCTGGTTTCTATTCAGCCTGTAGGGAAGAAGGCCTAATGGCTGTTAATGAGGGAGCAGGTATAACAAGGTGTGTCCAACCTCTCATACCATCATGGCTGAGAACCATTTTCAAGGTTATTCTGGGGTTGCTATGGCCAAGAGAAGGTCTGTTCACTCAGTTGAGGGGCTTAGAATTTTACTTTTATTTCCCATTAGTTATATCAGGAGGTAGGGCTTCAACATGTAAATCTGTGGAAAGAACACAGACAAAATTCAGTCCATAAAAGATTATTTAAAGCCAAATAAAAATAGGTCAAGAATACCAACCAGGCCAAGGAAATGGACCTGTATTCCACCAGTCATAGAAAGATGTTGAAAATCTTGATCGAGGTTATAAAAATGTTTTCAAGAGAGGCATCCTCCTTTTCATTTTCCTGTTCTATAAAGTAAGGACTATTTTCTAGGAGCCCTTTCAGACTGTTAGGGTATGATTGCTGGCTACATTTTAGAAAATTAATCTCTAAGAATTGCTAACTCTGTCTGAATCACGGGTTATGAAGCAATTATGTCACCAAAAGTTAGATAATTTGTAAGGGTCATTGTTTTTTATTCTAAAATGGCTAATAAATATAGACCAGTTGCTGTCAAGAGCAACAGAATCCTGCAAGTTCTTAGTATCATGAAATAAATACTAATACAGAATAAGATGGCCTGAGTGTGGTGGCTCACACCTGTAATCCCAGCACTTTGGGAGGCCAAGGTGGGTGGATCACTTGAGGTCAGGAGTTCGAGATCAGCCTGGCCAACATGGCAGTCTCTATTACAAATACAAAATACTAGCCGGGCATGGTGGTGGGTTCTTGTAATCCAAATTTCTTAGGAGGCTGAGGCATGAGAATCACTTGAGCCCTAGAGGCAGAGGTTGCAGTGAGCCAAGATCACGCCAGTGTACCCCAGCTTGGGTGACAGAGTAAGACTCTGTCTCAAAAAAGAATATAAAAAGACATAATAAGATGAACCTGTGAGTTTTTTTTAATTTGGACAATTCTGGCATGATTAGCTTGCATCATAGGGGACATTTGTAAATATTTTTCCAAGGCCTTACTTTTATACAGTTTCCAAAAGAAATCCTGGGTCTTCTTTAACTCCCTGCTCAGTAAAATGTGAATTGAAAGGCAGTATTTTATACCAAAGGGCCAGAGCTGGAAGGATACTTCTGAAATTACTCATTTCTGACTCTCACATCACAGACGAGTAAGCTGAAGCCCAGAGGTACACAGTGATTGGCCTGAGACAGCACCCCAGCTATTTATTGGAAAAGCTTGCCTGATGCAAACAAGAAATAAGCCTTATTTCAAGATTTTCAACATCTTTCTATGGCCAGTTATGACTGGTGAAAAACCAGAACTGCTCTAAAATTTAACCAACATTATGTAGTACTTGCTATGCTCCAGGTACTGCTTAAGTCAGTTTCTCTCCTGGCCATAGAAAGTACCTAGGGATATTGTCAAAAGGCAGCTTCTGATTCAGCAGGGCTGGGGCCAGGTCTGAGAGTCTGCATTTCTATTATAACAAGCCCCTAGGTATTGCTGATGATGCTGGTCTGAAGACAACACTTTGAGTAACAGGGGTCCAAGTACTTTATTTATTTATTTATCTATCTATCTATCTATTTATTTATTTATTTATTTGAGACAGAGTCTTGGTCTGTGGCCCAGGCTGGAGTGCAGTGGCATGATTTCAGCTCACTGCAACCTCCACCTGCCAGGTTCAAGTGATTCTCCTGCCTCAGCCTCCTGAGTAGCTGGGACTACAGGCATACATCACCACACCCAGCTAATTTTTGCATTTTTTAGTAGAGACGGGATTTCACCATGTTGGCCAGGCTGGTAACTCCTGACCTCAAGTGATCCATCCACTTGGACCTCCCAAAGTGCTGGGATTATAGGCAGGAGCCAACATGCCCCGCCCCAAGTACTTTATAAATATCAATTCTTCTATTCTCCAAAATAACCCTGCTACTGTTACTGATATAGGTACTGTTGCTATTCCAATTTTATGGAGAAGGAAAGTGAGTTGTCTAAGGGCACACAGGCAGAAAGGGCCAGAGTCAGGATTTGTACCCAGGCAGCCTAACTGTAACTGTGCTCTTAACTACATTACCCTCAGATTCTCGAAAGCAATCCATGATCATCTGCATGCATCTACATATCTGCTTTCAAGGCTGGGGCACTAACACTCTATTTTAGTATGCTGTCATTAAAATAATCACCATGAAAATTATTTTTAAAACTAAGAAATGCTCATGATATAATGTTAAGCAAAAATATCAGAATACAAAATACATCAGGCCAGGCCAGGCTCCCTGACCACCCACCTCCGTCACTCAAGTAGGAACCACCCAAGTCATCCCTGCAACAGCAGGAAAGGTGTTCTCTCTTTTTCTCTCTCCCAGAAACTACCCCTGGGAAACTTCATTCTTGCTCCTGCTCCCCAACAAACACTTTAGGAAGTGAGGTCTCCCCCGATCAAAGACATGAGAGAAAAGCAGTCACGGCACCCTGAGAGCAAGCCAGCCACCCTAGCATCTATAGCTTTCTTTCATTCATTCAATAAACATCCACCGAGAACCTACTATGTGCCATACACCATCATAGGTGCTGGGATACAAAACAGACAGAGTCCCTGCCCCCATGAAGATCACATTCTAGTGGGGAGTGGCTGACAATGTTTAAAAACATAAAAATAGGCCGGGCGCGGTGGCTCAAGCCTGTAATCCCAGCACTTTGGGAGGCCGAGACGGGTGGATCGCGAGGTCAGGAGATCGAGACCATCCTGGCTAACACGGCGAAACCCCGTCTCTACTAAAAAAAACACAAAAACTAGCCGGGCGAGGTGGCGGGCGCCTGTAGTCCCAGCTACTCGGGAGGCTGAGGCAGGAGAATGGCGTAAACCCGGGAGGCGGAGCTTGCAGTGAGCTGAGATCCGGCCACTGCACTCCAGCCTGGGCGACTGCGAGACTCCGTCTCAAAAAAAAAAAAAAAAAAAAAACATAAAAATAAGCATATTATATAGTATCTTACTAGACGATAATTGTTATAGAAAAGTAATAGAGCAGGGGAGTCAGCAGGGCTGGGGGGAGGGGGTTGCAATGGTACTTAGGGTTGTCAAGGTGACCTCAGCAAGAAAATGACATCAGAGAGAGGATTTGAAGTGAGGGAGTTCATGATGCACATGTCTGGGAAAGAACATTCCAGGCAGACAGAACCACAGGTGCAAAGGCCCTAAAATAGAAACACATCCAGAAAGTTAAAGGTGCAGCAAAGAGGCTGTGGTGTCTGAAATGGATGAGTGACAGGAAGAGGAGTCAGAGAGAGAATAGTTAGGGGAAGGGACAGATCATGCAGAGCTTCATTGGCCTTAATGAGGGCCTTGGCCTTTACTTTGAGAGTAATGGGGAGAATCAACCTCGGAGAACAAGGAGAGAAGCTTGAAGACCAGCTAAAAGGCAACTGCAAGAATCCACGCAAGGGATGTTTGTGGATCAGACCAAAGTGGTTGCAGTGGAGATAGTGAGAAGTGGTAATGAGATTCCAGATATCGGGGTTTTTTGAAAAATCAGATGTGAAATGTGAGCAAAAGAGAGGAGTCAGGGATGCTTCCAAGGCAATTAACTCGGGCACTTAAACACATGAAGCAGTCCTTAACTGAGATATGAAAGAAGGTAAGGAAAGCCAACTTGGAAGAAAGATCTAGAGTTCAGTTTCAGACATGTGAAGGTGTAAATGCAGAGACATGGAATAGATGGTTGTCTCTGTGAGTCTGGAATTCAGGGATAGGTGTGGGCTGGAGGTGCTCGTGTGGGAGTTTGCAGCATAGACAGCCAGGAGACCAAATGAGATTTCCAAGAGCGTGTGGAAGGCAAGAAAAAGGAGCGATCTAAGATCTGAGCCCTGGATGTGTCAATGAAAAGAGAAGGAAGCAACAAACATCTGGGGAGATGTATCCAGCAGCAGAAGAGGTAGGAAGGAAAGTGCAGAGTCTTGGAAGTCAAGAGAAGAAAATGTTTGCTGGAGGAGACAGTGAGCAGCTGTGTCAGCTGCTGCTACAAGGTGAGGTGGGATGAAGACTGAGAACCAAGCTTTGGATGCAGCAAGGCAGAGGCCATGGTGACCTTCACGAGCAGTTTCATGGAATTAAGAAGAGGAATATTTTTCCCCACAGGAAGGATAGAAAACTTCAATGATAAAAATGGGAAAGGGGCACCATGGCTGGCATTAAACCTATAGGGAGGGATGGAGGAAGAAGCAACAATGCCTAGGGCCCTTAAAGAACACATCTGTGTCGTCCAAGCTGAAATGCTTCTGTGAGTGTAGGAAAAGGCTTTATGTTCTCATGACTCAACAGATTATGCCGCTAATTTACTGACTCTTTGTTCTCTCTTCAGCTGTGCCCTGAATAAAGCTTAATCTCTTAAGCAGAAGAAAAAAATGAAAGGTCATTGACCAGCAATTAAGCTATCACTCAAATGAAACCTGGATCCAGTTCATTACATGAAGGGGATACTTGCAACATTCTTCCTCAATTTGAGATTTGTGGCTCCAACAATGGAGTTTTGGCTTTGATATTGCTGCCACACCTTTGGAACAACAATATTGGGACATTCACACTGTCCTTTCTCTGTATTCGGCCCACAGAAGCCAGATTTCTGCATTCAAGGCCAAACCTGCTCTTTCTATCAACTCTGTAAAATCATCTCCTATCACCAGCATTCCTGCCAAGTTACCCATTTAGAACTGTCTCTTTCTTTTTCACACAAAGCCATATGTGAATGCAGAAGAGATGAGATACTTAAACCCATCAGAATCATTCCTTTTTTATCCCAAAAATGGAAGATCTGCCTTAAAATTCCTGAACAGTACCTTCTAACTCATTAGCAATTACCAATTGCTTGTTTCCCTAGTTAAACCAGACTATAAAATATATTTCTAGGAAAGCACCTAAGACATTATACTCACACAGATGATCATCTGTTTTGTTTCAACCTGATGGGAAGAACTATCATTATTACTCCCATGGCTAGGAAATAAGACAATTGCAATCAAACCTCATCATTTCAGATCCTGCTACTCTGACAATAACAGTAATTCAACCTTGATTGAAGATTACCTTTGTAGCACATTTGAAAAGAAGGCATTGCAAAGAAAATTAATAACACGAGTAATGTCCAGGGAAGATATTTAAACTACTTAGAACATAAAGAGTTTCAAATATCATCAATTTGTTAAAGGAGAGCTATCTTCAACAATACTAGCACAGAAAGACAGGATGCATGTGCAATTATGATAGGTATCTACTCATGGGTTCATTATGTCCCACCTTTTCCCAAATCTTAGGAGGTTTTGTTGTAATTGCTGAGCTACACACACGCGCACATACACACACCCACTACCTCACCCACAGTCATGCAAGTATCTTCAAACAACTTCCCAACCCACACATTTTATTTGACAACACCCACACCTCACCCACAATTAGGTTTCCCAGATTCAAAAAGTAAATTGCTGGTCCTTTCTTTTGGTGCACAATAAGAAAGTAACAGCGATACACTTGAGTCATAAATGGACTCCTCCCCAAACTGCTTTCTCATAATTATGTAATTATAATTTTAGCAGTATAAAATTAAAAGAAAAAATATTATTTCTTGCTTGACTAAGAAATAACCTATGAAAGAGATTTGCCTCTTCTCCATGCCTATAGACTTCATCACAGAGCAGAAATAATTAGAATCTGTGCTTAACAACAAAAAAAATACACCAAGATTCATTTACGAAATTCAAAATAAATAATATGCTATCTCAAATCATTATTTTTAGATGTCGAGTTGTATAAGCAACCTGCAGAGGATGAAATTTGAAGGCAGCTCCTCACAAGATGTAAGCATGAGAGAGGCATATATAAAGAATCTTACCAGCCCAGGACCAGCAGATGATGAAATCTGACAGATTGGCTGGCATTATCTCCCCCATTCCGGGTGCTTGTCTCATGCAATCTGCTCCCACGGGGCTGAGCCATTGCCTCACTCTAAAAACATCAACCACACACACACCACCTCCGATCCTGGAAACTGAAGAACTCTACACTGTGGTAAACATTTGTTCTCTGAAGTTTTCTTCACTAAACTTTTAGGATTCATATTTACCAAATGTTAAGAATGTACCAAACGCACAACATTCAGAAAATTTCCTCCATCGCAATCCACAATAGTTCAAAAATATTTGTTCAACAAACCTCTGTTGAACACCTGCTATGTGCCAGGCACTGCAGTAGCTATTAAAGATATAAAGCTGAATCAGAGACTGGTCCCCTCCTAAAGGAGATCAGCATGCATGTAGAAAACAGTGTCACAAATATGACATGAACAGTGCAACGGTAGAAAGGAAGGCAGTGTGATTCATTCCTTCTAAGAGATTGAGGAAAGCAATGTTGCAGAGGTTGTATTTGAGCTCGGCTTGCAGAAG
Source organism: Trachypithecus francoisi (assembly GCF_009764315.1). NCBI lineage: Eukaryota > Metazoa > Chordata > Mammalia > Primates > Cercopithecidae > Trachypithecus > Trachypithecus francoisi. The sequence goes on along the minus strand of NW_022681472.1, from coordinate 29,657,317 downwards.
GAGTTCACTGAAGGGGAAGGACAGAAAGAGCATCCAGACACAGCAAAGCCCTGAGACCTGTTTGGGAAACTGAAAATCCAGAATGACAAGGGAAAGAGCAGGCTACAGTGATGGACTGGGCAGGAAAGGTTTTGAATGCCATGCCTTTATTTTATACTAAAACAATAAGAAACCATGAATGCCTTTTAACCAAGGAAGAACAATCAAATCAAATTATATGGTATAATTACATAATTGTGGCAGTTCAGAGGATGAATTGAAACAGGGAGAGAAAATCAGGACTTAAAGTAGAGCTGTGGCAATACAGAGAGGAGGAGGAGGCAAGAGCTATTCCAGACATAAGATGGACAGGATTCAGGGACATTCGGATGCCAGAAGTGAAGAAGATGGAGCAGCACGGGATGAATTCAATGATCTCAGTGACAATGACAAGTGAGATGAACTTTCATGAGCCAGTCATGGGAAAGCAGGAGGAGGTGAAAGTTTGGGTGAAGCAGTGAGTTCAGTGTTAGCTATTTAATGGGTTGCCTAGGAGGAGTGGAAGAAAGGGATGGAGGAGGTCAAGAAACTCTACATCCAAGTGTTGTCAGTGCTGAAGTTAAAGCCAGCCAGATGATAACAGGAGATGAAGTCAGGAGAGAAATGGCAGCCCGGGAGTCAATGGATGTAACGGAGTGACCCAGATGTTGATAGGTTATGGCAACTTGTGTAGAAGAGCGTAATATGGCTGGATTGAGTGTCCCTCTGGGGCCAATGTTCTTGGATGACTGACTTAAGGAGCCATTCCCAAACCCTTTCTCCCTAAAGCCACATACTCGTTTTCCCTGTTTTCCTTTTAGCTAAAGGGGGCAATGTGGGGATACTGGAACTCTGCTGGGAGCCTCCAGAAAAACTTATGCTTCTCTGATAAAATGAACAGACTTAGTTGGTGCTTCCCCCACCATCTTCCTTGAATGCAGAAATAATGTCCAAAAGTTCTTTGAGCCAGCTTGTCACCCATGAGGTGACAAAAAGCCAATATATGAATGATAGCCAGGTAAGAAGACAGAAAGTCCCACTTTCTAGCTCTAGACTATAGGGAGCTTTTAGGCAGGCCCAAAGCAAAGCAGTATCATAGAAGGAAAATCAGGCTTTAAATGAGTCAAAAGGAAGGAGGCTTATTCTAAGGAAAGGTTGAGGACAGAAAGTGTGTCCTGCTGTTTCCCCAGCACCCAGCATGATGCCTGAGATCCAGGAGATACACACCATGCATTTGCTGAATCAACAAATAGTAAATGGATGGAAGGACTTCAAGGAAGGCTTGAGGGAGGAAGTGCAAGTCAAAGAGTTTGAAGGAAAAACTCTGTCAAAGAAATGGGGACATGCTGGCTGGTCAGTTAGAGCCTTTGCCCCTTGGACAGAGGTCTCAGATCACAGCAAGGAGGGAAGCAGGTGCTGGTTGAAGGACAGTTTCAGGCATCAAGTCCCAGAAAAGAAAAGGCAGAAATATTGCTCAGAGAGAAAACCATCTGAAACAACAGTATATTGGCCTGTGTCCCTTTTACAGGTCCGCTAGCAGAAGCAGTTCTCAAGGCCTTCCATTTCAGGAGAGCCATATCATTAACACCATGAAAGAATACGATTTCATCCTCAGATGCCTATAGCTCTCAAGTCCACCCAAGGACTCCTGAGGGGGGACACAAGTCATCTTGTAGGGTGAGGTTTACTCTGCCTGACTCATAGGAAAGCCAGCCCAGAATCTTTGATCTTCCACTTCTTCAGGCCCGACAATGGCAGGATTTAATCCACAAGAACTAATTCTAACAGCAGAAAGTTGGGCATTGGACAAGAAAGATCTAGCCAGCTGCAGGGTTCCAAGAGATGCAATCTTGCAAGAGGTGGTACTGCTTCAAGAGCTTTCTGGGTGGAGAAAGATGGCCCAGCTGGTGGAGACAGCCCACAGCTGGAAGAAATTTGCTATCCAAAAAGTGTTCATAGAATGTTCCACACAACCTCACAGTCTCCCAAATATGACTGCAGCCTCACTTTCTCCTAGTATACCCCTCTCCCCATGCCACTCCTTTCTGTACCCACCTACACATTCTGTTCCCACCTACACATTCAATAAACGAAATAAATCTAATGATGCCTTATGTGGTCTTTTTACAAATAGCAGCCAAAATAGACATATATTGACAATACACACATATACCAGAATCACATGGAGAAAGAAAGAAAGTAAAATGTCATCAGGCATTGAGGGCATCTGCAGCATGTGGGCACAGCTCTGTTTCTAATACTGAGATGCATTTTCTATCATTTAAATATCTAAATGTTCCACGTAAGGGAGAATTGACATTTTCAAATGTTAGTTTCATACATATAATTCCAAGAGAGTCCTACCAAATTGCTGGAGAAACTAATCTAATTTTCAATAGACTCAGAATACACTCCAGATAAGACTGCATTTAACATTTTGATCTACATTAGTAAGCCTCCTCTCACATTGCGTAGTTGGGGACGAAGCCCTAACAAGATATAGCACCACCTATTGACCCGATACTAAAAATACAGGCTGTCCATTTGAGCATATTCAGGCTCATAGGCTATGTAGGGTTGAGACATGTAATTTATTTCATATCAAATGATCTTTAACATTTCAACAGATTTAATAATTAAAAAAAGCAGTTCAGTGCTCTAATAAAAAAAAACATTTCAACAGATTTAATAGAAGCAAAGTGGGAATAAAAACTATAAACATTGTCAAGGTATTCTGCCTCCATTCTTTTAATGTTATTTCTTATAGCTCTATTATAAGAACTTAATCTTATCTATTTGTCTTAATTATCTTATTATCCCAATCTTATCTATTTGTATTTGCTCCCTGGGTTCATTAAATACATATTTATTAAGCACCTATATATGCCAGATCTTGTGTGTGGCAATAGAACCACAGTAGTAAACAAGACCAACATGACCCCTCACCACTGAGAGCTTACAGTTTTCCTAGAATCTGACCACTTTTCATCACCTCAACTATGAATGCCTTAGTCCAAAGCCACCCAGATGATTGCAGGAGTCTCCTCACTGGTCACCCTGCTTTCACAGTATGCCTCCACAATCTCTTATTGATGGAGCATAGAGGGAGTCCTTTAAAACCTAAGTCAGATCACAAACCTCCTCTGCTCTAAAATCTCCAAAGCTTCCATCTCATCCAAAATGCAAAATAATTACTGTATAAGACCTGGCCTCCCCTTTCCATCTCTCTCCATCCTCCCAGGCCGCAATCTTGCACACCAACCATCCCGTCCTCCCTACTCTTTCTCAAAGTCAGGAAGCCGCGGGAGTCTTTGCACTTGCTAACTCCTCTGCTTGGATACTCATCCTCAGATGCCTGTATGACACACTCCCTCAAGGTCTTTGCTCAAATAGCACACGATTCGTGAGGCCCTTCTTGACCACCTTTCCTGAATTCATAACAGCACTCCTTATGATGGCATTCCTATCCCCCCTGCCCCCCGTTTATCCATCATGCTTATCACTATCTGACCTACTATCTGCAGGCACTCTCCTGTTTGTCTGTCATTGTCTTCTACAACTAGAGTACAAGCTCCATGAGGGCAAGGACTTTGTTTTGTTAACTTTGGAATCTCCAGAGCCTCAGTGTCCATTACTCATCTGTCAAATAAAATCTCATCCACTTTCCCTGTGTATCTTTCTCATTCTCTAGACCCTGGTTCCCGAGGGCAGTGAAGGAGTCAGATATGGGAAAGTTTCATACCAAGTCTAGGACACAGGAGAGCTCGTCCTATGCATGTTTGGGGGCAGGGCTAGATTCATGGATGTGTTCCATGCTCAGAGGGGCCCTGTGCCAGGTTTAATGCTCTCAGTGACCAAATTGAAATCCTTCATAATTTTTGGAAAAAGGGACCTGCATTTTCCTCTTGCCCTGGGCTCCCATAAATTCTGTAGCCAGTCTTGTTTTGAGGATTTGGAATAAAACATGTGAGAGTAAATAGCCCACGGAGAACATCCACCGAAAGATAAACAGTTCTCTCAGTGCATGGCCCTTTTGCTAAGTCACAACCACCAGCTATTTCATCACTGATCATTCCAGGAAGGGAGCTTGACCCCTGAGGGTATGGGAGGCTTGCTCTCTTCAGCCTAGGACTAACCCTATCCTGCTAGGAAGTCAAGGGATTGTTCCCAGCAGTTCTTTCTTCTGCACCCTTCTCACCCCATCTCTGGCTCTCACCAGGCCACAGGCCGGAATTCCCCACCAGCAAGATCAATCCATGCCAAGAGAGAAGGAGTAACTTACATGGATACAATTGTTAAATTAACTCCTGCAAAGCTTACATTTAAAATAGGCAGGAGGGGTCAGGCGCAGTGGCTCATGCCTGTAATCCCAGCACTTAGGGAGACCAAGGCAGGTGGATCACTAGAGGCCAGGGGTTGGAGACTAGCTGACCAACACGGTGAAACCCCATGTCTACTAAAAATACAAAAATTAGGTGGGTATAGTGATGGGTACCTGTAATCCCAGCTACTCGGGAGGCTGAGGCACAAGAACTGCTTGAACCCGGGAGGCAGAGGTTGCAGTGAGCCGAGATCGTGCCACTGCACACCAGCCTGGGTGACAGAGCAAGACTCTCCCAATAAATAAATAAATAAATACTCAGGAGGGTTCCCAGTGGGAAAGGGTCACAGTGTGCAGTTTTAGCTTAGAGGTTGAGGGGAGGGAATAGATGGGACTGGGCCCAGAAGGGTGGATGCTTGGGGGTATGTGGTGTAAAAGAGGGAGCAGAGCAGAAAGGTAAGAAAGGGACATAAAACATCTCAGAAGACTTAACAACTGCTTTGTCTTGGCTCAGGACACCAACAAATGGCTCGGCTCCTTGTGTTTTCCCGGACATAGACGAAGAGGTGGAAAAAGGGGAAAGAACCATGGGTGCTCCACTGCCCTCTGCTGGCCCTTGCAAGAAGTGTCCTGTGTGCTGGCAAAGTGTCATGGGGTTTTCTCTTGAATGATGGCTGCACACAAAACATTCGTGAGTCCTGAGAGCAGGGGAATAGTAAGATATGGTTAAGCAAAACTCTCTTCTATTCTATTCTATTCTATTCTATTCTATTCTATTAACTCAGTGAAGTACTAAACAGTATGGTACAACAGCTTTGGGAATTCAAGCCAGGAAAAAAGCCTTAGGTAGATGGGTGATTAGTGGATAAAGACAAACTTGAATTTGTCCTTGAAGTATAGGAAGGATTCAGACAAGAGAAAGAAGAAGAAAGAGAGATTAGAGGTGAAAGGAAAAGCTTTCAGAGAAAGACCCATAAAGACAAGAACAGATACAGAAGAGAGATGGTTAAGCCCAACTCATACTTTGAATATTAAACAATGTTTACAGCAAGATGAGGACAAACTACGCCTTTCCTCAGGCAAGAAATAGGGCAACATCTGAAAGAACAAAGGAAGTTCTTGCCACTAGAAAGCTTGGCGATGTCTCTCATTAGACTTGTTACGAAGTCTCACTTTTCACACCCCTGTAAAATAGAAAGTAGGCAGGCCAGAAAACAAAAATTCCCCAAGCAAAGTGGTGACATGTTAGAGGCACTTTAAGGCAAAATAGTGAACCTTGGCCACCCAGAGGTTTGTAACACTCTCCAAGTGTAGACCACACCGAGACTGATGCTATCTCTCAGGTGGGACCCTGAGATTCCAAAGCTGATTGGAGACTGAGTGCTGATGGCTTTGTTTTGGTGGCTTTTCTAAGGTTCCTCGGGATAAGTAGGTTGTAATAAAATACAATTTCCTTTCTTAACGACACTGGTTCTCAAACTTTGGGGAACATACAATAAAATACAACTGGGTACTTGTCAAAATATAGAACGGCAGGCTCCATCTCCCAAGATACCGACACAGGAGGTCTGACTGCAGTTTATTAATCTGCATTTTAAATAAGTCTCATGCACTCCCCAGATGATTCCGATACAGGTAATTTTAGGACCATGTTTTGTACTGCCCTATAAACTGTTTCTCAAGTCACTGGTTAACTCTAATGCAAACCCTTGAGCTTCAGATCCAGTTTTGTAGGATCTCAGGAGCTGTTGCCACCCAACTTCAGAAGAGTTTCTGCAAGACTTTCCATTCTGTCATGATCTTCTTTCACCCAGAGGTATTCAATATTCACACAAGAATGGAGAATTTGAAAGATGCCCTGATTTAGCCTGTATGGGCTGCTGCAACAAAATGCCACAGTGTGGGTGGCTTGTAAACAACAGAAATTTATTTCTCACAGGCCTAAATGCTGGAAAGTCCAAGTTCAAGGTGCCTGCAGATTCAACGTCTAGCGAGGGCTGCACTTCTTGGTTGATAGATGGCCCCTATCTTGCTGTGTTCTTACATGGGGAAGGAGCAAGGAAGCTCACTGGCACCTCTTTTATAAGGGCACTAATCTGATTCAGCAGGGCTGTGCCTCCCAATGGCCCCACGTCTTAAAACCATCACATTGGTGATTAGGTTTCAACAGAAATTTGGGAACATAGGGTAGGGGAGGATTAACATCCAGACCAAGCTCAAGCAAACAGTATCAGTTAGAACAGGAATTACCTTAGACCTCAACCTAATACCTAACCAGAATTATATGTGACCATTTTTGTCAAGTTTTGGGTTATAAATGCAAAAGGCAGGAACCCCTGACTTTCACAGAAGGAAAAGCCATGGCAGTTCTTGTGATTAACTGGAACCAGCAGTGATGGATTTGGGATAGTGAGACAGGCCTCCATGTAGTCTTCAATGAGCAAAGGATGCCTGAGCTAATTCATTCATTCAGCAAAGGCTTCCTGAGTGCCCATCTCATGCCAGGCACCAGAATCCTCGCAGTGAGCAAAACTGGTACATGTTCTCCCTATAGTTTGTAGAGAAAGACAGAAGATACTTTCAAATGGTAAGAAGAGCTGGAAAAAAAATCGAGGATTGGGTAAGGAGTGGCTACTTTAGGTAGAAAGATCAGGGGAATGACTCTGATTCAGTAATATTTATGCTAAGATCTGAATGTCAGTAAGCTGGTCATGGAAAGATCCAGGAAAAATCTCACTTATATGTGAGGTCTAAAAAAGTTGAACCCATAGAAAACAGAGGATAGAATGTTGGTTGCCAGGGGCAGGGAGAAGGGTGGTTGGGGAGATGTTGGTCAAAGGGTACAAACTTTCAGTTATAAGATGAATATGTCCTAGGGATCTAATGTACCGCATGGTGACTCTAGTTAACAATACTGTATTATGTATTTGAAATTTGCTGAGAGTAGAAACTAAATGTTCTTGCTACACACACACAAACACACACAAATGGTAACCAGGGTGAGGTGACAGATATGCTAACTAACTTGATTGTGGTAATGATGTCACAATATATATGTGTATCAAATCATCACATTGTACCTCTCAAACTTACACAGTTTTATTTGTCAATTATACCTCAATGAAGTTGGAAAAAATTAAATTTAAAAAAGATCCAGGAGAAGAACAGTAGATGCAAACCTCTGAAATAGAAAGGAGCTTGGCGAGCTTGAGGAACAGGAAAAAAGGCCAGTGTGACTGGAACAAGTGAACAAGAGGAAGGAGGAGTTGGAAAAGCAGAAAGAAGCTGGCTGCGGCAAAGGCATCGCTATTGCTGCAGTGGCAGAGAACTATTTTCAACAATGACACTCCAGTGACAAATCTTTGGTTCCGTGGGTGATTGCCAGGCTTTTCCGTACACACTGACGCAATGAGTAACTTGGGTCTGTCTAGTGGAAGATTTCAACCTTGTGAAGCCATCCTCTCCCCCAGAGCCTTTTCTCCTCGTTCAAGATATGAAATTATACAAAGAAGGCAGAACAAGATGTGATTCCTCTGTGATTCCAGAATAAGATGTCTGGCTTTGAAACGAGACAATCATATGTTTTAGTTTCGCCTCTGTCACCTTTTAGTTGGCAAGTTATTGAAACAACCTGAGCTTTGTTTCCACATCTGTAAAATGGGAATAACATAGAATACCTTACTCACAGGGTTGTAGGCATTGTGTGAGACAACACACATAAATCATTTACTGCTGCAGCTGGCATATAATAGTAAGTGCATACAAATGTTATTCTTCTCCAAGAAGCTTCATTTCTCTGATTTAAGATGTTGATGGAAGTTAAACAGAAAGTCTGTCTGGAGTAATCACACTGTAACCTGTTATTTGTCATTTGTACCTTAGTGTGAATGAGTCTGCAATTCTTTCTCCAAAGCTCTACAAAGTTGGATTCAAGAGAAAGAGGGGGCTGGGCGCAGTGACTCACGCCTGTAATCCCAGCACTTTGGGAGGTCGAGGCAGGCGGATCACTTGAGGTCAGGAGTTTGAGACCAGCCTGGTCAACATGGTGAAACCCCATCTCTACTAAAAATACAAAAAATTAGCCAGGCATGGTGGCAGGAGCCTGTAATCCCAGCTACTCGGGAGGCTGAGGCAGGAGAATCGCTTGAACCCATGAGGCGAAGGTTGCAGTGAGCCGAGATCGCACCACTGTACTCCAGCCTGGGCAACAGGGAGACTCCATCTCAAAAAAAAAAAAAAAAAAAAATAGAGAGAGAGAGATAGCGAGATTCTAGATTACAGAGGGGCCAGAGGAAAGAGGAGAAAACTATTTGGGGAAGAAGGGGTACACTCCCTGAAGTCTTCAATGTTTAAATTCCTTAAAAACTATTAATAAAGGGAAAGAAGCCGGCATGAATTCTGACTTTCCTGTACAAACTGCACCTCAGAGTAACCAAATGCTGATGAAAGAAGTTTCTCTTCCAGACCAGTATTCTGGCTAAGGCATAGGAAGCAACAACAGAACTGGAGTATTACCACTGAGCAACCTCTTATGAGCTAAGGAGCTGAGTTAATCTGTACATCAGGATAGCTCACGTCACAGAAGCAGAGAGAACCCAGCATTTCGTGTCTCCAGATAGAAATACACACACCACCCCCTATGAGATATTTCTGCCCTACACTCAAGCCTAAAGTTTTAGGTCTAACTATCAGTCTGATGACAATACAGAGACCAGAGGAACAGGCTAAACGTTACAAGGAAGCAATCAGCAAAATCCAGACTACAGGAAACTCTATTGGAGAAATCACTCAGTTTCTTCAACAAATAAATTGCAATGAAAAAAAAAAAAAAAAAGAACATGAGGGGAAACCTGTAGGTTAGAAAAGATTTGGCTGGGCACAGTGGCTCACGCCTGCAATCTCAGCACTTTGGGAGGCCAAGGTGGAAGAATCACTTGAGCCCAGGAATTCCAGACCAGCCTCGGCAACACAGTGAGACCCCATCTCAAAAAAAAAAAAAAAAAACTAGCCAGGCATAGGGGCACATGTCTGTGGTCCCAGTTACTCAGGAGGCTGAGGCAGGAGGATCAGTTCAGCCCGAGAGGTCAAGGCTGCAGTGAGCAGTGGTTTTGCCACTGCACTTCGGCCTGGATGACAGAGTAAGACCCTGTCTCAAAAACAAAGAAAGAAAGAAAAGATTTAAGAGGCATCCCAACCAATTACAACATAGGAACCTATCAAAAATCCTGATGCAGACAAACCAACTATAAAAGTAAAAGCTTATAATAAAATCAGTGAAATGTGACTGGATATCTGATAATATTAAGGAATTGCCAATAATTTTTTAGGTGTGGTCATGATATTATGGTTACTTTTTAAAGAGTCCTGGCTTATGCCTGTAATCTCAGCACTTCGGGAGGCCAAGGCAGGTGGATCAGGAGGTCAGGAGTTCAAGACCAGCCTGGCCAACATGATGAAACCCCATCTCTATTAAAAATACAAAAAATTACCCAGGCATGGTGGCAGGTGCCTGTAATCTCAGCTACTCGGAGCGCCGAGGCAGGAGAATTGCTTAACCCCACGAGGTGGAGGTTGCAGTGAGCTGAGACCGTGCCACTGCACTCTAGCCTGGGCAACAGAACAAGACTCCATCTCAAAAACATAAAAATAAAATAAAAAGGCCGGGCGCGGTGGCTCAAGCCTGTAATCCCAGCACTTTGGGAGGCCGAGACAGGCGGATCACGAGGTCAGGAGATCGAGACCATCCTGGCTAACCCGGTGAAACCCTGTCTTTACTAAAAAATACAAAAAAAAACTAGCCGGGCGAGGTGGCAGGCGCCTGTAGTCCCAGCTACTCGGGAGGCTGAGGCAGGAGAATGGCATAAACCCGGGAGGCAGAGCTTGCAGTGAGCTGAGATCCGGCCACTGCACTCCAGCCTGGGCGACAGAGCGAGACTCCATCTCAAAAAAATAAATAAATAAATAAATAAAATAAAATAAAATAAAATAAAAAGAGTCCTTAACTTTCAGAGATATATGCTGGAATATTTACACATATTTGCATTTATGATATGCATAGATATTTATAAATATATATTTACATATATAGATACATATAAATATATGTATAATACCTGGAACTTACTTCAAATTAATCCAGTAGGGGGACGGGGAAGATGGAGTTCAGGATACACTATCCCAAAATATGATATCTTGGCATTTGAGAGAACAACAGAAGCAGGAAGGCCTCTCTCACCTTTCCCTCAGCCTTCTCCCCGAAGCAGGTCATAAATTCCTCATTTGAAAGGTACCCTTCCTATACCTGGGGTGAAAGGAACATCCTTACCTCTGAAGACACAGGGACACAGAGAGGAACCTGAACAAACAGGTCTTGCTAAGTTTCCCCCTAGCTTATTACCATTCAATCACATCCTTCTGCCCTGCAGTCACATTTCTCCATGACGGTCCATGCTTCATCAAACCTAAGCATAGCAATACACAAGTGCACCTGTTTACTTGAATCTTCATTTCCTGAAGAAGTCTCCCCTTCATATAAAACTTATATTAAATAAATGTGTGCCTTTTGCTTGTTAATCTTCTTTTGTTATAGGAGCCTCAAATATGAACCTAGGATGTGTGCGAAAAAGAAATCTTTCCTCCCCTGCAGGGGTTTGGGTTTTTTTAAATAACAATACAATAATAAAAACTAAAATAGAAACAGAAAAATGTTCAAATGACTTCAAAATTTTTCTTAAGTTTCTGTTACCTGCACACATTGCACTGCTAAGCAAGGGCTCCATGAGTTGGAGGCATTTGAGAGCCTTTACGTGGACATAACCACAATCATGAGCATGGCCAGTATTTATTGTTAACCTATACAATCTAAGTCCAATCTAGGAACATGCTCAACCAGAAGAAAAATGGTGCAATTGTATGAAAACAAAAATCCAGACAGAAGATAAAGCTAGAGTCACTCACTGTGAGTTCCTTGCAACTCTGTTTTCCCCAGTTCTTTATGAGCTGCTGAAGACTGAGGGACCATGTTTTATTCATCTCTCTGTTTCCAGATCCTAGCACAAGCCTGACACATAGCAGCACTGTGGACAACTGGATAAAGAGGAGCACAAAAAATAGGACTGTAGATTAAGGGAAATATTCTATAATTGAAAGCAGGGAGATGGGAGCTGAAGCCATTATGCTAGAATGGCCAGGGAAGAGTAAAGCTCTAAGATTGTGCTCAATCTCCCGGAAGCCAAAATGATAACCAATACAAAAAACACCAGCCAAGGGCTGGGTGCGGTGGCTCACGCCTATAATCCCAGCACTTTGGGAGGCCGAGGCGGGTGGATCACAAGGTCAGGAGTTCAAAACCAGCCTGGCCAGCATGGTGAAACCCCGTCTCTACTAAAAATACAAAACTTAGCTGGGGATGGTGGTTCAGGCCTGTAGTCCCAGCTACTCAGGAGGCTGAGGCAAGAGAATCTCTTGAACCCAGGAGGTGGAGGTTGTGGTGAGCTGAGATCATGCCACTGCACTCCAGCCAGGGTGACAGAGTGAGACTCTGTCTAAAAAAAAAGAAAGAAAAAAAAGAAACACCAGCCAAGGCAGGAAAATTGTTTGAGCCCAGGAGCTCGAGACTGGACTGGACAACATAGCAAAACCTCATCCCTACTAAAAATTTTAAAATTAGCTAGGCATGACGGCTCACACCTGTAGTCTCAGCACTTTGGGAGGCCAAGGCAGATGGATAGCTTGAGCCTAGGAGCTCAAGACCAGTTGGGCAACATAGCAAGACCGTCTCTCCAAAAAAAATTTAAAAATTAGCCAGGCACATTGCCATGCACCTGTGGTCCCAGCAACTTGAGAGGCTGAGGTAGGAGGACCACTTGAGCACGGGAGGTCAAGGCTGCAGCAAGCTATGATCACACCACTGCACTTAAGCCTGGGCAACAAATCAAGACTTTGTCTCAAAAAAAAAAAGAAAAGAAAAGAAAGAAAGGGAGAGAGGGAAAGAAGGAAGGAAGGAAAGAAGGAAGGAAGGAAGAAGGAAGGAAGGAAGGAAGGAAGGAAGGAGGAAGGAAGGAAGGAAGGAAGGAAGGAGGGAGGAGGAGGAGGGAGGGAAGGGAGGGAGGAGGGAGGAAGGGAAGGAAGAAAGGAGAAAGAGAGAGATAGAAAGAGAGAAAGAGAGAGAGAAAGAAGAAAGAAAGAAAGAAAGAAAGAAAGAAAGAGAGGAGGCAAGGTGAGGCAAGGAAAGGTGAGGTGGGGAGGGGTGAGGAGAGGCGGGGCAGGGCAAGGCCAAAAGACAAGAAAGGGCCTAGGAAATCATCAGACTCAGGGATTGTGGTTTGTGGCTTTAAACTGATTCAGTCTCTCTTCCGTACAAGAGTCAGCCATTGCCAGGCAGGTCTGGGAACTAAAGAGCCTTAGAGGAAACCCAGCTTTTATTCCTGGGAGTCAACAAAGAGCTAACAGTCCCTGGAGAAGGTGAAACCACATCAGCAAGGTGAGGCCTCTGCACTGCCTGCTGGGAAATTCCATCCTTTGCAATTCCACACTGTTTACTTCTCTCACCGGGCCAGAGAAAGCACATAGGGGGCTTTTTGGAGAAAGATCGGGAAGCAGGGAATCAGTAACAGTGTGGGAAGAATAAACATTCCTGGGACAAAGCGACAGTGGAGAAGGTAGAGTGTGTCATATGGACAGTGTTTCATATACACAGCTTGAAAACCTACACTTAAATTCATTTCCAAATTCTTCTACAGTTTTTGCCTCTCAGGGCATGCACTTGGCCATGTAATTGCTGTGCAGCTCAAAGCCTGATTCCTGGCACATCCACACTCAGCCATAAAGCAAAATCATCTGAAAGCACTTTCAGTGTCAATTTACTACTGAGTCTCTTTTCCCAGGATTCCTCAACCATGGCCATGAGCAGCAGAAAGAACTTCTGATGAGGTACTCAGGGCTTGGGAATATATACCAAAGTCAATCAGGCTCAACACAAAGTCCCTTATCCTAGGATTTTCTTGCATTTTGATTCCAAGCCCCACGCACCGCCCCCAGGCAGACCCACAGTGGGCACTGCTGCTTGGGAAGTCTCAGCTGCCTTCCAACGGTCTTGTTTTCACATAAAGGGGTCCTAAACAACACTTCCAACATTGTCTGCAAAGGTGTGCTTTCCCTTCAGCTCAGGTTCCATGCCACCACTCCTTCGCTCTTTTATTGCAAATGATATTAGATGTGAACTTGAGAAAGAAATTTGTCCTCCCTTATTTTTTCCTTTTCTCTATCTTCATTGGAGTATCCCACAGCCTGGATGTAGACAAGAATGTTCTTCCCCCTTCCTTGCACATGTGTGCATGCGCACACACACAGGCACATTTTGTAAGTCTCTATCTTTAAGAATCCACAGCTAAGGCTGAGTGCAGTGGTTCATGCCTGTAGTCCCAGCACTTTTAGGAGTCGAGGCGGGTGGATCACTTGAGCCCAGGAGATCAAAGCTGCAGTGAGCCAAGATTCCAGTCTAGGTGACATAGTGACACCCTGTCTCAAAAAAAAAAAAAAAATCCACTTTTTTTCATAAAATCCACTATCCACCACAAAAAAATACCTTTTCTATGTTTAAATTTTATGTATTTATTTATTTTATTATCATACTTTAAGTTCTAGGGTACATGTGTACAACGTGCAGCTTTATTACATAGGTATACATGTGCCATGTTGGTGTGCTGCACCCATTAACTCATAATTTACATTAGGTATATCTCCTAATGCTATCCCTCCCCCGCCCCACCCCATGACAGGCCCCCGTGTGTGATATTCCCCGCCCTGTGTCCAAGTGATCTCATTGTTCAGTTCCCACCTATTAGTGACAACATGCAGTGTCTGGTTTTCTGTCCTTGCAATAGTTTGCTGAGAATTATGGTTTCCAGCTTCATCCATGTCCCTACAAAGGACATGAACTCATCCTTTTTTATGGCTTCATAGTGTTCCATGGTGTATATATGCCACATTTTCTTAATCCAGTCTATCATTGATGGGCATTTGGGTTGGTTCCAAGTCTTTGCTATTGTGAATAATGCTGCAATAAACATACGTGTGCATGTGTCTTTATAGCAGCATGATTTATAATCCTTTGGGTATATACCAGTAATGCAATGGCTGGGTCAAATGGTATTTCTAGTTCTAGATCCTGAGGAATCGCCACACTGTCTTCCACAATGGTTGAACTAGTTTACACTCCCACCAACAGTGTAAAAGTGTTCCTATTTCTCCACATCCTCTCCAGCACCCGTTGTTTCCTGACTTTTTAATGATCGTCATTTTAACTGGTGTGAGATGGTATCTCATTATGGTTTGATTTGCATTTCTCTGATAGCCAGTGATGATGAGCATTTTTTCATGTGTCTGTTGGCTGCATAAATGTCTTCTTTTGAGAAGTGTCTGTTCATATCCTTCACCCATTTTTTGATGGGGTTGTTTGATTTTCTTTCTTGTAAATGTGCTTAAGTTCTTTGTAGATTCTGGATATTAGCCCTTTGTCAGATGGGTAGATTGCAAAAATTTTCTCCCATTCTGTAGCCTGCCTGTTCACTCGGATGGTAGTTTATTTTGCTGTGCAGAAGCTCTTTAGTTTAATTAGATACCATTTGTCAATTTTGGTTTTTGTTGCCATTTCTTTCGGTGTTTTAGACATGAAGTCCTTGCCCATGCCTATGTCCTGAATGGTATTGCCTAGGTTTTCTTCTAGAGTTTTTATGGTTTTAGGTCTAACATTTAAGTCTTTAATCCATCTTGAATTAATTTGTGTATAAGGTTTAAGGAAGGGATCCAGTTTCAGCTTTCTACATATGGCTAGCCAGTTTTCCCAGCACCATTTATTAAATAGGGAACCCTTTCCCCATTTCTTGTTTTTGTCAGGTTTGTCAAAGATCAGATGGTTGTAGATGTGTGGTATTATTTCTGAGGACTCTTTTCTGGTCCATTGGTCTATATATCTGTTTTGGTACCAGTATCATGCTGTTTTGGTACCAAACACCTGATACTGTAGCCTTATAGCATAGTTTGAAGTCAGGTAGTGTGATGCCTCCAGCTTTGTTCTTTCTGCTTAGGATTGTCTTGGCAATGCAGGCTCTTTTTTGGTTCCATATGAACTTTAAAGTAGTTTTCTCCAATTCTGTGAAGAAAGTCATTGGTAGCTTGATGGGGATGGCATTAAATCTATAAATTACCTTGGGCAGAATGGCCATTTTCACGATATTGATTCTTCCTATCCATGAGCATGGAATGTTCTTCCATTTGTTTGTGTCCTCTTTTATTTCGTTGAGCAAAGTTTTGTAGTTGTCCTTGAAAAGGTCCTTCGCATCCTTGTAAGTTGTATTCCTAGGTATTTCATTCTCTTTGAAGCAATTGTGAATGGGAATTCACTCATGATTTGGCTCTCTGTTTGTCTGCTATTGGTGTATAGGAATGCTTGTGATTTTTGCACATTAATTTTGTATCCTGAGACTTTGCTGAAGTTGCTTATCAGCTTAAGGAGATTTTGGGCTGAGATGATCCGGTTTTCTAAGTATACAATCATGTCATCTGCAAACAGGGACAATTTGACTTCCTCTTTTCCTAATTGAATACCCTTTATTTCTTTCTCTTGCCTGATTGCCCTGGCCAGAACTTCCAACACTATGTTGAATAGGAGTGGTGAGAGAGGGCATCCCTGTCTTGTGCCAGTTTTCAAAGGGAATGCTTCCAGTTTTTGCCCATTCAGTATGATATTGGCTGTGGGTTTGTCATAAATAGCTCTTATTATTTTGAGATATGTCCCATCAATACCAAATTTATTGAGAGTTTTTAGCATGAAGGGCTGTTGAATTTTGTCAAAGGGGTTTTCTGCATCTATTGAGATAATCACGTGGTTCTTGTCTTTGGTTTTGTTTATATGATGGATTACATTTATTGATTTGCATATGTTGAACCAGCCTCGCATCCCAGGGATGAAGCCCACTTGATCATGGTGGATAAGCTTTTTGATGTGCTGCTGGATTTGGTTTGCCAGTATTTTATTGAGGATTTTTGCATCGATGTTTATCAGGGATATTGGTCTAAATTTCTCTTTTTTTTGTTGTGTCTCTACCAGCCTTTGGTATCAGGATGATGCTGGCCTCATAAAATTAGTTATGGAGGATTCCCTCTTTTTCTATCGATTGGAATAGTTTCAGAGGGAAAGGTACCAGCTCCTCCTTGTACCTCTGGTAGAATTCGGCTGTGAATCCATCTGGTCCTGGACTTTTTTTGGTTGGTAGCCTATCAATTATTGTTTTTGTAAATTAAACACTTCACAAATTTGTGTGTCATCCTTGCACTGGAGCCATCCTAGTCTTCTCTGTATTAGTCCGATTTTAATACACATGCTGCCAAAGCGAACATCATAACTATCTATTGATACAACTCCCTTGTAATCCTCTTCCAAAGTTGTTAGACAGCTTTTAATGGAGACCAGTATACTCCCAACATACTGGCAGACGATAAATTACAAAGGGCATTCCCTGAAGATAGTGTATTAGTCAAATTCTCCAGAGAAACAGACCTAGTAAGATACTTAGAGAGATATGTAGAAAGAGATTTATTATGAAAGATTGGTCCATGAGATTATGGAGGCTGAGAAGTTCCACAATCTGCTGTCTGCAAGCTGAAGGCCCAGGAAAGCTGATGGAGTAATTCCAGCCTGAGTGTGAAGGCATCAGAACCAGGAGTGCTGATGCCCAAGGGCAGAAGATAGATGTCCCAGCTCAAGCAGAGAGAAAATTCACCTTTCCTCCGCCTTTCTGTTATAGCTGGGACTTCAACAGATTGGATGATGCCCAGCCACTTTGGTGAGGGCCGATCTTTACTCAGTCTACTGATTCAAACACCAATGTTTTTGGGAAACATCTTCACATACACACCCAGAAATAATGCTTTACCAGCTATCTGAGCATCCATTAGCCCAGTCAAGTTGACATATGAAATTAACCACTACAAATGGGCAGATACGTGAACAAAAAAAGAGAGAGAGAGAGAAAGCCCTTAGGAAGAGGAAATGCCCAGAGCTTCTAATTAAAATTCAGAATAGTATTGTTAAAATTCAGAATAGTATTGTTTTCTTCTTTTCTAATTTTTCTAGTTCCAGGAAGTTAGGCAGGAGTGTCATCAGCAGAAAGGGCCATCCCAGGCCTGTGAAACTCTGTGGGTCTGCCCAGCAGCCACGGGAGGACCAGTGCAGTTTGCTTTTCCAGGAGAGACAGAATATGCTGCCCCAGGCGTGCTGCCAGATTCCCTGGGAGACTGAGAAGTGGCCAGCTTTGAACTCCAGTGACCCAGTGCAAAAGCCTCAGAACCCAACACAACCTAACTTGGAATCCCATTAAAAACACTTGGATGAGTTCCCAAATATCTGAGTCTTAATATCCCAATCGACATAAAGTGAATCCTAGAAAATCTAAATAATAACATGGGGTTGTGACTGTGAGAATTAAGACAATGTATGTAAAGCACCTGACACTGTGTCTGGATGCTCTCAAAAATGCTCTCAGTAGTTTGCTTTCTGTCCTGCCTTATAATCTTCCTGTATCTCCTTTCCCAGTTATTCATTTGGTCACACTCGACAGGAAAATCCTTACATTCCACTGAAAGCTATCAGCTGCCACTGAAGGATGCTTTATCTCCAGGGCAGATCGTCATAATACTCAAAACTGAGTTTACTCTGGATTTACTTGTTGATTTCTAGCATATGAAAGACATCCAATAATAGATGCCCCCTATTTATTATGATAATTCTGCTTTTTTTTTTTTGAGACAGGGTCTTTCTCTGTCACACAGGTTGGAGTGCAGTTGTGCAATCCCTGCTCACTGCAGCCTCAAACTCCTCGGCTCAAGCAATCCTTCCACCTCAGCCTCCTAAGTAGCTGAGACTACAGGCATGCGCCCCGACACTTAGCGAATTTTTTAAATTTTTGTAGAGACAAGGTCTCGCTTTGTTTCCCAGGCTGGTCTTGAACTCCTGGCTTCAAGCAGTCCTCCCACCTCAGCCTCCCAAAGTGCTGGGATTACAGGCATAAGCCACCACACCTGGCCCATGTTACCTCTTTTACCAATGAGGTATTATCTTAAATGACCTTTGGTATTTTTTTAATGTTTTATTATGTTTTCATATTTTTAATATATTTAATTTTTACACATTTATATATCATAATATTCATTATAATTTATATTTATTTTATGTATTTTTCTATATTTATCTTTTCATTATGTTTTGAATTTCCAGATACACACATAAATAGAATACTAAGGAGAATCTTTTTGAGCCCATCTCTAGTTTTAACAGTTATCAACAATTTAGCATTCTTGTTTTATCTATCAGTTCTCCATTTTTATTGCTGTCGTTTTACTGGAGCAAATCCCTGGGTACCTTATTCTACCAGCATATTATGGTATCTTACATAACCATGATTCCATCATCACACCTGTAGTATAAATAAGGCTATCTGGTCTTCATTCCCGGTTCCTGGCACAAAACTTCTAAAACCCTTGGAATTTCCTGAGTGATAGGAGTGTCTTTTGTTATTCATAAAGCACCTCTTTAGATCACACCTGAGTTCATGCTAATGAAGTATCTGGAAAAGGGCGGACTCAGAGTAAGTGCTATAAAAACTCTTGAACAATGAGATTTGATGAGCTTCCAGGTTGGTGAATACATCAAGGTGCTGGGAGGGTGGCGTGCCCAGAGAGAGAAGAGAAGAGACACAAACCACTCTCCGGCCCCATACATTGCCCTATGCATCTCTTCTCTCTAGATTTTCTAGAGGTGTGGCCTTCATAATAAACCACTAAACGTAAGTAAAGTGTTTCCCTCAATTCTATGAGTCATTGTAGAAAATTATCAAACTTATTATGGGAAACCCCAATTTAAAGCCAGTCATTGAGAACTGCAAGAGCCCCAGATATGCGATTGACATCTGAAGTAGGGGCAGTCTTGAGGAACCGAGCCCTCTAACTTATGGAATCTGATGCAAACTTCAGGTAGATAGTCTCAGAATTAGATTAAGTTGTAGTACACCCAGCTGGGATCCAGAGAGTTGGAGAATTGCTTGGTGTGGGGGGATAAAACCCACACATCTAGTGTCAGAAGTGTTATGTGAATATAAACAGCATGTTTTCTCAACCCCCAAGAAAAAATTAACACTAATCCCCTACTATCATTGGATACCCAGTCTATATCTATATTCCCACAATTGTCTCAAAAGTATCTTGGGGCGGGCATGGTGACTCACGCCTGTAATCCCAGCACTTCAGGAGGCCAAGGCGGGTGGATCACCTGAGATCAAGCGTTCAAGACCAGCCTGGCCAACATGGTAAAACCCCGTCTCTACTAAAAATACAAAATATTAGCCGGTCGTGATGGTGCAAGTCTGTAATCCCAGCTACTCGGGAGGTTGAGGCAGGAGAATCACTTGAACCCAGGAGGCGGAGGTTGCAGTGAGCCAAGATTGCACCATTGCACTCCAGCCTGGGTAACGAGAGCAAAACTTCATCTCAAAAAAAAAAAAAAAAAAATAGTATCTTGGTTGTTTGTTGGAATCAGGAATCGTTGGCATTTGATTGATGTCCCTTAAGTCTTTCTTAATCTATGAAGGTTCCCGGGGTAGCCATGGAGGGGCATCACCGAGATACCCATCAAGAAGAACCTGAAGCCCAACTGCAAGGTGTGGGGTCAGCAGACAGCCTCCAGCTCTCAGCTCCTTCAAGGTCAGCATCAGCCGCTGAGAGCTGAGGTCACACTCTTCCCCGAGCGACCCATATTCAGCGACTGAGAAAGGAGGGGTGAAAAGGTCCAGCTGTTGGCCTGACACAGAACAACTCTGATAAACAATATTTGCTCACAAAGCCACTCTGGGTTTGCCAAAGTTTTGCCAGGCCTGCGTTGCAACAGGTCTTTTCCATCTAGCACCTTCCCTTTATAGGCACTGCGCCTTACCATCATCCTACACGCAAACCGTGTGTCAGCATCTGCTTCCAGAGAATCCAATTTGCAACAGTTACCTTTTACTTGTTGAAGAAACTAGGACTGACTTTATATTTAAAACATGATTTTCAACATTCCCACAATCATTTCTCAAGAATGAAAATTATAAGCCAAACATTCTCATTTTTACTAATAGGAATTTCTAATTATTTAATCAAAAGAAATTAAAGATAAATACAATATATTTTAAAAGTCTCACTTTATCTTCTAAAATAGGTAAACCATATCAATACATTTCAATTAAATCGCTGATGTCACCAAAATAAACCACAATAAGCCAGGCACAGTGGTTCATGCCTATAATCCCAACACTTTGGGAGGCCAAGGCAGGAGGATCACTTGAAGCCAGGAATTTGAGAATAGGCTGGATAACATAGCAAGACCTTGTCTCTACAAAAACAAATTTAAAAACTAGCTGTAGTAGGGCATGCCTGTAGTCCTAACTACTCAGGAAGCTGAGGCAGGAAGATCGCTTCAGCCCAGGAGTTCGAGGCTACAGTGAGCTGTGATTGCGCCACTGCACTCGAGCCTGGGCATTAGAGCAAGATGCTGTCTCAGAAAATAAAAGATACAAATAATTTTTTAAAGCCACAGTAGAAGTCTAGATTCTCTATATAATAATAAAGGAGTCAATTCAGCCAGAGGATATAATAATTGTAAGTATATATGCACTCAACACTGAAGCATCTAGATGTATAAAGCAAATATTAGAGTCAAAGGGAGAGATAGACTCCAATATAATAATAGTTGTAGACTTCAACGCCCGTCTTTCAGCATCGGACAGATCTTCCAGACAGAAAATCGATACAGAAACATTAGACTTAATCTGTGCTATAGAATAAACGGAACTAATAGGTATTTACAGAACATTTCATCCAACAGCTCCAGAATACACATTTTTTTTTTCTCAGCATAATGATCATTCTCAAGGATAGATCATGTGTTAGGTCACAAAAACAAGTCTTAAAACATTCAAAAAAATCGAAATAATATCAAATGTCTTCTCTGGCTACAATGGAATAAAACTAGAAATCCATAACAAGAGGAATTTGGGAAACTATACAAACACATGTAAATTAGAAAATACGCTACTGAATGACTAATGGGTCAATGAAGAAATTAAGGAAACTGAAAATTTTCTTGAAACAAATGATAATAGAAACACAACATACCAAAACCTATGGGATACAGAGAAGGCAGTACTAAGAGAGAAGTTTATACCTTTAAGAATCTACGTCAAAAAAGAAGAAAAATGTCATGTAATTAACTTAACAATGCATCTTAAGCAGAAAAGCAAGAGCAAACCAAACCCAAAATTAGTAGAAGAAAAGAAATAATAAACACCGGAGCATAAATAAATAAAATTGAATGAAAACGATATAAAACATCAACAAAATTAAAAGTTGGTTTTTTCGAAAAGATAAACAAAAATTTTAAAAAGAAAGAAAAAGAATCAAAAGAAAAGTAATATTCATGACACATAAAATAATTAAAAAGTCAAATTTCAGTGTTAAAAAAGTCTAGACTTATATTTTTAAAACTATGGTCATGCCGGGCACACTGGCTCATGCCTGTAATCCCAACACTTTGGGAGGCTGAGGCAGGTGGATTACTTGAGGTCAGGAGTTCGAGACCAGCCTGGCCAACATGATGAAACCCTGTCTCTACTAAAACTACAAAAACATTAGCTGGACGTGGTGGCGTGAGACTGTAATCCCAGCTATTCAGGAGGCTGAAGCAGGAGAATCACTTGAACCTGGGAAGCAGAGGTTGCAGTGAGCTGAGATCGTGCCATTGCACTGCAGCCTAGGCAATAGAGCAAAACTCTGTCTCAAAAGCAAAAACAAAAACAAACAAACAAAACCAAAATTAAAACTATGGTCATATTTAAATTACAATAAATTCATCAGGTCGGGTGCAGTGACTCACACCTGTAATCCCAGCACTTTGAGAGGCTGACGCAGGTGGATCGCTTGAGCTCAGGAGTTCAAGACCAGCCTGGCCAACATGGCAAAACCCCATCTCTACTAAAACTACAAATATTAGTCAGGCGTGATGGCATCCTGCCTCAGCCAGGCAGGAGGCTGAGGCAGAAGAATTGCTTGAACCCAGGAAGCAGAGGTTGCAGTGAGCCGAGATTGTGCCACTGCACTCCAGCCTGGGCAACAGAGCAAGACTCGGTCTCAAAATAAACAAACAAACAAACAAACAAACAAATAAGTAAATAAATTCATCAATCTCTTTTTTCACCCCTAATCAATCAAGGGCCAACTTGAGCAACCACAGGTTGTGGGAAACTGCATGGATTAGAACTGCAAACCTACCCTTGAGTATCTGATTATAAAAATGAAAAAATTTGCAGTCCCATCACCATTCCTCCCTTCTACATGACTGAGCTCTGGAATTTCAGTTTACCCACCTGTGCATTAGAAATGCTTACACTTCTAACCTCACAGGCTATTGTGTGGACTGAATGAGATCATCTGTGAGAAAGCACCTTTCACACCGTTGGATGCCTATGGCTGTAAATTCTTTCTTTCCCTCACATACATCTGCTGATCTACTGACTTACCTGGTGGCAGGAAGGCACAGCAGAACCTGCAACTGCTCCGCCTTCCCCTTCCCTCCTTCAGCTTCTTCTCCTGAGCCAGGTGTATATGGTTAGGTCCTCAGTAAAGGACCTTGGCTTCTACAGACAGAATGGCCACACTATCAAGGTCAGAGGCAACAAGAAATGACACGGATTTCAGTCCGTTTGTGTGGGCTTAGCTCATGCTTGCAGAATCCTACCTGCCCTCGGTCTCCTCTAATTTCCATCTGTCTTTTATGCCTGACTACCTGCACCATGGACTTCAAGCTCCAGCCTCACACAGACACAGGGATAACAGCCTTACAGAGACCACTTAACCCACTTCTTGAGTTGCAAAAACCCAAATCCTTATATCTGTACATATATCTGCTAGCGGTTCTGCTCCCCTGGTTGAATCCTGACTGAGGCACCCACATGCTCACCTCTGAACTCATGTAGGCTCCTGGCCTTTCTCAGAAGGGCTGTGCTGAGCATGGCTCCTCCCCTCCCAGCTTTTTCCAGGACCTCCCTATGTGTTCAAGCTTTTCCTCTTTCACCCCAACTTTGTCAAAGCCCATAAAACTGCTTATATGTTTCACAGGTTAAGAGAAAAACCTCATCAGATAGATTGGCACTATTTCAGGAGGTAACTTTTCAGTGTATTATCAAAATATTTTACAAAATGAGCGTGTCTGCCTCCTCAGCCTACTCCACTTCTAAGATTTATTTGAAAGAAAGAAATCCTGAAGATACACAAAACGTTATCAGGTCAGCTTTACTTGTAATAGCAAAATATTGGGAAAAAACAAAATGTCCAACAATAGAGGACTAATAATTATATTTTAACCATATGTTAGATTATAATGCATCAGTTAGAAGTGGAAAAAGAACAAATAAATTGCAAAGAACAAGCCTTTCACAGAACAGAAAACAGACATGGCCCATAAAATATGGAAAATTTTTAATTTCATTAGGACTTAGAGAAATGTGAACAGGCTTGCAAGATAAACAATTTTATACCCATTAGTTCGGTAAAATTTAAAATTTGTGGACATTTAGCCACAAAATGTCCACTTCACAACTTTAATTCAAAATAAATTTTAATAAATTTATATTCATTTCTATATCTATTAAAAACGATATAGATCAATGCATAGTAGAGTAAAAACTGGTACAACCACTTTGGAAAATTATTTAGTGTTATCTTGCAAAGTTGAACATCCACATACACTCCAGCTCAGTAATCCCATTCCTATTTATCCCCAAAAATGTTTGTGCTTGGCATTGTACTTGGCATACAGGAGACATGTACAAGACCATTAGCAATGTTTGCAATAGCAAAAAACTAGAAACAACTCCAATGGACATCAACAGGTAAATGCATAAATAAATAAATTGTGATATATCCACACAATGCAACATGATATTGCAGAGAAAATGAACCACCACTACACACAATGTGAATCAATATTAGTAACATAATGTTGAGGAAGGAAAGGCAAGAAACAGATAACTATATATCGTTTACATAATTCTCAAAACAAGCAAAGGCGAACAATATAGTTCTTAGACAAATATTAGTGCTAAAACCATATTTTTGCTTAAAAAGCAATAGGATGGCAAGCCTCTAGGTAGGCCTGGAGGTGAGAGGCAGGGGACTGGGATAGGGAAAATATACATTGGTAGATACAAAATTTTGGAAATATTCTAGTTCTTGGGTTGAGAAGTGGTTCATAGTATTTGTGATATTACTATATTTAATAACTAATATTGATGTTACAGGTAATCTCATGTATATTATCATTTTTTTTTATTACAAAAGGCATTCTGGAGTCAGATGGATTCAACTTTGAGGGTGGCCAGAGGAGAACTGGGAACTGGTTGCAGTACCCTACATTAAAGAGTTAACTCTGCTGGCAATATAAAAAACTGAAAGAAGAAGAATTATTTGGAACTATTTTCTGATTCTACAAAAAAACATTTTTCTGTTTCTTCTAACTCTGTTTCTTCATATTTCAAAAGTTTTGCTTCTAAAAAAAAAAGAAAGTCCTTGTAAGACAATTTATCCTGCTTAAGGTACTTCCTGCCACATCTCCTATGAGGAATGCTTCTGAGCAACTGAATAGCATCATAGCATGGTGCTCATAAGCCCATGTTCTGGAGTCCAACTGCCTGGCTCCAACACCTGCCCTATACTTGCTAGCTGTGTGACCGAGGAAAGTTACTAATATCTCAGTCTCATTTTTCTCATCTTTCAAATGGGGATGAGAATAAGAGCCCTAGCAAATTTCATTAATGTGAGAATTAAACGCTTAATTGTGTAGTAAAATGCTTGATACTGGATACCCAGTAAGGAAATTTTCATTTCTAGCAATATGATGCACAAGTTACCCAGAACATTTCTGCTTAAAAAAACAAAATCATGCCATATAAAATGTTTTTAATTTTTTAAAAAATGTATCCATAAAATGTCAAGAACATAAAAATCCCTTGTATCCTGATTTTGGTCTCTAGTGCCATTCCCTATGGAAATAAAAATAACAATTAATCATTTTTTTAAAAAAAAAAGCAAGATTCCTTGGAGAACTGATTCCAGAGGCAGGATGGTAAGGACACGAAGTGAGCCTGGGGTATTTCTGTAATGCTCAAAAACAAGGAAATTTCCAAAGATGAATGGACTCATAACAAAAGGACACAGGAGTCAGTTGAAGGGGAACTTACTGACATAGTTGTGATAACATAAGCATCAAAAAGAATAATGATCATAGTTAAATGGCATACATTGGTTATGTAAAAACCCAGAAGTCTACAATACTGAAAAAACATAAAGCTGGAGTGGGGGAGACTCCTTTGTCTAAAGAAGCTATTAAAAGAAGCCATCTAAAGAAGCTATTAAACCAAATTCTTGTTTTGAAAATTGGCAAAGGGAAAGATTTAAGCATTCATCTTAATTTTCTAATATGAAATATATTCAGGAGAGCCAGCCAGCCCTACTTTACAGAAGAATGCCAACTAAGAAGTATAGAAGAATAATTGAATTAATTAAAACTCATTATTTCCATTATTTCACAGCTCCTAATTGAAATTACTGATTCATTTTCTAACAAATAAATGGGCCAGGCACAGTGGCTCATACCTGTAATCCCAGCACTTTGGGAGGCCGAGGCAGGAGGATCACCTGAGGTCAGGAGTTCAAGACCAGCCTGGCCAACATGGTGAAACTCCATCTCTACAAAAATACAAAAATTAGCTGAGCATGATGGTGGGTTCCTGTAACCCCAATTACTCAGGAGGCTAAGTGGGGAGAATCACTTGAACCCAGCAGGTGGAGTTTGCAGTGAGTCGAGATGGTGCCATTGCACTCCAGCCTGGACAACTGAGCAAGAATCTGTCTCAAAAAACAAACAAATAAAAATAAATAAATAAATAAATTTATTGACTGCTGATTAATGAAGTTTAAAAATGTTAGGTAAAGGCTGAGCGCAGTGGTTCACACCTGTAATCCCAGCACTTTGGGAGGCCGAGGCAGACAGTCAGGAGATCGAGACCATCCTGCTTAACATGATAAAACCTCGTCTCTACTAAAAATACAAAAAAAAAAAAAAAAATTAGCCGGGCGTGGTGGCAGGCACCTGTAGTCCCAGCTACTTGGGAGGCTGAGGCAGGAGAATGGCGAGAACCTGGGAGGTGGAGGTTGCAGCAAGCCAAGATTGCACCACTGCACTCCAGCCTGGGTGACAGATCGAGACTCTGTCTCAAACAAAATAAAATAAAAAAGTGTTAGATGGGTGGTAGATGGGGAACTGAACATGCAAATGGTGCTATGGAAACACCACGTAGAGTTCTTCCTGGTCACGTGTGTGAATGCCACTGTCCATCCCAGGAATGAGGCTTCCTTCCCCAGGTCTCCTGAGGATATGTGCATGAAGGGCACAACACTTCTGACCTATGATAGCCACAAAATGTCCACTTCACACCTTTGATTCAAAACAAATCCCAGATCCAAACCTAAATGGATAAAACTACTAGAAGAAAACACTGGAGAACATCTTCATGACCTTGGGAAAGGCGAAAGACACAAACTATTTTTTAAAAATAGATTGAACTTCAGGAAAATCTAAAACATGCTTTTCAGGGGACATTGTATAAAAAGATAAATCACAGAGGGAAAATATTCACAATATATTTATCTGACAAAGGACTTGTATCCATAATATCTCAAGAATTATTAAAACTCTGGCCGGGCACAGTGGCTCACACCTGTAATCCCAGCACTTTGGGAGGCCAAGGCAGGCAGATCACTTGAGATCAGGAGTTCGAGACCAACATGGTGAAACCCTGTCTCTACTAAAAATGCAGAAATTAGCCAGGCATGGTGGTGCGTGCCTGTAATCCCAGCTACTTGGGAGACTGAGACACGAGAATTGCTGGAACCCTGGAGGCAGAGGTTGCGTGAGCTGAGATTGCGCCACTGCACTCCAGCCTGAGTGACAGAGTGAGACTGTCTCAAAAAGAATTATTAAAACTCAGTAATAAGAAAAAAAAGCAATTGTTTAAAGGCAAAAGATTCTTTTTTTTTTTTTATTTTTTTTTATTTTTTATTTTTTTTGAGACGGAGTCTTGCTCTGTCACCCGGGCTGGAGTGCAGTGGCCGGATCTCAGCTCACTGCAAGCTCCGCCTCCCGGGTTCACACCATTCTCCTGCCTCAGCCTCCGGAGTAGCTGGGACTACAGGCGCCCGCCACCTCGTTTTTTGTATTTTTAGTAGAGATGGGGTTTCACCAGGTTAGCCAGGATGGTCTTGATCTCCTGACCTCATGATCCGCCCGTCTCGGCCTCCCAAAGTGCTGGGATTACAGGCTTGAGCCACCGCGCCCGGCCAAGGCAAAAGATTCTAAGAGATCCTTCATAAAACAAGATATTGCATATGAATGACCAATAAGGACATGAAAAAATTCTCAACATCATTGCGAATTAAAACCACAATGCCATCCTCTGCATACCTACTAATGACTAAAACCAAACCCTGACAATATCAAGTATTAGAGAGAATGTAGAGTAATCATACACTGCTGGTGAGAAAGTAAAGTTCAACTAATTTGGAAACCATTTTGAAAATTTACCAGAGTTAAATATATATTAACCACATGACCCAGTAGCTCTATTCTTAGGTATTTACTCAGAAATTATTTGTTCACACAAAGATATGTACATGAGTATTCATGGCAGCTTTATTCATAAGAGCTAAAACCAAAGACTACACAAATGTCTGTCAAAAGGTAAATGAATAGTGTATCTTTTTTTTTTTTTTTTTTTTTGAGATGGAGTCTTGCTCTGTTGCCCAGGCTGGAATACAGTGGTGTGATCTTGGCTCACTACAAGCTCCGCCTCCTGGGTTCATGCCATTCTCCTGCCTCAGCCTCCCAAGTAGCTGGGACTATAGGAGCCCACCACCATGCCTGGCTAATTTTTTTTTTAGTAGAGATGGGGTTTCACCATGTTAGCCAGGATGGTCTTGATCTCATAACCTCATGATCCACTCGCCTTGGCCTCCCAAAGTGCTGGGATTGCAGGCGTGAGCCACCATGCCCAGCCATGAATTATGTATCTTTATAACAGATAACAATACTCAGCAATAAAAAGAAACAAACTCCCAATACATATAACATGAATGAATCTCAAAAGATTATGCTAAGTGAAAGAGTGCATTCTGTATGACTCCATTTATATGAAATCTAGAAAAGGAAACTCTAATATACAGAAACAGAAGACAGACTGCTGGATTTTTGGACCCAGGATTGGCAGATGCTCACTGGAAAGATAAGAAGAAAACCTTTGGGGGATGATGGAAAAGTTCTTTTTTTTTTTTTTTTTTGAGACAGAGTTTCACTCTTGTCACCCAGACTGTAGTGCAATGGCATGATCTCGGCTCACTGCAACCTCCACCTCCTGGGTTCAAGCAATTCTCCTGCCTCTGTCTCCCGAGTAGCTGGGATTATAGGCATGTGCCACCATGCCCAGCTAATTTTTGTATTTTTAGTAGAGACGTGGTTTTACCACATTGACCAGGCTGTTCTCGAACTCCTGACCTCAGGTGATCTGCCCGCCTCAGCTTCCCAAAGTGCTGAGATTACAGGCGTAAGTCACTGCGCCCAGCCTGGATATGTTTTATATCTTGATTGTGATCTCAGTTGCAAAGATTTTTTTTTTTCCAAAACTCAGTATTAACCTCAGAATACACCTCAACACCTCCATCTCCCCCACCATTGCCATATCCAAATGGTTGTCAACTTGTGACAGTTCTGCTACTGAGCATCAGTTGAATTTGGGTAGTCCTCTCTAGTCCCACTTCTGCTTTTGTGAAAGTTGTCAGGATCAAAATGGAGTCACTGTGTCAAACTCTAACAACAACAAAAAGAAAACACATGGAAGGCGCAGTGGCTCACATCTGTAATCCCAGCACTTTCCAATGCAAGAGGATCACTTGAAGCCTCAAGACCAGCGTGGGCAGCATAGTGAGACCCCATCTTTACAAAAAATAAAAAATTACACATGGTGGTGCACACCTGCAGTCCCAGCTACTTGGGAGACTGAGATGGAAGGATCACTTGAGACCAGAAGGTTCAGGCTACAGTGAGGTGTAATTGCACCACTGCACTCCAGCCTGAGTGACAGAGCAAGACTCTGTCTCAAAAAATAAATAAAGCCGGGAGGTTAAGAAGGGAGGGCTGTCATGCACACGTACCTATGATAATAACTATTACAAAGACTCTCTGAAGGGCTTTATGCACATATGCCTGTAACCAAAACTTTTGCCAAGGACTTTCCAAACTGCAGCTTGCTACATGAGTCACAAGGACAGCTAGCGGGATGCACAAGAACACTTGCCTGACACACTGTCTCCACTAAAGAACTAGTGTCAACTCCTGTGATGAGCCCCTGTAACCACTGTTCTCTTTGTTTCAAAACAAATTACCTGTACTTCTCTCTTTTGCCTTTAAAAGATTCCCCCTGCCTGAACCTCTTTGGACAGATGTGATCCCCAAAGCCCACACATTCTGCATTTGCAAATCCCCTGAGCACTCCCAAATAAATCTTTGGATAAATATTTGGGTATTATCTTTGGAGAATCTCCCTCTGTTTAGGTTGACACCTTCATCCTAGCTTAACTAGATTGTAGCTGCTGGTCCACCTGCCTCCAGTCTCTTGCCTTGGGTCCATCCTTCCTCCAGGTAAATCTTTAAAAACACAAATCGTCTCCTATTTATTCCCTGCTGCAGTCTGTCAATGTCTCACCGATGCTGACAGGTTAAAGCACAAATCCTCAATATAAGTCTTTAAGCCTAGACGCTATCTATTTTTTCAGCTTTATTTTATACTTCTTTTCTCCACACCCATCCCCCACAAAATACATATGCATACCTGCTTCCCTCACACCCATGTTATCCTACCATCGTACTGAATTCCTTAATAATCCCCAAAGACATCTTTATCCATCATGTCTCCACACCTTTGCACATGTGAGTCCTCTGCTTGGGGTGTCAGCTATGATTTGAGTGTTTGTGTCCCTCAAAATTCATGTTGAAACTTAATCTTCAGTGCAAAAATATTAAGATGTGGGGCCTTCAGGAGGTGAATAGGTCATGAGGACTCCATCCTTATGAATGGGATTAGTGTCCTTATAAAAAGACTGGAGTGATTCTGTTGGTCTCTTCTACCACTACCCCTTCTGCCATATGAGGACACAGCAAGAGGTGCCATCTGTGAAGCCGAAAGTGAGCCCTCACCAGAAACTGAATCTGCTGGTGCATTGGTCTTGGACTTTCCAGCCTCCAGAACTATGAGAAATAAATGTCTATTATTTATAAATTATCCAGTCTAAGGTATTTTGTTATAGCAACCCAGACTAAGATGGTACTCTTCCCTCACATACAAGGTTGCCAGATTTAGCAAATAAAGACATAGAATGTCCAGATACGTTTGAATTGTCCTGCATGTCCAAAGTGTGCCATGTATAACATGTTAACAGTTTCACCTCTGTACTCACCAGGATAATTCAGGGGTTTGCTTTCAACTCCAAGAGCATTCCTCCATTACCAGACTATGGCAGAATGTTCCCTTTTAATTTAAATGGCTCAGAAATGTGTTTCTGTCTCAGCTGTGAAGATTGTCTTCATAGCTACTGTAATTCAACGCTAACTGGGTTAAGTGATTTATATACACTCTGTCTTCTTTATCATCTCAGTTGTCCCAATGGATAAGTAATGTTAGTAATTTTCATTTACAGATGAGGAAACCAAGGCATGGAGAAGTTATAGAGCTTGGTCAAGTTTACATAATAAGTGGGGGAGCACCAGAATTTGAATTCAAATAACCTCACTACAAAGCCCACAGGATAAGTCTTTGTGCTTCAACAACTACTCATGTTTGCATAATACCTTACAACTTGTGAAACTTTTATTTCTTTTCCTTATGTGATGTCTTAGAATAAGGTATAAGAATAATACAACCAAAACTCATGTGCACACCTACAAGAAATACAGTGCAAATATAGCTGAAACCTGTTGATGAAAAGAACCAAACTCTGTAAAAATATTTAAAGAGGTTTATTTTGAGTCAATATGAGTGACCATGACCTGGGAAACAGTCTCAAAAGGTCCTGAGAATGTGTGCCTGCAGTAATCAGGTTATAGCTTGGTTTTGTACAGTTTCAGGAGACAGAATTTACAGGCAAAGACATAAATCATTACATGTAAGGTATACATTGGTTTGGCCCAGAAAGGTGAGACATCTAGAAATAGGATCTTACAGGTCATGGTTGGATTCAAAGATTTTCTGAGGAGCAACTGGTTACGAGTTAAGCTTTGTCTAAAGAGTTGAAGTCATGGCTGGGCACAGTGGCTTATGCTTGTAATCCCAGCACTTTGGGAGGCTGAGGTGGGAGGACTGCTTGAACCCAGGAGTTCAAGACAAGCCTGAGCAAAATGGCAAAACCCCATCTCTAGAAAAATTAGCCTGGCTGGTTGGCATGCACCTATGGTCCCAGCTACTCAAGAGGTTGAGGCGGAAGGGTCGCTTGAGCCAGGGAGGTCAAGGCTGCAGTGAGCTGTATTCACATGACTGCGCTTTAACCTGGGTGACAGAGCAAGACCCTGTCTCCAAAAAAAAAAAAAAAAAAAGGAGTTGAAGTCAGTAGAAAGAAATGCAGAAATGCTTGAGTTAAGATAAAGACAGTTGTAGAAGCCAAAGTTCTTGTTACATAGATCAAGTCTTTAAATGGCAGGCTTCAGAGAAAATGGATGGTAAATGTCTCTTTTCAGACCTTAAAAGGTGTCAGACTCTTAGTTAAATTTTTGCTAGATACAAAAAAGACCTAGAAAGGGGCTGGACATAGTGGCTTATGCCCATAATCCCAACACTTTGGAAGGCCTAGATAGGAGGATCGCTTGAGCCCAGGAGTTCAAGCCCAGGGCTACAGGGTGAAACCCCAACTCTGCAAAAAATTAGCAGGGCATGGTAGAGCATACTTGTAATCCCAGCTACTTGGGAAGCTGAGGTAGGAGGATCACTTGAACCTAGGAGGTAGAGGCTGCAGTGAGCCGAGATAGCACCACTGCACTCCAGTCTGGGCAACAGAGTGAAACCTCGTCTCACAAAAAAAAAGAAAAAAAAAAAAAAGAACTAGAAAGGGAAGGAAATTTTCTACATATGCAAATTTCCCCCACAAAAGACAGCTTTGCAGAGCCATTTAAAAATATGCCAAAGAAATATATTTGGGTGTAAAATATTTTGATTTCCTCCGGGGCTTACTATCTTATGTTGTGCTATACCAGAGTCAAGTTGGAATTTGGTATCTTATTGTCACAGATAGTCTGTTTTGTCAGTCTTATGATCTCTATTTTTAGATTAATGCTGGTCTGTTGTGCCTAAACTCCAAAAGGGAGGGAGTATGATGAGGCATGTCAGATCTCTCTTCCCATCATGGTTGGAAATTCAGTTTTTCAGGTTTCACTTGGACCACAGGGGGTCCATTCAGTCAGCTGGGGGCTTAGAATTTTGTTTTTGGTTTACACCTCCAGTAACATTTTCTTCACCAAACCTGTACCCCTAACGAGTTCTTATCCTTCACCCTAATGTACAGCTTATGTAAAGTGTACAATGTACAATATTACTTCGTATTTTAAACACATTATTAGTGTTGTTATACTGTGTGTATTCTTCTGTGGTTTACATTTTTCTCACTTTTTGCATTTTTGAGACTTAGCCATGTTGATACATTATATCTGTCTATTTTGTATTGCTATAAAGCAATACCAGAGGCTGGGTAATTTATGGAGAAAAGAGGTTTATTGGGCTCCCAGTTCTGCAGACTGTACAGGAAGCCTGGCACCACCATCTACTTCCAGTGAAGGCTTCAGGGAGCTTCCAATACTGGTAGAAGGAGAAGGGGAGCTCACATATGACACGGCCAGAGAGGGAGTAAAAGTGGGGAGGGGGTGCCACGTACTTTTAAAATACCAGCTCTCTGAATCTTAAAGTCTGCTGGTGAAAAAATAAATAAACAATTTTTTTAAATAAACAATCAACTCTCTTGTGATCTAATAGAGTGAGTACTCTCTTAAGGATGAGGATGACACTAAGCCATTTATGAGGAATCCACCTCCCATGACTCAAACACCTCCCACTAGGCCCCACCTCCAACACTGGGGATCACATTTTAACATGAGATTTGGAGGGGACAAATATCCAATCTATATTACATATGTAGGTTTATTTATTCATTTTCGCTGCTGTATAACTTTTCATTGAATGACTATATCATAATTTAGTCATTCATTCTCTTGTTAATGGACATTGTTATCATTATCAGCCTTTTGTTTCTTGTTTTGGTTTTTATGTTGGTTTTTTGGTTGTTTTTGTTTGTTTCTTTGCCTTTTCTTGGCTGGAAACAAAGGCTACTATAAATTACTTTAATGGCTCCTTATACACCTGTGCCAGAATCTCTCTTGGTAAATGCTTATTTTCCCTAAGCTGCAATATACGGATTAAAC
This sequence comes from Trachypithecus francoisi, assembly GCF_009764315.1. Lineage (NCBI taxonomy): Eukaryota > Metazoa > Chordata > Mammalia > Primates > Cercopithecidae > Trachypithecus > Trachypithecus francoisi. Next base: position 29,623,325 of record NW_022681472.1, on the reverse strand, counting down.
TAAACTAAACTGCCAATATTTACAGTCAATCTAATTGACTGTACAGACAATCCAAAATTTGACAAGACAAAAATTTAATAAGAGCACAGCAAAAGAGGCTGCTCATAAACTTAATGTTCAAGTATTTGTTACATTCTTACACTATAGCAAAGAAGGTTGGAAAATATAAATTTTAAGAATAATTAGGAACAAATTTTACAAAAGATGTACAGGATCTTTATGAAGAAAATAATAAAAATTTATAAAGTGCATCATAGATCTAAACAAATAGATATAATCATGTATAGAAAAACTTAATGTTGTAAGGCCATTAGTTTCCTTCTAAGTGAACAGATGTGAATTTATTGCAATTCCAATCACAATCTCAGTGGGACTGCCACAGACTGGGAGAAAATATTTGTAATTCAAATATCCAACAAAAATGATTGTCCAGAATACACAAAAAATACCACAGGACAAATTTTTTTAAAACACAAGGGGATCATCAATATACAGGTGGTGGTTTTTAAAATGTCAACAAATTCTGTCCATATTCCCTTCAAAAAGCAGAGCTAATTCTCCTCTCCTTGAGTATGATCTGGATTTAGTAACAAATTTAACAAGTAGAATAAGATGGAAACAAGATAACATGTGTGACTTCTAATAAGTTATATAAGGGATCATGGCTTCCTCCTTGCTCACTCTTGAATTACTTACACTGGAATAAGCTAACCACTATGTCATGAGGACACTCAAGCAGCCCTATGGGTTGGTCCATGTGACAAGGAACTGAGCCCTTCAGCCAACAGCCATATGAGTCAGCCATCTTGGAAGCAGATTCTATGCCCCAGTCAAGCCTTCAGATAACCCAGCTGACACCTTGACTTCAATTTTGTGAGAGATCTTGATACAGAATGACATAGCTGAGACACTCTAAGATTTCTGATACTCAGAAGTTATGAGTTAAATTTTTGCTGCATTGAGCTGCTAAGCTTAGTAGTAATGTGTTATGCTATTATAGATAACTAATGCAGGAAGTTGTATATTAATAACATAGTAACTAAGAGCACAAGATCTGAGCCAGACTGTCCAAATTCAAATTCTGACTTCAACACTGACTAACCATATGACTATGGCCAGTGACTAGTCATGTGACTGCCTCATTTTACGCATCTGTAAACTAGGGATATTAGCAACATACCACATAGGACCACTGTGAGGATTGACTTGATATGGATTGAGTTGATACAACTAAAGATACTAAAAGACAGGAAATCAACCCAAATGCCCATCAACAATAGACTGGTTAAAGAAAATGTGGTATATATACACCATGGAATACTATGCAGCCATAAAAAGGAATGAGATCATGTCCTTTGCAGAGACATGGATGAAGCTGGAAGCCGTTATCCTCAGCAAACTAATGCAGGAACAGAAAACCAAAGACCGCGTGTTCTCACTTATAAGTGGGAGCTGAACATTGAGAACACATGGACACAGGGAGGGGAACAACACACACTGGGACCTGTCCGGCGTTGGGGTGGGGGGAGGGAGAGCATTAGGAAAAATAGCTAATGCATGCTGGGCTTAATACATAGGTGAATGGGTTCATAGGTGCAGCAAACCACCATGGTACACATTTTCCTGTGTAATAAACCTGCACATGTACCCCAGAACTAAAGATAAAAATTAATGGAAAAAAAGATACTAAAAGAGTACCTGGCCACCAGTCCATCTGAGAAATATTACCTGCTGTTACTAATTTACAGAAGAGTAAATCTGAATGTCAAATAGGAAGCTCAGCCTCACTATAAATCAGGGAAACAAATTAAAAGCAAAGTGAGATACCATTTGTTACCCATAAAATTGGCAAAAAGTATCAGTTCTTAGCTTGAGTAGTGGTTACTTGGGCATGCTCATTTTGCAATAATTTACCAAAAAGTACATGTCTGATTGGAGCACTTTTTTGTGTGTACACTGTACTTCAATCCAAAAGTTTAAAGAATAAACAAAATACATACAGAAAAATCCTCTCCCTCCCTCTACCCTTCCCCTAGGAATTGCTCTGTCAATATTAAATGTTAGCAAAGACGTAGAACATGAGAGTTTTTGTGGTTTGCTGGTGTTAGCATAAATTGGGGCAACCATTCTGGAGAGCAATTTGACAATATAAGAAAAGTTGAAGTTGCACAACTAAGGTTTTACCTGAATAGCTGAATAATAAAACATAGACTTTCGCTGCCCATTTTTCTATATCCTCTTTTTCTTTTTTTTTAGGAGCAAAACTGCAAATTTATTTGTGGTCACCTAGCTTCAGGGGAAGAAGGTGGGTAGGGAGAGGTCTGTGGGCCTCCGGCAGAGGAGGCCGACAGAGTCCCCCGATGGGGCTCTTGGGCGGGGTTCCTGATGCAGTCCGGACATCCCTACAGGAGTGGGGCTGGGAAGTCCGCGAGTGGCGTCCTTCCGGAGCGGCTTTTCTAGGAGTGGGAGGGCAATAGGCGGGGCACGGGCGTGTGGGGGGGGGGGGGGGGCGTTCCGCAGGTGCGACCAGGTAAATCTTAGTCTCTTCGGATTGACGTCACCTGGCACATGCCCGGTTGGTCTGCACCTTCCCAGGTCGCGGGCTGCATTTTCGCGCGTGCGGGAAAAGCCGCTACCAGGAGAGTTACCCACGGCTTGGCGAGGGTGATGGGGGTCCCCGAGTCTCTGCACCTTCAGTTGTCGTCGTCCAGATGTAGGAGCTGGAAGGAGCTCCCAGGATCCTGGGAAAGGGGGTCACGTGGAGACGCGGCACCTGTTCTCAGGGTGGGGCAATCAGACCTCCAGTGTCCTCCCTGCTGGCAAGCAGGGCAGGGGGTTGCTGGTGGATGAGGGTTAGGACATTCACTGGCCCAATGATCTGATGCCTTGCACTTATAGCAAGGCTGTGTTGGGGCTCGGGGACCTTGCGGACACCTGTTGGCATAGTGTCCTGCCTTGCCGCACTTATAGCAGGCTCCTTTTGAGTCTGTGGGGTGTGTGCTCTCTGGCCTGGGGTTACGACTGGGCTGTAAAGCCGCTGCTAGGAGCTGTGCCTCAGCTGTCTCCTCTCTGGAGTTATAGACCTTAAAGGCTAATTTAACTAGGTCTTGTATTGGTGTCTGAGGACCATCCTCTACCTTTTTAAGTTTTTTACGAATGTCAGGAGCTGATTGAGCTAGGATGCGCTCCTGCTCCTCAGGGTTTAGGGTGGAGGTTAGGATAACCTGGAGGTCATGCCAAGTTAAGTCATAGGCCTGACAAAGGTATCTAAATTCCTTTATGTATATGGTAGGATTAGCTGAGAAATCACCTAAACGCTTCTCAATTTTGGAAAGATCGGCCAGTGAAAAAGGGACATGTACTCTGACTACCCCCTCCACCCCAGCTACCTCTCGCAAAGGTGCTAACACTGTAGGAGGGTGTGGGCAGAGATAGGGGACTCTAGGTGGCCGGCTGAGGACGTGGAAGGGGGCACGGGTGCGAGCGGGCTACCAGTCGATGAGGAGCAAGGAGGAGGAGTCTGGGCAGGAAGGGAGGGGGTGGAGAGAGCGGGGAGAGAAGGAGGAGTATAGGGCAGGTCGAGAGCGTAAGGCCCAAAAGCCTTCTATGTAATTAATTTCGGACCACTTGCCTAGCCGCTGGCAGAAATTGCTGAGGTCAATCACGCCACGGTGGAAAGGAAAATTAACCGCTTCCTCCTAAGGTCTTGTTCGAGCTGTAAGGTTTTTAAATTGGCTAGGAGGCACCCTAAGGGGGTGCTCTTTGGAAATTTGGACTGGGGGTTTCCCGTTTGTTTCCTCTTTACTTACACAATGGACACAATGGAAATGGAAGTGGATCTCTGCCTGGCTTCAAAGCGTCCTTTGGAACCAGCAGAGACAGACTGGAGGCTCATGGAGCCAAAGTGGAGATTACCTTCAGGCGGACATCTCCGTCCTGAATGGGTCTCCCGAGCCACTTGGTGGCTCAAAAGTGGGCCTCGGACCTGCGCAGGATTTTTGGCTGAGGGAGGTAAAGAGGAGACAAGGGCACTTACCCCAGAGAGGCCGTGAGGGTGAGGGAAGCGGGTCTCAGGTCCTGGTCCGTCTGTGGTGTGGGAGCAGGAGGAGGTTCCTCAACCCTTAGAGGCCTGAGGAGGGGTCTCCTCCCGGGTCTTCGGCACCAACTGATTTGTTTTTTCTAAGACCAGCAGAGCGGGCACAAAAGAACCAGCGAGTAGGCAAGGGTAGGAGCAAAACTGCAAATTTATTTGTGGTCACCTAGCTTCAGGGAAGAAGGTGGGTAGGGAGAGGTCTGTGGGCCTCCGGCAGAGGAGGCCGACAGAGGCCCCCGGTGGGGCTCTCGGGCGGGGTTCCTGATGCAGTCCCGACATCCCGACAGGAGTGGGACTGGGAAGTCCCTATATCCTCTTTTTCTAAAAAAAAAAATCGACATCACTTTTTGTGGTGAGACATTAGAAATTTACTATCTTAGTAACTTTGAAATATACATTATAATTAACCATAGTCACCCTACTGTGCAACAGATCTCACACATTTAATCCTGCTGTCTAACTGAAACTTTGTACCCTTTGACTATCTCCTTATTTCTTCCTCCATCCCCCAAACATTCATTTCTGTTAAGAAACATATTTCTCTCAATTCTAGAGACTGAGAAGTCAAAGATCAAAGTGAACATCTAGCGTCTGGTGACAGCCCTCTTTCTGCAAAGCAGACAGTCATCTTGTTTTGTTCCAGTGTGCTGGGGAGCAGAGAGAGAGGAAACAAGCTCTACAAGTCTCTTCTTATAATGACATTAATCCCATTCACATGAGGGCTCCACCTTCAAGACCTAATTACCTCCCAAAGGCCCCACCTCCTAAAACCATCACATTGGAGGTTATGGTTTCAACATTTTAAACCGGGAAGGGACACAAACATTCAGTCTATAACAGCAATCAGTTGTCACAGGAGCCTAGAGAAGGGAGGAGGCCAGATCCTTGAAGGGCTTGATTTGGCATGCCGAGGAATTTGGCCTTCATCCTACAAGCAGTAGAAAAAATACATAGCATTATATCTCTGAACACAAACAGAGGTCCATTCTCCAGGACACAAAGATATAGAAATGCTCAACATTTTGTCATTCTTGAGTAGGGATGGTATTTTTGATAGCAAATAACAAAGCTCAGAACCTGCCACGGCAACTGGAAAACTGGATTACCAGAAAGAGGTTTGGAAGGACCACGTGGGCCTGGAATTACCCCAAGTGTTAAATAAATAGATCAATTTACCTCTCCTGAGGAAACATAATCTCCTAAGCTAGAGGAGAAAACCTGAGGGCAAGGCGTGACCAGACTACCCCTCAGCTTACTACCTGAAATGAATTTGGTTGTGACTTCCAACATCCACCCCCTAGATTTGCACAGCAAAGATGGGGCTATGCCTGTGCAGTACACAAGGGTCAAGGAGGGACTCAGGTTTATTCATTTATTCCATCAGTCTTACAACATATATTTATCGAACACCTATTATGTGCAAGAAACTGAGACTCAAAAGTGGAGAGTAAAAACACCCCAGATTTTGTTCCCTCCTCTCTAGGAGCTTACTGTCTAGTTGCTCAACAAGGAAAAAATGATTTAAGAGTGAAAAGTGTTGTGATGTAATTACCCCGACTGAAAGTCAGGGTTCTGATAGGCAGTGAATTTTAAGCCAAGACCTGAAGGTTAAGAATGGCCTATTGCCTATCCCATTAGATGTTTTTAACTTTGCTAACTGATTTATAAAATTTTAAGAAATATTTTCCAGATATCAATTGTTTGTTATAACTGAAAACACCTCTCAGACAGACACTTAACTTTTATCTTTGTTAATGGTGTTTTTTTCTTTTGACAATAAAAGTTGAAAGTTTTTTCATTGTTGTTGTTCTTGTTGTTTGAGACAAGGTCTGGCTCTCTCCCCCAGGGTGGAGTGCAGTGGCATGATCCTTGCTCACTGCAACCTCTGCCTCCTGGGCTCAAGCCATCCTCTCACCTCAGCCCCCTGAGTAGCTGGCACCACTCGTGCACACCACCATGCACAGCTAATTTTTGTATTTTTAGTAGAGACAAGGTTTCACCATGTTGCCCAGGCTGGTCTCAAACTCCTGAGCTCAAGTGATCCACCTGCCTCAGCCTCCCAAACTGCTGGGATTACAGGCATGAGCCGCTGCGTCCAAGCAAAGTTTGAAGTTTTTGATGTAACAAAATTTATCATTTTTTTAATTTTATACTTTTGTTGTTTGTGTCTCATATGCCTAATATTTTGCCCTGAGATCATAAAGCTGTTCTCCTAATAGTTTTAAGTAGATTTTTTGTATAATTGTTTTGAAGTTTTGCTTTTCACATTTAGACCTTAAATCCATTTGAAATTTAACTTTTTTGGAAATTTAACTACTAAAAAATGTGAATTAGACATTTCATTTTTTTTTCCATAAGGAAGGTGAATTTTGGCAATGCCATTTATTGATTTTACCCTTTTCCAACTGGTATATGGAAAGTTCCTATGAATATCATCTGTTCCCAGATCTCACTGTCTATTCTGTGTCAATAGTACGGTTTTATTTCTATAACTTTTTAAAAACGCCTTTATATCTGATAGAGAAATCCCCACCCCCTGCTTCTTTTTGAGAATGTCTTGGCTAGAAGTTCTTAGAATCTGTTTGTTAAGTTCCACACAATAATGTTGGGATATTGATTAGAACAGCATTAAATTCATAATTTAATTTATGGAGAATTCATATCTTTCTATCAAGCATTTGCTTCCATAAATATGTTAGATTTCTTCATTTCTTCAGCTCTTCTTTCATATCCTTTGTGATAGTTAATTTTATGTACCAATTTGCCTGGGCCACAGGATGCCCAAATATCTGAGTAAACACTATTGCTGGGTGTGTCTATGAGGCTGTTCCCAGGAGAGGTTAGTATTCGAATTGGTGGACTGAGTAAAGATGATGACCTTCCCCAATGTGGGCGGACATCATTCAATCTATGGAAGGCCTAAATAGAACAAGAAGGTGGAGGAAGTTTGGATTAATCCTCTCTCTGCTTGACTGCTTGAGCTGAAACATCAGTTCCCCACCCTTGGCGCTCCTGGTTCTCAGATCTTGAACTATGTCACTGCCTTTTCCTAGGTTTCCATCTTGCAGACAGCAAACTGTGGGACTTCTCATTCTGTATAACCGCATAAGCCAATATCTTATAATAAATCTCTTTCAGCCAGGCACGCTGGCTCACGCCTGTAATCCCAGCACTTTGGGAGGCTGAGGCAGGTGGATCTCCTGAGGTCAGAAGTTGAAGACCAGCCTGGTCAACATGATGAAACCCCATCTCTACTTAAAATACAAGAATTAGCCGGGTGTCATGGCACATGCTTTTAATCCCAGCTACTCTGGAGGCTGAGGCAGGATAATCATTTGAGACCAGGAGGTAGAGTTTGCAGTGAGCCAAGATCATGCCACTGCACTCCAGCTCGGGCAACAAAGCAAGACTCTGTCTCAAAAAAAAAAAAAAAAGTCTTTCTAGATAGATAGATGGGTATAGATATATCAGTATCCTTTTGCTTCTGTTTCTCTGGAGAACCCTGACTAATATATTCTCTAGTAAACTTAAATTTTTCTCCATAAAGGTTTTGCAATGGATGATATTTTCAAAAGCTGAAGTTCATGAGTAGCAGAGAGTTTAGGCTTAAGGTAGAAATTAAAGTTATAATCCAGAAGCTTCCTCTGGATCAGCTTAATATAATTAAAACTATCATGAAAAAAATAAAATGGAAATTCATTTTAATGGATTTAATGGGAATGTGTTCAGCATAATCTGTGTTGTAATATTTTAGTTTTTGGTTTTTTTTTTTTTTTTCACTCTTACAAGGGATCAAAAGAAAGGCTGTCCTAGCGTTTCTTGGAACATCTACCTAATTTGCTAGAGTCATAGGAGTCTCCCAGGCATATTTGTTCAAGCCTAGACCTGGGGAAGTATCCTCTTCAAACAGGACTACTAACTGTCCTTAGGCTCACGAAGTATTGATGGCCTAAGAAGGTAATCATGGCAGGCTGGATCCCAGAAAGTGAATGCATGTTTTCACCTCTAGCTGGAGCCCTTTTCTACTCCACAGATGTTCACTGCCCTTTTCCATGCCTTCCATTCCACATATTTATACTGAAGCATAACTTATGCTAACACCTCATCCCCTGGATTACTTTAACAGAGAATAAAACAGAGAATAAAACGTAAAAGGAAATTAAGCTATTAGAGTAAAATTGCACGTGTGAGCCTGGCCACCCCATCGCCATTTAATGAGTTCAGACCACTAAAATCAAAACTGATCCGTATCAATGACCTAAAGAAAGCCTTAGCAGGATGAGAGAAACCTAAGTGGGAGTGTGAAGATATGCCCAAACAACCATGATTTCTGTGTGGCAGGGGACAGTGAAATTGGGCCTATTCCAGAGCTCCTCAGAAATGTCAGTCACCTATATGAGACATTGCTCTGTTTGAAGAGCTTCTGAGGGCTTTCTTAGAATAAGGGAGTCAGCATATTCTTTTTCTAAAAGTGAGACAATAATCAAATTTAAATGACCTTCCAATTACCTCCTGAGAAGGATTATCCAATACAAGTTAAGGTAACATTTATAAAAACATTATGATATTTTGTATTTGTAATCTCTATATGTTTGCCATTTGTGTTAAAGTGTCATAATCCCCAGAGTAATCAACGGTAAAATCCCAAAAGTTTTAAAAGCCTGCAGGCTTCTTTTGAGGCCATCAAAGGTAGGAGAGCTTCCCAACATAGCCTTAGAAAATGGGGACTGCTGAGGAGATATGCATGTTCAATTCTTTAGTGTTGCAAGGGGAAAGGTGCGCTATGTGAAATCACTGTCTGTATGAAGAGTGTGATTTAATCTTCAAGAAGCTGAAACTACATGATGTATTTTCCAAGATAGCCTTTCTGCATACAAACTCTCTCCTTCTGATCTCTGCCATTTTTGTTAGCTAGGAGTCTGTGCTTGGGGCAAATGGAAGTGATGATGATGCTACTATATAACGCTAATGCTTGTATAATAACTTAGTTGTCTTTCACTGCCATAACAAGTTACCACAAAACCAGCAGCTTAAAACAACACAGACTTATTACCTCGCAGTTCTATGGGTCAGAAATCCAGTGAGCTCAACTAGTTCCACACTCAGAGTCTTACAAGGACAAAATCGGCCGGGCGCGGTGGCTCAAGCCTGTAATCCTAGCACTTTGGGAGGCCGAGACGGGCGGATCACGAGGTCAGGAGATCGAGACCATCCTGACTAACACGGTGAAACCCCGTCTCTACTAAAAACTACAAAAAAACTAGCCGGGCGAGGTGGCGGCGCCTGTAGTCCCAGCTACTCGGGAGGCTGAGGCAGGAGAATGGCGTGAACCCGGGAGGCGGAGCTTGCAGTGAGCTGAGATCCGGCCACAGCACTCCAGCCTGGGTGACAGCGCGAGACTCCGTCTCAAAAAAAAAAAAAAAAAAGGACAAAATCAAGTTGTCCACAAGCCTGTACACTTCTCTGGAAGCCTTAGGGGGAAAATCCACTTCCAAACTTATTCAGGCCCCTGTTTCCTCACTGACTGCCAGCCAGTGTTGCCTTTAGCTCCTAGGGGACTGTCTCCAGTTCTCCTCCTCACACACAACAAGCAAGACTTTTGTCATCATGAAAAGTCTAAATATTAAACAGGTTCTTGAACTGGTGGCTCATATATAACTGCTCATTCAACTTTCCCACCTGTCTCATCCCCAGTAGCTTTTCCAGAACTGCTTCCTTCACCATGAAGCTCCCTGAGTTTTCTCAATTCAAACTTGGGCTTTTTAAGCATGTTTACTTTTCTAATGAAGACCTTATGGACAGGGTAACTAGACTGGCAAGGCTTTCTATGTATTTGTAGTGCTGTCTTAAATCAATTTATTGATTGTCTCTTTTAAGACATCTGTCTGCACCTCTGGGATCATGATTTCCATCATCTCCTTCCAGATTTGTCAGACCTGTTGGTGCTGAGCATAAACATAATGCAAACCAATTGCTGGGTCACACAGAACAAATGAAGCAAGTAACCACAGGTAGCCTGAACATCAACATGAGCTTCAGTCATGAACTACCATGGAACACATTTTGTTATGGATAAGATTCATGCCATGAAAGCTGGGCAGGTGGATTTTACCCTGAACATTCTCAGTAATTAGTCTGAATTTTCTGAATGCAGCTTCATCATTCTCCACCTCAGCAAGGCTTACCTCAATATCACAACTCTTGAGGCCAGCAGATGAGTTTTGGCTCCTTGTGTCCCTGGGACTAGTGTTCTACCAATATTTCTTACATTGAACATAGCTGGTACTTTCACATTGTACCAATTTTCTTAGAAAATGTTATCAACCACTTTCTTCTTGGCTTCTTTTTTGTTGCTTTTGGTAAAGCACTAATTCTTGCCAACCACCATCATGCTGCTCAGAGAGCCGAAAGGGGCCAGTCCTTGCAGATGGCCACGTGGCCTCCTATATCTTAGGGCCGGCAGTGCTGCTGTAAAAGCTTCTCATACTTGGGATCTGACTTCTCTTTCTGCTCCATCACTTTTGCTGCCAGCCAGCAAAAGTCTTCTCCTCCTAAGGGATCATGTGATTAGATTGTGCCACCTGGATGATCGATGTCTTAAGGCCTATGACCTTGATTTTAATTGCAAAGTCCCTTTTGCTGTGTAACATAACATATTCACAACTCAAGGCTTAGGATGTGGGTATCTTTGAGGGACCATTCTGTCTACTATGCATAGTGTGTCTTGCGTTTGTGCCACATGTCCTGGATGCACTACATACAGCAATTGATTTAAACTTCACCAAAACCTTATGACTGACACTTTGAATATCATAACCATCTTACAGATAGGGACCAAGGAAAAAAGCTTAAAAAACTTGCCCAAGGTCATGCAATTTTTAACTAGCACTAGTGAGCTTCAAATGCAGAGGGACAAAGGGAGACCCCGTCTCAAAAAATAAATAAATAAATAAATACCATACAGTCTTTTCCATCTGTGTATAAACAGGACATAAAAATTCAGCCAGCCATAGTATCTGTGCCCTTAAGAATGATGCATGATGGCCGGGTATGGTGGCTCACACTTGTAATCCCAGCACTTTGGGAGGCTAAGGCGAGCAGAGTGCTTGAGCCCAGGAGTTTGAGACCAACCTGGGCAACATGGCAAAACTCTATCTCTACACAAAGTAGAAAAATTAGCCAGGCATGGTGGTGCTGGCCTGTAGTGCCAGCTACTCGGGAGGCTGAGGTGGGAGGATCACCTGGGCCTGGGGAGGTCAAGGCTGCAGTAGGTCATAATCAGGCCACTGCACTCCAGCCTAGGCAACAGAATGAGACCCTGCATAAAACACTTTTTATAAATAGAGTGGTACATGATTTTTTATAGTCCCAAGTTTAGAGACCAGCTTGGGCAACATAGAAAAAAATTTTTTTTTAACTAGGTGGGCATGGTGGCACATGCCTGTGGTCCTAGCTACTCAAGAGGCTGAGGTAGGAGGATTACTTGAGCCCAGGAGGTTGAGGCTGTGGTAAGCCATGATCGCATCATTGCACTTCAGCCTAGGTGACAGAGTGAAACCCCATCTCAAATAAAAAGGAAGGAAGGAGGGAGGGAGGGAGGGAAGGAGGGAGGAGGGAGGGAGGGAGGGAGGGAGAGAAGAAAGAAAGAAAGAAAGAGAAAGAAAGAAAGAAAAGAAAAGAAAATAGAATAAAATGAGGAATCTGTGTTCCAGGTGACATCACTGAGTCACTGAATCAGACCAACCCTGAAGCCTGCCCTACCACTTGCATTAGATAATAAGTCTCCTTAGTCCATTTTCTGCTACTATAACTGGGTAATTTATTTAAAAAGAAGTTGTCCAAGCACGGTTGCTCATGCCTGTAATCTCAGTACTTTTGAAGGCTTGAGGTGGGAGGACTGCTTAAGCCCAGGAGTTAGAGACCAGCCTGACCAATTTGGTGAGACCCCATTTCTACAAAATATCTTGTAAATAGTTGGGCACTGTGGCATACACCTGTGGTCCCAGTTACTCAGGAGCCTGAGATGGGAGAATCACTTGAGCCCAGAATGTTGAGGCTGCAGAAAGCCATGTTCACAGCACTGCACTCTAGCCTGGATGACAGAACAAGACCTTGTCTAAATAAATAAATAACAAGTGTATTTAGCTCACAATTCTGGAGAGTCCAAAGTCACAATTCTGAAGTCCAAAAGCACAGTACCAGCATCTGGTGAGGGCCTTCTTGCCGCATCATAAAATGGTGGAAGACATCACATGGCAAGAGGGAAAGTCCATGCATGTCAAGTCAGATCTCTCTTCCTCTTATAAAGCCACCAGTCTCATCATGGGGGTCCTACCCTGACAGCCTTATCTAATTCTATACTCCTCCCAAAAGGCTTACCTCCCATCAACCTATGAATTTTGAGATTAACTTTCCAACACATGAAATTTGGCAGACGCATTCAAATCATAGCATTAGTTAAGTCCGTTTGAGTTGGGGTTTGTGTTGCTTACAACTAAACACATCCTAATACAGAAAGGAAAGGGTATTCATTCTAGGTAAGAAAAGCAGTGAGAGTAAAGGTAGAGAGTAATGAAACAGCGTGACCCCTAGAGGAGCTGTGGATGATTCAGTATGTGGAGCACAAACGCTGCAAGGAATGATGCTGAAGTTGCAGGCAGAAGTCAGTATGTGGAGCTAAACATGCTAAATCACACTGATTTTATTCTATAGGGAGTGGGGGAAGATGGGAATTTAGAAGGCAGGGCTTCAGTGCAATGACTTGCTTCAATTTTTATTTTTAGACAGATCACTGAAGGATTAGAAATGGGTGAGAAATGACTGAGATATGGGTTAGATCAGAAAAGAAATTGTGAAACTCTAAAAGACATTGAGAGCAGGAATAAAGAAAGGGGACAAATATAAGAGACAGAGATTTCAGGAGGCTAAATCCACATGGCGAAGTCATGTATCCAAAGTGAGGAGTGGAGTAGAGGAGGAGTCAGGGCTCATGCCCACCTGCCTAGCTTGGGTTCCTGGCAGTCTGTGGCATCACTTGCTGAAATAGGGACTACAGATGGAGTTCCATTTTTGACATGTGGAGTTTCAGGGGCCGTGGAATGTGCAAGGGTTGCTTGGCAGGTACAATAATGTCCCACATGGTACTGTTAAACTTTTAAAATCAATTGCCAACATTTTATGATTAAATTTTCACATAAAAATGTAATTTACCCTTCTCTTGAAAAATCAGAAGATGTGACAGCATTGGTTCAGTATTCCCACATGGCAAATTTAAATGCTGCGTGTGTTCTTCTATTCACCACAATCATCCCTCCTTACTACCCAGCTATTATCCATCCTACTCTATCTGGTCCCCTTAGATCTGAATTTGCACTACCTCTGATGTATGCGATTGATGTGCTAGAACTAAGCATCATCCCCTGAATCAAGTTCCCATCACCCACATATACCTTACTTCCTAGGTGCATTTCTAGAAGCATGTGGAGCTCCTGCCACCAGCCTACCAACACCAAAATCTCTGGTCACCATGCCACCAACAGGCCACAGTTCCCTTCTTCTATAGTTAGGCTTGCTGCTACAACTGTGTCCCAAAAGGAGTCTCCAGTTTCCAGGTCTCTCATGCCTTTAATATCTGAGCCTTAATCTCATATTTTTCTCTTCTTCTGTCTATTTTTCATCTTCCTACTTCTAATAAAAGAAGAGTAGGTCTATATTAGATGAGGAAAGGAAGAGTCAGAAACAGAGCAGCCTGCACAAGGCCAACCGGGCTAAACTGGGGGTAGCTAAAGGTTGCAGCCCTTCCAAGTATCTGTGTGCACACAGGGTTGCCTGGCACCCTAACTGAAACTGTGACGGAGGCAGTTATGTCACACTTCTACTTTCTTTTCTTAGCCCCTGTTGTCTAGCACTCCCACCAGCCCCTGTGGGCCTCCCACACGCACACTCAAGGCACGTGCTCACATACACAGTCCCCTCCTACTGGCAAAAACCTTCCATCCACCAAAACCTCCTTCCCTTCTCCAAAATAACCTCTTCTCTCCCCAACAATATTGCCAAGTATTTTTCTTTTTCTTTTATTTTTCCTTTCCTTTTTCTTGTTTTACACCTTCAGCTGCACTACACATCTGTAGGAATAAATTTTACTTATACAGCTGCACTAAACATGTATAGGAATACATTTTACTCATACAGGGGTTGAACTTGAAAATTCAATAATTTGAATTAAGGAGTGAAATTGAACCCCACTGTCCTAGTATGTATGAACTGCTATAATAGGATACCATAGACTGGGTGACTCAAGCAACAAACATTTATTTCTTCCAGTTCTGGAGCTAGGAAATCCAAGATCAAGGCACCAGCAAATTCGATGTCTGTTGAAGGCCGACTACCTCGTTCATAGGCAGCCAACTTTTCACTGTGTCCTCATATGATGGAAAGGGAAGGGCATTCTCTGAGGTCTCTTTTGTAAGGCGCTAATCCCATTCATAAAGGCTCCACCCTCGCGACTTCATTACCTCCCCCACGGCCCTGCCACCTAATATCCTCACAGTGGGGATTAGGATTGCAGCACAGGAATTTTGGGGAAGCCACACGAATGAATTTGGGGGTATATTCAGTCCATGGTACCTGCTAAAAATTTCAGCATCATGAGAGAGAAGCATGAATTATGAAGATAATTACTAAGAAGTATATATGGATTGGAGGACCTACCTACAGTCAAATGCATTCCTGAGCAGCCACTGAACAATTTAAGAAGCTACTCTCAGTCTTTTATCTCATGCCCAAGTTACACCAAGAGCAAAACAACTGAATTCTCGAGCACTAATCCTTGGTTATCTGCACACCAAAGCCTGCTGTGTACTTTTTGCCTGAAAGCATGTTGTTCTCATTAGCAGTTATATCCAGATCAGGCCGACTTATGAACACTAAGGAAACAGAAGCTCTTCATTTCTCTTGCTTTGAATTACTGCTTCCTCTCTTGGCTCTGAGAATTATAAATGAATGTTATACAAGAAAATGCGTCTTCTGCCCATTGGCCACATTTGTGCTTATGTTTAGAACAACCCCATCTTCTTTCCTCTATTTCCAATAGTATCTTATGAGTCTTAGATAATTTTTTTTTTTTTTTTTGAGACAGAGTCTTACTCTGTCGCTCAGGCTGGAGTGCAGTGGCATGATCTCGGCTCACTGCAACCTCCACCTCCTGGGTTCAAGCGATTCTCCTGCCTCAGCCTCCTGAGTAGGTGGGGTTACAGACATGTGCCATCATGCCTGGCTAATTTTCGCATTTTTAGTAGAGACAGGGTTTCACCATGTTGGTCAGGCTGGTCTCGAACTCCTGACCTTGTGATCCACCTGCCTCGGCCTCCCAAAGTACTGGGATTACAGGCATGAGCCCCCGTGTCCAGCTGAGTCTTAGATAACTTTTAAAAGAGCATTGCTAACAGGATTGGTGGTGGTAATTATGTTTTGGTGATGGTAATAGTGCTATAATTTCCTTTAATTAGCAACAATATGAAAACAACATTAAAGAAGACATGTTAAAATAACAATAATAAAATTGAAAGCCCCCCACCTTCACACATTTTTCATATAGCTTCATTAAGAGTGTCCATATTAAATATATTATTTTATATTCCTATTTTTACAATATGATAATGATAAGCAAAACATCTGTACCTGGTGACGGATGGTGGAGTGGGCAGGTGGGTGTATGTTATGGGTGAGGTGGCCATCATTCACACCAAGTCTTTTTTAAAATATTTTAATTCATACTTAATTTATTGTAACTTTTTTTTTTAATTGAGACACAGTCTGGCTCTGTCACCCAGGCTGAAGTTCAGTGGCGCTATCTCAGCTCACAGCAACCTCTGCCTCCAGTGTTCAAGCGATTCTCCTGCCTCAGCCTCCTGAGTAGCTGGGATTACAGGTACCCACCACCATGCCCACCTAATTTTTGTATTTTTAGTGGAGATGGGGTTTCACCATGTTAGCCAGGCTGGTCTCCAGCTCCTGATCTCAGGTAATCCGTCCGTCTCGGCCTCCCAAAGTGCTGGGATTACAGGTGTGAACCACCACGCCTGGTCATACTTAATTTATTTAATTGCATTTATTTATTTATTTATTTTTAGGGATGGAGTCTTACTCTGTTGCCCAGGCTGGAGTTCAGTGATACAATCATAGCTCACTGCAGTCTCAAATTCCTGGGCTCAAGCCACCCTCCTGCCTCAGCCAGCAGAGTAGCTGGGACTACAGATGTACACCACAATGCCGGGCTCCACCAAGTCTAAACTAAGCTTATTAATTGATCAATACAATATTAATCTCTATTGACTGCTAAAACTCATGGATATTGCATTAATTAGCAACTTAAAATACCATCCTTCTAGATTCTAAACAGAGAATATAACATTTAACTCTTTGCTTCCCAACTCTCATGGAAAGCTGAGGTTTGAGAAACAGCACTCATGTAGAATTGCACGAATGCCCTAATTCAAGTATCTATTTCACTCCACAGCAAGCAAGTCCCTGGGTGTGCTGGCTAACTTGGCCCTTTTGTTTGTTTGCTTTTTTCTTTTTGAACTTTTTTTTTCCTTTGGCCCTTATTTTTTGACTGCAATCAGCCGTGTCAAGCTCTTCATGTACCTCAGGTGATGTTATCATGTATCTTCATGTACCTCAGGTGATGCTATCAGAATTGACATGCTATCATGTCAAATCTCAAAATGAGAAGTATAAATAAAGATGTGAAAATGTGTATCACCTGAAAACTCACCAAAGAAATGTAAGCAATAGTGAGATGACTTTCTTTGTTTACCAGATTAGCAGTGATTTATTTTTAATTGATAATGAATACATTGCTAGGCAATCACAAGTGGTGTGGTCTGGCTGGAGTGTCAAGCATGACAGGGATAGCAAGAGGTAGGGACCTGATTCATTCATGCATGTATTCAACAAATGTTTATTAAGATCCCACTGTGTGCCAGGCACTGGAATAGATGGTAAAGATACAATGGTGAGCAAAAACACATACGGTTCCTGCTCTTGTGGAGATACAGTCTAGTGGGGTAAGATAGCTATTAATCAATAATCACACTAATTAATCTAAGTTGGGCGTTCTGCTCCAGGGACCACTAGGTGTCCTCATATCCACTCACTTTATCTACAATAACAGAGTTCCAGGTACACAGCTATGCACAAGGCAGCTAAAATAAAGGCTACTTTTCTGAGCCTCCCTTACAAGTGTAGCCCTCCCTTCTGAGTGTAGCCACGTGACCAAGTTCGTTCATTCGTTCATTCTCTTTCTTTCTCCTTTTCTTTTTCTTTTCCTTCCTTCCTTCCTCTTCCTTCCTCTCTCTCTCTCTCTCTCCTCTCTCTCTCTCTCTCTCTCTCTCTCTCTCTTTCCTTCACACAGACCACTTCACGAATTTGCATGTCATCCTTGCACTGGGGCCTTAGCTAATCTCTGTATGGTTCCAATTTTAGTATATGTGCTACAGAAGCAAGCACATGACCAAGTTCTGATCAGTAAAAGGTGAGTAAAGTAATGAGTGCAATTCCTGAGTCATGCTTTTATAAAGAGCAGCTGTTTCCTTCCTTTTCTCTTTCTTCCTTCCACTGGCTGGAATGTGGATGTGGCAGAGCATCACCCAAAGCATGCTAGGGAGCCCAACAAGGCAGAAGCATCCTGGGTTCCCAACATCGGAGCCTCCAGACAAGTCCTGGGCTGCTTAGGCCCACACCAGATTTACAAAAATTACCTGGGCACAAAAACTACCTGGGCATGGTGGCAGATGCCTGTAATCCCAGCTACTCTGGAGGCTGAGACAGGAGAATTGCTTGAACCTGAGAGGAGGAGGTTTCAGTGAGCCAAGACTGCGCCACTGTACTCCAGCCTAGGCGACAAGAGCAAAACTCTGTCTCAAAAAAAAAAAAAAAAAAGGACTAAACAAAGGCCACTGTGGCTTAGAGCCTAGAGTAAGAATGTATTAAAATAATGGTGGTAGCTGATGCCAGGCTCCAAGGACTTGAAGGCCATATCAGAGATGTGAGTCTTCATTCTAAGACCAGGTGGGCTTGAGTCCAAGGAGTTCGAGACCAGCCTGAGCAACATAGGAAGACCCTCACCCAAAAGAAAAGTTAGCTGTGTGGTGGTATGTACCTGTGGTCCCAAATACTCAGGAGGCTGAAGTGGGAGGATTGTTTGAGCCAAGAAAGTCAAAGCTGCAGTAAGCTGTGAGCTGTGATTATGCCACGGCACTCCAGCCGGGGGAGACAGAATGAGATCCTGTCTCATTAAAAAGAAAAAAAAAAAGCAGTGGGAAACTGTTAAAATATTTTAAGCAGGGTAATGATATTATCAGATTTGTGTTTCAGATACATTGCTCTAGTTGGGATTACGGTTAGGATTATGGTTTGGATAATACCGCAGCAGTCTAGAAAGAAATTCACAACCACGTGAGGAGGTAAGTATTATTAACTGTGTTTTAGAGATGTGAAAACTCTGGCTTTAGGCACACAATTAGTGGCTGAGCCAGGACACAAAGCCAGGTTAGAGGGTGTTCTACCAGTATTGCCATAATTTATTTACCAGTCCCCTGGCATTGCACTGGGGTAGCAGAATAGCTTTTCTCTTGTATCTTGTGCACAAAGATTGTATTACTGGGCACGATGCTTTACCCAACTTTCAAAGTAGACAGCCAACTTGACCTGCTAAGATATTCTTCCTCCTGTACCCTGATTCTGGTGGAGAAATGCTCCTGAACCCTCTGCCTCCACGCTTACCCATAAGTTGTGGGGACAGAAGCACAGTGTGAGAAACAGACTCCACCACACCTTCCTGGCTGTGCAAAGAAGTCAGATGATGTTTGAGTCTGTGCTATTGTGCCAGAAAGTGTATTAAGGAAGAAATAGTCCCTCTAGTGCAGAAGACAGGCTCTTCCATGAATTCAGGACCAAATCTTTTCATATAGAAAATCCATGTAGAATGAATGGGTCAGGGCCGGGAGCTGTGGCTCACACCTGTAATCCCAGCGCTTTGGGAGGCTGAGGCGGGCAGATCACTTGAGACCAGCCTGGCCAACATGGTGAAACCCCGTCTCAACTAAAAATACAAAAATTACCTGGGTGTGGTGGTGTGCGCCTGTAATCCCAGATACTCAGGAGGCTGAGGCAGGAGAATGGCTTGAACCCAGGAAATGGAGGTTGCAATGAGCCAAGATCGTGCCCCTGCACTCCAGCCTGGGTGACAGAGTGAGACTCGGTCTCAAAAAAAAAAAAAAAAAAAGAATGAGAATGAGAATGGGTGGGTCAGTAAAAATGTTCACTTCCCCCAAAAAGCCATAAGAGATAAGTTCTAATTTAGAAAAACACGCATATAGGAAAGAGAAGGGGGATTGCTGGAAGAGAAGGTGAAGGATTATAAAGATCGATCATAGTTTACCCTTCACAATTAGCAGAGGGTGTGTTATTTAAGAATAGCCTTTGTTTCTTAGTATAGCTCTCAGTCTTTGTTATTGATCATATGCCACCAAAAAACAAGTTCAGAATGGCTTTGTGTTTATTGTTAATATCAGAAAATGTTCATGTATCCTGTCTGGGGTTTTCTTGTGTGGGGGGTGTGCATATTTATATTCTGTTTTGAAAAAAGCACAGAAGAGTACTTTTGGTATGCAGAATTTTCTTCTTCAACTTACACTGCCTTACTAACTTGAAAAATGTGTTCCTAATAAATAGCAAGATTTTTGGTGGGTATGCTGTTAAAGTTTTGCTATCCACATTCAGTAACCATTAAATTACCAGTTCTGGGAGTTGTCAAATATTGACTGAGAAGGTGTTGCAAAGGTCTTTGTGAACACTTGACTGTCAGATTCTTGGTCACTTAGTTGTTCTGGGCATCTTCTTTTTTTTTTTTTTTTTTCAGGAGTCTCACTGTGTCACCCAGGCCTGAGTGCAGTAGCACAATCTCAGCTCACTGCAACCTCCGCCTCCCGGATTTAAGTGATTCTTGTGCCTCAGCCTCCCAAGTAGCTGGGACTACAGGTGCATGCTACCATACCCAACTAATTTTTGTATTTTTAGTAGAGACGGGGTTTCACTGTGTTGTCCAGGCTTGTCTCAAACTCCTGACCTCAGGTGATCCACCTGCCTTGACCTCTGAAAGTGCTGGGATTTCAGGCACGAGCCACTGTGCCCAGCCTAGTTCTGGACATCTTCCATTCACCCCTCCAGATGCTCTCTACCCTTCTCCACTGTCCTCTGTGCTCTGGGAAGCTGACCCGTATAGACTAGATCAGCTGGCTCCCTTGTCTTCTGGTTCCAGTGGGTCCAGCAATGGGGAGCCCAGCAGGAGATCTGAGGGTGTAACAGTGCGATCCCTCCCCGTAGGGTTACTTCCAGCTGGTTAGTTACATAAAGGAGGTGAAGGGGGGTAGTCTTCACCTTTTGCTACTCTCAGACAGGCCCCCTCTGTCTCCTGGTTCTCCCACCCTTGACCCTTTAGATTCGAGCAATAATGGGGCCTCACTCTACTACTAACACTGGGGGACTGCACTATTCATGTTTTCCTACACCTTGTCCACAGCTCTGTAAATATTCCCTTTATTAAACTCTCCTTAAGTAACCCCAGTTTAACTGTGTCTTCTGTTTTCTTCAAGGACTCTGACTGACACAGTAATAATACCTTACAGCTGAAAGCTTTTACAGTGTCTCGTTAATGTATTCAGACTTGGATAACATTTTTTGGATTTTTTAAACAGTAGACCTAGAACCTTAAAATGCATCAGAGTTTGAGTCCTAAATCTGTTTGCTGTCAAGTAGAACTGAACAGTGCCTTTGTTTTTGTCATTGGCATTTATTGTAGCCTTTGTGTTTTTATTTTCATCTGTTGTTCCCTGTATGGTTTTTATATTTATGTCATGTTAAGGCATGAAACAGCTTTTTCCCATTGATTATTGCTTGTTTCATTTTTTATCCTCTCTAATACCTGGACTGACAAGCCTGTGAATGCCCTGAAGACAGGGACCAAGTGTTTTTCTGTTTGTATCCTCTGCATGAAGCACAGGACAGGCATTTTGAATGAATGGAGAATATCATCTATTCTGGATTTCAGTTATTAGGGAGCAAAGATTATCAGACAGTGCTCTGCCCACCTGGGCACCACCCAGTCATGCTCTGAAGCCCCAGCAATGGCTGACAGGAATTTTATACATTCCCACAGCTTAACCACAGAGGTTGTATAATGTGAGCCAAAAATCAAAGATGAACCCAAACCTACTTTCCATTTCGAAGTAAAGTTTCGTTCATAGAGAATAAGGGATTCATAGGAATGTAAAAGAAATCCTTCAACTTGACAACCCACTGACAAGGCAGCTAAAATGTAGGAGACAGAAACCATTTTTCTTTTTTGCATTGAAAGTAGGTTAATGTGGTTAATTCATGAATGTTTAAATGGGATAATTTGCTCAGAGAAAAAAAATTCTTCATCTTTGAATTTTTGAAGGAGAAAAGAATGAAAAGGTAATGTGAGTCTGTGAGCCCTTCAGCTTCCAAAGGTCCCTCACCACCATCTCCATTTGCTTTGCCCTCTTCCCATGCTCTGATCAGCTCTAATTTTTTTCTCACTCTGCCAACATCTTGATGTTTATCTAATTTTTGACTCACATTATACAGCCTCTCTGGCTAAGTTGTAAGAACATATTACATACATTGGGATGGGTACAGTGACTCACAGCTATAATCCCAGCTTTGGGAGGCCAAGGCAGAAGGATTGCCTGAGCTCAGGAATTCAAGACCAGCCTGGGCAACTTATCAAGACCCCATTTCTACAAAATAATTTTTTTTAAATTAGCTGTACATGGTGGTGCATGCCTGTAGTCTCAGCTACTTAGGAGGCTAAGGCAGAAGAATTGCTTGAGCCTAGGAGTTGGAGGTTACAGTGAGATATAATTGTGCTACTGCACTCCAGCCTGGGTGACAGTGAGATCTTATAAAAAAAAAGAAAAAGAAATAAATTTTTCTTAATGTACAAAAGAAAATAACATACATGTTTCCACCTTGCTTACTAAGTGTTATTTACCTTTCTCATGTTTGCTCTGGCACTGGCCATTGTTTTAAACTTTACAATGCTGCTCTGGCTTGGTGGCTTATGCTTACAATCCCAGCACTTTAGGAGGCTGAGGTAGGAGGATCCCTTTAGCCCACGAGTGTGAGACCAGCCTGGACAACCTCCCAACTACTTGGAGGGCTGAGACAGGAAGATCACTTGAGCCTGGGAGGTCGAGGCTGCAGTGAGCCATGATGGCACCATTGCATTTCAGCCTAGGCAACAGCCAGACCATGTCTCAAAGATAAAAATGAAACAATATTAAGATGCTAAAACTTTCATTTTTAATTTTACATGCCTAAGTGTCCTCTTTTAGTTAATTAGGCATTCATCAATTTTTATCATCTATGAATGATGATGAAAGAGTTCATTTATATCATTAATTTTTTTAAGTTAATTTATATTAAGATCTTCATAGTATTGTTTATATTTTCAACCAGTGTGTGTAATCCAAGTATCCAACAATAAGCAGATATGCCAACTGAAGCAGATAAGGCCAATTAAAAAATGACAAATATACATGTGTCAACCTCCTTGGCAACTAATATGAGCAAATTCCAGTCAACCTCAACCTGGAAAAAGTGTTGGGATTACAGGCGTGAGCCTCCGTGCCCAGCCCCAGTCTCAAATTCTGTTAGTTTGACTAGAAAAGTACGCAGTAATGCATGCATGCCTTTGTTGTTTTTAATTAACTTAAATATGTTTAGTTTTAGCTAATTTATTGGGGGAAGCCGCTCCCAATATTTCAATGTAGGTTCTTTCTATTTTCCATAAGTGTCGGCCAACTTATTCTAACTATTTTGTTTATTATACTGAAACAGTTTGTGCCTTCAATGTCTTGTCTCAGCACCTAGGTAATCTTTTGCCCACAATCCTATTTGGCCAGCTGAGAAATAAAGAGAAAGAGTACAAAGAGAGGAATTTTACAGCTGGGCCTCCAGGGGTGACATCACATATCAGCAGGACCGTGATGCCCACCTGAGCTGCAAAACCAGCAAGTTTTCTTAAGGATTTCAAAAAAGGAGGAGGTGCAAGAACAGGGAGTAGGTCACAAGATCACATGCTTCAAAGGGCAAAAGGGAGAACAAAGATCACATGCTTCTGAGGAAACACGACAAAAGGCAAAACAGAACTACTGATAAGGGTCTATGTTCAGCTGTGCACATATTGTCTTAATAAACATCTTAAACAACAGAAAACAGGGTTCAAGAGCAAAAACCTGTCTGACCTCATATTTACCAGGGCAGAGTTTTTTCCCCACCCTAATAAGTCTGAGGCTACTGCAGGAGACCAGGGCGTATTTCAGTCCTTATCTCAATCGCATAAGACAGGCACTCCCAGAGAAGCCGTTTATAGACCTCCCCCCAGGAATGCATTCCTTTCCCAGGGTCTTAATTATTAACATTCCTTACTAGGAAAACAATTTAGTGGTATCTTCCCTACTTGCACATCCATTTGTAGGCTCTCTGCAAGAAGAAAAATATGGCTTTATTCTGCCCAACCCCGCAGGCAGTCAGACCTTATGGTTGTCTTCCTTTGTTCCCTGAAAATCACTGTTATTCTGTTCTTTTTCAAGGTGCACTGATTTCATATTGTTCAAACACACATGTTTTGCAATCAATTTCTACAGTTAACACAATAGTAGTTCTGAGGTGATGTACATTCTCAGCTTATGAAGATAACAGGATTAAGAGATTAAAGTAAAGACAGCCATAAGAAATTATAAAAGTATTAATTTTGGGAATTGACAAATGTCCATATTAAAATGAAATCTTCACAATTTATGTTCAGAGATCGAAGTAAAGACAGGCATAAGAAATTATAAAAGTATTATTTGGGAACTGATATATGTCCATATTAAAATGAAACCTTCACAATTTTTATTCCTGTGCCGCAGCTCCAGCTGGTCTCTCTGTTCGGGGTCCCTGACTTCCCGCAACACTAATTTTAAATAAATATTTAAATAATCTCAGATTCATAATAGTTTCAAATTTATAGAAAAGTTGCAAGAAGGCGGGTTGATCATGAGGTCAGGAGATCGAGACCATCCTGGCTAACACGGTGAAACCCCGTCTCTACTAAAAATACAAAAAATTAGCCAGGCATGGTAGCACATGCCTGTAGTCCCAGCTACTTGGGAGGCTGAGACAGAAGAATCACTTGAAACCAGGAGGTGGAGGTTGCAGTGAGCTGAGATCATGCTACTGCACTCCAACCTGGGTGGCAGAGCGAGAGTCCATCAAAAAAAAAAAAAAAAACCAGACACATAGAGTAATGGAACAGAATAGAAAACCCAGAAATAAATTCATACATCTATAGTGAACTGATTTTTGACAAGGCAACCAAGAACATACATGGGGAAAGAATAGTCTCTTCAATAAATGGTGCTGGGAAAACTGGATATCCATAAGCAGAAGAATGAAACTAGACCTCTGTCTCTCATTATGTATACAAATCAAATCAAAATAGATTAAAGACAAATCTAAGACCTCATACTATGAAACTACTACAAGAAAACATTGAAGAAACTCTCCAGGACACTGGTCTAGGCAAAGATTTCTTGAGTAATACCCCACAAGCACAGGCAACCAAACCAAAAATGGACAAATAGGATTGTGGGCAAAAGATTACCTAGGTGCTGAGGCAAGAGACTGAAGGCACAAGCTGTTTCGGTATAATAAAGAAAATAGTTAGATTAAGAATAGTTATGATACAAATTAGATATAGAGATGATCGTGGACATTATCAATCATTAGCTTTTAATATTACTCTTTGTTGCATTACTAATATAACCTAGGAATAACTGGCAGGTTGAGTACTGAAGGGATGTTGTGAGAAGTGACCTAGAAGCCAAGAGGTGAGCCTTCTGTCACACCCGCATAGGGGCCACTTGAGGGCTCCTTGGTCAAGTGGTAATGCCAGTGCCTGGGAAGACACCCATTACTTAGTAGACCACAAAAGGGAGTCTCCTTTCCTTGGAGGAGTCAGGGAACACTCTGCTCCACCAGCTTCTTGTGTGAGTCTGGATATTATCCAGGCCTGCCCACAGTCATCCAGAGGCCTAAACCCCTCCCCATGGTGCTGTGCTTCAATGGTCACACTCCTTGTCCACTTTCATGTTCCTCCTGTACTCCTGGTTCCTCTTTGAAGTTCATAGTAGATAGTGGTAGAATAAACAGAGAAAGTCTTAAAGTCTTTGATCTTTCTTATAAGTGCATAGAAGAAAATGCTGACATATGCTGCCTTCTCTCTCTGCTTTGGCTACCTAAAAGGGAAGGGCCCCCGTCCTATGATCACGTGACTTGCTTCACCTTATCAATCACTTAGAATATCCACCCTCCTTACCCTGCCCCCCTTGTCTTGTATGCAATAAGTATCAGCACACCCAGCCGTTCAGGGCCACTACCGGTCTCCGTGTCTTGATGGTAGTGGTCCCCGGGGCCCAGCTGCTTTCTCTTTATCTCTTTGTTTTGTGTCTTTTTTTATTACAGTCTCTCATCTCTACACACGGGGAGAACACCCTCTAAGCCCTGTAGGGCTGGACCCTACATAGGATCACATCAAGTTAAAAAGAGCTGCACAGCAAGGAAACAATCAACAAAATGAAGAGACAACCCACAGAATGAAAGAAAATATTTGCAAACTACCTATCTAACCAGAATATATAAGGAGCTCAAGTAACTCTACAGGGAAAAAAAATCTAATAATTTAATTTTTAAATGAGCAAAAGACTTTAACAGACATTTCTCAAAAGAAGACATACAGATGTCAAAAAGGCTGTATGAAAAGGTGTTCGATTGGCCAGGCATGGTGGCTCATGCCTGTAATCCCTGCACTTTGGGAGGCCAAGGCGCGTGGATCACCTGAGGTTGGGAGTTCGAGACCAGCCTGACCAACATGGAGAAACCCGGTCTCTACTAAAAATACAAAATTAGCTGGGCGTGGTGGCACATGCCTATAATCCCAGCTACTAGGGAGGCTGAGGCAGGAGAATTGCTTGAACCTGGGAGGCAGAGGTTGCGGTGAGCTGAGATCATGCCATTGCACTCTAGCCTAGGCAACAAGAGTGAAACTCTGCCTCAAAAAAAAAAAAAAAAAAAGAAAGAAAAGGTGTTTGACATCATTGATCATCAGAGAAATGTAAATCAAAACTACAATGAGATATCATCTCACCCCAGTTAAATGGCTTTTATCTAAATATCAGGCAATAACAAATGCTGGCAAGGATATAGAGAAAAGAGAACCTTCATACACTGTTGGTGTGAATGTAAATTAGTATAACCACTGTGGAGAACATCTTTGAGTTTCCTCCAAAAACTGAAAATAGAGCTACCGTATAATCCAGCAATCCCACTGGATTATCCAAAAGAAAGGAAATCAGTATATCAAAAAGATAACTGCACGCCCATGTTTATTGCAGCACTATTCACAATAGCCAAGATTTGAAAGCAACATAAATGTCCATCAACAGATGAATGGATAAAGAAAATGTGGACCATTTACACAATAGAATACTATTTAGCCACAAAAAAGAATGAGAGTCTGGGTGCCTATAATCCCAGCTCATGCCTATAATCCCAGCACTTTGGGAAGCTGAGACGGTAGGCCTCCCCTGAGGCCAAGAGATCAAGACCAGCCTGGTCAATATAGTAAGACCCCATCTCTATGTAAAAATTAAATTAAATTAAAAATAAAAAAATAAGAGCAAGAACAAGATCCTATTATTTGCAACAACATGAATGGAACTGGAGGTCATTATGCTAATTGAAATAATCTAGGCACAGAAAGACAAACTTCACATGCTCTCACTTATTTATGGGAGCTAAAATTAAAACAATTGAACTGATGGAGATAGAGAGTAGGACGGTTACCAGAGGCTGGGAACAGGGGGTGGCACAGAGGAATGGGGTTGGTTAATGGGTACAAAAAAAATAGTTTAAAAGATGAATAATACCTAATATTTGGTAGCACAGCAGAGTGACTATAATAAAAAATAATTTAATTGTATATTTTTAAATGACAAAAAGAGTATAATTGGATTGTTTGTAACAAAAAGGATGAATGATTGAGCTGATGTATACCCCATTTATCCTGATGTGATTATTACACATTGCATATCTGTATCAAAATACCTTATGTATTCTTGGAAGTCTATTTTGATTTAAAAAAATTTCTCATGTAAACATTAAATATATACACCTACCACATACCCACAAGAATTAAAAATTAAAATTTTTTTAAAACAAAACATTTTTGAGGACTGTCGGCACTGTGCTTACTCTACCTAATGGATAAGTTAGCCCTGCAACCATTTAGCAAGAGAAGGGCTGAAAGCAATGGGGAAACTCAGACGGGAATGGTAAGACAATTTAGCTGTGAATCAACTAGAATGCTCTTAGGTGCAGATAATAAAATTCTGACTCCAATTCACTAAAGCAATAACCAGAAAGTCCAGAAGAATGGCAAGACCCAGGCTTGGGTGATTCAATGACCCCACAGTATCTGCAATTTGAGTTATTATTTTTTTAATTTTTAAAAATTATTTAAAATTTTATTTTTGAAACAGAGTCTCACTCTGTTGCCCTGGCTGATGTGCAGTGGTGCAATCTCAGCTCACTGAAGCTTCAAACTTCTGGGATCAAGCTATCATTTCACCTCAGCCTCCTGAGTAGCTGTGACTACAGGCAGGTGCTGCCATGCTTGGCTAAATTTTATTTTATTTTTTGGAGAGATAGAGTCTCACAATGTTGCCCAGGCTGGTCTTGAATTCTTGGGTTCAAGCAATTCTCCCACCTCAGCCTCCAAAGTGCTGGGTTTACAGGTGTGACCCACCACGCCAGGCTCTTATTTTTTTAGACTAACCATTCTTCTGTTCACAGTATCAGCTTCATCCAGATGCTAATTCCCTTTCATGGTCATCAGATGATTGTCCACAGAAATGCGGGCAACATTCCTCCTTGTTTACATCTAGTGAGACAACCAAGGAATTTGTGTCCATCCCTTCTGATTGAGCCAACCTCAGTCATGTGACAAACCAGACCAATTAACCATACCCTGGGAATACTTCACATGGCTGACCTAGCAAATCAAGATCCACCCTGGAGTAGAAATGTGGTGTACATCAGAAAAAGAGCAGGAAACATGACATGTCTCATAATCCATTCCACAGCTCTGAACCCTGTCCTCACATCAAGCACATTAGAAGGTCAAAGAATCTTTTAATCCAAGAGAAAATCTAAGAGAGAGGGTTTGCGGAGGATATTTTTAGAGAAAGCTATGCTGTGAGTCCTGTTTCCAAACCCCTCCCCGTAAGGACTGAAACAGGGTTAGGTAAAAACCTGCTCTACCTCAAAGCTAAGTGAGAGGGGACTCCACAGAGCTACTCAGAGAGCTTAATGTGTAATCAATTGCCTGATATGTTCTTCTTGCCCACTGCAGTTGACTGAGACCATGGCACTGCAGTAAGGAAAGTTTAATTAATATGAAGGAGAACTGGAGTTACCACTCAAATCAGTCTCTTGGTATAGCCAAGGGACTTAGAATCAAAAGAACTCTAAGCCAAGGGACTTAGAGTCAAAAGACTTATAGCCAATTAAATGTCCAGATAGGAATAGACATGGATAGGCATTCATTATCCCTTAAAAAAAATGTTTTTACGTAAAAAGTCAGTAATCAAAAAGCCGAAGGCAAGGTAACAAAACTGACTTATCTTTAACTTCTATGCCTTGAGCTACAGTAATCTTGGGTTTAGTTACAAACTTTGAGCAATTAGCTATACAAAACGCAAACATTGTTCTGAAACAAAAAGTTTTTAAATATATATCTATCTTCACAACTCATAACTGGGAATTTTGTACCCAGGAGGCTTTGTCACAAGGTATCTTTACCCTGTCTGTAATTATCTTCCTTTAATTCTACAGGAATTAGAAAAGGTGCCACATAACAGCTCAGAAGGCAAAGTCCCTTGTTTTACTGGCTGTTTAGGCATCTTTGTACCCATCCTTGATTTGGAGGGTCTGACTTGGACTTAATTCTGTCCCTCAAAACTGGCCCTTACAGTCTCATATGCTCACCTCTTCCATGACAGTCTCCAGGCCTAGAGGGAGGATGTTTGTACAGTCTTAGCAGCAGGGCATTTTCAGTGAAAAGCAAATTGGAGCCAGTGTGATGCCAAATGAGGGAGATTCGCATCTCTACTCTTCAGAATACCATGATTCTGGTTTCCTTGGAGATAAAACAAGGAAAAATAAAAAACAATATTTTTGAAAACCAAGAGTATTTGTGTGTCAGAATAGAAAAAGGAACCTATTCCATTAGGGCACCAACTAAAAATATGAAGAAAAATGCTAACATGGCACTCTTTAGAGGATTATATAATTCATGATTCAATCTGCACTCAAAAACAAAAGTTGGGGCTGAAATCTAATAAAAAGTGTTACACTTTTCCTTTGAAACAACCTCTCTCTCTAGTTCTCCTTTTCTATTAAAGAATTTTTTTTTTTTTTAAAGGCAGAGAGTCTCGCTTTATCGCCCAGGCTGGAGTGCAGTGGTATAATCTTGGCTCACTGCAACCTCCATTTCCCAGGCTCAAACAATTCTCATGCCTCAGCCTCCTGAGTAACTGGGGTTACAGGCGTGCACACCACACCTGGCTAATTTTTGTATTTTCTAGTAGAGACAAGGTTTCTCCATGTTGGCTAGGCTGATGAAACTTCTGGCCTCAAGTGATCCACCCACCTTGGCTTCCCAAAGGGTTGGGATTACAGGTGTGAGCCACTGCACCCAGCCTAAAGAGAAATTATAGTAAGACCAATTTATGTGCAAAATAAGTTTTAGGCTTATTATACTTGGCCTGATTATTCACAGAAAGTGCAGCAAGTATTAATTGGCCACGTAGGCTCCTTTTAAGTTGGCTTTGCTGGAACTTTGCCTAACAATATGTTATTCTAGTCTAAGCCCTGGGGAAAAAAAAAAAAAAAACACAGTGTCTCCAATTGTCCTGTTTTGAAAGAAAAATAACTATATTGTCATAAAATCAGAATACTCATGAAATTCTGGAGAGCTCAGAGAGAAAAGCAAACTTGCTCACAAACACATTCTTCACTTAATTGCTCTAAACTATAAATAATTCAAAGGAAAAAGATTTGCTTGACTCCTCTTTAACCACAGCAGCAGCCTTCCAAACACGATGTCCTTTGTTCACCTTGGAAGTTCACAAGTGAAACAGCTCTGGTTAGATGGGAGCTGTCTATCAGGCTCTGCAGAATCTAGAGCAGCTCCTACCTAGTTAGAATCAGTCTTAGGGGAACAAGAGGCCCTCTGCTCAAGTATTCTCCTCCTTGCATTCGTCAGGTAGCAAGACCCTATATCAAAAGGATATGGGTCCCCAGCAGGGGTTGGGCCAAGGCACTCAGTCCCTTTTGTCAATCTTTATCTTAATTTGCCCCATTATTGCCACAGGCAACGTAGCATTCTCATTATAACCATTGTCTTTGGATTTTTCTTAAATTTTCCAATCTGGAGCAAATAGTGTTTTAAAGGCCTTTGTTTTAACTCCCTAAATTTTCATTTTATTTATTTCATTTATTAATAACCATCCAAAAATTTGTGTCACCCTTCTGCAGTGAGCTCTTTTACTCCCTTTCTCTTTTCCCATCTTTTATTTATTTATTTTTTCGTTAATTGCCCCTGATATTTTATTAAGCATCTGTAACACCCACAAGAGACAGCAAATTTGATAAGGCTTCTCACATAGTCCTGTGATTCTGCTGGAGTAATGTCACCCAGGGTGCTCATGTAAAAAGGGCTCCCTAAACCCCACAATTTACCACGACGTGGGTAATAGAAATTTTTGTTGGAGAATATTTGGGTCACCATGAAGCCAGTCCCACGTGGGTTGCATATGAAGCATATCAACTACTTCACCTGGGGTGTTCCACTTGGCATTTTATAGGGAGAGTTGGGCAATCTCCTTCTCAGGATAAACACTAGGCTTGTTGTTCTCTCAGGAATCACCTCCTGTGTATTTCAATCACATACATTCACCAGCATTTGTTTAATAGTGAGCTGTGGGTCCTGCATCAACCCAAGCAAGCTCTTTCATTCTGTAGCATTTAAAATTAACGATTCTATCCTTAAAGTAGTTATTTTTACAATTTTTTGTGTAGCAGGATGAGCTGCAGACAAGAACCCCTCAGACACTGAGTTGTAGAGGGAAAGGGCTTTATTCAGCTGGGAGCATCGGCAGACTCACGTCTCCAAAAACCGAGCTCCCTGAGTGAGCAATTCCTGTCCCTTTTAAGGGCTTACAACTCTAGGGGGTCCGCATGAGAGGGTCGTGATTGATTGAGCAAGCAGAGGATACGTGACTGGGGGCTGCATGCACCAGTAATCAGAACAGAACAGAACAGGACAGGGAATTTCACAGTGCTTTTCTATACAATGTCTGGAATCGGTCAGGGGTCGATCTTTAGCTACCAGGCCCAGGGTTCAGTGCCGGGCTGTCTGCCTGTGGATTTCATTTCTGCCTTTTAGTTTTTACTTCTTCTTCATTTGGAGGCATAAGACAGTATGACGGGTGGTCTCCTCCCTTAATTGTAATAAAGGTTTCTCAGGGAGATGATGATACCAATCTACAAAATGGAACAATTTCTTTACATAACACCCTGTGGCTTTTTGGGTTTTTTGTTTGGTTGGTTGGCTGTTTTTTTTGTTTGTTTTGATTTTGTTTTTTGAGACAGGATCTTGCCCTGCCACCCTTGCTGGAGCGCAGTGGCACAATTTCGGCTCACTGCAACCTCCGCCTCCCAGGTGCAAGAGATTCTCACACCTCAGCATCCAAAGTACTGGGATTATAGGTGCGTGCCACCACTCCCAGCTAATTTTTGTATTTTTAGTAGAGACAAGGGTTTCACCATGTTGGCCAGGCTAGTCTGGAACTCCTGACCTCAGGTGACCTACCCACCTCAGCCTCCCAAAGTGGTGCAATTACAGGCAGAAGCCACCATGACTGGCTACCCTCTTGTTTTAATGGTTACTTCATTTTGCCCTTCCTCCACATTGACTGTCTTCTTGGTAACCACAGATCTCAGAGGTAACTTTGTTGCCTGAGCTTAGTTTTTCTCTTTATCCATTTAGTTTTATCTGTATAATTTTTCCTTTACTCTAAAGCAATTCTTAGTCACTTAATTTTTTAAAAATTACTTTTTTTTTTTTTTTTTTTTGAGATGGAGTCTCACTCTGTTGCCCAGGCTGGAGTGCAGTAGTGGCATGATCTCAGTTCACCGCAACCTCCACCTCCTGGGTTCAAGCAATTCTCTTGCCTCAGCCTCCTGAGTAGCTGGGACTACAGGTGCCCTCCACCACGCCAGGCTAATTTTTGTATTTTTAGTAGAAGCGGGGTTTTAACATACTGACCAGGCTAGTCTTGAACTCCTGACCTTGTGATCCACCCACCTTGGCCTCCCAAAGTGCTGGGATTACAGGTGTGAGCCACTGCACCCAGCAAAATTACATTTTCTTTAGCAAAAAAACACATCCTGTGTCTTTCTGTTTTTTGTTCTTTTTTGGAGCAGAGGTTTAATAGGCAGAAGAGAAAAGAAAGAGAAATGGTCTCCAAGTGGAAAAGACCAGCAGGAGGCATATACTCCAGATTTTACAGAGAGGATGAGAGATATGGTAGTTGTGGACAGGAAAGGAGGAAATTATGATAGGAAAAGTGGAGATCCTGTTAATGACACCCCATCAGGTGGTCAGAAGCTGCGGTCACTCCAGAAGCCTTTGGATAACACCAGGTGGTAGCTCCAGCCAGAAATCCTCAGTTGCTCCAAAACCTCTTCCAGCCCCATGCAACAGCTAAGTCCTCTCTGAAAGTAAGCTGGTTCAAACAGGACCAATATGCCCAGCAACCCATAGGTACGGGGGAATTCTCCATGTTCTCTCCAGAAAGCCTGTCCTCCAAGTCTTATGAGGCTGGCAGCCATGCTAATTGTTTTTAAATGACTGAAGGTAGCCCAGTAGTTGGTTTGATTTGGTTCTTAAATGGAGACTGAGAGCCTTGAAATGAAAGGACAGAGTTGGAATCTGCTCCTCTGCTCACCATTTCAATGAATGTTGTACCTTGGTATCCCAGATGAACCTCCAATATGAAGCTGCTATGTTGTCTGGAGTATAAACCCAGGGTTTTATCAGGGGAACCAGTCCCCAATACATAGGTTCTTTTCTATTTTCCTTAAGGGTCGGCCAGTCTGAGAAATAAAGAGAAAGAGCACAAGAGAGAAATTTTACAATTGGGCCTCCGAGGGTACCATCACATATTGGTAGGACCGTGATGGCTACCTCGAGCCATGAAACCAGCAAGTTTTTATTAGGGATTTTAGAAGGAGAGGGAGTGTACAAACACAGAGTAAGTCACAAAGATCACATGCTTCAAAGGACAATTAAGATCTCAAGGCAAGGCAAAATTAGAATTACTGATGAGGTTCTATGTCCCGCTGTGGATGCATTGTCTTGATAAACATCTTAACAGAAAACAGTGTTCGAGAGCAGACTACTGGTCTGACTAGAATTTACCAGGCTGGAATTTTCCAATCCTAGTAAGCCTGAGGGCACTGTAGGAGACCAGGGTGTATTTCAGTCCTTATCTCAACCGCATAAGACAGACACTCCCAGAGAGGCTGTCTATAGACCTACCCCCAGGAAGGCATTCCTTCCCCAGGGCTATTCCTTACTGCAAAAAGAATTCAGTGATATTTCTCCTACATGCACATCCATCTATGGGCTTTCTGCAAGAAGAAAACTATGACTCTATTCTGCCCAATGCTTCAGGCAGTCAGACCTTATGGTTATCTTTCCTTGTTCCCTGAAAATCGCTGTTATTCTGTTCCTTTTCAGGGTGCACTGATTTCATATTGTTCAAACATACATGTTTTACAATTTGTACAGTTAACGCAATCATCACAGGGTCCTGAGGTGACATACATCCTCAGCTTACAAAGATGACGAGATTAAGAGATTAAAGTAAAGACAGGCATAGGAAATTATAAGAGTAT
Organism: Trachypithecus francoisi; assembly: GCF_009764315.1. Taxonomy (NCBI): domain Eukaryota; kingdom Metazoa; phylum Chordata; class Mammalia; order Primates; family Cercopithecidae; genus Trachypithecus; species Trachypithecus francoisi. The sequence continues at coordinate 29,589,079 of NW_022681472.1, read as the reverse complement.
TGATTGGGGAAGTGATAAATCTCCATGAAATCTTCACAATTTATGTTCAGAAATTGTAGTAAAGACAGGCATAAGAATTTATAAAAGTATTAATTTTGGGAGCTGATTAATGTCCATGAAATCTTCACAATTTATGTTCTTCTGCCACAGCTTCAGCCAGTCCCTCCGTTCGGTGTCCCTGACTTCCCTCCCGCAACAGGGTTTGTCATCTTGCACCAGGAAAACTTAGGACACAAACACACACGAGGAGTTTAGGAGTAGAGGTTTAATAGGCAGAAGAAAAGAGAAAGAGAAACAGCTTTCTCTATATAGAGAGAGGGGTCTCCAAGCAGAAAAGACCCCATACTTTTGTTTCTATAAACTTCACCAAAAACACCTCTGTCGCCAGGCTGGAGTGCAGTGACATGATCTTGGCTCACTACAACCTCCACTTCCCAGGTTCAAGCGATTCTCCTGCCTCAGCCTTCCGAGTAGCCAGGATTACAGGTGCATGCCACCAGGCCCAGCTAATTTCTGTATTTTTAGTAGAGACAGGATTTCGCCATGTTGGCCAAGCTGGTCTCGAACTCCTGACCTCAGGTGATCTGCCCACCTCAGCCTCCCAAAGTGCTGGGATTACAAGCGTGAGCCACTGCACCCAGCATTTTTAATGTAAATTCTTGGTAAACAACTCAGAAACTCCCTCTTCTTTCCATTTAAAAACCCTCTTGTAACTGCTGCTAATTTATGGAGTATATATTCAGGCAACTCAAGTTGTAATGCTCCCAGGATGCAATCCTCAAGTTTAACCCAGATAAACTCTCTACTTACACTAATTCTGCCTCAGCTTCTTCCTTTTAGGTCAACACTGCTATATTAGTCCATTTTCATGCTACTATGAAGAAATACCCAAGACTGGGTAATTTATAAAGGAAAGAGGTTTAGGCTGGGCACAGTGGCTCACATCTGTAATCTCAGCACTTTGGGAGGCTGATCACCTGAGGTCAGAAGTTCAAGACCAGCCTGACCAATATGGTGAAACCCCATCGCTACTAAAAATACAAAAATTAGCCAGTGTGATGGCAGGTGCCTGTAATCCCAGTTACTTGGGAGGATTAGGCAGGAAAATCACTAGAACCTGGAAGGCAGAGGTTGCAGTGAGCCGAGATGGCACCACTGCACTCCAGCCTGGGTGACAGAGTGAGACTTCATCTCAAAAAAATAAATAAAATATAGGAAAGAGGTTTAACTGACTTACAGCTCCGCAGGGCTGGGGAGGCCTCAGGAAACAATCATGGCAGAAGGGGATGTAAACATATCCTTCTTCATATGGTGGCAGGAAGGTGAAGTGCAGAGCAAAAGGGTGGGTGGAGAAAGCTCCTTATAAAACCATTAGATCTCATGAGAACTCATTCATTATCATGAGAACAGCATGGAGGTAACCGCCCCCATGATTCAATTACCTCCCACTGGGTCCCCCACAACACGTGGGGATTATGGGAACTACAATTCAAGATGAGATTTGGATGGGGACACAGCCAAACCATATCAATTACTTACCCTACCTTGCCCATTGCTTCCTATGGAAAACACAATAAACACTCTTGCCCACATTTTCCCCCTCCCTCCACGTTCTCACAGACCCTGGTGCTTCCCCAGGTGGCTCTGCATGGTGCACCACACGTCCGTTTTCTAGAGATCTGTGAGGATAAGCTTCTTTCTTCATGACAGTCATTTCTGCATCTTCCTATCCTACCATATCTGATTAAAACAAATCCTGAGTACCCTTAAAACAGGAACAATACCTTCAAAAAATTTGTTGATATACTCAATTTATTCTAATTTGAATTAGGTTGGTGTATGATGACGAACTCCAAGCAAAAGAGCATTTCTTCTGGACTCCCAGAAATAGCTTCAACAACACATTTGTATTTTCCCTAAAATGAAGTATAAGAAATACAAGTAACACAAAATGTTAGATGCTACTATTTCAGAGGCTTTGTAAGAACTTTCTCTTACTAGCAGAAAGCCACTTAAATTGGATTGATCTTATTAGTTTTCCAATGAGACAAAATGTTCCATGTCTTTGAATTAGATGAGCATAAGCCCATTTATTTCCCAATTATAAAATTATGTTATTTTTAAAAACTAACCTAAGAGGTTTTGAAATATTAGATATTAGTTTATAACAAAATAATGAAAGAATATGCATTATTACACTTTATTTTAAAATGGTCACCAAAAGTAAAATGCATAAAATTTCATTATTAGATACGTCATGCAAACATCTAAAATCACAATGGTATTATTCATTGAGGCAGCAATTATTTTTACAAAGGCATGGATGACCAGGCTAAGTTCCCAAGAAAATCTTGAACAAAATAAGTCTGTAATTTACATGATTTTTATTCTCCTAAACAATATTCACATTATATTTAGTATATTACATGAATAGTTACAGAGATTTACTGGCTTATACACAGTGGTCATTCAGTGCTTTCATCTGAAGACTGTTCAACAGATTAGTAATGAGCTCTTGCATTCAAATTACTCTTGCCCATGTATGTTAAAGGGAAAAAATGAAGTGGAAAAAGATGCTATCTTTTGTGCAATTTTTCCATAGTCTACAGAAAGAAAAAATACCAAAAGACCTAATACTAAGGCTGCGCACGGTGGCTCACACCTATAATCCCAGCACTTTCGGAGGCCAAGGCCAGGTCTCACTAACAACTGTTTCAGTACTGACCGAGTGGTTAAGTTAAATATTGAAAGCCAGTGCCCTTATACAAAGGATGGGATGTAACAAAAGCCCATCAGGAGTTTTGCCCAGGCCTTTCCTGGGCCTTAAAGCATGACAAAATAACTAAGAAATTCTTAATAGGACCCATTTAGGATTAATCAAGTTTTATTGTGGGTCTGAAGAAACTCCCCAGGTTTCCACAACCAAGTTTATTGGGGGTCTGAAGGAACTCCTCAAACCTCCATGATTTAGCAGGAGACAAGATAAAGGTAATCACCCCAGCACCCAGACCCATTTAGATTAAGTAAAGTTACTGAGGCTCCAGAGGAAGGTCTTCAGGACTCAGACCTTAGTCATAGATTAAAAGAAGTTAATCACTTGTGTCTTCAGATGAATGCACACTTACACATAGACATATTCCTTAGAATGAATATAAGCTCTGAAAGATTTGTAATTTTGAGTTGGTCTGGCAATAATTTCCAGACCTTCTCCCTGTAACCAGTTACAGAAACAAAAGCTCTCTTCCTCCCCAGTTCATCTGCATCTTGTTATTGGGCTGCAAGAAATGGCAGCCTGACCCTCATTTTGGTCCAGGAACAAAGGTGGGTGGATCACATGAGGCCAGGAGTTTGAGACCAGCCTAGGCAACATGGTGAAACCCCATCTCTACTAAAAATTAAAAAATTAGCTGGGCATGGTGGCATGTGCCTGTAACCCCAGCTACTTGGGTGACTGAGGCACAAAATCACCTGAACTTGGGAGGTGGAAGTTGCAGTGAGCCCAGAACACACTTCACTCCAGCCTGGGCAACAGAGCAAGACTCAGTCAAAAAAAAAAAAAAAAGCTAATTCTAAATAAAAGTGAAGGAAAAAACCTTGAACATCTTAATCTTGAATTGCTATTCATGAAATTGTCAGCTGGGCACAGCTGCCCACACCTGTAATTCCAGCACTTTGGGAGGCTAAGTGGAGTGGATTGCTTGAGTTCAGGAGTTCAAGACCAGCCTGGGCAACATGGTGAAACTGCATCTCTTCCAAAAATACAAAATGTTAGCTGGCATTGTGGCACGCACCTGTAGTCCCAGCTAGTCAGGAGGCAAAGGCATGAGGATTGCTTGGGGTGGAGGTTGGTGGGTGGAGGTTGCAGTGAGCAGAGATTGTGCCACTGCACTCCAGTCTGGGTGACAGACTGAGATCCCATTTCAAAAAAAAAAGGAAGAAGTTGTGAATTGCTTGTTTCAAATGCTTAACATGTCTATTACTGCTAAAGGTTAGACAGTACAAAATAAATATTGAACAATACCTTAGAAAATTTTATTCCCCTGAAGGAGAATGGTACTGTTGTATTCACAGTCTCTGCAAACAAAATATAAAATACAAGACGTTATTGGTCACGGTTAGGTGTATTTTTTCTTGGTAGCATAGAGTACACCTTTATGGCATACACTTAACTACTGACAGAGGCAGTCCCAAGCAAAACTGTAGAAAAATAATGAACCTTTTATACCCTGGCTACTATTCTCCTGTGGCTTCCTTTCCCTGCCCCTAGAGCCTCTCTGTACACCTGCCCCTGTCCCCTCTTAGGGGACACAGACTATTAAGACGTGGTGGTCTCAATAATGAATAAACGATGAACAAACTAGTGCTAATATGCTTCAGACCAAGTTACATATGTATATTTTAAACTAGTTTTCAGAGACATTGAGGCTGAGTATAATAGAGAATAATCTTTCCAAAGACACATGAGATATTTTGGAGGCAGCCCGAATACTGAAGTGCCTCCCAATTACACCACTGAGAAGCTCAAGTTAGCTTCTGTTTAACTGCATAGCCATGGGCCTGGCCCCACACAAGCTGTGGAGCACAGAGTCAAAAGTGCAGGAAAATTCACACCCTACTGTTCTAGTCAGAACAAAGTAGTGAATGTGATGTTATGGGGTAAAGATAGAAATATATGTTTTGAATCTCAAACAAAAGAAACAGTGGCCAAAAATATTTTTGATATAAATAGTTAAATCAAAAACTATAATATTGTTCTCAGAAGTAAATAAATAATGTCTGCGTGTATACTTCTACTCTCACAAATAAGCATTTATTTATTTACTTCTGGGTGTATCCTTTTTTTGTTTTTGTTTGTTTGTTTGTTTGTTTTGAGATGGAGTCTCACTCTGTTGCCCAGGCTGGAGTACAATGGTGTGATCTCTGCTCACTGCAACCTCTGCCTTACGGGTTCAAGAGATTCTCCTGCCTCGGCTTCCTGAGTAGCTGAGATTACAGGCACCTGCCACCACACCCGATTAATTTTTGTATTTTTAGTAGAGACGTGGTTTCACCATGCTGACCAGGCTGGTCTCAAACTCCCAACTTCAGGCTATCCACCCACCTCAGCCTTCCAAAGTGCTGGGATTATAGGCATGAACCACTGCACCCAACTGTTTTTTCTTTTCTTTTTGCTTTTTCTTTAAAGCAAATAAAGGGTGTATTGTTATTATTATTTTTTTTTTTTTGAGACAGAATCTCGCTCTGTCGCCCAGGCTGGAGTGCAGTGGCGTGATCTCGGCTCACTGCAAGCTCCACCTTCCAGGTTCACGCCATTCTCCTGCCTCAGCTTCCCCAGTAGCTGAGATTACAGGCACCCACCACTACACCTGGCTAATTTTTGTATTTTTAGTAGAGACGGAGTTTCTCTGTGTTGGCCAAGCTGGTCTTGAACTCCTGACCTCAGGTGATCTGCCCGCCTTGGCCTTCCAAAGTGCTGGGATTACAGACATGAGCCACCACACCTAGCCAGGTGTATCCTTACTAAAGGAGTTGGTACCTGAGGTGTTTCTTCTGCTCAGTAAAGTGATCATGTCTTCATAATCTTATGATCTTTCATTCAAGGCCAATCCAATTCAAAACTTAACAATTCAACAACTACTTATTGAAAGCCTACTACCCACCAGGGCCTGGGAAGACAATGGTAGTACAACTCTGTCCCTTCTCTCAAAGAGCTAAAGTCTGTTGAAGATATAGATATTTAAGAAACCATTCCAGCTGTGAGCGGTGGCTCACGCCTGTAATCACAACACTTTGGGAGGCCGAAGAGGGGAGATCCCTTGAACTCAGAAGTTCAAGACCAGCCTGGGCAACATAGTTGATCCTTATCTGTACAAAATATAAAAAAGAAAGATGGGTATGGTGGCGTGTGCCTGTAATCCAGTTACTTGAGAGGCTGGGGTGGGAGGATCACTCGAGCCCAGTAGGTAGAGGCTACAGTGAGCTGTGTTTGTACCACTTCACTCCAGCTTGGGTGACAGGGAGACCTTGTCTCAAAATAAATAAATAAATAAATATTAAATTAAAATTAAAATTTTTAAAAAACAAAAAAAGACCCCCAAAATAATAAGAAGAAACCATTCCAAATACAATATGCAATGGGAAAGACGCAGTAAGGATAAATATAACATCTTTGTAAGAGTGATGGCCCTGGGGCCAGAACTGCTTGGGTTTGAAGCTCAGCTCCCCTACTTGGTGTGTAACTTTGGACCAGTCACTTAATTTTTCTATGGCTCAGTAAAACGGTGATGGGTGATAACACGTATCTCATAGAATTATCACAAGGGCTATACCAGTTAATACATGTTAAGTGCTAAGAACAAGGCCTGGGACACAGCACTTATTAAATATTATTACCACTAAATGTTACTTATAACGTTTAATATTATTCTTTCTCGCTTCTAGACCCTCCTTCCAATGGCATCTTGTGAATAATAACATATTCATACCTTGTGAATATTAATACATTAATATATTAGTTATATATGTATATATTATATAATAACATAATAATAGGCTCTATCTTATTAACTTGCTAGTTTCTTTGAGAGTATTTATCACAAATTGAATCATATTTCATTTTTCTCCTTTTCTTTATTTTATTACTTCATTAGGATCTTGTTTTCTCCACTAGTCTGTAATTTCCATGAGGACAGGGGTTTTGCTTTGGACATTTTTGAATCTGGCTCCTAGTACCTAATTCTCAGTACCCAGCTTCAGGACCAACTATTAGGTTGGTGTAAAAGTAATTGCAGTTTTTGCCATGAAAAGTAATGCAATACATCATTACATAATTAAATCCATAATTTGCAAGGCCCAGCACAAAATGACGATGTGAGGCTGCTTATTCAAAAGATGGGGGAAACCTGTTAAAGTTACTAGAACATAAAACTTTTCCTTTCTTCTATGTGTTTCTCTCTCTAGACTTGCCATAATGTTTTTATTGCAATTTAATATCATTTGTAATAAAGAGAACATTTTAAACTATTAGTATGAATTTCAGTATTCATCTTCTTATAATACAATGCCAGTTTTAAATGCAAATATCAAAGCATTTAACTTTAAGGTAGAATCACTGAAATTACACAATTTGTCTTTCCCTGCTCATCCCCAGGGGGTGCCTCGAGCCGAGCCAGCCAGAGGAAACTAACTCAAGCCAGAGGCAGGAAGTTTGAACGAGAAAGAGAAGATCCCCAAGGTGTGGAACAGCCTGAGGGAACGCCCCCTCAGCAAGCAGCACAGGTGAGTGTAGAAACACCCAGGGGCTCCTCCACCACTGGGGGCTCCTGTGCAAGCTTCGGCCTGAGAGCTGCCTGTCAGGGTCCTCCTTCCACAAACTGCCAGATGCCCCGTGCCCCAGTGAGGGTGAGGAAGTCCAAGCAAGTACCTTTCTTTCCCACAGGCCTGCTATTCAACAGTGACTCTCAATGCACTGCAACCTCCATGCAATACCTCCACACACTACCTGTTTTGGTGTGGAGCAGGGGATGGTGTGCCCAACTAGTCAGCTGCTGAACAGGGCTGTGGCGCTGCCAGCCAAGGTAGGGCAGCCACTGTCATGCCCACGCAAGATACTGCAGGGCACCCACACCAGATCCTGACCCTCCCTGTAGCCAGGATTTCACCAGGAGCAGAGGTTAGCAGGTCGCACTGGACAGAAGAGGGGAGAGGATCCCAGGGTGCCAGCAGGGAAGTGGGCAGCGAGAACCAAGAACCAGTCCAGGGAAGGTGGGTTCATACCCCATCGTCTCATTAGATTTCACTTACACAAAACACACACTCGAAAACAAAATTATTAAGAATTTCAAGACTGTGATCACAAGGCATTAAACCCCAAGCACAGGGCCCTTCTGTATACGGGGCCCTGGGCTCTGGTCATGAAGCCAACTCTGTCAACTTTGTGGAAGGGGTGGGGGAGGAAGATGGATGAGACTTAAGGATTTGAGAAAGAAATTAAAAACAACTCCTAGGCCGGGCGCGGTGGCTCAAGCCTGTAATCCCAGCACTTTGGGAGGCCGAGACGGGCGGATCACGAGGTCAGGAGATCGAGACCATCCTGGCTAACACGGTGAAACCCCGTCTCTACTAAAAAAAAATACAAAAAAACTAGCCGGGCGACGTGGCGGGCGCCTGTAGTCCCAGCTACTTGGGAGGCTGAGGCAGGAGAATGGCGTAAACCCAGAAGGCGGGGCTTGCAGTGAGCTGAGATCCGGCCATTGCACTCCAGCCTGGGCGGCAGAGCGAGACGCCGTCTCAAACAAAAAAAAAAGAACAACTCCTAGACCAGGTGTGGTGGCTCACGCCTATAATCCCAGCACTTTGGGAGGCCGAAGTGGGCGGATCATGAGGTCAGAAGTTCGAGACCAGCCTGGCCAACATGGTGAAATCCTATCTCTATTAAAGATACAAAAAATTTGTTAGGCATGGTGGCACACACCTATCATCCCAGCTACTGGGAAGGCTAGGGCAGGAGAATCGCTTGAACCAGGGAGGCAGAGGTTGCAGTCAGCCGAGATTGCACCATTGCATTCCAGCCTGGGCAACAGGACGAGACTCTGTTTCAAAAAAAAAAAAAGAACAACCCCTAGTTTTCTATTTAGGGAGACTGTCTTAACACTTAGCAGGTCAGGTAGGCAGACGGAGTTCTAACCTCTTCTGTTGGATAGACCTCTTTTTCAATTGTTTTGTCTGTCTTAGAAGGCTTTTTTTTGTTGTTTTTCTTTTTTTGAGACTGGAGTCTCACTGTGTAGCCCAGGCTGGAGTGCAGTGGTGGGATCTTGGCTCACTACAACGTCTGCCTTCATTCAAGTAATTCTCCTTCCTCAGCCTCCCGGGTAGCTGGGATTACAAACATGTGCTACCACACCCATACTTTTGTATTTTTAGTAGAGACTGGGTTTCACCGTGTTGGCCAGGCTGGTCTGGAACTACTGACCTCAAGTGATCCGCCCGCCTCGGCCTCCCGAAGTGCTGGGATTATAGGTGTGAGCCACTGTGCCTGCCCAGAAAGCTCATATCTTGCTCATATCTTCCATTCTTTTCTTTTCTTTTTTATTATACTTTAAGTTCTGGGGTACATATGCACAACGTGCAGATTTATTACATATGTATACATGTGCCATGTTGGTTTGCTGCACCAATTAATTCATCATTTACATTAGGTATTTCTCCTAATACTATCCCTCCCCCATCCCTCCCACCCCATGACAGGCCCCAGTGTGTGATGTTCCCCTTCCTGTGTCCAAGTGTTCTCATTGTTCAGTTCCCACCTATCAGTGAGAACATGCAGTGTTTGGTTTTCTGTTCTTGTAATAGTTTGCTCAGAATGACGGTTTCCAGCATCATCCATGTCCCTACAAAGGACATAAACACCTCCTTTTTATGGCTGCATAGTATTCCATGGTGTATATGTCCCACATTTTCTTAATCCAGTCTATCATTGATGGATATTTGGGTTGGTTCCAAGTCTTTGCTATTGCGAATAGTGTTGCGATAAACATACATGTGCGCGTGTCTTTATAGCAGCATGATTTATAATCCTTTGGGTATGTACCCAGTAATAGGATGGCTGGGTCAAATAGTATTTCTAGTTCTAGATCCTTAAGGAATCGCCACACTGTCTTCCACAATGGTTGAACTAGTTTATACTCCCACCAACAGTGTAAAAGTGTTCCTATCTCTCTACATCTTCTCCAGCATCTGTTGTTTCCTGACTTTTTAATGATCGCCATTCTAACTGGTGTGAGATGGTATCTCATTGTGGTTTTTATTTGCATTTCTCTGATGACCAGTGATGATGAGCATTTTTTCATGTATCTGTTAGCTGTATAAAAGTCTTCTTTTGAAAAGTGTCTGTTCATATCCTTCACCCACTTTTTGATGGGGTTGTTTGATTTTTTTCTTGTAAATGTGTTTAAGTTCTTTGTAGATTCTGGACATTAGCCCTTTGTCAGATGGGTAGATTGCAAAAATTTTCTCCCATTCTGTAGGTTGCCTGTTCACTCGGATGGTAGTTTCTTTTGCTGTGCAGAAGCTCTTTCATTTAATTAGGTCCCGTTTTTCTATTTTGGCTTTCGTTGTCATTGTTTTTGGTGTTTTAGTCATGAAGTCCTTTCCCATGCCCATGTCCTGAATCATATTGCCTAGAAGAACCTTTCTTCTAGGGTTTTTATGGTTTTAGGTCTAACATTTAAGTCTTTAACCCATCTTGAGTTAATTTGTGTATAAGGTTTAAGGAAGGGATCCAGTTTCAGCTTTCTACATATGGCTAGCCAGTTTTCCCAGCACCATTAATTAGATAGGGAATCCTTTCCCCACTTCTTGTTTTTGTCAGGTTTGTCAAAGATCAGATGGTTGTAGATGTGTGGTGTTATTTCTGAGGCCCCTGTTCTGTTCCATTGGTTTATATCTCTGTTTTGGTACCAGTACCATGCTGTTTTGGTTACTGTAGCCTTATAGTAGAGTTTGATGTCAGGTAGTGTGATGCCTCCAGCTTTGTTCTTTCTGCTTAGGATTGTCTTGGCAATGCAGGCTGTTTTTTGGTTCCATATGAACTTTAAAGTAGTTTTTTCCAATTCTGTGAAGAAAGTCATTGGTAGCTTGATGGGGATGGCATTGAATTTATAAATTACCTTAGGCAGTATAGCTATTTTCACAATATTGATTCCTCCTATCCATGAGCCTGGAATGTTCTTCCATTTGTTTGTGTCCTCTTTTATTTCGTTGAGCAGTGGTTTGTAGTTCTTGAAGAAGTCCTTCACATCCCTTGTAAGTTGTATTCCTAGGTATTTTATTCTCTTTGTAGCAACTGTGAATGGGAGTTCATTCATGATTTGGCTCTCTGTCTGTTATTGGAGTATAGGAATGCTTGTCATTTTTGCACATTATTTTGTATCCTGAGACTTTGCTAAAGTTGCCTATCAGCTTAAGGAGATTTTGGGCTGAGATGATGGGGTTTTCTAAATATACAATCATGTCATCTGCAAACAGGGACAATTTGACTTCCTCTGTTCCTAATTGAACACCGTTTATTTATTTCTCTTGCCTGATTGTCCTGGCAGAATTTCCAACACTATGTTGAATAGGAGTGGTGAGAGAGGGCATCCCTGTCTTGTGCCAGTTTTCAAAGGGAATGCTTCCAGTTTTTGCCCAGTCAGTATGATATTGGCTGTGGGTTTGTCATAAATAACTCTTATTATTTTGAGATATGTCCCATCAATACCTAGTTTATTGAGAGTTTTTAGTATGAAGGGCTGTTGAATTTTGTCAAAGGTCTTTTCTGCATCTATTGATCAGCACGGGAGTTTTCACCTGCTCCGTTTCCGACCTGGGCCGGTTCACCCCTCCTTAGGCAACCTGGTGGTCCCCCGCTCCCAGGAGGTCACCATATTGATGCAAAACTTACTGCGAACTTAGTGCGCTATCGGCATAGCGCACTACAGCCCAGAACTCCTGGACTCAAGCGATCCTCCAGCCTCAGCCTCCCTAGTAGCTGGGACTACAGGCACGCGCCACCGCGCCCGGCTCTGCATCTATTGAGATAATCGTGTGGTTTTTGTCTTTGGTTCGGTTTACATGATGGATTATGTTTATTGATTTGTGTATGTTGAACCAGCCTTGCATCCCAGGAATGAAGCCAACTTGATCTTGGTGGATAAGCTTTTTGATGTGCTGCTGGATTTGGTTTGCCAGTATTTTATTAAGGATTTTCACATTAATGTTCATCAGGAATATTGGTCTAAAATTCTCTTTTTTTGTTGTGTCTCTGCCAGGCTTTGGTATCAGGATGATGTTGGCCTCATAAAATGAGTTAGGGAGGAGTCCCTCTTTTTCTATTGATTGGAATAGTTTCAGAAGGAATGGTACCAGCTCCTCTTTGTACCTCTGGTAGAGTTTGGCTGTGAATCCATCTGGGTCTGGACTTTTTTTGGTTGGTAGGTTATTAATTATTGCCTCAATTTCAGAGTCTGTTATTGGTCTATTCAGGGATTCAACGTCTTCATGGTTTAGTCTTGGGAGAGTGTATGTGTTCAGGAATTTATCCATTTCTTCTAGATTTTCTAGTTTATTTGTGTAGAGGTGTTTATAGTATTCTCTGGTGGTAGTTTGTATGTCTGCAGGATCAGTGGTGATATCCCCTTTATCATTTTTTATTGCATCTATTTGATTCTTCTCTCTTTTCCTCTGTATTAATCTTGTTAGTGGTCTATCTATTTTGTTGATCTTTTCAAAAAACCAGCTCCTGGATTCATTAATTTTGTGAAGGGTTTTTGTCTCTATCTCCTTCAGTTCTGCTCTAATCTTAGTTATTTCTTGCCTTCTGCTAGCTTTTGAATTTGTTTGCTCTTGCTTCTCTAGTTCTTTTAATTGTGATGTTAGGTTGTTGATTTTAGATCTTTCCTGCTTTCTCTTGTGGGCATTTAGTGCTATAAATTTCCCTTTACACACTGCTTTAAATATGTCCCAGAGATTCTGGTATGTTGTGTCTTTGTTCACACTGGTTTCAAAGAACATCTTTATTTCTGCCTTCATTTCGTTATTTACCCAGTAGTCATTCAGGAGTGGGTTGTCCAGTTTCCATGTAGTTGTGCAGTTTTCAGTGAGTTTCTTAATCCTGAGTTCTGATTTGATTGCACTGTGGTCTGAGAGACAATTTGTTGTGATTTCTGTTCTTTCACATTTGCTGAGGAGGGCTTTACTTCCAATTGGAAGTATGTGGTCAATTTTGGAATAAGTGCGATGTGGTGCTGAGAAGAATGTATATTCTGTTGATCTGGGGTGGAGAGTTCTGTAGATGTCTATTAGGTCTGCTTGGTGCAGAGCTGAGTTCAAATCCTAGATATCCTTGTTAACCTTCTGTCTTGTTGATTTCTCTAATATTGACAAAGGGGTGTTAAAGTCTCCTATTATTATTATGTGGGAGTCTAAGTCTCTTTGTAGGTCTCTAAGGATTTGCTTTGTGACTCTGGGTGCTCCTGTATTTGCTACATATATATTTAGGATAGTTAGCTCTTGTTGTTGAATTGATTCCTTTACCATTATGTAATGGCCTTCTTTTTCTCTTTTGATCTTTGATAGTTTAAAGTCTGTTTTATCAGAGACTAGGATTGCAACCCCTGCTTTTTTTTGCTTTCCATTTGCTTGGTAGATCTTCCTTCATTTCTTTGTTTTGAACCTGTGTGTCTCAGCACAGGAGATGGATCTCCTGAATATAGCACACTGATGGATCTTGACTCTTTATCCAATTTGCCAGTCTGTGTCTTTTATTTGGACCATTTAGCCCATTTACATTTAAGGTTAGTATTGTTATGTGTGAATCTGATCCTGTCATTATGATGTTAGCTGGTCTTTTTGCCCATTAGTTGATGCAGTTTCTTCCTAGCATCGATAGTCTTTACAATTTGGCATGCTTTTGCAGTGGCTGGTACTGGTTGTTCCTTTCCATGTTTAGTGCTTCCTTCAGGAGCTCTTGTAAGGCAGGCCTGGTGGTGACAAAATCTCTCAGCATTTGCTTGTCTGTAAAGGATTTTATTTCTCCTTCACTTATGAAGCTTAGTTTGACTGATTATGAAATTCTGGGTTGAAAATTATTTTCTTTAAGAATGTTGAATATTGGCCCCCACTCTCTTCTGGCTTGTAGAGTTTCTGCCAAGAGATCCGCTGTTAGTCTGATGGGCTTCCCTTGTGGGTAACCCGACCTTTCTCTCTGGCTGCCCTTAACATTTTTTCCCTTCATTTGAACCTTGGTGAATCTGACAATTATGTGTCTTGGGGTTGCTGTTCTCAAGGAGTATCTTTGTGGTGTTCTCTGTATTTCCTGAATTTGAATGTTGGCCTGCCTTGCTAGGTTGGGGAAGTTCTCCTGGATACTGTCCTAAAGAGTGTTTTCCAGCTTAGTTCTATTCTCCCCATCACTTTCAGGTACACCAAACAAACGTAGATTTGGCCTTTTCACATAGTCCCATGTCTCTTAGAGGCTTTGCTCATTTCTTTTTACTCTTTTTTCTCTAAACTTCTCTTCTCGGCCAGGCGCGGTGGCTCAAGCCTGTAATCCCAGCACTTTGGGAGGCCGAGACGGGTGGATCACGAGGTCAGGAGATCGAGACCATCCTGGTCTACACGGTGAAACCCCGTCTCTACTAAAAAATACAAAAAACTAGCCGGGCGAGATGGCGGGCGCCTGTAGTCCCAGCTACTCGGGAGGCTGAGGCAGGAGAATGGCGTAAACCCGGGAGGCGGAGCTTGCAGTGAGCCGAGATCGCGCCACTGCACTCCAGCCTGGGTGACAGAGCAAGACTCCGTCTCAAAAAAAAAAAAAAAAAACTTCTCTTCTCACTTCATTTCATTAACTTGATCTTCAATCACTGATACCCTTTCTTCCACTTGATCGAATCGGCTACTGAAGCTTCTGCATGTGTCACAAAGTTCTCATGCCGTGGTTTTCAGCTCCATCATGTCATTTAAGGTCTTCTCTACACTGTTTATTCTAGTTAGCCATTCATCTAATCTTTTTTCAAGGGTTTTAGCTTCCTTGCGATGGTTTCGAACATCCTTCTTTAGCTCAGAGAAGTTTGTTATTACTGACCTTCTGAAGCCTACTTCTGTCAACTTGTCAAAGTCATTCTCCATCCAGCTTTGTTCCGTTGCCGGCGAGGAGCTGCGATCCTTTGGAGGAGAAGAGGCGCTCTGGTTTTTAGAATTTTCAGCTTTTCTGCTCTGGTTTCTCCCCATCTTCGTGGTTTTATCTACCTTTGGTCTTTGATGATGGTGATGTACAGGCGGAGTTTTGGTGTGGATGTCCTTTTTGTTGATGTTGATGCTATTCCTTTCTGTTTATTAGTTTTCCTTCTAACAGTCAGGACACTCAGCTGCAGGTCTGTTGGAGTTTGCTGGAGGTCCACTCCAGACCTCTTTGCCTGGGTATCACCAGCAGAGGCTGCAGAACAGCAAATATTGATCCTGATCCTTCGTCTGGAAGCTTTGCCTCAGAGGGGCACCCAGCTGTCTGAGGTGTCAGTCAGCCCCTACTGGGAGGTGTCTCCCAGCTAGGCTACATACGAGTCAGGGACCCACTTGAGGAGACAGTCTGTCTGTTCTCAGAGCTCAAACACCGTGCTGGGAGAACTACTGCTCTCTTCAGAGATGTCAGACAGGGACATTTAAGTCTGCAGAAGTTTCTGCTGCCTTTTGTTCAGCTATTCCCTGCCCCCAAAAGTGGAGTCTACAGACGCAGGCAGGCCTCGTTGAGCTGCAGTGGGCTCCACCCAGTTCGAGCTACCCACCACTTTGTTTACCTTCTCAAGCCTCAGCAATAGTGGACGCCCCTCCCCAAGCCAGGCTGCTGCCTTGCAGTTCAATTTTGGACTACTGTGCTAGCAGTGAGCCTTGCTCACTGCTGAGCCAGGTGCGGGATAAAATCTTCTGGTGTGCTGTTTGCTAAGACCACTGGAAAAGTGTAGTATTAAGGCAGGAGTGTTCCAATTTTCCAGGTACAGTCTGTCACAGCTTTCCTTGGCTAGGAAAGGGAAATCCCCTGACCCCTTGCACTTACCAGGTGAGGCAATGCCCTGTGCTGCTTCGGCTCACCCTCCATGGGCTGCACCCACTGTCTAACCAGTCCCAATGAAATGAACCAGGTACCTCAGTTGGAAATGCAGAAATCACCCATCTTCTGTGTCAATCACGCTGGGAGCTCCAGACCAGAGCTGTTCCTATTCAGCCATCTTGGAATGGACCCTTCCATGCTTTTCTTTTTTTTTTTTTTTTTTTTTTTTTTTTTTTTTTTTTTTTTTTTTGAGACGGAGTCTTGCTCTGTCACCCAGGCTGGAGTGCAGTGGCCGGATCTCAGCTCACTGCATGCTCTGCCTCCCAGGTTTACGCCCTTCTCCTGCCTCAGCCTCCCAAGTAGCTGGGACTACAGGCGCCCGCCACCTCGCCCGGCTAGTTTTTTGTATTTTTTAGTAGAGACGGGGTTTCACCGTGTTAGCCAGGATAGTCTCGATCTCCTGACCTCTTGATCCGCCCGTCTCGGCCTCCCAAAGTGCTGGGATTACAGGCTTGAGCCACCGCGCCCGGCCCCTTCCATGCTTTTCTTAGGAAGTTAGCTTGAAGCTTTGCCCACAATGAAGAAGGCAAGAGGGAACTTAGGAAGGGCGAGGGAGAACAGAACCCCTTCTTAGGCTCTCCTCTCCTCTTCCCAAAAGGTATCCATGCAGCTCACTCATGGTCCAGTCTAGTTTTCCTGGCAACTATGCAGGAAGCGGGATCTGAGCCTCAGATGGTATTGTACATTGAATTGTGTCCCCTAAAAAGATATGTTGAAGCCCTAACTTTCAGTGCCTGTGAACATGACCTTATTTGGAAACAGGATCTTTGCAGACAGTCAAGTTAAAATGAGGTCATTAGGATGGGCCCTAGTCCAATATCCGTTATTAAGAAGGGGAAATTTGGACACTGAGATAGGAACACATAGGAGGGAAGACCACAGTGAAGGGCCCCAGGAAAAAGATGGCCATCTACAAGGCAAGACGTGCCATAGGCCACCAGAAGCTAGGAGAGAGGCCTGGAACAGATCCATGCCTAGCTCCTGCAGAGGAAGCATGGCCTCGTTATCTTGGTTTCAGACTTCTAAACTCCAGAGCTGTTAGATGATAAATTTCTGTTTTTCTAAGATATTTAGTTTATGGTACTTAGTAACAGCAGCCCCAGCAAAATCCCGGTAATAGAACTTACAGGCTTATAAAGTTTTTTTTAAACAGGATCTTGCTCTGTTGCCCAGGCTGGAGTGCAGTGGTGCAATCACAGCTCACTGCAGCCTCCACTGCCCAAGCTCCAGTGATCCTCCTGCCTCAGCCTCTCAAGTATCTGGGACCATAGTCATGAGCCACCAGGCCCAGCTAATTTTTGTATTTTTGGTAGAGACGGCATTTCACCATGTTGTCCAGGCTGTTCTCAAACTCTTGATGTCAAGCAACCCAAGGCTTTGTGAGCCTTGGCCTCACAAAGTGCTGGGATTGCAGGCATGAACTACCATGCCCAGCTCAGGCTTATTAAATTTAAGATGCTTTGAAATATCCATCTATTGATTCATAAATGTGTTTTTGAAAGAAACAGATATATATGTGTGTGTGTGTGTGTGTGTGTGTGTAAAAACTGGTGAGATTATGGGTAACTTTTACTTTATAATTGCTTGTCCATATTTTCCAAATATCATATCATAAAGATGTATAACTTTTATAACAACCAAAAGGAAAATTATTTTAAACATAGATATATATGGTACTTGCAAATTTGACTCCCAAATTTCAAGGGACTCTTGATACGTCAATGCTTCTTAAATCAGAAAGTCCTAAGTTCTGGGCCCACATACTCAGCTGCCAGATGGCCATGTTTATTTGAATGTTCCAAAATTACCTTGAGCTTAACATGCCCAAGCCAGAACTCATTATGTTTCCCTTAAGAAAAAAAAAAACCTGCCTGTTCTTTTGTACACATCATCTTAGATAATAGCACTTCCATACATCCAGTCACTGGCCCTCAAGTGTGGTGCTTTTTTTTCTTTATCTTTTCTTTTCTTTTTTTTTTTTTTTGAGTCAGGAGTGCAGTGGTGGATCACAGCTAGCCAAGACCTCCTGGGCACAAGTGATCCTCCCACCTCAGCCTCCCAAGTAGCTGGACTAAAGGCTGGTACCACCACACCCAGCTAATTTTTTTTTTTTTTTTTTTTGAGAGATGGGGTTTCACCTCCTTGCCCAGGCTGGCCTCAAACTCTTAGCCTCGGCCTCCCAAAGTGCTGGTATTACAGGTACCCAGCCCAAGAGGTTCTTGATCTTACCTAATCCTTGCCTGCCACATTAAATCAGTGTATCCTGCCTATTCTGTCTCCCAAAACGCTCTCTTTCATCTCCTGCCTGCTACTCCCTGGCTGCCATCACGTTCACCCTTCATGATCTCTCACAGAGCCTCCTGGATGCTCTTCCTTCCACCCAAGTTTCCTGCCTCAGCCTACCCCCACCTCCTGCCATATGGATGCTAGTTATCTGCAAAAATGGAAATCTCAGTGGGTCATCCCTGCCCACGGACTATAGGATACAGGCCAATATTTTGCTCATGACTTATATGCTCACACTGCCCCCTTTTCTAGGCTTATCTCCAGCAATTCCCCACAAGCACATTCTGCTCCAACTACAAAAAAACTACTCTCCAAATAAACCATACTCTTTCATGACTAGATGTGTTTGCATATGCTGTTTCCTCTCCAGGGAATGTTTTTCCCCATCACTCTCTGATGCTTTCAGATTCAAGACTAATAAAATACTCTATTGAAGGCTTGTCTGACCAGCCTGGGCAATATAGTGAGACCCTGTCTCTACAAAAAATTTAAAAATGCCCAGGAGCAATGGCTCATACCTGTAATCCCAGCACTCTGGGAGGCTGAGGCAGGAGGATCACTTGAGCCCAGGAGTTTAAGACCAGCCTGGGCTCAAGATAAGGTGAGACCTTATCTCTATTTTTTAATTAAAATAAAATTAAATTTAAAATTAGGGCCGGGTGCAGTGGCTTACACCTGTAATTCCAGCACTTTGGGAGGCCGAGGCAGTCAGATGGCCTGAGGTCAGGAGTTTGAGACCAGCCTGGCTAACATGATGAAAACCTGTCTCTACTAAAAATGCAAAAATTAGCTGGGCGTGGTGGCACACACCTATAGTCCCAGCTAGTCGGGAGGCTGAGGCAGAATCACTTGAACCCAGGAGGTGGAGGTTGCAGTGAGCTGAGATTGTGCCATTGCACTCCAGCCTGTGTGACAGAGTAAGATTCTGACTCAAAAAAAAAAAAAAAAAATTAGCTGGGCATAGTGACCTGTGCCTGTAGTCCTTGCTACTCAGGAGGCTGTGACTAGACGATGACTTGAGCTGAGGAGTTTGAGGCTGCAGTGAGCTATGATTGCACCACTGCACTCCAATCTGGGTGACGGAGCAAGATCTTTTCTCAAAAAAAAAAAAATCTTATCCCAGTTTTTCTGCCACAGTTATTTAGTAACTATATAGTTAAAACTAATAACATATAGTTCTATTGCTAATAGAACTATATATTATTTACATATACTTTTTTACAATTAATTTACAATAAAATTATATTTAGTATAATTATATGTACATATAATTTTATTGTATGGCAATGGCTCACACCTGTAATGAATTTACAATAAAATTACATGTAATTTTATTGTAAATTTTGTTTTTGTGACAGTATTTCCCAGAATGGAGTGACTTTTTTTTTTTTATACTGATTTGCCAGGTACATGTGCAATCTCATTACCTGCATAGGTTGTGTAGTGGTCAAGTCAGGGCTTTTAGGGTGCCCATCACCCAAGTAACATATACCCATTAACTAATTTTGCATCATCCACCCCCTCACCCTTCCAACTCCTCACTATCATTCCACTCTCTAGTACACGTGTACACATTTTTAGCACCCACTTACGAGTGGGAACATGCAATATTTGACTTTCTGTGCCTGGTTTGTTTCACTTAAGATAATGGCCTCCAGTTCCATCCATGCTGCAGAAAAATACATGATTTCATTTTTGTAATGGCTTAATAATATTCCATTGTGTAAATATACCACATTTTATTTACCCATTCGTCTGTTGATGGACACTTAGGTGAACTCCATATCTTTGCTATTGTGACTAGTGCAATAAACATATGAGTGCAGGTATCTTTTTGATGTAGTGATTTCTTTTCCTTTGACTAGATACCTAGTAGTGAAATTGCTAGATGGAATGGTGGTTCTATTTTTAGTTATTTGATAAATCCCCATACTGCTTTCCATAGAGGCTGCACTAATTTACATCCCCACCAAAAGTGGATGAGTTCTCTTTTCTCCATATTCTTGCTAACATCTGTTACTTTTCATCTTGTTAAGAACAGCCATTCTGGCCGGGGTAAGATGATATCTCATTGCAATTTTAATTTGCATTTCTCTGACGATTAGTGATGCTGAGCATGTTTTTATATACGTGTTGGCCATTTCTAGCTCTTCTTTTGAAAAGTATCTATAAGTATCCATTCATGTCCTTTTCTCACTTTTTTTTTTCTTTTTTTTTGAGACTGAGTCTCACTCTGTCACCTGGACTGGAGTGCAATGGCATGGTCTCACCTCACTGCAACCTCCACCTCCCAGGTTCAAGGGATTCTCCTGCCTCAGCCTCTCAAGTAGCTGGGACTACAGGCGAATGCCACCACACCTGGCTAATTTTTGTATTTTTAGTAGAGACAAGGTTTCCCTATGTTGGCCAGGCTGGTCTAGAACTCCTGACATCGTGATCCACCTGTCTCAGTCTCCCAAAGTGCTGGGATTACAGGCATGAGCCACTGTGCCACTTTTCCCACTTTTTAATGCGGTTGTTTTTGTTGTTGTTGTTGAGTTGTTTGAGTTCCTTGTACATTCTGAATATTAGTACCCTGTTGGATGAATAGTTTGTGAATTTTTTCTCATATACTACAGACTGTCTGTTCACTCCATTATTTCTTTTGCTATGTAGAAGCTTTTTGATGTAATTAAATCCTTTTTATCTACTTTTGTCTTTATTGTCTGTGCTTTTGAGATCTTTGTCATAAATTCTTTGTCTAGACCAATGTCCAGAAGAATCTTCCCTAGGTTTCTTCTAGTATATTTATAATTGCAGATCTTATGCTTAAGTTGTTAATCCATCTTGAGTTGATTTTTGAATGTGGTGAGAGATAGGGGTCCAGTTTCATTCTTCTGCATATGGCAATCCAGTTTTCCCCAGAGTGAGGAGCAAGGAGATACTACCATTCAACTTCAGATAACCAGAACCTAAATCATGATTTGCTCAAATTAGGTTCAATAGATGTTTATGGAAGAAAGTGGGAGGAGGGAGAGAAGAAGTAGACAAGCTGACTTGAGTCTGACACCTCTGAGGTCTCAAGAAAGAGAAACTTTGAAGATTCAGGTAAAATATCAGTGTAATCCCACAGAGATTGTGTAAAATAATTGTAAAACAGTTGTGCAAAAGAAATGCACAATTAAAAAAAAAACAGTAATCTGCTAAGGGAATTTTTTTTTTTCAAAGAGAAAGCATGACACAGTAGAAGAGTCATATCTTAGAGTTAGGAGGCTACTCTGTTACTAGTTCTCCAAATGACCATGGACACCTTACTGAGCCACTGCAAACATCAGTTCCCTCATTATAAAGATGACAGGACCGGAAAATCAGTAACAAAAAAAGGATTCTTATTCTGAACACTGCTCTAGGCTTTTTTTTTTTTTTCTTTTACACACATTCTCTAATTTAATTCTTAAAACTATGTATGATGTGTTTTACTTCCCCATTTTACAGCTGAGGAAAATGAGGCCAAGAAAGGTTAAATATTAATAACATGCTGAAAGTCACATTGCTGGTAAACGGAAAAGCTGGAATATAGTTTTAAAGTGGTAATTCTTTTTTTTAAATTCATTTTTTATTTATATTTTTTATCCCTTGGTGCAAGATCTCTGTAAGGGTCCTAATTTCTGGATGTTATTATTCTGTAAATAATTCCAAGGAGGAACATAAAGGCAGAAGTCACTGAAGAAACCAATGACTGTATAGAAAATCTGGTGAGTTACTATGAAAAATATTAACAATACAAATCATATAAGTGTCATCTTAACAATTCAAGTACATAATTATAAAATGCTATTTAAGCTGCTAAAAGTAAAAACTTTGGATAGAAAAAGAATTATTACCAGAAAAGGAAGTTTTCATTTTCAATGTATTTAATTTTCATAAGGAATTGTTTCCTATTCTAAAAGTAATATGAATTGAACACTTACCTCCCTTCAGAGCTCTGCAAAAAGAATAATCATCATCAGATCCTCGGCAAATAATTTCTTTGCGCTTTGGAAGAGTCATGGAGTTGACAGTTATACAGAGATTGAAATATAATTGCTTTAAATCTCTCCCTTTAAAAGAAAAAATCCCATTAGGTCCTCAAATAGTAGATTCTTCTATACATAATAATTAACATTTGTTGTATAGTTAAAAGGGGCCCTGTGCTTTTCTTACATTATTTCATTTAATCATCACAACTATCTAAAAGGTGGGTATTATTACTCTTCTTCTGCAGATAAGAAAACTGAAGTTCTGAGAGGGCAACTAGTAAATCATAATCAAATACAATGTTCCACGGTAAAACTATGCATGCTCTGCCTAAAAACAGAAGAGCCTTCATAACTTCTTAGAGAAAACAATGAAATAAAGACATAAAATGTCTAGTTCTAGTCATGGTTCTGCTAGAAAATTCAAAAGAAAAGAAAGGGAAAAGAAAGACAGTGGGACAGTCAACTTTCTAGGAGTTCTGATGAAAGAGTTCTTGAGAATAAAATAGAATCTTTTGATGAAAAATAAATATATGGCTATTTTTTAATTTCCTCATGATCCCGCCTATTTCCAACTACCATGAAAAATTCCAGTAATCAATGCATTTTTCTCAACTCTTCCAACTTATTCAGTTGGCCCAAATGAAAAAGATGCACAATCCTTTTCTTTGTTTTTCTTTTCTTTTTTTTTTTTTTTTTTTTTTTTTGAGACAGACTGGAGTGCAGTGGCATAATCTTGGCTCACTGCAACCTTCACTGCCCAGGTTCAAGCGATTCTCCTGCCTCAGCCTCCCAAGTAGCTGGGATGACAGGCACCTGCCACCGCATCCAGTTAATTTTTTTTATTTTTAGTAAAGATAGGGTTTCACCATCTTGGCCAGGCTGGTCTTGAAGTCCTGACCTCATGATCCAACCGCCTCAGCCTCCCAAAGTGCTGGAATTACAGGCATGAGCCACTGTGCCCGGCCAAAAAAGATGCACAATCCTTTTCATAATGAAAACAATTTTGCAACCACTACCTCACTGAAAATATTTTCCTAGTAAGATCACCATGACTCATTATAACCATAATCAAAAGACAACTTTTCTAACTTTAATTTGAACTTGGCTATGCTTAATAGAACTGCCTGCTTCTTTCCCTAAACCTTCTTTGGTGTTGGTGAAACCACTCTCTTCCAGGTGTCCTCCAATCTCTCTGACTCCTCCTCCTCAGTCTATTTCATTGACTCCTAGATTTCTCCAGGTTCTAGCCTCAGTTCTCCTCAATTTTCAGTCTGCACACACTCTCAGACCAAGTACCACATAAGGTGACAATTCTCAAATCAACTTTAGTCTCAACCTTTCTCCTGAGCAGTGATCCCATGTATTTATTCAATATCTCTACTCAAATTTTGCCCAGTTATCTTACCCAACAGATCTAAAAATGATTTCCTCCTCTTCATCACCAAATTGGCACTAGAATTCCCAGTCCTAGTAAATCTTTCTAACCTCCTTTTCATCCCCATTACCTTGCTGCCTTCATGCAGGCCCTCATTGCTCTGAACCTGAAGCACCAGCAACCTTCCTAATTTGTCTTCATTTCTCAACTTTCAGGGTAGGGTGTGGAGAAGAATATCATGGGGTCTGTTTCAAACAGTGATTCCATGGCCTACTCCATGGACTTGGGCTTGAACTTCTCCAAAAGCAGGGCTGTGTGTAGAAGTTGAAAGACCGTTTTCACAATGAATTCCTAGAGACACAGAAGCACAAGACAGTGCCACTGTGGTGTCCAGTGACAATGCAGGGCAAAGGACCTTCTTCCATTTCTTCGTGAAACACAGCATGATTCCAGTCTTCAATAACTCCAGGAAAGGAAGTCCTGCTTTGACAACTCAATAGTTTATGTTGTGAGAAACTCCTTGGCCTTGGACACCCCTGTGGTCATGTTAAGAACATGAATAATGGCAACAATGAGACACCACTTTTGTGGCTCAGCAGGCTAGGGATGTCAATGTGGGTGTTGGAGTGAGGGACAAGAAACATGGGCTGGGCACGGTGGCTCACGCCTGTAATCCTAGCAATTTGAGAGGCTGAGGCGGGCAGATCACCTGAGGTCAGGAGTTCGAGACCATCCTGGCCAACATGGAAAACCCCATCTCTGCTAAAAATACAAAAATCAGCTGGGCGCGGTGACAGGCTCCTGTAATCCCAGCTACCAGGGGTACTGAGGCAGGAGAATTGTTGGAACCTGAGAAGTGAAGGCTGCAGTGAGCCGAGATCACACCACTGCACTCCAACCTGGGTGATAGAGTGAGACTCCGTCTCAAAAAAAGAAAAGAAACATGGTGGCTGTCATGTGGTATATAAGAGGCCTGTTTTTTAGCTTACCAAAGACAATTCCAGGAACTTCCAGAAATAACCTTAAAGGAAGCTTATGCTCCAGTTTTATTTGTCAATCAGTTAATAATATACAAATAATTTACTAGCAAGGCTATGACGTCTCAAAAGATATCATTTCTATTCTCAACCTATTTTTGGTTCAAGTTTGTACTTGTATCTCCTTCTGAATTCAAGTAGAAATAAGGCCATAAAAATAAGGTTGATTTCCATGAATGTGGCCTCACACTTTATACCAACATTATAGTATATTCTATGGAAACTCAGGTCATAATTGCGCTATAAAAATGTGACTGAATAATTATTGTGTTGATGAATTAATATAATTTGTTACATAAATGTCATATTTAGTGAGAAATAATAAAACATTTGTGATGGCCATCGAGATGTGTTCCTCAAATTTCCCTTCAAAAGCAGCTGCTGTGAGGAGAGTAGCTGGCAGAGAGTCTGCAGCTGCCGCACCTTCACATCTATCTCAGTACTCAGCCAGAGGCCACCCTCTCATAGGCTACTCCTATAATGATCCAGCACTGCAAGGACCCTAGAGCCAGACTACTCCCGCCTGTCATGGGACTCTTATGACAGGCATTCTGCTCTGGGGCTCCCTATGTTGCCCAGGCCAAGAGTGTCTCAGGGATGCATTCTGGTCTGAGGGTTATCCTACTTAATTCTCTTTCCTCCCTACTCTCTTTTCAAAGGTATCAGAGCTGCACCCCAATCTGAATTTTCTCCTAGCCTACTCTGGCTTCCTTTATTGTTCACAGGTGTTTCCTCCAAGAACTCTCTAGCCTAATTCCTTCTTAGTGTCTGCTTTTCAGAGAACTCTAAATGTTTTCGTACTGTCTTATTATCTTGGCCTGGAAAGATACAACCTGTTTCCTGTGTGTAAGGGGAAGGGATTCAATTGAAAGTGAGATTACTCATTATGTAAATCATCTTTTATGGCAAATGTGTAGGGGTAAAACCTGCCAACAGACCAGAAAACAGAACCCAGGAAAAAGGAAGAAACTGTAGAGCCTTAGCCAAGCAAACCTTTATTTATTTTATCCTTGGCCAGGAAATTGGAGGAAATAGAGTTAATCATCCTTTGCTCTGTGCTGTCACTAAGCTCTATTCCTATCACTTCACTTATACCGTACTATCTGCACATCTGTCTCTCCTATTGCACTGATGGATTCCTGAATTTCAAGAGAATGTCTTATTGGGTGGGCACGGTGGCTCACGCCTGTAATCCCAGCACTTTGGGAGGCCTAGGCGGGTGGATCACTTGAGGTCAGGAGTTCAAGACCAGCCTGGCCAACATGGTGAAACCCCATCTCTACTAAAAATACAAAAATTAGCTGGACGTGGTGGTGGGTGCCTATAATCCCAGCTACACAGGAGGCTGAGGCAGGAGAATGGATTGAACCCAGCAGACAGAGACTGCAGTGAGCCGAGATCATGCCACTGTACTCCAGTCTGGGCAACAGACAGAGACTCTATCTCAAAAAAAAAAAAGAAAAAAAGAGAGAGAGAGAGAATATCTTATCAATGAATTTACAGTGCCTAGCACAATACTTATAATTTACTAAGCATTTTTTAGTGAATAAATGAATGCAGATACGGAGTGTCAAAAAAACAGGTTGAACAACTAGAATCATGAAAATTAAAACACAAGTTTATTGTCTACCAACCCTGGGTTCTCAGTTTTGGGAATTTTGTTGTTGTTGTTTTTCATTTTTCTGGTAAGCCAGATAACTAATATCAGGGGGAAAATGTTTAAGCTTATTTATGTAAAACTACTCTGTAAAGCATTAATATAAAACAAGCTCCAAATCTAAACTAGTATGTGAATATGGTGATAATGATGATGATAAAGATTAAAACTAAAGTTTTCTGGGATTCCAGAGCTTACAGGCAAAAAGCAATGTTGGGTAACTGGTAGGAGAAGAAAAAGGTTTGTATCTGCACAGAGATTGAGATATAGCCCCATGCTATCACCCCACCTGTGTTAGTTTTTTCTAAGCTGATAACAAGAAGAGTCAGAGAGAGGAAAACCAAGACACAACACAAAGCAAAACAAAACACATTGCCTTCTGTCATCACATTATTACTGTCTTTTTCTCTAGAAAGACCATCTTTAAAAAATTTTAAAGTCCTGGCTTGCTCACACACAGATCTTCCACTAATGGAAACCCAATATTACTTATAGCTAATGATTGACAAAGCATATACCTGTAAAATTATTGGACTTCTGAAGTTATTTCCATTTCTACCCACATGTTCTTGTGTAATCCTCTCCCAATAGTATGGGCTAGCCTAGTGATTTGCTTCTAACCAATAGAACACAGCAAAGTTGATGGAGTGTTACTTCCATGATTATGCTACATAAGATTGTGAATTTTGCCTAGTTAGCTGACTGTCCCCCTTGCTGGCTTTGAAAAAGCAAGCAGCCGTATTGAAAATGCCCATGTGGTAAGGAACTGACGGTGGCCAACAGCCATCAAGGGACTGAATACTAACAACTGAATACAGACAACAGCTGCATGAGTTTAGAAGTATAATTTCCTAGTTGAGCCTCAGAAGGGACTCCAGCCTGGCAAACACCTTGATTGTAGCCTTATGGTAGACCTTGAAGCAGACACAGGTAAGCCATGCCCAGAATACTGATCAACAAAGATGATGAGATAGTAAGTGTGCGCTGTGTTAAGCCACAAAGATCATGGTAATTTGTTATATAGCAATAGATAACGAACACAAGTATATTTGAAACACAATCATTTATCATTGATATTTCTTAACTCCTTTGATTGGTCTATAAAAGCAAAAATTGGGACTTACTTGGAATGTAGAAAATGTGCAACAATCCTCTGGATCCCTTCAATTCTATGCAGGGATTAACATTAATTGAAATTGGGTATTGCATTTTATCTAAAAGCAATAAAGATAATGTCAATAAATTACTACAAATCATCTCCAATAAGTATAGTATTCTGGATATCAGCCTTTTAAGATTAATTTTGCATTAAAATCATAAAATAAGAAAAATTGATGATGCTTGAAAATGTCTCCCCAGAGGAATGACATCAGCAGCGTGTCAGAATCAGAAGCCCTGAACTCTTCTTGCCTCCACTAACACAACAATTTACAGAAAAATTCCCTTTGTGAGAAATCAAACTAATTGAAAGACTCCTGCACCCAAGGAGAACTCAAAACCAGATTCAACAAAGCCAGTAGGGAGACTTGGGACATTCTTTAAACAGAGATTATTACCCTGGTGTGGTGTTATACAATCAGGAAGAGACCCCCCACCCCCAGCTCCTAGCTCCACCCTTGGGAGGAAAGAAGTTGTTTCACATGTCCAGAACCCCAACTTTTTCACGAGGGCTCCCCAGAGGACTGGCTTCTGTCTTGCCAGTCTTTGAGTTCCGATGAGTCTGGCACAGTCTACCACCCAGGGGAGAATAAAGGCAGTGTCTTGGGCAGATAGGCATCATTGATCCTCCCCTCTGCTCAGCACAGACTGAGCAGAGGAAAAATCTTAGTTCTCAGCTTTCTCCTGGGGAGGGAGAGTTAATCCGTGCATCCAGCACCCCAACTTCTCTGGGGATCCCAAAACACTTACATCTTTCTCATCAGTCCTAGAGCTCTGACAGGTCTGGCATAGTCTAGCTGCCTGGCAGGGGAATGGAGACAACAGATTGGGCTGGTAGATGCCACAGTTCCCTCCACCACCCCATCTCTGGCTCAGCACAGAATAGGTGGACAAAAAAACACAGCTGCCTGCATCTCCCTGAAGTGAGAAAGAGTTGGTAGAGGACCCCAGAATCTCCCCAGGCTAATAGTGAAGTGGGAAATTAAAGAAAGAAAGAAAAATAAAAATAAAATTAAAAAGAGAAAGAAAGAAGCTTTTCTGTATTAGGCCAACTCATCTCAAAGGCAGTAGCAGGCAAGGCCCAGCCCCGGGAAAAGTCTTGATAAACACTATCTGAGAAGCTAGGACACAAAGGAATGTGCTCAGCACTCCCTCAACACAGGGAGAGGAAAAACAAATTTTCCTTTCTTTTATGGTATGAGTTTATAGATTCTTGCTCTCTGTAACTAGTAACTTCAAGTATTCTGTTTTATTTAAGAAGTACAGTGAAGGTCATGATAAGCCTGAGCAGGCCTGAACTATAGCCATCTGGGCACCATGGTGAAGATTATGAGATAAACCACTGCAAGGCTCTTTTGAACAAAACCTAGATAACAGACATCTGGGTTGCATAGCAACGATCATGTGTAATCCTGAGTTATGAACCTGTCGCAATTTGATTAATTGTTCTGCCTCTATATCCTTGCTTTCGTGCCACTGTAAGCCTGCTTCAAGCTAGCCTCCCCGCTTTTAGAAGTGTGTATAAAAGTCAAGTGCTGTCTTTGTTCTGGGCCCAGTTTTTAGATGTTAAGTCTGCTGGGTCTGAGTGCATTCAATAAAGATCCTCCTGCTTTACCCTGAGGTCTCTCTCATCCTCCTGATTCCCACAACAATAGGTGTGGGTTATGTTCCTGTGTGAGGCCAATTTGTGAAGACTGAAAGAGATGTCTGCTTTGTAATGTGCAGATGCCAAACAGAGAAACAAGGAAAATGAAAGATCAGGCAAAAATGTTTCAAACAAAGGAGCAAGACACATCTTCCTCACTTATGCTAAGGAAATGAAGTTATATGATTTACCTGACAGACAATTTGAAATACCTTTTATAAAGATGCTCACTGAAGTCAAGAGAACAATACATGAATGTAGTGAGAACTTCAATAAGAAGAAAGAAAACATTTTAAAAGACCACACAGAAATCATGGAGCTGAAGGCTGGGCATGGTGGCTCATGCCTGTAATCCCAGCACTCTGGGAGGCCAAGGCGGGTGGATCACCTGAGGTCAGGAGTTCTAGACCAGCCTGGCCAACATGGCGAAACCCCATCTCTATGAAAAAAAATACAAAAATTAGCTGGGTGTGGTGGCACGTGTCTGTAATCCTAGCTACTTGGGAGGCTGAGGCTGGAGAATCGCTTGAACCCAGGAGGTGGAGATTGCAGTGAGCCAAGATTGCACCACTACACTCCAGCCTAGGTGACAGAACAAGATGCTGTCTCAAAAGAAAAGAAAGAAGAAAGAAAGAAGAAAGAAAGAAAGAAAGAAAGAAAGAAAGAAAGAAAGAAAGAAAGAAAGAAAGAAATAAATAAATCATGGAACTGAGGAACACAATAACTGAACTAAAAAAGTTCACTAGAGGGGTTCAGCAGCAGACTAGACCAAGTAGATGAAAGGATCAGTGAACTCAGAGACAGATCACTGCAAAAGGATTCAATCAGAGGAGCAAAAGGAAACAATAATTTAAAAGAGTGAAGAAAACTTAAAGTAATGGTGAGATACTACCAACCAGAACCATATATGCATTATGAGAGTTCCAGAAGTGGAAGAAAAAAAGAACAGACTACAGAAAGTTTATTCAAAGAAATAATGGCTATAATCTCAGCCACTCGGGAGGCTGAGTCACAAGAATCACTTGAGCCCAGGAGACAGAGGTTGCAGTGAGCCGAGATCATGCCACTGTACTCCAGCCTGGTTGAAAGAGCAAGACTCTGTCTCAAAAAAGAAAAAGAAAGAAAGAAAGAGAGAGAGAGGAGAGAGAGAGAGAGAGAGAGAGAGAGAGAAGAGAGAGAGAGAGAGAGAGGAGAGAGAGAGAGAGGAGAGAGAGAAGAAAGGAAGGAAGGAAGGAAGGAAGGAAGGAAGGAAGGAAGGAAGGAAGGAAGGATTGAAAACTTCCCAAATCTAGGGAAGAAAATGGAAATAATGGAAATACAAATCCAAGAAGCCCAATGAAATAGTTTTGTTTGTTGGTTTGTTTTTAAATACAGGGGTCTGCTCTGTCACCCAAGCTGGAGTGCAGTGATGTAATCATAGCTCATTGCAGCTTCTAATTCCTGGGCTCAAGTGATCCTCTTACCAATAGCTGAGACTACAGGTGCATACCACCACACTCACCTAAGTTTTTTATTTTTATTTTTTTATTTTTTTATTTTTTTTAATTTTTTTGTAGAGATGAGGTCTCACTATGTTGCTTAGGCTGGTCTTGAACTCCTGGACTCAAGTGATCTTCCTGCCTCAGCATCCCAAAGTGCTGGAATTACAGACATAAGTCACTACATGTGGCCTGTTTTTTGTGTGGTTTGGTTTGTTTTTAATTTAAAAAAAATTGTAGAGGCCAAGTGTGCTGGCTCATGCCTGTAATTCCAGCACTTTGGGAGGCCAAGGCAGATGGATGGTTTGAGGTCAGGAGTTCAAGACCAGCCTGGCCCACATAGCAACACTCCATCTCTGCAAAAAAATACAAAAATTATCTGGGCATGTCAGCACAGCATGTGCCTGTCATCCCAGCTATTCGGGAGGCTGAGGCACAAGAATCACTTGAATCCAGGAGGTGGAGGTTGCAGTGAGCTAAGATCACACCTCTGCACTCCAGCCTGTATGACAGAGCGAGACTGTCTCAAAAAAAAAAAAAAAAAAAAAAATCTGTAGAGATGGAGTCTTTCTTTGTTGACCAGGCTGGTCTCCAACTCCTAAAGTGTAGAGTTGTTATATGTGATTCAATTTAAGTTGTCATTAGCTTAAAACAGACTGTCAAAACTATAAGGTGTTGCTATGGTTGGAATGCATTCCCTAAAGTTCATGCATTGGAAATTTAATACCCAGTACAAGAGTGTTGAGGGGTGGAACCTCCAAGAGATGATCAGTTCATGAGGGCTCTGCCCTTATGAATGAATGAATGCTGTTGTTGCGGGAGTGGATTAGTTATTGTGGGTATGGATTCCTGATAAAAGGATGAGTACAGCCTCCTTCCCCACCCCTCACACGTGCTCTTTTGGCCTTCTGCCCTTCTGCCATGGGATGATGCAGCAAGAAAACCCTTGCTAGATGTTGCTCAATGTTGGATTTCTCAACAACCAGAACCATGAGCCAAATAAATTTCTGTTTATTATAAATTATCCAGTCTTATATATTCTGTTGTAGCAGCAAAAAACAAATGAAGATAGAAAATTGGTGCCAGAGTAGTGAGGTGTTGCTGTAACAGGTACCTAAAAATATGGAAGCAGCTTTGAAAATGGATAATAGGCAGAGGTTGGAAGAGTTTGGAGGAACAGGCTAGAAAAAATTCCATATTGCCATGAACAGAGCATTAAGGGCAATTCTGATGCGGGCTCAGAAGAAGGGAAGAAATGTAGGGAAAGTCTGGAAATTCTTAGGGATTACTTAAATGGTCATAATCAGAATGTTGGTAGAAATGTGGAAGGTAAAGGCAATTCTGATGAGGCCTCAGACACAACCGAAAAACAAGGTACTGGAAACTGCAATAAAGGCCATCCTTGCTACACAGTTGCAAAGAACTTGATAGACTTTTGTCTGTTTCCTAAAACTGTGTGAAAAGTAGAACTTAAGAGCAGGAATCTATACTGTCTGATAGAAGAAATAGATACGCAGGAAAGTGCTTAAGGTGCTGCATGGCTTCTTTTGGCCACTTATAGTAAAATTCGATAACGAAATTAGTATGGATAGAAGGGAGCCAAGTGTTCTTCTACATCAAGACAATGGGAGAATGACCTGAAAGGCATTTCAAATATCATTAAGATAGGCTAGGACTTTGAGGGCAAGGTCATATATGAAAAGCCCATAGTCAACATCATACTCAATGGTGAAAAACTGAAAGTTTTTCCTCTAGGATCAGGAACAAGGCAATGATGTCCATTCGCACCACTCTTGGTCAGCATAGTACTAGAAGTCCTAGCCAAAGCAATTAGTCAAGAAAAAACAAAAAAGGCATCCAAATTGGAAGGGAAGAAGTAAAATTATCTTTTTGCAGATGACATGGTCTTATATATAGAAATCCCTAAAGACTTCATTAAAAATTGTTACAGCTGGCTGGACATGGTAGCTCGTGCCTGTAATCTCAGCACCTTGGGAGGCAGAGGTGGAAGGATCACATAAGGCCAGGAGTTCAAGACTAGCCTGGGCAACATAGCAAGACCCTGTCTCTATTACAAACTTTAAAAATTTTTACAGAAAATAAAAATGTAAAAAATTGTTAGAACTAATAAATGAATTCTGCAAAATTGCAGGATATAAAATGAACCTACAAAAATCAGTAATGTTACTATACACTATCAACAAGCTATTAGGCCTGGTGCAGTGGCTCACACCTGTAACCCCATCACTTTGGGAGGCCGAGACAGGAGAATCACTTGAGTCCAGGAATTCAAGACCAGCCTGGACAACATGGCAAAACCCAGTCTGTACAAAAAATACAAAAATTAGCCAGATGTGATGGTGCATGCCTGTAGCTACTCAGGAGGCCGAGGTGGGAGGATCACTTGGGCCCAGAGAGTCAAGTCAGCAGTGAGCCAAGATTTTGCCACTGCTCTCCAGCCTGGGCAACAGATTGAGACCCTGTTTCAAAAAAATTAATATTGCCAGGTGTGGTGGCTCACGCCTGTAATCCCAGCACTTTGGGAGGCCGAGGAGGGTGATCACCTGAGGTCAGGAGTTTGAGAACAACCTGGCCAACATGGTGAAACCCCATCTCTACTAAAAATACAAAAATTAGCCAGGTGTGGTGGCAGGTGCCTGTCGTCCCGGCTACTCAGGAGGCTGAGGCATGAGAATGCCCACTGCGTTCCAGCCTGGGCAACAGAGCAACACTCTGCCTCAGAAAAAAAAAAAAATTATAACAAGCTATCTGGAAAACAAATTAGAAAAACAATCCAATTTACAATGGTACCAGGAGGAATACAATAAACTTCACTAAGGAAGTTAAAGACTTGTATAGTAAAAGCAACAAAATAAATTGATCAAAGAAATTAACAGGACGAAAACAACCAGAAAGATATCCCTTGCTCATAGATTGGAAGACAACGTTGCTAAAATATTCATACCATCCAAAGTGTTCTACAGATCCAGATTTGAAGCAATCTCTGTCAAAATCCTAATGGTGTTTGTTGTTGTTGTTGTTGTTGAGAGAGAGAGAGAGAGACACAGGATTTCACTCTGTCACCCAGGATAAAGTGTAGTGGCACAATCATAGCTCACGGCAACCTCAAACTCCTGGGCTCAAGTGATTCTCCCACCTCAATCTCCTGAGTAGCTAGTACTACAGGTGCATGCCACCACACCCAGTGAATTTTTTTTTTTCATTTTTTTGTAGAGATGGGGCCTCACTATGTTGCTCAGGCTGGTCTTGAACTCCTGGCTTCAAGTGATCCTCTCACTTCAGCCTCTCAAAGCACTAGGATTATAGGCATGAGACACCACGCCTGGCACCAATGACATTTTTTTACAGAACTAGAAAAAAAATAACTATAAAATGTATACAGAATTTGTGATATTGTAAAATAATAAGAAATACATATTTTGTCTTTGCCCCAGTTTCTGGCACAGAGATCCTAAAATCCTGTAGTTTACAGAACAATGGGAGTGGTAAGAGAATTTTTTTGTCCTAACATTTGATGTTTGATGCCAATTTCTTGCCCAAAGCTTCTAGTTCCTTGGACTGTCCTGGGCAATAGCAGCGTCTTTTTTTCTAATGGCGACTCTTGGTGGGTTCATGGATAAGGGCCAGTTACCAGAAAGACCAAGCCATGATGAGAAGCCTGGAACTTTTAGCCCCACCTCCCATCCTGCAGGAAGGAGAGAGGGGCTACAGACAGAGTTAACATTCGATTATGCCTACATAATGAACCCCCCCCATAAAAATTTCTGAACGACAGGGTTAGGAGAGCTTCTGGGTTGATGAATATGTGGAGATGCTAGGAGGATGGTGCGCCCAGAGAGGACATGGACATTCTGGTTCCCTTATCCTGCACCTTACCTTATGTATCTCTTTTATCTGGCTATTTGTCTGTATCCTTTGTATTAATAATATCCTTTATAATAAACCAGTAAACATAAGTGAGTGTTTCCTTGTGTTCTGAGAGCTAGTCTAATAAATGATCAAACCCAAGAAATGGGAACCTCCAATTTATAGCCAGTGAGAACCACAGGTGTCAACCTAGGGCTTGCACATGGCATCTGAGCTGGGAGGCAAACTTGTGGGAAGGACCCCCTAGTGGGTGGGATCTGACTGTAACTCTAGATCCTGAGGAGTCTTGGAGGTCTTGGTACAAAGCTGAGATTTCACTCTAATTGTAGTGAAAAACTACTGGAGGATTTTCAGCAGGAGAAATCACATTATCTGACTTATTTTCATTTTGCAAAGATCTCTCTGGCCTCTGTGCCAAGAATAGATTGTATGGTGGCAAAAACTGAAGCAGAGGGAGGGCATTTTAAGAGGTTTTTGTAGAGGCCAAGGAGAGACAAATGTGGCATGAGTGTTAGAGAGCAGTGAGAAGCACTTGGATATAGAATAGAATCTGAAGATCATGAAAACAGGAATGACTAATACAATAATGTAATAAGTGAGGGAAAGAGATACTTAAGGATACTTCTGGTCTGGGGCCTAAGGAATTAGGTGGATGATGAGATGGAGAAGACTTAGACAGAAACAGGTTTAAGGCCAGACACGGTGGCTCATGCCTGTAATCCCAACACGTTGGGAGGCCAAAGCAGGCTGAACCCCTAAAATCAGGAGTTCAAGATCAGCCTGGTGTCTATTTAAAAAATACAGGTCGGCCGGGCGCGGTGGCTCAAGCCTGTAATCCCAGCACTTTGGGAGGCCGAGGCGGACAGATCACGAGGTCAGGAGATCAAGACCATCCTGGCTAACACGGTGAAACCCCGTCTCTATTAAAAAATACAAAAAACTAGCCAGGCGAGGTGGCGGGCGCCTGTAGTCCCAGCTACTCGGGAGGCTGAGGCAGGAGAATGGCGTAAACCCGGGAGGCGGAGCTTGCAGTGAGCTGAGATCCGGCCACTGGACTCCAGCCTGGGCGACAGAGCGAGACTCCGACTCAAAAAAAAAAAAAAAAAAAAAAGAAATAAAAAATACAGGTCAGGCGTCGTGGCTCACGCCTGTAATCCCAGCACTTTGGGAGGTCCAGGTGGGCAGATCGCCTGAGGTCAGAAATTTGAGACCAGCCTGACCAACACGGTGAAACCCATCTCTACTAAAAATAGAAAAATTAGCTGGGCGTGGTGGCGCACTCCGGTAATCCCTGCTACTCAGAAAGCTGAGGCAGGAGAATTGTGTGGTGGCACACTCCTGTAATCCCTGCTACTGAGAAAGGGAGGCAGAGACTGCTGTGGGCCAAGATCGTGCCACTGCACTCCAGCCTGGGTGACAGGGAAAGACTCCATCTCAAAAAAGTAAATCCCATCCCAAAAAATACAGAAATTAGCTAGGACCAGGCGTAGTGGCTCACACCTGTAATCCCAGAACTTTAGGAGGCCAAGGTGGGCAGATCATTTGAAGTCAGGAGTTCAAGACCAGCCTGGCCAACATGGTGAAACCTCATCTCTACTAAAAACACAAAACAATAGCCAGGCATGGTGATGCACACCTGTAGCCCCAGCTACTTGTGTGGCTGAGGCACGAAAATCACTTGAACCTGGGAGGTGGAGGTTGCAATGGGCTGAGATTGCACCACTGCACTCCAGCCTGGGTGACAGATCAAGACTCTGTCTCAAAAAAAAAAAAAGAAAAGAAAGAAAGAAAGAAAAGAAACAGGTTTTAGGCCTAGCATGGTGGCTCATGCATGTAATTTCAGCACTTTGGAAGGCCGAGGCAGGAGAATTGCTTGAGCCCAGGGGTTGGGACTGACCTGGGCAGTACAGCAAGACCCTGTCTCTACAAAAAATTTAAAAATTAGCGAGGTTCGGTCTTGCTCTGCTGTCCAGACTGGAGTGCAGTGGCACAAACATGGCTCACTGCAGCCTTGACCTCCTGGGCTCAAGCCATCCTCCTGCCTCAGCCTCCTGAGTAGCTGGGCTATACTACAGGTGAGTGCCATCACATCTGGCTGGCCATCCTGATTTAAAATGCAGCCCCCCAGCTTCTCTACCTTTGCATCTTTGCACCCTCTACCCCGCACCCTCCAGCCTTATTTTTCTTTCACAGCAATTACCACCATCTGACATGCTGAATATTTTACTGAATCCATAAGGGCAGGGACTTTTGTCTTCGTTGTTAATTCAATTATCTCCTCCGTTCCTAGAGTACGCGCATGCTAACTTCTCAGAGAATATTGGTTTCATTAAATAATCTATTAATTCCTTGGATTTTCTAACCATCTGTAGCAAAAAAAAAGATTAGAACTGAGACCAACGACTCGGGATCATAGGAGAGCATGTGCCTAAGGCCCTGGAAACCAACTCATACACCCACATTTTTTGCCTTTCCCAAAATTGGGAGAATAAATCAGCCAATTTTTGTCATTTCTGTATATTATGGACTGACAGAAATGTGTCCTCATTCCCCCGTCCCCATTCATATGTTGAGGCTCCAGTCCCTCCGAATGTCACTGCATTTGGAGACAGTGCCTTTAAAGAGGTAATTAAGTTAAAATGAGGCTGTTAGGATGGGCCCTAATCCAATCTTGTTGGTGTTCTTACAAGAATAGGAAATTTGGACATACAAAGAGACACCAGGGATGTGCACACACAGAGGAAAGGCCGTGGGAGGATACAGTGAGAAAGCAGCCAGCTGCGAGTGTCTTAGTCCACTTTGTGCTGCTATAACAGAATATTGGTGTCTGGGTACCTCATAAAGAACAGAAATTTACCATCCTGGCTAACACAGTGAAACCCCATCTCTACTAAAAATGCAAAAAAATTAGCAGGGCGTAGTGGCAGGTGCCTGTAGTCCCAGCTACTTGGGAGACTGAGGCAGGAGAATGCTGTGAACCCAGGAGGTGGAGCTTGCAGTGAACCGAGATTGCATCACTGCACTCCAGCCTGGGCGACTGAGCGAGACTCCATCTCAAAAAAAAAAAAAAAATAACAGAAATTTATTTCTCACAGTTCTGGAGGCTGGTAAGTTCCATGTCAAGGTACTGGCATCTGTCAAGGAACTTCTTGCTGTCTCATCTGCTGGTGGAGGAGCAAAAGGGCAAGAGGGGGGCAAAAGCAAGAGACATATGGGGGCTAAACTTGTCCTTTTATAAGAAACTTACTCCCTCTGGCCGGGCACGGTGGCTCAAGCCTGTAATCCCAGCACTTTGGGAGGCCGAGACGGGCGGATCACGAGGTCAGGAGTTCGAGACCATCCTGGCTAACACAGTGAAACCCCGTCTCTACTAAAAAATACAAAAAGCTAGCCGGGCGAGGTGGCGGGAGCCTGTAGTCCCAGCTACTCAGGAGGCTGAGGCAGGAGAATGGCGTAAACCCGTGAGGCGGAACTTGCAGTGAGCTGAGATCCAGCCACTGCACTCCAGCCTGGGCGACAGAGCGAGACTCCGTCTCAAAAAAAAAAAAAAGAAAAGAAACTTACTCCCTCAATAATGACATTAATTTATTCACAAGAGGAAGAGCCTCCATGGCTTAATCACCTCTTAAAGGTCCCACCTCTTAATATCATCACAATGGCAATTAAATTTCAACATGAGTCTGCAAGGGCACAAAATTCAAAACACAGCAGCAAGCCAAGGAGAGAGGTCTCAGGAGAACCCAATTATGCAGACACCTTGATCTTGGACTTCTACCCTCCAGAACTGTGAAAAAATAGATGTTTGTTGTTTCAGCCATCCAGTCTGTGGTATTTTGTTATGGCACCTGAACTAATTAAGACACTGTAGCCCTGAATCAGTGGCTCAGGCCTGTAATCCCAGCACTTTGGGAAACTGAGGCAGGGAGATTGCTTAAGTCCAGGAGCTCAAAACCAGCATGGACAACATGGCAAAACTCCGTCACTACAAAAAATTTGAAAATTAGCCAGACATGATGGTGCAGGCCTGTCGTCCCAGCTACTTGGGAGGCTGAAGTGGGAAAATCACTTGAGCCTCAGAGTTTGAGGCTGCAGTGAGCCATGATTGTACCATTGCACTCCAGCCTGGGTGACAGAGCAAGACCCTGTGCTTAAAAAACTATACACTTAGATGCCCAGCAGCTTGACCAAATGGAAATTTATCTCTGCTTTTTCATGGAGATCATCATCACAGTGAATCAGAGGTTGTTGTCACCAACACCCTCACAATAGTACCTAGCAGAATCACAATAGTACCTAGAGGAATCAGTGCTTCCCACAGGTAATGCATTTTTGGCCTGGCGGGATGGATTCTCTCAGGCTGGGAAGGCAGTCATACATATGGCAGTGGGGATGGCAGCAAGCAGCATCTTGCTGTAGATGTGTATTCCAGTGGCTTGTCCACAGTCCCTTTGACAGTGGGGCAGCAGGAAAGGACCACAGGATTTCTCAGAGAGAAAGAAGGAAGATCCTCCTTCATAAAGTCAAATCAAATTAGCCGGGCATGGTGGTGCACGCCTGTAATCCCAGCTATTTAGGAGGCTGAGGCATGAGAATTGCTTGAACCCAGGAGGCAGAGGTTGCAGTGAGCTGAGATCATACTACTGCACTCCAGCCTAGACAGAGTAAGACTGTCTCAAAGAAAAAAAAAATTAGAAAGTCAAATAAAAAGATAAACCAATGGTGATGGTTTCACAGCAATGTGCATATACTTAATACAATTGAGCCAAACACTCAAAAATGATTAAAATGTGAAATTTTAAGCCAGGTGCAGTGGCTCATATCTGCAATCCCAGGACTTTGGGAGGCCAAGGTGGGAGAATCTCTTGAGCCCAGGAGTTCTAGACCAGCCTGGGCAATATAGCAAGACTCCATCTCTACAAAAAAATTAATAATTAGGCCAGCTGCGGTGGCTTATGTCTGTAATCCCAACACTTTGGGAGGCCAAGGTGGGCGGATCACCTGAGGTCAGGAGTTCGAGGCCAGCCTGGTCAACATGGCAAAACCCTGTCTCTACTAAAAATACAAAAATTATAGGTGGTGGGCACCTATAATCCCAGCTACTCAGGAGGCTGACACAGGAAAATCGCTTGAACCCGGGAGGCACTTGTTGCAGTGAGCCAAGATCACGCCATTCCACTCCAGCCTGGGCAACGAGTGAAACTAAAAAAAAAAAAAATTAATTAATAATTAGCCAAGTTAATTAATTAACCAAGACACATGGTGGCACATGTCTGTAGTCCCAGCTACTAGAAAGGCTGAGCTAGGGGGATGGCTTGAGCCAGGGAAGTGTAGGTTGCAGTTAGTGGAGATCATGCCACTCACTCCAGCCTGCACAACAGAGCAAAACCCTGTCTCAAAAATAAATGATAAAAAATGATAAAATGTGAAATGTTTTTAAAAGACAAATTGAGTTATTGTTAAGAAAAGACTAAAAGCTAAATAATAATACAAAATGTTATATCCATAAAGATCATATAAAGAGTGGCATAAGCCGGGTGAGGTGGTTCATGCCTGTAATCCCAGCACTTTGGGAGGCCGGGGCGGGCGGATCACGAGATCAGGAGATTGAGACCATCCTGGTCAACATGGTGAAACCCTGTGTCTACTAAAATACAAAAAACAAAAATTAGCTAGGTGCTGTGGCATGCACCTGTAGTCCCAGCTACTCAGGAGGCTGAGGCAGGGGAATGATTTGAACTTGGGAGGCAGAGGTTGCAATGAGCCAAAGTCATGCCACCGCACTCCAGCCTGGCAACAGAGCAAAACTCCGTGCATGCGCGCACACACACACATGCACACACACACAGAGTGGCATAATTCGCACATGGTACAAAAGGGCCAAAGGAGGAAAGGGAAGTGGGGGCCAAGTAGAGTAGGAGCCTTGCTGGAAGAGCGGAATGCAAAAGGATCTTGTAGCATGGAGAGATTTTAGAGATACGTTGAGAGGGAATTCAGTGCAACCCACCAGGAGAAGAAAGGCCATGGTGTGTGACTGGCCACATTCCTAAGTCTCCTTCTCACATGTGGCAATTATCCCAATTTCCCGAAAGTCACTTTATATTAGCATTTGGCAGAGCATGTTTCTCAAGAGAGTTAACATACCCTCCAGACTAAAAACCAAACAAACAACAAATGAAATTGAAAATGTTGTGGTTAAACAGGTACTTTTACTGCAGAACTTCTCAGAACTCAAAGTACATCTGTAAATCTCTCCCAGATGATTAGGCCATAGATCCTATTTTCCCAAAAGAATCTTAAAGAACTGGTATTTTGGGAAGCACCACTTTAAACCTTCCAGATAGTGCCAGTGGGTGGAAAAGGGCAGCCAACCCATGGTGAGCCGCACGGTGGAAAGTACCGAACCAAAACAGCTGTCAGGCCTGACACTGTGCCTTCAGACCCGAGGACGCTTGCTAATGAGCAGCTGGGGCAGCGGACAGTGATACAGCCAGTGAATAGCATTAGGGTATGGCTGACTCCAAAAAAAAATTAAGAGTATTGTCTTTACGTGACCCTGTGCTAAAAAACTTCACCTCACAACACCCTTATCAAGTAGGCTATAAAATCACTTTCACTTTAGTGCTAAAAAGGCTGGAGTACTTTGCTTCAGGTCACACAGCTAGTGACAGAAACAGGCTTACATCCAGTTAGGGAGATGATTCCAAGAGCCCTCAAAAGTCACAGCTTGGAGCAGAAATCAACTACAGGAAGCAGCTGGGACTGCTCTACCATCTCAAGAAGAAGAACTAGTAAGTGTCAAGGCTGAGGCAAAAGCTCAGAAGCAGACGGTTTTACTGAAACTGGGCAGAACCCAAAACTGGGCTCAGGGTAAAGAAAGATGACACAGGGAACAGAAGCGCTTGGAGGTCAAGCACAACACAGTTTAGAGACTCGCGAGCTCTGTGAGGGGTCGAAAAGATTCTCACGGGGCAGCTGCCAGCTATTGCTTTTCCTGGTGGCGGCGTCCACCACAGCAGCTGGAACACACTGACATTTCCTGTGTTCCAGCCACAACAGTGTAAGGTTCTTGTGAAAACTTACCCTCAAAATAGTTGATGCTACAATGATTTGTTTTGCAGTTTTACTTACCACAGTAGGTGTATGAAATACTCGCGTCGGATGAGTTGCAGACCCAATAGTGCGTCCAAGCTTCAGTAAATATGGAAGAAAATAGGGTGGAAAAAAACAGAAATGGTAACATGATTCAATATCTCCAAAACTTTACAAATGCAAAGAGGATCAATAACTAATCATCAGACTCTTCCTTTTCAGTAAGCAGAAAAGATTTAACTTAGTCATCAGTCACATGATTTCTGAGTTCCTATCCAACTGTTTCCTCTTTTTGTGTGTGTGTTTAACATTTGAGCACTTCCTGCAAAGGAAGAGAGAAAAATGATTTAGAATGTACTCTTCAAACACTTACTGTAAATGAGAGTGATCAAAGCCTTAAAAATAAAACAAGACACTTTGGCCAGGTGCGGTGGTTCACGCCTGTAATCTCAGCATTTTGGGAGGCCAAAGCAGGTGGATCACTTGAGGTCAGGAGTTCAAGACCAGCCTGGCTGACATGGTGAAACCCATCTCTACTAAAAATACAAAAATTAGCCAGGTGTGATTGGCGCATGCCTGTAATCCCAGCTATTCAGAAGGCTAAGGAAGGAGAATCACTTGAACCTGGGAGGCAGAGTTTGCAGTGAGCCAAGATGGCACCACTGTACTCCAGCCTGGGCAACAGAACTCCATTTCGAAAAAATTTTTTAAATGAAAAATAAAATAAAATAAACAAGACACTTCCCAGTCAACTGTAACAAAACCAGTCCCTAGGTCCCCCTGAAAGTCTCAACAGACAGGAACTCCTTTTCCCTCTGCATTGCTTTTCTCTCCCACAGCTCTGTATACCAGCAGTTCCCAACATTTTTGGCCTCAGGGACCAGTTTCTTGGAAGACAATTTTTCCATGGACTGAGGGGATGGGGAGGGATGGTTTCAGGGTGAAACTGTTCCACCCTAGATCATCAGGCATTAGATTATCATAAGGAGCATGCAACCTAGATCCCTTGCATGTATACTTCATAACAAGGTTCCTGCTCCCCGCTGGGAATCTAATGCTGCTGCTGGTCTGACAGGAGCTGGAGCTCAGGTGGTAATGCTCGCTCACCTGCTGCTCACCTCCAGCTGTGCAGCCCAGTTCCTAACAAGCCACAGCCAGATTCCTAACAGGCCATGGACTGGTACTGGTCCATGGCCCCCAGGGGATGGGGACTCCTGCTTTATAAAACAAATTCTCAGCCAGGCATAGTGGCTCCTGCCTGTCATCCCAGCATTTTGGGATACTAAGGCGGGTGGATCACTTGAGGTCAGGAGTTCAAGACCAGCCTGGCTAACATGGTGAAATTCTGTCTCTACTAAAAATAAAAAAATTAGCGAGGCATGGTGGCGCACACCTGTAGTCCCAGCTACTCAGGAGGCTGAGGCAGGAGAATCGCTTGAACCCAGGAGGCAGAGGTTGCAGTGAGCCAAGATAGGGCCACTGCACTCCAGCCTGGGCGACAGAGTGAGACTTGGTCTCAAAAACAAACAAACAGGCTGGGCGCAGTGGCTCACCTCTGTAAATACCAGCACTTTGGGAGGCCAAGGTGGGCAGATCACCTGAGGTCAGGAGTTTGAAACCAGCTTGGCCAACACAGTGAAACCCTGTCTCTACTAAAAATACAAAAATTAGCCAGGTGTGGTGGCAAGTGCCTGTAGTCCCAGTTAATCAGGAGGCGGAGGCAAGAGAATTGCTTGAACCCAGGAAGTGGAGGTTGCAGTGAGCCAAAATCATGTCACTGCACTCCAGCCTGGGTGACAGAGCGAGACTCCATCTCAAAAAACAACAATAACAACAACAAATCAAATTGTCATGGCCCAGAGAGCTGCACCTATGGATCTGAAGTGAACAGTCTCATGGGAACTATTTCTTTTCAGCAGCAGGTTTAGTTACAGGACACAACAGGGCCAGATAAGACCCCAAACAGGGGACACTAGCTGTAATTCTGTGCTGTGGGCAGGGACTCCACCAGTCTTAATAATGCATTCACCTACAACAAGCTAGACCTCAAGAGAACATTTTGAGTCCTAATGATGAAATGTCATCATTTTGTTGTGACATGTATTTCATTTCAAAACTCTTACTCCATTTTAGAAAGCCAGTTATTCCTTTAGATATTTTGCTACTTGAAATCCTTTATAGGATATAGTTTAGGGTTAGTAGCCAAAAATGGCATGGAAGTTTGGCTAAAAATCTGCACACTTAAGAAGAAAATAATCATATGTTGGTAAAAATATTTTAAAACAGAAATGTGTTTCTTTCCATTTTTTTAGAGACAAAGTCTCACTGTGTTGCCCAGGCTGGGGTGCAGTGGTTATTCTCCAATGTGATCCTAACACACTGCAGCCTCAAATTCCTGGGCTCAGCTGGGACCACAGGTTTGAGCCATGGCTGTTGGCCCTGCCATTTT
The DNA here is from genome assembly GCF_009764315.1 of Trachypithecus francoisi. Classification (NCBI taxonomy): domain Eukaryota; kingdom Metazoa; phylum Chordata; class Mammalia; order Primates; family Cercopithecidae; genus Trachypithecus; species Trachypithecus francoisi. Next base: position 29,545,379 of record NW_022681472.1, on the reverse strand, counting down.
CAAAAATGCAAAAGTCCAAGGGGGGAGGGGGAAATAGGGAGTTGTTCAATGGGCATAGAGTCTCAGGTTGACAAGATGAAAGAGTTCTAGAGATCTGTTGCACAACAATGTGAATATAGTTAACACCACTGAACTCTATGCTTAAAACTGGTTAAGATGGTAAATTCTTTAAAAAACACAATTTTAAAATAAATTTAAAAGGCAAAAAGGCAAAATCCCATGAACACCCTTAGTGGTCTCAAAATACCATTTCCCACTATAAGCAACCAGCACTCCTTGGAGTCTGGGGTAGAAAATGTACAAAATGAGCCTAAAACACTTTATTATATTAGATAACCAATTTGAAGATGGTTCCACTGACCAAAGATAGGTGTTTCTAGTTTCCTATAATGGCTGTAACAAATTGCCAAAAGATTTCATGGCTTTGGCCGGGCGCGGTGGCTCAAGCCTGTAATCCCAGCACTTTGGGAGGCCGAGACGGGCGGATCACGAGGTCAGGAGATCGAGACCATCCTGGCTAACACGGTGAAACCCCGTCTCTACTAAAAATACAAAAAAAAAAACTAGCCGGGCGAGGTGGCGGGCGCCTGTAGTCCCAGCTACTCTGGAGGCTGAGGCAGGAGAATGGCGTAAAACCCGGGAGGCGGAGCTTGCAATGAGCTGAGATCCGGCCACTGCACTCCAGCCCGGGCGAAAGAGCAAGACTCCGTCTCAAAAAAAAAAAAAAAAAAGATTTCATGGCTTTAAATAACATAGCCTGGGCACAGTGGCTCATGCCTGTAATCCCAGCACTTTGGGAGGCCAATGCGGGTGAATCACCTGAGGTCAGGAGTTCGAGACCAACCAGGCCAACATGGCGAAACCCCATCTCTACTAAAAATACAAGAAATGAGCCAGGCGTGGTGGCAGGCGCCTGTAATCCCAGCTACTCCGGAGGCTGAGGCCCGAGAATTGCTTGAACCCAGGAGGCGGAAGTTGTAGTGAACTGAGATTGCGCCACTGCACTCCAGCCTGGACGACACAGCAAGACTCCATCTCAAAAAACAAACAAAAACTGTAAATGTATTCTCTTACAGTTCTGGAGGTCTGAAGTCTGAAATCAGTTTCACTGTACTAAAGTCAAGGTGTCAACAGAGCTGTTTCCTTCTGGAGACTCTAGGAGAAGAATATGTTTCCTTGCCTTCTTCAGCTTTTAGAGCTACAACACTTGTATTTCTCCATCTTCAAAATGCATCACTTCAATACTTCAATCTCTGCTTCCATCATCCCATCACCTTCTTTCTTCTTTTTTTTTGAGCCTCCCTCTGTCGCCAAGCCTGGAGTGCACTGATACAATCTCAGCTCACTGCAACCTCTGCCTCCCAGGTTCAAGTGATTCTCCTGCCTCAGCCTCCCGAGTAGCTGGGACTACAGGCACGTGCCACCACACCCAGCTAATTTTTGTATTTTTAGTAGAAACGGGGTTTCGCCATATTGGTCAGGCTGGTCTTGAACCCCTGACCTTGCAATGCGCCTGCCTCCGCCTCCCAAAGTGCTGGGATTACAGTCCTGAGCCACTGCGCCTGGCCCACTTCATCACCTTCTGCTCTGATTTCATGCCTCTTTCTTATAGGGACCCCAGTGATTACAAAGGACCCAGCTGGGTAATTCAGCACAATCCAAATTAAAATCCTCAATTTAATCACATCTGCAAAATTCCTTTTGCCATGTAGGGTAATATTCACAGCTTCCAGTGATTAGGAAGTGAACATTTTGTGCCATTATTTAGCCTATCCATATGACTATATGAACATTAGTAAGACAGTAATTGCACTAAGTTGAAATACTTTAATGTATTTAAATCCATAAGCTCATAATATTTTATTTATCATTTTTGTGAGACAGGGTCTACCTCTTTCACCCAGGCTGGAGGGCAGTGGCATGATCACAGCTCACTGCAACCTTAAACTCCTGGGCTCAAGCGATCCTCCCTCCTGAGCCTCCAAGTAGCTGGGACTACAGGCATACACCCCTATGCCCAGCTAATTGTTTTAGTTTTTTCTTAGAGACAGGGTTTCACTATGTCGCCAGGGCTGGTTGCGAACTTGCGGCCTTAAGCAATCCTCCCCTCAGCCTCCCAAAGTGGTGGGATTACAGGCGTGAACCACCGTGCCCAGCCTCATAACATATTGTTTAAGTCTACTTATCAACAGATGATGCTAGGAAACCAAATCTATTTTTAAAACTGGCAAATAAAAGGACAGAATCAAGCATTTATCCTGACTTTTCCATACAAACTGAACTACTCAGTTACCAAATAGCAGAGAGAGGCAAATTTCTCTTGCCTTCTTGTGCTTTTAGCTCTATTTTTAGAAGTATTTCAGCTAATAAGTGAAAAGGGAATAATAGAATATAACCATTTTTCAACATCTAATGAATTGGTGGACTTACGCATTGAGCATCAATGGTTGCTACCATCACAAAGAGACAAAACAACATTATGTACCTCTTAATGGGAGAACACTACAGGGACTGGCCTCCAAATAGCTCCCAATGAGCTTTGCCTCCTGGTGTACAGGTCCTTGTGAATCCCCTCCAACATCGAATAAGGCTGACTGTGTAACCAATAAAGTATTGTGCAATGACAGTGTGCAAATTTCATGTAGGTCACACAACACATTGTATAACCTTACTCTCTTCGATCACTTACTCTGGGAGAAGCAAGAGCACTAAAGAGAGATCCATGTGGTGAGAAACGGAGGCCTCCTGCCAAAGAGCTAGTACCACACTCTCAGTCATGTAAGTGAGCCATCTTGGACACGGGGGGTTCCTCATGCCCCAGCCCAGCCTTCAGATGACAGCAGCACCAGCTACCTCCTGAGAGAGCTTGAGCTAAAACCACTCAGCTAGGCCACTCCTCATTTCCACATCTACAGACACTGTGCAGTGTTAGAAATGTTTATTGTGGCTTTAAGCATGTAAGTTTTAGGGGTAATTCGTTACGCAGCAAGATAACAAATATGATCATCTATAAAAGTAGTTTCGTCCAAAATAATCAAACCTCACTCTGGTGAAGTTTTAAGATCTACTTACCAATTTATAGGAAATATAGAAGACAGAGAAACATGTTAAAATACAGCTCAGGGATACAAGTAGAAAATCTAGACCATGAGAAGGTCTAGGCCGGGCGCGGTGGCTCAAGCCTGTAATCCCAGCACTTTGGGAGGCCGAGACGGGCGGATCACGAGGTCAGGAGATCGAGACCATCCTGGCTAACACGGTGAAACCCCGTCTCTACTAAAAAAAAAAAATACAAAAAATTAGCCGGGCGAGATGGCGGGCGCCTGTAGTCCCAGCTACTCGGGAGGCTGAGGCGAGAGAATGGCGTAAACCCGGGAGGCGGAGCTTGCAGTGAGCTGAGATCCGGCCACTGCACTCCAGCCTGGGCGACAGAGCGAGACTCCGTCTCAACAAAAAAAAAAAAAGAGAAGGTCTAAGTGACAAACAACTATTTCTTCAACAGATAATTTGCAAGGGAAAAAAAAGGGAAAGGCCTGGCCGGTACAGTGGCTTACACCTGTAATCCCAATACGTTAGGAGGCCGAGACGGGTGGAGTTCAAGATCAGCCTGGGCAACAGGTAAAACACTATCTCTACAAAAAATACAAAAATTAGCTGGGCATGGTGGCACACGCCTGTAGTCCCACTACCCTGGAGGCTTGAGGTGGGAGGATTGCTTGAGTCTAGGGGGTAGACTCAATGTCTAAATGTCTTCTAAATGTCTTTTAGAAGAGTCTTAAAAGCCTTTTAAACAATTGGTATGTGTAAGATAGGAAACTTATTTGGAGATATATATATATATATACACACACACACACACATATATAATTTTTTTAACCAACTCTTCATTCTGGTCTGATTATTTGAATCTTAAATCCAAGCAAATGTGGGAAAAAATTATGAAGCAATTGGAAATTTAAACAGACTGATAGATTGATGATATTAGAGCTGTGGGGTTGTTTCATTTTTGTAGATCTGATCATGGTATCGTGGCTACATTTTTAAAGAAGTCCTCATCTTGTAGAGTTACAAAAGTAAATACTTAAGAAAGAAATATTATTATGACTGGAATTTGTTTTCCCCAAAAAGTAGAGGGGAAATGATTACGGTCTAGATGAAACAATATTGACTATAAATTGGTCATTGTTGAATCTGGATGAGAGAGTCATGCAGGTTCACTGTACTCTTCTACTTCTGTGTTTGAAATTCTCAATAAAAATAAAAGCAAGTACAAGGTTTTCTAAAAGAATCAGAATAAAATTTTTACAAATACATTCAAGCTAAGACTGTCATTTATATCTAATGGCCATCTTGTTACTTTTGCTTCCAAAAGCCTTTCAGTACGGTGAAATCTGCATTAGGGAAAAGGATTGCAATATTTTATTGTTAACGGGGTTATTACCTGATGTAACCCAGATGTCAGCTAGGATCACCCTGCCTTTTCACACGCAAATAGGTAACTTTTGTGATGCAAATAAATGATTCACTTTCCCTAAACAGTGAGAGATTCATTACCTTCCCAGTCTTCCTGAGATTACTCTGCCTGGGATAGAGGAGCAAAGTGGCATGAGGGAGGTGCCTATGTTTCTCCTAACCTTGGCCTGAGTTGGTTCTGCTGATTATTTCAGTGATGAATCATCCTGTTATCCTATGCATGCTGATCCTTTCTCTATCCTAGTTTCTCACTCCAGATCATGCCCTTAAGATGTCACCTTTCCCACTTAGTGTAAGCATATTTTTCCCCTAGACTACCAAGTTGTCTTCTGAAGAATTATTCTGATATCAACCAATAAAAACAAGTTTTTCACTCCACTCCATAGTGATAAAATGTCTTGAAATTTCTTTTTAATTGCATCCTTGGAGCTTGCATAGATCATTTTACTTTTCAGAGGTGCTAGTTCTGGTGCCCACAAAAAAAAAAATCAACTCTTCTTTTCTGGATTCTTTTGTTTCAAAGCTTGCATCATACAAAGGATAACAACAATCTTTTTCAGGAAGCATTCCCACAAAATGCTTGAAAGGATCAGTTATAGTTATGCCAACATCTCCACCATCTCTTTGCCTTCTACAATGATGCACTTTTTGTCTGCACTGAGACAAAAAATGACAACCTTCTTTCTTTTCTTGACTTCTTCTGGTGTGGAGCATTTACGAACTTTCGTGTCATAAAAAATGCGACATACTTCATCAGTTACTTGCACTCCTGAGGCCATCTTCCCCTCGGGCGGTCCCAGGGACACGGGGGAGGAAGCCAGTGAGCAGTGAATCTGCAGAGCGTCCTCCTCACAGCTGCAGGACTGAGAGCACAGTGATAAAATGATCACATGGATACAGAACATGTAAATGTTAGATATGAGTTCTAAATTTCTCTTCAAAGAATCAATATGTCAGTATGTTCAATTCTTTACCTTCTACTTTTAAACTTAACTTCCTCGCAAACCAACCTTTTCTGATTACCTGTTCCACCCTGACTCATTCCAGTTACCTGCTCATTCTCCACAATCATTTTCCCGCCAAACCACTCACTCTGTCGCTCTTTTGAAATTAGCCAATCGGAATTAGTTTAGCCTGTGCTGTCTAACCTGAGCCAATAGGGGAACGACAGAGCAGCAGGGGCCACCTGTGTCAGGAATAAGACCCCCCTTTTCCTCCCTTGTCCAGGTGTGCGCTCACCATTGCTCCATCTGTGAGGGTGCAGTCTTCTATAGAAGTAAACTGCCTTGCTGAGAAGAAAAAAAGAAAATTTTATATTTGAGTGCTATTTCTTTTGCGGCACCAAAACTTTATTTATAACATAAAGAAATATATTGTACTTAAGTTATGAAGAGAGGTAATATTGGAAGAGATCTTTAAAATGTAAACAATGCAACTTTTTCTAGGGGGAACTAGGAGTGATTTTTCCTTTTTTGTTTTTGAGATGGGGTTTTGCTCTGTCACCCTGGATGGAGTGCAGTGGTGCAATCCCAGCTCACTGCAGTCTTGATCCCCCAGGTTCAAGCGGGTCTCCCACCTCAGCCCCCCAAGTAGCTGCGATTACAGGCAAGAGCCACCACACCCAGCCTCTTTTTTCCTTCTACTTCTAATGTATCCATAATAAACATTTGATCATGGAATAACTTTTTATAGAAAGCTATCTCTTATCTCAGGGGTGTCCAATCTTTTGGCTTCCCTGGGCCACGTTGGAAGAATTGTCTTGGGCCACACATAAAATATACTGATAGCTGATGAGTTTAAAAAATATATCTCAAAAATAAAATGTAAGTTTATGAATTTGTGTTGGGCCACATTCAAAGCCATCTTGGGCTGCAGGTTGGACAAGCCTGCCTTATCTAGTAGGTTGCTATGAAAAAAAAGAAAGACATCTCTCATTCATTGCTAGGATACATCTAGGGGACAAAGGACAGAGGAGCAAGCAGGCAAAAACCCACCCTGAGCAGATGACACAGGAATGGCAGTGAGAATTCTGTCTGATGAGCTGGACAATCCAAGCAGAGGGCAGGTTCTAAGCCTCAGAAAGACAACTTTCTGTCTTATCTCCTATGAATAAATTTCTAGAAGCCTGGGAATTGAATGATCTCTTTGATCAGATGCTCCTGCTGCTTCCCCATCAACCTCCCTCATACACATGTACACCATAAAGTTTAAATTTACTATTATGGTAGCCGTAGACAATGTTAGGTAGCTCCATAAAGACAGACTGGGTGTTTTGTTCTTAACTGTGATCTTAGTAACTAGCACAGTATTGGGCACTTAGTAAATATCTACTGATCTAAATAGTGTGGTTTGAGGCCTCTTGTTCCTAGCTAAAAATTCTTGGCAAGAGTCAATCTCCACTTTACAATAGAGGTAAAAAATCTTACAATGGATATTCTTGACAAAGCTAGCATAGAGACAGCAATTTTACACAAGGTATTTTTCACCTACTTAGTAACAGTGGTTTCCCTAAACCCATAGGGTGCCACCAAGGGAGGAGTGCACAGTTGAAGAAACAAATTAAGACTACTGAAGACAACACTACTTATCATTTCCCTTATAGCTAACCACCAGTTCAACTGCACATGAATGTTCTTATGGGCAATCATGCCAGGGGTTAGGCAAAAACCTGTGTTCTGAACCAAAGGGGACTTAAAACTCTTCCCATAATTTGTGAATTTCTTGAAATTTTGGGGTTTAAAAAAATTTTTTTAACAACTGATAATCAATTTATGAAAATAATCGACTTAAGCATTTGCAATGGCTACTTCCATCTCAACTCCTGGCTCAATACTGATGGAAGTAATCTGCTTAACAATCTGAGGACTGTGCAAGTCAGAGTCGCTTGCGGACTCTCAACTGGAAACGATCCCATGTCTTAGAACCTTCACAAGTTTTTGTTGTAGTGATTCTCAAAGTCTTGGTAGGCATTCAAACTGGTCCTTTCACTGATTCTTTTCCATTGCTCCTCTGATCAAGTCAGCACACAACTTATCCAGGGATTATACGTTGCAACTCGTTAGTGATTTGAATTCGGTGAATTGCCACCTCTGACTCCACAGGTGTTTTTCTGGTATCTTTAAAAGCCATGGCTGCTGCAAGGCTTCCTAGCCAGCTTCCTGACAGATTTGGTCCTCAGGCAAGAGCAAAGAGCAGTGAGTCAGGAGCAGGAGCAGGTGGACCACAGCTCCGCACCACCTACGACTGCGTCTTCCTCAAAGAGAAAATGTCTTTTAATGTCAGAAAATATTTATACACTTAGAAAAATCCATATACAAAGAATAAAGTAACTCTCCCATTTGCTACTGACATCAGATCCCCAGTTTAGAGTCAACCACAGTAATACAGAACTCTTATACCAGCATGAACATATTTATTCATACCTTTTTCTAAAACACGAATGGCAGATACTACGTTTTCGTTTTCAAACATAGCTTGTTTTATTATAAACAAACATCATTCTCTGGAAATTATAAGCTTTGATAATTCAAATTATTTAACAATCAGTCACTAACAGAATGCAAAAGGCTATTTTATTATTACACATTAAAACGTAAATCACATTTAAGTACAAACATTTAAACATAAGCTCATTTCTCATCTTTATGCTGTTTCTCTTCACTGGGTTTTTCCATATCCAAAATGAATTCTTCTTTGTCGTAACCCATTAGATGGACAAAGTCTTCGCGGTTTGGAAAGAGCACTGGATTAACTAACAGTGATTTTGTTTTAGCATAAAATGTGGTAAACACATGTGTAGCATCTGGAATCTTCACATCATCCTGGTGAAACAATGTACTCGTTTCTGCAAGCAAAGCATTGTAGGTAATGGCTTTATAAGTGTCTGTTGTGGCCTCATGGTACAATCGAATGACATAGCCTTTTGTAATAAAGTGAAGCAGCACTGGGGTGATCAACGTAAAGCTTCCTATGATGCCATAAAATACGATTTGAACAGGCAGAGACACACTTTCAAAAAAAGCATTATTTTCTGTAAGCAAGTATGGCAGAAATGTAAGGCCAATCAGACTTGTAGAATAAGAGAAACATTTCACACCTAAATGGGAAAAAAAGAGAGAGGACCAATACTTGTAAATTTTATAAAAGAATCAATCTATCCCACTAATTCTTCCATTTTTCTTCTTACTGTATCAGCTCAAGACAACAAAATCAAACCATAAATACCGTGCTTATTATATTCCAACCTCTGTTTTAAGGACTTTACATATTTTGACTTCAATGTCCATGCCACTGACAATTAGAATGCACTGCCTCTCCAGGCAGGAAATCTGCTTTAGGGTTTAAGTGGCCCCACCTCAGTTCCACAATAAAGTAGTTAATATTACTTAAAGATCCTTACTAATACTGTACTACAAAAGTTGATTCAGAGAGCAGATTATCAAACAAAACTCTCTATTAACAAGCACTCCAGTATATCTAACATAAAATATTTAAACGTGGTAAATTCTATCAGGCTAAATGCCCAGGATTAAAACAGCAAATCACCAAAGAAATAACACCAGTGGTTAAAAAACATATGGGACTGGCTCATGCCTGTAATCCCAGCACTTTGGGAGGCTGACGTGGTTGGGTCATTTGAGGTTAGGAGTTCAAGACCAGCCTGGCCAACATGTTGAAACTACATCTCTACTAAAAATACAAAAATTAGCTGGGCATGGTGGCATGTGCCTGTAATCCCAGCTATTCAGGAGGTTGAGGCAGGAGAATCCTTGAACCCAGGACGTAGAGGCTGCAGTGAGCCAAGACTGCATACTGCACTCCAGCCTGGGAGACAAAGCAAGACTCCATCTCAAAAAAAAAAAAAAAAAAAGAGAGAGAGAAACATACGGGAAAGATATTCAACTTATTTAGTAAGGAAAGACATTCAAGTTAAAACACCGAGATGGCCGGGTGCGGTGGCTCAAGCCTGTAATCCCAGCACTTTGGGAGGCCGAGACGGGCGGATCACGAGGTCAGGAGATCGAGACCATCCTGGCTAACACGGTGAAACCCCGTCTCTACTAAAAAATACAAAAAACTAGCCGGGCGAAGTGGCGGGAGCCTGTAGTCCCAGCTACTCTGGAGGCTGAGGCAGGAGAATGGCATAAACCCGGGAGGCGGAGCTTGCAGTGAGCTGAGATCCAGCCACTGCACTCCAGCCCGGCGACAGAGCGAGACTCCGTCTCAAAAAAAAAAAACAAACAAAAAAAAAACAAAAAACAAAACAAAACAAAACAAAACACTGAGATAAGCAGCCTGGCCAACATGGCGAAACCCTGTCTCTACTAAAAATACAAAAATTAGCCAGGCTTGGTGGCATGTGCCTATAATCCCAGCTACTGGGGGTGCTGAGGCAGGAGAATTGCTTGAACCCAGGAGGCGGAGGTTGCGTGGGCCGAGATTGTGCACTCCAGCCTGGGCAACAAGAGCGAAACTCTGTCTCAATAAATAAATAATAAAAAATACAAATAAAACACTGAGATACCATTTTTACCTAATACCTTAGAAAGATTAAAAATAAATGACTTCTAGCGCAGTGCAGTGGCTCATGCCTGTAATCTCAGCACACTCAAAGGTGTAGGCAGGGGGACTGGCTTCTAAACTGTATACTTCAAAATGATTAAAGTTTGAGACCAGCCTAGGCACCATAAGAAGACCTGTCTCTACAAAAAAAATTTTTTTTAATTAGCCAAGGCTGGTCTGATGGTAATGAGTTATCAGAACTTAACATTGGTATCACTAAAGTTGGTGTACAATGTCCCCACTGCTAAATTTGACTAGCTTAAAAAAAAATCAGCCAGGTGTGGTAGCACACGTCTGTAGGCCTAGCTATTTGGGAGGCTGAAGTGGAAGGATCAGTAAAGCCCACAAGTTTGAGGCTGCAGTGAGCTATGATCATACCACCGCACTCCAGTCTAGATGACAGAGACCCTGTCTCTAAAAAACAACAATTGTTTTTAAAAAATGGCTTCTAAACTGTATACTTCAAAATGATTAAAGTGAAAAATTTTATGTTTATCTAACCACAATAAAAAATGACTTAAAATGTAAATTTATCTTACCTTTAATTTATAATTTTAATATGATCCTAATAAAAATTACCATCTGTTTGGAAAATAAAAAAGTTGAGATCCTAAACAAGTTGATTTTAAAGTTCACTTGGAAAAACAAAAGCAGCACAAATAAAAAAATAAATAAAGCAATGAGGTGAAGTTACCCCTTCCAAATATTAAAACATAATAGAGGCCGCGTGTGGTGGCTCACACCTGTAATCCCAATACTTCAGGAGGCCGAGGTGGGTGGGTTACTTGAGGTGAGGAGTTCAAGACGAGCCTGACCAACATGGTGAAACCCTGTCTCTACTAAAAATACAAAAATTGGCCAAGTGCGGTGGCACATGCCTGTAATCCCAGCTACTCAGGAGGCTGAACCAGGAGAATCGCTCGAACATGGGAGGTGGAGAGTACAGTGAACCAAGATCATGCCACTCCACTCCAGCCTGGACAACAGAGTGAGATTCTGTCTCAAATAAAAATCTAAAAATGCAAAGGTCTCTACATCTTATCAACACACCTCAAGAAAAAAATGAAAATCTAATTTTCCTTACGCATTGTAATTAAGGGATGCCATAACAACAAGTAAGATATGGTAAGGATATTTTTACAATTAAAAGAGAGAAAAAAAAAAGTAAGTACCCTCACCTCCAATTACTTACCAAACACTGCTCGGGCCATATTGCCAGTATAAATTAGCCTTCCATCTTCTGATTTGTCAGACGGCGTATGTAAGCATCGAACATATCCTTCCCAACAAACAGGGATCTATTGAAACAGGGATCATTATGATCGACCAACCTTCTTAAATTTTTTAAGTTTTTTTTTTTTTTTTTGAGACAGAGTCTCGCTCTGTCTCCCAGACTGCAGGGCAGTGGTACGATCGCGGCTCACCACTGCAACCTCCGCTTCCTGGGTTTAAGCATTTCTCCTGCCTCAGTCTCCTGAGTAGCTGGGATTACAGATGCCCACCACAACACCTGGCTAATTTCCATATTTTTAGTAGAGATGGGGTTTCACCATGTTGGCCAGGCTGGTCTTGAACTCCTGACCTCAAGTGATCTGCCACCTTGGACTCCCTAAGTGCTGGGATTACAGGCATGAGCCACCATGCCTGGCTTAAGTTTATTTTTAAAACTGTAATGAAGAGGGCAGGAGCAGTGGCTCATGCCTGTAATTCTAGCACTTTGGGAGGCTGTGGTGGGCGGATCACTTGAGGTCAGGAGCTCAAGACCAGCCTGGCCAACATAGTGAAACCCCGTCTCTACTAAAAATACAAACAATTAGCCGTGCGTGGTGTCAGCCACCTGCCAGCTACTCGGGAGGCTGAGGCAGGAGAATCGCTTGAATCCAGGAGGCAGAGGTTGCAGTGGTCTGAGACCACACCATTGTACACCAACCTGGGCAACAAAGCGCGACTCTGTCTCAAATAAAATAAAATTATAATGAAGAGAACCTGTCACACGAGGTGACATAAGGAATTCTCCCAAATAATCTACAGAGCTAAAGAAATCAGTTGGCTGACAGAATGGCCTGCCTTAATTCTAGTCACAAGTAGAAAACTGCAGAGTTGGAGTTTGTTAGCTTTGCATCCCAGCTCTCAGGTTTCTAGGTCTAGTATGACCTTGAACAAGTAAAAATAGTGGAACAGTTTCTTCTACTCCACTGTTAATGAGGACATCATTTCCATTCTATTTAAATGCAACACCTTTTCAAAAAATAAATACATTTAGCAGGTGTAATGGAACATGTCTGTACCCCAGCTACTGGGGAGGCTGAGGTGGATCACTTGAGCCCAGGAGTTCGAGGTCAGCCGGGGCAACATGGCAAGACCCCATCGCTAAAAAATAAAATTTAATTTTACTAAAATAACTTAAGTAAAACACCCTGCAAGTTCAGATTATATTTCAAGCCCAGGCCTTTTATAAATACTTATAAAATATTTATACAATAGTATTAAAAGATATCAATTCTTTCTCTAAAGACCTTGTAAATACTGTGTATCCCCTGGTCTTTTTATTTCTTGCCAAGAAATAAAATTTGGCTGGGCACAGCGGCTCACACCTGTAATTCCAGCACTTTGACAGGCCGAGGCAGGAGGATCATTTGAGGTCAGAAGTTTAAGACCAGCCTGGCCAACACGGTGAAACCCTGTCGGTACTAAAAATACAAAAAAATCAGCTGCTCTGTGGTGGAGGGCGCCTGTAATCCCAACTACTGGGGAGGTTGAGGCAGGAGAATCGCTTGAACCCGGAAGGCGGAGGTTGCAGTGAGCCAAGATCACGTCGCTGCACTCCAGCCTGGGTGACAAGAGTGAGACTTCATCTCCAAAAAAAAAGAAATAAAATTTACTTGAAATCCTACATCAAATTTCAAGGGAAAAGAAGAGTTCCCCAAACATCTGAAAACGAGGTTCACAGTGTACACACTTCAAAATGTAAAAGGCATGCCTAATTCCTCAATGCTGAAATGTAATTAGATTCCAATTTCCATTTTAAGCATTTCTTCCAAGTTTTAACCAGGTTTGCCAATCCTGATATTTTACAGAGTAGAATTAGGAGACAATTTATTCAGGTCAAAATAAAAGAATTAACATCTGCATCCTCCCCTTTTCCAAGGGACCAAAGTAATTCTTAAAAGTACAGCCACCTAATAAAAGTAAAACAAGCTCAAAGTCAGGTTAACCTGGCTCTTTCGGTTCTATTTCCAGGTGCTGCATCCAATTTCTTGCAAATTAACACTTCTAAGCTTCTGCTCAAAGGTAGAAAACTGCATATAATCGTCACCACAAACCCTGTGGATTTGAAACCACCATAAAAGTAAGCACTTTCCAGCCTTTCTCCTGGACTCGCGGAGGCTGAGGACCCCGGGGCCCTCGGCCTGCTATTTCTCCCAGCCCCGCAGAGGGGGCTCCTCCCGCACTCCAGTCACGGACACCCGAGAGAGGTCGCGAAGAGTCGCCGGGCCTCCCCAGGCCCGACGCGACGCCCGCCCTCCCCGCCTCACTTGGGACACCAGATCTCGGACGCCCGACCTGCGCTCGGCCCGGACGCCGGAGAAGGCGCGCGGCTCCCCAGGGCCCCGTACTCCCGTCGGCTACCGGCCCCGAAGGCCTGCTGCAGGAGGACGCCCGGGAGACAAAGGCCCGGGGACCTCGGTGCGCGGCGGCCGCACACAATGCAATCCTACTTCCGCTGAGACGCAGTTCGACCGCCCACGGGCGGCCTAACGCCACAAACAGCATCCCGCGAGTGACTACCGGCTGCGGACGCCCCAGCTGCAGAGGCCCACGCCGGCAAGACACTGCTTCCCACCCGACTGCTGCAGAAGCGGCGCAAGCCTAGCCACTGACGCCTGCCGGGCAGCTGGGCTGCCCGCGCGTGCGCAGAATCTGCCGCCCGCCTTCCGCCTTCCCGGCAGTGCGCGTTACCTGCTAGCTGAGCTGGGAATCCGCCGCTCTGTCCTTGGCTGAGCGGCTCCTCCTTCCTAGAGTTTTACCTTCTTTATAACAGTGTGGAAGGGCAGAGGGCTATGCGAGAATGACAAAGCCCAGAAGCCAGGGTTAAATCTTTTTTTTCTCGTGGACGACATCCCTAAAAACTGTTTCCTTTGCGGAAAATGATTCCAGCCTGTTGGCACAGAAGGAAGAATATACGATCTGAACAAAAATGAATGATAATTTAATTCAGTCATCAGATTGGAGGAAAATAAATGGAATTTGTTCGTGTAATATTGATAGGTGTTATCAGATTTGTCTTCGGAAATCATTCACATCTATATACACAATGATTCATTACTTGTTAAAGAGGTACTGAGTGACTATTGCCAAGACTGAGCTAGGAGCAGAGGATACAAAGATACTAGATAAAATTGGGACTCCACAGTGCTTAAATAGTGGGGGAAAACACCTGAAAATTGGCTAGAATATAATGGAATGTAATTGAGATACCGCAATATACAAAATGTGGCCGGCTGTGGTGGCTTGCACCTGTATTCCCAGCGCTTTGGGAGGTTTAGGCAGGAAGATCTCTTGAAGCCAGGAGTTTGAGACCAGCCTGAGCAATACAGGGAGACCCCGTCACTACAAAATTAAAAATTAAAAGGAAAAAAAAACTTAAAACAAAAAATAAACCACACATGGTAGTGTGTGCTTGTGGTCCCAGCTACCCAGGAGGCTGACATGGTAGGACTGCCTGAGCCCAAAGTCGAGGCTTCAGTGAGCCAAGACCACACCACTGCACTCTAGCCTGGACCACAAAGTGACACTGTGTATCAAAAAAAAGGAACAAACAAATGCCACAGAAGTACAAAGAAGAACATGATTAATTTTGCCTCAGAATGTCTTCAGACTGGCTTCACATTTAGCTCAGTCTTGAAGGATGAACATCTTAGTAATAGAGACACACTTTTGTTTACCACTGCAGAACTATAACTGTTTTTGATTTGGTATGTTATTTGCACTGCAGAGGAACAAATTCATAGTCTAAAATAATGTGTGGCCAAGTGCGGGAGCTCATGCCTACAATTCCAGTACTACATGGAGGGCCAGGTGAGAGGATCCCTTGATTCCAGGAGTTTGAGAACAGCCTGGGCAACAAAGTGAGACCCTGTCTCTACAAAATTTTTAAATGCACTGGGCGTCGTGGTGCCCGCCTGTAGTCCCAGCTACTTGGGAGGCTGAGGCGGAAGGATCACTTGAGCCCAAGAGGTTGAGGCTGCAGTGAGCCCTGATTGCACCACTACACTGGGTGACAGGGCTAGATCATGTCTCAAAAATAAAAGTAAAAATAAAAATAAATCAATAGAACAACATGATCATGTTGGCAACTCCAAATACTGTCTATTGGGGGGAGTATTCGGAAGGAGATAATGATAATACCTCTATATGGATAACTTTATTTTATAAAAAGTTAGCTTCTACTTATATTTTGTTTCTTTTTATTTTAACATTTGTTTTAATAGTAGAGAGAGAGTTTCACCATATAGCCCAGGTTGCTCTCAGACTCCTGAGACTCAAGCTATCTACTCACCTCAGCCTCTCAAAGTGCTGGAATTACAAGGGCGAGCCACTGTACCCGCCTTTTATTTTGTTTTTGAGACAGGGTCTTGCTCTGTTGCCCAGGCTGGAGTGCAGTGGCACCATCATAGCTCACTGCAGCCTTGACCTCCCAGGCTCAAGTGATCCTCCCACTTCAGCCTCCCAAGTACCTGGGACTACCGGCCATGCCACCATGCCCAGCTAATTTTTGTATTTTTTAGTGGAGACAGGGTCTCCTTTAGTTGCCCAGGCTGGTCTTGAGCTCCTGGAATCAAGGGATCCTCCTGCCTGGGCCTCCCAAAGTGTCAGATGAACCTAAGCTACCACACTTGGCTTATTTACATTTTAAAAACTCTTCTGTTTAGGGTAATTCATTCACAATCAATATTCACTATATTATTTTGCTGATATATTAAATTTTTCATATAAAAACGTTTTTCTTAACTATATTGAGAGAACTCAAATATTTTATCTTCTGTAAAGCTGTTCCCCCTACAAATACTATATGTAGATGAAAATAAAAACATTTGTTTGATCTAGTTCTCAAAATTTCTAAATACATAAAATGAGATTTTATTCTGAAAACTCTGTACTATAGATTTACATAGAATTGTTATTTATGTTAGATGGATTTTCCAATTCCAGTAATTTAGAGACTTTTGTTAAATATAAACTAATGGGATTTTAGAACGATTTTAAGGATGTTTTTAGGCCAGGCACGGTGGCTCACGCCTGTAATCCCAGCACTTTGGGAGGCCAAGGTGGGCCGATCACTTGTGGTCAGGAGTTTGAGACCCGCCTGGCCAACATGGTGAACCCCGTCTCCACTAAAAACACACAAAAAAGTCGCCCGGCGTGGTGGAGCACACCCGTAATCCCAGCTACTCAGGGGGCTGAGAGGCACAAGAATTGCTTGGGCCTGGGAGGTGGAGGCCGCTGCGAGCCGAGATTGCGCCACTGCACTCCAGCCTGGCAGACAGAGCGAGACACCCTCTCAATAAAAAAGAAGGAAAGAAAAAAGAAAAGGGGCCTACAGCCTAGCCTCATCTGCATCTCCATGCCTGTCCTCCCCACCAAACTCTACTTCGAGCTACCGTTACAACCAAAAAATCTTTGTTCTGATTTCTGCAAAGGCTTTGAAAAATTTATCCAAGACAATCTCGATTATTGCAATTAATTATAAAAAGCCAATGCTTTTATCTACCAAATCAACCAAATTAAAAAAAAAAGGCTTTTCTGTCAAGTCCTCAGTTCAACAAACTCCGGATAGCCTGTTATCTATTTTTTGAGCACACAAAGTGCCTCGTTGAGCAACTTGCAATGTTGTCTTGGCCCTACATACATTCTCTTCATACCACACTCCTGGAAAACAGTAGAAGGTGAACTTTATTTAGCTGTTTCAGCCTTCCTGGAAAGGTGCCTGTATATCTTACCACAGGAAACGCTGGGGGTGGGAAAGGAGGCGTGGAATGAGAAAGAAGTTCCCCAAAACTGAGTAACGGTATTGGCAGGCGCCTGGATTTTCTGTGCGTGAGCTCAGGATCCAGAATAGCTGAGCTAACCCAGAGTCAGAGGCAGGACCCTCGGGGGTGTAGTGCGCGGGGAGGGGGGTTGGTTAGTTTTCAGTAAGCATTGAATTCTACCGGGAAGAGAGGAAATGAGGCCAGCCGATTGAGCTAGTCGTTGCTGTGCTGGCTTTTCTGCACGCACAGCAACTTTTCACAAGGGACAGATGCTGCTTCATAAAGAGCACGATCTCGTTAGCAAAGAAACCGCCCTCCCACGTTTCAATCTTTCCTCCGCAGTCTCCCACCTCCAGGCGTACCCCTAAATGAGAGGCAGGGACAATCTCTAAAACCACCAAAATCTTCACACGCAGAGCGAGAAACTACAAGTCCCAGGATGCAGGGCTGCCTCGGTCCCAAGGCGGACGGTATCCACCAGAGAAACTACAAATCCCAGAATGCAGTGCTGTCTCGGACTCCCGAGAGCCGCTCTAAGGATGCGTCTTTACAGTAATTGGAGCAGGGTCTGCGCTGCATGCTGGGAATCCAGAAGAGCTAGACTCGGATTGGCCGAAATTTGCCGGTGTCGTTCATAGGCTGGCCTACTATAGGGGAAGAGAGTAGGGCGCTACGCACTACCTCCAGACGGAAGTGAGCGACGCACTCTGCGTCCTCGCCTCACCAGGTACTGATCTCCCGCGCGTCGCAGAAAGCTCCTCTGACCCAGCGGAAGTAATTCTTTCGACTGCCCCGGAACCCACAGGAGCAGGCAGCTGGGGGCGGGGGGGCCGCCCTGGGATAGGGGCTGTGGCAGTACGCGGGGACCCGGCTGCGGTGGCTGCGGGGCTGTCGATTGAGTCTCGGGCTGGGGCAGAAACGGAGCTCCGGGTAAGGGTGGAGGGCGAGGGAGGCCGAGACGGGACGAGCTCGCAATCCCACTTCCCACCCCTTCCCTTCTGGGCGGGGAAGGAACGGAAGCTGTTAACCTCCCTGGGCCTTCCCAGCCCCTGGTTTGGGGGAGGGGATGGCGGCGGGACCTTTCCTGGCGCCGCTCGGTGGGTTTGGAAAGAGGTGGAAGGAGGGGCAGCAGCCCGCGAGACTGGGCCTTCTCCGGGCTGAGCGCGGGAGGGTGGAGTTAGGAGCATGGTAGCCCTGTCGCTTTTTCTTACTGCTTTCCTCGTGTCCGCTCAGATTCGTTATTTTCTTGAAGCCAGTCCCTAGCCCAAGGAGAGGTCTCTCGCTTCTTCCAGCTGCAATACCCGAGAAGTTTACCTTCTGGGTAACTCGTTGGGTGATCTATGCTCGACTTCATGAGTTGGGGGTTTCGTGCATCTATTGCCCGTCCAGTCTTGTCTGAAAGGAGGTATCTAGTGTGAAATATTGTGCCCACTGAGTTTCTCTTAAGGAACTGAGATCTATTTAGTAACATATAACTGTGGAGTTTGTGCCATTTTAGAGTGAGCATTTCTACTCCACATTGCTTTTAGTGTAGAAAACCGAAATTCTTTTTTAGAGGGCCGGGGGAGACAGACTTTTGCTCTTGTTGCCCAGGCTAGAGTGCGGTGGTGCGATTTCGGCTTGCTGCCACCTCTGTCTCCCAGGTTCAAGTGATTTTCCTGCCTCAGCCTCCCAAGTAGCCGGAACCAAGACGCATGCCACCACGCCTGACTAATCTTTCTATTATTAGTAGAGACGGGGTTTCGACATGTTGGCTTGGCCAGGCTGGTCTCGAACTCATGACCTCAAGTAATCCGCCCCCTGTCGGCCTCCCAAAGTGTTGTGATTACAGGCGTAAGCCACTGCGCATGGCCTTGAAATTCTTTAGTGTCTTAAAACCTCACTTTTTAACTGCCATCTTGGCTTTTTTTTTTTTCTTTTTCTTTTTCTTTGCCTTTTTGTTTTTGTTTTTGTTTTTGTTTTTGTTTTGAGACGGAGTCTTGCTCTGTCTTGAGGCTGGAGTGCAGTGGCGTGATCTCGGCTCACTGTAGCCTCGGTCCCCGGGGTTCAAGTTATTGTCCTGCCTCAGCCTATGGAGCAGCTGGGACTACAGGCGCGCACCACCACTCCCAGCTAATTTTGTAATTTTTTTTTTTTTTAGTAGAGATGGGGTTTCACCACGTTGGTCAGGCTGGACTCGAACTCCTGACCTCGGGTGATCCGCCCGCCTCCGCCTCCCAAAGAGCTAGGATTACAGGCATGAGCCACCCCACTCGGCTCCGTATTTGCTTTTTGATCCCCTAAAGTTGTTTCCTTTTCTGTTCATTGACCTAAAATGACAAATCTCTGATCTCATTTACATTATAATCATGTTGTTGAAACATAGCAGTTTACATGTGGATTTATTCATTCTGGAGATACAATGGCAACGAAATAGCTGTGGTACGTACTATAATGGGTATTTATTGTTTCTTGCCAATGATGATTTGGGGTCCCTGTTTAATTTTAAATGACCGTTCCTCTTTTACTTAAATATGAAATTTAATAACTACCATTCAAAAAATATACATGTATGCATTACCAGATGGTAATTCCCTAATATAATAGGCACTGGTTCACAGCCAGAAGTTATAGTGAATCCTATACATCAAGTTCTAAAGTGATATTTAATTGTTTAAATCTTCTAAAATGTTTATCTGGTTTTTTTGGTAGATTTTTTAGTACTGGAAAATAATCAAGAAAGTCTTTGCTATTATGCTCATATTTATTTTTGAGTCAGAGTCTCACTCTGTTCTGCACTCCCAGGCTGGAGTGCAGTAGTATGATCACAGCTCACTGCAGCCTCAACCTCTTGGGCTCAAACTATCCACCTGCCTCAGCCTCCCTAGTAGTTGGGACTATAGGTACCCACCACCACACCCAGCTTATTTTTTGTTTGGGTGGCTCAAGTGGTCTTCCTACCTTGGCCTCCGAAAGTGCCGGAATTACAGGCATGAGCCACCAAATCTGGCCGGCTATGGTCATATTTATGTGTTAATGCATTTCAGCTAAACTGCTATCCTAAATTCTTTATTGTTCTGTTATTAAGTAAGAGCAGAAAAAGCCCATCCAGTAATGCCTGAATTTCAAGCCTCAGCGATTAGGAAAATAATAGTACATTCACTCAAGAAATATTTATTGAGCATCTACAAAGTGCCAGGCACTATTCTAGGCCTGCTGTCAAGGAACTTGAGGAAAGAAAGGATATGTGTAAGTAAGCGAGTATAGTTTCAAGAAGTGATAAATGTGAAAAAAATATATAGCAACGTTAAGGGTTAGAGTGACTGGGATAGGGGTGTCTAATTTTGGTAGGATCATCAGGGAAGGAAGAGCTCTCTGACGAGTTGAAGTTTTACTTAGAGATCTAAATGACGAGAATTTAAAAGCTTTTGAGACAACAGCAATTACAAATGCAAAGACCTTGAGGTAAGAGTGAACTTGACTGATTTCGAGGAATACCAAAAAGGCCAGTGTGGCTGGAGCATAGTGAAGGAAGAGTGGTGGGAGACAAGATCAGAGTGGTAAGCAGGAAAGTAAATCAAATGTCCAGTTGAGATATGGTAATTTGAACTACAAGTGTAGAGTTGAAAGTGAGTAGTAGTCTGATTTGGAATGTAATTTGAAGCTGGAACCAAATGGGTTTAGCTTTCTTCCCAGGAATAAAATAACAAAAAAAATGTTTTTTGAATAAGCAATCATTTTTCCAAGCATCTGGGTAAACAGCAGTGCATGTACTGAAATGTGGAAGACTGGAAAGGGAGTATCAGTTTCTGAGATTGATAAATCAGAAGTTCTGTATGGGAATTACTGAGTTTGATAACTAGTAGGCACCTGAGAATATGTGCAGTAGAAAAGTTGTATATTCACGACTGGCACTCAGAAAAACTAGGGAGATGACTGGGAGTCATATTTTATAGGTGATAACCTGTAGTCTGGAGGACATCAAATAGAGAATGTTAAATGGAGAAGGCAGATGACTGGGAGCACTCCAGTCAGAAGAGGAGCATACAGTAATGGAAGCAGAAAAGCCAGGAGTGTGTGACATCTGGAGTACTAAGGAAAAAATGTTTCATGATGGAGGGAGTAGGTAACTGTATAAAACACTGCTAAATGAGCATTAAAGATTGACCCTGTGACTAAGTGAAGTAGTTGAAATTTGATAAGAACCCCTAACATGGACTGGTGGGCCAAAAGGCTGATCAGAATAGGTTAAGAAGTAGATGGTAGATTGGTATGTGGATGGAAATAATGGCCATAGCAGAGTCTTTAGTTAGGTGAGGGGATAGCAATCATTGCTTAAGTGGAAAGATTGACCTTTGGTAGGAAGGACAGTTTTTATTCAATATTTTGAAATAGCAGGGTGGACAAAATGTATGTTATACAAAAACAGGAATGCTGAAGATGGAGAGACAAGGCAACTGAAGTGATTGGTTTCAGTTTATTTTTAGCCAATCTTTCTTTTTTTTTTTTTTTTTTTTTTTTTTTTTTTTTTTTTTTGAGACGGAGTCTTGCTCTGTCGCCGGGGCTGGAGTGCAGTGGCCGGATCTCAGCTCACTGCAAGCTCCGCCTCCCGGGTTTACGCCATTCTCCTGCCTCAGCCTCCCGAGTAGCTGGGACTACAGACGCCCGCCACCTCGCCCGGCTAGTTTTTTTGTATTTTTTAGTAGAGACGGGGTTTCACAGTGTTCGCCAGGATGGTCTCGATCTCCTGACCTCGTGATCCGCCCGTCTCGGCCTCCCAAAGTGCTGGGATTACAGGCTTGAGCCACCGCGCCCGGCCTAGCTAATCTTTCTAAAGGTTCTGTAAATTATAATATGTAGAATCTATGATTAATACACATTATAAGTTGGGAATATCTGCTCATAATTTTAAAACTGAAACAAGGGGGTTTGTAGATATTATTTGAGAGAATAATTAGGTCATTTGCAGGGGTGAGGCAGACAGACTCAGTGAGAATATGCAGTACTCTGGAGCCCTTAAGTTCTGTGTTGTGGGAGGGCGACTCTGGGTAATAAACATGGGAAGCTGAGTTATAGGTGGTTGTCAGGGAAGGATGAATTTCAGATGGATTTAGTAATGATATAGTGGAGCCAGAGTGGACTTTTGGACATAATTGAGTCCAATTCTCTCATTTGGAAGATGAAGAAACAGAAGTCCTGTCACTTAATTTACCTGAGTCTCAAGATAGAAATGCCTAACAGTAGAAATTCAGATGTGGAGATGGGTTCAGGTCTATATAAGGTAGCCATTGACTTTCATTCAACAGGGCTAGTTCTTAATTTATGATAAGAGATAAAAGCTGTGGACCTCCTCATTCTGCTTACCCTGAACTGCACATAGGCACAAAATTGTGCTTACAGGTTCAAGGATTTGGGATTCTGCTGCTTATCTATGAACCTGGAGGAGTGGGGGACTGCAGATTAAGAACCCGCTAGAATAGGGTCAACAGGTTAGAACCACAGGCCACATCTGACCCACTACCTGCTTTTATACTACCCACAAGCTAAGAATGCTAAGAATGGTTTTTAAATTTTTTAATAGTTGGACAAAAATTCGAAGTAAATATGTATTTTATAACATGAAAATTATAGGCTGAATGCAGTGGCTCACGCCTGTAATCCCAGCGCTTCTCGAGGCCAAGGTGGGCAGATTACCTGAGGTGAGAAGTTTGAGACCAGCCTGACCAAATAGTGAAATCCCATCTCCACTAAAAATACAAAAAATTAGCTAGGTGTGGTGGTGCATGCCTGTAATCCCAGCTACTCAGGAGGCTGAGGCAGGAGAATCACTTGAACCCGGGAGGCGGAGGTTGCAGTGAGAGCAAGGATTGCGCCACTGCACTCCAGCCTGGGTAACAATAGTGAAACTCTGTCTCTTAAAAAAAAAAAAAAAGAAAGAGCAAATTATATAAAATTTACCTTTTTTTGGCCCATAAATAAAGTTTTGTTGGACCATAGCCACACTCAGTAGTTTACATCTTGTCTGTGGCTGCTTTTGCACTCCAGTGGCAGAGTTGGAATAGTTGTAACAGAGACCTTACAGCCTGCTAAGCAAACAGTATTTACTTTCTGGTCCTTTAGTGTGTCATCCACCACACTAAAAATGTAAATTCCAGGATACGGGTGGAGGAGAGGTTGTTGGATTTATTTTGTCCACAGATTCCTCCCAAGCATGTAGAGCAGTGCCTGGCACATGGTAGGCCCTTGATACATATGGGAATGAACCTCTGGTTCAAAAATAGAATAATGGCCAGTGTTCTAATGTGTGCTGGGCAGTATTGTGAGTGCTTTTATATGTAAAGCCATTTATTCTTCAGAACAGCTCTGTAAGGTAGATGCTGTATTATCCTCATTTTACCGTTGAGGAAAGTAGGCACAGAAAGATTAGGTTAGTTTTCCCACAGTGATATAGCTAGGAGCTTGACTGATTTTAAACACTGCGTTATATGGAGGGCTGAAATCAAGTCTTCAGAAATGATAGAAAGCAGCAAAAGGATAGATGGGAGTGATGAAACAGGGTAATGTAGCAAAGAAGGAATACATTCTTCTGTAGCGTTGTTTACTATTAAGGCATTCAAGACCCATGTCTTGGACTGGGTGTGGTGGCTCACACCTGTAATCGCAGCACCTTGGGAGGTCAAGGCAGGAGGTTTACTTGAACTTATTTCGAGACCAGCCTGGGCAACACAGGGAGACCTCTACTTAAAAAAAAAATATATAGCCAGGCTTGGTAGCAGGCTACTCAGGAGGCTAAGGTGGGAGAATCC
The DNA here is from genome assembly GCF_009764315.1 of Trachypithecus francoisi. Taxonomy (NCBI): domain Eukaryota; kingdom Metazoa; phylum Chordata; class Mammalia; order Primates; family Cercopithecidae; genus Trachypithecus; species Trachypithecus francoisi. The sequence goes on along the minus strand of NW_022681472.1, from coordinate 29,521,528 downwards.
TTTGCGCTCGGGAGATTGAAGCTGCACTGAGCCAGGATTGCACCACTGTACTTCAACCTGGGTGACAGAGCAAGAACCTGTCTCAAAAAAAAAAGACCCATGGCTTAGTCAGTATCTCAATGTGTGCTCCTTATGTGTATCGCTGTTTCCCTCTTTGATAAAGTCCAACTTCCCAAACTCTCACCTCTTCCTATTTTCCTACACTCTCTTCTTGACTCACTCCTCTGGCCAGACTGGTCTCCTTGCCATTCTCCCTCCATAAAAGGCTCTTCCTTCAGATATCTGTGACTCATTCCCTTGCTTTCTTCAGGTCTCTGTTAATGTTAGTTCTTCACCACGCTGTATGAATTATTTTATTTTGGTTTTCTGTCCCCGCCATTCTTCCCATGAGGTTGGAATCTTTGTTATGTTCATCTCAGTCCCCAGTGCCTAGGCGAGCATCTAGCATACTAACCCTTGGTAAATATTTATTGAATGAATGAATTTGTAAACTGATTTCCAACAACACTGAATTGCATTATGTGCCCCAAGCTCTCTGACTCAGGTCATACTGTTCACTTTGCCTGGATCTCCCTCGCTTTCCAGTTTTGCCTGGTAAAAAGACCTCTACCAGCTTGCAGTGAGCTGAGATCGCGCCACTGCACTCCAACCTGGGCAGCAGAGTGAGACTCTGTCTCAAAAAAAAAACAAAAACAAAAAAACAAACCTCCATCCATCGAGACCCAGATCAAAAGCTACTTTCCTTTTATAGCTGTTCACTTAACAGATTTTCTGTTGCAGATTTGTAGTCTCATATTTCCTTTCTTTGGGATGACCAACTCATTCCTTCTCTGTTAGTATTTGCATATCTAGAGAATTTGGGTTAATTTTATTACTGGTGTCACTTTTGAAAGCTTAATTAGGCAGAAAACCATCCTAGAGTGATGATATCTTTGGAGTTAAGGTAAAGTAAACTTCAGAAATGCTATCATTTTAAAAATTCTAGCTTTAATATAACCTACATATGGTGAAATGCTAATTGTACCATTTAGTTTTGACATTTTTATCACTCTAGAATGTTCCTCTCTAATCACTTGCTGAGCTATCATCATTGGTTTGTTTTGCCTGTTGTATAATTTTATATAAATCGGATAATACAGTGTATACTTTTTTGTTTGGCTTTTCCACTTAGTGTAATATTTTTATATTCTTCCGTGTTGTATCAGTAGATCATCCCTTTTTGTGAATAGTATTGCTCTGTATGAATGTACCACAGCTTATTTATCCATTCTCCTATTATGATGGACTCCCCATCAGCAGTGTATGAGAGTTCATTTGCTCCACATCCTATCCAGCATTTAATGTTGATGGTCTTTTTAATTTTAGCTATACTGGTGGCTGTATAGTAGTATTTCGTTGAAGTTTTGAGTTTCGTTTCACTGATAAGTAATAATGTTGAGCACTTTTTAATGTGTTCCTTCAATTCTTCTGTCCAACTTTAATTGGATTTTTTTTATTGACATACAGGCATTTTTTAATTTACTCTGGATGGAAAGCCATTGTCAGATATGTGTTGTGAATATTTTTTTCCGATTCATGGCTTGACTTTTCATTTTTTTCATTTTTCTTTTTGGTTTTTGAGGGGGTTTTTTGTTTTGTATTTGAGACAGAGTCTTACTGTTGCTCAGGCTGGAATGCAGTAGAACCATCATGGCCTGCTGCAACCCCAACTTCCCTGGGCTCAGGTGATTCTCCCATCTCAGCCTCCCAAATACATGGGACTACACGCATGCACCACCATGCCCAGCTAATTTTTCTATTTTTTATAGAAACAGTGTTTCACCACTATGTTGCCCAGGCTGGTCTCAAACTCCTAGGCTTAAACATTCGGCTTGCCTCGGCCTTCCAAAGTGCTGAGACGTGTGAGCCATGATGCCCAGCTGTGGTAGTTGATGAACAGAAATTTTGTTTTGGAGAAATCCAGTTTATCAAGTTTTTCGTTTACAATTTGTGCTTTTTGCATCTTGTCTGAGATTTTTGTTTTGTTTTTTGAGAGAGTCTCGCTCTGTACAGGCTGGAGTGCCTGGCTGGTCTCAAATTCCTGACTTCAAGTGATCTCCCTCCCAGAGTGCTGCGATTGCAGGTGTGGGCCACTGCACCTGGCCGCTGAGAAATCTTTGCCTACAGTGAGGGTATGAAAATAATTTGTTTTCTTTTGGTAGCCTTATTTTGCATTTTAAGTTGAATTCTGTGAACCATCTGAAATTGATTTTTGTGTATGGTTTAACAGTGAGCTTCTAATCCATATGGCTATTGTTCCAGCTTCCTTCGTTGAAGAGACTGTCCTTTCTCGCCATACACTTTCCACTCACTTTTCCAGTATAAGGATTCAGGAAGTCTGTTTTTTTTTTTTGTTTTGTTTTTGGTTTTTTTTGGCCATTTATAATTTGATATGAAACGACTGCAGCCCACCAAAATATAAATAACCATCATTCACTATCCAGGGACCACTTAACATTACTGTGATTGCCTGTTGCAGTCCACACTACCATATGTAATACTTCTTTTTTTTTTTTTTGAGACGGAGTTTCACTCTTGTCACCCAGGCTGGAGTGCAGTGGCACGATCTCGGCTCACTGCAACTTCCGCCTCCTGGGTTCAAGCCATTCTCCTGCCTCAGCCTCCCGAGTAGCTGGGATTACAGGCACCCACTACTACACCCAGCTAATTATTGCATTTTTCGTGGAGATGGGGTTTCACCATGTTGGTCAGGCTGGTCTCGAGCTCCTGACCTCAGGTGGTCCACCCATCTTGACCTCCCAAAGTGCTAGGATTACAGGCATGAGCTGCCGCGCCTGGCCCATATGTCATATTTCTGATTGGTCATTTGTGGCTGGTCTAAAATACAGTTCTTAAGTATCAGAGATTTCTTCTGATCAAAATTCCTTAAGCCCCACAATACATGATAGATCATAGGACTGGCATTTGTGAGAGTGTGTTACTAGAAATCGAGACCCTGCTAATGAGATATTATAACATTGATTACTGGGTATTATTAGATGAGTCGTCATTTTATTACTAAAAGTTTGACCATTTGGAAGAACAGTTCAGCTGTTACTAAGTATTAGCTATCAGAAACAGATTGGAAATTGAGATCAATGCTTTTACTTTGTGTTTTAATTTTAATTTTTTTTGAGAGCTCCCCTCAAGATAGAAGTGTGTTTACTTTAATGACCTGATAGAATTCTTAGTAAAAACAGAGAACTTCCCTCTTTGACCCACTGCCACTGAAGACAAAACTGAAACAACGAGCTCAGAACAGAAACTCAGAGTCTTAATGCTAAGAGAGCAGCTAGCTTTAATGCTAGGAAATTTGAGGACATATCAAATAATTAACATCTTCAAACAACTGTATCTGTTCTAAGAAACACGAAATTCCAGAAATCTTGTACATGTTTCATACACTCGCATATATTATTAACAGTTATGGTAGTGGGTACATAATTGGGAGACTGCTATTTTAGATATCCTAATTTTATAAGATGCCTGTGTCCTGTAATTTTTTTTTTTTTTTCCTCCAGACAGAGTCTTGCTCTGTCACCCAGGCTGGGCAGCAGTGGCACGATCTCGGCTCACTGCACCCTCTGCCCCCGAGAGGTTGCTTAAGCAATTCTCCTGCCTCAGCCTCCAGAGTAACTGGGATTACAGGCTCACGCCACCCCACACCCAGCTAATTTTTGTTTTTGTTTTTGTTTTTGAGATGGAGTTTCGCTTTTGTTACCCAGGCTGGAGTGCCATGGCACGATCTCGGCTCACTGCAACTTCGGCCTCCCAGGTTCAAGCGATTCTCCTGCCTCAGCCTCCCGGGTAGCTGGGATTACAGGCATGTGCCACCACACGCAGCTAATTTTGTATTTTTAGTAAAGACGGAGTTTCTCCATGTTGGTCAGACTGGTCTCAAACTCCCGACCTCAGGTCATCCGCCTGCCTTGTCCTTCCAAAGTGCTGGGATTACAAACATGAACCACCATGCCCAGCCCATCAAGCCTTTTTTTTTTTTGGAGATAGAGTCTTGCTCTGTTGCCAGGCTGGAGTGCAGTGGTGCAGTCTTGGTATACTGCAACCTCTGCCTCCCGGGTTCAAGCAGTTCTCCTGCCTCAGCCTCAACCTCCAGAATAGCTGGAAGTACAGGCTCCCGCCACCACACCCAGCTAATTTTTGTATTTTTAGTAGAGATGGGTTTTCATCATGTTGGCCAGGATGGTCTCCTTCTCTTGACCTCATGATCCACCCACCTCGGCCTCCCACAGTGCTGGGATTACAGGCATGAGCCATGTACCCAGCCCCATCAAGCATTTTTATACCTGTGTAAGCCAGTTGTATTCTTTTTTCTGGTATTTTTCCAGAGTTCGTGGATTTTTTACATTTGAGTCTTTAATCTGTAGTGTATTTTTGTGAGTGATCTGTAAAGTATTTGTTGTTAAACATACACATACACAGAAAAACTTGAAGAGATTAATGTTTATATGTAACACCCTAAAAGCATAATGACGTCTCAGGCCATTGTTCATGTTCTTTCTTCTGCCTAGAACTATTCTCAATCCAACGATTCCCTTATGACTGGCGTTTACCTGCCCAATTCATATTTCCAGAATTCAGCTCCGTCATGCAATAGATGTTCAAGCTGAGATTTTTGTCTCCTCAAACTTAGATTTCTTTAGATAACTTATGGGTTAGGTCCAAACGTAATCATATTTTAAATATTTCTAACTTCTACCTAAGAATTAGGAATTTTAACTCTTAATGTTGATTTTCCCTTTCATTGTTGGGAGAAAGGGTGGGTCTCTTCTTCCTCTGCTTAATCTCTGTTGTATAAAATGATGGAATTGATTTACTACATTAACTCTGTAGAGAAACTGTTGCTACCCAAAGGGCTCCTAAGATGTGACTTTGCATTGTTGCTTAGCTACTGCTAGTTAAACATCCTCAGTGTTTTATTCTAGAGATTTTCCAGGTAGAAGAGTTGGCCCTTGAAATTCTTGTACTTCAATCTTTCTAGTGTTTTTTCTTTTCTTGTTTTTTAAAAGAGTAATTATAAAGCAGTATAATGAAAAGAAAATAATAATGGCTGTTGTGAATTGTTAAATTGTGTAATATCATAAAATGACAGTACTATTTTTAAATTTTAGAGAACTATTTGAGGATTTACATCAGTAGCTGTTGGGAATTGTGGCAATTAAGTTTAACTGGAGCCAGAATTTTTTTACTGTGGCAGTAGGCAATAATGGAAGGAATGGAATATGGGCTGTGAAGTCAAACCTACCTAGGTTTAAATCCTAATGATGCCACTTAAGCTGTAGAAGCCTTGAGCAAGTAGCAGACTCTTCCAGTGTTGCTCATCTCTAAAATCAGAATAATTCCCTTATGGAAGAGTTGTTTTTAAATAAGATGGGCCAGACACAGTGGCTCACACCTGTACTCCCAGCACTTTAGGAGGCTGAATTGTGTGGATCACTTGAGCTCGGGAGCTCGAGACCAGTCTGGCTAACATGGTGAAATCCCGTCTCTACTGAAAATACAAAAATTAGCCAAGCATGATCCCATGCACCTGTAGTCTCAGCTACTCGGGAGGCTGAGGCACAAGAATCGTTTGAACCCAGAAAGCAGAGGTTGGCCAAGATCACGCCACTGCACTCTGGCCTGGGCCAAAGAGTGAGACTGTCTTAAAACAAAACAAACAAACAAATAAATAAATAAAATAATGTATATAAGGCATTTAGTACAGTGTTTACCACTTATTAGGCCTGCAAAATGTTCATTGTATTTCATTGTTACTGCTGCCTGTTTTCTCTGCTTTATCTCGCATTGGAAATGGTACTTTGGGAGGCTGAGGCAAGTGGATCACCTGAGGTCAGGAGGTCGAGACCAGCCTGGCCAACATGGCGAAACCTGGTCTTTACTAAAATACAAAAATTAGCCAGGCATGGTGGCAGACACCTGTAATCCCAGCTACTCAGGAGGCTGAGGCAGGTGAATCATTTGAACCTGGGAGGCAGAGGTTGCAGTGAGCTGAGATCACGCTACACACTCCAGGCTGGGCAACACAGCAAGACTCCCTCTCAAAAAAAAAAAAAAAAGGTACTTTTGAATATCTGTCTCCATGCTTAGCAAGTGTTCTAGACTAAGATTTGATTTCTACTCCTGCTCTGTCACTACCTGAAACAAATTGTTTAGCCTCTCTACATGGATGACATTATTCAAACCTGAGGCATTAGAGAGGTTACCTGCAAGTTCCTTTTCTGCTCTGAAGTGTTATGGTTCATTTTCTTGATCCTTCTCTTAATGCCAGAAATAAAATTTGTCAGGAATTTCTTAGAGCTGGATAGTTAGGAAATGCTTTTTTCCTGTAAATGATGTAAAAAAGAATATCAGTATGAATAAGGTCCTCCTCTGAATAAATGCTGTAGTATATTATTAAAATACAAATTACTGAGAAAGTGAAACATTTTCTTTAGCAATCATCTTATTTTGTCAAATTTATAATTTCTCAAAAAATTGTAAATTTTTAACCACTTTATTGTTAAATTTCAAAACTTAGGTAACCTGTATATGGAAGAGATGGAAGCATGAAAATATGTATATGTATGCTTATCTAAGTAAAGAGCAAGACTTCTCTTTTTTCTTATTTATTTATTTCTATATTTATTTTAGAGATAGGGTCTCAATATATTGTCCAGGCTGGTATCAATCTCCTGGGCTCAAGCAGTCCTCCTGCCTCGGCCTCCCAAAGTGCTGGGATTACAGGTGTGAGCCACTGTACCCAGCCCTGTGCTTTTTTATTCTCATGGAAGTTACTTCATGTCCTTGGTTATTATATCATGCCATTCATTCAAATATTTGCTTATTGTCTACTACTGTGTACTAAATACAAGATCCAGAACTTGCTGTGTCCTCCCTGTATTAAGTCAGTATGCAACATCCTTCCAGCACATTGATGTGTACCATAACAAGGTGTACAGAGCATTGCTAACCTCAAAAGCTCACTTGAGCCTTGGTGTCCAGGGATTTTCTTGGGGTTTCATTCTGTAGACATGATTGATGAGTCATAAGCAACAAGACTGAGCTCAGTCTTCAGCATACCTCCAACTGGAGGTGATGGTGATATCAAAAAAGGCACCTCGGAACCCTTTGTCCTGAGTCCTCTTGTTAAACTATCCAAAGGCCCACTGTGAGTTACCTATTTAACGTAAACTACCAGGACCCATGATGAATAGCAGAGACTTGCATCACCAGGGAAATTCCAAGGATTTAGAGGCCATATCTCAAAACGAGGATCAGAAACCAGCCAACTTCTTTGTTATACAACAGGACCGATAGTTTTGTTCGGATTTTCAGCAGAGTCCTTTACCTAGAAAAAGAATAAAGGACCTCTGCCTTAGAACACCTCAGTATGGCAGTTTTTTCTTGATAATTATGTTCTGTGTATGTATTTTAATGGAATGAACATTTTTACATGTCTGTTACTTTTAACATGTCACACCTCTAACCTCTTCAACAACCCCACCCCCAATCAATTTATAATGATTATGTTTCTATTTTAAGTAGTCTTTTTCCAATTCAAAAGTGCCAACTGATTAAGCTCTCAAAGCATTTTGGTATTCAGTTGATTTTATTGAAGTGCAGTGTTTTTGCTGTGTAGGAATGGTGAGCTCGTAATGTAACCAGGAGGGAGAGTTCTTAAACTTTTAACACCAAGGACATATTAAATAACAGTGAGTGAAAACTTGTCTCTTACAACATTAATCTTAATATGATATTGTTATATTTTCAGGAAGCTACTAAAGTTCCTGGGGAAGCAAAGTAGAATTTCATAAGAACAAAATGGGTAAGCTAAAGATAATTAATTTTGTGTTTTAACTAGTAGAAACCGGTTTTTTGTTTCAAAGATCTTCAAAATCAGTGAACGCAAGTGAAATTTCAGTAGACTGAAATTAGTTGTCCATATCAACAGCTTATTTTTACTACACAGTCATGCCCTGCATAATGATGTTTCAGTCAGTGTTGAACCACATGTGTGACATGGTCTCATAAAGATTATAATAGAGCTGAAAAATTCCTGTTGCCTACGGTGACATCTTGATGATCTTGTCCTTGTGTAGGCCTAGGCTAATGTGTGATTGTGTCTTAGTTTTTAACAAAAATATTTAAAAAGTAGAACAAAAATTACAATTTTTTAAAATAGAAAAAAGCATATAGAGTAAGGATATAAAGAAAAATTAGGCTGGGTACAGTGGCTCATGCTTATAGTCCCAACTGCCTGGAAGGCTGAGACAAGAGAGTTGCTTGAGTGAGCCCAGGAGTTCAAGGCAGAAATAAACCGTGATTGTGTGACTGCACTCCAGCCTGAGCAACAGGTAAATTTACTGTAGCCTAAGTGTATAGTATTTATGAAATCTGTAGTAGTATAGTACTGTGTTAGACCTTCACATTCACTCACCACTCACCCAGAGCAATTTCCAGTCCTGCAAACTCCATTCTTGGTGAGTGCCCTATACAGGTACACCTTTTAAACTCTTTTGTGCTATATTTCTCCTGTACCTTTTCTATATTTCGATACACAAATACCATCATGTTAGAGTTGCTTGCAGTATTCATACAGTAACATACTGTACAGGTTTGTAGCCTAGGAGTAGTAGGCTACACCATATAGCCTAGGTGTAAGTACACTCTAGATTTAGTAAGTGTACTCTTAGGATGTTTGTGTTACAACAAAATTGCCTAATGATGCATTTCTTGTCTTGGAAGGTATCTCCATCATTAAGCAATGCATGACTGTATATTCCTGATAGGCAGATCAGTAATAATATCGTGGTAACTCCAATTTGTGATTTTTAGTGCGTAATTTTACCTTACATTTGAAACTTTCACGACAAACATGAAATGGTTTCTGTTGCAAAAAATATTAGAAGCATAAATTGAAATAATAACCATTATTACTTTCTTTTTAGAGGTTGGCAAAAACTGCTAAAAATCTATATGCTTGAATAGTCTATAATTTAGAAACTACTTACATCTTTATGGATCCTCCAGCTTTTTATGAAAAATTAGACAAAAAAGGATACTAACATAGCTTTCACCAGATTGTTAATGTTTTGCCACATTTGCTTTCGTATGTGTGTATGTGTGTGTGTTCATACTGTAGAGTTGGCAAAACTCCATCTCAGTCCTCTTAGGGTCCTGGCTGGGTCTGAGAATTAAATCGACATAACATAGATGAACATTACATAACATAAGATGACATAACATGGATGAATATTTATTACACGTTTTACATGGAACAGAAGCCCTTTTTGAAAAAACAAAGACCAAAGCCAGGCATGGTGGTGCATGCCTGTTTCCCAGCTACTTTGGAGGCTGAGGCAAAAGGATCTCTTGAACCCAGGAGTTCCAGATTACTGTGAGCTATGATTGCACCACAGCGCTCCAGCTTGGGTAACAGAGCAAGGCCCTGTCTCTTAAAAAAAATAAACCATAAATAAATAACTAGTCCAGGTGCAGCGGCTTATCCCTGTAATCCCAGCACTTTGGGAGGCCAAAGCACTTGAAGTCAGGAGTTCGAGACATCCTGGCCAATATGGTCTACTACTAAATACAAAATTAGGCAGGCATGGTGATGGGTGCCTATAATCCCAGCTGCTGGGGAGGCTGAGGCAGGAGAACCTCTTGAACCTGAGAGGTGGAAGGAAGTTGCAGTGAGCCAAGATTGTGCCACTGTACTCCACGACAAGAGTGAGACTCCGTCTCAAAAAATAAAAAATAAATAAATAAATAAATAAATAGGCAGGCGGGTGGGTGGATGGATGGATGGATGACTATAGATGGATAGATAAAAACATTTTTAAATTATCATACTGCATTAACTTGTCTCTTTAGTCTCTAAATAGTTTTCTACTTCAAAGACTGTTCCTCAATTTAAATTTGTCTGGTTGTTGTGATTTGATTCAAATATTTTTGGCAGTGGTAGCACATGAGTGATTTTGAGATTTATATTAATTTTGATTTTAGAGATTTCTGAATTAATTGTTTAACAAATGGATGTCTGTGGCCGAACAGTATTTCTGCTTCCTTCTGGAAGTACTTCTTCATCCTTCTGCTTTTTTCTAGGGCTTCCTGAGTTTTTAGAATAAACCGTAAGCTATTTTATTTCACATGTTAATAATTATAAAAGTTAAAATTCTGTTATAGTACAAAATTGTAAAAATTAAGGAGATTTTTACTCGCGTATGTAACTTTTACACTCTATGTATGTGGCTACTGTGACTGAAGCCAGTACAGCAGCAATGGCGGTAGCAGAGTAACATCTGTGTACTCTGTCTCCTCATGTCAGCTTTGGGTTTTTTTGGGGACCAATATTTTGTCCGTATTAATTACTTTTAATCTTGCATGAATTTAAACTGAGTATTGTTTAAATGTGTACTTTGATCATTATTTTTAGCCATCAAGTGTGAAATGCTGAGTAAAAGAAGTCTTAACTTTTAGAATTTGGGGCTTGTCAAAGGAAGTTGAGCTCACATGGCATATAAACACTGATTTGTAAATCTGCTATACATCTTATTTTTAAAAATGAATATTTCGGGTGACAGAATTAAAGTCATACCATTTAAATATTTCATCTTAGTCTTCAAATTTGAATGGGCTGCTTTGGTTACAAAACAACTGTTGATACCTCCTTGAAAAATACTAGTAAATTTTCACTGAAGTAGCATTCTTAAATCTACAGTTTGTTCTGATATTGGAAGATGTTTATAGAGAAGTATAAAACAAGGAGTTGAAAACTATTAAAGTCTTGGTGACTATTATAATACCTTTCAGAAATGTTTCTGGTCTGAGTTCTTCAAATATTAACCTTGTTAATAAACCTTTTATTTATTTATTTGAGGCAGAGTTTTGCTCTGTCACCCAGGCTGGATTTTTGTATTTTTAGTAGAGACAGGGTTTTACCATGTTGACCAGGCTGGTCTTGAACTCCCGACCTCAGGTGATCCACCTGCCAAAGCGCTGGGATTACAGGCGTGAACCACTGCGCCTGGCCAAACCTGTTTATTTTTAATACATTGTGTGATTCAAAAATTGTTTTACTACTTACTTTACTTTAGATGGAGAGGAGAAAACCTATGGTGGCTGTGAAGGCCCTGATGCCATGTATGTCAAATTGATATCATCTGATGGCCATGAATTTATTGTAAAAAGAGAACATGCATTAACATCAGGCACGATAAAAGCCATGTTGAGTGGCCCAGGTAAGCATAGTTCTGTCTTTTTCTTCATATGTTCACTTTTAATGTTTGATGGATGTTTTTAAGTTGAATTAAATGATTCAGCATTTAAAGAGAGTAAGTCTTCTAACATTGTTGTATGATTGTGTTTTTGTTTTTTTCTTTGTTTGTTTGAGAGAGACAGAGTTTCGTTCTGTTGCCCAGGCTGGAGTGTGATGGTGTGATCTCAGCTCACTGCAGCCTCCCCTCCTGGGTTCAGGTGATTCTCCTGCCTCAGACTCCCGAGTAGCTGGAATTACAGGTGTGTGCCACCATCCCTGGCTAACTGTTGTGTTTTTAGTAGAGATGGGGTTTCACCATGTTGGCCAGGCTGGTCTTGAACTCCTTACCTCAGGTGAGCCGCCCATCTCAGCCTCCCAAAGTGCAGGGATTACAGGCATGAGCCACCGTGCCTGGCCTTTGGCTTGATTATGTTGCAATGGGAAAAAATTGATTTCTGCCATTTTCTGTTTTCAGTTATTTATTCTATACGTTTCAACAAGACTGAATGGATTTCCCTACATTAGTTTCCATAGTCAGCCTTTTTTTTTTTTTTTTTTTTTTTTTTTTTTTTTTTTTTTTTTTTTGAGATGGAGTCTCACTCTGTCGCCCAGGCTGGAGTACAGTGGTGACATCTCGACTCACTGCAACCTGCAACCTCTGCCTCCCAGGTTCAAGTCATTCTGCCTCAGCCTCCCGAGTAACTGGGATTACAGGCGCCTGCCACCACGCCTGGCTAATTTTTTGTATTTTTAGTAGAGGCAGTGTTTCACTATATTGGTCAGGCTGGTCTTGATCTTCCGACCTCAGGCGATGCGCCCGCCTCAGCCTCCCAAAATGCAGGGATTATAGGCATGAGCCACTGCACCCGGCCCATTGTCAGCCTTTTAACCACAGACTGGTGATTTGTGTTCCTAGCTAGATAAAAAGTTTATCTTTACAAGTTGCCACCTTCCAAATCTCTATTCTTTTTTTTTTTCATTTTGAGATGGTGTCTTGCTCTGCCGCCCAGGCTGGAGTGCAGTGGTGGCATCTCAGCTCACTGCAACCTCCACCTTCCAGGTTCAAGCAATTCTCATGCCTCAAGCCTCCCAAGTAGCTGGGACTACAGGTGCCCACCACCACGCCTGGCTAATTTTTTGTATTTTTAGTAGAGACGGGGCTTCACTGTGTTAGCCGGGATGGTCTCATCTGACCTCGTGATCCACCTGACTCAGCCTCCCAAAGTGCTGGGATTACAGGCGTGAGCCACCTCACCCAGCCCAGATCTCTATTCTTAACATTTTTTTCTCGAAGTAAAATTCACATAATGTAAAAGCAGCTGTTTTAAAGTGTACAATTTAGTGGCATTTACTACATTCACAATATTTTGCAGCCATCATCTCTATCTAGTTCCAAAACATTTTATTACTCCAAAAGCAAGCCCCATACTCATTAGCTGTCACTATCTCTTCCCATTCTCTACCCTCAGTGTCTGACCACCACTAGTCTGCTTTCTAATTTACCTATTCTGGACATTTTGTATAAATTGAATCATACAGTATATGGCCTTTTGTATCTGGCTTTTGTTATTTTTCATGTTTCCAAGGTTCATTTATGTGGTGCATTTACAGTACTTCTTTCTTTTTTATGACTGAATAATATTCCATTCAGCCAGATGTGAATATACCACAATTTGTTTATTCATCAGTTGATAAATATTTGGGTTGTTGACACATTTTGGCTACCATGTATAGTTCTGTGAACATTTGTGTACAAATAATTGAATACCTGCTTTCAGTTCTTTTGGATGTCTTCTTAGGAGTGTAGTTGCTTGATTATATGACAATTCTGTTTAACTTTTGGAGGGGCCACAAAACTCTTTGCATAGTGGCTGAATTGTTTTACATTTCTACCAACAGTGTGCAAGGGTTCCAGTTTGTATACATCTTAGCCAATATTTGTTATTGTCCTTTTTTTTTTTTTTTTTTGAGACGGAGTTTTGCTCTCGTCCAGGTTGGAGTGCAATGGTCAGATCTTGGCTCACTGCAACCTCCACCTCCCAGGTTCAAGCAATTCTCCTGCTTCAACCTCGCGAGTAGCTGGGATTACAGGGATGCACCACCATGCCTGGCTAATTTTGTATTTTTAGTAGAGATGGGGTTTCTCCGTGTTAGTCAGGCTGGTCTCGAATTCCCAACCTCAGGTGATCCACCCGCCTCTCAGGTGATCCGCCCACCTTGGCCTCCCAAAGTGCTGGGATTACAGGCGTGAAGCTGCTATCTTAATGGGTGTGAAGTGGTTATCTGGTGGGTTTTTATTTGTTTAGTGGTGGTGATGGTGGTGGTGGTGGTTTTTTGAGATAGTCTCACTCTTACCCAGGCTGGAGTGCAGTGGCACAATCTCCACTCACTGCAGCTTCCACCTCCCAGGTTAAAACGATTCTCATGCCTCAGCCTCCAGAGTACCTGGGGTTATAGGTGCACGCCACCACGCCCAGCTAACTTTTTGTATATTTGGTAGAGACAGGATCTCACTGTGTTGGCCAGGCTGGTCTTGAAAACTCCTGGCTTCAAGTGATCAGCCCTCCTCGGCCTCTCAAAGTGCTGGGATTACTGCCACCACACCCAGCCTATCTGGTGATTTTGATTTGCATTTCCTTAATGACTAATAATGTTGAACATTATTTAATACACTTCCTAGACATTTTTGTATCTCCTTTGGAGAAATGTCTATTCAAGTATTTTGCCTGTTTTTGAATTGGGTGGTTTGTATTTTTGTTGTTGAATTGTGAGAGTTCTTTATTAATTCTCAGTAGTAGACCCTTATCAGATACATGATTTGCTAATATTTTCTCTCATTCCATAGATTTTTTTTTTTTTTTGGAGATCGAGTATTGCTCTTGTCACCCAGGCTGGAGTGCAGTGGCTCAACCTTGGCTCACTACAAGCTCCGCCTCCTGAGTTCATGCCATTCTCCTGCCTCAGCCTCCTGAGTAGCTGGGACCACAGGCACCCACCACCATGCCTAGCTAATTTTTTTGTATTTTTAGTAGAGACGGGGTTTCACTGTGTTAGCCAGGATGGTCTCAATCTTCTGTCCTCGTGATCCGTCCATCTTGGCCTCCCAAAGTGCTGAGATTACAGGCGTGAGCCACCGTGCCTTTTATGGTGTCATTAGAAGCACATTTTTATTTTTATTTTTTTTAATTAATTAATATCTTTATTTATTTTGAGACAGAGTCTTGCTCTGTTGCCCAGGCTGGAGTGCAGTGGCACAGTCTCGACTCACTGCACCCTCTACCTCCCAGTTCAACCAATTCTCCTGTCTCAGCCTCCTGAGTAGCTGGGATTACATGTGCCCACCACCACACCTGGCTTATTTTTGTATTTTTAGTGGAGACGGAGTTTCACCGTGTTGGCCAAACTGGTCTTGAAATCTCAGCCTCAAGTGATCCACTCGCCTTGGCCTTCCAAAGCTTTAATTTTGAAGTGTAACTTATTTTTCCTTTGGTTTTTCTGTCATATATAAGAATCTGTTGTCAAATCTAACCCTGTGTTTTCCCCTGTGTTTTCTTATAGGCGTTTTATGGGTTTGGCTCTTTAATTTAGGTCTTTGGTCTTAAGTTAATTTTTGTTTATCCTGTGAGGTAAGAGATCAGCTTCATTCTTTTGCATGTGGCTCTTCCACTACCATTTATTGAAGAGACCGTTTCCTCGTGGCATCCTTGTTAAAATTCAGTTGACTGTAGATATTTGTATTTCTGGGCTCTCACTTATATTCCATTGATCTATATGTCTGTCCTTATGCCAGTACCATGCTGTTTTGATTACTGTAGCTTTGTAGTAAGTTTCAAAATCGGAAAGTATGAGGCTTCCAACTTTGTATTTCTATTTCAAGATTGTTTGGGCTATTTGGGATCCCTTGCAATTCTTTCTGGTTTTGTCTGTTGTTTTTTGTTGTTGTTGTGGGGTTTTTTGTTTGTTTTTGAGATAGGGTCTTGCTGTGTTGCCCAGGCTGGAGTATAGTGGCACAAGCCCTCCTAGGCTCAAGCAGTCCTCCCACCTCAACCTCCTGAGTAGCTGGAACCACAGGCATGCACCTTTTTTAAAATTTTATTTTCTGTAGCAATGTTGCCCAGGTTGATCTTGAACTCCTGGGCTCAAGCAGTCCTCCCGACTTGGCCTCCTAAAGTGCTGGGGTTACAGGTAGGAGCCACCGTGTGTGGCCACAATTCTTTTTCTGTTTTTACTGTGGAGATTTTAAAACCTACACAGAAGTAAAGAGAACTGTATAATACAGCTCCATGGGCCCATCATCCAGCTTCAATAGTTATTAACATTTTGTCAGTCTTTCACTCTATCTCCCAGACTGGAGTGCAGGGGCACAATCTCTGCTCACTGCAACCTCTGCCTCCTGGGTTCAAGCGATTCTCCTCCCTCAGCCTCCCCAGTAGCTGGTATTACAGGCATGCCACTACCACACCCAGCTAATTTTAGTATTTTTAGTAGAGATGGGTTCAGGCTGTTCTTGAACTCCTGACATTTAGTAGAGATGTTGGTCAGGGTGTTCTTGAACTCCTGACCTCAAGCAATCCACCTGCCTCAGTCTCCCAAAGTGTTGGTATTACAGGCATGAGCCACTGTGCGCAGCCCATTTTGCCAATCTTAAGTTGTTTCATTATCCCTACTTTTTTGGAGTATTTCAAGCACATGCCTGATGTTGTGCCATTTCACTTGAAAAATCTGCAATAGTTCCCCTGCACATTTTCTTTTTTTTTCCAGGCCGTCAGTTAATTTTACAGAGAAGCAAGGTCATTTGTATGCTGTCAATATTTCATATTGAATTATAGTTGAGTTTTTATTCTGTAAACTCATAGTTAAAATTCCAGAGACTTGACTATTCATTTTTGTAGGCAAAGGATACTTTGTAGGTAGCACTCTTGTATTCCTGTTATATCATGTCTTTTAGCAGTGTCAAGCTTGATCAGTGGGTTCCAGGTTGTCAGGCTGATTCATCCATTAAAAATTCCCCACTCTGAATTAGCATTCATGTGATTATTGTTAAGATTTACTTTGAGATTACGAAACAGTGAGTTTCCAATTCTGTAAAATTTTTTTGCGTTTATTAGCTAAAATTGTCCTATAAGATACTATTTGGTTACATTGAAATACGGTCTAGGCCGGGCGCGGTGGCTCAAGCCTGTAATCCCAGCACTTTGGGAGGCCGAGACGGGCGGATCACGACGTCAGGAGATCGAGACCATCCTGGCGAACACGGTGAAACCCCGTCTCTACTAAAAAATACAAAAAACTAGCCGGGCGAGGTGGCCGGCGCCTGTAGTCCCAGCTACTTGGGAGGCTGAGGCAGAGAATGGCGTAAGCCCGGGAGGCGGAGCTTGCAGTGAGCTGAGATCCGGCCACTGTACTCCAGCCTGGGCGACAGAGCGAGACTCCGTCTCAAAAAAAAAAAAAAAAAAAAAAGAAATACGGTCTATATGGAAAGATGATAAAGACTTGATTTTTTTCCTTTTAAATATAATTTTTCAGAGTAATGAATTGGTTCTTCAGCATCATCCAGTAGTAAAGAGTGTTTTGTTCTTGAGTGCATGTCATCATGAATTCATGACTTTATATTTCATGTTTTTCAGTCTGTTGCAGTCATTCTTGCTGATGCTCAGATTGTTCCATTTGCTTCATTTTTATGTCAGAAAGAGCCACATTGTGTTAACTCCTATGTCCTTTTGACATGGCTCCGTTAGTCTTGAATAGTTATACTGCTTTCTGTAATAAGATTTCTTAGGCGTGTCATGTACATTGTTCCCCAATCCTGAAAACAGCTGTTTCTCCAAAAATCCCTGTTTTGTTTTAGTAGAAAATGGTATTTAGGGGCCCCAATCTGGGTACTAAAGACACTCATTGCTCCTTGGTTGAATTGCACCCTTCACTCCTCATACACACACACAACATGGCTCTGATGAATATGATGAATTGCTTTTGGGCTTTTCCACAGGACAATGCAAGGAAGTACTTTAGGAAAAAAAAAAAAAATCACAAATGCCAACAGAATTTTAATTAAAAATTAGTTTTATAACAGCAGGCTAGAAGCAAAGAGCTTTTGCTTTTTATAAATTTGATCTTTAATTTAAACAGGAGATTTTTAGTTTGGAAAGATCAGGAAAACATTCAGCCTCAAACTACTGTTTGCATGAAAAGGAATGAAGTACTGATAACATGCTACAGTGTGTATGCACCTCCACAGCATGCTAAGTAAAAGAACTCAGACACAAAACGTCACACATTTGTATGATTCCGTTTATATGAAATATCCAGAATAGGTAAATCCATAGAGACAGAAAGCAGATTGGTGTTTGCCAGAGGCTGGGGGTGGAGTGAGGAAGATGAGGAATAACTGCTTAATGGATTTACTGGGTTTTAATTTGGGGTGATGAAAATGTTTTGGAACTAAATAGAAGGGATAGTTGCACAACATTGTAAATATACTAAATACCACTGAATTGTACACTTTAAAATGGTTAATTTTATGTTATATAAATCTCACCTTTTAGAAAAATCACTAATGTTTGATATCAACAGCTTAATAAGTGCCTATTGGTAATATTTCAGATATGTATTCAAGAAAGGAAGTTCTAGTTATTGGCAAACCAAAATTTACCTTATTGTTGTGAATTATTTGCTGAGTCCTGCTGTACTGCTTTCTTCCTACTACAGTATACCCCCAACCAACAGATATATAAAAGGCATTTTATATATATTTTAGTATTTTAAAGTACTGTATTCTCAAATACTGTATTCTCAAAGTATATTTGTAGATGTGAAATGCCTTTTATATTCAGTACACAGTGCTAGTACTAGACTGCTAAGAAAATATTTTATCCCTATATGTAAAGGCAAAATGATACAACCTCTGTGTAGCTACAGAAATTTTGAGAAATGACTGAAAAACTGTTTATGAAATGCTGTTAAAGGAAAATGTCTTGTGAAGAGATCTCATTAACATGATCATATTTTTAAAAAACTGAAGGAGGAAACAATGGAATTCCTTTCCTGAAATGTTTTCTTTTGCTTGCTTGCTTCCTTGCTTGCTTGTTTGTGGCAGGGTCTCTGTCTGTTGCCCACGCTGGAGTACAGTGGCGCCATCATGGCACTCTGCAGCCTCGAACTCCAGGGCTCAAGCAGTCCTCCTACCTGAGCCTCCCTAGTAGCTGAGACTACATGTGGGTCTCCCAAAGTGCTGTGATTACAGGCGTGAGCCACCATGCTCAGCCCATCTCTTTTAAGTAGAATTTTTCTTATTTTAGGTAAATAGTTAAATAGTTTAAATAGTTTTTTGTTTGTTTTGTTTTATATTTTAAGACGGAGTCTTGCTCTGTCACCCAGGCTAGAGTGCAGTGGTATGATCTCAGCTCACTGCAACTTCCGCCTCCTGGATTCAGGTGATTTTATATATTCACTAATTCTCAGAAAAGCCAAATCAAAAAATCCGTTATGTGCCCTGGCTTTATTTTTAAATGGTAATTCAGTACAACACAGGGATCCTGATGATCCATAAAGACTTGATTGCCTGGATTGATCTTTTTTAAAAAAGCTTTACTTTTTCATCCTGCTCACCCTTCAGTAATCATATCACCAAGATTCTTAGGAAAAGCTACTTAAGTTTCCAACCCACAGGGAGAGAATTAGAATTTTAAAATTCAGTCTTGAGAATCTCAAGTACTATCTTTTTTTGAGACGGAGTTTCGTTCTTGTTGCCCAGGCTGGAGTGCAATGGCGCAATCTTGGCTCACTACAACCTCTGCCTCCTGGGTTCCAGAAATTCTCCCGCCTCAGCCTCCCGAGTACCTGGGATTACTGGCACTCGCCACCACGCCCAGCTAATTTTGTGTTTTTAGTAGACATGGGGTTTCACCATGTTGGCCAGGCTGGTCTCGAACTCCTAACCTCAAGTGATCACCCACCTCGGCCTCCCAAAGGGCTAGGATTACAGGTGTGAGCCACCCCGCCCGGCCCCCAAGAACTATTTTAGTGAAGGTTTTTTCATGTTGTTGGCCGGGTGCAATTGGCCAAGCCTGTAATCTTAGCACTTTGGGATTCTGAGGCAGGGGAATCACTTGAGTCCAGTAGTTCAAGACCAGCCTGGGCAACATGGCAAAACCCTGTCTCTACAAAAAATACAAAAATTAGCCAGGCATGGTGGCGCTCACCTGTGGTCCCAGCTACTCGAGGAGGCTGAGGTGGGAGGATCACTTGAGCCCGGAAGGCAGGGGTTGTAGTGAGCCACAACCATGCCACTGCACTCCAGCCTGGGCAACAGATCAAGACCCTGTGTCAAAAAAAAAAAATTATTATATCATTAATACTAAAAAAATCAGAATTCCTTAATTTATGTGGTGCTAATTGAGGTTATTTTAATGATGATTAGTTTGCTAGGGCTGCCATAACAAAGTACCACAACTGGATGGCTTGAACAACAGAACTTTGTTTTCTAACAATTCTGGAGTGTAGAGGTTAAAAAGTAAGGTGTTGGTAGAGTTGGTCTCTTCTGAGGCTCTCTTCTTGTCTTGTACGTGGCCATCTTCTCTGTGTCTTCACACAGTTTTCCCTCTGTGCCCATCTCTTTCCGGATCTCTTCTTATGAGAACACCAATCATGGCCGGGCGCAGTGGCACATTCCTGTAATCCCAGCACTTTGGGAGGCTGAGGTGGGCGGATCACGAGGTCAGAAGTTTGAGACTAGCTTGACCAACATAGTGAAACCCTGTCTCTACTAAAAATACAAAAATTAGCCGGGTGTGATGGCGTGCACCTGTAATCCCAGCTGCTCAGGAGACTGAGGCAGGAGAATCACTTGAACCTGGGAGGTGGAGGTTGCAGTGAGCCGAGATCATGCCATTGCACTTCAGCCTGGGTGACAAGAGCACGACTCCGTCTCGAAAAACAAAAAACAAAGAAACACCAGTCATATTAGATTGCCACCCCAATGACCTCTTTTAATTACCTCTTTAAAGAACTTATCTCTAAATACAGTCACATTCTGTGGTACTAGGGGTTAAGACTTCAACATATGAATTTGGAGGACACAATTCAGCCAATAACATACATAATTCTTTTGTTTTACAGGTCAGTTTGCTGAGAACGAAACCAATGAGGTCAATTTTAGAGAGATACCTTCACATGTGCTATCAAAAGTATGCATGTATTTTACGTACAAGGTTCGCTACACTAACAGCTCCACCGAGATTCCCGAATTCCCAATTGCACCTGAAATTGCACTAGAACTGCTGATGGCTGCGAACTTCCTAGATTGTTAAATAAAATAAATTATAATAAACTGTTAACTCTTTTCAGTATTTAATACCTGTAGTTCAGTTAGTAACTTTTTCATATATAGCATGTTGCCTGTATGCAGTTGAACTATATAAAGTTCATTGCAAAGCAGATTATCTTCTGTTTTTTTGCATAGCAATCAAAGTTGAAATTTGTTTGCTACATCAACAAATTAAGGACATTTTCACAAACTGAGAAATAAACAAATATGCCAATTCGTAGGTGGTTTTGCCTTATCCTTTGAATGTGACTTAAAATCAGCAATGATGATATAGTAAATACTGAAATTTAGGCATAAATTAACACATTCTACAGGGAAATAATGGGACTAAGTATTTTTATGTTTTTAGTGGTTTTTTAGAAACCTATTCTGATCTTATAGCTGCCGTTAGCATTACTAGAGTTATGCAAATAATTGCATTATAAACATGTTTATAACTTAGCCAAAACATTTTTATAACTCTCCAAGTATGAGTTGAAATTTCTTATGTCTTTTGATAAACTGCAGTATTCTTTAAGTGTGCTTTGTCCTTTTGTTTATTGCTATAATTTAAGAACTTTATTTAAAAACAATTTTGGAAGGTTACTAGGTACAACTTTTGCAGAAGTAACTGAACTGTAGCCAGATGGTCAACAAGTAAACTACATGACTTAGAGTTCTTGTGCATTATACATTTCGGATAATTCAAAGTACTGTATTTGCATTGACTATAAAGCATCTTTTGCAGTTTTTATTCTTCCTTCATAGTCCCTTGTTGTGATTACACTTCCAGTTGTTTAAATGTGTTTTAAAAGACTCACTATTAACTTAATTGAGATCTTAAAAGCTACACGTTTCTGAACTATTCCAGTCTTTCTCCGTCCAATTAGAATGTTATGGAATAACATGTGAAGAGATATAGTGAAAATCTTATAATGCATTGAAGATATCCTACATGAATTATCTTCTATTAAAATATGTCCCAATAAATATATCCATAATCAGTGGGTCTTCTACTGAAATCAAGCTCATTCAGCTTTTCTATTAAGCAGCCAAAAACTTTTTTGAAAAAATGTGACAACATCATTCCTTATGCATGGGAAAAGAAGCACGGAGATGGGTTTAGTATTGTCTTTATCTCAGAGGTGGAACAAAGTTGTCATTATAGGGTCTATAAACTTAAGTCTTCAGCTTATTTGAGACTGACTTAATATTGGCTGAGCTCAGTGACTTATACCTATAATCCCAGCACTTTCGGAGGACGAGGCGGGTAGATCACTTGAGGCCAGCCTGGCCAACATGGCAAAACGCCGTCTACTAAAAATGCAAAAATTAGCCAGGCCATGGCGGTACACACCTGTAATCCCAGCTACTTGTGAGGCTGAGACATGAGAATCGCTTGAACCTGGGAGGTAGAGGAGACACTGAGCCAAGATCGCACCACTGCACTCCATCCTGGGTGAGAGAGCAAGACTGTCTCAAAAAAAAAAAAAAGACTGGCTTGATATGGACCAGCTTTTCTGGAAACTACAAAAACCATACACAAAAGGAATTTTTCCTCTTGTACTTAAATGTTATACATTCCAGCTTATTGAAAGGAGTTAAATATAAATTACGTATTTTTAGTAACTTTTTTTTAAGCTGCTCCTTGCAGAGCAGGGCTAACTTCTAGGCAGCGCGCCCAGAGCCGCCTTAGCAACTTCTTAAGCTATACTGTTACATATTTTAGTATAGAAGATTATTTATCAAGTACAAGAATTATATTCTGCCACTTGGTGACAAATAATGCCAAGTATAAACCTGAATGATGATTTCAAAAGTCAAGGTCAGGCCGGGCGCAGTGGCTCATGCCTGTAATCCCAGCACTTGGAGAGGCTGAGGTGGGTGGATCACTTGAGGTTGAGAGTTCAAGAGCAGCCTGGCCAACATGATGAAATTCCATCTGTACTAAAAATAGAAAAATTAGCGGGATGTGGTGGCACGCACCTGTGATCCCAGCTACTTGGGAGGCTGATGCAAGAGAATTGCTTGAATCTGGGAGGTGGAGGTTGCAGTGAGCCAAGATGGTGCCACTGCACTCCAGCCTGGGCGACGAGAACAAAACTCCGTCTCAAAAAAGAAAAAATAGCTATGACCTATTTCTAGGTCACTATTAACTTTATTACTTTATTAACTCAGTATTTATTAACTCACTGTTAACTCACTAGTTGTTTTTAGGTCATAGCTAGAAATAAAGTGTAACTTGGACCAGTTTTTATAGGTTATTTTATGTGTTGGAATCAGAATAACCTTAAGACGTTAAAACTGAATCAAAGACTAGGTAAGCCTGTGTATCTTGAAGCACATGGTGCTTGCACGTTAATAAAGGCTGAGTTGACTGAAAGGTATTGATGAACACTTGGTGTTTGATTTTTTTTTTTTAGCCTTAATTTTCTTTTGCCTTAATTTTCTGTTTTTTCTATTTTTATTTATTTTAGCCTTATTTTTTTTTTTCTTTTAGCCTTAATTTTCTGAGGATTTGTTAAACTGCCTCAGGACATTTCTGCCATATGATTGAATATGGGAAATTTTTACTTGGTAAAATTTAAGATATAACACTGAAATCTTAACAGTTTTCTGACACTTGGTGATTAGTTTACTTTTCAAATTATGTGCAGATTCTGCATTTTTTTTCCCACATAAAAAACATTACCACAAAATCCTTTCTATTATTCAGTTATTTCATTTTTACACTAGGTTATGCTTCCTAAATTGCTTATCTTTCATGCAGTTATTATCAAGATAGTCCTCCTTTTTAATTTTTATTTTTTCGTTTTGTTTTTTAGAGAGTCTCGCTCTGTTGCCCACACTGGAGTGCAGTGGTATGATCACCACTCACTGCAACCTTGGCCTCCTGGGCTCAAGAGATCCTCCCAGCCTCCCAAGTAGCTAGAACTACAGGCATGCACTACCACGCCTGGCTGATTTTTTTTCTTTTTAATCTTTTGTAGATACAGAGTCTCACTTTGTTGCCCAGGTTCATCTCAAACTCCTGGGTTCAAGCAGTCCTCCCGTCTCAGCCTCCCGAAGTGCTGGGATTACAGGTGTGAGCCACCATACCCAGCCAATCTCTGCTTAAAAGTAGGGAGATAGTTGTTTATACTGTGAAAAAGGATTTATCTTAGGTGGCACATTCAGCTCATGCTAACAAAGAAATACATTTAGAGACATCTTACTATGCATGGAGCTGTCATCTTAGTGTAATTTTGCTAAGCTTATCAATGCTATTTGAAAATAGTGCACATATTCTGAGAAATAATATAAAATTATTGTTTAATGGCCAGGCGCAGTGGCTCATGCCTGTTTTCCCAGCACTTTGGGAAGCTGAGGTTGGAGGATCACTTGAGGCCAGGAGTTCAAGACCAGCTTGGGGAACATGGTGAAACCCCATCTCTACTAAAAATACAAAAATTAACTGGGTGCAGTGGCATGTGCCTGTAGTGCCAGTTAGGAGGCTGAGGCAGGAGGATCACTTGAACCACAGAGGTGGAGGTTGCAGTGAACTGAGATCACACTGCAGGACTCCAGCTGGGTGACATAGCAAGATCCTGTCTCTGAAAAAAAAATTATTGGCGCAGTGGCTCACACCTGTAATCCAGCTCTTTGAGAGGCTGAGGTGAGCGGATCACTTGCGGTCAGGAGTTCAAGATGAGCCTGGCCAACATAGTGAAATCCTGTCCTAAAAATATAAAAAAGTAGGCATGGTGGCATATGCTTGTAATCCCAGCTACTCAGGAGGCTGAGGCAGGAGAATCACTTGAACCTGGGAGATGGAGGTTGCAGTGAGCCAAGATCACGCCATTGCACTCCAGCCTGGGAGACAAAGCGAGACTCATCTCAAAAAAAAATAAATTCTTTTTTAAATTGCTGTTTAAAAGTGAAGAGTGTGTACATAGATTATATAGAACACTTAATGTCTGGTAGTCAGAGATGGTATTAATCTTTTGTGTATTGTGGTTTTTTTTTGCAGTATATAAATCTGGTTTATTTCCAGGCCAGTCATATTTGTCGTAAGGTTTTATATTGCTATTAGGCTTAACACTTTTAAGTATTAAACCTAATGGTGTATTTGTTTATTTATTTATTTATTTTTGAGATGGTGGTGCAGTCTTGGCTCACTGCAACCTCCACCTCCCGGGTTCAAGTGATTCTCCTGCCTCAGCCTCCCGAATATCTGGGACATACCACCACATCAGATGCATACCACCACACCTAGCTAATATTTTTGTATTTTTAACAGGACAGAGTTTCACCATGTTGGCCAGAATGGTCTCGATCTCCTGACCTTGTGATCCACCTGCCTTGGCCTCCCAAAGTGCTGAGATTACAGGCATGAGCCACCGCGCCCAGCCATGGTGTATTTAAACAAATATTTATTAGCTTAGAAATATTGTGGTATATTAGCATACCAACCTGAGAGTGAGAAAGTCTGGGATCTTGTGTTGATTAGCCATGTAACCTTAAACAAGGCCCTGGGCCTCCATTTTACATCTATAGAATTAGGAGGTTGCATATCCATCTATAAGGTAATGTTTACCAACTTTTAAAAAATTAATAAACAAGATTGTGTTTGTGAATGTTGCTTAAGCCTAAGATTGTATAACATTACAGATGGTCAGATTAGAATTATGAACTAGAGAAAATGGGGCTTTTTGCTGCCTCTGGATTAAGCATGAAGTATTACAGTCATTACTAAATATATCAGCTAGATGAATTTAGAATTCTTGTAGTTGTTTTTATTGCCCGCTATATAGAGAAAATCCTGTTTTAGCTCTGGTTGTCAGTAACTGCTGATATAAAGGAAAATTTATGTGCTATGATTTCATACCAATATATTTAATGCCAGGTGAACCTCCAACTTATTTTGCATTCATGTACTAATGTGGTAAGTTATCCTGAATTAGGCACATACATGATTTATCTCCTTTGTGGATCTCTAGCTGAAAACAGAAGATGAACTTTTAATGCCCTGTGGAGTATTCAGTTTACATCCTCATTCTGTAGTTTGATTCCTTCACCCTCAAGTTTTTTTAATTGGTAATTTTTTTTTTTTTTTTTTTTAACAGACATGGTCTCCACTGTGTTGCCCAGGCTGAAGTGCAGTGGCTATTCATAGGCACAATCATAGCACACTGCAGCCTTCCACTCATGGCCTCAAGTGATCATCCTGCCTCAGCCTCCCATAGCTGGGACTAAAGGCACACACCACTGCACCCAGCTGGGGAAATTTTAAAGTTGCTTTGAGATAGATCTCATGTTCTTAATCATCAAATTATTCTATAAATTTTGTATTTTTGTATGATGGTACTCTCATAGGACAAACACAGGTACATCAGAATTAGATTTTTAAAACCATCAGATCTGAGACTTATTCATTATCACAAGGACAGCATAGGAAAGACCAGCCCCCATGATTCAGTTACCTCCCACTGGGTCCCTCCCACAACATGTGAGAGTTCAAGATGAGATTTGGGTGGGGAAACAGCCAAACCATATCTATCATTCCACTCCTGGCCCCTCAAATCTCGTCCTCACATTTCAAAACCAATCATGGGCCAGACGTGGTGGCTCACACCTATAATCTCAGCGCTTTGGGAGGCCAAGGCAGGAGGATCACTTGAGGTCAGGAGTTTGAGACCAGCCTAGCCAACATGCCAAAACCCCGTTTTTACTAAAAATACCAAAAACTAACCAGACATGGTGGCAGACACCTGTGATCCCAGCCAGTAGGGAGACTAAGACAGGAGAATTGCTTGAACTTGGGAGGTAGAGGTTGCGGTGAACTGAGATTATACCCATGCACTCCAGCCTGGACGACAGAGCAAAACGCTGTCTCAAAAACAAAAAAAAAAAAGAAAAAAAAAGAATCATGCCTTCCCAACAGTCCCCCTATAACTCATTTCAGCATTCACTCAGAAGTCCACAGTCCAAAGTCTCATCTGAGACAAGGCAAGTCGCTTCCACCTAGTAGCCTGTAAAATCAAGAGCAAGTTAGTTACTTCCTAGATGCAATGGGGGAATAGGCATTGAGTAAATACAGCCATTCCAAATGGGAGAAATTGGCCAAAACAAAGGGGCTACAGGCCCTATGCAAGTCCGAAATCCAGTGGGGTAGTCAAAGCTCCAAAATGATCTCCTTTGACTCCATGTCTCACATTCACATCATGTTGATGGAAGAGGTGAGTTCGCGTGGGCAGCTCCACCCCTGTGGCTTTGCAGGGTACAGCCTCCCTTCTGACTGCTTTCGTGGGCTGGTATTGAGCGTCTGCAACTTTTCCAGGCACACAGGGGAAGCTGTCAGTGGATCTACCATTCCGGGGTCTGGAGGATGGCCTTTTCACAGCTCCTCTAGGAGTGCCCCAGTAGGGACTCTGTGTGGGGGCTCTGACTCCACATTCTTCTTTTTTCTTTTCTTTTTCTTTTTTTTTTTTTGAGACAGAGTTTCACTCTCTAGGCTGGAGTGCAGTGGTGCAATCTCAGCTCACTGCAACTTCCACCTCCCGGGTTCAAACAGTTTTCCTGTCTCAGCCTCCCAAGTAGCTGGGATTACAGGCATGTGCCACCATGCCCGGCTAATGTTTTTGTATTTTTAGTAGAGATGGGGTTTCACCACGTTGGCCAGGCTGGTCTCGAACTCCTAACCTCAGGTGATCCACCCTTCTCGGCCTCCCAAAGTGCTGGGATTACAGGAGTGAGCCACCACGCCCAACTCTGATTTCACATTTTTCTTCCACATTGTCCTATCAGAGGTTCCCCATGAGAGCCCTGCCCCTGCAGCAAACTTCTGCCTGGACTTCCAGGCATTTCCATGTATCTTCTAAAATCTAGACAGAGATTCCCAGACCTCAGTTCTTGACATCTGTGCACTTGGAGGCTCAACACCATGTGAAATCTCCCAAGGCTTGAGGCTTGCACTCTGAAGCCACAGCCCAAACTCTATGTTGGCCCCTTTCAGCTGTGGCTGGAGTGGCTAGGACACATGGCACTAAGTGCCCAGGCTTCACACAGCACGGGGACCCTGAGTCCAGTCCCCAAAACCACTGTTTTTTCAGAGTCACTCTTGCCCAGGCTGGAGTGCAGTGGCACAATCTCGGCTCACTGCAACCTCTCTCTTGCAGGTTCAAGTGCTTCTCCTGCCTCAGCCTCCTGAGTAGCTGGGATGGGCACATGCCATGCTGACATGCCTAGCTAATTTTTGTATTTTTTGTAGAGACAAGGTTTTGCTATTTTGACCAGGCTGGTTTCAAACTCCTGACCTCAAGTGATCTGCCCACCTCAGCCTCCCAAAGTGCTGAGATTACGGGCATGAGCCCCTGTGCCCACCCTGAAACCCCTTTTTCCTCCTAGGTCTCCAGGCCTGTGACGAGAGGAGCTGCCACAAAGACCTCTGACATGCCCTGGAGACATTTTTCCCATTGTCTTGGGGATTAACATCCGCTCCTTGTTACTTATGCAAATTTCTGCCACAGGCTTAGATTTCTCCTCAGAAAATGGAATTTTCTTTTCTATTGCATTTTCAGGCTGCAAATTTTCTGAACTTCTGTGCTCTGCTTCCGTTATCAAACTGAATGCCTAAAAAAAAAAAAAAAAAAAAAAACAAAACAAACAAACAAAAAAAACCTGAATGCCTTTAACAGCACCCACGTCACCTCTTGAATGCTTTGCTGCTTAGAAATTTTTTC
The DNA here is from genome assembly GCF_009764315.1 of Trachypithecus francoisi. Lineage (NCBI taxonomy): Eukaryota > Metazoa > Chordata > Mammalia > Primates > Cercopithecidae > Trachypithecus > Trachypithecus francoisi. The sequence continues at coordinate 29,493,207 of NW_022681472.1, read as the reverse complement.
CACTAAATACCCTAAATCGTCTCTCTCAAGTTTAAAGTTCCAAAAATCTCTAGTGCAGGGGCAGAATGCCACCAGTCTCTTTGCTAAAACATGTCAAGAGTCTCCTTTACTCTAGTTCCCAACAAGTTCCCCATCTCCATCTGAGACCACCTCAGCCTGGACTTTATTGTCCATATTGCTATCAGCATTTTGGGCAAAGCCATCCAACAAGTCTCTAGGAAGTTCCCAACTTTACCACATTCTTCTGTCTTCTGAGCCCTCCAAACTGTTCCAACCTCTGCCTGTTACCCCGTTTCAAAGTCACTTCCACATTTTTGGGTATCTTTTCAGCAGTGCCCCACCCTCCTGGTACCAATTTACTGTATTAGTCCATTTTCATGCTGCTGATAACGACCTACCCGACACTGTGCAATTTATCAAAAAAAAAAAAGTTTAATCAACTTACATTTCCATGTGGCTGGGGAGGCCTCATAATCATGGTGGAAGGTGAAAGGCACATCTCACACGTCAGCATACCAGCGAAGAGATCTTGTGCAGAGAAACTCCCCTTTTCTAAGATAATCGGTTCTCATGAGACTTACTCACTATATGAGAACAACATGGGAAAGACCTGCCCCCCGTGATTCAATTGCCTCCCACTGGGTCCCTCCCACAACACGTGGGAATTCAAGATGAGATTTGGGTGGGGCACAGCCAAACCATGTCACCTTTATAGTATTAGATGCTTGCAGTTATTTTAATATAAAAAATACTTTGTTACATTTGACCTACATATATTTTATATGCTAAGACTTGAGGTAGGCTTTGTTGCTTCATTATTTAGAAAAGCATGCATAAGATGACAGGTGAGGATAAGAATTCAAATTTGGTGACTTTTTAATCAGAATTAGCTAAAATCTCATCAGAGCCTCCTTTTTACATGAGGTAAAGCTTGTGGTTAATCCTACCTACACATACTAACTGGCTCCAATCCACTGTGTAGTGTGTTTTGTTGTTTTTTTTAATACATCAATAGGATTTTAACTACAGGCATTTTGATGTAGACATATCAAATATCTTTTAAATCAGTGTAGTGTCATTTCTGCTGTAGAAAATGGCAAGAATGTGCTTCCATGAAGTATAATTTTGAATTGGAAAGTGCATTTTCTTCAGACCATCAAGAGCAGTTTTTGTCTTTCCATAATTTCATTCAACAATTTTTGAAAATTCAGGTTTCTTTAGTTTCTTAAAGCCACCATTTGAATCCCATTATGTTCCCTTTTGATTTTCGGTGTGGAGGTTTTTTAAAAAAACAAGGGTCCAAGACAAAACCATGAGAATTTAAGGTTAGAAGCTAACTTGCAGTGAGATTCTAGATCCAGATTGTAGTTCAGGTTAATTAGAACAAACATGGTGCTCAGATTTTAGAGAACGACACCAAGAAGTGAAAGTCATCTTTGTTAAAGTATTCAAATACACAATATACAGAATATTAAAACGGCCAACTGAGGTAGGGAATTAATGCATGAGATGTGGCTATAACATAAATCCTTTAATAAATATATATTTCTCTATAAATGAACATCATCTTTAATAAGGCTATTTGTTGCTCCAAATGTGTCTGGAACTGCCTTTAGAGCTTATAATAAATGTTCTTTTGAATAGCCTCAGTAGTGGGAGATACTTTCTTTCAGTGTTTTGCAATAGTCAGTAAAATGGTTTTTTGTCCACACCTTCTGAATAGAGGTGAGTGGCCAGGCTGAGTTGGAAGAAGATGCACAATTAAAGGAATTAGAGTAGCTTTCTCACATAACCAGTAACTGGTTCAGATAGCGATCACATCACAGAACCAAAGTTAAAGTTGCAAGCCTAACCTTGGAAATAAAAGTAATTAATCAAATTTTCTTTAACATGACTTCAAATATTTCTTTCTGGTATATTTGTGAAAACACTTAATTTCACAAGGTAACCTCTATTCAATTTTCTTTGGTAAAACAGTCACCAAGCATTTGCTTTTTGAAGAAAGAAACTGCATCAAAATTGTAATTCAAATGGATTTTATAAAACTGATGTCATACAATGCAAAACATCATCTCTTACTCCACTCAAAGTAGACAGGATTTAAGCATTGTGATTCCAACGTGTTGGTGTTTTTGCAACATTACACTGAAAGATGATTTTCCTGTTCTGAACAAGTATAGTATCTCCCTGATAAAGTACCACCATATCCTTACAGTGGTGGTATTGTCTGATGAAAACCTATTCCTAAAGATTTGGATCCATGAAGTGACATGGATTGGTGGAATGGCTGTACTTTGAGTCATAAAAGGCCAAAAGCTTATGAAACCACGATTTCAAGTTACATGATTTGTTTTCAAATGTAACTACGTTTTCGTTATTTTCCTAGTGGCAGTTTTCGTCCTATATATATCTTCTAAAGACTAGATTGTAAGACAGCAGGAATGAGAGTAGGAGTGGGGTTTGTTTGTTTTTAAGACGGAGTCTCACTCCATTGCCCAGGCTGAAGTGCAGTGGTGCGATATCCGCTCACTGCAACCTCTGCCTCCCGGGTGCAGGCAGTTCTCCCTGCCTCAGCTTCCAGAGTAGCTGGGATTACAGGCACCTGCCACCACGCCCAGCTACTTGGTTTTTTGTTTCTGTTTTTTGTTTTTTTTTTGAGACAGTCTCACTCTGTTGCCCAGGCTGGAGTGCAGTGGCACTATCTCAACTCACTGCAACCTCTGCCACCCAGGATCAAGCAATTCTTCTGCTTCAACCTCCCGAGTAGCTGGGACTACAGGTGCGCGCCACCATGCCCAGCTAATTTTTGTATTTTTAGTAGAGATGGGATTTCACCATATTGTCCAGGCTGGTCTCGAACTCCTGACCTCTTGATCTTCCCCCCGGGCCTCCCAAAGTGCTGGGATTACAGGTGTGAGCCACTGCACCTGGCCTTGTTTGTTTGTTGTGTTTATTTCAGTATCTCCCCCAGTGCCAAGCACAGATGCTTTCACATAGTGAGCATTCAGTAAATGTTTATGGGGTTGAATTTATTGATGTGTAAGGGTAGTGTCTCAATTACATTCCTCTGGGTCCTTTGGTGTTACATCTTAACTGTGTATAAGTGCTGAAATAAAAGATTTGGTCTTAAGTAGCCTAACTGGGGATGTCTACACATCGTCCAGTCTCCCACTTTCAGGAAAGGATACCGAATTGAAAGTAGGAAAGCTGGGTTCTAGATTGTTAATTGCCAATCTAGATATTTGGCACTCTATGAAAAATGATAGTGGCTTCTGAATAGTCATTCTCCAAAGAAGATATACTAATAACCTCGACAATACATGAAAAGATGCTCAAGTCATAAGTCATCAGGGAAATTCTAATCAAAACCACAATGAGATACCATAGCTACAATAGCAAATATTGTCCAGGATGTATGCATTGCTGGTGGGAATGTAAAATGGTCCAGCTGCTGTGATAAAGTTTGGCAGTTCTTTTAATGAAAGTTAAATAGAATTACCATATGATCAGCAATTCTGGTAGGTATAAACTCAAAAGACCCTATTGAACATTTAGACATCAAAATAACTCGTAAAGAAAAGTGACTAAATTCAAAAAATCTGAAGACAATGCTAAGGAAAGTGGATAAAAGAATTAGCAAAAATAGAAACAATTAGAAAATAGGACTCAGTAAATCAGAATATAAGAAAGCTGGTTCAAAACAGTAGATGAACTTGTAGGACATACCAAGGGAAAAGTAAGAAAGCAAAAATGCATAGATATGTTGCTATGAGAAAGATTATATACCCAGAAACAGAGAAAAGTTTTTTAGACCACAAGCGATTATTACTTATACCATACCAAAAACTTTTACATTGTAAGTGTGTGATTTTCTGGGAAAATAATTATAAAATTTAACCTAAGACAAAATGTGAATAGACCAACAACCATGGAAGAAAGTGAAGTAGTAGTTAGATATCTCTTCCGAAGAGGCATGAGATGACTGTTTTATGCTTGAGTGTATTTTAATCTTTAAGTAACATGATTCCCACACTAAACTGTTCCAGCATATAGAAAAAAATGACAAATTTCCAAGTCAGTGTTACCAAGCTGATATAATCCTGATAAACCATGAGAATGCCACCCCCTAAAAAAGAGGTCCACAGGCAAATAGAAGCAATATTCCTGAATAAAATACTAACAAATTAAACCCAGACTGTAGTCAAGGACCATTACACCATGATTAAGTAATGTTTATTCTAAGAAAGCAAAGATGGGCCAGGCACGGTGGTTCACACCTGTAATCTCAGCACTTTGGGAGGCCGAGGCAGGTGGATCACCTGAGATCGGAAGTTCCAGACCAGGCTGGCCAACATAGTGAAACCCCTTCTCTACTAAAAATACAAAAATTAGCCGGGCATCATGTCTGTAATCCCAGCTACTCATGAGGCTGAGGCAGAAGAATTGCTTGAACCAGGGAGGTGGAGGTTGCAGTGAGCCGAGATCGTGCCATTGCATTCCAGCCTGGGTGACAGAGCGAGACTGTCAAAAAAGAAAGAAAGAAGAGAGAGAGAGAGAGAGAGAGAGAGAGAGAGAGAGAGAGAGAGAGAGGAGAGAGAGAGAGAGGAGAGAGAGAGAGGAGAGAGAAAGGGAGGAAGGGAGGAGAAGGAAGGAAGGAAGGAAGGAAGGAAGGAAGGAAGGAAGGCAGGGAGGGAGGGAGGGAAAGAACGGAGGTAGGGAGGGAAGAGAAGAGAGAGGACGGGCACGGTGGCTCACATCTGTAATCCCAGCACTTTGGAAGGCCGAGGCGGGCGGATCACAAGGTCAGGAGACCGAGACCATCCTGGCTAACACGGTGAAACCCCGTCTCTACTAAAAATAGAGAAAAAAAAAAAAAAGCCAGGCATGGTGGCGGACGCCTGTAGTCCCAGGTACTCAGGAGGCTGAGGCAGGAGAATGGTGTGAACCCGGGAGGCAGAGCTTGCAGTGAGCCCAGATTGTGCCACTGCACTCCAGCCTGGGTGACAGAGGGAGACTCCGTCTCAATAAAAAAAAAAAGTATATATATAGTGCCCACTGAGGGCAGAGCTTTGGATGCTTGCAATGCACCTATCAAAAAACAGGATAGGGCTGAGCGTGGTAGCTCATGCCTGTAATACCAGCACTTTGAGAAGTCGTGGCAGGCAGATCGCTTGAGCTCAGGCGTTCGAGACCAGCCTGGGCAACAGGGCGAAACCCTGTCTCTACAAAAAACACAAAAATTAGCTGGACATGGTGGCACACCCCAGTAATCCCAGCTACTTAGAGGCTGAGGTGGGAGGATTGCTTGAGCCCAGGAGGCAGAGGTTGCAGTGAGCAGAGATTGTGCCACTGCACTCCAGCCTCCAGTCTGGGCGACAGAGCAAGACTCTGTCTCAAAAAAATAATAATAACATAAAAAATTAAAACAGGATGGGGATGGGGGAGGGAGAGCATCAGGAAGAATAGCTAATGGATGCTGAGCTTAATACCTAGGTATTGGGATGATCTGTACAGCAAACCACCATGGTACATATTTACCTGTGTGCACATCCTGCACATGTACCCGTGAACTTAAAAGTTTAAGAAAAAAAAAAAATCATCATCCTCCCCAAAACTAAACTGCCCTCATGAAACTAATAAAAGGCCACCAAGTTAGGTGAATGAAAGTGGCCTGAATTCAGTCATTATTCTGGAGGTCATAGATTTGCAACTTCCCCTATTATTCCTGTAGATAACATCACCATTGTAGAAATGAAGATTGGCCTTTGGAGATGTCTTTTCTGGCTTTTGCATTCTAACAACTGGATGGCCCAACCTGGACCTCTGACTCCACTGGTCCTGTGGCTTCCACCCAGAAGCAGACTCAGTGCATGAGGACCATTTTTCACACCCCTATGATTGCATCCCCAACCGATCAGTAGCACCCATATACTAGCCAGCTGCCCATCAAACTTTTTTTCAAAAACCTCTAACCTTTGAGCCTTCAGCGAGGTTGATTTGAGTAATAACTCCATCTCCCACGTGGTGTGGCTGATCTTGCTTCAATTAAACTCTTATTTAATGGAAAAAAAAAAAAAACCCAGGATGGAAAATGTGAAGAATTAACTTTCATAATTTATAGCCTGAGAAGTGGAATGTTTGCTTTTAATGGTACTGGATGGATTAAAGAAAGAGTACAACCTTAAATCTCTGAATTTCATTGCCAGGCACAGTCAGAATCTTCCTAGGAAATTTCTAGTACTCTTCTTCAGCCACAGGCAGCTTTCTGATAATTGAAAAAGCAAACTTGAAGTTTAATCAAATAAGAAGCTGAATTAAAGTGTCCATTGAGTTGACGCTTGCCATGTAAAATATGGCACATTGATGGAGAAAAGAGTGGGAACCTCAAAAGTTAAACAGGACTGATTTTCCCAACCCCAGTGACTCTCCTCAACGGCTAAATCTGCTACCATCTTCTTGGTGTGAAGAAGCAGGAACACCCTTACCTGGAGTTACCTGCAGAGTGAGCGCATTACCCTGCAGGGAGAGCCCCAGCTACTTAGGGGGCTAAGATAGGAGAATCACTAAGGTGAGGTTGAGGCTGAAGTAAGCCATTATTGCACCACTATGCTCCAGCCTGTGCAGCAGAGACCCTGTCTCAAAAAAATAAATAATTTTTTAAAATTTAATAATTGGCCGGGCGAGGTGGTTCAAGCCTGTAATCCCAGCACTTTGGGAAATGAAGATTGGCCTTTGGAGATGTCTTTTCTGGCTTTTGCATTCTAACAACTGGGTTGTTAGAATGCCCAGGGTGGGCGGATCACTGGAGGTCAGGAATTCGAGTCCAGCCTGACCAACATGGTGAAACTCCGTCTTTACTAAAAATATAAAAATTAGCTGGGTGTGGTGGTGCAAACCTGTAATCACCGCTACTCAGGAGGCGGAGGTTGCAGTGAACAGAGGTGGTGCCACTGCATTCCAGCCAGGGAAACAGAGCAAGACTCCATCTCAAAAAAAAAAAAAAAAAATTCGATAACTGACAATACATTGAGTTGCTCATCTGTGGGGGTAAAGCTAGTGCATTATTTATTACAACAAGAATCATTGCATTATTTTAGTCAGTAGCCTTTTTTTTTTTTTTTTTTCAGAAGTGCAAGTCTACAAGGGGTGAACTGTATTTGATATAGGAGAGAAACTTTGGTATCAAGCAACTGAATGCTCTCCCCCCGACCTTTTTTTTTTTTTTTTCTTGGAGACAGGATCTCACTCTGTCACCCAGGCTGGAGTGCAGCAGCACAATCATGACTCACTGCAGCCTTGACCTCCCAGGCTCAAGTGATCCTCCCACCTCAACCTCCTGAGTAGCTGGGACTACAGGCACCTACCACCACGCCTGGCTAATTTTTGTATTTTTTGTAGAGACAGGGTCTCACCTTGCTGCCCAAATTTGGTCTCAAACTCTTGGCTTCAAGCAATCTGACTGCCTTGGCCTCCCAAAATGCTGGGATTACAAGCATGAGCCCCCATGCCCAGCCATTTCTGACATTTTTGCTCAGCGTTGTTTGTGAGATTCATCTCTGTGGCATTTAGAAATAGTTTTTTTGCACTGCTGTGAAGTATTCCATTGTGTGTGTGTGTCTGTGCGTGTGTGTGTGTGTGTGTGAGAGAGAGAGACACAAATTTATCAATTCTACTGTTGATAGACATTTAGGTTGTTTCCAGTTTTGAGCTGTTATGCATAAAGCTACTGTGAACATTTTTGTACATGACGTTTGGTGCTCAAATTATATGCATTTTGTGGAAATACCCAGAAATACCCAGAAGTAAAATTGCTGATTCACAGGGAATGCATATGTTCAGCTTTTTTTTTTGGCAGTGTCTCCTGTCTCCCAGGCTGGAATGCAGTGCTGTGATCTCTGCAACCTCCGCCACCTGGGCTCAAGCAATCCTCCCACCTCAATCTCCCAAGTAGCTGGGCACACAGATGCACTCCACTACACCCGGCTAACTTTTGTATTTTTTGCAGAGATGGGGCATCTCACTATGTTGCCCAGGCTGGTCTCAGACTCCTGAGCTCAAGTGATCCAATCGCTGGCCTTGGCCTCCCGAAGTGCTGGGATTACAGGCATGAGCCACTGCACCAGAACTTTTTCCTGGTTTTCTGTTGGGTTGCCTGTCTCTTTCTTGTTGGTTTATAGGACTTCTTTATATATATACTTTTAGTTTTGCTATATGTATTAAAATATATTCTATCAGTCTGTGGTTTGGCTTTCACCCTGTTAATGTTGAATTTTTGTGAACAAAAGTTCTTAATTATAAGATCATTCAGATTATTTTTTTTTCAGGCTTAGCATGGTGGCTCATGCCTGTAATCCCAACAATTTGGGGGGTCAAGACAGGCAGATCACCTAAGGTCAGGAGTTTGAGACCAGCCTGGCCAACCTGGTGAAAATCCATCTCTACTAAAAATGCAAAAATTAGCCAGTCATGGTGATGGCGTGCGTGCCTGTAATCTCAACTGCATGGGAGGCTGAGGCAGGAGAATCACTTGAACCTGGGAGGCAGAGGTTGCAGTGAGCCGAGATGGGGCCACTGAATTCCAGCCTTGGTGACAGAGTGAGACTCCATCTCAAAAAATAATAATACAAATAAATAAATAAATATTTTTTTAGGCCAGGCACAGTGGCTCATGCCTGTAATCCTAGCACTTTGGGAGGCCGTGGTGGCGGATCACCTGAGGTCTGGAGTTTGAGACCAGCCTGACCAACATGGAGAAACACCGTCTCTACTAAAAAAAAAATACAAAATTAGCCAGGTGTGGTGGTGCATGCCTGTAATCCCAGCTACTTGGGAGGCTGAGGCAGGAGAATCACTTGAACCCAGGAGGTGGAGGTTGCAGTGACCCGAGATGGTGTCACTGTACTTCAGCCTGGGCAACATGAGCGAAACTCCGTCTCAAGAAAAACAAATAAATAAAAATAAATAATTTTTTTTTTCTTTCTGTTTAGTGCTTTCTTTGTTCTGTTTAAGACATCTTTGTTTACCTGAAGGTCACAGAGCTATTCTCTTATGTTTTCTTCTAGAAAGTGCAGTTCTCCCTTTTACACTTAGAGTTACAATCCATCTAGAATTAATGTTTCTATATGGTGTTAGAGGTTGGCTAAGATTTATTTTCTGATATTCATATCCAGTCGACCCAGTATTATTGACTGAAAAGGCCATTCTTTTCCTGCTGTACCGCAGAGTTGCCTTAGGTTACAGTGTGTGCGAGGGGGGCTCTAGCTGGACTCCTTCAATTCTCATGCACTAGGGAACTGAGGCCCCTGCATCCTGTAGCAGCCCGTTTCTATCATTCCTTCTTATTTCTTTCAGAATTATCTTCTTGGAGCAGATATGAAAGTGAGGTAGTGGGAGTGGGATTGCTCACTTGATCTGGGGGCTTTTTGTCTTTCTTTTTTCTTTTCTTTCTTTTTTTTTTGAGACGAGTCTCTCTGTAGCCCAGGCTGGAGTGGAGTGGCGCGATCTCAGCTCACTGCAACCTCCACTTCCTGGGTTCAAGCAATTCTCCTGCCTCAGCCTTCCCAGTAGCTGGGATTACAGGTGCCCAACACGCCTGGCTAATTTTTATATTTTCAGTAGAGATGGGGTTTCACCATGTCAGTCAGGCTGGTGTCAAGCTCCTGACCTCGTGATCCACCCACCTCGGCCTCCCAAAGTGCTGGGATTACAGCTGTGAGCCACCACGCTGGGCCCAGGTTAAAATCTTAAATTAAATACCCCTACTGTAATACTGTAGGATGCTTTTTTATCAGGCAGGAAATGATGGAAATGTAGCATTTATGTATTTCCCAATTATTTATTTTTGGGAAGCTTGGGTTATTTAATATGTGTGTGGTTTTTTTTTGAGACAGAGTCTTTCTCTGTCGCCCAGAGCTGGAGTGCAATGGCACAATCTCGGCTCATTGCAACCTCCACCCCCGGGTTCAAGCAATTCTCCTGCCTCAGCCTCCCCAGTAGCTGGGATTACAGGTATGCACCACCATGCCCGGCTAATTTTGTATTTTTAGTAGAGACAGAGTTTCACCATGCTGGCCAGGCTGATCTTGAACTCCTGACCTCTGGTGATCCGCCCACCTCGGCCTCCCAAAGTGCTGGGATTACAGGCATGAGCCACTGCGCCTGGCCAATATGTGCTAATTCTATATTCCTTTGTGTAGTTAAGAAAACTTTCTATTTAAAAAACTGTACTGTGAGACCACTCTGTGCTAGGTACCCTTATACATATTATGTCATGTAATCATAAACCAGAAGGTATTTAACAATTCCCCTACCCCACCCGCCTTTGTTGAGACAGGGTCTTACTCTGTTACACAGGCAGACTGGAGTGGTATGATCATAGCTCACTGCAGCCTCGAACTCTTGGGTTCAGGCAGTCATCTTTCCTCAGCCTCCTGAGTAACTCAGACTACAGACACGTGCCACCACACTCAGATAACTATTCCCATTTTTTGCTGTTGAGGAAACAAAATCAGAAATTAAATGACTTGGCCAAGGTCACACAGCAGGTGAATAAGTGGTAGAGCCAATATTCAATCATGTCTTTTTCTCTGAATCACACAGCCCCATGGATATGCAATCTCTAGGCTTCAGCTTAGTTAAAGACAGTAAATATTTATCAACTCGGCTATGTACAAGGCTCTGTACTAGGATTTATGGGAAATAAAAATGTCTAGTGTGCCACAGTCCATAAGAGAAACAGGCAAATGCAGCTATGCAATGATATAGACATACAAAATTGTAATTACTTATGATCTAAGGCTAATAGTAATACATGCTGAAATTGATGTACAAATAAAAGCAAATGAGAAGACCAGGCACGGTGGCTCACGCCTGTAATCCCTGCACTTTGGGAGGCAGAGGCGGGCAGATCACATGAAGTCAGGAGTTTGAGAGCAGCCTGGCCAACAAAGTGAAACCCTGTCTCTACTAAATATAAAAAAATGTCAGGCGAGGTGGCTCACACCTGTAATCCCAGCACTTTGGGAGGCCAAGGTGGGTGGATTACCTAAGGTCAGGAGTTCAGGACCAGCCGAGCCAACGTGGTGAAACCTCGTCTTTACTAAAAAACACAAAACTTAGCCAGGCATGGTGGTGGGCACCTGTAGTCCCAGCTACTCAGGAGGCTGAGACGGGAGAATTGCTTGAGCCTGGGAGGCGGAGGTTGCAGTGAGTGGAGATCGCGCCATTGCACTCCAGCCTGGGCAACAAGAACGAAACTCCGTCTCCAAAAAAAATACAAAACTACAAAAATTAGCCAGGCATGGTGGTGCACGCTTGTAATCCCAGCTACTTGGGAGACTATGGCAGGATGATCACTTGAAACCAGGAGGTGGAGGTTGCAGTGAGCCAAGATCACACCACTGCCTCTAGCCTAGGCAACAGCGAGACTCTGTCTCAAAGAAAATGTTTTTCTCTTTTTTTAGTTGGTTATAAAAGGGCTCTGCTCTAGATGGTTTTAAATTTGGGGTCACATTATCCTTTCTTTGAAGAATTTCTTTTAGATACTAGTTAACAGTTTTCTAGTAAGACAGTGGAGAATTTTTTTCTTTTTTTCTTTCTTCTTTTTTTTTTTTTTTTTTTTGAGTCAGTGTCTCACTCTGTCCCCCAGGCTGGAGTACAGGGCACAATGTTGGCTCACTGCAGCCTCTGCCTCCCAGGCTCAAGCAATTCTCGTGCCTCAGCCTCCCAAGTAGCTGGGACTACAGGCATGCGCCACTACGCCCGGCTAATTTTGTGTTTTTAGTAGAGAGGGGTTTCGCCATGTTGGCCAGGCTGGTCTAGAACTCCTGACCTCATGTGATCTGCCCGCCTTGGCCCCCCAAAGTGCTGGGATGACAGATGTGAGTCACCAAACCCAGTTACAATGGAGAATTCTGATGCCAGACTGATTTGTTCTTGATTTTTTAAAAGTCAGTATTTATAGAAGTTTTCATTTATATTTAAATTTTAGTATTTTCATTAGGATAAGTCTCTGAGCTGATCAATCAGTATTATCCTAACAAAAAAAATTTTTTTTTGAGACAGACTCTCCCTCTGTCGCCTCTGAGCTGATTGATCAGTATTACCCTAACAAACAATTTTATTAAATTACTTTTTTTTTTTTGAGACAGAGTCTTGCTCTGTCGCCAGGCTGGAGTGCAGTGGCATGATCTTGGCTCACTGCAACCTCCACCTCCCGGATTCAAGTGATTCTCCTGCCTCAGCCTCTGGAGTAGCTGGGATTACAGGCGCCCGCCACCAGGCCTGGGCTAATTTTGTATTTTTAGTAGAGATGGGGTTTCACCATGTTGGCCAGGCTGGTCTGAAATTCCTGACCTCAGATAATCCTCCCGCTTCGGCTTCCCAAAGTGCTGGGATTACAGGCAAGAGCCACCTCGCCAGGCCTAAATTACATTTTTTAATCTTTTCTCCCAATTTTTTATTATAAAAAGTTTCATACCTTGAAAAAAGTTAAAAGAACAGTACAACGAATACTCTTCACTTATGTGTGTCAGTTAACATTTTGTCACATTTGCTGTATGTCTGTCTTTATATATACATATAGGTATCTGTTATGTATATATGTATTTATATTATTCTATCAGTCAAGATTTTCCAAAAAAACAGAGCCAAGAGACTGTATCTATATCAATACCTATCATCTATCTGTATCTTTATATAGAAATAATTCTCTCTCTCAATCTGCATATATGTTTTAAGGAATTGGCTCATGCAATGTGAGGGCTGGCAAGTCTGAAATCTGGAGGGTAGGGTGGCAAGCTGGCAACTCAGGAAGCAGTTGATGCTGCAATCTTAAGGGAGATTATTCTCCAGGAAAAACTGTTTTTGCTCTTAAAGCCTTCAACTGATTGAATGAGGCCTCACACAGATTACTGAGGGTAAATTTTATGAAGGTCAACAGATTATACATGTTAACTAGGTTTGCAAAATACCTTCACAGCATCACCTAAATTAGTGTTTGATTATAAGTTAGGTACTATAGCCTAGAAGAATTGATACTTGAAATTAACTATCAGGCCAGGTGCCATGGCTCACACTGGTAATCCCAGCACTTTGGAAAGCCAAAGCAGACGGATCGCTAGAGCCCAGGAGTTTGAGACCAGCCTTGGCAACATGGTGAAACCCTGTCTCTACTAAAAATACAAAAATTAACTCAGCATGGTGGCATGTGCCTGTAGTCCCAGTTACTTGGGAGGCTAAGGTTGGAGGATCACTGAAGCCTGGGAGGTTGACGCTGCAGTGAGCAGTGATCGAGACACCACACTCTAACCTAGGCAACAGAGTTAGGCCTTGTCTCAAAAAAAAAAAGCAAGAAATTAACCATCAAAATTATCTATAGAGGCCAGGCGCGGTGGCTCACGCCTGTAATCCCAGCACTTTGGGAGGCCGAGGTGGGCAGATCACCTGAGGTCAAGAGTTCGAGACCAACCTGGCCAACATGGTGAAACCTCGTCTCTACTAAAAATACAAAAATTAGCCGGGCATGGTGGCGCCTGTAATCCCAGCAGCTTGAGAGGCTGAGGCAGGAGAATCGCTTGAACCCAGGAGGCGGAGGTTACAGTGAGCCGAGATCAAGCCATTGCACTCCCTCCTGGGTGACAAGAGTGAGACTCCTCTCAAAAAAAAAAATTATATATTTCTCTGTATATTTCTCCATCCCTCATTGTATATAATATAAATACATATATTTGTGCATGTGTTCATGAAATTTGTATTTTTACTCTGAGACGGAGTCTCATTCTGTCACCCAGGCTACAGTGCAGTGGTGCGATCTCGGCTCACTGCAACCTCCGCCTCCTGGGTTCAAGTGATTCTTCTACGTCAGCCTCCTGAGTAGCTGGGATTACAGGCTTCCACCACCACGCCTGGTTAATTTTTGTATTTTTAGTCGAGATGGGGTTTCGCCATGTTGGCCAGGCTAGTCTCCAACTACTGACCTCAGGTGATCCACCCGCCTCAGCCTCCCAAAGTGCTAGGATTACAGGCCTGAGGCACTATGCCCAGCCACAAAATTTGTATTTTTAATGGATCATTTGTCAGGAAATTGCAGAATACTCACACTTCATCCATAAATATGTCAACCTGTTTCTACTAGGGACTGGGACTTTCTTTATAACTACTGTACTGTTGGTACAATAAGGTAATTTAACTTTCACACAACAGCATTACTCTTTCCCCAATTATCCCAATAATTTTTTTAAACTGGGATTTACTGAAGATTAATTATTGTCTTTAGTGGTTGTCTCTTAAATCTTTTAATTATAGAGCAATCCTCCATCTTTGTTTTTTCATCATACCGAATTTTTTCTTCTTTTCTTTTCTTTTTTTGTTTTTTTTTTGAGACAGATTCTCACTCTGCCTCACAGGCTGGAGTGCAATGACGCCATCTTGGCTCACTGCAACCTCTGCCTCCCAGATTCAAGCGATTCTCCTTCCTCAGCCTCCTGAGTAGTTGGGACTACAGACCTGCACCATCACACCTAGCTAATTTTTGTATTTTTACTAGAGACGGGATTTTACCATGTTCACCTGACTGGCCTCGAACTCCTTGCCTCAAGTGATCTGCCCGCCTCAGCCTCCCAAAGTGCTGAGATTACAGGCGTGAGCCACCGCTCCTGGCCTTTCTTTCTTTCTTTCTTTCTTTCTTTCTTTCTTTCTCTTTCTTTCTTTCTTTCTTTCTTTTTTTTTTTTGAGACAGAGTCTTGCTGTCGCCCAGGCTGGAGTGCAGTGGCAAAATCATGATGGCATACAGCAACCTCCAACTGCTGAGTTTAGGCAATACTCCTGCCTTGGCCTCCCAAAGTGCCTGGCCTCATACTGACAGTTTTGAAGAGCCCAGGCCAATTGTGTTACAGAATCTCTCACAATCTGGGTTTGACTGATTTTTCCTTCATGGTTGATTCAGGTTAAAACCTAGTCAAAGAATACTAAATAAGCAATACTGTATACTATCCCATCAAGAGGCACATAATATCAGTCCTATCATTAGTAATGCTAAGTTTGGTTACTTGGGTCACGTTCTATTTGCCAGATCTCTCTATTAATAAAGATATGTTTCTGGGTTTGAAATGTATAAGTGATCAGTGAGCTGATACTTTGATACTTTGTGACTATTTTGTTCTTCAACAACATTTTATCTAATGGTATTAATGTCCACTGGTGATCTTGGTATACATCAGAGTTTGCACAATGGTGATTTTCTAATTCTATAATTGTTTCTTCATTTATTAGCTAACATTCTTCTGTAAAAAAGAACTTTCCCCTCTCCTCTTTCTTTTGGATTTTTGCTATGATTTACAATTTTTTTATAAATCAGTGTTTTATAATCCATTACCATTTTTTTCTTTTTTTTTTTTTTTTTTTTGAGACAGAGTCTCGCCCTATCACCCAGGGTGGAGTGCAATGGCACGATCTCAGCTCACTGCAGCTCCCGCCTCCTGGGTTCAAGCAATTCTCCTGCCTCAGCCTCCCAAGTAGCTGGGATTACAGGCACCCGCCACCAGGCTTGGCTAATTTTTTTGTATCTTTAGTAGAGACAGGGTTTCACCATGTTGACCAGGCTGATCTCAAACTCCTGACCTCGTGATCCGCCCGCCTCGGCCTCCCAAAATGCTGGGATTACAGGCGTGAGCCACTGCGCCCAGCAATCCATTACCATTATTATTGCTTTGAATATCCAAAGCGTCTCAATATGGCCAATGGGAATCCCTTGAAGAGGGATCATGGGTCCTTTTTACATGTCCTCGTCATTTTGTGAGCAATTTCTTACTTTCTGGCACAGAAACTATCAGGTAGTTTCTCCTGAGGGTAGGCCCTGTTAAAAAAGAACAGAATTGACTGGGCGTGGTGGCTCACGTGTGTAAGCCACGCAAGACTCTGTCTCCCCTATCCCCCACCCCCAAAAAAGAAAAAAATAATGGCTATTTGTTCAAGCTTACTTTTGTGTCTTTCAGGAATGTTTTAACATTTTCCTCATACAGGTTTTCACATTTCTCATTAAGAATATATTTAAGTACTTTTTCTTGTTTGTTGCTGTGTACATGCATCTTTCTCTTTCATTATATCATTTGACTAGTTTTATTCAATATTTTATATGCAGTTAATGCACATAACACAAAATTTATCATCTTAACCATTTTTAATTTATAGTTCTGTGGTATTAAGTACATTCATATTGTACAACCATCACCACCCTGTATCTCCAGAGCTCTTTAAATCTTGCAAAACTGAAACAATATTCCCATTAAAAAATAACTCTCTATTTCCCACTCCTCCTGGCCCCTGAAAACCATCATTCTACTTTTTCTCTTAATTCATGATTTTTGCCATTCTAAGTACTTTCTTTAAATATAGTCACAGTAAGTCGTCTGTCACTTAATGACAAGGATACACTCTGAGATATGTATAGTTAGGCAATTTGTTGTGTGAATATCATAGAGTGTACTTACACAAACCTAGATGGTCTCACCTACTATATATATATCTAGGTTATATTGTACAGCCTATTGTTCCCAGGCTACAAACCTATATAGCATGTTACTGTACTGAATACTGTAGGCAATTATAATACAATACTAGGTGTCTGTGTATCTGAATCTATCTAACCATAGAAAAGGTGCAGTGCAAATGTGCTATAAAAGATTTTTTTAAAAATTGGTTGGGCACAGTGGCTCACGCCTGTAATCCTAGAACTTTGGGAGGCCAAGGCAGGTGGATCACCTGAGGTCAGGAGTTCGAGACAAGCCTGGCCAACATGATGAAATCCCGTCTCTACTAAAAAAATACAAAAAATTTAGCTGGGCGTGATGGCGGGTGCCTGTAATCCCAGCTACTCGGGAGGCTGAGTCAGGAGAATCACTTGAACCCGGGAGGCAGAGGTTGCAGTGAGCAAAGACTACGCCATTGCACTCCAGCCTGAGTGACAAGAGTGAAACTCTGTCTCAAAACAAACAAACAAGCAAACAAACAAACAAAAACCAGGACTTGGTGTGGTGTCTCACACCTGTCATCTCAGCACTTTGAGGGGCCAAGGTGGGAGGATTGCTTGAGCCCAGGTGTTTGAGAGCAGCCTGGGCAACAGAGTGAATCTGTACAAACAAACAAACAAAAAATTTACAAGAAAAAAATAAAATGAAATGAAAGACTGCAGCTTAAAAAAAAAAAAGGATGGCCTGGCACAGTAGCTCATGCCTGTAATCCCAGCACTTTAGGAGGCTGAGGTGGGCGAAACACTTGAGTTTGAGACCAGCCTGGCCAACACAGAGGAACCCCATTTCTACTAAAAATACAAAAATTAGCCAGGCATGGTGGTCCACGCCTCCCAGCTACTTGGGAGGCTGAGGCACGAGAATCACTTGAACACAGGAGGAGAAGGTTGCAGTGAGCCAAGATTGTGCCACTGCACTGCAGCCTGGGCGACAGACTGAGACTCTGGCTCAAAGAAAAAGAAGAAGGAATCAGCAATTCTTGGAGTCAGTGTGTAGTACTCACTTGAGCTCTTTGAGCTCTCTGCTTCCATAGCTCACCTTTTCTGCCCTGGTGAATCTTCTCCCAGGCCAAACCTTCCTTTTTTAGTAAAAGCACTTTGACTTCATTCTGGATTTGTTTTGGATATAATGCAGCCTTAATATTTCTCCTGGTATGATTAAAGACTTTTTGTGTTTTCTGGCAAATCCATTCTGGTATAAAGACAAAAGTTGGTGGGGCACTGTGGCTCACACCTGTAATCCCAGTACTTTGGGAGGCGAGGCAGGTGGATCACTTGAGGTCAGGAGTTCAAGACCAGCCTGGCCAACATGGTGAAACCCCATTTCTACTGAAAACACAAAAATTAGCCAGGTGTGATGGTGCATGCCTCTAATCCCAGCTACACAGGAGGCCGATGCAGGAGAATCGCTTAAACCCAGGAGGCAGAGATTGCAGTAAGCCGAGATGCACCATTGTACTTTAGCCTGGGTGACAGAGTTAGACTCTGTCTCAAAAACAAACAAACAAACAAACAAACAAAAACAGACAAAAGTTCTTATCCGAATACTCTGTTTACAGAATTTACATTCTGTCTTGGACATATGTCATTTCTGGTAAATTTATTTTTGTTTCTACCTGCACATCTGATTTAATATTTTGATCTGCATGCCTGGGTTAAGATTTTTGTGAGCACTCTGATTTTGATTTCATTTTGGTATGTGTGTGCCTCTAAATCATTTGGCTCTTTTTCCTTCCTTGTTTCTAATAATCTCCCAAGAGTAAAAACAAACATTCTTAATGGTAGGTGCAGTATGGCTAATTAAAAACAACTAGGATGATTGCCACCATCTAAAACATTGGTCCAAACTTCTGACATTCTCTAAAAGGATTTATAGGATTTTCTTTGCTCTTGCGAACTTATAAGAAATAGGATGGGATTTTCAAACATTAAGGCATGCTAGGTTTTCTGAGACTCCAGCTTGCTATATTACAGCTCATTCTCATGCACATTTTAAAACTGATGGGTAGGCTAGGCACAGTAAGCCCAGCACTTTAGGAGGCCGAGGCAGGTGGATCACAAGGTCAGGAGTTCGAGACCAGCCTGACCAACATGGTGAAGCCCCATCTCTACTTTAAAAAAAAAAAAAATACAAAAATTAGCCAGGCATGGTGGCACGCGCCTATAATCCCAGCTACTGAGGAGGCTGAGGCAAGAGAATCACTTGAACCCAGGAGGCGGAGGTTGCAGCGTGCCAAGATGGCACCATTGCACTCCAGCCTGGACGACAGAGCAAGACTCTGTCTCAACAACAAAAAACAAAACAAAAAAAAACAAAAAAAAACCAAAACTGATGGGTAAATTACATCAGTGAAAATTCAGAGCTCATATGATCATTATATGAAAGCTCTAAAGAAAGCTCTGCAACTATAGAGTTAACATGTCAGACCTTCGGAGTTCTCTGTCTCTTTATTTCTTTATTTTTTTCTGCCTACTTTGAAGGAGCTGACTCTCCCTCAGGTATTGAGGTGAAACTCACTGCTTATGGCATTCTAGCCAAGATTTTTTTTTTTTTTTTTTTTTTTGATGGCGTATTGCTCAATCTCCCAGGCTGGAGTGCAGTGGCACAATCTCAGCTCAGTGCAACCTCTGCCTCCCGGATTCAAGTGATTCTTCTGCCTCAGCCTCCCACATAGCTGGAATTACAGGCATGCACCACCATGCCTGGCTAATTTTTGTATGTTTAGTAGAGACAGGGTTTCACCATGTTGCCCAGGCTGATACTGTACTCCTGACCTCGAGAGACCCGCCTGCCTTGGCCTCCCAAAGTGCTGAGATTACAGGAGTGAGCCATTGTGCCCCGCCACTTTTTTTAAATTTTTGTTTTGGGGGAGACGTAGTCTCACTCTGTCACTCAGGCTGGAGTGCAGCGGCATGATCATGCCTCACTACAGCCTTGACCTCCCAGGCTTCAGCAATCCTCTCCTCTCACTTCAGCCTCTCAAGTAGCCAGGCCTACAGGTATGTGCTACCACACCCAGCTAATTTCTGTTTTTTGGTTTTTGTTTGGTTTGGTGGAGTGGCATCTCCCCCATGTTGCCCAGGCTGGTCTTGAACTCCAAGGCTCAAGCAAGCCATTCACCTTGGCTTCCCAAAGTGTTGGAATTACAGACATGAGCCACCATGTCTGGCTTAAAAGCCTTAAAGGGCTTCTAAATTAATGACTTTATAAATTACAACAACTCCATGACAACCAACAACCAGAAGACCGTCTGAAAATGTAAAAGTAGGTTTGCCTAACAATTGCTTAGGGTAATAGAACAGTTAATTGAAGGATTGCTATCCTAAAAAAAAAAAAAAAAAGAGCTAGATAAATGTTTATAAAAGTTAGGATCTTAGATTAAACAGGTTGAAATCTTGAGTTCAGAGTAGTAATAATAAATCTCTGCCCAGCATAAACATTGTTTTGTCTGCCACATAGAGGCTAAAACAAGCAAAAGCCAATGGAAAAAAACTGCTAAAATGTTTCCCTGTCTGCATTGACTAGTCAAGCAAGCCAGACCAGTAAACAAAAGACAGATTTGTACAAATTCAAGGCCGCTGGAGATTCTGTTTTTCTTACACAATTCAGCCAGTTTCAACTAAAATGTAAACATTTAAATATTTAAGCCTAAACTCATTTGAAACTGTAAAAAGAGTAAAAAGTGTTTGTTTTTAATTGAAACTTCTATGGGAACAGTTTTGCCCAAAATTTTGGTTCACAGCTCTCATTAGATTACCTTTCAGGTCAAATAAAAACTTTGCCATGTGAATAAGTCCCATTTTGTCAAAAGGTAATTTGGATCCAACTGTCTTTTTTAAAGTCATGTGTTTGTTTTACTGTCTTATGACTAAAATTCTAAAATGAAAGCTGTAAGAGCCTTGTGTGTGTATATGTGTTTAGGTTATGTTTATGTACATGCATGTGTATTATGTTATATATTGTGTTTACATGGTAAAATATGGCATTATCAACCAAAGTTCCCTTAAGAGATTCTATTCAAATTGGCTTAGATAAATGATCATTCATGTAACATGTATAATAATTAACTCAATGCCTTTTAGTAATGTGACTTAAGTAAATTTTGACAAAGAAGCTGATTTTAAATTTGGTAGTAAAATAAAAATAAAAATGTCTTCAGAATTTTCAGTATACATTTTTGCCTGGATTTACTAGTCAGACAGTCTTATATTTGTGCCCACTAGATGTTTTAAGTGTAAGGGTTTGTCACAAGGTTATCAAACTATAAATTCAACCTAAAAACAGAATAGTCTTGTTCAATATTGTTGGTATAATGAAAACCGTATCAGGCCGGGCGTAGTGGCTCACGCCTGTAATCCCAGCACTTTGGGAGGCCGAGGCGGGTGGATCACCTGAGGTTGGGAGTTCGAGACCAGCCTGACCAACATGGAGAAACCCTGTCTCTACTAAAAATACAAAATTAGCCAGGCATGGTGACGCATTCCAGTAATCCCAGCTACTCGGGAGGCTGAGGCAGGAGAATCACTTGAACCCAGGAGGCAAATGTTGCAGTGAGGTGAGATCATGCCATTGCACGCCAGCATGGGCAATAAGCACAAAACTCCATCTCAAAAAAAAAAAAAAGAAAGAAAAGAACTGTATCTTCTGAGTTGTAGGCAAAATACCTATATATTTAAATTTAAGGTTCTTAGGTGAACACCTGATAGTCACATTCTATATAAAATGGTTAACAGGGAAACAACTTGAAATGATGACTAGTTTTATCTAATATATCAGTTTTCATAACTAATCTAGGTATAATTGTTACAACAATTACAAATAGATTAATTAGGTAAATGTATGGCCGGGCGTGGTGGCTCAAGCCTGTAATCCCAGCACTGTGGGAGGCCGAGATGGGCGGATCACGAGGTCAGGAGATCGAGACCATCCTGGCTAATACGGTGAAACCCCGTCTCTACTAAAAATACAAAAACTAGCCGGGCGACGAGGCGGGCGCCTGTAGTCCCAGCTACTCGGGAGGCTGAGACAGGAGAATGGCGTGAACCCAGGAGGCGGAGCTTGCAGTGAGCTGAGAGCCGGCCACTGCACTCCAGCCTGGGTGGCAGAGCAAGACTCTGTCTCAAAAAAAAAAAAAAAAAAAAAGATTAATTAGGTAAATGTAAATGTTAATAAATAAAATTTCCATGTAACTTGAAATCTTAATGTTATGTTAAATTAAGTAATAGATACTCATAAATATCCAGATCATTTCCAAGTTTGGGAGCTCAAGCAGTCCTCCTACTTAGCCTCCTGAGTAGCTGGGACTAAGGAATGTGCCACCATGCCTGGCTAATTTTTTAATTTTTTGTAAAGATGGGGTCTCACTTTGTAATCCAGCCTGGTCTTAAACTCCTGGCTTTAAGCAATCCTCCCACCTTGTCCTCCCACAGTGCTGGGTTTATAGGAATGAGCCATTATGCCCAGTTGGGAAACATGTTTCTAAAAATTATGAAATGGGGCCAGGCATAATCCCAGCACTTTGGGAGGCTGAGGTGGGCAGATCACCTGAGGTCAGGAGTTCAAGATCAGCCTGGCCAACACAGTGACACCGTCTCTACTAAAAATACAAAAATTAGCCAGGCATGGTGGCGCATGCCTGTAATCCCAGCTATTTGGGAGATTGAGGCAGGAGAATCGTTTGAACCTGGGAGGCAGAGGCTGCAGTGAGCCAAGCTCACGCCACTGCACTTCAGCCTGGGTGGCAAGAGTAAAACTCTGTCTCAAAAAAATAAAGAAATAAATAAAAATAAAAATTATGAAATGGTTCTCATCTGTGAAATGCTGATATGTGACAATTCAAAATCTCTTGCTAGAAAAAAAAAAAAAACATAGCTGGTGTGGTGGCAGGCACCTGTAATCTCAGCTACTCAGGAGGCTGAAGTAGGACAATTGCTTGAACCCAGGAGGCAGAAGTTGCAGTGAGCTGAGATCATGCCACTGCACTCTAGCCTGGGTGACAGAGTGAGACTCCGTCTCAAAAAAAAAGAAATTATTGCTAGAAACTGAGGTTACTAAGAATTAAAAATTCATGTATGTATATATATGTTTGTGTGTGTCTGTGTGTATTATATATACAGAATTATATATATTTTAAATATATATTTATATATTTTTATTTATAAAATAAATATAAATATTTTATATTTATATATTTTTATTTATAAAATAAATATATATAAATATTTTATATTTATATATAAATATATTTTAAATATATATATAAAATTCTGTATATAAAGTGTACCAACAAAATTATATATTTTTTTGAGCCAGGGTCTCTTTCTGTCACCGAGGCTGGAGTCCAGTGGCACGATCTTGGCTCACTGCAGCCTCCACCTCTCAGGTTCAAATGATTCTCCTCGCTCAGCTTCCTGAATAGCTGGGACTACAGGCGCCTGCCACCATGCCTGGCTAATTTTGTATTTTTAGTAGACATAGCGTTTCATCACATTGGCCAGGCTGGTCTTGAACTCCTGACCTCTAGCGATCCACCTGCCTCAGCCTCCTAAAGTGTTGGGATTACAGATGTGAGCCACTGCACCTGGCCAGATGTGTTTTTAATTATAAAACTTATAAGAAAGCCATTAAAAACTGTTTTGTTGTTGTTTTTTCTTGAGATGAAGTCTTGCTTTGTCGCCCAGACTAGAGTAGAGTTGTATGATCACAGCTCACTGCAACTTCTGCCTCCCAGGTCCAGGCGCTTCTCCTGCCTCAGCCTCCCAAGTAGCTGGGATTACAGGCACCTGCCACCATACTCAGCTAATTTTTGTATTTTTTTTGTGCAGACAGGGTTTTGCTCTGTTGGCCAGGCTGGTCTCGAACTCCTGACCTCAAGTGATCCACCCGCCTTGGCCTCCTAAAGTGCTGAGATTACAGGCATGAGCCACTGCACCCAGCCAAAACTGTGTTCTTTATTGAGAAAACTAATTCTCTTTTCAAATCAGAGTTTATTTAAAAGTTGTTTCAAACTATGGGCTTAGGAAAGGAATAGAAACAAGATAGAAAGAAACCAGTTAAGTAGGAGGGAAATGTAAAGAAAGTTATAGGTAGGAAAAAGTATTTTGGGCAAGGAAGGTTAAAAAGAAGAGGATAATTTTGTATGAGAAAGAATCTTATGTGGTCAGTTTTTGTCCTAAAGTAAAATGACTAGTTATTTAGAAAAGACGAAGTATTGGGGCCGGGTGCGGTGACTCATGCCTATAATCCCAGCACTTTAGGAGGCCGAGGTGGGTGGATCACCAGGCCAAGAGGTCCAGACCATCCTGGCTAAGAGGGTGAAACCCCGTCTCTACTGAAAACACAAAAAAATTAGCTGGGTGTGGTAGCAGGCGCCTGTAGTCCCAGTTTCTCGGGAGACTGAGGCAGGAGAATGGCATGAACCCGGGCGGTGGAGCTTGCAGTGAGCCGAGATCATGCCACTGCACTCCAGCCTGGGCAACAGAGCGAGACTCTGCCAAAAAAAAAAAAGAGGAAGTATTGGAAAACGCAGAAATTCTAAGCATGTCATTTAAGGTCTGTGCAGATTGTAAAAGATCACAAATAATGGATTTATGAAAGACGTTTTGTGTATAATCAAGTTGACTACAGTAAGAAGGGAATTATTTGTGTCTTTTAAAGATTGAACTTTAATATTAAAAATACACTGGGCCAGGCGTGGTGGCTCACGCCTGTAATGCCAGCACTTTGGGAGGGCGAGGCAGGTAGATCACCTGAGGTTGGGAGTTTGAGACCAGCCTGACCTACGTGTAGAAACCCCATCACTACTAAAAATACAAAATTAGGGGCTGGGCGCCTTGGCTCACGCCTGTAATCCCAGCACTTTGGGAGGCCGAGGCCAGCGGATCATGAGGTCAGGAGATTCAGACCATCCTGGCTAACATGGTGAAACCCTGTCTCTACTAAAAAAAAAAAAAAAAGAAAAAATACAAAAAATCAGCCAGGCGTGGTGGCGGGCGCCTATAGTGCCAGCTACTCAGGAGGCTGAGGCAGGAGAATGGGGTGAGCCTGTGAGGCAGAGCTTGCAGTGAGCCGAGATCGCACCACTGCACTGCAGCATGGGCAACAGAGCAAGATTCCATCTAAAAAATAAATAAATACATAAATAAAAATACAAAATTAGCCAGATGTGGTGGTGCATGCCTGTAATCCCAGCTACTCGGGAGGCTGAGGCAGGAGAATCGCTTGAACCTGGGAGGCACAGTTTGCCCTGAGCAGAGATCATCGCCCCGTTGCACTCCAGCCTGGGCAACAAGAGCGAAACTCCATCTCAAAAAAAAAAAAAAATACACTGATACAACTGAAAATATGGTCTTCTACGTTAGAACAATAAGCTTTTCTTGAAATACTGATCTACTGTTAGTAAAATTTGCAAGAGTCTTTGATTTTTAATTCTCCGCACATTTTTTTTCTGTTCTACATTTACATTTAATTTTCTTAATTCAAGGTTTAAAGTGCTGTCTTTTTCATTTAAAATGATAATTTCCACTTCGGGAGGCAGAAGCGGGTGGATCATGAGGTCAGGAGTTCGAGAACAGCCTGGCCAATGTGGTGAAACCCTGTCTCTACTAAAAATACAAAAATTAGCCGGGCGTGGTGGTGGGTGCCTGTAGTCCCAGCTACTCTGGAGGCTGAGGCAGGAGAAGGGCGTGAACCCAGGAGGCGGAGCTTGCAGTGAGCCGAGATCGCACCACTGCACTCCAGCCTGGGCGACAGGGTGAGACTCTGTCTCAAAATAATAATAATAATGAAATAATGATTTCATTTCTTGGGGTAGAGTTTTCCTCTTGGAGTTTCTCAAACTCTTATCTCGGAAGTTCAAAGTTTGTGGTATCCTGCTACATGATTTGCAGATCATGCATCATTACATCAGCTCTTCTTTCTCCCCTTCAGAAGTTACATAATTTTGCTCAACTTGGGTAATAACTCTCTTTTAACTCTTTAGTCAGCTCCTGTAACTTTTTTCTCCAGTTCTAACTCTGCTGTTATAACCTGACACTGAAATGTTCCGTCTTAAAGTCCTACAAAAGCAATATTTTTCTTCACTGTAAGTTGGTTTGTGCACTCTTGGCTTTTTTTCTTTTTTCTTTTTTTTTTTTGAGATGGAGTTTCCCTCTTGTCACCCAGGCTGGAGTGCAGTGGTGAGATCTGGGTTCATGCAACCTCTGCCTTCCGGTTTCAAGCGATTCTCCTGCCTTGGCCCCCCGAGTAGCTGGGATTACAGGTGCCCGCCACCACACCCAGCTCATTTTTGTATTTTTAGTAGAGATGAGGTTTCACCATGTTGGCCAGGCTGATCTCGAACTCCTGACCTCTTGATCCACCCACGTTAGCCTGCCAAAGTTTTGGAATTACAGGCGTGAGCTGCTGCGCCCAGCCCTCTTGGCTTTTTTTGATGTATCTGAATTGTTTCATGTAACCAAGAAATTTCTCATGGTTTTACTAAGAGCCATGTATTCCCCTGCTCAAGCTACTAGTTCTTCTTTATATTTTTCTTTGTTTCTTTTTTTTTTTTTGAGATGGAATCTCACCCTGTCACCCAGGCTGGAGTGCAATGGCGAGACCTCGACTCACTGCAACCTCTGCCTCCTAGGTTTAAACAATTCTCCTGCCTCAGCCTCCTGAGTAGCTGGGATTACAGGTGCCCGCCACCACGCCCAGCTAATTTTTGTATTTTTAGTAAAGATGGGGTTTCACTATGTTGGTCAGGCTGGTCTCGAACTCCTGACCTCAAGTGATCCACCTTCCTCAGCCTCCCAAAATGCTGGGATTACAGGCGTGAGCAACCATGCCTGGCCACATTTTTGTATAATGTGGTGTATACATATAAACTTGGACACATATGTTTTCTGTGTTTGACTGAATTCAAGTATCTTCTCGTCAGGTATGACTTTCAGGTTATTGCAAACTCAGATAAATGAGCTTCCAATAAGGAGAAGCCTTAAAAAACAGAGATTTTACATTTTGTCAAGATAATTTCCTGTTATCTTTATTAGATTTTTTTGAGCTTTGAAAGGGTTAAGAATTTTACATCCACATTATTTTCTGTATTGCTTTTTAAGTCTTTTATATCACTCTGGTTAAATGAATATTATTTCACAATGGCCTGTGGTCATGTTTTCATCAAGTGTTTTGAACCTTTTGAATCCTTGGCAGACTTCTCCAAGATCAAAATTCTAAATTTTCTTTTTGTTCTAGAGTTAACTTTGGCCCTTTCCAGTTGAACCCCTATGAGCTCCTGTGAGTTTTAAATGGCAGTCCCGCTGTGCCTCCTCCCTGCCCTTGCTCCCTCCCAACCCGCGGCTGCCCCAGCTGCCTGCACCCTCGGCAGCACCATGAAAGATCAGGCCTTTGCCACACTGACCACAAATGATGCCTACACCAAAGGTGTCCTGGCCCTGGGCTCATCTCTGAAATAGCACAGGACCACCAAGAGGCTGGTCGTACTCGCCACCTTGCAAGTCTCAGACTCCATGAGAAAAGTTTTAGAGACCGTCTTTGCTGAAGTCATCATGGTAGATGTCTTAGACGGCACGATTATGCTCATCTAATCTTAAAGAAGAGGCCAGAGTTGGCTATCATGCTGACAAAGCTCCACTGCTGGTTGCTTACACAGTATTCAAAATGTATATCTATGGACGCAGATACTTTGGTCCTAGGAAATATTGATGATCTTTTTGAGAGAGAATTGTCAGCAGGACCAGACCCAAGGTGGCCTGACTGCTTCAATTCCAAAGTCTTCATTTATCAGCCTTCAGTTTAAATATATAATCTGCAGTTTCATCTTGCTTCTGAGCAAGGTAGTTTTGATGGTGGGGACCAAGGCTTACTGAACACAGTTTTTTTGTTTTTTCTTTTCTTTTTTTTTTTTTTTTTTGAGACTGAGTGTCACTCTGTCGCCCAGGCTGGAGTGCAATGCCGCAATCTCGGCCTACCGCAACCTCCACCTCCCAGGTTCAACTGATTCTCCTACCTCAGCCTCCCAAGTAGCTAGGATTACAGGCACCTGCCATCATGCACGGCTAATTTTTGAATTTTCTTTTCTTTTTTTTTTTTTTTGAGACGGAGTCTCACTCTGTTGCCCAGGCTGGAGTACAGTGGCGCGATCTTGGCTTACTGCAACCTCCACCCCCTAGGTTCAAGCAATTCTCCTGCCTCAGCCTCCCAAGTAGCTGGGATTACAGGTGCCTGCCACTGCTCCTGGCTAATTTTTGTATTTTTAGTAGAGACGGGGTTTCACCGTCTTGGCCAGGCTGGTCTTGAACTCATGACCTCACAATCCACCCACCTCGGCCTCTCAAAGCACTGGTGTGTCCGGAGTTGGTTTCTGCTCGTGGGTTCGTGGTCTCGCTGACTTTAAGAATGAAGCCGCAGACCTTCGCAGTGAGTGTTACAGCTCTTAAAGATAGCATGAACCCAAAGAGTGAGGGGTAGCAAGGTTTATTGTGAAGATCAAAAGAATAAACTTTCCACGGCATGGAAGAGGACCCGGGTTGCCACTGCTGGCTGGGGTGGCCAGCTTTTATTCTCTTATTATCCCCTCTCATGTTCCATTTCTGTCCTATCAGAGTGCCCTTTTTTCAATCCTCCCCACGACTGACTACTTTTAGAATCCTGCTGATTGGTGCGTTTTACAGAGTGCTGATTGGTGCGTTTTACAGAGCACTGATTGGTGCGTTTTACAATCCTCTTGTAAGACAGGAAAGTTCCCCAAGTCCCCACTTGACCCAGGAAGTCCAGCTGGCCTCACCTCTCAATCCCCCCTCTAAACATGACACCCTAACTGCTATTGGGAATTAGGCAATGACCACTCTAGCTACTTCCTGCTGGATAGGGGCAAAGAAGGGACCCTGCAGTTGTAGTGTCCTCCAGAGAACTCTCTAGGCCAGTCAAAGGGCCAGCAGGTCAGTCCAGGGGTCCTCAGTAGAAGTTGTGAGTTGAGTTCATTTGGGGATCCATTTGTAAGAACATCTGTAGCTTGATGGCCTCAATCCTGGAGGAAACAAATTTGACAAGGAGGTTAAAAATACAGGGCCCGAAGGCAAGTAATAGCAAGAAGGCTGTCACGGGACCTAGAAAGGGGAGAAGCCATGTTGCCCAACTCCAGAGGTTGGTATAAGATTTTGAAAGGCATTGTCTGATTTCAGAAGCCTTTTCCTGTAAACGCCGGGTGGCATCTCCTACTATCCCTGACTGGTTAGTGTAAAAACAACACTCTTCCCCTAAGAAGGTGCAAAGTCCTCCTTTCTCAGCAGTGAGGAGGTCTAGGTCTTGGCGGTTTTGGAGAGTCACTGCTGCCAAAGAGTCTATTTGGGATTGTAGAGTAAGGATAGATTTTGTTATTTCTTGCAAACTGTCTGAGAAATCCTTTGAGAGTGTGGTGAAGTAGATAAACTGGCTATTCTGATTCCTGTAGCAGTGGCCATTCCTAACCCTATAAGTAGGGGAATTAGTTGTATGGCCCTGTGCTGATGGACTTGAGCCTTGAGGGGCACTAATAGGGTCTGATTTCCTGGGGCAATGTCAATGTCAGGACTTAGGAAGACTAAGGTGCAGGTGCCTGTCCAGTTGGTGGGGAGGCAGATATAGGTTGAAGTTCCACATAAGAGGAATATGCCTTGGCTGGTTGTGTATGTTAAAAAGGTGTGTGAGTTTGTTGATTTCATTTTCCCATACTCTTAGAGTACTTGCCAAGGTAGCTCCAGTGAGTGGCTGGAAAGGGGTGTTGGGAGCAAACTGACTGGCTCCCTGTGTTCTATTTTCCCATTGGAAAAAAAAAAAAACTTTTTGTATCTACTAGGAACCATTCAAGAGAGTGATTGAAAGAGGGGATGAGAAGACATTCACTAATGGTGGGGGCGCTGCTGCAGGGGCTCCAGGGGTGAATGGTCATGCAGGGAGTATGTTCACCATTACAAAACCTGGACTGTTTGTTAAGCAGGGAGGTAGTGATGATTTTGGGGGGACCTGAGAAGTGGACAAGCCATCTGAATGGAGCTGTTTGGGTGACTCAGAAGTTACTATGATCAGTTGGGCCTTAAAGTTGTAGGGTATAATTACACTGATGGGATAGTAGGTGCCCTATTTTGTGAGGAGAATTTCAGATTCTCAATAAGGCCATGGGCAAGAGAGTAGGCCATGGGAGATGCATTTCTTGTGTTTCCTTAAGTGCCTCTTGAGTGTTTCATTTGCCTTCTCAACCTTCCCTGAGGATCATGGCCTCCAGACGCAGTGAAGGTGATATTGTATCCCTAGCACCCTGGAAATTCCCTGAGTTATCGTGGCTTTAAAAGCTGGACTGTCACTTTATAAGCTGTGGGGAAGCTTTAAAAGCTGTCACTTTATAAGCTTTGGAGAAGTCCAAATATAGGAATCATTTCATGAATTAGGACTTTAACCACTTCCTGGACTTTAATCACTATCCAATTTGTAAAGATATCAACACAGACCAGCAAGTATTGAACCCCCTTGACTTAGGCCTATCGGTGAAGTCTAACTGCCAGTCGTCTGCCCTATTCTTTGTTCCTCCAGAGGAGCCTTACGATGTACCAAGGGATGATTCCTTTGGCACACCTCACATGCTTTGACTACTTGCTGGATGTTCTTGAGGAGATTTAGCCCTGTAAATAGGGATTTGGCCATTTGATGAGTGTTCTCAATACCCATATGGAAAGTTTGGTGGAGGGTCTTAAGTATTTTCCACTGGCTGGCTTTGGGTATGATCACCTTTCCCTCTTCTGTCGTTAACCACCCAGAGGGGAGAAAACTATGCCGCCGTGAAAGCCCCTGTTCTGTTTCGGTCAGGGAATACTGCAGCTTAATCTCTTGGAGAGGGTTGTTCCATACCAAGGGTCCTTCCATAGGTATTTCTAATGGGAGGTTCCACTTGGCAGCAATTTTGGCCTCAGCGTTGGCCTGACAGTTTCCTTCTGCCTTTTCTCCTTCACCTTTTTGATAGCTTTGGCACTGTAAGACTGCCACCTCCTTGGGTTTTTGCACTACATGCAATAACTCCATGATTTCCTTGTGGTATTTATTGGGGGTTCCCCCAGAGGTTAGGAACTCCCTTTATTTCCATATTGCAGCATGGGCATGTAGGATTAGATAAGCATACTTGCTATCTGTATACATATTTATTCTTTTTTCCTTTCCCAGTTCTAAGGCTCGGGTAAGCACCACTTGTTCTGCTAACTGGGCGCTGGTCCCTGGGGGAAGAGGCTTACTTTCAAGTACTGTTACATCACTAACAATGGCAAAACCTGCCCTTTGTATCCCATTCTCCACAAATGAACTTCTATCAGTATATAGGTTAAGGTCAGGATTAGCTAAGGAGACTTCTAAGAAATCATGTCGGGCGGCCTAAGTCTGGCCTACAATTTGTTTGCAGTCATGCTCGATTGGTTCCCCATCCTCTGGAAGAAAAGTGGCAGGTTGAGGGTTGCACACATGCGTATTTGAAGCACTGGTCCCTCAAGGAGTAGTGCCTTGTATCTAAGCAGGTGGTTGTCTGATAGCCATAAACTTTCTTTGGCACCCAGTATGCCATTTACATCATGAGTAGTCCAGATGGTGAGATCCTTTCCTTGTATTATTTTGACAGCCTCTGACACTAAGATGGCCTCCACCACAACTACCCATAAACTGTGAGGCCAGCCTTTTGCTATTGCATCAGTTTCCTTACTTAGGTATGCCACTGGTTGTGGGGTTCTCCCACGAGTCTGGGTAAGGACTCCAAAAGCTATTCTCACTCTCTCTGTGATGTATAAAGAGAAGTTTTGTCCTGTGGGAAGGCTTAAGGCTGGAGCTTGTACTAAGGCCTGATTTAAGGTTTTGAAGGCTATTTCTGCCTCTGGTTCCCATTCTCCTAGATGAGTATTTGCCCTCTGGGTCTCCTTGATTAGAGTATAGAGTGGCCTGGCCATCTCGTTGTATCCAGGGATCCACAGTTGGCAAAAGCCAGTAATTCCAAGGAACCCCTGAAACTGTTTTAATGTCTTAGGGTGAGGATAAGCCAGTATAGGCTGAATTCATTCTTTGCTGAGGGCCCTGGTTCCTCTGGCTAAGATTAGGCCTAGATATTTGACTTGTAGGGAGATCTGGGTCTTCGATTTAGACATCTTGTACCCCTGATTAGCTAGAAAGTTCAAGAGATCTAGAGTAGCCTGCTGGCATGAGGCTTCCGAACTGGTAGCCAAACGTAAATCATTCACATATGAAAGACCAGAGTGTCTGGACTTGAGAAGCAGCCTAGATCTTGGGCCAGTGCCTGACCAAACAGATGAGGGCTATCCCTAAACCCTTGAGGCAAGACCGTCCACATAAGTTGGGATGTGTGGTCTGAGGGATCCTCAAAGGCAAAGAGAAACTGGAAGTCAAAGTGCAGGGGAATGCAGAAGAAGGCATCCTTGAGGTCCAGAACAGTGAACCATTCTGCTTCCTCTGGTGTTTGAGAGAGCAGGGTATACGAGTTGGGTACAGCTGGATATAGAGGAATTACCCCCTCATCGATGAGACTAAGATCCTGCACTAGTCTCCACTGACCATTCGGTTTTTGTACTCATAAAATTGGGGTGTTGCAGGAACTGTCGCATTTTCCTACTGGGCTTGAACTTTTAAAAGTCTAACAATATCCTGTAATCCTTTATGAGCTTCAGGCCTGAAGGATATTGCCTTTGATAAGGAAAAGTGGTGGGGTTTTAGCCTTATTTGAACTGGGTGGACATTTTTTACCCTTCCAAATTGTCCTTCCAATGCCCAGACTTCAGGGTTGATTCCCTCCTCCAGTAGGGTACAATGAATGGGTAACTTGTCTCCCATATTCATGTAGATAATAGCTCCAGCTTTGGCTACTATTTCCCTCCCTAATAACGGTGTGGGACTTTCAGGCATAACAAGAAAGGCATGTGAAAAGTGCAAAGTCTCCCAGTTACAACTGAGGAGGTGGGAGAAATACTTGGTTACAGGCTGTCCCAGGATTCCTCAGGAAACGGACCATGAGGACAGCTGTCTGGGGCAGGAGATTAACACTGAGAAGGCCGCATCATTGTCCAAGAGGAAGTCAATTTCCTGGCCCTCAATGGTTAAACTTACCCAGGGCTCAGTGAGGGTGATGACATGAGCTGGCGCTTGCACCAGGCACCCTCAGTCCTGTTGTTGGATCATCTGGTTGGGGGCTTCTGGCCCAGAGAACCCTTGTCCTCTGGGTCAGTGTGCCTTCCAGTGATTGCTTTGACATAGTGGACATGGGTGAGGGGGCGGCTTGTTTCTCATCAGAGAATCTTTTTTAAAGGGTCCCTGCAAACCACACTGATAACAAGCTCTACCAGGTGATTGGCCTGCTCCATTTTCTGTCCTATCTGAACCACCAAGGTTTGTTTGTCTGAGGGCCATGACTAAGGCTGCAGCCTTTCTCTGATCTCACTTTTCCTTTTGGGCCTGTTCCTCTAGGTCCCTATTATAGAACACCAAGGTTGCCAGGTTTAATAATGCCTCCAAATTTTGTTCAGGGCCCAGGGCTAGCTTTGGTAGCTTTCTCCAGATATCTGTGACTGATTGGATGATAAACTTATTTTTTAGGATCAATTGACCCTTGAGGGAGTTGGGTGACAGGGGAGTATATTTTCTTAAGGCCTCCCATAGCTGCTTGAGGAAGGCAATAGGATTTTCTTCCTTTTTCTGAGTTATGGTGGACATCATTGAATAATTCATGGGCTTTTTCCTAATTCTCCTTAGTCCTTGTAGAACACAGGTCAACAGATGTTCATGACTCCAGTCCCCATGATCTGAGTCTAGGTCCCAGTGGGGATCCATACTGGGGATGGCTTGCTGACTGGTAGGGAATTTGTCCCTTTCTTCGGCTGTCATTCTATCATTTACTTGACTAAGATACCAAACTCTCGGGCTGCAGCTAAAGCTGCATTCTTTTCATTAAAGGCCAGGGTTTGACCTAACAGTAGCATGATATCTCTCCAAGTGAAGTCAAAGGTCTAGACCCTGTAGGACATCTATATACCTATCAGGATCATTTGAAAACTTCCCAGGTCTACCTTGATCTGCTTTAAATCAGAGAGGGAGAAGGGGACATGTACCTGGGTTGGGCCAAATTTCCCTCCTCCTACAGCTTGAAGGGGACATAACTGATAGCCCGGGGTGGGGGCGGGGAGGTTTGTTTTCCCTTGGAGATTTCTTTGTTTGTTTCCTTCTGGGTGGGGGAGATTAGAGGAGGCTCACCATTAATAGGAAGGGGAGCTGTAGGGAGGCTAGGATGTGGGGGTAAGCTGAGAGGGCCTCCTGTGGGATGTAGATTGCAAGCTTTGCATAGTTGTGGATTACCCTTCAATGAAAAGAAAGCTTGGACATAAGGTATTTCACTCCATTTGCCTTCCCTTTTATAGAAAAGGTCAAGCTGCAGGATAGTATTGTAATTTACACTTCTCTCAGGTGGCCATTTTTCCCCACCAGAGAGAGAATATTGGGGCCAGGCCGTAGTGCAAAAAATAAATAAATAAATAAAATAAGCCATGTCTTTTTCAGGGTTTGTGGGCCAAATTGGTCCCAATGGCTTAGGATGCATTTCAAGGGTGAGCTTGTTGATGCCTGAGTGTTTCCCATCTAAAACAGAAAGAAAAAACTGCCCATGGTTTTGGTCTGTTTCTTCCCCTGCCCAGGAACCCACAACAGTCCCTGGACCCTGCTGTTTGGAATAGCTGCGCTCACTGAAGCAGCAGCGGAAACATTGTTTTCCTCCTAGACCACAAAGAGGACTGAGGAAGGTCAGATTTAGTGGCCCTTACTGATGCATTCTTGAAAACCTGTACCCTTGCCTTTCCTCTTAGACCACAAAGAGAACCAAGAAATGTTGGATTTAGTGGCCCTTACTGACGCATTCTCAAAAACCTGCTAGTTAGAGTCCTAAGTGTTTTCTCCTGTTGGTATTGGGACCATACCCTTGTCCTATAAAGACAATATGCCTCAAAATGGAGTGAAAGGCCATACCTTGAGGGAGGGAAGGGATCTCCAGGGTTGGAAGAGTGACGCCTTTTGTTCTCACTTCTCATCATATGAAGAGGAAGGATATTCCCCCAATTTAGGAGTCTATAATTTCTGAGCCTCCCCATATCCTAGCTTCAGGAATAGCCTTTGTTAGTCTGAGGAGGGATCCTAAAAGGATAGATAGTGTTCCAGATAGTCCACCCGATGGGGCTCCGGTCAAAAATTATGTGTCCCAGGGTGCCTATTTCCCATTGAAGAATTTTGGTTCTTTCTGATTGGTGAGCCCAGGTGCCTAAAGAAGGGAACAGAGTCCTGAAATCTATATTAGAAATCATCCTTATAGGAGAAACTAGGGAGTGGTTTTTAGAAGCAGGACTAGGCTTGGAGAAGAGAGGCGAGAGGAAGTTTGACTGACAGGCATTAGGACCCAGGAGGCAAGGGTCAGGATAAATAGGATAGATAGGCAAGTCTCACTTGGGTGATGTAACTGAGAGCTCCACTCATGGCTGCAAGGACAACCAACTTTTTGTTGGGACCCTGGAGCTGAATGGCTTTCCTCTCTGCTGACCCTTGGCTCAGCCCAGAAGTGCAGGAAAAGCGGAAGCTGGTTCCAGGCAAAGCAACAATCCTGACTCCAAAGAGCCGGGGGTTGTTGGAGAGCCCTTTCCCAGAAAGCCTGAAACCTATGTCTTTAGTCTGGCAGCCACGCTAGTCGCTTTTAACTGGCCAAGAGGTGCCTGGTGTTTAGGTCCCGAATTCTAAGAAAAAATAGGACAGAATAGCAAGTGAAAGGGGTCCGATGGTACTCACCGCATGGCAATATCCTGGACGAGCCCCCAAGATGTGTCCAGAGTTGGTTCCTGCCACTGGCTTCATGGTCTCACTGACTTTAAGAATGAAGCCATGGACCTTTGCGGTGAGTGTTACAACTCTTAAAGATGGCACAGACCCAAAGAGTGAGCAGTAGCAAGGTTTATCGTAAAGAGCAAAAGAACAAGCTTGCGCAGCATGGAAGGGGACCCGAGTGGGTTGCCACTGCTGGCTGGGGTGGCCAGCTTTTATTCACTTATTGTACCCTCCCATGTTCCATTTCTGTCCTATCAGAGTGCCCCTTTTTCAATCCTCCCCGTGATTGGCTACTTTTAGAATCCTGCTGATTGGTGCATTTTACAGAGCGCTGACTGGTGCGTTTTACAGAGTGCTAATTGGTGTATTTTACAGAGTGCTGATTGATGCGTTTTATAGAGCGCTGATTGGTGCATTTTACAATCCTCTTGTAAGACAGAAAAGTTCCCCAAGTCCCCACTCGACCCAGGAAGTCCAGCTGGCTTCCCCTGTCACTGGGATTACAGGCATGAGCCACCATGCCCAGCCAATTTTTGCATTTTTGTAGAGACAGGATTTCATCATGTTGGCCAGGCTGGTCTTGAACTTCTGACCTCAAGTGATCCACCCACCTTGGCCTCCCACAGTGCTGGGATTACAGGCGTGATCCACCACACCCAACCTGAACACATTTTTTAGCAGCTGGGCAACAACGGATATCAGAAAACACTTGCCATTTATTTATAACCTAAGCAGCATCTCTATATACTCCCATCTCCCAGCATTTAAAGTTTTTGGTGTAAGTGCCAAAGTTGTGCATTTCCTGTACGAGTCAAACCATGGAA
The DNA here is from genome assembly GCF_009764315.1 of Trachypithecus francoisi. Classification (NCBI taxonomy): domain Eukaryota; kingdom Metazoa; phylum Chordata; class Mammalia; order Primates; family Cercopithecidae; genus Trachypithecus; species Trachypithecus francoisi. The sequence continues at coordinate 29,456,984 of NW_022681472.1, read as the reverse complement.
TTATATTTATGATCCCAAAACAAAAAGTGTCAAAAGTGATCCAGAGTTTCTCATCCTGTGGTGGAACATCTTTACCAACAACGTTTTACCTCTGCTTCAACAATTTGGCCTTGTCAAAGACACCTGCTCATATGTAAATATGGAAGATGTCTCAGGAGCCATATCACATCTGTCCATTGGGGAGATCCCAGTTATGGCACAGCCTTTTGTATCCTCAGAAGAACGGAAGGAGTGGTGGGAACAGGGCCAGGCTGATTATATGGGAGCAGATTCCTTTGACAACATAAAGAGGAAACTTGACACTTACCTCCAGTAGAAACACTGCATTTCCTGTAGACGCATCCACTTCACAAGCCTTGTTTCAAATACTAAGTATATAGAGCTGGGCTGAGAAAAGTCTGTTACAGTTGGCAGAGGTTTTCACTAAAATGTAGCAGATGAGAGGTTTTGTAGGACAACAGGTGAGAACTGGGCAAAAGTTGTGAAGCAGCAATTCTGTTATATGGACAGTGTTCTGCTTTTTAATCCTATTTAGCTCATCTCAGAAATTCTAACTTTTGTTGATTGCCAACAATCAACTCAAGGGAAACTCCATATTAAGCTGTTAAGATGACTATTATCAGTTCTTAAAATCTGCAGAGTGTGGTTCCAAATCACTCACTCCCTTTGGAAGCAGACATGGCATTTATCCTTTGCTTGCTTGCTGGTTGTACCTACTTTTCATTAGACCTGCATATTAGAATTGCCCAATGCTGCCAGAGTGAGTAATTGTAATTCTGCTTTCAGGTAAATATAGCCTATATTAACACTGTTGAGTGATTCAAAAACATTATCAACAAATAGTATTCACTCATTTTATTTCCTGGTCTTAGTTTCTGAAGATGTTCACCAGTTTTCTATGTACAGTAAGACACCATGCTAAAATGCTTTTGTTCAGTTCTGTATATTTGAAAATAGCAAATTCAGTTCTCTGATGGTTACCTGCAGTGGCACCCTGTATGAAAAATGAAGAAAAATAAAATAAAGGATATGTCTCTCATTTTGTAGAGATGCTAAATAATTACGCTTGTTTGATGTATTAAATGTATAGAAAGTCATTATTACTGTCAAATAATAAGTCATACTAGGTTTTTTTTCTGTTACATTTATGGGTATATTATTGATATAAAATTTCTAGAGTAATATAGAATTCTTAAAAATCTAGTATATTATCAGTCATGATTTTGGTTATTAGATTGTATGTCTCAAAAATAAATACATTTACTTGTCAATTGCTGATTATAATAAATGTTCATCAGATTTTAAACATGGCTAATTTGTCTCTATCATCCAGGGTTTTCATTTTTCTCTAGTGGCATCTAATCAGATTCATGGAAAAGATTCTAACACGTACTCCTAAAACAAGTTTCTAATAACTTTAAGAACAATAGACTAAAAGTTTTCCAAAACTCTGATAAATTCAAAAAACTGCTAATTAAGATCAAAGGAAACAAAAATTAATTTCATGAAATTGAATAACTGATGAAGATGTTTTTATGACTTTTATTTTAAAACTTGATTTTTTACTTAAATGTTTTGTTTTCCAGATTTAAAGAAATTTTCTCTTAAGCTATCTATAGTTTACAGCAATTTGGTAAAGTATACTTTTGTGAACAAATGTGGAAGCATGTGCTTTTCCTCCCTACTTGATCGCTCCAAAATTCAGAAGTTATTTGTGAATTTTCTTATAGCAATATGGTTATTTGTATAAGTTCAGTAAAAATCTGTTCTCTCTTTATAACAGGATACAATTGGAAACATGGGTTATATTACCAATGCCTTGAATAAAATATCGTATTTGAAAGCGTGAATAGAACACTTGGTTTCAAGAGTTCTCAGTCTTACAGTGACGTGAGTAAACTCTTATCACTTCCTGGCAGGCCCAGGAACCTTCACGCTGTAGGAAAATCTAAAGTCTTCCTTGGTTTTGGCTTCCTAGCCCCAAGAAGTTTTTAAATCTGACATTTCTATGTGATCAATGTAGAGAGAAACTATTTCTAAAAGAAAAACTATAATACACCTGTTATTAGATTGTAGCCCTGTGCATTGTTTTTGAGTTCTCATTATCCACCTATAGCCAGGATTAGATTCTAAATTCTTCTGCATCCCTCCAATCCAACTTTCCTCCATGAGAATACTAAAAACAGGGCCAGGTGTAATAGTTCATGCCTGTAATCCCAGCACTTTGTGAGGCCAAGGTGGGTGGATCACTTGAAGTCAGGAGGAATCAAGACCAGCCTGGCCAACATGGTGAAACCCGATCTTGACCTAAAAAAAAAAAAAAAAGAACAATTAGCAGGGTAGCAGAGCATGGTAGTGTGTGCCTGTAATTCCAACGGCGACTTGGGAAGCTAAGGCAGAAGAATCGCTTGAGCCCAGAAGGCAGAGGTTTCAGTGAGCCGAGATTGCGCCACTGCTCCAGCCTGGGAGACAAAGCGACACTCTGTCTCAGAAAAAAGAAAAGAAAAAAAAAGTAAAGAAAATACTCAAAGTGGGAACTGTTTTGTTCCTGAAGCCCTATAATTCAAAACTAGATGAATTTTAAAGAATAAGTCTTATGCTTGATATGTGGACCACATAAAAATCACACCACACTGCTCAATGCCATCATCAGAGATATTCATACTGCAAACCAGGACATTTTCATGCTATAGACAGCTTTTCTCAAGAGGTCAGAACAACACTCCATATCATGAGACTCTTTCCTTTTTTAGACAGGGTCTCATTTTGTGGCCCAGGCTGGAGTGCTGTCGTGTGGTGTGATCTTGGCTCACTGCAACCTCTGATTGTCAGGCTCAGGTGATCCTCCCACCTCAGCTTACCCAGTAGCTGAGACTACAGGTGTACACCACCATGCCCTGCTAATTTTTCTATTTTTAGTAGAGATGGGGTTTCTCCATGTTGCCCAGGCTGGTCTTGAACTCCTGGGCTCAAGCGATCCACCCACCTTGGCCTCAAAAAATGCTGGGATTATAGGTGTGAGCCAGTGCGCCCGGCCCATGAGACTCTTAATGCTTACCTTTCCACTTGACAGGATAACAGTCGTTTGATTCACTCAATTGGTTGCCTTTAAGCCTAGTTCATAGCTGAAAACCATTATGCTAACTAGGATTGTCATAACACTATTAGTTTTACTTTATATTTTACCTTTTAAAATCTGTATCTGTTATCTGTTAAACTTTTGAAGAAGTACAACTCCTAACAGAATAATTCTGGTCCTGAACTTTGAGATTATAGCAAAAACTACAGAACAGACAAAATTGGATTTAACAATAAACGCCAGGTACACTTAGCCTGACAGCCACTCTATTCAAACCTCCCTTGTTGCTCAAATGTGCCTTCAAAGGTTTTGACACTGACTCCTAGTCACCAATCACTTCTTCAACATGGGACCAGACCAGCAACCTGGGGCAGGTCCATCCTGGCACCAAGGGATAATCAAAACCTACCTACAGGAAGATTGCTCAGCGATGCTTTTGGAGAAAGATCTTTCTCAAAGGGGGGAATGTAAAAGTGCTCAGAATTAAAATAGAGTCACTTATGTTGAAACAAAACAAAGACCTGACAAATAGAGCCAGGGAAGACCATGAAGGGAGGGTTCTCATGTACATATGCCTAACTATTACAGGCAGTGGCTCACGCCTGTAATCCCACCTTTGGGAGGCCGAGGCAGGTGGATCACAAGCTCAGGAGATTGAGACCATTCTGCCTAGCATGGTGAAACCTCGTCTCTACTAAAAATACAAAAAAATTAGCCGGACTTGGTGGCAGGCACCTGTAGTCCCAGCTACTCAGGAGGCTGAGGCAGGAGAATGGCGTGAACCCAGGAGGCGGAGCTTGCAGTGAGCCGAGATCGCAGCCACTGCACTCCAGGCTGGATGACAGAGCGAGACTCCGTCTCAAAAAAAAAAAAAAAAAAAAAAAAAAGCCTAACTACAAGAATTACCACAAAAGATTGCTAAACCCACAACCGTACACAAAGGCCATCACAACTTTACACAAAAATATACTTCTGTGAGGCTATCTGCCCAGCAACTGCCTAACCATTTGCAGGCATTACCCTGGTTATTGATTGGACTGGCATCACCCTTGTTATTGATTCTTGTAGCCAAGGATAATCATCTCAAAACTACTATGTAATCATCTTCTTCACTTTTCCTTTACACCTTTTCCCATTTAGAAAACAAAAGGTGCAGCTTGCTGCCAGCACTCATTTAATTTTACATAAACACACTCATTGGGGCTGAAGCAAATCTGACTGATTTTCAATGTGAAAATAAAACATAAAAAGTATTCTTGGAGTTATTTCTAAACAGAACTAACTCAGAATCGTCTGAATCACCAGAATCGTCTATTTAGGAAAAATCAGATTCACCAAATAACTCTTTGGTCAACAACTGTTTGAGAACAACTAACATCACGTAAAGGAATGCTGCGTTTTCTAGGATTTGATTTTCAGCCATCGAGAATTACTGTTGTGTAAATAGAACTACCACTGTTAAAAACAGAATGCTACAGATAGAATGATGTCTTTTGTTTTCAAAATCAATACACTGGAGTGATGCAAACATAATAATATTAATAAAAGCCAGATATTTTGTGGCAAAGTTATCTTGGGGTATGCTGCAGCTGCAAGCACTACTGGCAAGTATTCTCAGGCCAAATGGGAAAAGAATTTAAAAACCTTTGTGTTCCTTTACCTCCCTGAATACACATACAGTTTACTCTGGTACATGTATTCCCATTGCAATGCCCGATTCCAAAATAAACATTTTCTTTTTCTTTTTTTTCTTTTTTTTTTTTTTGAGACAGAGTTTTGCTATTGTTGCCCAGGCTGGAATGGCACGATCTTGACTCACCGCAACCCCTGCCTCTCGGGTTCAAGCAATTGTCCTGCCTTGGCCTCCCAAGTAGCTGGGATTACAGGCATGCAACACCACGCCCAGGTAATTTTTGTATTTTTAGTAGAGACGGGGTTTCTCCGTGTTGGTCAGGCTGGTCTCGAACTCCCGACCTCAGGTGATCCACCTGCCTTGGCCTCCCAAAGGGCTGGGATTACAGGCATAAGCCACCGTGCCTGGCCACATTTTCTTTTAAAGAACTTCTCTCTGTTTATTATTTAGGTTGATAGCATTTACCATGAATGGAAATTGCAGGATTGAAAGTTGCTCTATGTGACTCAGTGAGTGCTGAGTGAATGTGAAGGCCTAGGGTATTGCTATACATTTTTTTTTTTTTAATTTTTGACACAGAGTCTTACTTTGTTGCCCAGGCTGGACTGCAGTGGTGTGATCTTGGCTCACTACCACCTCCACCTCCTGGTTTCAAGCGATTCTCCTGCCTCAGCCTCCCAAGTAGCTGGGATTACAGGCATGCACCACCATGCCTGGCTAATTTTTGTATTTTTAGTAGAGACAGGGTTTCACCATGTTGGCCAGGCTGGTCTTGAACTCCTGACTGCAAGTGATCCTCCCACCTCAGCCTCCCAAAGTGCTTGAATTACAGGCATGAGCCACCACACCTGGCCTGGCTGCTATACAATAGACATTTTATTTTATTTTATTTTATTTTATTTTATTTATTTCATTTCATTTCATTTCATTTCGAGACAGAGTCTCACTCTGTCACCCAGGCTGGAGTGCAATGGCACGATCTCGGCTCACTGCAACCTTTGCCTCCTGGGTTCATGCCATTCTCCTGCCTCAGCCTCCCGAGTAGCTGAGACTACAGGCGCCCCCCATCATGCCTGGCTAATTTTTTGTATTTTTAGTAGAGATGGGGTTTCAGTGTGTTAGCCAGGATGGTCTCGATCTCCTGACCTCGTGATCTGCCCGCCTCGGCCTCCCCCAAAGTGCTGGGATTACAGACGTGAACCACCGTGCCCGGCCTACTATACACTTTCATATGACAGCACAATAGATTTATTTATACTAGCATCACCACAAACATGAGTAATCCATTGAGATACAAAGTTACAATGGCTACAACATCACTAGATGGTAGGAATTTTTTAGCTTCATTATAATCTTATGGGACCATGATCATTCGTGCAGTTCATCATTAACCAAAACGTTGTTATGCAGCATGACTGTCTTTTTGTAATTGGCTTATTTCACTTAGCATAATGTCTTCAAAGTTTATCCATGTTGTAGGCACATGTCAGAATTTCCTTTCTTTTTAGGGCTAAATAATATTCCATTGTACGTGTACACCACATTTTCCTTGTCTATTCATCTGTTAATGAACACTTGGGTTGCTTCTACATTTTAGTTTTTGTGAATAATGCTGCTATGAATGTGAGCGTACAACTTATCTTTGAGACCTTGCTTTCAATAATTCTTTTTTTTTTTTTCTTTTTTTTTTTTTGACACGGGGGTCTCACTTTGTCACCCAGGCTGGAGTGCGGTGATGCAATCTCTGCTCACTGCAACCTCCACCAGCCTGGGCTCAAGCAATCCTCCCACCTCAGCCTCCCGAGTAACTGGGACTACAAGGATGTGACAACATGTGCAGCTAAATTTTTGTATTTTTTGGTAGAGACAGGGTCTTGCCATTTTGCCCAGGCTGGTCTTGAACTCATGAGCTCAAGCAATCTACCCACTTTGGCCTCCCAAAGTGCTGGGATTACAGGCATGAGGCACTGCATCCGGCCCGAGACCCTGCTTTCAATTGGGTATATACCCAGAAGCCGAGTAGCTGCATCATATGGTAATTTTATGTATGTATATAAACATATATACATATATGTTTTTATGTATGTATATAAACACATAAACATATATACATATATGTTTATGTGTGTATATAAACATATATACATATATGTGTGTATTTTAATATATATACACATATATATATCTACGTATCTTTTTTTAATAGAGACAGGTTCTTGCTCTGTTACCCAGGCTAGAGTGCAGTGGTGAGATAATAGCTCACTGTAACCTTGCCTGCCAGGCTCATCTAATCTTCCGGTCTCAGCCTCCTGAGTAAGTAGTACTATATGTGCATGCTATCATACTCAGCTAATTTTTTAAACTTTTTGTAGAGATGAGATCTCACTATGTTGGCCAGACTGGTCTTGATCTCTTTGCTTCAAGCGACTCTCCTGCCTCCACCTCCCAAAATGCTGGGATTACAGCATGAGCTGCTGCATTTGGCCTATATTTTTAATTTATGGAAAAAAACATCATATTGTTTTCCAAAGTTAACTAGTTATTTTTTGCATATGTGAAGGTATGAATAGTTGTATGTCGCTCTTCTATCCTTCTAGCTTACTAAATTACTTTATTCTGCTTTATCTTGAATTATCTTGGGTTGTTGGGGATGCCATTATATCATCTACACATAGAAAGTTTAAACTTTTTCTATTCAATTATTATGCAAAATTAGGCCAGGCGAGGTAACTCATGCCTGTAATCCCTGCATTTTGGGAGGCCGAGGCAGGCAGATCACGAGTTCAGGAGTTTGAGAACAGCCTGATCAATGTGGTAAAACCCCATCTCTACTAAAAACACAAAAATTAGCCAGGCGTGGTGGCAGGCACCTGTAATCCCAGCTACTTAGGAGGCTGAGGCAGGAGAATCACTTGAACCCGGGAGGCGGAGGTTGCAGTAAGCTGAGATCGCGCCATTGCACTCCAGCCTGAGCGACAACAACGAAACTTCGTCTCAAAAAAAAAAAATTCTTATCCAAAATTAAAACAGTTAGAATTGCCTTCTTGTCTGATTAAACTGGCTAATACCTCAAATACAATGTTAAGTAGTAATAGAGATGGGGGCATCTTGTGCCTGTTCCAGATCTTGGTGGGATTCCCTCTAGCATTTTTCCTATTTCCTTGGATGCTAGTTTTATGACTAAGGGATATATAATTTGTTATGTTACTCTGGGATGTTTTCTGGTACCAACAACCAATTCTCCGATTCTCTGGGTACCAAGCAAATGTTCAACAACTCAATTTTGACAGTGACTATCCTGAGTTAGTGCAGACACCACAGATTGAAGTCTCAGTCCCGTGACACTGCCCCCACTTCTAATGCCAGTCACACGTCCCAGGCCTCCTGTCCTTCTGACCAACTGACTGTAAATCAGGGGGTCCTATGACCCCCCCTTTCATGTTTTCTTTTTCTTTTTTTCTTATTTTCAGAGACAGGGTCTTGCTTTGTGACCCAGGCTGGAGTGCATTGGCACGATCGTAGCTCACTGCAGCCTCAAACTCCTGAGCTCAAGCAATTCTCCAACTTCAGCCTTCCTAAGTGCTGGGATTACAGGCATAAGCCACCTCCCCTGGCCTCCCTTCATGTTTTATAATTTGCTATAAGGACTCACAGAATTCAGAACACATCTTAATTATGTTTACCATTTATTACAAAGGATACAAATGAACAGCCAGATGCAAGGTCCGGAATGGTCCAGAGAACAGGAGCCTTTGTCCTGTGGAGTTGGGGTGTGCCACCTTCCCAGAATACGGATGAAAATTTGGTGGCGGGCGCGGTGGCTCAAGCCTGTAATCCCAGCACTTTGGGAGCCGAGACGGGCGGATCACGAGGTCAGGAGATCGAGACATCCTGGCTAATACGGTGAAACCCCGTCTCTACTACAAAATACAAAAAACTAGCCGGGCGACGAGGCGGGCGCCTGTAGTCCCAGCTACTCGGGAGGCTGAGACAGGAGAATGGCGTGAACCCGGGAGGCGGAGCTTGCAGTGAGCTGAGATCCGGCCACTGCACTCCAGTCTGGGCGGCAGAGCAAGACTCCGTCTCAAAAAAAAAAAAAAAAAAAAAGAAAATTTGGAAGTTCTCTGATCCCCATCGTTTAGGACTTTTTATGGAGGTTTTACCATGCAGCCATAATCAATCATTAACTCAATCTCCAGCTTCTCTCCTTTCCCCACAGGTTTGGGAGTAAAGGGGGGCTGAAAATTCCAGGATTCTAATCAAGGTGACATCTTTCTTTTTTTTTTTTTTTTGAGACAGAGTCTCGCTCTGTTGCCCAGGCTGGAGTGCAGTGATGCCATCTTGGCTCACTGCAACCTCCACCTCCCAGGTTCAACTGATTCTCCTGCCTCAGCCTCCCAAGTAGCTGGGATCACAGGCATGCACCACCACGTCCAGCTAATTTTTGTATTTTTAGTATAGACAGGGTTTCACCATGTTGGCCAGGATGGTCTCGATCTCCTGACCTCGTGATCTGTCCACCTCGGCCTCCCAAAGTGCTGGGATTACAGGCATGAGCCACTGTGCCCGGCCAAGGTGCCATCTTTCTAGCCTCCAACCTGAAGCTATCTAGGGGCCTGCTAAGAGTCACAATATCAGAACAAAAGATGCTCCTATCACTCAGGAAATTAGGAGTTTTAGGAGCTCCGTGTCAGGAACTGAGGACAAAGATCAAATACATATTTCTTATTATGCCACAAATCTTTTATATATTTTTTCTGTTCCATTTATACTTTTTCTACAGAAACCATCATCTATGCCTATATATTTAATAGCAGTTTTATGACTTCCATATCTATCATATCTAATGTTCTTTTACTCTGTCTTTTCAAACTATATCCAGTCTATGTTGAAATTTCTCCTGTTGGCCAGGCACGGTGGCTCACGCCTGTAATGCCAGCATTTTGGGAGTCCGAGGTGGGTGAATCATTTGAGATAAGGAATTCGCAACCAGCCTGACCAACATGGTGAAAACCCATTTCTACCAAAAATACAAAACATTAGCCGGGCGTGGCGGCGCCTGCCTATTGTCCCAGCTACTTGGAAGGCTGAGGCAGGAGAATAGTTTGAACGCAGGAGGCGGAGGTTGCAGTGAGCTGAGATCACACCACTGCCCTCCAGCGTGGGTGACAGAGTGAGACTCCATCTCAAAAAAAAAAAGAAAAAAAAGAAAAAAAAAAAGAAATCTCTCCTGTTGTTTTAAAAACATATTTTTACAGTTAGTTCATTTGCGTCAGGATCCAAATGAGGTTAACATATTGCATTTGTTTAATATGTCTCTTAGGTATCTTAATCTATGACAGTTTCCCTCTATCTCCCTTTTATGCCATTTATTGAAGAAACTAAGTCATTTGTTCTGTAGAATTTCGTATAATCTGACTTTGGCTGTTTGCAGCCTCTTGATGTGGTTTTACAAGTTCCTCTATTTTGCACTCCACTCACTCTGTATTTCCTATAAACTGATCATGAGATACAGGTCTTGATTACATTCTTGTGGCAAGAGTGCTTAATCTGTTACTTCCTATCGTACCACCTTCAGGAAGCACATGATATCTGGCTCTCCCACTTTTGCTGACATTAAAATTAATCAATAAATTTATGTGTGTCCGTGTGATTCATCCATTATTAGGCTCTTCCTCAACTTTTCATCTAATGGTTTTAATACGAATTGAAGATCAATGCCAGACTCCAATATTTTACTAGGGTTTGCAATGTTATTATTCTTTAAATCTCTCATTGCTTTTATGTGCAATACATATTTATATTATGTATATATATTTCTATGTATATAGTTATGTGTTTCATTTTATCACAATCCTTACTTGTTTTGCTGCTCAAACCATCTTGTCTTCAGCCAGTAAGATCCCCCTTCAAGGCTGGCTTCTCTAATCCTTTTAAACTGTTATTTTTCATTTCATTTGACACAGCCAATTAAGTAAAAGGAAGCAACATTATGAAATTTAACATCTACCTCAATGATTCTCAGTTTCCACTGGAGTAATCCTAAGTATGAATTTCAGAGTCTGAAGAACACTCTTTTTTAAATAACTAACCAAACAGTAAAATTCTTGTTCTACGGAGATGTTCCATGTCTATCTTGTGGTTTTATAAATCCTATGTCATATCATAGGAGAATACGCCCCTCAGTCCTATGGTATTATAACATAAAAAGCTATTAGGAGTCTTCCTCTACCTCAAAACCAATATACATCACCCATACAGCCTTTCATCTTCAAACTCCTAGCATTTTGAAACACTTCTCTTTCTCCTGTAGTCTTTGACCTCTCAGACTCCCTTTAGCCAATGAAAATGCTCAAATCTCTTTCTAAAATAAGCAAATAAAAAACAAAACTGTTCCCTACTCTTGACTTTGCATTTATCTCATTTCCCACTTTAAAAAGGTTAGGCTTTTTTTTTTTTTGAGACAAAGTCTTGCTCAGTTGCCAGGGCTGGACAGCAGTGAGGTGCCCTGGTGCAAACCTAGCTCACTGCAGCCTTAAATGCCTGGGCTCAAGGGATCCTCCTAACTCAGCCTCTAAAGTAGCTAGGACTACAGGTACGCACCACCATGCCCAGCTAATTTTTTTATTTGTTGTACACAGAGATGAGGAGAGGGAGCTCTCCCTATGTTGCCCAGGCTGGTCTCAAACTCCTGGCCTCAAGCAATCCTCCCCTTCCAGCTTCTTTTTTTTTTTATTTTTTTTAACAGAGTCTTGCTCTGTTGCCCAGGCTGTAGTGCAGCGGCAAGATCTCGCTCACTGCAGCCCCCGCCTCCCAGGTTCAAGCGATTCTCCTGCCTCAGCCTCCCCCGTAGCTGGGATTTCTGGCTCTCACCACTATGCCCAGCTAATCTTTGTACTTTTTTAGTACAGACAGGGTTTCCCCATGTTGGCCAGGCTGGTCTCAAACTCCTGACCTCAAGTGATCCATCCACCTTGGCCTCCCACAGTGCTGGGATTACAGGCGTGAGCCATCACACCCAACCTGGTTTACCACTTTCTATTTAGAAATACCTCGATGTGCCAAATGATCTCTAAGGTCAAGTCCAGCCCCCTCATTAGCCAACAGAACCTTCCATGAGGGGCACATATTCTGAGAATGTGTCTTCTCAGACCATGACCTGGTCTTACTTGCTTCTTTGGTCGCATCGTCCACCCTGTCTTGACAATTTCTGTTAGGCAATACCAATCTGTTTGTCATCGCTTGTAAACACCAATCACCTGGTTATGCTTCCTCTCCCCATTCCTTTCCTCTACCCCTTTGCACCTCTGCTAAGATGTCGGCTCTTCCAGACAGATGTCCTTAGCTCCCAGGTGGGGTCAAATGCTCCTACTGTTTGCTTCCATCATAGCCAGTAAGTAACTTCTCCCATATTCTGTTAAATCCTTTCTTAGATCCATCATCCTGAGTATAAGCAATGTGAGGGCAGGGACTATATCTTATTCATCTCTATATCTCTTGTGTCTGGCATTCAATATAGGCTTATTGGACAAAATTACATTTCTCATAATTTTGTTGAACTGAAAATTCACCAGTTAGATATATTTGGGGGCATAGATATTCTTGGTAAAATGTAAAATCCATTTTACCTTAAGTTTAACTTAAGTTTCATAGTTCCAAATGAATAAACTTGATCAGTATTACTTTTTTTCTAAAACCTATTGATATGGGTCATTAAATGAAAGGATTCTGAAAGATAATATGTGCACTGGTTGGAGAATTCAATTTTTACAGTCCTAGAGTTAGAATTCCCAAGGTAGATCCTTTGTGTGGACATCATTACAATCAAAAGCAACATAAAAAAATAATAGAATTCCCAAGGTAGAATTTGGATTTTTCTATTCGTAAACTGGATGACTTTAGCAAATTATTTAGCCTCCCTAAGCCTGTTTCCTTATTTGTAAGAAGGAAATCATTGTATGTACTTCATAGTACTGTTTTAAAGATAAAATAATTGGCTGGGACGATGGCTCAGGCCTGTAATCCCAGCACTTTGGGAGGCCTAGGCAGGCTGATTGCTTGAGCTTAGGAAATTCGAGACCAGCCTGTGCAACACAGAGAAACCCTGTCTCTACCAAAACTACAAAAACTTAGCTGGGTGTGGTAGTACGCCCTGTAGTCCCAGCTACTTGGGAGGTTGAGGCAGGAAAATTGTTTGAACCCGGGAGGGAGAGGTGGAGGTTGCAGTGAGCAGAGATTGCACCACTGCACTCCAGCCTGGGTGACAGGGCGAGACTCCATCTCAAAAAAATAAAAAATAGGCTGGGGGTGGTGGCTCACGCCTGTAATCCCAGCACTTTGGGAAGCCGAGGCAGGTGGATTACCTGGGGTCAGGAGTCTGAGACCAGCCTGGCCAACATGGTGAAACCCCGTCTCTACTAAAAGTGCAAACAATTAGCCAGGTGTGGTGGTGGGCGCCTGTAATCCCAGCTACTCAGGAGGCTAAAGCAGGAGAATTGCTTGAACCTGGGAGGTGGAGGTTACAGTGACCTGAGATCGTGCCACTGCACCCCATCTTTTGCGACAGAGCAACACTCTGTCTCAAAAAAATTAATTAATTAATTAAGATAAAATAATTCAAGGGATAGGGTTTAGGACCTGCCACTCTGAAATATGACTGTAGGAGACCAGAATATGCCACCGTAAAATAGACTGTGGTTTTTTGGGTTTTCTTTAAGCATATTGATTATTTTGGAGAACTGCAGACACAGAAGCTCTAAAAGGTTACCATTTGGTAAAGGAAATACAAAGTAAATTTTCATTTACAAACACATCTGTACCAGGAAGAGAGCAACTCTGAAACAAGTTTTTTTTTTTTTTTTTTTTTTTTTTTTTTTTTTTTTTTGAGACGGAGTCTGCTCTGTCGCCCGGGCTGGAGTGCAGTGGCCGGATCTCAGCTCACTGCACGCTCCGCCTTCCGGGTTTACGCCATTCTCCTGCCTCAGCCTCCCGAGTAGCTGGGACTACAGACGCCCGCCACCTCGCCCGGCTAGCTTTTTGTATTTTTTTTAGTAGAGACGGGGTTTCACCATGTTAGCCAGGATGGTCTCGATCTCCTGACCTCGTGATCCGCCCGTCTCGGCCTCCCAAAGTGCTGGGATTACAGGCTTGAGCCACCGCGCCCGGCCCTCTGAAACAAGTTTTATCACGAGAGACTTAGCTGTATAACAAGGCAACCTTTGTTCATCACATGTTTCCTCCTCTCATCCTCCCATAATTTGTCTCCACTCTCCCCACCAACCACCAGAAACCTCAGACCCTTTTTGTAGCTCAGCATTACATATAAGCTTCAATCATCTGGCCACTTCTTTAAGTCTCATTTTGGCAGGACTCCTGTGTGCAGGTGTGTAATTAAAATGGTTTTCTGACCAGGCGAGGTGGCTCATGCTTGTAATCACAGCACTTTGGGAGGCCGAGGCGGGCAGATCACCTGAGGTCAGGAGTTCGAGACCAGCCTGGTCAACACGGTGAAAACCCTGTCTCTACTAAAAATACAAAAATTAGCTGGGTGTGGTGGCGGACACCTATAATCCCAGCTACTCAGGGGGCTGAGGCAGGAGAATCTCAGCTACTCAGGTGGCTGAGGCAGGAGAATCTCTTGAATCTGGGAGGTATAGGTTACAGTGAGCCCAGATCATACCATTGCACTCTACCCTACGTGACAAGAGTGAAACTCCATCTCAATAAATAAATAAATATAAAATAAAATGGTTTTCTTTCTGTTAATCTGCCTTGTGTCCATTTAATTTGCAGACCAGCCAAAGAATCTGAACCCAGGAGGGTAAAAGGATGCACTTTTTTACAACTACACAAGAAATACAAAGGGTCTCTCACAGTGCTTATGTGGCATATATAAATATTCAATCCAAGTTTGCTTTTATCATTTTCATTAATAAAGGCGGGTCTGGGAAGATGACATATATAGGGAAGGTAGAACAATCATGAGGCCACCTTTGCACACTGGTGGGTAAGGAGAGCCAACATTCCAACCTTAAATTTCTTTGTTTTGTTTTATTGTATTCTTTATTTATTTTTGAGACAGGGTCTCTCTCTGTCACCCAGGCTGGAGTAGGGTGGCACAATCTTGGCTCACTGCAACCTCCACCTTCCAGGCTGAAGCAATCCTCCCACTGCAGCCTTCTTAGTAGCTGGGACTACAGGCACACACCACCACACCTGGCTAATCATTGCATTTTTAGTAGAGACAAGGCTCTGCCATGTTGCCTAGGCTGGTCTCAAAGTCCGGAGCTCAAACGATCCTCCCATTTTGGCCTCCCAAAGTGCTGGGATCACAAGCATGAGCCACCACACCTGGTCTGTTTGTTTTATTGTGTTTTTAAAATTGGCAAATAATAATTGCACATATACGTGGAGTATGTAGTGATGTTTTAATGCATATACTGCATAGCGATCAAATCATAGGAATTAGCATATCCATCATCTCAAACATTTATCATTTTTTGTGTTGAGAACATTTAATATCCTCCTCCTAGCTATCTGAAACTGTTAGCAGTGGAGAATCCATAAGGGTTTGCAGCAACCTCAATTCTTACCTTCTCAAAATAAAGAATTCAGTTGAGGAGCATAAGGTAGAGTGAGAGTCTGAGGCAAGTTTTATTTTATTTTTATTTCATTTTATATTTTGAGACAGTCTCACCCTGTCGCTCAGGCTGGAGTGCAGTGGTGTGATCTCGGCTCACTGCAGTCTCCACCTCCTGGGTTCAAGTGATTCTCATGTCTCAGCCTCCCGAGTAGCTGGAATTACAGGCACTCACCACCACACCTGGCTAATTTTTGTATTTTTAGTAGTGACGGGGTTTCACCATGTTGGTCAGGCTGGTCTCAAACTCTTGACCTCAAGTGATCCACCCGCCTCAGCCTCCCAAAGGGCTGGGATTAGAGGTATGAGCTACCGTGCCTGGCCCTTCCTTCTATTTTTTTTTTGCAAGGCAAGTTTTAGACCACGAGTGAAAGTTTGTTTAAAGGTTTTAGAGCAGGAACAAAAGGAAGTAAAGTACACTTGGAAGAGGACCAAGCAGGCCTCTTGAGAGATTCAAGTGCATGGTCTGACCTTTGACTAGGGGTTTTTTACATTGACATTCTCTGGGAAGGTTGCATCCTTTCTCCCGATTCTTCCCTTGGGGTGGGCTATCCACATGTACTGCAGCCTGCCAGCACTTGGGAGGGGCCACAGGCACAGTATTTACTGAAATTGTGCACATGCTCCCTTGAGGCATTTTTGCCTTATCAGTCAAGTGTTCCCAGAAGAAAGTCGTATACCAGTTAAATACTCCCATTTTGCCCCTTAGTGTGCATGCTTGAGCCTACTTGCCCAACTCCTGAGATCTTATCAGGAAGCTACTGATCACCAGTTTCAGGAGGCTGCCTTTCCCTGGCGCTGGCTGCGACCAATTATTAGTTTAGAGAGACAGTTTAACAATGGCCTGACCATCACCTGATGGTTGCCTGACATTCCTGGTGGTGGTGGGGAGCCCTTTCCTGCCCTGCTCTTGTCTGACTACCCACTGTAACAAAACTATATAATATTGTTAACTATAGTCACCCTACAATGCTATAGAACACAAGAATGTATTCCTCCTATCCAACTGTAATTTTGTATCTTTTAACAGATCTCTCCCTCCTTTCCTCCCACCCTTCCCAGTCTGTAGTATCCTCTGTTCTACTTTCTACTTCTGAAATCAATTTTTTTAGCTTCCACATATATATGAGTGAGAACATGCATGGTTTAACATTCTGTTCCTGGCTTATTTCACTTAACATAATGTCCTTCAGTTCTATCCATGTTGCCATGAATGACAGGATTTCATCCTTTTTTATGGCTGAATAGTATTCTGTGGCATATATGTACCATATTTTCTTTATCGAGTCGTCTGTTGTTGGACACCTAGCTCAATTCCCTATCTGGGCTCTGGTGAATAGTGCTGCAATAAACATGGGGGTGCAGATGTCTCTTTGCTGAAATGACTTCCTTTCTTTTGGATAAATTCCCAGTAGAGGGATTGCTGAATCATATGTTAGTTCTATTTTTGTTTTTTTGAGGGACTTCCATCCTATTCTCCATAGTGGTTATATTAGTTTGTATTCCCACCAACAGTGTATAAAAGTTCCCCTTTCTCTGCATTTTTACTAGCGTTTGTTACTTTTTGTCTTTGATAGCCATTGTAACTGTGGTGAGTTGTTACTTCCTTGTGGTTTTGATTTGCATTTCCCTGATGATTAATGATGCTGAGCATTTTTTAATATATGTGTTGTCCATTTCTTCTTTTGTGAAATGTTTGTTTAGATCATTTGCTCATTTAAAAAATCAGATTGTTTGGGGGTTTTTTGCTGTTGAGATGTTTCCATTTCTGCTGGGCATGGTAACTCACACCTATAATCCCAGCACTTTGGGAGGCTGAGACAGGAGAATTGCTTGTGTCAAGGAGCTGAAGATCAGCCTGGGCAACATAGTAAGACTCGTCTCCACAAAAAAAAAAAAAAAAAAAAAAAATTAGCCAGGTGCAGCAGTGTGCACCTGTAGTCTCAGCTACTCAAGAGGCTGAGGTGGGAGGATTGCTTGACCCTGGGAGGTCGGGGTGGTGAGCCATGATCGTGCCACCACACTCCAGCTTGGATGACAGAGTGAGACCCTGTCTCAAAAAATAAAATTAAATTAAGTTAAAAAATTTGTTTCTTGTATATTCCAGATATTAATCCTCTGTCAATGATTAGTTTGCAAATATTTTCTTCCATTTTGTAGGTTGTCTTTTAACTCTGTTGATTGCTTTCTTTGCTGTGCAGAAGCTTTGTAGTTTATATAATCACATTTGTTTATTTTTGCTTTTGTTACCTGTGCTTTTGAGGTCTTATTCCCAGACCAATTTCTGGGAATTCCCAGACCTTTTCCCAGACCAATGTTCTGAAGCAGTTCCACTATGTCTTCTTCTAGTAGTTTTATGATATTGAATCTTACATTTTGGTCTTTGATCCATTTTGAGTTAATTTTATAGGGTAAAAGGTGGGGATCTAATTTCATAATTTCATTCATGTATTTTTTTTCTTTTTCTTTTTGAGACAGGCTCTCACTCTGTTGCCCAGGCTGGAGTGCAGCAGCACAGTCATGGCTCACTGCAGCCTCAACTTCCTGGGCCCAAGCCATCCTCCCACCTCAGCTTCTCAAGAAGCTGAGACCACAGACATGTGCCACCATGCCTGGGTGATTTTTTATTTTTGTGGTGACAGGGTCTCTCTGCGTTGCCCAGCCTGGTCTCAAACTCTTGGGCTCAACTGATCCTCCTGCCTCACCCTTTCAAAGTCCTCGGATTACAGATGTGAACCACTGTGCCCAGCCTAGTTTCACTTTTTTGCATGTGGATATCCAGTTTCCCCAGCACCATTTACTGAAGAGACTGACCTTTCCTTGGTGAGTATTCTTGGCACCTTTGTCAATAATAAGTTGGTTGTAGGTATGTGGATTAATTTCTGGGTTCTCTATTCTGTTCTATTGGTCTGTGTGTCTGTTTTTATGCCAGTACCATGCTGTTTTCATTACTACAACTTTGTAGTATATTTTGGTCTGGTAGTATGGATACTTCTAGCTTTGTTCTTTTTGCTCAAGATTCCCTTGGTATTTGGGGTCTTTTGTGGTTCCATACAAATTTTAGAGCTTTTCCCCGTATTTCTGTGAAGAATGCCTGTGGGGATTTTGATAGGGATTGCACTGACACTGAAGATTGCTTTGAGTAGTATGGTCATTTCAATAATATTAATTCTTCTGATCCATGAGCATGGGATGTCTCTCAATTTGTTTGTATACTCTTCAGTTTCTTCTGTTTGTGTTTTGTAGTTTTCCCTGTAGAGGCCTCTCACTCATTGGTTAAATTTATTCCCAGGTATTTTATTTTATTTTTTGTAGCTACTGTAAATGGGATTGCTTTCTTGACTTCCTTTTCAGCTAGTTGATTGTTCATGTATAGAAACACTACTGATTTTTGTATATTTATTTTGTGTCCTATAACTTTAATGTACCAGTTCTAAGAGTTTTTTGGTAGAGTCTTTAGGTTTTATTGATATATAAGATCATGTCATCTGCAAACAGGGACAATTTGACTTCCTCTTTTCCAATTTGGATGCCTTTTATTTATTTCTCTTGCCTAACTGCTCTGGCTCCAACCTTGAAATTTTGTCTATAGCAAGCTCTCTGTTCAAAGTGTCTCAGTCCATTTGAGCTTTTATAACAAAATACCATCAACTAGGCAGCCTATAAACAACAGAAACTTATTTCTCACAGTTCTGGAGGTTGGGAAATCTAAGATCAAGGCACTGGAAGGTTCAGTGTCTAATGAGGTCTCACTTACTGGTTCATGGACAGCTGTCTTTCCTCTGTGCCTCACACAGTGGGCATTATGAGGGTCTTTATGGGGTCTTTTTTTTTTTTTGAAATGGAGTTTCCCTCTTATTGCCCAGGCTGGAGTGCAGTGGCACGATTTCAGCTCACTGCAACCTCTGCCTCCTGGGTTCAAGCGATTTTTCTGCCTCAGCCTCCGGAGTAGCTGGGATTACAGGCACGTGCCACCACACCCGGCTAATTTTGTATTTTTAGTAGAGACGTGGTTTGTCCATGTTAGTCAGGCTGGTCTTGAACTCCTGACCTCAGGTGATCACCCACCTTGGCCTCTCAAAGTGCTGGGATTACAGGCGTGAGCCACCATGCCTGGCCTGCCCAGACTCTTCTATGTTCATAAGTGATATGAAATTTGAGAATATTGGCAGAGGTATTTCTCAGTCACTGTCATATACTCTATTCCTTATCTCCAGTCAACATTGCACCTGCTTACTGGACAGAGAGCACTGAGTAATGAGGAAGGAAAATTAGATATCGCTTCTTGTCAATGTGGTGCTATGCAATTCACAAAGATCCTTCACATCCATGATCTTTTTTAGACCCCACCATAAACCATGTGTTGGAAATTTTGTTCTCACTTTACAAATATGGAAGCTAAAGTTTAAAGAAGTTAAATGACCAACTCATTTGGTGTGCTATTTCCATCACATCAAAAAGAAAACAGTAAAATAGTTCTACTGTGGTGAGTAAATTGCTGTTGATCTCAGACTCCCAAAGAACCTCCTATCCATAGCCTCTCAACTACCCCTGAAACCTGGAATTCCCCATGATCTAACTAAAGATACCCAGCCCACTCAGCAGAGACTTTTCAGGACCCCACAGAGGTAATAAGAAGCCTTGTTCTGAATGGTTGGTACCTGCACCACACCTGTTGTTAAACAAGTTTAGTATCACTCCTGGGAAGGATCAAGATGAGCACTCAGCTCTTCTGGTTCCCAATCCAGGGTTTTTCACACAGCATCTTGATTTTCAGGAAGACCAGAAAACAAACAACTGAACAAGAAGAGAACAAGTGTTACAAAATTATGTCTCAAAAAAAAAAAAAAGAAAGAAAGAAAAAAAAGAAAAGAAAATTTTAGAAGGGCAAGATATTGAGCTGGTATCTATCTTCATCTCTTCATGAAAAGTTGTATTTTTTTCCCCCTATAATCCGGCTTTTTTTGTTTGTTTTTTGTTTTGAGATGGAGTCTCACTCTGTCACCCAGGCTGGAGTGCAGTGGCACCATCTTTGCTCACTGCAACCTCTGCCTCCTGGGTTCAAGCCATTCTCCTGTCTCAGCCTCTCGAGTAGCTAGCATTACAAGTGCTCTCACCATGCTTGGCTAATTTTTTGTAATTTTAGTAGAGATGGGGTTTCAGTGTGTTGCCCAGGCTGGTCTCAAACTCCTGACTTCAAGTGATCTGCCTGCCTCGGCCTCCCAAAGTGCTGGGATTACAGATGTGAGCCACCATGCTTGGCCTAAAATCCAGCTTCTGTACAAGGGAAAAGTGATTTTTTTTTTTTTGAGAAAGAGTCTCCCTCTGTCACTCAGACTGGAGTGCAGTGGCATGATCTTGGCTCACTGCAACCTCTGCCTCCCGGGTTCAAACTATCCTCCTGCCTTAGCCACCCAAGTAACTGGGATTACAGGCATGTGCCACCACTTCTGGCTAATTTTTGTATTTTTAGCAGAGACAGGGTTTCACCATGTTGGCCAGGCTGGTCTTGAACTCCTAACCTCAGGTGATCTGCCCCCCTCAGCCTCCCAAAGTGCTGGGATTACAGGTGTGAGCCACCAAGTCCTGCCTTATCTTGAGGTTTATATACCTCTGCTGCTGATCTGATGGATAAACTTTTTTGGGGGGATTGGGGGACAGGGCCTCACTCTCACCTAGGCTGGAGCATAGTAGCATGATCACAGTTCACTGCAGCCTTGACGACCTTGGCTCAAGTGATCCTCTCAGCTCAGCCTCCCAGGTAGTAGGCATGCACCACCATGCCCAGCTAATTTTTTTGTAGAGATGGGGTCTCGCTATTTTGCCCAGGCTAGTCTCAAATTCCTGGGCACAAGTGATCCTCCTGCCTCACCATCCCAAAATGCTGGGATTATAGGCATGAGCCACCATGCCTGACCCTGATGGATGAACTTCTAAGGGTCCGGTAACTTCCTGAAATACAAATTTTCATGGATATATGTATTTGTTTGTGGAGTGGGTCCATGGCTTTCATTTGATTTTTAATGAGATCCATGTCAAAAAAAAATAAAAAGAAAAAGAAACCACAGTCTTTTCAAGTAATGGCTTGCTATGAACATGTCTGGTAAGAGGTCTAGGTGAGAAATAAGCAGGGAATATCAAGGGCTGCAGACATGGATAAAAGAACTCTTGCTAGAGAAGGGTAAAAATGGGGGAATAAAGTAAAACTTTTCCTGGTAGACAATTTTCTTTGCAAACTATATAGGTATATAAATCAACTGTTTTTGACATGTAGAATAAGTTACACTCAAAATAAGTCACATGTACAAACCATTGTTATTTTGTTCATTTTCTTCATCCTTTATTAGAAGACTTAAATGAAATGACTGGTTGGGATTTAAAATTATTTTTAAAAATACTCTTTGCTTTATAGATATGCATTTGTTATCACTCTGAATTATGAATATAGAATTTTTGCTACTTTATGAAATCCCATCTATATTTTGACTGGATTGCATTAGCATTTTAAAATTGTTAACCAAACCCCCTCCACTTCCCAGTAGTTCTACATAAATTGCAATGAAGCCAAGTTCATTCCTTAATATATTTACAAAAGTGATTTTTAAACTCAAAATGGTATGTAATTCCCATTGCATTTTATGTTAGACTTTTTAACATGGTATTTTAGACAAATCATGTACAATTTTGATTCTCTCTAATAGACGCACAGAATTTGAAATGTGGAAGAAACCATAAAGATTATGCAGTCTGACTTGCTCATTTTATTGATGAGGAAAGAAACCCAGAAAGATTAGAAGCCTTACCCAAGCTTGTTAATGACAGAGCTAAGATAAGAATACAAGCCTTGGATTCTTAGTTTGGTGTCTTTTCCAAAATCCAGTAACAAACTGTTGGTGACTGAACTGTCTCCATTTCTCTGCTGAGATCAGCCCCTAGGAGACTAAGAACAAACTACTAGGTGGAGGCATAGACTCAAGCAAGGACTTGTCAGCTCTGCCTTTTCATGCTTCAACAAACAAATGTTCACAGGACTGCTTCTGACTTTCCAGTTTAATAAATCACTAGAACAAAAGCATTCATCAATCACATTACATTATTCTTTGTAGCATTTACCCAGTAGTCCCTTTGTAGGTCCTTTAATGTTACTATTTAGTTTCCCATATTCCCTTTTCTTTACTAGCAGAAAGTCCAAATGCTAATGTAGACCTGTCTCAGGCTCTCTCTTTACCTTGGAAGGGAAGATCTCAGGCACATGCACAGCTCAGGGATGTCCAGTTTTCTGTTTTGTTTTTTTTTTTTCTTCCAGGGAAGTGGAGATGCAGGTAGTTTGTGAGATGAGGGAGAATCTCCTCCTTGTAAACTGATGGTCATTTCTAATTGCTGTGGAAATGAAAAAGTGAACATCATTATCAAATCTAACAAAAATAACAATTCCTTAATATCTTCTAATATCTACTCTATATTTAATTTTCTCCAGGTGTCTCAAAAATATCTTTTTTACAGTTTGTTTGAATCTAGATCCAAACAATGTTAACATATGCATTTGCTCAATATATCTCTTACGTGGCCAAGCATGGCCTGTAATCCCAGCACTTTGGAAGGCCAAGGCAGGTGGATCACTTGAGGCCAGGAGTTCGAGACCAGACGAAACCCCGTCTCTACTAAAAATACAAATATATATATATATATATTTGTATTTGTATTTATATATATATATATATATATATATAAAATTACATATGATGTTATTGAGAAGATCCACTAAGGATATGGGAAACTTTAACTTCATTATTGCTGAACTGTGAACTGTTTTCCAAAGTGATTGCACCAGTGTCACTCCTATAGAGTTTATGAGAGCTCCACTTCCTCTCTCACTTTTGGTATTGTCAGATTTTTTTTTTGAGACAACAGGGTCTTCCTCTGTCACCTACACTGGAGTGCACTGGCATTATCCTGTCAGACATTTTAACTTTTGCCTATCTGATAGTAATGATAGTAACGCTTGCTCCGTAGAGATATGAGCCTAGTCTTCAAACATTGCATAATAGTGTTTTAGATATTAACATTATATGCTCACTGGAGATAATTATATACTCCTCACGCCATCTGTAAGTCACTATTTTGGCTCCTATGTCGTGATCTTTTTAATTAAATATTAACAAAAGAATGGCTGGGCGCAGTGGTTCACACCTGTAATCCCAGCACTTTGAGAGGCTGAGGCGGGTGGATTACGAGGTCAGGAGTTCAAGACCAGCCTGGCCAACATGGTGAAACCTCATCTCTACTAAAGATACAAAAAATTACAAAAAATCAGCTGGGTGTGGTGGTGTATACCTGTAATCCCACCTACTTGGGAGGCTGAGAGAGGAGAATCACTTGAACCTGGGAGGCGGAGGTTGCAGTGAGCCAAGATCGCGCCATTGCACTCCAGCCTGGGTGACAGAGTGAGACTCCGTCTCAAAAAAAAAAAAAAAAAGAAGACAGGTTATTATGTGCTATTTAGTATTACCTAGAAAGGATATTACTGGCATTGACCTTTCCCTCTTGTGAAGATACTTCTAACATATATGAAACCCAAGGGACTAGATACTGGTTCCACTGTGATGAGTGTCAGAATTCTTGTAACCTCTTTTTTCCTCATTAGTATCTGTTATGGCAGGTTGTTGGCTCTGACGATGTCATAATGCTTTGTTTGTAGGGTCATCCGACCCTACTTTTTCCATAGGAACAATCAGCTTTTAGGCAAAGTGAACCCTGGACAGTAAAACCTGATCTTCTGAGGTCATAGAAATAAAGACATCTCAAAGAAAATATACTGGAAACTTCTTTAAGTTTTCCTTTCACTGGGATACGTGGGTTTCCTCACTGTTGTAATGTTGATGACACAACAGGACTAACACCGGATATGCTTCTGGTTGATTCCGGTTTACCAAGAGCATCCAAACATCCCTCAAGGACACAGTCATTTTGCACAACAAAGGGAAACTCTGCTCATTTCTGGCATTAGGGTGGACATCTGAGAGAGGGGAGGGTATACCACCATATCTTCTCTAGTGATGAGTAGTGTTTAATATTATGCCATAGACTAAGTGGCGTATTTTAAAGATCTTTTTCCTTTTTGAACACATTTCAGATTAGAGAAGTTCCAGAGAACGTAATCTATTTTAAGAGTGTGAAAGAGTGATATTCTACATTGCTTTTATATCTTAAAGAAATTGCTAAAAAGAAAGCCGAGTCAATAAAATGACAGATTTTAAGCCTTCATTCTGGTAACATAAAAGCCTTCTACTCATTGTGTCTGCCACCTTAATTTTTAAAGATAGAGCATGAGGTGCAAGCTTTTGGCTTCCATTTTCCTCTTATAAACCAATGACATCTTCAGTTCCAGAATAGCTTTTTAAAAACGTGACTTCTGATAAATGTTGGCAGAACTGGTGCATTCCTAAAATAAATTATGTATGCTCAGCTTTCCCTACCCAAGTTCATCCCTAAATGACCACAAAACTGCCCACCACGAAATAGGCTTAAGAGAAGTCTGGACATAATGGTCTAAGTGTATACAACACGACATTGGTATATTTTAAAAAATTCATGTCTAGGGTCAATTCTGATAATCAAATTTAGACTGCCGCAACAACCGTAACTATTGTTGATACATGCGAAGTTTAAAACTGAAGGGCTGGGGTAAGGGGCAGAAACTGCACACAACAAACTTCCAAATTTTCTCTCCCCTTTCAGGCAAGTTTCAGCTCCACAAATCTAAATACCCTCGCCTTTAAAATATCAGTGTCGTTTTGCTCTTAAATCCTCATCCCGTTGTACAAGGAAACCTATGTCTCTCTTCCCCAGATTAAGAATACAAGAAGCTTTCCAGGTCTACAAAGACCAGAAAGCAGCTGCGCGGGAAGTTTTATGGGGCCCCAAGGCTCTCAGAGTGGGCTTGACGGTATGGAAAACACATCCCAAGAGAAAAATCTGTGAATCGCACAGCTGTGGTTGGAAAAACAAAATGAAACAGACAAAAAACTGAGCTGATCCGGACGGCATCAGGATTATGCGGTACACAAGAAGAAAACAACCGTAGCCGGGTCAAAACTCCTCAGTAACCAGAGTAAACGGAAACCCGACGCGGGAGCGGATAGCTGAACTGAGACCGAAGGTACTCGGAGCGCCATTTACCGCGTCCTCGCCCCGCCCCCTAGCCCCTCCTCCCGTCCGCCCTGCGCGCCAGCCAATCCCCTCGCGCCATCCCCTTCCCATCGTAGGCCCCGCCTCCGCGCCCGGGATGTTGAGCCCCCGTGGCGTGACGCGAGCACGGCAGCTCCTCCCCCTGCGTCTCTGGCCTCGCCGGTCTTGCGGGGATGGTTCCATCATGGCGTCAATGCAGGTGAGAGGAGTTTGCTGCATCTGGGCGGGCCAGGGAGCCGCCGAGAGAGTGCCAGCGTTCGGGCGGGGGTGGCGTCCGCGATTCGGGGACACCCGGGCGGGTTCGGGATCGGCCTGGGTGGCTTGTTTTCCTTCAGCTCGGGGTGTCGGGGGAGGGGTAAGAGGCGGCGGGGGGGTGCGGTATCCGTCGGTCGAAGCGGACACCAGCCGACCGGGAAGTTGGGTGATAAAGGAGGCTTGAGGGAGAAAGGGCGAAGTCTGGTGTTGGCAGCCTCAGAATCGGCTCCCCGCACACACACACACGGCCGCTGCCAGTCTGCTGCCCGCCAGTCCTAGGGTTGCCTTTACCCCCGCTGTCCCTGGCCCGACGGAAACAGCTGCGCCCGCGGTTGTTGCCGGGGCAGGGGCGGCGAGGGGCTGAGTGTGGGGGAGCCGAGAAGGCGTCTCCGGAGAAAGCAGCTGGCTGCGGACGGCGCTTAGCGGCCTCTGCTCCGGCCTCCCACGCCGGGTCCCCCAGACTGCTTGGCCCCGTCTCTCTCTTCTTCCCTTTGACTCAATCCTGTGCCCGTGGGTATCTTCTCTTTCCATCAGCCTCGGCATTCTCGCGGACATTCCTTCAGCAGTCCAGTGTCTCCTTCTTCTCGAAGCTGCCCCAAGTCCACCGCCTGATGGGCGATCTCCCGAGAGCCAAGTCCTCAGCCCCCTTAAACCTTTCCGGATAGCTCGCCCTCGATTTTGTTTCCCCCTACAAGGCCCCACCCTTGCGGTCGCGATAAGGCTATACATCTCTTTGCCCTTATTTGCAGACCTTTAGTGGAACCTTAGTTTGGTAGGAGGCGTTTGTTAACCTCTGCCATATCCACCCGACTTAGCAAGGCGTGGTTTTCTGGCTTTCCAACTTAATTTACTCCTTTTTCTAGAATTCAGGGAGTTGTGGGTTTTTTGTTTTTTTGTTTTCAGGCAAAGATGGCAACCACAACTGTAGTTTTGTAGAGATTGGCTGCGTTATCTATAGCCTGCATTTAATTCATAGGTGAAGACTAGCGGTATCAAAGACATTGGAAGAGAAAGTAGAACACTCAATAGGAGTGTCAGCTGAATACTCTTTAGCGTTTTAATCATATCCCCTTGGGTAAGGAGACCACGTTTTCTTAGAAGTGTTTTTTGCTTTTGTTTCTGGAAGAAGCAAGTCTCTGTTCCTCCTCCATTTTTTTTCTTTTCTCTGCTAAAAGTGTTTTTCTTCCCTTTTCTGCAACTTCTTCCTCTTTTGTACAAATATATCTTTGCTTCACATTTACTCCTGTGCTTTTATGTTATTTCAACCTGTTTTCCTTACAATATTCTCTTTACCTTTGCTTCTCCCTCTGGACTTGCCTGCAGACAGAAAAGTTTTATGTAACATTTCTAGTTGAAGAGATGTCACGAATGGTGCAGGGAAAAAAACAGGAACAATTTCAGGAAACATTATACTTTACACTAGTCTCCCCAGAGACGTTAGAGAAGTTTCGTCATTTGAGGCCAAAAAAAGGAACTGTGGAATGCTAGTTGAACAGTAGATGCAATAGGCTACATGACCACTTAAAGATTTTTATCTGTGTTAAGATTAAAACATTTTTTATGACAAGTTTAAGATTATTATCTGTATTAAGATTAAAACATTATTTGAGGGTAAAAATTAAGATTAAAATCCACAACACTTGTGATAATATTTGACAAGAGAACGTAGTGTGCCATCTGGTTAGATTTAGTATCTGGAAAAGGCAGATTTGTTTGTAAGAGAGAGGTTGGTAATGTTGAACTTTACATGGTGTCTTTTTTTTTTTTTTTTTTGAGACGGAGTTTCACTCTTGGTGTCCAGGCTGGAGTGCAATCGGGCGATCTCGGCTCACTGCAGCCTCCGCCTCCCGGGTTCAAGTGATTCTCCTGCCTCAGCCTCCCGAGTGGCTGGGATTACAGGCATGCGCCATCACGCCCAGCTAATTTTGTATTTTTAGTGGAGACGGGGGTTTCTCCATGTTGGTCAGGCTGGACTTGAACTCCCGAACTCAGGTGATCTGCCCACTTCGGCCTCCCAAAGTGCTGGGATTACAGATGTGAGCCACTGTGCCCGGCCTACATGATGTCTTATGCAGTGGAAACAAATTCTTGATTGATAGTGCAATAGTGCATTTTTCTGTGCCCTAAGTATTACCTCAGACTGTCTTATCACTCTTTTAAGTTTTTCCTTCACCTTGTTCCATCTAAATCTTATCACTCTCTATTCTTCTGTATTTTCTGGTTAGAGGAATGGAAAACGGATGCTTAACTCTTTTTATTAAAATAAAAAGTCTTTTCCTTTTGTTTGTATTTTAAAATAGTGCAGATTTTTTGGTAGTATCTTTAAGAATATTTAAATATATATAAGTCAAGCTTTTTGAAAGACAACCCTACTTTCTGTGTGGTTATTCTGTATCTTTGTTGTACAGAATTTATATCCTGACTATCTTAATGGCAACATCTGGCTCTTTTAAGACAACTAGATTATATATAAATCTTCAATCAAATTATCAAATTTGTTTATTCACTGAACCAGTTACCTTTTGGGGGCCCTCTGTGTGTCAGACACTTATCTAGGTGCCACGGTTATAGCAATGAACAAAAGTGAACAAGATTTTTGCCTCCATGGATTTAATAATAAATAGTCTGGTAAGAAGAGACAGATAATAACAACATATTTAAGTTAATTGTTTTTTGTTTTCTGTGTTGAGATGGAGTCTTGCTGTGTTGCCCATTCTGGAGTGTAGTGGTGCGATCACGGCTCACTGCAACCTCCGCTCCCAGGGTTCTAGCAATTCTCCTACTCAGCCTCCTGAGTAGCTGGGCTTATGGGTGCTGGCCACCACGACCAGGTAATTTTTTTGTGTTTTTCGTAGAGACTGGGTTTCGCTGTGTTGGCCAGGCTGGTCTTGAACTCCTGACCTCAGGTGATCCACTCGCTTCGGCTTCCCCAAGTGCTAGGATTACAAGTGTGAGCCACTGCACCTGGTCAAGTGTGTTATTATATTAGAAGGTGATAGTGCAGTGGAGAAAAAACATGGAAGGCTAGGAAATTGATCATTTGGGGATTTCGATTAGGAAGAAATAAACTGTAACATGGAATGACCATGTCCTTACTCAAGAAGCTTTTAGTAGATTTCTTTGTCTTACCCACACCAGGATGTTGCTGCTGCTGAAGGAGTTACTTAAGCTGTAAGAGGAACTGTATTTTTTTTTTTTTGAGACGGAGTCTCGCTCTGTCGCCCAGGCTGGAGTGCAGTGGCCAGATCTCAGCTCACTGCAAGCTCCGCCTCCCGGGTTTACGCCATTCTCTCGCCTCAGCCTCCCGAGTAGTTGGGACTACAGGCGCCCGCCATCTCGCCCGACTAATTTTGTATTTTTTTAGTAGAGACGGGGTTTCACCGTGTTAGCCAGGATGGTCTCGATCTCCTGACCTCGTGATCCGCCCGTCTCGGCCTCCCAAAGTGCTGGGATTACAGGCTTGAGCCACCGCGCCCGGCCAGGAACTGTATTTTTTTTAATGCCATATTATATACATGTAACATGGGATTTCATTACTTGATAAAAATTAAATAGTCTTTAGGATCAATGCAGTAAAACAAGTAAGACTTTGAATTTCTTATTGGAGAGTATGTATTTAAAGTTGAGCTAGTAACTGCTTTAATGTATTCTGTCAGTGCATCTCAACCATCTTTTAGGTTCTGTCCACATAGAAAGTAAGTTTCGAGTAGTACACTAAAGTAGATGATGAAATTGGGAGGCTAGAAGCACCTGGCAGGCAGCTCCTCATGAAACTCCTGGGATGGGAGATCAATATCCTGGCACACCTGTAAATGCTGGAGACGCTCTGCTCCCTCAGATTGCTAGAGTTCTGCCATATACAATTCAAGACAATGGTTTTCAGACTTACGTGATCCCTTTGAGACATTCTTTACTCGTTTTCTGTTTTTCTTTTCCTTCCTATTTCTTCCTAGAAAAAAAAGTAATGTATCACTAAGTAAGATTACAGTTAAATTACATTTTAAGAAACCTTTTCTTTTTTGGAGACAGGGTCTCACTGTGTCACCCAGACTGGAGTGCAGTGGCACAGTCTTGGCGTGCTGCAGTTTCAACCTCCCTGGGCTCAAGTGATCCTTCCATCTCAGCCTCCTGAGTAGCTGTGACTACGGGTTTTTGTATTTTGTAGAGACAGGTTTCACCGTGTTGCCCAGGCTGGTCTGGAACTCCTGGGCTCAAGCAGTCACCTGCCTTGGCCTCCCCAAATCCTGGGATTACAGGTGTGAGCCAATGTGCCCAGCCTTAAGAAATCATTATTAAGAGAATGTTGTATTTGTGGTGATACCTAAAATTGACAGGAGTTAAACAGATCTACATTTAATTTTGGTAATTCTAAAAATCTTTTTTTTTTTTTTTTGAGACGGAGTCTCACTCTGTCGCCCAGGCTGGAGTGCAGTGGCACAATCTCGGCTCACTGCAAGCTCCGCCTCCCGGATTCACCACATTCTCCTGCCTCAGCCTCCTAAGCAGCACTGAGACTACAGGCGCCCACCTTTTTTGTATTTTTAGTAGAGACAGGGTTTCACTGTGTTCGCCAGGATGGTCTCGATCTGCTGACCTCGTGATCTACCATCTCGGCCTCCCAAAATGCTAGGATTACAGGCATGAGCCACCACACCCTAAAAATCTTAAAATATTACGTGGAAAGTTTCTTGTAGCAAATTTTTAGTTTTAGCATATTAGGGACTCTGAATATTTGGTAGAAACTTTCATTTCCAAACTACAGAAGCATTATTTTATTGAAGTGAATTTTTATGTGATTCTAAACATTTTTGAAAGTGTAGCAGTATTGAGGTATTCTTTTCTCAGGTGAATCCTTAAATTGTATTTTTTTGTTGTTGTTAAATGCTTTTTTTTTTTATTTTATAACCTTTTTTTCTTTCCTGTGGATTAATGTTATGAAATACTTGACCTCCTGGATATAATTTCTGATTTTAGAATTTAACTGCTTCAGACTTCTCAGCCTGAGTTAGCAATTTTAATGTATACCCTGTATACTTTTCTAATTTGACATTCTAGAATTTTTTTTTTTTTTTGAGACAAAGTTTCGCCCTGTCGTCCATGCTGGAGTGCAGTGGCGTGATCTGGGCTCACTACAAGCTCCGCCTCCCGGGTTCATGCCATTCTTCTGCCTCAGCCTCCCGAGTAGTGGGACCACAGGTGTGCACCACCACCCCTGGCCGATTTTTGTGTGTGTGTGTGTGTATTTTTTTTTAATAGAAATGGAGTTTCACTGTGTTAGCCAGGATGGTCTCGATCTCCTGACCTCGTGATCTGCCTTTCTTGGCCTCCCAAAGTGCTGGGATTACAGGAGTGAGCCACCGTGCCCGGCCAGAATTGTTAATTTTAGATACAGCCTCCTGTTACGTTGTGTCTTAAGATCTTAGAAAGTCAGTGCATAGTAGTTGATGTTTGTCAACTCTAAAAACAGTGGTATAATTGAGAGAAATGGTCAGTTGAATTACCCTTGTGAATTTTCTGCCTTTAACTTCCTCTCTTACCTAGCTGGGTCTTAGACTATTAACTGTCAATTTGGCGGGATGGAAGGAGGTTGAGATTTAATAACAGGAGATAAAGTATGAATGTGTGCTTATTTTCAGACTTAGAAATAATGCATTATTTTGGATTATTCACAACTTTAAAAATTTTTTCTCTCTGAAATAGGGTCTCAGTCTGTCACCCAGGCTGGAGTGCAGTGACACGGTCTTGGCTTACTGGACCCTTGTCCTCCCAGGCTCAGGTGATCCTCCCACTTCAGATGCCCAAGCAGCTGGGACTATAGACACGCCACCATGCCTGGCTAATTTTTGTATTTTTTGTAGAGATGGGTTTTTGCCCTGTTGCTCAAGTTGGCCTTGAACTCCGGGACTCAGCCATCTGTCCATCTTGGCCTCCTAAAGTGCTGGGATTATTACAGGATGAGCCATTGCCCCCAGCCCACAGCTCTTTACTCAAATAATTGGTTATAGTGATTTAGAGAAATGGAATATGGACCCTTAAGACATTACTATTACAGAATTCATGTTGCCTTGACGATACCATATCTGTTTAATGATGTCATTATGAAAGGGTTACAACATAATGAAAAGTTAGAAAATGGGCTGGGCATGGTAGCTCAAGCCTGTAATCCCAGCACATTGGGAGGCTTAGTTGGGCGGATCACCTGAGATCAAGAGATCGAGACCAGCCTGGCCAACATGGTGAAACCTAGTCTCTACTAAAAATACAAAAACAATTAGCCAGGCGTGGTAGAGCACATCTGTAATCCCAGCTATTTGGAGGCTGAGGCAGGAGAATCCCTTGAGCCCAGGAGGTGGAGACGCCTGGCAGTGAGCCGAGATCATGCCACTGCACTCCAGCATGGGTGACAAAGTGAGACTCTGGCTCAAAAAAAAAAGAAAAAGGATTATCTTTGAACAGTAAAAATTTACCATTATAATTTTACTTAGTAGAAAAGTATACACATGAGAACATCTTTTTAAAATCTGAAATATAAAGTAACCTTGTATTATAAACTCAGGAATATTTCTTCTTATTTTCTTAGCTATAAAAACTATAAATAGTTCAGTAAATGCTTAATTCTTGACTGAAAAGTTATGTAATTACACCAATGATTTCTCTATGATGCCAAACTGTGTTCATTGCTTACATCTTCACAGCATCAACAGATTTCAGAGCTTAGTTTCTAATCCTAGCTTCACTACTCAGTTACTATGTAATTTTGAGTAAGTCACTTTCCAAATAAGTACGTACTTATCAGAAGTTACTGCTACGTCTCTATTAGAATGAAATTAGGTTAGTTGACTTCCTCTTTTATAAAGAATATGAAGATACTGTGAAGAACATTAAACTTATGGCAAACACACGCAGCAGGAAAATAAGCCACTTTTTTGGTGCATTATATAAATATGAATTTTAAATTATCCCTTTATAGGTACTGAAGCTTACTATCATAGAATTGCTTAATAGACTGACCTAAAATAGAATTAAACTAATGCAGAATTTGCTATTTAGGAATGCTTTTTGAAGTGTTAAGTAATGGACAAATATTTACTGCAGTCACTATGTGCACATTGAAGAGATAGAGGGAAAGTATTTTTTCCTGCCTTCATGAAGCAGGAAATCTAAAGCAGAAAGTAATGTCAGATTATCCTTGAAGGCTGGCCACCATGCCTGGCCTTCAAAGATAATCTTCGTTATCAAGGAGAATTTTTAAGGTGGGGTGATCCCAGCGTGGGACAAAAATTAGCTGGCTGTGGTGGCACATGCCTGTGGTCCCAGCTACTTGGGGAGCTGAGGTAGGAGGATCACCTGAGCTCAGGGAGTTCGAGGCTGCAGCGAGCCAGGATTGTGCCACTGTACTCCAGCATGGGTGACAGAGCGAGACCCTGTCTCAAAAAATTTATATAAAAATAATAAGGTACCACTGCACTCCAGCCTGGGCAACAGAGTGAGACCCTGTCTCAAAAAATATATATAAAAATAAAATATAAAGTGGGATGATCTGGGATCTCTCTGAAAATATAGTTCTCCTTAGTATTTACCTAAATTGAGCATTTGTTAGATGAATTTTATTCCATCTTTATGTCATTGCTGTCTGCTTCATTATGAGTAGTATCTGCAAAATACTTGTTCATGTTTGTCAGGTATTAAAATGTCCTCATTTGAAAGCCTTTATTTGTGAATGTAGTTCTTGGATCACCAAGAAACAGTGCATGGTTTTGAGGTGTTTTATTCTAAGAAAAGACTCTACCTTCATTTAGCAGCTTTGGTAAAACTTCATTAGAGATAACGCAGGCTCTATAATCAAAAGACCCAGATTCAAGTCCTGTTTCACTACTTTTTAAAAAGCTATATTGCACAAAAATCAGTATGGAGTGTAGTGGGTAAGACAAAAACAGATTAGCAGATAGGTAAACATATAAAACTGTGTTTTTTATTTACCTTACCCAAACTTGTTTTCTATAGTATTTCCCATGTTGGTATATGGGCAGCCTCATTCCATTTGCTCAGCCAGAAACCTTGGGTTCATTCTACCCTATAGTCAAACCATTAGCAAATCATTAGCAAATTTCCATCCACTCTGCTTTCAAAATATATCCGGAATCAACTGTTTTTTTGAATTCCTGATGTAAATACAGTTGACATCCTCATTTCTTGCCTGGATTATATTAGCAGTGTCATACTGGTTTTGCTACTTCTGCCCTCATCTGTTTACTTATCCCTTTAGATTCCCAATATATTCTTTCAAAACAAAAGTCATGTCATTTCACTCATAATCCTACTATGGCTTCCCTCTCTTCCTCAGAATATAATCCAAATTTCATGTTATGGCCTAGGAGGCCTTAACCTCTCCCAGGTACTCCTGTCTCTGTAGCCTTATTGGCCTTCTTGCTACTCCTGCTTGTTATTTTCTCTATTTGGAATGCTCTTCTCACACATCTGGATGGCTTCCTTTTTTTTTTTTTCTTTCTTTCTTTTCACTCAGAGCTTTGTTCAAATATCTTTTTTTTTTTTTTTTGAGACGGAGTCTTGCTCTGCCGCCCAGGCTGGAGTGCAGTGGCCGGCTCTCAGCTCACTGCAAGCTCCGTCTCCCGGGTTCATGCCATTCTCCTGTCTCAGCCTCCCGAGTAGCTGGGACTACAGGCGCCCGCCTCGTCGCCCGGCTAGTTTTTTGTATTTTTTAGTAGAGATGGGGTTTCACCGTATTAGCCAGGATGGTCTCGATCTCCTGACCTCGTGATCCGCCCGTCTCGGCCTCCCAAAGTGCTGGGATTACAGGCTTGAGCCACCGCACCCGGCCTCAAATATCTTTTTTTATATATATATAAAGAGAGCCCTTTCTGACCACCCAATATAAAATAGCTCTCCCATCCTAGCACTAATAATTTCCTTTACCTTGATAAATTCTTCATACCTTTGGCTATTATTTATTTATTAGCTTATTTACTATTTTCTTGGATGTAACCTAGTGCCTGACATGTAGAAGGGTTCAGTAAATGTTGAATAAATGAATAAGCACAGCTTTTGGAATCAGATGACCATGGGTTTGAATTCTAGTTTTGTTGCTTAATAGCTGTGTAACCTCCCACCCCCCAAACATAAAATAGGGATGATAAATAGGTTATTTCATTTCCTAGATCTTTGGAATTAGTGAGTTATCTTTTAATGCCCTACACTTCCCATTTTAAGCCAACTCTACTAGATGCTTTTTTTTTTTTTTTTTTTTTTCTGATTTCTGGTCCTTGTACTAGCTATCAATGGAAAAAATAGATTTCCTTTATGAACATGTGTTACATGAGGTCTTTCTTTGTATTTTCAGACCACAGGAAGGAGGGTGGAAGTATGGTTTCCAGTAAGTGTGTTTTTTGCCAATCCTCTTCAAAACTTGAGAATTAGTCAAATAAAATTGTGAGCTTTTAACATCCTTTTAATGCACATTTTTTCTTCTAATAGAAATATCCACATATCATAAAACTTACCCTTTTAAAGTGTACAATTCAGTGGTTTTTAATATATTCAGAACCATCACTGCTGTTTGCAGAACGTTTTCATCACCCCAGAAAGAAACTCCTTATCCATTAGCAGTCACTCCCTATTTCCCCCTTTTCCCAGTGTCTGGAAACCACTCATCTATTTTTCGTCTCTGGATTGGTCTATTCTGGGTATTTTGTGAGTGGAATTATATATAACCTTTTGTGCCTGGCTTCTTTCACTTAGCTGTTTGTTTGAGATAGGTGAGACAGGGTCTCATTTTGTCGCTCAGGCTGGAGTGCAGTGGCACCATAGGCTCACTGCAACCTCTGCCTCCTGGGTTCAAGCGATCCTCCTGCCTCAGCCTCCCTAGTAGCTGTACTACAGGCATGCACCACCATACCTGGCTAATTTTTGTAGTCCCTGCCCGCCCCACCCCCAAGACAGAGTCTTGCTCTGTCTCCCAGACTGGAGTGCAGTGGCACTATCTCAGCTCACTGCGACCTCTGCCTCCCAGGTTTAAGCGATTCTTTTGCCTCAGCCTCCCGAGTAGCTGGGACTGCAGGCATGAGCCACCATACCTGGCTATACTTTTTTTTGTATTTTTAGTAAGACGTGGTTTCACCATGTTGGCCAATCTGGTCTCTAACTCCTGACCTCAAGAGATCCACCTGTCTCGGCCTCTTAAAGTGCTGGGATTACAGGTGTGAGCCGTTGTGCACAGCTAATTTTTGTATTTTTGTAGAGATGGGGTTTCACCTTGTTGGCCAGGCTGGTCTCGAACTCCTAGACCTCATGATCCTCCTGCCTCGGCCTCCTAGAGTGCTGGGATTACAGGCGTGAGCTACTGCACCTGGCCTTAAGAAAATTTTTATATAGACAGTTTCACTGTGTTGCCCAGGCTGATTTTGAAACTTCCAGTCTCAGCAGCCCTTCTCCCTGGGCTTCCCAAAGTGTTGCAGTTACTGGCCTGAGCCACCATGCCCAGTTCATAATGTTTCTGAGGTTCATCCATGTTGTATCTTGTATGAATACTTCATTCCTTTGTGTAGCCAAGTAATGGTCCATTTTTTGGTTATACCACAGTTTATCCATTCACCAGTTATTTAAATATCAGATATTTGGGTTTCCTGTTTTCATTCATCAATGGATTAATTGACAGTTTGGATTGTTTCCCCTTTTTAGTTAGTATGAATAATGCTGTGAACATATATGTACAGGTTTTTATGTAGGCTTGTGTTTTAATTTGTTTTTGTTATATACCTTGCATGTAGGAGGACCTCAATAAATGTTGAACGAATGGTCATACAGTAACTCTGTGTTTTAACTTTCTAAGTCTGTAGAGAAAGAACAATGATTTTTCTCCTGTACTCGCCCACAACACTTGATTCTCTTTTTCTGACACCAGATATGTGGGTTTTTTTTTTTTTTTTCACACCAAGCAATTTTTCAACACCAGCTCGGTGTTCTATAATTCATTTCTAGCACTAACCAGAGTTAAGCATTCAGTCTCACAGGACTGGCCCCCGCTTTAGACACCAGTCACAAGTTGTGGGTTCCCAGGTTACCCACAACTTGTGTCCGACTTGGCTACAAATTGGAGGTTCCCACAACCCCCTTCTTGGGTTCATTAATTTGCTAGATCAGCTCACAGAAATCAGGGAAGACAGTATACTCACAATTGCCAATGTATTACAAAGGATATTGTAAAGGATACAATTGAACAGCCAGATGAAGCTATGCATGTGTGAGGTTTATAAGGGTCATGAACCCAGAAACCTTTGGCCCCATGGAGTATGTGGCTGTGTTCTTACTCACCAATTCAAAAGCTCTCCAAACTCTCTTTTCGGGTTTTTATGAGGCTTCATTACTTATGCACGATTGATTAAATCATTGGCTATTGGTGTTTGATTCAACCCTGAGCCCCTCCCTTCTTCCCCAAAGCTTCGTGGGGTGAGGCTGAATGTTTCCACCCTCTAATCACATAGTTGGTTCCTTTGGCTGCCAGTCCCCATTCTGAGGCTCTCCAGGAGCCCCCAGCCATGAGTCATGGTATTAACATATAAAAAAGATTCCAAGGGTTTTAGGAGCTAGATGAAGACCAAATACGTATTTCTTGTTGTAAATCACAATACCACACTAAGGAATTGCCAGACTTTTCCAAGGCAACTGCAGCATCATGCATTCGTGTGAGCAGGGTGCAAGAACTCCAATTTCTATGTTTGGCCAGTGTTTATTGTGGTGGTTTTTTGATGATGGCATCCTAGTGTGAAGTGGCATCTCATTGTGGTTTTGGTTTGCGTTTCACTAATAACTAATGATGTATTAAGTGTCTTTTCTTGTGCTTATTGGTATTTCGGTGGAGAAATATCTATTCAAATTTTTTGCCCATTAAAATTTTTTTGTTGTTGTTGAGACAGAGCCTCACTCTGTCACTCACGCTGGAGTGGCTGTGGCATGATCTTGGCTCACTGAAACCTTCACCTCCCAGGTTCAAGCGATTCTCCTGCCTCAGCCTCCTGAGTAGCTGGGAATACAGGCATGTGCTACCACGCCCAGCTAATTTTTTTGTTTGTTTGTTATTTGAGACAGAGTCTCGCCCTGTCGCCAGACTGGAGTACAGTGGCGCGATCTCGGCTCACTGTAGCCTCTGCCTCCCGGGTTCAAGTGATTCTCCTGCTTCAGCCTTCCGAGTAGCTGGGATTACAGGTGTGCGCCACCATGCCTGGCTAATTTTTGTAGTTTTAGTAGAGATGGGGTTTCACCGTGTTGGCCAGGATAGTCTCGATCTCTTGACCTCGTGATCTGTCCACCTCAGTCTTCCAAAGTGCCGGGATTGCAGGTGTGAGCCACTGCACCCAGCCCTAGTTTTTATATTTTAGTAGAGATGGAGTTTTGCCATGTTGGCCAGGCTAATCTCAAACTCCTGGCCTCAAGTGATCCACCCGCCTCAGCCTCCCAATGTGCTGAGATTACAGGCATGAGCCACCGCACCTGGTCCTAAACAATTTATCATTTTGTTGAATTGTAAGAATTCTTTATATATTTAGACTACATGTCCTTTATTAGACGTTATTTATTACATTTGCAAAAATTTCCTCTTTTTTTTTTTTTGAGACGGAGTCTCGCTCTGTCACCAGGCTGGAATGCAGTGGCGTGATCTCAGCTCATTGCAACCTCTGCCTCCTGGGTTCAAGCGATTCTCCTGCCTCAGCCTCCTGAGTAGCTGGGACTACAGGTGCGTGCCACCACACCTAGCTAATTTTGTGTTTTTAGTAGAGATGAGGTTTCACCATATTGGCCAGTATGGTCTTGATTTCCTGACCTCATGGATCTGCCCACCTCGGCCTCCCAAAGTGCTGGAATTACAGGCATGAGCCACTGCACCCAGCCAATTTCCTTGTCTTCTGTGGGCTGTGTTTTCGTCATCTTGATAGTGTCATTTGAAGCACAAAAATTAATTTTGGCAAAATTTATGTTTTTTTCTTTGTGTATTTGTGTCATATCTACGAAATCATTGCCTAATCCAGGGGGTCATGGAGATTTGCATCTAAGTGTTTTTCTGAAAATATAATAATTCTAGCTTTTACATTTGGATCTTTGATACATTTTGAATTCATTTTTGCATATAATGTAGGGATTATTTAGTTTCATAGCATTAATATGGCAGCTTATTTTCCATTTGAAGTTGTATAGGACCAAGCTGAGAGTCCATCAGGTTTGATAGTATCAAGTTGGATTCAGGTTACTTCTCTGGGTGAGTGGAGAGCTATTTTTCACATAGGAATTTATATTGCAGTCCTACTACTAAAAAATGTGATTCTAGTATAAAATATTGCTGACTCTATCTCTCTCTATATATGTATATATATAGATATATACATATAATTTTTTGTTTTGTTTTGTTTTTTTGAGACTAAGTCTTGCTCTGTCACCAGGCTGGAGTGCAGTGGCGCAATCTTGGGTCACTGCAACCTCCGCCGGGTTCAAGCAGTTCTCCTGCCTCAGCCTCCTGAGTAGCTGGGACTATAGGCGTGCGCTGCCACACCTGGCTAATTTTTGTATATTTAATAGAGATGAGGTTTCACCATGTTGGCCAGGATGGTCTCGATCTCTTGACCTCATGATCTGCCTGCCTCAGCCTTCCAAAGTTCTGGGATTACAGGCATGAACCACCGCTCCTGGCCTGCTGAGAATTTTTTTTTTTTTTTTTTTTTTTTGAGACAGAGTCTCGCTGTGTGGCCCAGGCTGGAGTGCAGTGGCCGGATCTCAGCTCACTGCAAGCTCCGCCTCCCGGGTTCACGCCATTCTCCTGCCTCAGCCTCCCGTGTAGCTGGGACCACAGATGCCCGCTAATTTTTTTTTTTGTATTTTTAGTAGAGGCGGGGCTTCACCGTGTTAGCCAGGATGGTCTTGATCTCCTGACCTCGTGATCTGCCCATCTCGGCCTCCCAAAGTGCTGGGATTACAGGCGTGAGTCACTGCGCCCGGCCTGCTGATAATATTTTTATGTTCACCTATAAGCCTTTATTGTAATTAAAAGAGGCATGTCAACTTCAGTCTTTAGATTTAGAAAATCTTCAAGCCGGGGGCATCTCAGGTGTCATCTAGTCTAACCATCTTGCCTTTTCTTTAAATATTGCTGCATTTTATGATTAGAGATAGTTCATAAAATAAAATTTTAAAATAAAAATCTTTTGTACTACATGAAAGGCACATATATTAAGGAAATCGAGCAATAGATTTTAAAAATATTGAGATCTGATAAAAGAAAACTTGTTATATTCTTAGGAAAACAATTTAAGGATTCCAGTGGAGAAAATTACCTTGTTGGGCATATTTTTGGTTTGTTTTGAGACAAAGTTTTACTCTCACCCAGGCAGTAGTGCAGTCACGGCTTACTGCAGCCTTGACCTCCTGGACCCAAGCAGTTCTTCCACCTTAGCCTGCTGAGTAATGCCACTACGCCTGGCTAATTTTTGTATTTTTGGTAGAGATGAGGTTTTGCCATGTTGCCTAGGCTGGTCTTGAACTCCTGGGCTCAAACAGTCCTCCTGCCTCAGCCTCCCAAAGTGCTGGGATTACAGACACAGAATTCATTTCTTTATAACAATTAGTTTAGGTTACCTTGATTTGTTTCTGTAGTCCAGCCTCATTATTCATGAATTCTATATTTGTGAATTCACGTCTTCGTAAAACGTATTTGTAACTCTAAAATTGATACTTGCAGTGCCTTTTTTTTTCTTTTTTTTTTTTTGCCTTTGCCTTTGCACACTTAAAGAGCAGTGGAGAATTTGTCATTCTATGCACACATTCCCAGCTGAGATCAAACAATACTACACTCAGCTCATATTCAGTTATTTTTGAGGTCTGTTTTATGCCACATTATTTAGCTTTTTTGTGCTTTTTGTTGGTGATTTCACTGTTTAACTTATGTGCTGTCTAGTGTTCTGTGTATACATGAAGGCTGTGCTGTGCCTTTTGGAGAAAATTTGTTCAGGCATACATTATAGTGCTGTTGGCTGTGGGTTTGATATTAATCAACAATATATAGTAAATAAGAGGCTGGGCATGGTGGCTCATTCCTGTAATCCCGGCACTTTGGGAGGCTGAGGTAGGTGGATAACTTGTCGAGAGTTTGAGACCAGCCTCAACATGACAAAACCTCGTCTCTACTAAAAATACCCCCCACCACCACACCCCAAAAATTTGCTGGGCATGGTGGTGTGCACCTGTAATCCCAGCTACTCGGGAGGCTAAGGCAGGAGAATTGTTTGAACCTGGGAGGTGGAGGTTGGGTTGCAGTGAGCCAAGATCATGCCATTGCACTCCATCCTGGGCCATAGAGTGAGACTCCTTCTCAAAAAAGAAAGTCTTTAGAGAAACACAAGTTACTTTTGATTGGTTGAAGAAAATAATGTGACCAGAAGCTGGCAGGAATCTAACCCTATATTTCCTCTAACTGTGGATTCCATATTTACTAATTCAGTGTTTGCCACAACTTTGTAGAGAACTTAACGACTGTGAATAATGAGAATTGACTGTATTTTAATTTTAAAAAAGTTTTTTTAGAGACAGTCTCACTCTGTCACCCGGTGCAGTGGCATGATCTTATCTCTCTGCAACCTCTCAGGTTCAACTGATTCTTGTGCCTTAGCCTTCCAAGTAGCTGGGATTACAGTCATGCATCACCATGCCCGGCTAATTTTTGTATTTTTAGTGGAGACGAGGTTTTACCATGTTGGCCAGGCTGGTCTTGAACTCCTGACCTCAAGTGATCTGCCTGTCTTAGCCTCCCAAAGTGCAGGGATTACAGGTGTGAACCACTGTGCCCAGCTGTATTTTGATTTAAGTTTCAGTATACTTTTGATTTGAAAGTGTTGAAGTCCAGTTAAAACTAGTAAAAGGTAATGTTGTTACTTCCAGGTTTCTTGTTTGATTCTGATTTAATTTTCTACTATAGATCATACCTTCCTCCTTTTTTTTTTTTTTTTGAGTTAATCATGCAGTTCAAACCAGTGGTTTTCAGCTTTGATATCACATCAAAATCACCTGGGAAACTTTAAAAAAATACTATCCCCAGGTTATGATTTAATTGCTCTGGAGTGCATCCTGGGTATTGTAATTTTTCTTAGCTCTTCAGGTAATTTTTTTTTTTTTTTTTGAGATGATGTCTCTGTCACCCAGGCTGGAGTGCCCTGACATGATCTCAGCTCACTGCACCCTCCACCTCTCAGGTTCAAGTGATTGTTTTGCCTCAGTCTCCCGAGTAGCTGGGATTACAGGCATCACAACCCCTGGCTATTTTTTGTATTTTTAATAGAGACGGGTTTCATCACGTTGGCCAGGCTAGTCTCGAAACCTGACCTCACATGATCTGCCCGTCTTGGCTTCCCGAAGTGCTAGGATTACAGGCGTGAGCCACTGCGCCTGGCCTTCAGGTAATTTTAATGTGCAGCCAAAGTTGTAGACTCATCTTCACTACTATGCAGGAATTTAGGTGTGCCAATTTTGTAAATTGGATAAGTTGTAATACATCTCCTTGTATCTGTTTTAGAGTTCAGGAGACATTTCAAAGTTTAATCCTCCTGAAAGATTTAAGAATCAAATTTAGGATTGGAAATATCTGTAGTTGTTTTGTTCCTATATAATTATAGTTCTGTCAAAGACCACCCATTTCCTGTACGTATCTGAGCACTTATTGACTGTCTTATCAACTTTTATAGTAAAATGTTTTGTTTGATAGCTGTTTTATACAACTAAGTATCTGTCATGAGAATTTTTTGTGGAGCAGTTTTAGTGAACTGAGTACATTAAGATGTGGTTATGGGGTGGTTCCATAGGCTCATGAGCTCAGTGATTCTTCTTTCATGCCAATGGAGTCCACCTAAACAAAATTTAAAAACATTTTATTATATCATGAATCATTGGAGTTGAATATGCATAAAAATCTCATTTAAAACATAATCTGGGCTGGTCATGGTGGCTCATACCTGGGATCCCAGCACTTTGGGAGGCCAAGGTGGGAGGATTGCTTGGAGCCAGGAGTTGAGACCAACCTGGGCAATGGCAGGACTCCATCTCTACAAAAAGTAGTAACACAAGTAATCTTAGGGGCCTGTGTCAAACCGTATCAGGGCCCTGTATTTAAAAAAGAATAGTCCCTTCTAGGTACTTGGAATGATATTCTTGTTTTTAAGTCTTTTTGCCCTTCATTGGGGTCGTCATTATTGCTAGTCCTTGTATCTCCCATTCTATGACCTATGCTGAACTTACCAGTCCACTAAAATTCCTGAGAAGCAAATTGTTTATGACTCTGACCCCTGGGCTTATATCTCTCTTGTCCTTATGGATATTACTATATATGTGGAGATTCTGTCAGTATCCTTTACTTGCTAGGAATATTTAGCAACTATTATTAGTGACTTTTTATGTTGAATTTCCATTTTATTTTTATTATTTTTTTAGAAATAGGACCTCACTCTGTTGCCCAGGATGGAATGCAGTGGTACAACTGTACCTTACTGTAACATTGAACTTCTAGGATCAAGGGATCCTTCTACCTCAGTCTTCCAAGTAGCTAGGACTACAGGTACATGCCACCATGCTCAACTGATTTCTAAAATTTTTTGTAATGTTGCCCAAGTTGGTCTCAAACTCTGCCTCAAGTGATCCTCCTCCCTTGGCCTCCTAAGGTGCTGGGGTTACAGGCATGAGCCACCATGTCTAGCCTGAATTTCCATTTTGAATTCTGGGCAGTTTCCATAGCTCCCCATCTTGTTTTTTGTTTTTGTTTTATTGTTCTAGGTTTTTTGTTTGTTTTTAAAACTTACCTAGCAGGTAATTTAGTTAGCCCCTCCACTCTTTGAACTTTCTTCCTGAATTCAAATTTTAGTCAAAATCCTCTTTAGTTCTTTGTAACTCTATACTTTGACATCATAAATCCACCAACCTTAGACTCATCCTCACAGCTGTACATACTTTTTAGTACCTTGTGTGCCCCCATATCATGTTTTACTTCTTTCATAGGGTTTTTCACTTCTGCCTTGTAGCTGTTGTAAAGACACTTTGTCTTTATTAGATTTTTAATGAGGGCAGTGCTTACTGGCAATAATCACTCAAATGTTTTCTGGGTTAATAAATACAATAAAGATAAATAGTGCTGTTTTCAAAATAGGCCAGAAGTGATAGGAAAACGCAGTTGAGTATATTGCCTTCTTGCCTTATCTCTGATTCCATTGCTGTCTATCTTTTGCTTCTGCCTTGGCCCAGTTAAAGAAAGTCAAGAATTGGGTTGAATAGGAAAATTTATACAGCGTTTAAAAGTCAGGATAAGCTTCCTGTTAATGATGCACGTCTTTCAGCTCAGTTAATATTTGTTTGGTAATTCTTTCACTTTGCAGATAATGCTTCAATGAGAGTATCTTTTCTTCCCTCCCACCACTGCTCCCTGCTCCTGGTGGTAGATTTTTTCTTAAGCTTCCTGTATGTAACCCTTACTGACAGCAAGTAATTTTAGGTCTTACTTCATTAAGATTATGTGATTGCTTTCTTTCCAAACTCAAATATGTTGTGTCTCTGTATACTTTTCCTCATTTCTGAAATTGTATTGTTTTTCCAAATGTTTTATTTATAAGGTGTGTCTGGGAGTAGAACTGTGTGTACTTAGGGAAGATGGGAGTATTTTGGTATAGGCAGCTTGTGTTTGATTCTTTTAGATGTTGCAGAGGACAGAACATCTGTTAATGTCTATGAAATACAGATTGCATTTCTGAAACATAGTTACAGCTTTTGCATGCTGACAGAGCTTTACTTCAGATTCTTCTAATTTACAGTTAACC
Organism: Trachypithecus francoisi; assembly: GCF_009764315.1. Taxonomy (NCBI): domain Eukaryota; kingdom Metazoa; phylum Chordata; class Mammalia; order Primates; family Cercopithecidae; genus Trachypithecus; species Trachypithecus francoisi. Next base: position 29,412,339 of record NW_022681472.1, on the reverse strand, counting down.
CTTGAACAACAGGAAGCCAACCACTGTGCAGTCAAAAATCCATATATAACTTTACTTCCCAAAAACTTAAGTACTAATAGCTTACTGTTAACTGGAAACCTAACCTATAAGATAAACAGTCGATTAACACATATTTTGTGTGATATATGTATTATATACTCTATTCTTACAATAAAATAAGAGAAAAAATGTTATTAAGAAAATCATGAAAGAAAATATATTTACTATTCATTAAGTGCTCTGTCACCCAGGCTGGAGTGCAGTGGCATGATCTCAGCTCACTGCAGCCTCTGCCTCCTGGGTTCAAGTGATTCTCCTGCTTCAGCTGGGATTACAGACTAGCGCCACTACGCCCAGCTGATTGTTGTATTTTTAGTAGAGATGAGGTTTTACCATGTTGGCCAGGCTGGTCTCAAACTCTGGGCTTCAAGTGATCCCCCTGCCTCAACCTCCCACAGTGCTGGCATTACAGGCGTGAGCCACCATCCCAGCTAGTCACAAAAATCTTAATCCTTGTTATAGGCTGAGAAGAGGAAGAGGAGGGTTTGGTCTTGCTGTCTCAGGAGTGACAAAGGCAGAAGAAAATCCATGTATAAGTGGACCTGTGCAGTTCACACCTGTGTTGTTGAGGGTCAACTGTACTTGAAGAAATTGCTCAGTTTAGAAGACTCTCACCAAAAAGAAAACAAAAAAACCACCACACACACACACACACACACACACACACACACACCCTCCAATGATAGGGAAGATTGGTTCAGTCCTTGCAAGCCTTGCAAGTTTGTGATGAAAATGATACAAGTAACAGAAAGTTAAGACAGTTAATGGTGATGGCTTGGAAAGGATTACCCATGATCCTAAAAAGTAAAAATAGTGTTAAAAGGTACTAGCTGCTGCTGTTTTTCAGCACCTTTTCTAACGTTGACTTTTTTTTTTTTTTGTATCTGCTTATGACTGAAGTCAGAGTTTTATTTTAAAAATGAGTTACATTTTAAAATTATTTTAAATCTTCATGAACTGGCAACAGTTAATATACTGAATTTTTAAAAATTCAGCTACTCTAGTTTTCATAATTGAAAACGATTGAAAGTTAAACTGATAATTTCTTAAATTGGCAACGTAGGATGCCAAAATTGATTTTATAAATCAGTATTTGTACTTTTCGTATTTCTTAATTCCTTCTTAGAATGAAACTTGTCATAAATACATTTTATGTTCTTTTTTTTTTTTTTTTTCCTTGAGATGAAGGCTTGCTCTATCACCCAGGTGGTAGTGCAATGGCGCAATCTCGGCTCACTGCAGCCTCCGCCACCGGGGTTCAAGCAATTCTCCTGCCTCAGTCTCCCAAGTAGCTGGGACTACAGGCGTGTACCACCACACCCGGCTAATTTTTGTGTTTTTAGTAGAGACTGGGTCTCACCATGTTGGCCAGACTGCTCTCAAACTCCTGACCTCAGGTGATCCACCCACCTCGGCCTCCCAAAGTGCTGGGATTACAGGTGTGAGCCACCACACCTTGCCTAACTTTTGGATTTTTAGTAGAGATGGTTCTCACCATGTTGGCCAGCCTGGTCTCGAACTCCTGACCTTGTGATCTGCCCATCTCGGCCTCCTAAAGTGCTGGGATTACAGGTGTGAGCCACTGTGCTTGGCCCAAAAGTTGTTTTTAAGAAGGCTTAGAAGATTGAACTTGCTCTTTATCAAAATATTGGTCTTACATACTTGCAGTCTTTTGTAATACATTATTATATTTTAGAACACATACATTGAAACTATTCTAGTGAAAAAAGTTGATATTTTTATTTTGGTCAGTTCTCTGTATATGAGATACTTTGTTATCTACCTTAAGTGCCAGGGTTTAAACATTTTTGCTGTATTTTTCAGCTTAGAAAATCTTCCTATAAGAATTAAATGTGATTTTTTTTTCTACTTGTTAATGACTCTGACCAGCATTATATAAGTTTCCACCTAGTATGTCAGGAGAAGGAATTGATAAAATCCCTAAAATCACAGTATAGTGTACCTGAGCATGCTAAAGAAGAAAACAAATCACTCTCTTCCTTGAATTAAAAAGTTGCCCAAACTGTCTTGTGTTATTATGTGTATATTCGGACTTGACAAAGTAACTATCCTGGAACCATAAAGTTAGTAGTTCATTTTAAGATATTAGGCTGGGAATGGTGGCTCACGTCTATTATCCCAGCACTTTGGGAAGCCAAGGTGGGCAGATCACTTGAGGCCAGGAGTTTGAGACCAGTCTGGCCAACATGGCAAAACCCCCTTTCTACTAAAAATACAAAAATTAGCCAGACGTGGTGGCATGTGCCAATAGTCCCAGCTACTTGGGAGGCTGAGGCACAAGAATGAATTGAACCCGGGAGGTGGAGACTGCAGTGAGCCAAGATCACAGCACTGCACTCCAGTCTGGGCGATAGAGCAGCCCAGTCTCAAAAAAAAAAAAAAAATTATTCCTGCTGATGGAAATCTTCTGTGTAAATAGTGCTTAGAAATGCTTAAGTGTGGCCAGGTGCAGTGGCTCATGCCTATAATCTCAGCATTTTGGGAGGCCAGGGTGGACAGATGACTTGAGGTCAGGAGTTCGACACCAGACCAACGAGACCCTGTCTCTACTAAAAATACAAAAATTAGCCAGGCCTGGTAGTGCCCACCTGTAATCCCAGCTACTGGGGAGGCTGAGGCAAGAGAATTGCTTGAACCTGTGAGGTGGAGATTGCAGTGAGCCGAGATCATGCTACTGCATTCCAGCCTGGGCGACACAGCAAGGCTCCATCTCAAAAAAAAAAAAAAAATGCATAAGTGTATATAATTTGTCTATGTTTAAGTGGGTAAAAGAGAGTGGGGAGGGAGGAATTGTTTATACTGAATAGCATTTCCTACAATGTGAAATTGAAAATTGGTAATAGGACAAGATACAAGGTAATGATGACATGAGTTTTAACCTATTTGTTATCAAAATGGTAATTTGTTTATTTGGTTGACTGAAACAGTTTGTACTAAAGCCAAATTTATTTTATTAGTTTTTTGGAACGTTGTAAACCATTATAGTTGTTTAGGGATACGGATATATGGAAATAACACTAGCATTAGACGAAGATAATATAGAAAAGTACTAAAAACATAATGTGAATATAAACTATATATAAAACTATAGAAAAGTAATTACAGATGCATGATTGAATTAGGCTGAACAATATGTAAAAAGACTCCTAATATAGCTTTAACTTGTGAAAATGAGTAGAATAACCTAGGTTCTGGGATTTTTGAAAGGAACTTTATAAATCATTCAATAAGTAATGATTTAATTAATAATTAAATGATTTTTTTATTAACAAAAAAGTAAGTCCAGAAGGTAACAAAACTTTCATACCTACACACTTACCATATTATACAGCACTGTTCACAGTCAAGAAATGTGAACGGGGCTGGATGAGGTGGCTCACGCCTGTAATCCTAGCACTTTGGGAGGCCAAGATGGGATTACTTGAGGTCAGAAGTTTGAGACCAGCCTGGTCAACATAGTGAAACTCCATCTCTACCAAAAAATACAAAAAAATTTAGCTGGGTGTGGTGGCATGTGTCTGTAAGCCCAGCTGCTTGGGAGGCTGACGCAGGACTATTGCTTGAACCCGGGAGGCGGAGGTTGCAGTGAGCCAAGATTGCGCCACTGCACTCTAGCATGGGTGACAGTGAGACTTTGTCTCAAAAAAAAAAAAAAAGTAAGTATGAAGATGAGGTATCAAATCATAACTGCATAAAATTTCATAATCACCTTCTGTTGCTATTGCTGTGAGCTCAGGTGTTGGGAATATCTGCTTAACATGCTGTATGACCCTCTGCATGAGCAGTTTGTCTCGCCTTTAAATTGCGTATTGCAGTAAAAAGTGATCTCTCACTATTCTAGTGTGTTTTTCATTGTGTTTTAGTGCAATACCGCAAATTTTGAATCAAACACCATGGAATCCATACAAAATGCCACTAGTGATGCTGGAAGTACTCCAAAGAAGCAGAGAAAAGTCATGACATTACCATAAACAGTTGAACTGCTTGATATGTACTGTACATTTGCAGTTGCGGTTGCCCACCATTTCAGATAGATGATTTCTCTTATAAACAGATGACATAAATTTATGGGATTGATAAATACAGCATTAGTGCTGTAAATGTATCTCTTCCTTAATGATTTTCTTAACATTTTATTTTCTCTAGCTTTATTATAAGAACACACTATATAATATACACAACATGTTAATTGACTTTATGTAACTGACTAATAACGTAAGACTTCTGGTCAACAGGTTTATTAGTAGCTAAGTTTTGGGGGAGTCAGAAGTTACATGTGGGTTTTCGACTGCTTGGGGCTTGGTTCCCCAGCTCCCAGATTATTCAGCGGTTAACTGTATTTGTAATTCATACTTTTCAGAGAACTCTACTTGACAGAAGAAAACTATTCTCAGCGAATCTATGGTACCAATTGTATCCATCTGAGATGAGTTTATTAGAAAACTAGATTTTATGTTCACTGGAAAACATTGACCTCAGCAATAAAAATGGCAATGACTATGCAGTACATCTTTTCTAAAAAATACATTTATTAGAAGAATGTTCTAACAGTAATGCTCATTATATTACAAATCGCCAGATGTTTATTCCTTTGAGACTAAATCTGTTAGAAGGAAAGATTTAACCTAGATATCTTTTTAATTCATAGAACTTAGAAGCTCTGGAAGCTACCTTTTGGTGTAGAGAGTTGAGCATCAATATTTATTCTAACAATATGATCTACTTAGCTATGTACCTGTTGTTTCCTTTTTTTTTTTTTTTTACTCCTAGGCATTTGTATTGCCTCCCCTAATTTTATGGTATTCTTTAGGGTAAATTTTTAAGAATGGTGTTACTAAGTCATAGAATCAATATTTTTCTCTCTTTTTTGAGACAGGGTCTCATGCTGTCTCACCCATGCTGGAGTGCAGTGGCACAATCAGGGCTCGCTACAGCTTTGACCTTTCAGGCTGAAGTGATCCTCCCGGAGTCCTCAGCCTCCTGAGTAGCTGGGACTACAAGCGTGCACCACCATGCCTAGCTAATTTTTTATTTTTCGCAGAGATGGGGGTTTTAACTGTGTTGCCATAGATGGCCTTGAACTCCTAGACTCAAGCGATCTTCTCACCTTGGCCTCCCAAAATGCTGGGATTACAGGCATGACCCACCATGCCGGCTTTATTTACTTTATAAGAAAGTTGGTTACGGTAAACTGTTTTAGTATCATCTTTTATTGCTTTTTATTTCCCATTTTATTTTTTTCCTTATTGTCATCTGTCAATACTACTTTAATATGTTTATTTGGAACTTTAAGCTTGAAAATAGTTGTATCTGCCAGCCCATCTCATTGTATTCTTTCAGTAACAATCTGAGGTATTTAATTATGAAGATGCTAAGGTACACATTGTTACTTATCCAAAGTTGCATGTATTATACACTGCTACAAAATCAGAGATTAAGTTTCCAGTTAAATATATCTTGCTGGGCCAGGTGCAATGGTTCATACCTCTAATCCCAGTACATTTTGAGGCTGAGGCAGGAGGATCGCTTAAGGCCAGGAGTTAAATTCCAAACCTGGGCAGTATAGACCCTGTCTCTATAAAAAATAAACTAGCTGGGCATGGCGGCATACACCTGTAGCCCAGCTACTTGAGAGGCTGAGGCGGGAGCATTGCAGGGAGCTATGATTGTGCCACTATGTTCCATCCTGGCCAACTAAGACTTCGCCAAATAAATAATCAGTCTAACCAACTATTTTATCTTTCTTGTCAGGCTGCTATACCTCAGTGCCTTAAACTGAGTAATTATAAACAACAGAAATTTAGTCTTCACAGTTCTGGAGGCTGGGAAGTCCAAGATCCAGGGTGCCAGCAGATTCAGTAGTCCAGAATGACACCTTCTGACTGTGTCCTCACGTGGCAGCAAGGCAAATTAACTCGCTGTCTTCTTATAGGCACTAAACCCATTCACCAGTTTTCCACCCTCATGACCTAGTCACCTCCCCTCAAAGGCTCCACCTCTTAATTCAGTACCTTGGGAATTAGATTTCAGCATATGAATTTTGGAGGGACGTAAATGTTCAGACCATAGAATATCCCGTACAGCACCTAACTTACAGTCTTAAAGTTTGCATTTTGCTTACATTTTGAAGAAGACATGACATACCCTAGTATACTAACACATAGTTTACATAGTTCTTTTGTGAGATTTGTAGTTCAATTTGTTGGTGAAACCAAACTTCCCACCTTTTGAAGGTGGCATTATCAGTCATTTTATTCAGCATATTTAATACTTTATGCTAGACCCTGGCTATAGATTTTTCACCACATAACATGCTTTATGACATTTATGTAACTCTTTATATATATACATATCAGAATCTTTGAAGGTAGCTTAGCCTGCCGAAACCTGGAAGGTACAAAAATTTGAATTTCATTTTTACAAGAAAAAAAAATTTATTCTTCCAAAGTAAAATAAAAACGGTTGACTTAAATGAAACCATTAACTCTGTCAGGCTTAGTGCTAATTACTGCTTTTCATCTATGGCATGAAATGCAGGGATCAATGAGAGAAAGATACAGAACTGTATTTTATTTCATTCTGAGTCAAGGTTTTCAGAAAACAAATATTTCATCTGGAGTGTTCATTTCCTGAATACTAGACATATAACTTCTGAACTAGCTTGAGAAATTAAAATTTGATTCTGGGATTGTAAACTCTTCCCCTTGGAGCCAAGCAGGTTTAAGGTACATGTACATACACTGGATTCATGGTAGAGAGCATACCCACCCTAAAGAGGGCAGCTCTGTTTAAAGGGAATAGTCATTGTTCAGTTCTGGCTGGTTCTGTTGTTTTGTTCTGTCAATCTGAATGTTCACAGAAAACTTGAACTAGTCAGGTCCAAAACTAATCTTAATCTCAGCTGCCTCCAACCCTTCATAAACAGAGCAGCTACCTGTATTGCTCCTCTTTCCTCTCCCCTCCCTCTCCCTTCTTGTTTCTCCCCATCCTTCCTTTTTCCTTCCCCCTTCCTTTTTATCTTCCCCTTCCTCCACCTTTTCTTTCCTTTTTTTAAAAAAAAAAAAAAAAAGACCAGGTCTTATTGTGTCGCCCAGGCTGGTCTTGAACTCCTGCCTCAGCCTCTCAAGTACTTGGGATTATAGGCCAAGAAGTCACCATGCCTGGCTTCTTCCTGTATTTCTTTTATAGTTAAGAACACTGTCATCGATCCAGACTAATACTCTGGGGTCAGCCTCATTTCTTCTCTTTCTCACTTTCCACATCCAGTTATCACCAAATCTAGTTCATTCTGCATCCTAATGAAGTCCTTTGATTCCTCTAGTTGTTCATTAGTAATGTCTCAACTCTAATTTTTTTCTAGTAGTTTTCAGCCTGTCTTCAGTCTTAACTTCTGCAGTACATCTGCCACACTGTTGTCAGCATGATCATATTTTTATTTAAAAAAAAAGTTTACACGTTTATTGTTGAATATTAGAAAATATAGATTCCTGGAAAGAAAAATCACTGCCCCAAGGAGATCACTGGATGGTGAGATTAAGGGGTGATTTTAATTTTTAAAAATGTGTATTTTTTCCTGTATAGACGTAACACCTGTTGAAAACACAATCCCTTGTAAAGGCTCTAATTCTATACTCAGCATTTAGCTGATCTCTTCTTTCTGATATTTTACATGTCATTTATCACCACCTTTCTCTCACCTTTATCCTTCTCTTCATTATTTACATATGCAGAAGTTTCTCCTGAGAAACACCTGCCTCTGCCTCAGTTCTGCTACCACCCTGTTGCTTTCTTTCTCTTCACAAATGTAAGAGTATCCAAAAAAAAGAAAAAAATAATGAAACATGCATACAGAAGAATTTAAAAATCATAGGTAAGGCTGGGCATGGTGTCTCACACCTGTAATTTTAGCACTTTGGGAGGCTGAGGTGGAAGGATTGCTTGAGCCCAGGAGTTGAAGACCAGCCTGCGCAACGTGGCGCAACCCTGTCTCTACAAAAATTAGCAGGGTTTGGTGGTATGTGCCTGTGTTTCCAGCTACTTGGGAGACTGAGGTGGGAAGATTACCTGAGCCCAGGAAGCAGAGGTTGCATTAAGCCGAGAATGCGCCACTGTACTCCAGCCTGGGCAACAGAGTGAGACCCTATCTTAAAAAAAGTTAAGTAAAAATATACAAATGAAAATCATAGGTGAATATTTTAAAGAACATTTATAAAATACTCACATTGCTTAAGGAATAAAAGTTGCCATTATCTTTGAAGCCCCTTCTGTGTCCTGCTTTTTTTTTTTTTTTTCTTTTGAGACGGAGTCTCGCTCTGTCGTCCGGCCTGGAGTGCAGTGGCCTGATCTCAGCTCACTGCAAGCTCCGCCTCCCGGGTTTACGCCATTCTCCTGCCTCAGCCTCCCAAGTAGCTGGGACTACAGGCGCCCGCCACCTAGCCCGGCTAGCTTTTTGTATTTTTTAGTAGAGACGGGGTTTCACCGTGTTAGCCAGGATGGACTTTTTTTTTTTTTTTTAATGTCCTGCTGATTGTACCTCACTACTTCCCATAGTAAATTGCAGTCTTGGATTTTATGTTTGTGATCCTGTATTTTTCCTTATAGATTTACTTTAAACAATATATTTTGTTTGTTTTTAAACTTTAGATAAATGGACTCATACTGCTAGTAATTCTTTGTGACTTTTATCATTTCAAGATTAATCCATCTTTGTAGCAGTACATTTGTAAGGCTAAGTAAGTAGTATTTCATGGTATAAACTATCACACTTGATCAGTTTTACTCCTGACATGTTATGAACAGTCCTGCTTTAAATGTTGTAACACATTTTCATGGTTTTCTCTTAGGGTATTGACCTACAAGTGCAAGTGCTAGATTATGGCATGTCTGTTCCATTTTAGTAGATAATGCCGTACTGTTCCAAAGTAATTACATCAGTTTATGCTCTTACTGGTAGTACCTGAGTTCCAGGGATACCACATCCTCCCCAACACTTGACTTATTTTGGTGAAAGATACTCCTTATATTTCTATTTTCTATTTCCTTAGCTAGTAAGAATAACTGAGTATAATTGTATATGTTTTGGGGCCATTTGTGGCTCTTCTATTAAATGCCCATTCTTACCTTTTGACTGTTTTTCAATTTGGTTATCCTTTTGTTTGCTTTTTGGTCTGCTTGAGCTGTTACTGAGGTGTTAATAATAAAATCTTCTGTGAAGATAGTCTTGTAGATTTTCCTTTGCTTATCTGTTTTGAGTTTGTTATTAAGTGTATACAGGTTTTATGCTCATGGTGACTATATCATTATATAGTTATTCTCTTTTATTATTTTTGACCTTAACATTTATTTCACGTGATACTAATGTAACGATGCTAGCTTTGTTTCTTAAAACTTCTCCTAGTATCTTTTTTCTATGCTTTGACTGAGAACCTTTCTGTGCTCTTAACATTTTAGTAATATCTTTTAAAAAATCTCAAATAGGTATACTTTTTAACCAATCTAATATTCTCTACTGTTTACTAAAGAACTTAGTCCAATTTTTAATGAGTAACTGATATAATAGGATTTATTTCTTTCCTTTTAAGTGCTTTTCATTTGTCATTTCTTCCTATGTCTGTGTCTTTCCTTGTTTTGAATTGTTTTCTTTTTCTGTGTTCTCATTCTATTTTTCCTACCTCTACTAGTTTGGAAGTTACGCATAATTTTTTTTTTTTTTTTTTTTTTTTGAGACGATGGAGTTTTGCTCTTGTTGCCCAAGCTGGAGTGCAATGGCGCAATCTCGGCTCACTACAATCTCCGCCTCCCAGGTTCAAGCGATTCTCCTGTCTCAGCCTCCCAAGTAGTTGAGATTACAGGCACCCGCCACTACGCCCAGCTGCTTTTTGTATTTTTAGTAGAGTCAGGGTTTCACCAAGTTGGCCAGGCTGGTCTCAAGCTCCTGACCTCAGGTGATCCACCTGCCTTGGCCTCCCAAAGTGCTGGGATTACATGCATGAGCCACCGCTCCTGGCCTACAATTTTTTTTAGATGTTACTTTAGCTGTTTTTTTGCATTTATTTTACTGTTTTTTATTGAAAACGTTTTGTTATGAAAAATCTCAAGCGTGCAGAAAAGTAGAAACAGTGTAACACCTCTGCAGCTTTTGTGTAGATTCAACAATTAACATTTTCCATATTTGCTTTTTCTTTGTTGTTTAATACACTTTTTTTTGCTTTTGTTGACAGCTTTATTGAGAAATAATTCACATAACATACTCATCCATTTAAAATGACTTAATATATTCGTGGAGTTGTGTAACTATCACCACAGTCAATTTTAGATCAGTTTGATAAATGTTTTTACTGAAATACAACAAACAGGAGTGTGCACAAATCTACATGTAAAGTTCATATATTCACAAAGTGAATACACCTTTGTAATCACCATACATAAAAAAATAGAATGGTAGCTCCACCTTGGAAGCCTCCCTTATGTCCATTCCTAAGCACTGCTTCCTCTGTCTCCTAAAGGTAATCACATCCTGATTTCTTTTTTGTTTTTCTTTTGAGACAGGATCTCACTCTGTCACCCCTGTTGGTGTGCAGTGGTGAGGTGACGGCTCACGGCAGCCTCCAATTCCTAGGCTCAGGTGTTCCTCCCACCTTAGTCTCCTGTCTCCTGAGTAATTGAGACCATAGGCACACACCACCATACCTGGCTAATTTTTTTATTATTTGTAGAAACATGGTCTCCCTGTGTTGCCCAGGCTAGTTTCAAACTCCTGTATATTGTAAGTATTCACATATTTTAGTGCTGAGTACTAATGTGTTTGGTGGTGTGCTGCTTTATAAACGTTTTTTTAAAATCTAAAAAATTTTTAATTTTGAAACACATCTGCCTCGAGTTTTTTCTTTTTCTTTTTTTTTTGAGATGGAGTTTCGCTCTTGTTGCCCAGGTTGGAGTGCAGTGGCACAATATTGGCTCACTGCAACCTCTGCTTCCCAGGTTCAAATGATTCTCCTGCCTCCGCCTCCTGAGTAGCTGGGGCTACAGGCATGCGCCACCACACCTGGCTAACTTTGTGTTTTTAGTAGAGACGAGGTTTCACCATGTTGGTCATGCTGGTCTCGAACTCCTGACCTCAGGTGATCCACTCACCTCAGCCTCACAAAGTGCTGGGATTATAGGTGTGAGCCACTGTGCCCAGCCAAGAGTTGTTTCATAAGGAACTGTGGGCCTGTATTGTTTTATTCAGTGTTTAGATGTACATACTTTTTTAAGTATCTGCTCACCATTGTTTCATCTCAGATCTGTCCCTTTGTATCATTTTCCAGAAGGAATTCAGGGTTTATTCTTTTGTTGGTTACTGTTGGTAGGAAACTGTTTTGTCTGCACATATCTTTATTTCATCCATTTTCTTAAAAACTTAGTTTTGTTCGGTATAGGAGTTTAAATTGGCAGTTAGTTTTACTTACATAAAATATATTTTTACTGATTTCTAGTGCTGACATCATTGTTCTTAAAATGGTAGCCTTATTTCTATAACTTTGTAGGTAATCTATCTTTTGTCTATGGCAGTAGAATTAGCTCTTTTTAATTGGTGTTTTATGCTTTCACAGTGATGTTTAAGTTTAGATGTCTTCTATTTATGCTGCTTAGATTTAATTGGGCTTCATTAACCTGAAGGCTGATGTCTTTAACAATTCTGGGAGATTCTCAGGCATTATTATTATTGTTGTTGTTATTATATTTTTTGAGATGGAGTCTTGCTCTGTCGCCAGGCTGGAGTGCATTTGCATGATCTTGACTCACTGCAACCTCCGCCTCCCGGGTTCAAGCAATTCCCCTGCCTCAGCCTCCAGAGTAGCTGGGACTACAGGCACGCACCACTACGCATTATTATTTAAGAAGCATTTATAGAAGAAAATGTTGCTTTCTGTTCTCTAACTTGTTTTTTGTGTTGTTTTTTTTTTTGGTCTCTCTACCTTTCTTTCATGTTTTCATTATCTATTTCTCTGAGTTATATCCTGGATAATTTCTTCATACCATCTTCCTCAGTAGAAATTCTTTCTTCACCTGTGGTTAGTTTCTTTACCCATTGAGGTTTTCCTTTTTTCTTTTAAAGAGACAGGGTCTCCCTTTCTGTCACTCAGGCTGGAGTGCAGTCGCTAGATCATAGCTCACTATAACCTAAACTCCTGGGCTCAAGAAATCTTCCTGCCTCCATTTCCTGAGTAGCTAGGACGACAGGCGTATACTACCACCATGCCTGGCTAATTTTTAATTTTTTTGTAGAGATGTGGTCTCGAGGTGTTGCCCAGATTGGTATTATACACATGGTTGCAACTGATCTTCCTGCCTTGGCCTCCCAAAGTGTTTGGATTACAGGCACAAGCCATTGTGCTAGGTCAAAAAACTTTTATTTAGATGTAATTTACATGCCATAAAATAGTCCCATTTCTACACTCAATAATTTTAATTTATTTACACTGTTGTGCAACCATACCTATAATTTAACTTTAGAAATCTTTATCATGCCCAAAAAGCAACCTTTGTGTCCATAAGTAGTCACTCTCCATCACCCCATTCTCCTTTCCCAGCCCCTGGCAACCACCAGCTTACCTTCCGTCTCTATAGATTTGTCTATTATGGACTTTTCGTATCAGTGGAATCATACAATATGTGGTCTTGTGACTGGCTTCATTCAAAAACATAATGTTTTTGAGGTTCATTTGTGTTGTAAAATGCGTCAGTACTTCATTCTTTTTGAAGGTGAAATAATATTCCATTGCGTGGTTTTAATATTTTGTTCATCCATTCTTCAGTTAGCGGGCATTTGGGTTGTTTTTTGGCATTATGAAGAATGCTGCTATGAATGTTTGTGTATATGTTTTTGTGTGAATGTGTTTTTGTCATCCATTGAGTTGTTTAGTTTATTTTTTAATTATACAGAAAATACACTTCTACATTTTTGTAAAAGAGCCAAATAATATAAAGAAAGGTATGTAGTGCATACAGTATGTCCTCTTTCTCCACTGCCATTTCCAACTGTAAAATAATTGAGTGTGCTTTTTTTTGGTCTTTTGTATGCATTTATATATTTGTGTAATTACATCTCTTTTATTTTAAGATAAAATACATGTATTTTTGAGGCTTGCTTTTTCTTTATTTCAGTATGTTTTGGAGTTCTTTATTTTTTTGTCAGTACTCAGGTGCATGTCGTTCTTAGCGGTTGCATAGTCTTAGTTTGCTATGCCATAATTTGTGTAATTTACCTATTGACATATATTTCTAGATGTTGTTTTACAGCGAAGCTATTTTATATGTATCTTTCTGCGATTCTGAGTAGTGAAATTGTTGCCTCAAAGGATAGAACTTGGATTTTTCCAGGATTTATATTTGTATTTGTTTCTGCCAGTTACTTTGAGGCCACCACTTCCTGGACTACTTTTGATTAAATCCTTGCTTAATGTTCTCAGGTAGCAGGAATTCAGGCTATGAATCCATGTGGGTTGAAGTTATGAAATTTCAGGGGAGAATTTTTTTCTTCCTTCACCCATTGCTAAGTTTAAAGTAGGCAAATAACATTGTTGTCTCTTTGCCCATTTTCTTGTTGATCTTTACATTGAGGGATCATAGTTTCAGGTAACTCCTCTGTTAGCATCTTCACTTTGGTTTTGCTATTGAGTTTGTTTGAAATCTCCATGGCAAAATCCAGTCGTAATCCTTACATTTCAGAGTTCCTGCGTTCACTTTGTCTTTGTTTTCTCTGTAATTATCCACGGTATATACTGTGCCGTTGTGCTGGAAAAGAAAGTCTGGTTAGTCCTTGAAACATATTCTTCCTTGGCTTTCTGCATACCACAGGCCTGGTTTTTCTCCTCTCACCACTCTTCTTTTGGACACTACTGTACTCTGAAAGCATGGAGAAATTATTGGCACATTTGTCTCCTTTTGTGGGCTGCGGGCTCTTACTAGCAGAAATCATTAAGTCCTGACACTTTTTGCATTTCTGACAGACTTTTGAAAAGTTTAGCTTAAACTAAGAATGAATACCTGTATTGCATTCTCTTTCCTGAAAGGGAAAACAGTTTCATTAAGTAACTGTTAGAAATGTCATCAGAATTCAGTAGGAGGGAAAATGCTTCCTTGCTCTGCATGAGTTTAGTTCTGTTTAAAAAAAAAAAAGTAAAACTAATTTGTTGCCTCACATTTCCCTCTGAAAGGAGAAATGGCTGCTGTTAGAATTGTTTAATGTTGTTAGGGAAAAATAATATCTACTTATTAGTGCAATGCTATTAATATTAACGTGTATGGTATTCCTGTTTTTTCCATCGTGCTCTCCTGTTTTTAACCTTCCATCTTTAATTGGTTGTTAGATGAAATTGGAGAAAATGTTCTTGGTCATTTTATGTACAGTTGTATTAGCAACCATTATCATATATTCCCACATTTTTAATGTTTTTTCTTCACTTTGTATTTTTTCCTTCCCTGAATGTTTCTACCTTTTAGGATAGTTTCTCAGAGTGTCAAGTTGAGATAAAACTTTACAAAATGTGAGACCTATGTGCCTCCCCTATCCCCTTAATTTGCTTTATTTTTCTTCAAATTTTAATATATCATGTAGTACAGTGGACTTACTACAGGGGTTGAGGAGAAAATTTATGTAACATCAAAAGGATGCTCAAGAGATTAACATACCCACTTTTCCCTGTGTTGCACTGTCACCTGTCCAAGAATCACTGTGAAGGTTGCTTCACATCAAAGGTCAATCAGATGTTTGCATAGGACTGTGACCTTTGTAACATCACTTCAGCCTCTGACTGCTTTCTGCAACTAATCAGACTGATTGTGGGCCACCACTTCATTACTTGAAGTGAACACCAAGTTGCCAATGGGAAACCTCTAGGGGGTATTTGAACCCAAGAAGATTCTGTATCTGGGCACCCTTTACCATTATGTTCAGGAGACCAGGGATAATTATACCAATAAAGTGCTTTTTTAGTTTGCTTTTGTTTTCTTGTGTTTTGCTTGGTAGTTAAGCAGATTGATTCTCCTTTATGTTCTTGCTTCTTCTACTAAGAAGGGTTATTCTTCTTGACTTAGTAAAGTTCTCAAGATCTGGAAGATTTCCGTAGCAGTGTTTCCCAAAATGTGGTCCTTGAAACAAGGCTTGAGACGATCTACACTCAAAGGATTCTATTATCTTTGGAAACCTCTTTTTTGTTGTTGGGAGTTTTTTGTTTATTTTATTTTATTGAGATGGAGTCTTGCTCTGTAGCCCAGGCTGCATGCATTCATGTGATCTAGGCTCACTGCAACCTCTGCCTCCCGGGTTCTAGCTATTCTTGTGCCTCAGCCTCCCGAGTAGCTGGGATTACAGGCGCATGCTACCACTCCTGGCTAATTTTTGTATTTGTGGTAGAGATGGGGTTTTGCCATGTTGCCCAGACTGGACTTGAACTCCTGACCTCAGGCATTACATGCTCATTGACCTCCCAAAGTGCTGGAATTACAGGCTTGAGCCACCGTGCCTGGCCTTGTTTAGTTTTATTAGAGACAAGTTCTTGCTGTGTTGTCCAGGCTGGACTCCAACTACTAGACTCAAACGATTCTCCTGCCTCAGCCCCTTGAGTAGCTGGGACTACAGGCATGCATCACTGTGCCCAGCTATTTTTGGGAACCTCTTTATGTCATCTTCTTCCCTTTGGACAATCACTGTACAAGTTAGTATATGAAAAGTTTTGTTGAAGAAGCCAGTTCTTCTTTGTTTGACCCAGTTTTTTTTTTTTTTTTTTTTTTTTTTGAGATGGAGTCTTGCTCTGTCGCCCAGGCTGGAGTGCAGTGGCTGGGTCTCAGCTCACTGCAAGCTCCGCCTCCCGGGTTTACGCCATTCTCCTGCCTCAGCCTCCGGAGTAGCTGGGACTACAGGCGCCCGCCACCTCGCCCGGCTAGTTTTTTGTATTTTTAGTAGAGACGGGGTTTCATCGTGTTAGCCAGGATGGTCTCGATCTCCTGACCTCGTGAACCGCCCGTCTCAGCCTCCCAAAGTGCTGGGATTACAGGCTTAAGCCACCGCGCCCGGCTTGACCCAGTTTTTTAAAAAATGTATGTGATCACAGAACCCTCATTTGTGAGTACCAGTAGAAAATAATTAAAACCTTGTTTTAACATAGTAATTTGCTTAAATTTGTCTCTATTCAAAACAAATTAAGCAAATTTGAAGTCCATTACAGTGATGCACAACACAGTTTTCTATCTGTAGTGGTGTTGGATGGCTAAGCTTACTTTAAGTGTCATAAATTGAAGACCTAGAAACATTACTTACTGATAGTAATATTTCACTGTCCAGAAAAAAACCAATTTTTAAGCAGAGAACTCTTAAGAAATGAACAGATATCCATATTCGTCTTCTTCACTTTGAGAAAAGACTTACGCTGGGTGCAGTGGGTGGTGCCTGTTGTCCCAGCTACTTGGAAAGCTGCGGCAGGAGTTCTGGACTGTAGTGCGCTATGCCGTTTGGGTGTCCGCATTGAGTTCCGCATCAATATGGTGACCTGTTTCAGCCAGGTCAGAAACAACAGGTCAAATCTCCCATGCCAATCAGTAGTGGGATTGTGCCTGTATACTCCAGCCTGGGCAACATAGTGAGACCCTGTCTCTGAAGAAAAAAAAAGTCATATTAAGAATCTTTATAATCTTGCATGCAATTTTAATAACATTACTTGGTTTTAAAATTTATGATCCTGCATGAAATTATAATATTTGGTTTTAAAATTCATAAATTAGGGACTACTGTGTTTTGTTTTTTTTGTTTTTGCCTTGTTGTACCCTGGAAAAGCATGTCCACTGATAACAAGGGAAGAAGTATACAATAAAAGCTGTACAAATAAGTATGCAAAATACATAGCCATTTTAGGATACCTAGTATGTAGGAAGAAAACCTTAACATATCTCAGATCATAATATGTTGTATTTTGATGTTCTACTATAAATGATGTTAACAATAACCTTGAAATATTAAACTATGTGCAGGTGATCCTATTTAAGAAAATGAATAGTAGATTATTAAAATTACTTTAAAAAATTTTATAAAATCTTTTAAAAATTTTATTAATATTTTCTTTTTTCTTCTGATTTCATTATTATCACAAAGCATAAAATTTTTGAAAGGCTTTTTGTATAAAGGGTTACTTTTAGAGTTTCTCTGGAAAGCTTGTCTGTGAAATGACATTCTTTAAGGATTTTGGAGAATTATGGCTTTTTTTTTTTTTTTTTTTTTTTTGGAGACACAGTCTCACTGTGTCACCCAGGCTGGAGTACAGTGACGCAATCTCAGCTCACTGCAACCTCTGCTTCCTGGGTTCAAGCGATTCTTCTGCCTCCACCTCCTGAGTAGCTGGGACTACAGGCATGCGCCACCATGCCCGGCCAATTTTTTTAGTATTTTTAGTAGAGACAGGGTTTCACCATGTCAGCCAAGCTGGTCTCAAACTCTTGACCTTGCGATCTGCCCACCTTGGCCTCTCAAAGTGCTGGGATTATAGTCATGAACCACCGCGCCCAGCCAAACTATGGCTTTTATAATTAGAAAGCAGCAAAGGAAGCACTGCTAAAACTTTTAAGCACTTTTAACTCAAGCTATTAAGACCTTACGCAAGTTGAGCATCCCCAATCTGAAATGTGAAATGCTCCGAAATCTGAAACATTTTGAGTAGCAATGTGACACTCAGCATTTCAGATTCTGGCTTTTTAGATTTGGGATGCTCAGCCAGTAAATCCGAAACAGTTCTGGTCACAAGCAGTTCAGATAATGGCTACTTGACCTATAACCTCAATACAGTAGCTATGACGTCTTGATGTTGTATAGGTAACTGCCTATTCTTCGTAACTACTTTACAGCATCAGTGTGGAAATATTTTTTCCAGTATGGAAGAAATCGGTTTGTTTTGTGAACCGAAACTTCAAAGCTTTTTTTTTTTTTAGTGTAAGATTAGTCATTATGCAAAACTTACTGGTCAAGCAGTTAATAAAATACACATATTCCATTGAAGAGTTTTGTACCTTTCAGTTTTTGTACATAACAAGGCAATTATAAACTCCGAAAGTTTCTTTGCTTCTTTTGATTATGATTTTTTATTCTATGTTTTATTTTTGAGACAGAATCTCACTGTAACTTAGGCTGTAGTGCAGTGGTACAACTATAGTTTACTGCAGCCTTGGCCTCCTGGGCTCAAAAGATCCTCCTACCTTATCCTCTGAAGTAGCTGGGAGTACAGGTGCATGCCCCTACACCTGGCTAATTTTTTATTTTTTATTTTTTTGTAGAGAGAGGGTGTCACTGTTACCCAGGCTGATCCCAAACTGCTGGGCTCAAGCAGTTTTCCCGCCTCTCCCTCCCAAAGTGCTGAGATTATATTCATGAGCCACCACATGTAGCCTACTTTCTTTCCTTCATAAATCTGCCAGTCTTTGGGAACTCATGTTAAAAATTCTAAAAGCTTTTCTAGCTGTAGTTTGAGCATCAGACTGAACTTTCTCCTCTTTTGCAGTTTGCTTGTGTTTTAAAAGCAAATCAGGACTGACACACTGGCTCACCCCTGTAATCTTTTGAGAGGCCAGGGTGGAAGGATCACTTGAGGCCAGGAGTTTAAGACCAGCCTGTGCAACATAGTGAGACCCTGTCTCTACAAAAAAAAAAAAAAAAAAAAAAAAATTTTTTAAATTAGCCAAGCATGGTGTTGCACACCTATAGTCCTAGCTACTCAGGAGACTCAGGCAAAAGGATGGCTGGAGCCCAGAAGTTCCAGGCTGCAGTAAGCTAGGATTGTGCCACTGCATGCCTGCCCGAGTGATAGAATGAGGCCCTGTCTCTTAAAAAATAAACAACAAACCTACTCAAACTTTAAGCAGCTACTGTAGCTGTTGTACTTGGTGAGATTGAAGATCCAGTCCTGGAGTTCCTGGAACATCAGAGGATGTGATTCTTCCAGAATCTTTTTGTTGAGCGAAGTCTGCCTCTTTTTGACTTGTGACGAGGCCTTACTGGAAAGAAAGGTCACGTAGACCTCCTTTGCCTTTTCCTGCATCTGCTTATCTTGCATTAAAAAAAGAAATCTTTACATGCTTTCTTTTGGCTATGTATTTTGCATACTTATTTGTACAGCTTTTATTGTATACTTCTTCCCTTGTTATCAGTGGACATGCTTTTCCAGGGTACAACAAGAAAAAACAAAATATTTTCTTCATTGAATTTCTTTTTAAAAAATGTCCTAAATTTTGTCATGCCTTCTAGGTCTTCCACCAGATTATCCAGGAAAGCCACCCATTTGGCTGTGCTCTTGAGGCGCTGGTGGCTGCTGCCAGAACTACTATTACTGTCATGGATGTGTTTACTGGTTTATAGGAAAGAATATTATAATGCATACAGATGAAGAGATGCATGAGGGAAGGGATGTGGAGCTTCCATGTCCTTTCCAGGTGTGCCACCCTCCAGGAAACTCCAAACATTCAGCAGCCTGGAAGCTCTAGTGTTGAAATAGTTTGACAGTAGATTGTGAATTATAGGACAGGCTATTCAAATTTTGAGCAATATGTGTATAGAATATATAAGGGGCTAGTAAAGAGAAAGGTATGAACATTTGGAGGAAATGTAATTATTTCAGATTGTAGAAGGATATTATCAAGGATAACTAGAAGGATGTTATGTTGTTTTTTTAAAAGTACAGGCCGAGTGTGGTAGCTCACACCTGTAATCTCAGCACTTTGGGAAGCTGAGGTCGGGAGAATTGCTTGAGGCCAGGTGTTCAGTATCAGCCTGAGCAACAAAGTGAGACCCCCATCTCTACCAAAAAAAATTAGCCAGGCATTGTGGTGTGTGCCTGTAATCTCAAGCTACTTGGGAGGCTGAGGTGGGAGGATTCCTTGAGCCCAGGAGTTTGAGGATGTGGTGAGCTGTGATCACACCACCATACTCCAACCTGGTGACACACACCTAGTCTCAAAAAAAAGGACAAATTATTATTGATGTTCTTTTCTAGAAACGACTACAGAAAGAACTGTTGGCTTTGCAAAATGACCCACCTCCTGGGATGACCTTAAATGAAAAAAGTGTTCAAAATTCAATTACACAGTAAGTATTTAATGTTTAAAGTGTTCTTTCTTTTATTATCAATAATGTATGAATGTTCACCCACTTTTTAAAACTACAAAATTATTTTCACATTTCATTTTATTCTCTTTCACCAAGAGGGAAATACAGTAAACAGATCTTATTCTATGCATTTATATATATAATCAATTTTGTTTTACAATGTTATAAACATTGTTGCATAATTTGTAAAGCTGTTTTTAGACTATCTTTGGTACATTTTTTAAAAGTTTTGTTTAACTGAGTAGCACTGACTTTGTGATGTGATCCTCATCTATAATATTAAAGAACTGTTTGGTGTGAGGTTTTATCAAATTAAAAATATGTATCTATTTAGGCATATGAAGAGAGTAATAGTCAAGAGGTATCCCATGCCCTAAAAACATTAATTGCATCCTGTACAGAAGGGCAGCTAAGTGAAAGTGTGACTCTCAGCAGTCGTTTAATAATTTTGTTAGACAGTGGTAAATGTTCTGAAATCGTGGAGAAATCTAAAATAATTTATCCTCCACTTAGAAAAACCTCTAAAAAGAAAAGGAAAAGTAGCCAATAAGATAAAAATTGACTATAAACCAACTTGTAGGACAAATGAGCCAATTCGTATATTTGGTGTAGTCTAGGTCCAGGGAGTAAAAATGACCAAAATTCATATAACTTACCCTTTCAGAAGGAACAGTTCTGGGTACCTTTGACTTTGGCATTTGTATCAGTACTTAAGACAGGGGTCAAAGCTTTAAGAACAAGAATATTACGAATGGATGTATAGACTCTTTTGAAAAAAAAAAATGTAATACACTTCTTTGCAACAATCACTTAAAAATATTGTTGAATTCTAAACTGATTTTTTGTATATATCATACATAGAAAATATAAAACTCTTGTTCTAAAGCAACCAAAAGTGGAACATACATTTAGAGTGGCATTTGTTGCATATTGTTAAACAAATGAAACTGACTCTTTTTTCATCCCGATGCAGATTATATCCCATTTTAATCTTTTTCCTCTCTCCTTTTATTAATCTACCTCAGAGTATCCTATAACAACTGTCCCGATAGTTCTCAAGGAAACTGATAATAATGAGATTACTTCTTCTTTCATCCTTTGTTTTTTTGGGAGGATGGGGAAACCACATAACATAATAATTTATAAAAAGTTAAAGAAACGTTTTAAATTTTTACAAATAGAAACGCTTTAATAGATTACCAGGTAGTTACACCACAAATTATAACAGCCAAAGCAACAATACCTTTGTTGTAGAGTAAATCCTATCATATCAAGATACTGGTCAGGTAAGAATTTTTCTTTTAATTTATTGTAAATGAACCGTAAAATTTTTACCTTTGTGCCATCTTCTAGGCTATAAAAATAGTCTTATAAAGAATCAGATTGTTAAGAGTATATGAAATGTGGATATGGATGTGGAAGATCCATTAAGAGGATGATGATAAAAGCACATTAAGCAGCTTTCTGATGGGCACGAAAAGTAGAATGAAGAAGATCTGGTATTTGAGAGCACAACAGGGTGACTATAGTCAACAGTAATTTATTGTGCATTTTCAAATAGCTAAAAGTATAATTGGATTGTAACAGAAAGGATAACTGCTTGAGGTGATGGATACCTCATTTACCCAGGTGCAATTATTATGCATTGTGTGCTTGTATCAAAATATCTCATGTGCCCCATAGATATATACACCTACTTTGTACCCACAAAAAAATTTTTTTTTAGTTTTCTGGAAGAAATTTAGTAGCATATATTGAGACCTTAAAAAATATGAACACTATCCTGTTTGACCCACCACACACCATCCTAAGAAAGTAAGGATCTAGAAAAAGACTTAGAACCAACTATACTAATTTCAGCATTACTAATTCCAGGGATAATTTGGGAATAGTGTAAATGTCAATAATATGGAAAAGGTTTGTCAAGGCAGTGCAGTGAAATAGCATCACTTGAATTATAGTCTATAGTCAGCATGTAAGGTAAAAATTTTGTATAGTTATAATTACCTTTGAAAAATCCTTTAAGAAGACCTTATTAGTATGTATCCTCTTTATTAATAAATCCACCAAAGCCAGTTTTTCCTCCAGAGTGGAATAGATGATTGTGTCTTTGATTAACAACCATGATGTGTGAAGAAATAAAAAAATTCTGATGCTTAAACATTAGAATTAGAGTACTAGGTACTCACAGGTGTTGAAGAACTGAGATTAATTGAGAGAACAACATGTGTAGTCTCATTGCATCCTTACTCTGGGGCATATGCTTGTGATTGGTATCATAAACCCTGATGGTTTAAATTGATGTAATTTAAGTGTGCACAAAATGCAGCTACGCGGCTGCCATTTTGTATAGGCTTTGATGGTATAGGAAACAGCAAAATGACTAGAATGAAATATACCTCCAAAAATTTTAACAGTGGTTGTCACTGGGTGATTTTTATTTCTACTTTTCTGAAGTTTCTACAATGAACATATCTTACTTTTTTAACTAATAAAATCTTACTAGGCCTGGCATGGTGGCTCATGCCTGTAATCTCAATGCTTTGGGAGGCTGAGGTGGGGCGGGAGGATCCCTTGAGCCCAGGAGTTCAAGAAGAGCTGGACAACATAGGGAGATCCCATCTCTAGTGAAAAAAAAAATTTTTTTAAGTTGGCTGGACGTGGTGGTATGTCTGTGGTCCCAGCTACCTGGGAGTCTGAGGTGGGAGTCACTTGAGCCCAGGAAGTCAAGGCTGCAGTGAGCCCTGATTGCACCACAGATCTCCAGCCTGGGTGACAGAGTGATACCTTGTCTCAAAAAAAAAGGGTTATTAGAAAGTACCATGCACAGGCCGGGCGCAGCGGTTCACACCTGTAATTCCAGCACTTTGGGAGGCTGAGGCAGGCAGATCACCTGAGTTCAAGAGTTCGAGACCAGCCGGAACAACATGGAGAACCACCCCCTATACTAAAAATACAAAAAATTAGCCGGGCATGGTGGTGCATGCCTGTAATCCCAGCTACCTGGGAGGCTGAGGCAGGAGAATCACTTGAACCCGGAGGTGGAGGTTGTGGTGAGCCGAGATTGTGCGATTGCACTCCAGCCTGGGCAACAAGAGCAAAACTCTGTACCAAAAAAAAAAAAAAGAAAGTACCATGCACAGTGTTGAAAGTTATGCTGTCTTTGACCTCATGTAATATCTGCATGTCGTGCAGATATTACGAGGATTGATGAGATACTTGGTTAGCTCTTTATTTTTAAAAGCTGTGCTTGTTTGCATAGGTCACATGTTCATTTATGTTGTGTGTCCTCAAATTGCCATATAAACAGAATGAAAGACCACCATTTTTCCTGGGAATATTACTCTGCCTAGTGGATGTGGGTGGAAAAACAAGAAAGGAATTTCGAAGATTAAGAAGGACCTAATATATAAAGAGATAGTTTTTTGTTTTGTATGCAGCTTTTGCATTGCATGTAATTTACCATGTATTGACTCTGAGTCAGGAATGTGCTAAGTTTTTTACTTATGTAGGGTCGTTTATCTCCAACAACACTATGAGGTGATTATCTTCTGTTTTATTATTGAGGTAGTTAAAATTGGAGAGATAACATAACTTTCTCACACAACGAGTTAAGATTAACTATAACTGCCACTTCAGTATAACTTCAGTTATAACTGTCTAATTTCACTATAAAATGTTGTCTCTTGGGTCTGTGGTCGTATCTTTTATTACCATGTATGGTACTCAGCATGCATTCTTAAAATGAATAGCTATGCTCTTAAGAGTCTGTATACTGTAGCTGATTTCTTTTAGAGTATAGGTACATTTATTAGTTTACATAATCCTAAGTTCATAGTATGTGTGGTAATGACTAGAATCCCAACACTGTGTTTTCTGTCTTCCTTTTGTTTTCTTGTATTTTAAGTACAAGAAACTTTAATACCTGAAAAGTTCAAGAGAATTGCCTAGGTGTACAATAATTATAAGTGACAGAGCTATAATTAGGAACACATTGTTAATGACTTCAATTCACTTTTGCTTCTAATGCTGCCCTGTTATCTTTGCTGTCATTATCCCTTATTCTTCCCCCCATCTTAAAGAAAATAACAGGAAATAGTGTATACACTATAAATAACAACACATTCATGTTTATGATTGTTATATATGAAAACAAAGTAGGCTTGCATAGATGCCATAGAAATGGGCTTTATTAAACAATTGAAACATAGTGAGAAATAAAGGAAAGGCAGTACAAAGCCTTGCTTGATCGTCAGAGCAAGTGGAATGATGTCAGTTTAGCTCCCCTTACCCTGTTAATCTTCTCTAGAATGTTGATGAGAAAAATAAATCTGACAGCTACGGTTCTCTGTAGTCATTGTCTATACGTGTTTCTCCATGGCTTCTACCAGTTATAATCAGAAAGACAGTTGATTAGTTTGATGTTATGTATAGAATACTTAATATCAGCATTGTAGAAATGGTACTTTGAAAAAATAAGGTAATGTAAATCAATTAGGAAGAGCACAGGCTTGGGTGTCAGCGCACCTTAGTTTGAGATTTGTTTGTTTGTTTATTTTGAGACAGTCTTGCTCTGTAGCCCAGGCTGGAGTGCGGTGGCATGATCTTGATTCACTGCAACCTCTGTCTCCTGGGTTCAAGCGATTCTCCTGCCTCAGCCTCCTGAGTAGCTGGGATTACAGGTGCACACCACCACGCCCAGCTAATTTTTGTATTTTTAGTAGAGACCAGTTTCACCATGTTGGTCAGGCTGGTCTCAAACTCCTGACCTTGTGATCCACCTGCCTCAGCCTCCCAAAGTTCTGCGATTACAGGCGTGAGCCACCGCGCCTGGCCTTGGGTTTTTATTTTGTTTGCTTTTTTAGACCTATCTTTTGCTAGCTGTCTGACCTTGATCTGGTGGTTTCACCCCTGAGTGTCAGAGAAGGTCATGAGAATTAACAGTAAGAGAGTTATTGGGAGGCTGTCATGTGCTGTTACACATAAACAACTCTTGTCCCAGTGCTTAGTGTATAGGAAGTACTTGGTGTCCTCTTTTCTCCTCCTTACCCCGGTATCTTAAGTTTTTAATTTGCCTTTTCTATTCTAGGTGGATTGTAGACATGGAAGGTGCACCAGGTACCTTATATGAAGGGGAAAAATTTCAACTTCTATTTAAATTTAGTAGTCGATATCCTTTTGACTCTCCTCAGGTAATTGCCTTGCTTTAATTTTTTTTTTTTTTTTTGTATTTTTAGATAGCTAAATGCCAGAGATGTTTGACTCAGTAAAAACATATAAATCATTTATATGTATGTAGATGGATTTGTTATTTCCTTGTTCGTAATATAATCAAGATATGAACATTACACTTTATTGGGATTAGGGCTTTACTACATTTTGCGTCTAAAATTGTTTGTTTCTTATCCATAAATACTAGCAGAAAAGGGAATAGAAATCTAACCAGGCCTCTAGGCCAGGGGTCCCCAACCTCTATGCTGGACTGGTACTGGTCCCTGTCCTGTTAGGAGTCGGGCCACACAGGAGGTGAGCACCATTACTGCCTGAGCTCCGCCTCTTGTCAGATCAGCAGTGACATTAGATTCTCATAGGAGTACAAGCCTTATTGTGAACTGCACATGCGAGGGATCTAGATAGTACGCTCCTTATGAGAATCTAATGCTTGATGATCTGAGATGGAACACTTTCATCCCAAAACCATCATCCAACCCCCAACCCCATCCGTGGAAAAATTGTCTTCCGCCAAACCAGTCCCTTGTGCCAAAAAGATTGGGGACCACTGCTCTAGGCTATTGGAGAAGTTGGCATTTTGGAATAACTGGAGGCACCTCTCCTAGGTCAGATGATAGAATCACATGGTGAAGAGAAAAGTTCTCTGTTGGAAGGAGTACTTTGATTTTGCATTGACATGCTGTCTTTGCAGCCTTTTAGTACTGGAATGGCAGAGTACAACACCAGATGTTAAATTTCTAAACATCAGCCCAAAGTCTGTTTATTACAATTTGATGCCCAGTCAGTTTAGTTAATAACTTAATACTTAGACAAGGGTTAATGGTGGTAGAGGAATGTTTTTTGAGAGCTGTTTAACTATGGTAAGTGATTAATCAGAGATTAGAGAAAGGAAGACTCTAGGATGACTTCCAGGTTTCTGGCTTGGTAGTATAAGTAAATGAGTTACTATAATTACTTATTCTTCAGAGAATTATTGTAACAAAGCACTTCATTTTTAAAATTTGAGGCTTGTGAGATCCGTTGGCTAAAATGGTAAGATGTAATGCCAGCTCCCTCTATTATTGCTAGCAAATGAGCTATTCTGTAAAATAGAACCAAATACCTGAAATATTTCCTAGATACTGAAAATTTAGCTTGTAGGTGCTGAAGTGTACTATTTGGGGGAAGATCTTATTTCATTGCCACTTTAAACAATATACCAAACACAGCTTAATCTTTTCTTAGTTATGTAAGAGAAGAGATAGAAGTCAGTTACTGTATCATGCTATAAGTAAAGAGGTAATTGTTTTAAAGCATAGATTTAAATGGATACTGACTCCTTAAGTTCTGAAATTTTCATGTGAGCAGAAAACTACCAAGACTTTTAGGACTTTTTTTTTTTTATCATTTTCATAAAAATTAAAGTGAAAGGGATTATGCTATTGTGACCACCTCTAGATGTCTATAGTAAGCATTTGTAGACTGGAATAAAAAGTCAAAACAAATATTTTCTCTCCAGAAGATTGTCATCACTTTTGTTGTTTTCTGGCTGGTCAGCAGCATTTCTGACTATAAATGTGTGGAGACAACTGGATCTCAGTCTGTTTTCATCAATCACCCTATTTGTCTACATTCATCTAGGTTCATTGATGGTATGGGAAGGAAGAATATTTCATACCAACTCAGAAGCTTTTGACTAGGGAGATATTGGGGGAAGGCTTACTCTGGGAACTTACCAGTTTTTCACCAGAGGAAAATAGGATTTCTGTAAGCATGAAACCAAGTCAAAAACGTGTTCTCTGAACTCTTTCCTTTTTTTTTTTTTTTTTTTGAGACGGAGTCTTGCTCTGCCACCCAGGCTGGAGTGCAGTGGCCGGATCTCAGCTCACTGCAAGCTCCGCCTCCCGGGTTTATGCCATTCTCCTGCCTCAGCCTCCCGAGTAGCTGGGACTACAGGCGCCCGCCTCGTCGCCCGGCTAGTTTTTTGTATTTTTAAGTAGAGACAGGGTTTCACTGTGTTAGCCAGGATGGTCTCGATCTCCTGACCTCGTGATCCGCCCGTCTCGGCCTCCCAAAGTGCTGGGATTACAGGCTTGAGCCACCGCACCCGGCCTGAACTCTTTCCTTAATATTGAATTCTAAATCAAATATCAAACTTAAACATTATGTTGAATTTCTTCTTTAATATTTCTGTAAGTTACAGCATTTGTTATAAATTCTCCCTATCATTCCTACTTCAAATTCATTTTATCCTCCTTCCCTGGTTTTATTTCTGCCTGCTCCTCTAACATTGGTGTTATCCAGGTTCTTTATGCAGCACTGTGTTACTCTTCTCACTCTTCTTTCACCTTCAATCACCTTAAGCAGCTAACTCAGATCTACAGCTCTGGGAACATCTCTTTTTTTAAGGCTTAATTTCATACCGTTGTTGAAATACTTGAGTACCTCCAGACATCTCAAATTTAACACAACTAAATTTGACCTTTCCAATAACAAAGCACATTTTGTTTTTCTTTATCCTGGGTTACTGTCCACCTATCTATCTTGTGTTCAGTTTTTCTCTTTTCCACACCCCTCCTTCCTACATTTGAAAAGTAGCCCACTCTTTTCTTAATGTCAGTGCTATAGTGTGGTTTTTTGTTTGTTTGTTTTTGTTTTGTTGTTTTTGAGACAGAGTCTCACTTTGTCACCCAGGTTGGAGTGCAGTGGTGCAGTCTTGGCTCACTGCAACCGCTGCCACCTGGGTTTAAGTGATCCTCCCATATCAGCTTCCCAAGCAGCTGGGACTACAGGTGCATGCCACCACACCCAGCTAATTTTTATATTTTTTGTAGAGATGGGGTCTTGCCATGTTGCCCAGACTAGTCTCAAACTCCTGGGCTCAAGCGATCAGCCCACCTCCTTGGCCTCCCAAAGTGCTGGGATTACATGTGTGAGCCACCATGCCTGGCCTAGTCCAGGTTTTTATCTTTTAATTGAACCATTACAGTAACTTTTAGTTCTTTGGATTCCTATGCATCCTTTCACGGTGCCATTAGATTTCTTTGAAGGCACAGTTATCTCTTTGGTTACGTACCACACACATGCACATGCACACACACACAACACACACACAGACACACCCCACTCCATGCCCCCCACATATACACACACACAGTCTCACTCCACCATCCCCAGAATTCCCCACCTCCTCACAGTAAAACCTCTTAATGTTTATTTCCTATGGAATCTAGTTTTTAGCCTGGCATTCAAGTCCCTGTGTAGTCACATCCAAACTTGACTTTTTCTGCACCTGCATGCATTCTTTATGGTAATATTTCTATAGTACTTCATAATTTAACTTCCATTCTGATTTTGTCTTCTAACATCTTTTAATGAAGTGGTTAGGGGAGGTAGATTCATCCTCATTTTATATGTGGAGAAATTGAAACTTGTAGAAGTGAAGTGCCTTGTTCACGTTTTAATACCTAGTTTATAGAACAATCAAGACCCAAACCCAAGTCTTTTCTTTCCTCCTTTGCCATACTGCCAATTAGATGAGAGTACCAGTATGGGAAAAAATGCCTAATTATCTATGTAGTAATTTTCTCTCTGAAAGTGAAAGATTATATGTGGAATGAATGATACCTTTGAAAGCTCTAAGCCAGTTATTCTCACTCTTTTTGAAATATAAGGATTCCTTTTTTAATTTACTTTTTGGTGGGGTGGGTGGGGCGGAGACAGAGTCTCCCTCTGTTATCTGCCTGTGCTGTGGTGTAATCATAGCTCACTGCAGCCTCCAACTCCTGGACTCAAATGATCCTTCCACCTCAGCCTCCAGAGTAGCAGGGACACAGCCATGTGCCACCATGACTAGCTTGGTTTTTTTATTTATTTTTTTGTTTGTTTATTTTTTTGAGATGGAGTCTCTCTCTGTTGCCCAGGCTGGAGTGCAGTGGTGTTATCTCTGCTCACTGCAACCTCTGCTTCCTGGGCTTAAACCGTCCTCCCACCTCAGCCACTCCGAGTATCTGCAACTACAGGTATGCACCACCATGCCCGGCTAATTTTTTTGTATTTTTGATAGTAGAGACAAGGTTTCGCCATGTTGGTCCGCCGGTCTTGAACTCCTGTCCTCAAGTGATCCGCCCGCCTCGGCCTGTCAGAATACTGGTATCATAGGCATGCCCAGTGAGGATTCCTTTTTAATATCAGTTAATTCTGTAGCCCCTCACATGGCATAGAGGTTGTATATTCTAATATCCATTGATTGGGAAAATGGCAGCACTACTCTTAGGCCAGTAATAATTCAAAATTTTTCAAAAGGTATTTATACATAATCTATATGGTTTTAACATAATTATAAGGGGTCAAACATCAATGTTTGATGGGCTTATAGACTTCAAGATTTTTCCAATAACTGAAACTTTCCAGAGATCCACTGCCCTGGGAAAGTGGCTGGAACCAGTCCTCTAGGGCAGTAAAATTCCCCCAAAATTTTATTTGATGAAACTCTGTAGCATTAGCACTTGTTAGATAAATTAGTCTTTCATCTTTCTGACTGGGCATGGTACTCATGCCTGTAATCTAGGCACTTTGAAAGGTCAAGGCAGGTGGATCACTTCAGCCACCTGCTGTTTGAGACCAGCCTGGGCAACGTAGGGCAACCCCATCTCTATAAAAAAGAAAGAAAGGGCCAGGCGCGGTGGCTCAAGCCTGTAATCCTAGCACTTTCAGAGGCCGAGACGGGCGGATCGCGAGGTCAGGAGATCGAGACCATCCTGGCTAACACGATGAAACCCCGTCTCTACTAAAAACTACAAAAAACTAGCTGGGCGAGGTGGTGGCGCCTGTAGTCCCAGCTACTCGGGAGGCTGAGGCAGGAGAATGGCGTGAACCCAGGAGGCGGAGCTTGCAGTGAGCTGAGAACCGGCCACTGCACTCCAACCTGGGTGACAGAGCGAGAGTCCGTCTCAAAAAAAAAGAAAGAAAGAAAAGGAAGTCTTTCATCTTTCCATGCAATGAGCAGCAATGAGCAGTACTGAGTTTATCACTAGTTACAAAAGTAGAATTTGGAAAATATTTCTAGAATAGATCAATCTCATTGTGAAATTACTGCTTTTGTACCTTTAAATGAGATCGATAAGACTGTTACACATCTTTATGGTTTGTTGTGTTTTTCCTCCTACCAGATATATTTTATGTCTCATGTTGTGTCCTGCCTTATAATGAAAAAGTTACCTATCTCAAATATGTTTGGCTCAGTCATTTGCCTTAAAAGAAAGAATAACAACAAACAATTTGTCAGTTAATATGGAAACAGAGATGAGACATCTTTTCATCACTGCTTGCCACTAATGTACATTTACTGTCAGCCATACACAAAGTATCTTTCTGTATACATATTCTATTTTCTTATGCTAGGATACAGGTAAATGGTTGGTTAATTCAACATGCATTGGGCATGTATTGTGTATCAAGTACTGTTTCTTGAGAGAGGGGAGAGACTACAGAGATTTAAAAGGCATTGGGCCTGCCTTTAAACAGTTTATAATCTGTTTAGTATTTGGATAGGTAAATATTCATTCCATATTTCTTGAGGATGTATCATGGGACAAACACTGTGCTGGATGCTGGTAATTCAATGAGGACCAAAACTGCAACAGCAGCAACAATCCTGCTTACATGGAGTTTGCGTTCTTGTGGGGAGAGACAGTAAGCAATGAGTAAAATACATATAGTATGGAAGATGGTGGGGAAAGAGTATAGAAGGGGAGACAAGGGTGGTGAAATACTGAACAGAGTCGTTGGGAAAGATTTCACTGAGCAGGTGACATTGGAGAAGAGATCTGAAAGATGTACTGGAGTAAACCATTTGAAAGAGTTGAGAGAAAGAACAGGTGAAGACAAAATGCAAAGGCTCTAAATCTGGAATATGCAGGACAGGTCCCTGGAGTGTTGTATAAACAGGAAGGGGAGTGTAAGGCCGAGGTCAGTGTATTAGGCCATTTTTGCACTGCCATAAAGAAATACCTGATGCTGGGTAATTTATAAAGAAAAGAGGTTTAATTGGTTCACATTTCTGCAGGCTGTACAAGAAGCATAGTGCCACCATCTGCTTCTGGTGATGGCCTCAAGACGCTTACTGTCATGGCAGAAGGTGAAGAGGGAGCAGGTGTCTCACATGGCGAGAGTGGGAGCAAGAGTCAGTGGCAAGGTGCCACACATTTTCAAACAACCAGATCTCACGAGAACTCATTCACTGTTGAGGACATCACCAGGCCATTCATGAGAGCACCCACCCCGAGTGACCCAAACACCTCCCACCAGGCCCCACCTCCAACATTGGGGGTTACATTTCAGCATGAGATTTGGAGGGGACAAATATCCAAACTGTATTAGTCAGAAAGATCATTTGGGCTGGAGGGGTCATCACGGATTGTATAGGACATTTATAGCCCGTTGTAAGAATTTTGACTTTTGGTGAGATGGGGAAGCCTTTGGAAGGTTTTGAGCAGAGGAACGATGTAGTCCTACTTAAGGTTAAAAGGAACAGTCTGGCTGTTGTATGTCATATAAACTGTTCAGGGCATAAAGGTGCAAGGAGATCAGATAGGCCACTAAAGTAACCCAGGTGAGAGATGATGGTGACTTGCACCAGAAGGGTAGCAGTGGACGTTTTGGAAGGTGGTCATGTTTTGGACCTGTTTTAAAGGTTGAATCAACAGGATTTACTAATGGATTAATTTGGAGTATGACTGAAGGAGGAGTCAAGGAAGACTCCATGATTTTTGGCG
This sequence comes from Trachypithecus francoisi, assembly GCF_009764315.1. NCBI lineage: Eukaryota > Metazoa > Chordata > Mammalia > Primates > Cercopithecidae > Trachypithecus > Trachypithecus francoisi. The sequence goes on along the minus strand of NW_022681472.1, from coordinate 29,380,143 downwards.
TATGCATCTGTACAGACAATTAACTGAAATGTGAATTGTATGCTTTGGGAGCAAAAGGGAAAGCAACCAATTTAGAATACTCTAAGGGGGCAAAGAAAAACTTATTTGAACTGGTAAAACTGGGTCTTAACGGACAAAAAGAGTTTATGTGAAAAGTATAGGGCAAGGCGTGAAAGGACTTGGCCTCCTCACATTTGTGAGGATAGGCTCTTGTAGTTTTATGTGTCGATATATGGGGGATTACAGCAGGAGATGAGAGAGGAAGGTTATTTTGGGGCTCATCAAAAAGGATCTTAGAGTGTGAAAGAAGCTTGACATTTCTATCATAGGTATTAAGAGGGATGGCCCATCTCCATCAAAACTCTGAAGTCCACAACTGGACATGGTGGCTCATGCTTACAATCCCATCACTTTGGGAGGCCAAGGCAGGCAGGTCACTTGAGGTCAGAAGTTGGAGACCAGCCTGGTCAACATAGTGAAACCCATACTAAAAATGCAAAAATTAGCTGGGCATGGTGGTGTACACCTGTAGTCCCAGCTATTCGGCATCCTGAGGCAGGAGAACTGCTTGAACCTGGAAGGTGGAGGTTGCAGTGAGCCAAGATCGTGCCACTGCATTCCAGCCTGGCGACAGAGGGAGACTCCATCTCCAAACAAAACAAAAAAAATCTCTGAAGTCCTCAGGCTTAGTTTCTTGACTCTTACTACTTTTCGTTTCTACATCCAAGAGAAAGTTCTTCCATTCCTTTACATATCCAGTATTTGTACCCCTTTTCTCTGTTAAAGCATTCTATTTGAGTGAAACAAATCTGAAATACATCTGTATTACATTTATTTATTATTATTATCATTATTATTGAGATGGAGTCTCGCCCTGTCACCCAGGCTTCAGTGCAGTGGCACGATCTTGGCTTATCACAGCCTCTGCCTTCCAAATTCAAGCAATTCTGCCAGTAGCTGGGATTACAGGTGTGCACCACCACGCCCAGCTAATTTTTTTTTTTGTATCTTTAGTAGAAATGGAGTTTCACCGTGTTGGCCAGGCTGGTCTCGAACTCCTGACCTTGTAATCTGCCCACCTCAGCCTCCCAAAGTGCTGAGATTATAGGCGTGAGCCACCATGCCCGGCCACTTCTATTTATTTTTTATTGAGACAGAGTCTCACTCTGTTGCCCAGGCTGGAGTGCGGTGGCGCGATCTTGGCTCACTGCAACCTCTGCCTCCCGGGTTCAAACGATTCTCCTGCCTCAGCCTCCAGAGTAGCTGGGATTACAGGTGCACACAACGCCCAGCTCATTTTTGTGTTTTTAGTAGAGACGAGGTTTTGCCATGTTGGCCAGGCTGGTCTGTAACTCCTAACCTCAAGTGATCCACCCGCCTTGGCCTCCCAAAGTGCTGGGATGACAGGCATGAGCCACCGTGCCTGGCTTTATACTACCTTTAAATGTCCCAGTTGTACAGGGTTGTTATTTTTGAGATTTATTATTTTTTTTTTTTGAGATGAAGTTTTGCTCTTGTTGCTCAGGCTGGAGTGCAATGGCGTGATCTCAGCTCACTGCAACCTTCGCCTCTCAGGTTCAAGCGATTCTCCTGCCTCAGTCTCCTGAGTCCCTGAGATTACAGGCGCCCACCACCATGCTCAGCTAATTTTTTTGTAGTTTTTAGTAAAGACAGGATTTCACCATTTTGGCCAGGCTGGTCCCAAACTCCTGACCTCAGGTTATCCACCCGCCTCGGCCTCGCAAACTGCTGGGATTACAGGCTTGAGACTCCACACCCGGCCTTGTTTTAGAGATTTTTAGCTAATTTTTGATGAAAACATCTTCAGTATTTTAGAAATAGGGAAAATGTTTATTTTAGAGGGAAGAGAGGGAAGAGGACAGTGTCTCTTTGATTTGAAGCCATTTTGTTGCTAAGAGTGGTGCTGAAAGTACAATTGTCTTGATTATAAAGCTTTAGAAGTACTGAGGCAAAAGAGTAATTGCCTTCCTCTTCATCCTCATTCCCCACTCCTATTCATGCCTCCTTACCACAGACCCTTTTCTGTTGCTCAAAACTCATTCATTGCAGAGATCCAGAACCTATCTTCATGATGTCCTCATCTTGTCTTTTTTTCCTGGACTGGTTTTCCATGGTTTTCATAGGGTGATGTTCAAGCTTTCCAAAGTCTTTGAATAACAATTTTTATTGCCTTAAATTGTCAAGCATCTTGGACACCTGACAAGAAGGTGAACAGTGAACCCTATTCACTGAAGCCTGGGGGGTCATGGAGAAGGAAGATAGAGGATTAGATTAGTAGGCTAAAAGAACGTAGAATATAAAGGGAAGAGAATGATTACCATCCAAGGCAATCCAAGTTTAGTTTCGTGTGTCCAGTAGTTTTGTGTTTGCACTATAGCTGCATGTCGCTGGTTATTATAGAATATCAGGGAACACTTATGGATGCTTGCTGGTATATATGAGAGGACTAAAAAGAGAGAATTGAATTGAAAGCTATGCTGAGATTCCAATCTCCAGTCATTTTTGTCAAATACCATTTATGGTAGACTACCTATATGTTTTATATAAATATCTGATTTAGTTTCCATTACAACAGTAAATTGATTGCTTGTACGTTCAGTTTATGTAGTTACACATTAAGTACCATCGTCTGCATTAAGTACTATCTTACAATAATTGTAATCAGAGAACATATTTTCCTCATACTGTCCCTGGAAAAACCTTGGTGTCCATATCGTAAATTGGCTTTTATAATTATATTCTGTTTTTTACTGCTCATTTGTATATACTGTGTTTTGACCTAGCTTGACACCATATTAGGTGATTGACTTTCTAACTACCTCTCCACCTCTAGTCTGAACAGTAGGGTGCCTCCTTTGTGGTAAGATCTCAGTACCATAAGGTCTTTCAGTATTGGGCTTGATGTTTGAAAATTCTTAAATTTCATATTAGAAAGTTACCTGATAATCCATCCTTTGTTTTGTTCTTAGCAATAACACAGAGATTTTTGGTAAACTGTATTTTATGTAGAAGTGTACAGTTATTTTATATAGAAGTGTACAATTATAAGTCTACTTTCAATTATTGATTTTTATTAAGTCATTGTAAATATTGGTAACTATAATATTGAGCTATTTCTCCAACTACACCAAATTTGAGCGGTTTGTTTTTTGTTGTTGTTCAAGACAGGGTCTCACTCTGTTGCTCAGGCTGAAGTGCCATAGGCTATCATAACTCAACTGCAACCTCAGACTCCTGGCTCAAACAGTCCTCTCACCTTAGCTTCCTGAGTAGTTGGGACTCCAGGAGCATGCCACCACATGCGGCTAGTTACTATTTTTTTTTTTTTTAGGGATGGGATCTTGCTTTGTTGCCCAGGCTGGTCTTGAACTCCAGGGCTCAAGTGATCCTCCTACATTGACCTCCCAAAGTGCAGGATTACAGGTACGAGTCACCATCCCCAGCCCCTGTTCATTCTTATTTTTGATTTTTATCGCTATGGTGGCTTTCAGTTTAGATTTTAGTAGTTTTATGAAAGGCACTACATTCACAGTACCCAAAAGTTACCCAGAGATTGGCCTGCTTAAAATTTTAGGTTGGTTGTGGGATAAACATACTTATCTCCAAAATGATACATACCCTGAGCACATTTATTTCTCTCTTAGCTCTCACTTACTTTTGAATAAACCGTACTGCTCGGGAGAAGTTTGGGAATGTAGTAATAATTAAAAACTGCTTCTAGTCCGGGTGCGGTGGCTCACACCTGTAATCCCAGCACTCTGGGAGGCTGAGATGGGCGGATCACGAGGTCATGAGTTTGAGACCAGTCTGGCCAACATATAGTGAAACCCCATCTCTACTAAAAATACAAAAAATTAGCCAGGCGTGGTGGTGTATGCCTGTAATCCTAGCTACTATGGAAGGCTGAGGCAGGAGAATCGTGTGAACCCAGGAGGCAGAGCTTGCAGTGAGCAGAGATCGTGCCATTGCACTCCAGCCTGGGCAACAGTGCAAGACTCCGTCTCAAAAAAAAGACTGTTTCTGATGCATTCAGAACTTCAAACTTGAGTCATATACGTTAGGTCTAAGATCCTTTTGTAAAACTGTATTTCCATCAGATAGTTCCTTAAAAATCTGTAATTCCATTTTACTTAGTGTAATTTATGCAGCAAGGAATGTCTGTGGTTTCCGTTGTTGGCTGTTCATATGACTGCTTTGAATAAATTCGCAAAGTTCCTATGATTTCAAATTTATTGTGTTCAGTTGTTTTGTCACATCAGTTCTAGTTAGTTTTTATCAGCTACTTGAGACTCCAAAAAGTTTTTTTTGAACTTTAGAAACAGTTTAATAGTTTCTTGTTTGTAGAAACTACTTGACTGCATTAAAAAACTGAAATGTTCACTTTCTCCTTTGGCTTGTAGTGAGTATTAAATAAATGAGGATGACTAACAATATGCAGTTGAAGAAATTCTGCCTTGGTTACTCTCCCCATGCAGAGAACCAGATTAGCAAAGTTTACATTAAAACCATCTGTGGTGCCAGGTGCAGTGACTCATGCCTGTAACCCCAGCACTTTGGGAGGCTGAGCTGGGTGGATCACCTGAGGTCAGGAGTTCGAGACCAGCTTGATCAACGTGGTGAAACCCCATCTCTACTAAAAATACAAAAAATTAGCTGGGTGTGGTGGCAGGCACCTGTAATGCCAGCTACTGGAGAGGCTGAGGCAGGAGAATCACTTGAACCTGGGAGGTGGGGGTTGCAGTGAGCCAAGGTCGTACCATTGCACTCCAGCCTGGGCAACAAGAGCAAAACTCTGTCTGGGGGGAAAAAACAAAACAATCAAAAAGTCTGTGGAAACTGTGCTTATTTGTCCCTTGTATGAATGAACTATTGAAAAAAAATTTCCTTTTATTTCAGAAATTCACCTCTGGCATGTAAATTCACCCTTTCTATGTTTAGACAAACTTCTAAAATTCTGTATCTGGCAGGTTAGGTCCTAGGGGTTACCTATTATCTAATAGGTAATAGGTAATATGCAAATAATTAATTCCCCTGGTTTTGGTTGCTAAAAGTTTTAGGGTTGCTGCATTTGCCCTGCATGCAGTATGTTTAAAAAGCCCCTGCTGTTTTATTTAAAGGTTATTGAGATCTGAATTATTTTTATCTCATTCCCCTTCTACTTCACAGTTGTTTCTGTCTTCATTACTGGTTCTAACAATGTCTGCTGCATCTGCTGTAGGTGTTTTCTAGGGCTACTCATCACTTTTCTTTCTCTTTTCTCCTGAGTTCCTTTTGGTTCATGCCTACTTACTGGCTCTCAGGCCAAGTGATTTAGTTTATAAACATTTCTCTTCAGCAAAAACACTACTTTCCTTGTGCACTGAATTGGCTGGGTGAAACATGGTGTGGTAACCTTCATGTTGCTATTTTCTTTAAAGGTTGGTGATTCAGTTTTTCCAAAGAAGATAATTTGACTGTTTTTTGTTTTTTTGGCACTTTCAGATCACTATTCTTCTTGACTTCTTGATAGAGACCTTACTGGGAAAAATATCTTTTTTTTTTTTTTTTTTTGAAGATGGAGTTTCGCTCTTATCACCCAGGCTGGAGTACAATGGTGTGATTTCAGTTCACTGTCACCTCTGCCTCCCAGGTTCAAGGGATTCTCCTGCCTCAGCCTCCCAAATAGCTGGGATGACAAGTGCGTGCCACCACTCCCAGCTAATTTTTTGTATTTTTTAGTAGAGACGGGGTTTCGCCATGTTGGCCAGGCTGGTCTCGAACTCCTGACCTCAGGTGATCCACCCACCTCGGCCTCCCAAAGTGCTGGGATTACAGGCATGAGCCACACCGAAAAATATCTTTAAAAAAAATAATCGTGGCCAAAGAAGAAACTCTTGGGTATTGCTTGTGTTTTAATGAAAATATCCTACTTATCAAATGGCTTTTTATGGCAAAATGAATACCCCAAGGCATATGTCCGTAAGATTTGTTAACTCCCATTCTGTACATCTACAACACATGGGAATATCAGATGCATATGATGTAATAAACTATAGTTCATATTTATTAAAAATAAAATTTCACTAAAAAACACTTGTGGACAGGCTCCAGTGTGGAACTATAAGACCATTTAAGCGTTTGTTTGTTGTTTTTTTTTTTTTTTTACAGAACAATATTTTTTTTAGCAAAAAGTAATTAAGAGGGTACTAGCACCGATAGATGTAATTGAGATAAATGGCATGCTTAGAGCATAGCCATTACAAAGTCAAAGTCCTTTCAGGGAGTTTTCTGCAGTTAGGTAGGGTAAGTGACTTGATTTCTCTTATTTTGAGACGTTACTTTTGTTTTTTAGCTTTTTTTTTAATTAGTGGGAATGGAGGGTTGATGTCCAGAATTTAAAGAAAAGAAATACATGCAAGTATGGAAAATCGTTCCTTTGGGGAAAAAATGCTTTTTGCTGTCTTATCTAGTCTTAGTCAAGGAAATATGTCCCATAGGTTGATATATCTGAAACATTAGAAGACTCCTACTCATATGAAAGACTGCTTTATTAACATGTAAATCTTTGTAAAATTGTAACAAAATCAGATTCATAGCTAGATATTGAAAATATATATAAAACCTTAGCTTATGGTAATTTCCTATATAACATATTCCATATTAAACTATAGCATACCTTATTCTATTCATATTTACCTCACTGGTTCTTCTTTCTGCTCTATAAAGAGAAAAAAGGGTATGCTTAAAGCAATATTGTATATCTTTTATTGTTTCTGCTACAACTTAAGGTAAGATTTCTCCTTACTGATATTCTGCTGTACTTGGTATGAGGTGTTTTGCAGGGCTGAGAGAGATACTGTAAATCTGATTTAGGAATTATTGGTTTATATCTGATGAGTTCTATAAAAATCTCATTATACTTACCAAATCAGAATCTGTGAAAGTAGGACACTGGAATTTGTATTTTTAAGCAGATATTCCAGCTATGTGTTTTTTTTTGTTTTTTTTTTGTTTTTTGTTTTTTTTTGGCAAGGTCAGGAATTAAGAATTACTGCTAATCTGCAGAATAAATACAGTACACAGTGTAAACATAAGACGTCTGCTTTTCTGAGCAACTTTGGACTATGCTTACAGATTCCTCAGGATACATGAATTTATTCTCCTGCCTATTTGCTTAGGTAAATAAGTTTAAGAAAAACTACTGTAAGATATTTGTTGAGTTATTAGAGCAAAGGAATGAAATAATAGATTTATTACCATTCAAAACATCGCTGAGACAAGATAGAGAAAGGAAAAGTAGTGTTAGAAGAATTGAGTAAAAAGAAAAGGAGAGTAGAACTGCAGATTGGGAGACTTGGTCAACTTTTGTATTTTTCGTCTAGGCACGTAGGTATTTACTGATTAACAGCTAGTAACTTGTGCCCATCATAATGGATGTGTAAGTTTAGACAAGGTGGAATGTATAACAATCATTTCCCTTTGCCACATGCACCTTAGAGCTAACATTGTTAACAGGTAGTAGTAGTAGGAGTGTTCCTACCACCTGTCATTCATATTTTCCCAAAATTGAATATTTTTGTTTGGAATTTTAACATACTTGATTTTTATATGCAGAGAGCAATGAAGAGAATTTGAAAAATCATTCTTATAAATGTAGTTGTCTTTCACTAGTGAAAAATACATAGTAGTTTAGAATTTTTAAGGATAATTATCAAAAATAGCCGAAATAAAACAACTTTTCCCTACTAAGTGGTTATTCATTCAGTGAAACCAATACTTACTGAGTTAATGAGAGTAAACAAATAAGCAGTTGTTTATCATGTTCCTGGCACTGATTTTGGTGGGTTTTTGGTTTTTTTTATAATCAATACTTGTTATACATGGAGAATATTTTAGTTTTTGGTAATAGAGAATATTTGAGTTTTAATGGAATGTTATTCTCTCTTAGGTCATGTTTACTGGTGAAAATATTCCTGTTCATCCTCATGTTTATAGCAATGGTCATATCTGTTTATCCATTCTAACAGAAGACTGGTCCCCAGCGCTCTCAGTCCAATCAGTTTGTCTTAGCATTATTAGCATGCTTTCCAGCTGCAAGGAAAAGGTAGGACTTTTCAGAATTGTTCCAGATAATATCTCTTCTTTCAGTTTAAGTAGATAAACAATTTTAATACGTAATTCTTTTTATTTAGAGGAAGGACTTAATGCTTTTTATTTTAAAATTATGAGGAATTTCATGTTTAGTAATAAATTCAAAAGTTATTTTGATACCTTTCATTCCAAATAGAAGTTTTACATGTTGAATGGGGTAGAAGCCAGATTTACTGTTTTATATTTTTTTAAACAGGAAATGTACGGTATGTTCTTAAATCTGATTTTATTCCCAAAAGTGTGCACAGGGTAAATGTGTACAAGAAGTTCTTTTTGTAGATTTCACAATGGAAAGCCTCAGAAAAGTGCATCATAGCTTCCTTCTCCCTTCTGCCAGCTCCCATCCTATCAACCTGTTTCAGGAAATTTTTCAGGAACCAGAGCTTTCCTGTCCTAATGATTAGGTTGAAGGAGGAAGACTAGTTTACCAGTAGAATTTTCAGGACGTTTCTTCCTGTTCTTCTTTATTAATCCACAGATTCTATGTCTAATGGACATGGGGGGGAAAAAAAAACAGAAAGAAAAAAATCACTTATTAAATTTAAAATGTAGGCTGGGCATGGTGGCTCAACACCTGTAATCCCAGCACTTTGGGAGGCCTAGGCGGGTGAATCACCTGCGGTCAGGAGTTCGAGGCCAACGTGGCCAACATGGTGAAACTTTGTCTCTACTAAAAATATAAAAATTAACTGGGTGTGATGGTGTATGCCTGTAATCCCATCTCCTCAGGAGACTGAGGTAGGAGAATCGCCTGAACCCAAGAGGCGGAGACTGCAGTGAGCCAAGATCACCCCACTACACTCCAGCCTGGGCAACAGAGCGAGGCTCCATCTCAAAAAAATAATAATAAAATAAATTTTAAAAATATATATATAAGTTTAGGATACCCTTTAAATGTGTCTGAATCCTCTGTGCACTTCTCACCCTCTTGTCATTCCTGCTAAAGGGTTAGTATAGCATAACATTTATGTATTTCTACATTTTAAAACCCCTCTTAAATCCCCATGAGGGTTTCCTTTTGCATTCTGTTTTAAACAGCTAGGGCAGAGGTTAGGGAGCTCTTTGTGTTTTACAGTTTTCTTCCCTTTTCTCCAAGTTGAATTGAATGTCATTTTTAGTAAATTAGTATTTGGAAAACTTTTAAGATAATAGTTCATTTTTAAATGATAGGTTATTTAGAATCTGAAGCACTCTAAGCCACAGCATGTGAAATAATGGGTTAAATTGTTTTTTTTTTTTTTTTTTTTTTTTTTTACTCATTTGTTGCTTATTGCTGTTACATTTTCTCCTCTTACCCAGCCCCAACACACAGACACGTTTTAAACTTTTATGTGTAGGGCAAAGCAGTTTGTGGGTACAAGGCCTTCTGTGTTCCTGTTATGCTTAAAGACTATAGAAAGGTGAGATGGTAACGACAGGATTTAGTAAGAAAGTTATTAAGAGATGAATGTCAGTGATATCTGTACATAGTCTTGCATGTGCCTCATGACTAGATTTTTACATTTCAGTATAATGATTTATTATTAAAAACTAGAGAATGACTATATTCTGTATACTTCCTTCATCTTCCTCTAACCCTCACCATTCCCCTTACATGCTAGTTGTCTGCTACTAGTGTTTCTTGCATACTTAGTATAAGACTAATTATTCCATTTAAAGCAGTAATAAACTATATTTTTACTGTAATAGTTGTATAATATGTCTAATCAAGATGATAATCTGGAAATCAAGATTTCCATGAAATACAATAAAATTCAAAAAACATTTACTAGGTACCCAGTGTGTGCTACTTTTGCTGTGCTAAGTGGTAAGTTACAAAGATGAAGAGGAAAATTTGCTTTGGCATTGAGAGGATCTAGCTCCAAAGAAACATTAAAAAGTGTTTTAGGCCAGGTGCCTGTAATCCTAGCACTCTAGGAGGCCTAGAGGGGTGGAGCACTTGAGGCCAGGAATTTGAGACCAGCCTAGGCAAAATGGCTAAACCCTGTCTACTAAAAATAGAAAAATTAGCAGGGTGTGATGGCGCATGCCTGTAGTCCCAGCTACTTGGGAGGCTGATGCACAAGACTTGCTTAATCCCAGGAGGCTGAAGTTGCAGTAAGCTGATATCATGCCACTGCACTCCAAACTGGGTAACAGAGCAAGAATCTGTCTCAAAAAAAAAAAAGAAAGAAAAAAGAAAAGTATTTTAAATACCTACCTACACGTTTTACTATTAAAACAGGTAAACTTTATTCTGTAGTGAACATGGTTCTATGGGCTTTACTTTGTTAATCCTACTACTATTAAAATATTTTACCTTAGGTAAAATTTACCGTAGGTGGAATTTTAGTCGTAATTCTTTCATTCCAGTTTCCTTTTAAACAATCAGGAGTGGTTCCATAAGCTGAAGGTATTTAAATCCAGTATGCCATTAGATTGCAGTGGATTAAAGATAATTTCTGATACTGAGATCACAGGCCTTTCAGTAAATTTCACTTTATTCGCATGCCTTTATAATATACTTACATTGTTCAAACTTTTCAGTTTGTATTCTATTCCTAAAACAATTTTGTAAGACATCTTTTGTATAGTTTCTTTTCCAAGAACTGTATTTCCCTGATCACTTGTCAGGGAGATAAATGATTTAAGCAAATAGAATTGAGTATTTCTTTTTTCTAAATATGTATTTTTTGAAGACTTTTCTGATGATTCTTGGGTTCTAATCAATACATACCTAAAATGAGTTTGTGAAATTATTTGCTCTAGTAATACCAATTCCATATGAACATAGATTTGACTTTGTAGAATTATCCCTTCCTTGAAGTACTCAGGCATCTAATTTTATAATATTCATTTTTGCATCTAATTTCGTAATATTCATTTTTTTAGGAATTTTCTCAAATTGTGTGCACAGATTAACTTGGAACACTTAAATACCTTAAATGTCTTGTGCTCTAATATTTCTTTTTGTTAAATAAAATTACTATTAATATTAACACATAAGAACATTATGAGGCTCAACTAGGCTGATAGTTACATATATGAGTTTTAGAAATGCCAAATGGACTAGCTGTTTTCCTTCTTGCTATCACAGAGTCCTACTCACCATTGCTTTCTGGTTAGACTTTCCTTAAATGATGTCACACCAAATTCACTTATTTTCATTAGCCTCAGGTAGAGGAAAGGATTCCCTTAATCTCTCATTTTCATTAGCTTAACTAAGCAGATTTAAGTCTGAAAATAAATTCTGCATATACACTATAAAATATTTAATGATAGGAAAATAATCAAGTTATTGGAGTGATTCTGAAAGGCATAAAGGAGACTTAAAGATAGCTATCATAGTGTCTATAAACTTTAATATAGCTTTAATATAAATTTGATGTTTCCAAGTCTTTGTAGAGAGTATACATTTTCTTTTCTCTAGTCAGTATCCAACAGATTTCAGGAAAAATGTCTTCCATAATGTGTCTTCAGTGTTGTTGGCATCGCTTTATCTGAGGTAGCTCCCTTGCAGAACTGCCATATATTTCTCATATTGTTCTAGTCAGGGCATATGTTCAGCAGAAAGGCCAGTTACAGCAGAAATGCCGATATATATTTTTCCCGTTTTTTCTCTTAAATACTGTTTGGAAACTGAATCTTCTGGTCTATCTTTGATGGTATCCTATTACAGTAAAAATATAGTTCTTTGTGGAGGTGTGTACATTGTTATACTTCTCCAGACAAATCTAGTTTAGTAGACTTTTCTGTTTTTTTGATTTTGTTTTGGTTTGTTTTGAGATGGAGTCTGGTTCTGATGCCCAGGCTGGAGTTCAGTGACGCAATCTCGGCTCACTGCAAGCTCCGACTCCCGGGTGCACGCCATTCTCCTGCCTCAGCCTCCCGAGTTAGCTGGGACTACAAACGCCCGCCACCACGCCCAGTTAATTTTTTTTTTTTTTTTTTTTTTTTTGTATTTTTAGTAGAGACAGGGTTTCAGCGTGTTAGCCAGGATGGTCTCGATCTCCTGACCTAGTGATCTGCCCGCTTGGGCCTCCCAAAGTGCTGGGATTACAGGTGTGAGCCACTGCGCCTGGCCCTTTGTTTTGTTTTATTATTTATTTATTTTTTGAGACGGAGTCTTACTCTGTCACCCAGGCTAGAGTGCAGTGGCACCATCTCGGCTCACTGCAACCTCCACCTTCTGGGTTCAAGCGATTGTCCTGCCCCAGCCTCCCAAGTACCTGAGATTACAGGTGCCCACCACCACTCCCGGCTATGTTTAAATTATGTGCATTTATGTTAAATTATGTGAATTTGCCTTTTCTCATCAGTCCTTCTTAATTCCCCTTATAATTAATTTAATTTTTTTGTTTGGTTGGTTGGTTGGTTTTCAGACAAGAGTCTCACTCTCTTGCCAGGCTGGAGTGCAGTGGCACGATCTCGGCTCACTGCAACCTCTGCCTCCTGGGTTCGATCAATTCTCTGCCTCAGCTTCCCAAGTAGCTGGGATTATAGGCGCGCACCACCATGCCCAGCTAATTTTTTTGTATTTTTAGTAGAGACTGGGTTTCACCATGTTGGCCAGGCTGGAACCTAACACGGACCACACTCAAACACCCTTATTATTCCTTTTTTAAATTTAGGTGTTAAGCATACACATTTCCTGGAATACATTTATAGTTTTTATTCTTTTAGATATATGTTTTTTATGCATTCTGTTAATTTTGCTTAAGCTTTTATTAAAACTGTCACCCTCTTAGTTTTTCTGTTTTTCGACTTACCTATTTAAATTATTTTTTGTTTCAGAGACGACCACCAGATAATTCTTTTTATGTGCGAACATGTAACAAGAATCCAAAGAAAACAAAATGGTGGTATCATGGTAAGCAGTTTGAATTTGTAGTAACTTTTTAGCGTTTTGATTTGAAGATTATATATATTTGCTGTAAGACTTGGAGAAAAGAAGGGAAGCTATAATTGGTGTTATATTTATGTTATTTATGTAGTTTGGAGACACATAATCTCCAAGTAAGCCAAGAAGTACCAAAAAAATAGACTTTCAAACCAAATTAACCTTTCACATAATGTAAAATAGTCTGAAGTTCATACAGTAATTTGTTTTTCCAATAAATCAAATTAAAGTTATCCCTTCCTCTTTCACCTCTCCCCTCAATGCAAATGAGCTATTTTTAAAAGGCACTGGATTCTTATTCTCCTGAATTATGACTGTTCTAGTCCAGTCCCCAATCCCGGGTACATAAAACTTTTTTTTTCGTTTACACATAATTCTGTTTAAAATATCCTTTGTTCATTGACTTGGCGATGGCCGTTCTTCTCTCTTAATAATTTTCTCCTCTTGCTTGAACACTGAATGTTTGAATCATTCCCCTCCGCCATTCTCCCTTTAAGGAACAACTTTGTTTTGAAAGTGAGTTTCATAACAATCAAGGAATGGAAATATTTGTTATACATTGAGATGGTAAAGCAACTGTTCTGTCATCCAACTAGGATGGCTACAGAGAATCTTCTTTGAACTTTTCCTTCACTTTTTTTCCTTCACTTAATGCATTTCAGCTGTGTAGCACATGCTGTCTTCTCCTATATATATATCAGAATAGCAGTCACAGTCAATGTGAATAATAGCTTGTCCTGGCATTATAGGTAAATTTGGGTAATCTTATCAAAAATAATCATACACTTATAAAAAGCGTAACATTAATTTTTTTATTAGAACTTTCCACAAGTCAGCGTATCTTTTTCTGCTTAGCTCTAAGTGTTATACTGCTTAGTTCCAGTATAACACCTAGTTACCAAGACATATGGACTCTTGATGTTTCTTAGCATCATCTAATTTTCAAAGGATTACAGAACAGGCCAGTTTCCTTATGTGACTTTCAAGGCTAGGCAGAAAGTTCAGAAACTGAACAAAGGCTTACTAAGAATTGGATAAACATTTCTATAGAATTATAAACACTTAGCATTTCAGTTTCTAGAAACTAAGCGGAATTGTATACCTCAGGTCTCAAGCTCCACAGTCGTCCTGTGTGGTGCTTCCCGACATACTTGGGTCAAGGTGAGTCGGTGTTTGCCAGATCTAAGCAAAGAGGCAAGAGAGGTTTGGTTTAGATTAATGACTATATATATACTTTCTGGATACTGGATGCAGGATGAGTCACAGTTAATGAAAAACAACAAATCTGAAATTCACTTCATTTCCTGGTTTTATAAGAGGAGGACTGTGCTGACATGCTAAAGCTGAGCTGCCAGATACCAATGTTAAAGTTCTTGAAAGAGACTTCTCTCAGCTTAAATTTGTGGTTTTCTACATTATTAGTTAGAATCCTTTAAGAATTAGGCCAATCAGTTTACCCCACTAGTATTGTCTTTGTATGCATCATAGCTTATATTTATTTCTTTGGAGGTTCTTACTTACCACACAGTGATTTATTACCGTGTAAAAAGTCACCTCATTAGTGTTTAGAGGTCTTTGGATATATTAAATAAAAAGTTGTATTGATAGTGACTGCACATTTCTTTATTACTTACTTGAAGTTGACTATCAATGTGTTTTCCAAAATTCCTTTATGGTTTCTGTTCACTAAGAAATTGAAGTCATACCTGCTTTGAAATGCAAATTTATTCATTGCCATTGCCAGTTAAGGCAGTTGGGGAGTGGGAGGGGATTCTTATGCTTTGAATAATCAATTGAGCAGGGAGAATAGGGTTAAAAAAAAATAAAGAAACCTAACCAAAATAGGTATGCAAAATAGACAACTCACCTCAGCATATAGATGGGTTAAGGAATTTTTTTTATGATTCAGGGCTAGAACCTTCCTTAGAAAACAGATCTGCTTACAGTTCCATGCGCAAATAAATGAATGATTGAGGCCTCAAAGTTCTATATCATAAAACAGACATGATAATTGTTCTTGGGAAGGATAGAAAGTATCTTTTGAACGTGTCTCTTTGTGAGACCATAAAAATAATTTCAGTGAGGTAGCCAACTAAAGTCCATTAGTTGTATGGTCCATTTGTTTTCTGAGGTCAGTATCAGGCATATACAACTTAATTTCATAAATGATTTGCTTTCCACAGAGGGGAGGACAGATTTGTGGCTGGCTGGAACCATTCTCCTTAAAGTGTTAGAAAATTGAATGGTTAGTTATAAACTATATGTTGAATATCCCTTATTTGAAATGGTTGGTGCCAGAAGTGTTTTGGATTTCTTTTTTTTCCCTCAAATATTTACATATACCTAATGAGCTATCTTGGGGATGGGAGCCAAGTCTAAACATGAAATTTATGTATGTTTCACATATACCTTAAACACATAATCTGAGGGTAATTTTATACAAAACTGCATTTTTTTTTTTGAGACAGAATCTCTGTCACTTAGGCTGGAGTGCAGTGGTGCGATCATGGCTCACTGCAGCCTCAACTTCCTGGGCTCTGGTGATCCTCCCACCTCAGTGTCCCAAGTAGCTGGGACTACAGGCAATGTACCACCATGCCTAGCTAATTTTTGTATATTTTGCAGGAGGTATAGGTGGGATTTCACTATGTTGCCCAGATTGGTCTCAAATTCCTGGACTCAAGCAATCTGCCTCAGCCTCCCAAAGTGCTGGGATGGCAGGCATGAGCCACCACACTGGACCTATACAGCATTTTAAATAATTTTTTGCATGAAACAGAGTTTTAACTCTGACCTGTCACATGAGGTCAGGTCTGGAATTTTCCACTTTTGGTGTCATTTTGATGCTTAAAAAGTTTCAGATTTTGGATTTAGGGATGTTCACCCCATGTAACTTAAGGCTCCTGTTGAAGGTTGGTTTCAGAGACCTAGGCTCATAGGAAATGAATTGGCATAATGTTTAGATGGCATATCCAACAAAATGAGTCTGTAATTTGGGGGAGATGTAGAGGAATACTGGTTTTTAAAAACCATGGACTGCATTCTGATTCTGTTCAGGTGGAACATTTCTATAGCAGTATACAGACTACAAGAGGGCAGGAGCATAACATTGTCTCAGACTAGTAGTATCAAACTCCTTTTCTTCCTGCCTTATAGTTGCTGTCCATAGATTTACCTGTGTTGTGAACTTTTTTATTTGTACTACCTTTTGGAGTTAAAAAACCATTTACTAAATTCCTGAGTCTAAACTTTTACTCTGTTTGTGCTTCTGTTTCCTGCTGATTAACAAGTCTGTTGTCTGCCTACTTTGAAATATTTCTTCAATTAGTTCATTAAAGGAAAATTTTAATTCCCTAAATTGTTGAGAGACAAAACTAAGTATTTTTTCTTTCTTGGAGGTAGCATACACTTCATATCCACTGACCTATATTACTGTGTTCCTTTTTTTTCTAGTCTTCTGTCTCTGGGGATATACAAGGAGATGGGTTTCCATGATAGTTGGAAAACTATATGATAGTTTTTATTCTCAGGAGAAAACTAAATGACCTTCTTCTAATATAGTTCTCTCTCATTTACATTTCTCAGAAGCCCAGTGAAGTTAGCCATGGTAGGTGTCACCTCTTTGAAACTGGTAGTTTGTATGTTATATTTGAAAGTGTAATTTTAGTAAAGGCTTCTGAAGTTCCAGGAAAAATATAAATGGTTAATACTAGATTTTTCTTTAAGCCATTATCTTGTCATAAATACTTTAGCCAAGAGATTAAATACACCATTCTTTTACCACCTTTTGTTGGCCTGTATTTGTCTTGATCCAAAATGGGTTTACTCATTTATTTATTTATTTAGGTTGGGGGAGGTTAGTCTGTCCTGGTATCCAATAATACTTTCTTCTGGCTAGCAAACTATGTTCTTTCTACTAATGGATAAGTTTTTTGCTTCTCAGTTATGGCCTGCTATTTAGAAAAAGGATGGCCGTGACTTTGGCTCATACCTGTATCTATACTTAGAATTTGCTTATACACTCTTGATTACATATAGCCATCATGGATTTATAATCCTGCAAGTGCCTGTGGATCTAGCTGTTATAGATCGTTTGTTTTTTCAAAACTAGGTGGGTAGTATCATAACAGGGATTGAGATATGGAAAATAGCTTCACAAAGATACCGTAATCATTTTGGTAGCACATTCTACAGAAACCCACTATACTAAAATGAACAAGCTAATAAAGATGCGTTTATGCTACCACCTGTCAAAGATGGTATGTGGAGATACAAGTTTACTGGTAGTTAACTAGATAACATTATGTTCAAATTGAATTTTATCTGTCACTTTTCTTATTGTATGCATTGTTATCTTGTATCACCTTAAAATTTATCCCCAGTAGTTTGACATATTAGGTAGAATTTAGTGCCATCTTTTAGCTTAGAGATTTGAGTATGATTAGTTTTAGTGTTAGTTTTAGGAACCAACCCTATTGTTACTCTATTGCAGAAGTGATGTTTTAAGGAACTTCTTCATATTCCTAAGTTTGTTTTATATCCATAACAAGTATATGTTCTCTGTTCCAAGTACCACAATAATTTAAAGAACATCCCTTTTTTTTTTTGGAGACGGTGTTGCCTAGGGATCACGGCTCACTGCAGCCTCAACCTCTTGAGACTCAAGCGATCCTCCCACCTCAGCCTCAGCCTCCCAAGTAGCTGGGACTACAGGCATGCACTACCATGCCAGGCTAATCTTTGTATTTTTTTAGAGGCAAGATTTTGCCATATTGCCTAGGCTGGTCTTGAACTCCTGGGCTCAAGCAGTTCATCCACCTCAGCCTCCCAAAATGCTGGAATTACAGGCGTGAGCCACTTTGCATTGCCAAGAAAATTGTGAGTGAACCTTACAGGATATAAACTACTTGTTTTCTTAAAGATACTATTCTTATTTATTTTAAGGCATCTAATGAATTAGGGATGATTTATTTTTAAACTCCATTCTGTTTGGAATACTCTGAGTTTACCCAGCTTAGAAGTCAGATTTTACTGGTTTTTAATTAGCAGTATATCAATTCTAACATGAGATAGTGTATTAATGTTTTGTGTTGCTCTAAAGAAATACCTGAGACTAATTTATAAGAAGAGAAGTTTATTTGGCTTATAGTTTGGCAGACTGTACAGAAGCATAGTGCCAGCATCTGCTTCTGGTGAGGCCTCAGGAAGCTTTTACTCATGGTAGAAGGTGAAGGGAGAGCAGGCAAGTCACATGGCAAGAGAGGGAGCAAGAGACAGAGGAAGGAGGTCCTAGACTCTTTAACAGCCAGATCTCATGTGAACTAATGACTGCAAGGAGGGCACCAAACCATTCCTGAGGGATCTGCCCCCATGACCCAAACACCTCCCCATTAGGCCCCTCTCCAGCATGGGGGATCACTCATTTCAGCATGAGATTTGAAGGGGCAGATACCCAAACTGTATCAGACAGTTTGTAAAATATTTTGGCTAGGATTTCAGAATTTTTCCCGTGAGTGCTTTCACAACTCTTGGCCACCAGTCTTAGTTTCTTTATGTAGCTTCCTTCTGAAGAATAACGTCCTCAGAATAAATGTTTCAGATATGTTTCGTGAAATTTTATAAAATAAATAATGAATTCTAAAGTTGTCTGTGTTACATACATATGTGTTGAGACTACCAGAAGTTATTATTAAATAATGACCCTATTTGCATATGTGTCTATACTTGCTGAAAGCTTATTTTCTTTCCTTTTTTTTTTTTTTTTTGAGACAGAGCCTCCTTCTGTCTCCCAGGCTGGAGTGCAGTGGCGCAGTCTTGGGTCACTGCAACCTCTGCCTCCCGGGTTCAAGCAATTCCCTTGCCTCAGCCTCCTGAGTAGCTGGGACCATTGGTGTGTACCACCATGCCCAGCTAATTTTCGTATTTTTAGTAGAGAGAGGATTTCACCATGTTGGCCAGGCTGGTCTCAAACTTCTGACCTCAAGTGATCTGCCTGCTTTGGCCTCCCAAAGTGCTGGGATTACAGGTGTGAGCCACCATGTCCGGCCTGAAAGCTTATTTTCTAAAGGGAAATTAATCTTAACTATTTATTGATTTGGAGATTGTATCTCATTGGTAAAGAAAGGTTACTTCCTTCACAGTCTAAAGACAAATTGTGTATTATTCTGTGTTAAATAGCATGGCACTGTTGATCAGGAGTTTACCTCCTATCTCATTACAATGTGAACTTGTTGCCCATAAAATAATTCTCTTAAGATTAATACATCCTGAATATGTACTAACATGTCATATCAGTTTATTATTTTAAATAGAATGTACTAATAACATATCATTTTAAGGTTTGTGTGAACTATTTTTCTGAAAGAATAAAACTTAATTTGTTTATCACTGTATAATTAATTGAACACAGATTACACTTTGTATTCACAGGTTTGTGGGAGACAGATCAGACATGTAAACTGTGTACTTCTTGCTAATTGAAATTATTTCTACATTAAACAAACTTGTAGAATTTACTTATACATGCTTGACTTTTTAATTATCTTTTTTCTCCTTTTCTTAAAGATGATACTTGTTGATGCCACTGTTATCATCCTCCTAGCAGAAGATAGTCCTACTGAGAAAATGAGCACTTTGATCATTCAGTCTTTGAACTTTAACCTTTGACTGGAAGTGACCTATAGGCAATGAAGACTACTTCCTTTTACTGCATTTTTACTTGTGTGCATTCTGGGCGCATGTTGATCGCTGGTTCAGTCCAGGCAACTGACATGCTTTTATTAGTCATACAGTATTAATGCAGGTGTCAGGAAACGTCAAATATAATTCCATTTTTTATTTTTATTTTTTTAAGCTTTTGGAAAAGCTCCAGGTCCTTATGTATAGTGCAATAACAATGACTTCCTTGGCGGTTTTGGTACGTTCATTGCCGGCAATGGACGTTGTAACAGGAAAAGTTTTCATTAACTCCTGCCACTCAATGATTGATGCATGATAGGGCCTATGAAATGAACTTATCGGTTATAGTGGGAATATAAATAGAGGGATCCAACATTACTTTAAAAGTCACCCCAACTGTTTATATTTGGATTCTATGCACTGTGATCCTAAGGTTAACAGCATGAATTAACATGCGTCTTTAAAGGACTGTAATGAAAGATCATTGCGTATTTATTGAATTGTTTATATCTACTGTCAAGTTGTTTTGACATGGAAGATTTTCAAGTAACATTGGCAGAGAGGTACAGTATGTTATCCCTATGGTGAAAATAAATTCATTTGTTGTATATAGTTCCTCAATCTCTGAAGTAAAGGTATGAGTAATATAGGGTATGAATGGTTTAATCAAGGCTTTATTTCGGAAGTAAGAAAAATGGCAGTGATGATTAAATTGCTGCAGTCCGTAATTTGGGCTTGTTATTTGTACATTAAAGATTTTTTCCAAGTAGGTTACACTCTGTTCACTTCCTGCTAGCCATCAGCATGAGCCCTACTGCCTAAACACTATTTCATTTATTTATGTTTGGAAAACCCGTAAACATTTTTGTTTGCAATCTTGTTTCTTTTATTATAAGTCAAGTTTGAATGTTACAGTACTTTTATTGAAAAACTTTTGTTAAGTTTTTTCTTGTAAATTTTCTTTACTTGTAAGTATCATCTTGTCCTTTAATCCTGTACCCTAAAATAAGAAATACATTTTTGACAGAGGCTTAATGTTTTAACAAAAGAGTGTGGACATTTTTATTTTAAAATTTAGGCAAAAATCACTATCAAATGGTTGCTTATTTGTCTCACACAGCCATATAGTTTTTCCTGGAGGGTTTTGTTTTGTTGTTGTTGAAAAGACTTTGCTTACAGTTAGATAAAATTTTCTACAGAAAAAAAATTGTTGAAAGGTCCAATTCTCAGTACCATGTGAGTTAATGATACTGCAACTAAGTTCTTTTTAAGAAGTGATTAATGTATTTTATAAATTACCTTTTCACATATGCAAACTCTGTTTCTACTACAGTGTTATTTTTACTAATGCCTTATTGTTGCACTCTTTTTGAAATATCCTACAGTGAATATATGAATCAATTTGGGCTTAAAACTAAAAGCCAGTTGGCTGAAAGGTTTGAAATATGTACCCCAGTAAAACCATTCAATCAATAATTGGTAAATATTTTAAAATTGTTTTTAATCTGTATAGATGACATTTTGTAGCTTTGTACATGTTGTTAATTAAGGGCATATAATTTTACACTCTAAAAGTATAATTGCTGAACTCAGGGGTGGGTAGACTTCGAAAATATGTCTGCTATAGAAATAACTTGAAAAAAAAAATTAAAACCATGGCCAGCCACCAAATTGTGGACACTGTTTATATACCGCTAGTTAACAATTACCACTTTTAAAAAATTATAAACATTTTTGTTTTGTCTTGACTAGATAAATATAAATTCTCACAGTGATCTCTGTCAGTTTTATTAGTTGACTTGTTTAACCAAGACAGAAAGTCTTTGAATTACTCATAGTTTTAAACTGCTTTTAATATGAAAATTGCAGCTGTAAATTATGTATTTTCATATTTTACATAACTGCTCTACACTACCGTTTGACTTGATCTTTTTCTGGGGGTTGGGGAGAAATCTCTCTCCATATTGCTGGTTCTCTTACTAAAATGCTTTTATAAAGAAATGACCGGTGACATTTATTCACCAAAGGAATTAATATACTGGGTCAAAGATTAACAATGCTATACTATAGAGTAATAGGTCATATATAGCCTCAATTGAGTTTTTTATAACAATATTTTAACATACCTCTCTCTCTACATATAAATACCATAAACTAAAATGAAACAGAGGAAAGTAGAGGAAAATGAAATAATTTCGGTACATCTTACAGTTTAAAGAGAAGAAAATAAGGTGAAATATCCTAAAATATAGGAGCACAAACAGTTAAAATTCATAATCAGGTTAACAACACTCTCTTGAAATTTAGGAATCATTGAAAACTCCTTGCACTTAAATTTAATTTATATGTTAGTTACATTATTAAAAGTCGTAAGACATTTATCTGAGTCATTGCTCTACAGAGCAATTAATGAATGGCTTGTAATAATAACAAGAATATTTCTCTGTAATGCATTGTTGAAAGACAACCAGAATATCAAGAAAATGTATATAGGGATATGCTACTTGCCTCCTCCCTGCATTTCCTCGTGGGGCACTATTTGCTACATTGGCCTACAGAATTAGACTTTCATACTTAGAAGATAATGTACACTTTTCTTTTTTTATTTATTTATTTATTTATTTTTAGGCCATTCTTCTGGTTTGCCAAATTCTATTAAGACAGTGATACATTTGCTTCCTTATTTATGCATGCTTAGATCATGAACATGGTGCCCTTCCTTTTTTTTTTTTTTGGTCAAGTAGGGATTAATGCCATAGGTTTTAAAGAGAAGGATTGTTTTCAGTTTTTAAGAGAATTTTTAAAAAATACATTTTATGGTTGTTCTCTTAAGGAATTAATATTCACTTCTGAAGCACTTACTTGTAATATATAATTTATCATGTTAGCAGGGAAATAAAGCATTTTTAATCCCCAAAAGAAAGTGCTGGAAATAGCTTCTATATAGTCAACAGTTCATCTGGAGAAAGATCTTAATCCTTGTTGTTTTGATTAGGAATATCAATATTTGGTATAAAGTAACTAGAATAGTTTACTACTTTTTCCCTTATGAAATTTTAAATATATGCAAATATATATATCATTAGATTCCTGTGGTGGATAATAATTTCTTCAGATTCTAAAACAGGTGTCTAGTGACTGCTTAATTGTTTCCAAGTTGCGTCAAAGATGAATTGGTAAATAATGGAAATGAGTAGTGATATGAAAATGGTTATGTAACTACATATTACTTGTTTCTGGTAATCAAGTCTTATTTTTT
The DNA here is from genome assembly GCF_009764315.1 of Trachypithecus francoisi. Lineage (NCBI taxonomy): Eukaryota > Metazoa > Chordata > Mammalia > Primates > Cercopithecidae > Trachypithecus > Trachypithecus francoisi. The sequence continues at coordinate 29,357,176 of NW_022681472.1, read as the reverse complement.
AAAAGCCTATTGTTTTTCAGAATTGAGATATTTAAACTTGTTATAACTTCTTCCTAAAAATAGAAGAGAAGAGGAGGTACTGTGTGTTCAAAAATTTTTTTAAATAAAGAATTCAGTGTCACTAGTTCTAAGCCTTTATGGTGACTGCTGCTTATATTTCTTGATCTCATGTTCATTAATTTTTTTGTACATATCTTAGCTGAATGCTTAAAATTTGCAATTGTTTGTAATTGTGTATGTAAATTGCTTTTCAATAAGAACTGAAGCTTAATCATATTATTTTCTGAGAATTCATTATCAAAATCAGCTACTATACTGTTCTGTGTTGTAGTAATGCCCTTACTGCCTGTGCATGATTGAGGTCTGTGAAGAAGGTGTCTTTTAATCTGCACCAACTGGCCCCAATCCTCTTTGCAGTCTTTTTAAAATTTTTAAAAATCCGTCCTTTCTTTTTCTTCTTATGTTTCTGTCTCTTCCCACAGATGTCCAGTGTATCAGTCTTCCACAGTTTCCTTTTCTAACTTCTAATTTATTCTCTTTTTTTTCCTGAGGTTAGGGAATCTACAGAAGGAAGATTATTAAAATTATGCCATGAATTTTTGAAAAATTTAAAATGGCTCTCCTTCCTACAAATAAAATACATGGAATTTCTGATACTAATTTCAGTTTGTCAGTAGATGGCTAAATTTGTTGAATAATTGACTGCTTGGCAAATGAGCTGTTAGCTGTAATTAGTTCTTCAGTACTAATATTAAGGAAATTTTGTTATTTTTGGATGAGGACTCTCCCAAAGCCAAACTATTGCCCAAGCAAATTATTTATTTTTCCATTTAAATTTCTAAGTCATTTTGAGATGTGGAATGATTATTATTTTTATTTTTTATTTATTTATTTATTTATTTATTTTTGAGACGGAGTCTTGTTCTGTCACCTGGGCTTTAGTGCAGTGGCACAATCTGGCTCATTTCAACCTCCGCCTCCTGGGTCTAAGCAATTCTCCTGCCTCGGCCTCCTGAGTAGCTGGGATTACAGGCATGCGCTGCCACACCTAACTAATTTTTGTATTTTTAGTAGAGACAAGGTTTCACCATGTTGGCCAGGCTAGTGTCGAACTCCTGACTTCAAGCTGATCTGCCCACCTCAGCCTCCCAAAGTGTTGCGATTACAGGCATGACCCACTGCACCCAGCCTGGAATCATTTTTTAAAAATAATTTGTGCGAGACTTGCTTTCTCAACATAAATTGTGTGGGGGTTGTTTTTGTTTTTTGAGACAGGTTCTTTCTCTGTTGCCCAGGCTGGAGTGTGCAGTGGAACAATCATTGCAGCCTTGACCTTCTTGGCTCAAGCAATCCTCCTGCCTCCCGAGTAGCTGAGTCTACAGGTGTGTGCCACCATGCCTGAATGGATATGTAGTTGTTTTTTTTTTTTCTGTTTTTTGTTTTTTGTTTAAGACATGAGGTCTCACCATGTTGCCCAGGCTGATCTTGAATTCCTGGGCTCAGGCATTCCTCCTGCCTCAGCCTCCCAAAGTGCTGGGATTATAGGTGCAAGCCACCATGCCTCATCTGTTTGCTGATTTAAGACAGGTTTATGTGCATTATTATCTTTAGAGGCACATAGAATCTAGTCATATACTTGAAACTTGGCTCTCTATCCTGAAAGTTGAAGTTAGAGTTCTTTGATCCTGGTGAGATGTTAATTGTAATTTTAATTTTCACATGTTAATATTGTGACTTGTATTTTTGTGATGAGTCTCTAAAATGATTAAATGACTATTTTTTTTATGAAAAAATTTTTGTTAATAAAATATGAGAGTATTTTGAGTATGTGGAAGGAATGCCTGAATAGAAGCTGATCTATCTTAACTTACCTCAATAACTCCAGTTTTAATATGGTGAGTGAGGAGTTGACTGGGAAAAGGAGAGATCCAGTTCTTGTTCTAGTCCTTGGCACATACACTCTCTGGGTTTTGAGAAAAGGATGGTCCTACCACAGTTCTAAGTTGTTTTCTCAAAGGCAAAAGCATGATTTCGAAATGACATCACTTGTCAGATTTTCTGATACGTGGATTGAATAATCCTGCATCTTTTGAAGCCTGAAACATACAATTTAAAGCCTGAAATCTACCATAATGAACTTGGTAAATTTTGTCAGATACCATGAAAATGCACCTCTTCATAATTAACCACAGATTGTTTATGTAAAGGCAAATTGGTGGTCAGGCTCAAGGTAAAATAATTATTTGAATGGATTATTGGGTTGATTAGTAGCCAAAAACTAAATGCATGTTCAGGTCAAAATGAATTTGTTCGTTTTATTTGGTACCATTTTCCTTTTATTATTCAGAACTACAGATTGTGCATTTTATTAATAGGAATGAAAGCTCATGCTTGGAGATTTGAGTAGGGTGGATGTATATATTTTATAAATTCAAGTTGCAAAATATGTAAAGTCACTACTTTTTAAATAGAATATAAATGTTAAAACAGACAAATCTATGTTATATATTTTTTAATACATGTATCAGACTTGTTAGTTGAATGCAGATAACTTTGTGTGCTTTATGGAATTTCATAACTTTTAATAATAAAGCAGTTGTCACTGGATTTTTTTCTGTAGACTTGAATACTAAATGGGATAGATACCAGACCTTTTTGGTTTATGATGTAAAACTTTATTTGTACAGTAGTTTCTCTTCACAAAAGACTGAATTTTAAAGGATTATAGAAACAGGAACATGTCCATTTCCAAAATGAGTGCAACAGAATGAAGATAGTCACTCAAACCATCTATTTAACACATCACCTTTATGTAATATGTAGCTAGTTTTAGTGTTTATGTTTTAATAAGTCCCAATTAAAGACTGAGCGTTTTCAGAGAAGATGGAAATGGAGACCCAGGCACTTGTTTAGAGTTATCGTGAGTCCGATGTTTCTGAACTTCAAGTTGTACAATTAAGGACATACTGTAAGAACTTCTGGATGCTTTCTGGAGTATACAAACAGATCAACTAATGACTTAAATGAGTGACTCTTGAAGCTGCAAGAAGAGGAAGGAAATAACCACAAGAAGGGGCTATCTCAGCGTCTGTTATTTCTGACAGGAAGAATTAAATATACTCTGCTGGTAATTTCTAAGTGTTCTTTCCTACAGGGGATCTGCTTGCCTCAGGAGCACCTTAGTCCTCATTGAGGCAGCCACTCTGCCGTGAAAACGATCATGTCTCAAACTGTTCCTGCCGTCCTACACAACTATGTTAGTAGATGGTTAGATAAATATATGAACCATCTTCTTTTGTACTTTGATGGTGCCCTTTTCCTTTATTATAATCCTTAAAGTAATTTCTACTTTCCATAGTAGGATTTGACTTTTCTCCACTACTTTAAGCTACTCTGGATAAGTGATTCTGTTTATGTCCTCCCTATATTTCTTACTGATTTTCACACTAACATACATAACACATAACAAAATTAAACAAGCTAAATTGAAGGATCAAGTGACACAGCTAAGAGTTTTGTGTACTTGGATAATAAAGCTCAAAGCCACAGTGGTTATCTGTCCTGTTGGGAGCCCCTTTCAACCAGTTTTTTAGTTACCTGTGAGATTTATTTTTAATGTTTGCCTGCATGATGCAGAATACATAAGTGGGAATCCCTACACCCTTTACAGTTAAGTGGATTATGGAAATAATAAGGAAAGTTTATCGTAAGGTAGGAAGTATCTCCTCATGTGTGTACCTGGCCTTCAAGGACAATGTGGGTGAATATATATCATCAGACAAGATCCTAATATAGATGGCTGTATCCTGCAGATAGCCAATTCAACATTAAAATTTTATGTCTCCATACCCCAATGAAAACTTTTTTTTTATCCTGCTATAATTTAATGACATTCCCGTCCAACCTAGTTAACCAAGCAGTGATACTCAGTAGTCCTCTCCTCCTTGTATTTTTCAAGTCCTGTTGAGTGTAACCTTAAAATGTCTCTGAGATTTCTACCTTCTCTCCAGTCTCGTTACCATTAGGGCCTTTCACTACCTGGCCTTGGTGTCCCTAGGCTGCTCTTCAGCCATCCACAAACCTTGTTTCATAAGCAGTAGCAATGCAACGCTCCACTGTCCTCTGCTAATGTTCTTCCCAGTCCTAGAATGTTCATGATGTGCGTTTCTACCTGAAAGGTCTAGTTCAAGGGTAGCTGAAAGGTTATCATCCGTGTCCTTTCTTCTCTCCCTACCAGTCATCTATCCTGAACTTTTTAACAGTAGGGACGGTGTTGCAATTGTGTTTGTGTCCCCAGCACATAGCACACAGTACCTAGTATACACTACCTGTAGCACATAGGCATTTAATAAGTGTGTATTGAATTAACTTGGTTATACTTGTATTTTTATCCTAGCTTTCTCAAAGAAACTTAGGTGCTAGCTATTTTGAAACATAATCAAGAACCACCACCTGAGTAAAATGTTATAGCAGAACCCTGCTCTTTCTATCCCAGAGAGTTTGAGTAAATTACTTTTAAATAAATCATTAATCATTCTTCATTGGTTTTGGCTTCTTTTTTATAGGTGTTTCTCATATCTTTATCTCAGGCAAATTGCTTGTCACAAATTAATTGTTTTAAACTAAATACATCTCAGGAACCATAAAATCATAAAGGTAAACCTGACAAGGTTAAAAACCAACATTAAGCAGATAATTTTTTTTTTTTTTTTTTTTTTTGAGACGGAGTCTTGCTCTGTCGCCCAGGCTGGAGTGCAGTGGCCGGATCTCAGCTCACGGCAAGCTCTGCCTCCCGGGTTTACGCCATTCTCCTGCCTCAGCCTCCCAAGTAGCTGGGACTACAGGCGCCTGCCACCTTGCCCGGCTAGTTTTTTGTATTTTTTAGTAGAGACGGGGTTTCACCGTGTTAGCCAGGATGGTCTCGATCTCCTGACCTCGTGATCCGCCCGTCTCGGCCTCCCAAAGTGCTGGGATTACAGGCTTGAGCCACCGCGCCCGGCCCAAGCAGATAATTATTGTGTACCTTTCATGTGCCAAGAAGGATGGCAGATAAAGTATATATCTTCAAAGGGTTTATGTAATAAGGGGATAATAAATAGAAAAGCATATCTCAAAATGTTACAAGCCTTAAGAGGTGCAGATAGTTTCTGATTATCACAGAAACATGTCTGCCAAAAGTACTGTAACGCATAGACAGGCTAGGCACGGTGGGCGGGTGGATCACAAGGTCAGGAGCTTGAGACCAGCCTGGCCAACATGGTGAAACCCTGTCTCTACTAAAAATACAAAAATTAATGGTGTCTGTAATCCCAGCTACTTGGGAGACTGCGGCAGGAGAATAGCTTGAATCCGGGAGGCAGAGGTTGCAGTGAACTAAGATCACGCCATTGCACTCCAGTCTGGGACAGCGAGACTCCATCTCCAAAAAAAAAAAAGAAAGAAACAGACACAGGGGACTCCAAAAGGGAGTGGGGGATGGGTGCCAGAGTTGGAAAAACTACCCACTGGGTACTGTGTTAGCTATTTGGGCAATGGGTTCAATAGAGCCCAAACCCCCAACATTAGGCGATAGATCTGTGTAACCAACCTGCATGTGTACCCTCTGAATTTGTTTTCTTTAATACCGTCATGGGCCAGGCATGATGGCTCACACCTGTAATCCCAGCACTTTGGGAGGCCGAGGCAGGTGGGTCATTGAGGCCAGGAGGTCGAGACAAGCCTGGCCAACATGGAGAAACCCCATCTTTACTAAAAATACAAAAAAGCTGGGCATGGTGTCACACGCCTGTAATCCCACTGTTTGGGAGGCTAAGGCACAAGAATCACTTGAACCCGGGAGGCAGAAGTTTCAGTGAGCTGAGACCATGCACTGCACTCCAGCTTGGGTGATAGAGCGAGACTCCATCTCAAAAAAATAAAGATACTGTCATGATCTGAAAAATGTAAACTTTGTAGATGAGTTTCAGGAAAGAACAGAGTTCCCAAGTACAAAATGCTAGGACAGGAGAGGAATTTGCATGAAGATCAGTACAAAGGACTGTGTGACTGATTGAGGATGAGCAGGGTATTTGGGATGATATAGGTCCTTGTGAGGGTAAGACTGAAGTTATTTGGTCCTTCAGTTTCCGCTAGCTGAGAGATGAGCCCAGCAACTAAGAGTTGCTTTTGTCCTCCGGGAATTTATCAATCGGGAAGAAATAGTTATGAAACTAAGCCACTGTGTGGGCAGTATCATAAGGATAGTTGCCCAGGACATGCCTAAAACAAGGAGCCTGAACTACTACCCCAGCATCCCTCCCACCAAGAAAGAATTTAAAGCTAGACCCAATGGGTCTACTTCGTAGTAAAGATCAGCTAAGTAAACCAGCCATGATTCAGATTTGCACCCACTCTAGGGTGGTTCAGGGAATGTCAAGCCTTGGACTTGGATTAAGGTGTGGTCCCTGACTGGCAGTGTCCTCAGGAGATGACATGCGGAAGCAAATGAAAATCCTCTCTGGGCCGGGCGCGGTGGCTCAAGCCTGTAATCCCAGCACTTTGGGAGGCCGAGACGGGCGGATCACGAGGTCAGGAGATCGAGACCATCCTGGCTAACACGGTGAAACCCCGTCTCTACTAAAAAAATACAAAAAATTAGCCGGGCGAGATGGCGGGCGCCTGTAGTCCCAGCTACTCGGGAGGCTGAGGCTAGAGAATGGCGTAAACCCGGGAGGCGGAGCTTGCAGTGAGCTGAGATCCGGCCACTGCACTCCAGCCTGGGCGACAGAGCGAGACTCCGTCTCAAAAAAAAAAAAAAGAAAATCCTCTCTGGAGGAAGATACTTTCTTCCTAGGACATAAAGTTATCACATTCTAGGAAATAAGACACCATGATTAACAACCAGCAGAAACAATATAAACAGACCTAGAAAGCATTAGAGGAGTTTGACATGATCTGATGCTCTGCCTGGCATAACTTGGGATCTTCTGAAGAATGAGAACCTATCTTGTTTGTCTTTATACTCATTTAAATATTGAATGCCTACTGAGTCTCAAGGAACTATGATCAGGCAGGGAAGGCAGACAGGTAATTGAAATACAGTTTGACACTTGGTGTCCTGGGGTAATCACAGAGTACTGGGTGAGCATCAAGGCAGGAAAAATCAACACAGGGAGTCCAAGAAAGAATTCAGGGAATGTGATGAAATGCAGGATGAGTATTTGCCAGGTAAAGCTGGGAGAGTGAAGATGAGGGCATGTATAAGTACCCACTGCAAAGGCCCAGGTATGAGAGAGAACAGTGTAGGCCGGGCGCGGTGGCTCAAGCCTGTAATCCCAGCACTTTGGGAGGCCGAGACGGGCGGATCACAAGGTCAGGAGATCGAGACCATCCTGGCTAACACGGTGAAACCCCGTCTCTACTAAAAATACAAAAAACTAGCCGGCGAGGTGGTGGGCGCCTGTAGTCCCAGCTACTCGGGAGGCTGAGGCAGGAGAATGGCGTGAACCCGGGAGGCGGAGCTTGCAGTGAGCTGAGATCCGGCCACTGCACTCTAGCCTGGGCGACAGAGCGAGACTCCGTCTCAAAAAAAAAAAAAAAAAAAAAAAAAGAAAGAACAGTGTGGTGGGAGCATTGAATTAGAATGATAAAAAAACATGTTATGGCCAGGTGAAGTGGCTCATGCCTGTAATCCCAACACTTTGGGAGGCCAAGGCAGGCGAATCACCTGAGGTCAGGAGTTTGAGACCAGCCTAGCCAACAGGGTGAAACTCGTCTCTACTAAAATACAAAAATTAGCCGGGCTGGTGGCACGTGCCTGTAATCACAGCTACTCGGGAGGCTGAGGCAGGAGAATCGCTTGAACCAGGAGACAGAGGTTGCAGTGAGCTGAGATTGCACCACTGCACTCCAGCCTGGGCAACAGAGCAAGCCTCCATCTCAAAAACAAAAACCATGTTATAAAGTTTTGACTTAATATTGTGGGCAAAGGGACTGGTGGAATGAGATTTGCACTTTGGAAAAATTACCTTGGCCTTGGCTGTAGTCTGGAGAATGGATTGGAAGAGCTGGGAATGTGGGGATGGGAGCAGAACCCAAGAGGCATTTTCAGTAATCCAGAAAAAGGATGATGGCTTGAATTGATTATAATATGAACTATTGGAATAAAGACAGACATAATGGAGCAGAATAGAGAGTCCAGAAATACGGCCAATTGGTTTTCCAAAAAAGATGCCAAGGCAATTCTGGGTGAAGCAACAGTCCATCCAATGAAAGGCATTAGAACATTCGGACAGCTATATGCAAAAAAACAAAAATCTTACCTAACACTATATACAGAATTAGCCCAAAATGAATCATAGACCTAAATTGAGAGCACAAACAATAAAACTTCAAAAAGGAGAAAATCTGAGGTCTTGGATTTGACAAAGATTTCTTAACTATGACACAAACTCTAAAAGAATGAGTTGGACTCATCAAAATGTAAAACAGGTTCTTCAAAAGACAAACTATAAAAACAAGACAATATCTTTGCAAATTATGTTGATATATCTGATAAAGGATCTATTTATAATTGTTTAAGAACTTAAAATTCAATAACAAAACCCAATGAAGTAATGGGCAATTTTGTTTTTTTACACCAACTGATATGTAACCAAAGAGAATATAGGAATGGCAAACAAACACGTGGAACGCTGCTCAACACCCTTAGTCCTTAGCAAAATACAAATAAAAACAATGATAAAAACGATGAGATACCACTACACACCAACTGCATTGACCATACCAAGTTTTGCCAAGGATGTGGAGCAATGGAAACTCTCCTACACTGCACGTGGGAATTTAGAATTGTATAACCACTTTGGAAAATAATTTGGCAGTTTCTTTAAAAGTTATGCACATACCTACTATACAAATCAGCCATTTCACACCTAGCTATTTGCCCAAGAGAAAAGAAAGCATGTGTCCACAAAAGGCCTCGTACACTAATGTTTATATGAAACATAAAACATTTTATGTTTTATGTAATCTGCCCAAACTAGAAACATCCCAAATGCCCATCAATAGGTGAACAGATAAGCAACTCTCCATACAAGGGAATAATTCAGCAATAAAATAGGAACAAACTATTGATACATGTAAAGAAGTTGATGAATCCTGATAAATCTTGGTTATGCTGAGTGAATATAGCCAGGCCAAAAAGCATACATCCTGTATGGCTTTATTTACATAAAATTCTAGAAAACGCATCCTTAGTTACAGTGACAGAATTTGATAAATGTTTGCATAGGGAAATGGGACGGTGGGAAGGGGAGATTACAAAGGGGAAGAAACTTTTGGGAATGATACATATGTTCATTATCTTGATTGTCTTGGTTTCACAGATGTATATGTAAAATTCGTCAAATTATACATTTTATTTGTAAATTATTGTACATTATACCTCAATTTAAAAAAAAATTGGTGGCTCATGCCTGTAATCCCAGCACTTTGGGAGGCCAAGGCAGGCAGATCACGAGGTCAAGAGATCGAGACCATCCTGGCCAACATGGTGAAACACCGTCTCTACTAAAAATACAAAAAAAATTAGCCTGGCCTAGTGGCACATGCCTGTAGTTCCAGCTACTCAGGAGGCTGAGGCAGAAGAATCACTTGAACCCAGGAGGGGGAGGTTGCAGTGAGCCGAGATCATGTCACTGAACTCCAGCCTGGCAACAGAGCAAGAGTCTGTCTAAAAAAAAAAAAAATTAGGAGGCTTTTAGTAATAAAGACAGGATGGTGATGGCTTGAAATAGGGTGTGAGAAAGTGGACAAATTCAGCCATAATCAAATTGCCCAAATTCACACACTTTAAATGTGATGGAGCTAGAATTTAAAACCTGAGTCTAGCCTGGGCAACATGTTGAAACTCCATGTCTGCAAAAATATAAAAATTAGCTAGGCATGGTGGTGTGCACCTGTGGTCCCAACTACTTGGGAGGCTGGGATGGGAAAATCACTGCACTCCAGCCTGGATGACAGAGCGAGACACTGTTTAAAAATTAAAAAAAAACAAACAAAAAAACAACCCAAACCTGAGTCTGACAAATTCCAAAATCCATGCTCAAAGTCAGTACATTTATACTTGAGATAACCACTATGTTTTGGGCTTGGACAAATGAGTTGAGGGTGATAGTTTTCACCGAAGAACAAAGTGAAGAAGCAGGTTTGGGAGAAAAGGAGGTGTGTTTACATTCTCCTATTGTACCAAGTATGGTAGCTTATACAGTCAATTAGTAAGTGGAGACGGGAGCTGAAGTTTTTAGGGAGCAATGGTAGTGAAATATTTAGTGTGATGATGTTACTCAGTTTGTAGGTTAATTGCCCATTAACTAATCACTGGAAAATAATTTAATACTTTTTTTTTTGAAACCAAAAAGAGACTTGGGAGACGGAGGTTGCATTGTGCCACTGCACTCCAACCTAGAGGTAGAGTGACATCCTGTCTCAAAAAAATTAATTAATTTTTTTTTCAGAACTGAAATCTGCCTTCATACTATCTATTACAGATTGAATTGTGTCCTCCAATAAGATGTGTTGAAGTCTTAACTCCCAGTACCTCAAATTGTGACCCTATTTGGAAATAGAGTCATTGCAGATGTCATTAGTTGAGGTGAGGTCATACCGAAGTAGAGTGTGGCCTTAATCCAATAGAATTGGTGTCCTAAGAATTGGAGAAGAGACTCACACACACAGTGGGAGAAGACCATGTAGTTATGGAGTCATGTATCAACAAGCCGGCAAATGCCAGGGATTGCTGGGAACATCAGAGGCTGGAAGAAGCAGGGAAAGGTTCTTCCCTGGAGCTGTGGGAGAGAACATGATTCTGCTGATACATTGATCATGGATTTCCAGCCTCCAGAAATGTGAAACTATAAATGTCTGGTTTCTTTTAAGCCATCCAGTTTCAACTACTTTGTTACAGCCGCCCTAACAAACACACACGCACTATCTCTTTTTTCTAGTTCTGTCTTCTGGAGACACGGAATAAGTCCTGGTTTCTTTTCCAGATATTTGCAGGTGTTTTGAGAACATATTTCATGACACAGTGAGAAAAACATCTCCTTGACTGGTTTTTAATGAGATACATTTTCAAATCCTTGCATTATGCTTTTGTAGGGTCAAATGATATTCTATAGATGTTTGCATTAGGAGAAAGTGTTTGCTGTTGAAAACAAGCTTGAAAAACATTTTTTTCTTTTCTTTCTTTTTTTTTTTTTTGAGATAGAGTTTTACTCTTGTCACCCAGGCTGGAGTGCAGTGGTGCCATCTCGGCTCACTGCATCCTCCGCCTCCCTGGTTCAAGCAATTCTCCTGCCTCAGCCTCCCGAGTAGCTGGGATTATAGGCACCCACCACCATGCCCAGTTGAGTTTTGTACTTTTAGTACAGACGAGATTTTGCCATGTTGGCCAGGCTGATCTCCAACTCCTGACCTCAGGTGATCCACCTGCCTCGGCTTCCCAAAGTGCTGGGATTACGGGCATAAACCACTGTGCCCGGCCTGCTTGGCTAATATTTTAATTTATTTGTAGAGGCAAGGATCTCACTGTGTTGCCCAGGCTTGAATTCACGTTTTTTGGCAGCCACATCACACAAGATTTTGATTGGTAAAAGTCACGTCTTTTGTGTTTGTTATATCTGTGTACATAGTTTTATTTTTGTTTGTTTATTTGTTTTGGTCCCAAGTAAAGTATGTTAATTATTCCTATAAGATGTCATCTCACACCAGGCATGGAGGTCCATGCCTGTAGTTCCAGCTACTCAGGACGTTAAAGCCATGGGATAGCTTGAGGCCAGGAGTTTGAAGCCACTGTGTGCTATGATGGAGCCTGTGGATAGCCACTGCACTCCTGCCTGGCAACACAGCGAGATCTTGTCTACAATAAAAGGAAGCTTTCATCTCGTTTGGTTTTACCCTTCTATTGAGACTTTTTGTTTGTTGGTTTTGTTTTCTTTTCTTTTTTTTTTCTGACCCTGTATCCAATAGTGTTTAGTTTTCTTATTCTATCATGCAAACTATTAGCTCTCCCTCTTGCTCCCTCTTGATTAATATCACATCTAAGCATTTGTTCTATATCTTTTCAGTGTTTTTTGTTTGTTTGTTTGTTTGTTTGTTTGTTTTGAGACAGAGTCTCAATCTGTTGCCCAGGCTGGAGTGCAATGGCGCGATCTCAGCTCACTGCAAATTCTGTCTCCCGGGTTCAAGTGATTCTCCTGCCTCAGCCTCCCGAGTAGCTGGGACTACAGGTATGTGCCACCACGCCAGAATAATTTTGTATTTTTAGTAGAGATGGAGTTTCTCCATGTTGGTCAGGCTGGTCTTGAACTCCCAACCTCAGGTGATCCACCTGCCTCGCCCTCCCTGCCCTCCCAAAGTGCTGGGATTACAGGCGTGAGCCACTGCACCCAGCTGAGACAGGGTCTTGCTCTGTCACCCAGGCTGGAGTGCAGTGGCGTGATCTTGGCTCACTGCAACCTCTGCCTCCTGGGTTCAAGTGATTCGCCTGCCTCAGCCTCCCAAGTAGCTGGGATTACAGGCATGCACCACGTCTGGTTAATTTTTGTATTTTTAGTAGAGACAGGGTTTTGCCATGTTGGCCAGGCAGGCCTCAAACTCCTGACCTTAGGTGATCCATCTGCCTTGCCTTTTCAGTGTTTAAAAGCAAAGACATAAGCCTATAGCATACCATTTATTATCTCATTTAGTGTCTTCAGCTCAGCATATTATTTAAGCATTGTAACTACTATCACACATCATGCTACTATCACTCGAGTTATCTTTCTATAAGGTAGCCCCCCTTATTCACGGTTTTGATTCCCGTATTTTCAGTTGTCCACAGTCAAAAATAGGTCCAAAAATAGGTGAATACAATACAATAAAATATTTTGAGAGAGAGAGAGAGACCACATTCACATAACTTTTATTATAGTATATTGTTGTAATTGGCCTATTTTATTATTAGTGATGATTGTTCATCTCTTACTGTGCCTAATTTAGAAGTTAAACTTTACCATAGGTATGTCTATGTAGGAAAAAGCATAGTATATAAGGGATTTGGTACCACTGGCAGTTTCGGCAACTCACTGAGCATTTTGGAACATATCCCCCGTGGATAAGAGGGAACTGCTATATAAGTTTATCAAAGAAAGGAGATACTAGTTGTTCTGGTGTGACTTGTTTTTGGTGAATTCAAGCAGATTCCAAATAGTCATTCCTTTGGTTTCTATTTGAATTAGTGAATTCCACACGTATTATTTTCCATTTTTTGGTCTGTTGAAATATACACATTCTAGTCTAAGAGAAAAGTGTCTTGAGTGACTATGAGGCGGGTGCAGAAGCTGTGGGGACCTGCCGTGCCCTGCCTCCATGAAAGAACTTGCTGGAAAGCTGCAGGCAGTGTGGCAGCAGCTGTGGGATCTGCCTCAGTTTCAGAGCCATGGCCACACTTCTTCCACACAGCCCTCAGCCAATGACTGAGCATGGTGGGGGCCTGGCCATTTCTGCTCAGGATGGCACTTCTCTAACACGTAATCCTTGCTCTAAAGCTCCACATTGGCTGGCGAGAACTTGTCAGAACTGCCTCCCAGTCCAAAGCTCTGTCTGTCCAAATTTGCCTCTTCTTTACCTTCCCAGGTTTCAGATCTGCATCATTGTTTGGTTTTCTCAGCCCAATCCTCTTCCTCTGTCTTTCACAAACTTACTCCCCTAACAAACCTCTTGCCCTCCTAACTCCAGTGTCTGCTTCCTGGAGGACCCAAATCAACACAGTTGGCACTGGGTGTGGTGCAAGAAGAAGGTACTAAATGGGACATTGAGACCTAATCACTCACTGTCTGTCAGACAGTGAGGACTCCATTCCAGATGGCATGTTTTTAATTACAAACTTCTATATCGAGCTGAGATGAAGCAACAGGGACTGGATTTAAAGAACTAAAAAGCCTGAAAGAACTAACAACTCAGATGAAATATATGAAACAATAGTTTTCAGAACATTGGCTAGCAAGCAAAAAAGGGCGTCAGTCACTGAAAGAAGGAAAACAGATGGAGTGAGCCCTACACCTGCCCCAGCTCCCTGCCTGGACAATGCTCCCGACTGCTGGAGCGCAGGGAAGCAGGCATAGCCCAGCCATCCTCCTGACCTGGGGAGACAAAGCCGGAAGTCCAGGGAGGCTCAGGGTGACTGGAGTCCTCAGGTCGGAGTACTAAAGAGGAGAGGGCTTTGTAGAGAGAGGGCCCCAGGGATCTCAGAGGGCAGCCAGTGCGGCTTCAGCATGTGCGGGAGCTGTGAAGCTGGGGAAGGAACCACTGAAAATGAGCCATAGGCAGAGATCACACAAAGCTAGGAAGAGCTTGTGTTCCCTCCAGCCAGAGTGCAAAACCATGCAGTTCAAGGGGCATAAGGTGGAATATTCAGAAAGCATTGCCTATTATTGAGGAAAAATTAATCCTTAATGAATTCTCTAAAAAAAGTAAAAAGCAGTTTCAAGAGGATTACTCTTTCCACATAACCAGACTACATTGCAGAACAAAGCTCTAGAATATTTCTAGCAAGTATTTTATGTATATAATATATAAATAATTATTATATATAATTATATATAAATTCATATATATGTGTGTGTGTATATATATGAACTAGCACCCGACATTCCAGCTGATGTCACATTATCTACATTGGGATCCTTTTGTCCTAGAAGGGTGTTGTGGGTTGAACTGTGTGCCCCTCAGATTTGAAGTGAGATGCCTTCTCCATTAGTCCGTGTGGTCCCTGGCTATGCCCTTCAATTTTGTGTGTACCTAGTACCTCAGAATATGATCTTATTTGGAGATAAAGTCTTTACAGAGTTAGTCAAGTTATTATGAAGTCATTAGAACAGCATTAATGCAATGGGACTGGTATTCTTTCTTTTTTGGGTGGGGGGACAGGGTCTTGCTCTGTCACCCAGGCTGGAGTACAGTGGCACAATCTAGGCTCACTGCAGCCTTCGACTCCTGGGCTCCAGCAATCCTCCCACCTCAGCCTCACTGGTAGCTGAGACTACAGGTGCGCGTCACCATGCCTGGTTAATTTTTTTTGTAGAGATGGGGTTTTGCCATGTCACCCAGGCTGGTCTTGAACTCCTGGGCTCAAGTGATCCACCCACCTCAGGCTCTCAAAGTGCTGGGACTACAGGCATCAGCTACCATACCCAGCCTGGTGTTCTTACAAACAGAGAAATTTGGATACAGAGACACACACAAAGGGAAGAAGATGTGGAGATTCATGAAGAATGTGAAGATAGTCATCTATAAACCAAAGAGAGGCTTGGGACAGACCCTACCCTCTCAGTCTTCACAGGAAACCAACCCTGCCCGCACCTTGAACTTGGACTTCTAGCTTCCAGAGCTGTGAGAAAATAAATGTCTGTTGTTTAAGCCATCCAGTTTGTGGTACTTTATTATACAAACTAGTACAAACAACCCTAGTAAACTAGTACAAAGGGCATGCAATTCATTCTCACTGGAGTAACACGCTCTGTCACTCTCACTGGAATAACACTCTCTGGGTGTTGTTTTACCTTTTCTGCCTGCAAAGTCTATCAGCCAGCATCACTCTGTGGGGTCTTATGCAGTGCCTGATTCACAGGCATGGATCCCACACAACAGAGCATCTGACCAAGAGACCTACTTCACAGCACAACTCCAGAGGTCACATAGCCTATCACACAGCACCACCAAAGTAATCAGCCTCAAAGAACATTAGCACTGCTTACTGGAGGAACAGCTGACTTGTCGGTTTGGAAGCAACACTCTCCAAAGATGGGTGCCATCTTCCGAGATGCTGTATTTGCACTTGACTCACAGGCCTATTTATGGGGCGTCATTTCTAAGAGGAAGACTATATGGGTCCTGGAACAATGGCCCCCATCCAAGGGGTTCCATTCTTGACAGGAAACACCGCAAGAGTCCCATTGAGACTGAGTGTGGTGGCTCATGCCTGTAATCCCAGCACTTTGGGAGGCTGAGCCGGGTGGATCATTTGAGGTCAGGAGTTCAAGACCAGCCTGGCCAACATAGTGAAACCTCATCTCTACTAAATATACAAAAAAAAAAAAAAAAAATTAGCCGGGCTTGGTGGTACATGCTTGTAATCCCAGCTACTTGAGAAGCTGAGGCAGGAGAATTGCTTGAACCTGGGAGGCGGAGGTTGCAGTGAGCCAAGATTGTGCCACTGCACTCCAGCCTGGGCAATAGTGCGAGACTCTGTCTCAAAAAAAAAAAAAAAAAGAGTCCCATTGAACTCTAAATTATTGCTACTGGCTTAGTACTTGGATTCCTGTGTCCAGAAGCAGGCTGTAAAGAAGGTCATCTTTGTAGGCGCAACTGACCCTGATTTCCAGTTCAACCATCCAGAACAGACCACTCAAGGCAATTTCTTATGGATTTAGACTAGAATATATTCTAATTTTGCTCGAACATATTTTTTTCCCTAAGAAGTAATGTTAAAGACCTTTAGTGATAATTCCTAGCTGTGAACGTAGTTTCTAGAACAGAAAAGAATTTCTTGGAAAACATTGCCTTCTGTAGTACATAAGAAGAATTGAGTGTCAATACATATAACTGAACAGGAGCAAAAATAACAATACTTTGGAAATTTGACTTAAGTCATGGAAATTTACTTGATTTTGGGCTTGAAGTAAGCAATATGTCTTTCTGCTTTTATCCGCAGTTGCTTGCATGTTTCCTGTTATAAATGTTTGTCTAATGATGAAACCAACAAAAGTTCTGAACCTTAAGTTCAAATATCAAATTCCCATTTATTCTCATTTCGGTGTTCCTAAAATTATACCTCTAGCTCAAATTTTTAGATGGCCAAAGTGTTTGCTTTATTCACAAAGTTGAAGAGAGCCTTTCAGGAGCTCAAAGCAAGGAGACAGTGTTTTACATCCCTGTCTCTTCAGGAAAAAAAATTATGACTTTGTTAAATAGAGCATTGCTGAGTGTTGGATCAATTCAACTCAATCTCTTTCCAGTGAGATTTGGAAGGAGGCCAGACTTCATACTTTAGGGGAATGAAACTCCCCCAGCTGATTCTGATCCAGACCCAGGTTTGAGAATGACTGTTTAACTCACTTCCAAGTTTCTTAGGATACAAGTAATATTTCTCTTTCCAACATCAATCCAGGAGGTCAGAAGACAAAAGTGATTTTCAGCTATAATTCAGCATAAGGAATGTCAATAGTTTTTGGGGAGAATACAGCAAGGGAATAACAGCACAGTTTATACATTTTAGTTTATTCTCTTGCATAAAGAGGGGAAGTAAGTTAAGCAACTAATGAAAAATTAAGGGGAAATATGATTTCTATTTAGAATAAAGATGGTATTTTACTGACAGAACTGTTTTGAGATCAGTGGGAAAATATTCCTAGTTTTCAAAAAGAAATTTCAGGTTACAGTACACTTAAAAAAAAAAAAAATCAGACAGTCTCACTCTGCCACCTGAGCACAGTAGCACGATCACACTCACTGCAGCCTCCACTTCCTGAGCTCTAGGAATACACACATTTATAATGTTCCTAAACATCCACCTGTTTCTCCACATTTCAAGCGGGACCCACTTTGTATTAGGCCTATTGAGGGTTGCAAATAAAACTAATGTAAACTAAAAGAGAGTTGCTTGTTTATAAAACCAGAGAGTTTAGAGGTGGGATTGGCTTCAGAACAGCTGGAGGCAGGAGCTCAAAGAAGGTCACCAGGCTCTGGCTCCCACTCCCAGCTCTGCTTCGCTGTACTCTATAGACAGAGCCTCCAGAAATGGTGGCCAAGAGTGTCCCTGATAGCTCTATCTTCTCAGCCTAGCAACTCAGAAAACAAACATCTCTTTCCCAGCGTTTGTCTATCAACCTCAGAGAAGACACTGTTTGGTCTTCTTTGGAGCCTATGACTGTAGCCTCTCTCAGCCATTGCTGAGGCTGGAGAGATGGGGGCTTTGGCCAGGCCTGAGTCTAAGGGCTGTCTCTGTAGTGGTGGGAATGACAGCCCCATCAGGACCATGTGGAAATGGAGGAGAAGTTTCCCAACACAATGGCAAAGGGGTTGGGGAACTTTGATGAGAAGAGAACATTTATCTTTCCCTACTACTACAGGATTATTGACCAAGTGGAAGCTAATAGATCTAAATTTGTGTGTTTATTTATCTAAAGAATTCTAACCAGGCCAGGTATGGTGACTCATGCCTATAATCCTAGTACTTTGGGAGGCCGAGGCAGGAGGCTGGGTGTGGTGGCAAAAGCTACTACAGTAGCCTGGAGGCCCAGCTACTCAGGAGGCTGAGGTGGGAGGATTACTTGAGCCCAGGAGGTTGAGGCTGCAGTGAGCCATGATGGTACCACTGCACTCCAGCCTGGGCAACAAGTGAGACACAGTCTCAAAATAAATAAATAAATAAATAAATAAATAAAATATTTAAATCAATGAGGTTGTTTTGAAAGTAAAATATCTGGGGAGTGGGGATGGAGGCAGCGGGGTTGTGGATAAGGCAGCCCCACCATCTAGACTGCAGTGGTTTATGCCTACGCTTTCTCTACCATATATATACTTTTTTTTCACTATGGGACAATATATAAATATTTGCTAAGTGATACTTAAATGGCGAAGGAAAGCTAGTATTTTTCCTTTTATGTTTGTTGGTAAACATTCATATAGTATGTACAGTAAAGCCTATAGCGAAGCCTGCTCTCTAGCATTTCCTTAACAAAGTCACTAGAAACTTCATTTTATCAATTGTTTCTTTTTCTTTTTTTCTCTTTCTTTCTTTCTTTCTTTCTTTCTTCTTTCTTTCTTTCTTTCTTTCTTTCTTTCTTTCTTTCTTTCTTCTTTCTTTCTTTCTCTCTCTCTCTCTCTTTCTTTCTTTCTTTCTTTCCTTCTCTCTCCCTTCCTCCCTCCTCCCTCCTTCCCTCCCCCTCTTCCTTCCTTCTTTCCTTCCTTCCTTCCTTCCTTTTTTTTTTTTTTTTTTCTTTTGACAGAATCTCACTCTTACCCAGGCTGGAGTGCAATGGCGTGATCTCTCACTGCAACCTCCACCTCCTGGGCTCAAGTGATCCTCCCATCTCAGCCTCCCAAGTAGCTGGGACTACAGGTGCCCGCTAGATGCTCAGCTAATTGTTTGTGTTTTTGGTAGAGACAGGGTTTCTCCATGTTGCCCAGGCTGGTCTCGAACTGTTGGGCTCAAACGATGCACCCACCTCGATCTCCCACAGTGCTGGGATTACAGATGTGACCCACCGCGCCTGACCATCAATTGTATTTTTTTTTTTTTTTTTTTGAGACAGAGTCTTCCTCTGTTGCCCAGGAATGCAATGGCTTGATCTCGGCTCACTGCAAACTCCGCCTCCCGGGTTCAAGCAATTCTTCTGCCTCAGCCTCCCGAGTAGCTGAGATTACAGGTGCTCACCACCTCACCTGGCTAATTTTTGTATTTTTAGTAGAGACAGGGTTTCACCATATTGGCCAGGATGGTCTCGATCTCTTGACCTCAAGTGATCCACCTGCCTCGGCTTCCCAAAGTGCTGGGAGTACAGGCATGAGCCACCGTGCCCAGTCCATTAATTGTACTTTCTATTGAGGAATGTTGGAAAGATGTTGATAATAGACATTGTAAGAGGTATTGATATGTTTCATAAAGAAACATACTGTATATTTTAGGGGGAAATCACATATGTTCGTGTAATATATAATTTAGAGGTAAAGTATATGTATTAGTATAATACACACATAATATAATTCACTTGAATTCTACTATTTAAAAGAATTGATGGATATCCAATGCACACAGCCCTAACTGTTATGGGATATATATGATATATTAAGTTACATAATGATTTAAGTTTCATTTAAATGGTGATTTGAAATTAAAGGTGATGTGACATAAACGGTTCCTGTAACAAGTTAAAATATAAAACGAATTAAGAGCTTACAGCACATGAAAAGAATAACGTCACTTACAATGGATTAATTTTTATAACCTAAGAATTCAAAGACAAAGAGGTGAAAGCAACGTGTTAATGCAACACTTCAATAAAACCTACAAAGATGCTACTAAAGGCTAATTTAAATTTGAAAATGCACTAATTCAAGTGTATTTTCAAATTTTTGCTGTTCTATCATAAACCTTAGACAAGATAGATTAAATATAGTATGCTAACTGAATCTTTTAAGTTATTAAATATATGCTAAATACTAGAGCTTCAATAAGATATAATGTAGAAAATAGGCTATACATTACTTGAGGACTATTTTGTCCTTTGTATCAATCCATGTTGTATAAGCAATTGAGGAAATGACAGGATTTCTGCTAAAGTTAGTAAACTAGAAATAACTTTCAAATGCTACTATGATAATTGAGATTATTTAAATTACACATTATTTCTTCATTCAACATGTTTTGTTTAAAATACTAGAAGGAGGCCAGGCGCAGTCGCTCATGCCTATAATCCCCACACTTTAGGAGGCCAAGGCTGGTGGATCACTTGAGGTCAGGAGTTCGAGACCAGCCTGGGCAACATGGTGAAACCTCATCTCTATTAAAAATACAAAAATTAGCTGGGCGTGGCAGTGGATGCCTGTAATCCCCGCTACTTGGGAGGCTGAGGCAGGAGAATTGCTTGAACCTGAGAAACAGAGGTTGCAGTGACCCGAGATTGTGCCACTGCACTCTTGCCTGGGTGATAGAGTGAGACCATGTCTCAAAAATATGTATATATACACACAGATTTTTCATATATATATATATATATGTATGTATTAAGGAAGTGATTCTGTACATATTAGGAAAGTCACAAAAATGTTGGCTCACTGCAGTGAACATTACAATGATCAGAAGACACTCCTAAAATTTGATTTTGAGATGTTGTGCTCAACTTTTAAAAAGGACAACTGGAAATAATAAACCTTTTATCAACAATATTTAGGAACCTTTGTTAATAAACCAAATGATTTTCAATTAATTAAAAAGAAAAAATAACAACCAGTTACCCAGCATAGATAAATAATAAATCACTAGCCTTAAAAATAATTTTTCCTCTGAAAAAAATTTTTTTCTTTTTTTTCTGTTTGAGACGGAGTCTTCCTCTGTTGCCCAGACTGGAGTGCAGTGGCACAATCACGGCTCACTGCAACCTCCACCTCCCAGGCTCAAGTGATCCTTCCACCTCAGCCTCCCAAATAGCTGGGACTACACATGCACGCCACTATGCCCAGATATTTTTTTTTTTTTTGAGACAGTGTCTTGTTTTGTCAGCCAGGCTGGAGTGCAGTGATACGAACATGGCTCTCTGCAGCCTTGATCTCCTAGGCTCAAGCAGTCCTCCTGCCTCAGCCCCCCAAGTAGCTTGGACTACAGGCATGCGCCACCATGCCAGGCCTTTTTCTCTCTCTCTCTCTTTTTTTTTTTTTTTGTAGAGATAGGGTCTCACTATGTTGTCCAGGCTGGTCTCCAACTCTTGAGCTCAATCGATCTGCCTGTCTCAGCTTCTCAAAGTGCTGGTAGTACAAGTAGGAGCCACTGCACCTGGCCCCTCTGAAAATCTTAATAAAGCTTGTAATCTGTTACATGCACAGGAGCAAAATGCAATAAGTATAAGGACAATAAAAGCCACCAATAATTCCATTTCTCAGATATAATATCATAAACTTAATATAGAGAGGCAAGTTTATGTACAATTATATACATAAATTTAGTATTGGATTAAAATCAAGCACTATAAAGCAGTGTGATTCAATATCACGTATCATCAGGGAATTCCAAATTCAAAACAACCACGAGATACCACTACACACCATTAGAATTCACTAAAATCCAGAGCACTGATGCCAAATGCTTGTGATGATGTGGAGCAACACGAACCCCGTTGCTGGTGGGAATGGAAAATGGTACAGCCATGTTGGAAGACAGTTTGGCAGTTCCTTACAAAACTAAATCATACTCTTGCCGTATGATCCAGCAATCCTGTTTTTGGGTGTTTACTCCAATGAGTTGAAAACTTTACATTCACCAAAAAAACCTGCACACAAATGTGCAGCTTTACTTAGAACTTGGAAGCAACCAGGGTGTCTGTCCTTCAGTAAGTGAGTGGATAAACCGTGGTACATCTAGACAAGGGAGTATTATTCAGCATTAAGAAGAAATGAGCTATCCAGCCATAAAAAGACAAGGAGGAAACTTAAATGCATATTAATAAGTGAAATAATCCAATCTGAAAAGGCTACACTGTGTATGATTCCAAGTATATAATATTCTGGAAAAGGCAAAACTATGGAGACAATAAAAAAGATCAGTGGTTGTCAGGGGTTGGGATAGGGAGGAATGAATAGGCAGAGCACAGAGGCTTTTTCGGACAATGAAAATACTCTGCAAGATACTGCAATTGTGGTCACATGTCATTATACATTTCTCCAAACCCATAGGATGTACACCACCAAGAGTGAATCCTAATATATACTATGGATGTTAAATATTGACAACGTGGGCCAGGCACGGTGGCTCCCTCCTGTAATCCCAGCACTTTGGGAGGCTGAGGCGGGCAGATCACTTGAGATCAGGAGTTTGAGACCAGCCTGGCCAACATGGGGAAACCCCATCTTTACCAAAAAATACAAAAATTAGCTGGGCATGGTGGTGTGCACCTGTAGTCCCAGCTACTCGGGAGGCTGAGGTGGGAGGATCACTTGAGCGAGACTCCATCTCAAAAAAAAAAATTATCCATTTATCTATCTATCTATCTATCGAGAGAATGTGTATGGATGTTCGTTCATCGTTTGTAACAAGTATACCACACTGATGGAGGATGTTCAGCTGGGAGAAGGGAGGAGGAGGCATAGAGGAAATCTAATTTTTGTTCAAGTTTTCTGTAAACTTACAACT
Organism: Trachypithecus francoisi; assembly: GCF_009764315.1. Taxonomy (NCBI): domain Eukaryota; kingdom Metazoa; phylum Chordata; class Mammalia; order Primates; family Cercopithecidae; genus Trachypithecus; species Trachypithecus francoisi. The sequence continues at coordinate 29,334,255 of NW_022681472.1, read as the reverse complement.
ACTTAAAAAAATGAAGTCTATTGATTTTTGTTTTAAAAAGCAGTGCTATTATCTCTAAAACCCTTGAGAGTGTCCAGAGTTTAAAAAAAAAAAAGGTAAAAAATTATCTGCAGGCAGGCAGCAGTGGAGTGAGGGGCTCTCGGGTCAAGCTGCCAGGGTTCAGCTATTGGCCCTTTCCCTTTATGCCTGAGTGACTTTAGCCAAGTTACTTAACCTCTGCCCCTTGGATTTTGTTTTTAAATATTGAAAACAGATAGCAGATACTTCCTAGGGCTGTTATAACATGTACATGAGCAAACACATTAAAGCACTTATAGTAAATTGTCTATAAATGTTAGCCATTATTATTATTATTACCATTTTGAGACAGAGTCTTGATCTGTTGCCCAGGCTGGAGTGCAGTGACGTAATCTTGGCTCACCACAACTTCTGCCTCCCAGGTTCAAGTGATTCTCCTGCCTCAGCCTCCCGAGTAGCTCGGACTACAGGCACGCACCACCATGCCCAGCTAATTTTTGTATTTTTAGTAGAGACAGGGTTTCACTATGTTGGCCAGGCTGGTCTTGAACTCTTGACCTCGTGATCCGCCCACCTTGGCCTCCCAAAGTGCTGGCATTATAGGCTGAGCCACTGTGCCCGGCCAGCCATTATTAATTAAACCTGCTCTCCCTGACCCCAACTCTAATAAAGACTAATTAAAATTTTCCTCAATTTTATTCATTTTATGTTTTGTTTTAGTTTTCTGTTTTGTGATTTTTTTGTTTTTGAGACAGAGTCTTGCTCTGCTGCCCGGGCTGGAGTGCAGTGATATGATCTCGGCTCACCGTAGCCTCCATCTCCTGGGCCCAAGCAATTCTCATGCCTCAGCCTCCTGAGTAGCTGAACTACAGGAACACACCACCACACCTGACTGACTTATTTTTTATTTATTTATTTATTTATTTATTTTTGAGAAGGAGTCTCACTCTGTTGCCCAGGCTGGATTACAGTGGTGCAGTCTCGGCTCACTGCAAGCTCCACCTCCTGGGTTCAAGCGATTCTCCTGCCTCAGCCTCCTGAGTAGCTGGGATTACAGGCACCCGCCACCACACCCGACAAATGTTTGTATTTTTAGTGGAGATGGTGTATTTTGAGTAGAGACAGTGTTTCTTGGCTTCCAGTCGCATCACTCCAATCTCTGCCTTTGTAGTCACATTGCTTCCTCCTCTTCTGTATGTCTTCTCTGTGTCTATCCCAAAATTTCCCCTCCTTTCTCTTATCCATGTGATTGCTTATAAAGTCTAACGGGATAATCTGGGATAAACTTCGCCTTTCAGGATTTGAGTCACATTTTTTGCCATATACGGTGATATTCCCAGGTTCCAGGGATTAGAACACGGAGCTATCATTTTAGCAGCCACCATCTGCTCACTACACATAGCCTTTGAGGATTAAATAGCCTTCTGCAGTCTTGTCTAGGAGCCCAATACCCGCTTAGAATATTTGTTTCCATGAGAAAATGCGATCAGAGTTCAAAATGCTATAGAACTTCTACAATGGATCACTTTCTTAATTAGAAAATATTTGAGGCCGGGCACAGTGGCTCACACCTGTAATCCCAGCATTTTGGGAGGCTGAGGCAGGCAGATCACCTGGGGTCAGGAGTTCGAGGCCAGCCTGGGCAACACGGTGAAACCCTTCTCTACTAAAAATACAAAAATTAGCGGGCATGGTGGTGTGCGCCTGTAATCCCAGCTACTCGGGAGGCTGAGGCACGATAATCACTTGAACCCAGGAGGTAGAGGTTGCAGTGAGCTGAGATCATGCCACCACATTCCAGTCTGGGTGACAGAGCAAGACTCTTGTCTCCAAAATAATAATATAATAATAATAATAAAAATGGAAACATTTTATTGGTTTAAAAAAATCTAATAGTAGTGGATGCCTGCTGAAGCAGATGTATATACTTGGCACACAGATTACACTTCTCAAGGCTCTTTGCCCATCTCTTCTCATTGTCTTTCTTTCTTTCTTTTTTTTTTTTTTTTTTTTTTTTGAGACGGAGTCTCGCTCTGTCGCCCAGGCTGGAGTGCAGTGGCCGGATCTCAGCTCACTGCAAGCTCCGCCTCCCGGGTTTACGCCATTCTCTCGCCTCAGCCTCCCGAGTAGCTGGGACTACAGGCGCCCGCCACCTCGCCCTGCTAGTTTTTTGTATTTTTTTAGTAGAGACGGGGTTTCACCGTGTTAGCCAGGATGGTCTCGATCTCCTGACCTCGTGATTCGCCCGTCTCGGCCTCCCAAAGTGCTGGGATTACAGGCTTGAGCCACCGCGCCCGGCCCTTTCTTTCTTTCTTTGTGATGGAGTCTTGCTCTGTCACCCAGGCTGGAGTGCAATGGTGCGATCTCGGCTCACTGCAACTTCTACCTCCCAGGTTCAAGCAATTCTCCTGCCTCAGCCTCCTGAGTAGCTGGGATTACAGGCATGCGCCACCATGCCCGACTAATTTTTGTATTTTTAGTAGAGACGAGGTTCCGCCATGTTGGCCATGCTGGTCTCCAACTCCTGACCTCAGGTGTTCCACCTACTTCAGCCTCCCGAAGTGCTGGGATTACAGGAGGGAGCCACCGAGCCCAGCCTTCATTGTCCCCTTTCTTAGCTCCTATGGCATTTCTCTGATGATGGTGTCTAGACTAGCGCCACTACTTGGTCCCTGCCTTTTTCCCAGTCACTCTTTTTTCCTTTCATTGTTTTGGTTTCAAACCATCTGAAATGTACCCTCCTCCATTCTTCCCTGCCTCCTTGCTTTCTTTCCTTTTACTTCCCTCTCCTCCTTTTCTCTCTCTTCTCCTCTCCTCCCTCCCTCCTCTCCCTTCCCGCCTTCCTCCAACGCATTCACTATATACATACTGACATATAGCCAGGCCCACTCTCTAATATGTGGGACAAAATACTCTCTAATGTTCTGGAACTTGCTTTTATTTCCCTTCCCTTCCTCCCTCCCCTTTTCCTCTCTCCTTCCTGTTTTTCTACATTCCTTCAAGTTCTTTGCTTACTTGCTTGTCATCTGTTGTGGTTATTTTCCTGCCACCTAGGGCGGTTGGTGCTCAGTACATGTTTGTCCAATGAATGAACTATTGGTGAAAGTAAAAGGTGAAAGTTTCTCACTTTCTGTCCCTTTTCTCCCAGCTCCTAAGCGTAATGAAGCTATACAGTCTGGTGCGTCTCTTTTCAGATATTTTTCTACACTTTTACAATGTAAATATGTACACATAGCCTGGGCTCCCCCTCTAATGTATGGGATTGCATTCTATATACAGTGCTGTGGAACTTGTTTTTGTTTGTGTGTTTTCATTCAATAATGTAACAAGAACACTTTGCCAGGCCAATACCTGTGAATACATCTTCTTTTAAAATCTATGCGCGTCAGACGCAATGGCTCACACCTATAATCCCAGCACTTTGGGAGGCCAAGACAGGTGAATCACTTGAGGTCAAGAGTTCAAGACCAGGCTGACCAACATGGTGAAAACCCATCTCTACAAAAAACCCACAAAAATTGCTGGGCATGGTGGCACGTGCCTGTAATCCAAGCTACTCAGGAGGCTGAGGCAGGAGAATCACTTAAACCTGGGAGGCAGACATTGCAGTGAGCTGAGATGGAGCCACTGTACTCCAGCCTGGGTGACAGAGTGAGACTCCAACTCAGAAAACAAAACAAAAACAAACGAACAAACAAAAACTATGCTGAATTCCATAGTAAAGATGTATTATGACTTTTAACCATCTCTCATTGATGTCCATTTAGCTTGCACCCAGTTTTTGCCATTGTAAAATAATTGCAGCCCTTTCTATAAGTGAATGGTTTTTATTCAATGCTCTGATACAGAACTATTAGACAATTTTATTTTCCTTGCTATTTTTAAATTTTTGGTTCTAGTAGCCTGTTGCTTCTGAAACTATTTTAAGATTTATTCAATAATTGCAAGGATCTAATTCCACAGTTTCTAGAGCTGTGCTTTTCAAAGTTGGTCCATGGCTCTGTGCCATTATATGAACTTTTTTTTTTGAGATGGAGTTTCACTTTTGTTGCCCAGGCTGGAGTGCAGTGGCATGATCTCAGCTCACTGCAACCTCTGCTTCCCGGATTCAACAGATTCTCCTGCCTCAGCCTCCTGAGTAGTTGGGATTACAGGTGCCCAGCACCACACCCGACTAATTTTTTACATATTTTTTAGTAGAGACAGGGTTTCATCATGTTGGCCAGGCTGGTCTCGAACTCCCGACCCCAGGAGATCCACCCACCTCGGCCTACCAAAGTGCTGGAATTACAGGTGTGAGTCACTGTACCCGGCCTATATGAACCATTTTTTAGCAATTTATAAAGACTGGGCACGGTGGTATGTGCTGTAGTCCCAGATGCTTAGGGGGCTGAGGTGGAAAGATCCTTTGAGTGCAAGAGTTCAAGACCAGCCTGGACAACATAACAAGACCCTGTCCCTAAAAAACAACAAACAGTTTATGAACAGATGAGTACAAAAATTAAGAATGCATATTTAGAAACATTTTTAGCAATTTGTCAGAGTAATATTATACCTGTTTAAGCTAAGAATGAAAATTCAGCCTTGTTTGTATGTGTTTGTTTTTTTATTTCATTTTTCTGGTAATTCTTTTTTTTTTTTTTGAGACAGACTTTCACTCTTGTCACCCAGGCTGGAGTGCAATGGTGTGATCTCAGCTCACTGCAACCTCCACCTCCCGGGTTTAAGTGATGCTCTAGTCTTAGCCTCCCGAGTACCTGGGATTACAGGCGTCTGCCACCATGCCCGGCTAAGTTTTGTATTTTAAGTAGAGACAAGGTTTCTCCGTGTGGCCAGGATGGTCTGAAACTCCTGACCTCAGGTGATCTGCCCGCCTTGGCCTCCCAAAGTGGTGAGATTACATGTGTGAGCCACTGCACCTGACCTAGTAATTCATTTTTATTGTGTTTTATACAAGTATCAGTCCATGATTGAAAAAAAAAAAGTACTTCAGTATAGTTAGTTTAAGACAAACTGTTCTCGGGTGCTTGCTAAGCACTTTATTTCTGATTTCACATTCAATCAGAATATTCCTGTCTTCATTTGGGAAGTGAGTATATTTTACAATTTAATACTTTCCTTTTCTTAACTTCATTTTCAAGCATAAGCGTTTAACCAATTTTATAAGTAAAAAGCTCTTGGCTTAACCTAAGTTTTTCCCTGAATTTAGATTCTTCTTGGCTTAAATTTAACCAGTGCCACCTCTATTTCTGTGCTTCCTTTTCCCAATGCTTTCCTAGATCTTAAATTCAAGAAAATATTGTTCAGGCAGGAAAACAGATTCCAATACTATCCAAAAGTAAAAAGCCATTTTTTGGAAAGGAGTTACATAATTAACATTGTTTTAATTTCAATATTGACTCCATTGAGGCTTGGGGAGACTTGTGATGGTGATTTTCAAAAGTAAGTTTTATTTTTATCAAAGTAATGTATGCATATAGCTTAAAATGTCAAACACAAGACATAAGAAAAAGCAGGAGTTATCAGCTCTATCTCTTCCTATGTGCCAACTGAGCTTTCCAGAGGCTACCACTTTCTCTCTCTCTCTTTTTTTTTTTTTTTTGAGACAGAGACTCACTTTGTTGCCCAGGCTGGAGTGCAGGGCGGGTTCAAGCAATTTTCCCACGCTCAGCCTCCAAGTAGCTGGAGCCACAGGCACGTGCCACCACGCCTGGCTAATGTTTGTATTTTTAGTAGAGAGGGAGTTTTACCATGTTGGCCAGGGTGGTGTCAAACTCCTGATTTTAAGTGATCTGCCCGCTGCAGCCTCCCAAAGTGTCAAGATTACAGGCGTGAGCCACCACACTGGTCCTTCTCACCTATTTTAGTTATGGCTACTGATACTTAGCTCCATGTATTTTAAAAATCGGGATACAATAATTCACATACCATACAATTCACCCTTTTGAAGTGTACAATGCAGTGTATTTCCGTATGTTGTGCAACCATCACCACAACCTAATTCCAGATCATTTCATCACCGTAGAAAGAAGCTTCCTAATTTGTTATGAAAGTAGTTTTTTTAAAAAAGAAAAAGGCCAGGCGTCATGGCTCACGCCTGTAATCCCAGAACTTTGGAAGGCTGAGGCAGGTGGATTGCTTGAGGTCAGGAGTTTGAGGCCAGCCTGGGCAACATAGTGAAACCCTGTCTCTACTAAAAATCCAAAAATTAGGCGGATGCCGTGGCTCACACCTGTAATCCCAGAACTTTGGGAGGCTGAGGTGGGTGGATCACCTGAGGTCAGGAGTTTGAGGCCAGCCTGGGCAACATGATGAAACCCCATCTCTGCTAAAAATACAAAAAACTAGCTGGGCATGGTGGCACATGCCTGTGATCCCAGCTACTCAGGAGACTGAGGTGGGAGAATCACATGAGCCCAGGAGATCAAGGCAGAGAGCTGAGATCTCACCACTGCAGCCAGGGAGAAAGAGACCCTGTCTCAGAAAAAAAAAAAAAAAAAAAAAAAGGAAGAAAAGAAAAAAGAAAAGAAACACTGCCCTAGGGCATTGTCCTTTTTGTGGTAGAAACAGGGCCTCAGGCTAGCGTATGCTTAGGCTGGAGAAAAGAGGAGCAGGGAGCAATTGAGGAGCAGGAACGTGTCTGTGCCCATTCCTCTGGTGAGTTTCCTTGTGAGGTCACACTTACCCTCAGTGAGCTGGCTGTGTGCTCCCAACCTGACATCCTATCTACCCAGCTACAACTCGATCATCGCGGAAGACAGGAGAATGAATTTCCGTGGACAACGAGTAGCTGGGGAGGGTGAGGGAAGTTTTTGTGTGTGTGTCAGGTGGGTTCACCTCTACCAAGTCTGTCGTCGGTCTTTTACCTTTGCTGCCAGCTCTCTGCCTGGTGTTTGTGAGTCCTGGGCCTCTTTCCAGGGTCAGTTTCACCAGAAAAGAAACCTCCTGTCTGCTTGGGAGGCTGAGACAAGAGAGTGGTTGAGGTATTTGCTGCGGGGGTGGAAACTAATTTAACGGTTCCTTATACAGATTTTTCCCTCAGTTATGCTATAAGCCTGATGCCTTATCTCCTCTAAACACTATCTGGTGCCTCCGTTCCTGAGCTTTGCCGGGATTCTTCTTGTCAAGTCAGCTCATTTTGTATTGGTTAGTGAGGCTTCGGCTTTCCAGACTCATTAAGTTCGTTATCATTGCTCCATCACTTTGTTTCTTCTATTTGTTTTTGTGGGCATATGCCTTTTAAATTCTTCCCTTCATCATAGTAAGATTTTGGAGGGAGGAGAGATAAATGGATGTGTTCAGTCTGCCATTTTAAGCCAGGAGTACCAATTTGAAAAAGTGATTTCCATATGCCTTTCAAATTTAGGAGAGAGGTTTATATATGGAAGAGGAGCTATCCAAGAAAAGAGAAAGGAAATGATTCATATTACACAGAAATGGCTACAGTACACATAGTATCATTAATTGCATTATTTTCAACTTAGCAAAACTCATTGAAATATGACTTTGAAAAGGACACATATTGAGTTTTGAACTAACATCCCTTTCATTTTCTCTCTCTTTTTTTTTTTTTTTGAGATGGAGTCTCACTGTGTCGCCCAGACTGGAGTACAGTGGCGCCATCTCTGCTCACTGCAACTTCTGCCTCCTGGGTTCAAGTGATTCTTCTACCTCAGCCTCCCAAGTAGCTGGGATTAAAGGTGCATGCCGCCACGCCTGGCTAACTTTTGCATTTTTGGTAGAGATGGGGTTTCACCATGTTGGCCAGGCTGGTCTCAAACTCCTGACCTTGAATGATCCACCCGCCTCAGCCTCCCAAAGTGCTGGGATTACAGGTGTGAGCCACCGCACCTGGCCTATTTTCTCTTGTAAGTAGGGGCTGGCAAACTTTTCTATAAAGAGCTATATAGGAAATATTTTTGTTTTGGTAGGGCCCTGGATTCTCTATTAGTACTCAATTCTGCAGATTTATAAAACCAACCATGGACAATGTATAAATGAAAGAACATAGGTATATTTCAAAAACCCTTTATTTACAAAAACAGGCAGCAGACCAGATTTGATTCACTGACCTCTGCTTTATTTTTATTTATTTATGTACTTATTTATTTATTTTTGTGACCTCTGCTTTTTTTTTTTTTTTCAGACAGAGTCTCGCACTGTCACCCAGGCTGATGTGCAGTGGTGAGATCTCGGCTCACTGCAATCTCCACCTCCTGGGTTCAAGCGAGTCTCCTGCCTCAGCCTCCCGAGTAGCTGAGACTACAGGTGTGCACTACAATGCCTGGGTAATTTTTGTATTTTTAGTAGAGATGGGGTTTCACTATGTTGTCCAGGCTGGTCTAGAACTCCTGACCTTGTGATCCGCCTGCCTTGGCCCCCCAAAGTGCTGGGATTATAGGCGTGAGCCACCACGCCCAGCTGGCCTCTACTTTAAAGCATTGAAATCTATGTTTGTAGACATTGTCATGTCTTCTACTTGTCTTGGCTGTTTATTTTCTAATGAAAGGTTGGTGATCACCTGCCTCCAGAGTTGGCGTTGTACATCTTGAATGGACCATCGATAGTCCAAGATGACATTTTAAAGCTAAACATTAAGAAAGTAGAGCTACTAGAGAACAGAGAGAAAGCCTATAAAAGTCAATTGATGGTTAAAGATGGAGGCAAAATTAGCAATGTAATGATCTTTTTCATCTTACCAGAAATATTCCCATTCTTAGCTGAACATCAGAGACTTCTTTTCCACTACAGGTAGAGCCCTTCTGCTTGATCTCCAACTGTGCCTTTGGGTTTCCCAAAATGTGCTCCACTGACGTGCTTCCTGCCAAAAAGTTCCTATGGTCAAATGGGCCTGGGGTACAGAACAGGTCCTATCCCTTTCTTGCAAACTTCATTTATATTGGCAGAAGATTTTGAGAAGTTCTGCAATTAAAAAAAAAAACTTCTTATTTTATTTTTATAAAGACAGGGTGTTACTGTCACACAGGCTGGAGTGCAGTGGCACACTGCAACCTCCAACTCCTGGGCCCAAGCAATCCTCCCACCTCAGCCTTCCGAGTAGAAGGGATTACAGGCATGCGCTACCATGCCCAGCTATTTTTTAAATTTTTTTGTAGAGATGGGGTATTACTCTGTTGCTCAGGCTGATCTATAACTCCTGGGCCTAAAGGATCCTCTCTTCTCAGCTTCCCAACATGTTGGGATTACAGGCATGAGCCACTGCACCAGGCCATGCTTCTTTAACTTTGTTGAATTCACAGCTTCTTGGACGTATTTAATTAAAGAATTCTTTACTGACATAACATCTATTAATGTCCAGTGTAATGACTCCAGGGAATTATGTAACATGACGTTCTGGATCAGTCCTGCTTATGATCTAGAATTTGGGAATCCATAGGTTAAAATTTTCCATGCTTAATATTGCTAGCCCTGTCTTTAGACTGGTTCTGGCTTTGTGTTCTGATTTTAGAGGATCCAAGGATAATTCTGACAGTATTCATTGACCCTGTCGCTAAAGGAAGTGCTGGGAAAATTGTGACCTGATAGGATCTAGTGACGAGTATTTTAATTCCTTCTGTTCTTGTAAGAAGCGGGAGACAGACACTAACTAGAAGTGGAAAAGTGGCACCAACATGGGAGTGAAACAGAAAAGACTAGACCATTTCTGTTTTCCTTTTTTGGAGACAGGGTTGCTCTATCATTCAGGCTGGAGTGCAGTGGCATGATCACGGCTCACTGTAGCCTCAACTTCCCAGGCTCCAGCAATCCTCCTACCTCAGTCCCCAAAGTAGCTGGCACTACAGGCGTGCACCACCACACCAGGCTATTTTTTTTTTTCTTTTTAATTTTAGTAGAGATGAAGTCTTGCTATGTCGCCCAGGCTGGTCTCAAACTCCTGGGCTCAAGTGATCCTCCCTCCTTGGCCTCCCAAAGTGCTGGGATTGTAAGCATGAGCCACTGTGTCCAGCCTCTACACCATTTCTAAGGTAAGGGTATTGAGTAAGCTACCAACTAGCTTAAGGGAATTGACCGAGCTTGATAGCCCAAAGACAATATGCGTAGTGTTCTGCATTGTTTGTTCACAAAAGTCCCAGCAAATGGGCTCTGTCTTAGTAAATTTGGGCTGCTATAACAAAATACCTTAGACTGGTTGGACGCAGTGGCTCATGCCTGTAATCCCAGCACTTTGAGAGGCTGTGGTGGGTAGATCACTTAAGCTCAAGAGTTTAAGACCAGCCTGGGCAACATGACAAGACGCTGTCTCAACTGAAAAAAAAAAAAAAAAATTTAGCTGGGTGTGGTGGCATGCACCTGTGGTCCCAGCTATGCGGGAGGCTGAGGTGGGAGGATTGCTTGAGCCCAGGAGGTTGAGGCTGCATTGAGCTGTGTTCATGCAACTGTACTCCAGTCTGGGCAACAGAGCAAGACTCTGTCTCAAAACAAAACAAAATACCTTAGACTGTGCATGTTCTGCTCACTCCTTTTCTCTAGGCACAAAGGTGAGGCTTACTCCACAACATTTGTGCTTAAATATCTGTGACTATCCAGAGAGGTACTTTAAAAAAAATTTTCACAAAGGCACCATATAGCATAGTGGTGATTCGGCCAGAGTGACTTTGGAAAAGTCAAGGGTATACTTCTTAGTGCAGTTCCAAGCAAATTAGGGAGCTAGGAGCAGAGGTCCCCAAAAGGTTAGAACAACTCTGAGGAGGTATCATAAACTCAATTCAAACTAAGTAAAGGTTGGTGGTTAAAGCTGGAGAGGAGGAGGAAAGGAAAAGAGTGGGTCAACATACAAGCCTTAAGGTAGCTGTGGTTTTATTGTTCATGGATGTCTGGAACAACACTTAAACAAAGATATCCTTAGAGGAGAGGAAGAAGGCACTGGGTTCAGCCCTAGGCATAGAGGCCAGCAGGTCCTAGATAGGAGAAAGTTGTATATTAGATCTAAAAAATGGTGTGTGTGTGATATACCTTTGTAACAGACCTGTATGTGTACCCCCGATTCTAAAATAAAAGTTGAAAAGGAAAAAAGAGAGGCTGGGCACAGTGGCTCATACCTGTAATCTCAGCATTTTGGGAGGCTGATGTGGGTGGATCACTAGGTCAGGAGTTCGAGACCAGCCTGGTCAACATAGTGAAACCCCCATCTCTAATAAAAATAAAAAAATTAGCTGGGTGTGGTGGTGGGCACCTGTAATCCCTGCTACTCGGGAGGCAGGGGGAGGAGAACTGCTTGAACCTGGGAGGTGGAGGTTGCAGTGAGTTGAGATTGCGCCACTGCACTCCAGCCTGGGTGACAGAGCAAGACTTTGTCTCGGGAAAAAAAAAAAAGGGAAAAAAACAAATGGTATGTGGGGTGTGTGTGTGTGTGTGTGTGTGTGTGTATGTGTGTGTGTGTGTTGGAGAGCAGTCAACAGGATGGAGAAAGCAACAATTCCAGGAACTTGGACGAAGGGGCAGACAAGTAGATTGGCTACACACAGTGGCAGTGATACAGAGAGACTAGAGACAATATCTGAACATACCAGCAGGCCGCACTGCCACTGGCAGGCATGTTTATTCAATGAGAAAATGAATGAAGGGCTCAGGCCTGCAGGTGATGCTGGGGTAGGGCTGAGAGAGGAAGGAACAAACCTTGCTCTGGGTACTGAGCACTCTGACACTACTAGCCTGACCCAACCTTGTCAGACAACCTTCCGTTTGGTCCCTCCCTAGGCCATTTCCCTACTGAGATCATGGCCCACTTTCAGCTGCAGCATGTCCCAGAAACAGGCCATGACTAAATGTTACATATTGCATGTTACTGCCTGGGAGTTTCTTCCAGCTTCCAACTTACTCCTTCATCTCAGCTGCTACTGCAACTACTGACTGTTTCAACTTGCCTGAAGCATCCCCCCTTGACCTGGGAAGGAGAACAGACTAAAAAAGACTAGTAAGGCCTGTTCCACTTCAATCTGGTGTTTGTAATCTCTGTAGTGCAGGTGTGCATATCTGTCTTCAGCACAAGAAAGGTGTTAAATGAATTAAGCCAGCTGAGATGATTCATGCAGACATGCATAGGTACCAATGGAAGGAAATTTTCTGTGTCACCTTTATATTAACACAGGAGCAATACAGTGAAAAGACACGGTGATATGTTTCAGAGAATGTGTGGAGGTATGTTTTGGTTTTGTTTTTTTGCTTTCTGTTTTTGTTTCTCAGACACAATTTCACTCTGTCACCCAGGCTAGTGTGCAATGGCATGATCTCCGCGCACTGCAACCTCTGCCTCCCAGATTCAAGCGATTCTTGTGCCTCAGCTTCCCGAGTAGCTGGGATTACAGGCGTCTGCTACCATGGGCAGCTAATTTTTGCGTTATTAGTGGAGATGGATTTTCACCATGTGGGCCAGGCTGATCACGAACTCCTGACCTCAAATGATCCACCTGCCTTGGCCTCCCAAAGTGCTGGGATTACAGGAGAATGTGTGGAGTTTTAAATGTGATTCTAAGATCCTCTGATGTGCTTCCCATGGAAAGAAAGAATCAGGTACCCTCCCCTTGAATCTGGACTGTGTGATTTGACCAGTAGAATATGGCAGAATTCAAAGCATATTTGAATTCTGGGCCAGGCTTTAAGAAAGTGGTGACTTTTACTTCTTGTTTCTTGGAACCCAGCCACCATGCTGTGAGGTGTCCAAACTCAGGGTTTATTCCTTCCTCTCTAAGCCCTACCCCAGCATTATCTGCAGATACATAGAGAAGCCACATGTGGGTGTTCTGGTTGACAGCCCCAGCTGCCGTCCCAGTGGAAAACCATCATCAACTACAGATATGAGTAAGTCCTGGCCGGACACAGTGGCTCACGCCTGTAATCCCAGCACTTTGGGAGGCCGAGACGGGCGGATCACGAGGTCAGGAGATCGAGACCATATCCTGACCTGGCAAACACGGTGAAACCCCGTCTCTATTAAAAATACAAAAAATTAGCCGGGCGTGGTGGCACGCGCCTGTAGTCCCAGCTACTCAGGAGGCTGAGGCGGGAGAATGGCGTGAACCCGGGAGGCGGAGCTTGCAGTGAGCCGAGATTGCGCCACTGCACTCCAGACTGGGCAACAGAGTGAGACTCCGTCTCAAAAAAAAAAAAAAAAAAAAGATATGAGTAAGTCCTTACATGATTTGGCTCCCAGCCTTTGAGGTGCCCTTAGCTGACACTGCATGGGGCAGAGACAAGATATTGAGCCCTGCCTGAACTGACAGAATTAAATTGTTGCTTGAAAAGCTGCTACATTTTGGAGTGCCTTATTAAACTGCAATATGTCTCAAATTCAGAATGCCATTGACAATTAGCCAAGAAAAGAAAAAAATGAGAAGCAACAATTCCAGGAACTTGGGATGAAGGGACAGAGAAATAATAGATTGGCCACACACAATGGCAGTGACACAGAGAAACGACCGAAAATTGTTCAGATGTTGTCTGTAGTCTCTCTGTGTCACTGCCATTGTGTGTGGCCAATCTACTTGTCTGCCCCTTCATCCCCAGTTCCTGGAATTGTTCCTCTTCAATACAGGTATACATAGCCCAAATTTTTAGTTTTTTTCCTCCTTTATAAATGGCAAGAGAAAAAGAATGTTTTATGAAGTTTATAATGAAGTCTTTTGGAAAAGTTATTGGAAAGGAAAGATGAAGTGAAGCTAAGATGATGTCTGCCAAAACAGTCACGATTAAGAAGTGTTTAAATAAGTCATTGTACTTGTTTAAAAAGCAATACTTGCCATCTTTCCCTTCTCCCCTAGCCCCCTCCTCCTTCTCTTGTGTGCAGAGATGTCACAAATTTATTTCCATTGCAAGGACATTTAAATAATAATTAACAAGTTACACTTCTAGGTTTTGTTACATATACAATGTATTTGTACAGTTCAAAGAAAAGTATTAGATATTTAAGGTAAAGAGGGTGGAATAAAACCAGGTTCTAGACCTTTTCCCACTCCTAAAAACTAGTGAAATAAAATCTTATTTTCTCCGGAAGCCCATTAGACTGGGTAAAGCTAAGCTAATAGAGGATCTGGGTACAGTTTTCGAGATTAAATATGAACAAAATAAGAATAAAGTATGTTAAATTATGCCATTATTATAGCTAAATAAATAAATAAATGGAACACTGTATTCAAAAGATCAAGGAAGAACTCAAGTCAAAAAAAAAATACCTCATGGAACAGAAGACTATTTCTATGAAGGCTTTGCACTACAGAAAAATGTAACATATTTTTCTGATGGGTTTTCTAATGGATGCCATTTTACTCATCCTGAGTCTGGGGAGTACAATACCTTCCATCCTCACATCTCCTAGATGGAGCAGCCACCCTGCTATCGATGCTCCTCTTGTGTATGAACCTATTTCCCAGCTCCACCAATTCCAAAGTAGTGTAATCCCACATCGTGGTGTGTTGCAGTCTTTCAGGTGGGGGCAATTCTTGGGGGCTCCCCCCTGTGGCTGCAGTTGGTTCACTTTTATATTGTTGGTGACCACTGGATGCACAGAGAGGATGGGAACCTCTCTGGGCTTGTCTCAGTCCTCACTCTCCTCCCCACTAGAGTTCTCCATGGGGTCCCAGGATGACTTAGTCATGAAAGTCCTGACTCATTGTTGTGGCAGCTGACGACTCTTCAAACAGGTTACCTGTCAAGGACAAGCCAAGGTTTGTAGAATCTGTCTATTCTATTAAAAAACCTTCAACCTACAGATGACAAAACACAGATTGAGTTGAAAGGCAGACTGTAAGCTATCTTATCTTGCATTTTAATTAAGAATGAAATCACAACTTAAACAATGCCATTATAAATTTAAGGAAAAAATTAGAATCAAAATACTAGATAGACTGGCTGATGACCAAATTTCTGGCATGGTGGAAAATGTGAATATCTCCAAGAAAAAAAAAATTCAGAGACAAGATGATAGATATAGAGAAAAAATAAAAGCCATTACAAGCATAATTGAGTCCCTATTATTTACTTATTTATTTTTTTGAGATAAGGCCTTACTCTGAGGCTGGAGCGCAGTGGCATAATCACGACTCACTGCAGCCTTCAACTCCTGGGCTCAAGAGATCCTCCCACCTCAGCCTGAGTAGCTGGAACTACAGGCGTGCACCATCATGCTTGGCAAATTTTTTCTTTTTATTCTTTTTATTTATTTTTGTTTTTGATTTAATTTAATTTTATTCTTTAGAGACAGAGTCTCACTCTATCACCCAGGCTGGAGTGCAGTGGTACCATCACAGCTCACTGCAGCCTTGACATCCCAGGCTCAAGTGATCTTCCAACCTCAGCCTCCTGAGTAGCTGGGACTGCAGGTGCATGCCACCATGCCCAGATAATTAAAAACTTTTTTTTTTTTATTTTTTTTTGGTAAAGACAGGGTCTCATTATGTTGACCAGGCTGGTTTTGAACTCCTGTTCTCAAGTGATCCTCCTGTCTTGGCCTCCCAAAGTGCTAGGATGACAGATATGAGCCACCACACCCGGTTCCTATTATTTGTATTCAAAAAAACTTATTGAACACCATGTACCATAAGACTTAAAAGAGGACAGGCACTGTGGCTCACACGTGTAATTCTAGCACTTTGGGAGGTCAAGGCAGGAGGATCGCTTGAGCTTGGGATTTCAAGACCAGTCTGGGCAACACAGTGAGACCTTGTCTCTACTAAAAATTTAAAAAATCAGCCAGGCGTGGTGGCACATGCCCATAGTCCCAGCTACTTGGGAGGATGAGGAGGGAGGATCACTTGAGCCTAGGAGGTCAAGACTGCAGTGAGCCATGATTGTGCCACTGGACTCCAGTCTGGGGAATAGGGCAAGACCCCGTCTCAGGGGGTAAAAAAAAGACTTAAAAAAGAATCTTTCCATACTTCATTAAGTATGTTTTTGTTTCCTTATTCTTTTTTTCTTATTAGTTGAGAGTTTTCTTTTTTAGTTGATACATGATATCTGTACATATATACAGGGTATATGTAATATTTCGATACATGCATACAATGTATAGTGATCAATCATGGTAATTGGGATATCCATTACCTCAGACATTTATCATTTCTTTGTGTTGAGAACATTTCAGATCTTCTCTGCTAGCAATTTAAAAATATATAATAAATTATTTTTAACTATAGCCACCCTACTGTGCTATTGAACACTAGAACTTATTCTTTCTATCTAACTGTATGTTTGTATCCATTAACCAATCCCTCTTCATTTCCCCCAGTCACCCTTCCCAGCCTCTGGTAACTGTCATTCTACTCTCTATCTCCATGAGATCAGCTTTTTTAGCTCCCACGTATGAGTGAGAACATGCGGTATCTGTCTTTCTGTGTCTGGCTTATTTCACTTAGCATAATATCCTTGATTCATGTATTTTGTCTTAAGGGGTAGGATCTCTTTTTATAAGGCTGAATAATGTTCCATTATACCCATTTGTCTACTCATCCACGGATGGACACTTAGGTTGATTCATATCTTGGCTATTATGAATAGTGCTGCAATGAACATGGAAGTGCAGATATCTCTTCGCTATATATTTTCTTTTCTTTGGATAAATACACAGTGGTGG
The DNA here is from genome assembly GCF_009764315.1 of Trachypithecus francoisi. Lineage (NCBI taxonomy): Eukaryota > Metazoa > Chordata > Mammalia > Primates > Cercopithecidae > Trachypithecus > Trachypithecus francoisi. Next base: position 29,317,652 of record NW_022681472.1, on the reverse strand, counting down.
TTGCTGGGTTGTATGGCAGTTCTATTTTTAGTTGTTTGAGAAACTTCCATACAGTTTTTCATAATGGCTGTACTAATTTACATTCCCACTATCAGTGCACAAGAGTTTCCTTTTCTCTGCATCCTGGCCAGCATTTATCTTTTGTTTTTTTTTGATAACAGGCATTCTAACTGGGGTAAGATGATAGCTCATTGTGGTTTTGATTTGCATTTTCCCGATGATTAGTAATGTTGAGCATTTTTTCGTATACCTGCTTGTTTCTTACACATAATTGATTACCTTTTTTTTCTTTTGAGACAGGTTCTCTCTCTGTTGCCCAGGCTGGAGTGCAGTGGTTAGATCACGGCTCACTGCTGCCTTGACCTCCAGGGCTCAAGTGGTCCTCCCACCTCAGCCTCCCAAGTAGCAGGGACTACAGAAATGCACCACTATACTCAGCTACTTTTTTATTTTTTGTAGAGACAGGATTTGGCCATGTTGCTCAAGCTGGTCTTGAACTCCTGGCCTCAATGAATCCTCCTGTCTCTGTCTCTCAAAATGCTGGGGTTACAGGCACAAGCCATGGCACCCAGCCTATTTTGTAACATAATTTATTTCTACTGTTTTTTAGCAGTGTTTTAGGTGGCTAATACCCTAATAATTATTTTGACATTATTATGAAAACAAGTTGAGTTTCGAGCAATAATTTTATTAGTAAACACATAAATACATTGGGAATTAAAAAAAAAATTTTTTTTTGAGACACAGTCTCCCTCTGTCTCCCAGGCTGGGGTGCAGTGGAGCGATCTCGGCTTACTGCAACCTCTGCTTCACAGGTTCAACTGATTCTCCTGCCTCAGCATCCCAACTAGCTGGGACTACAGGTGCGTGCCACCACGCCCGGCTAATTTTTTTATATTTTTGGTAGAGACGGGGTTTCACCATGTTGGCCAGGATGGTCTCTATCTTTTGACCTCGTGACCTGCCTGCCTCGGCCTCCTAAAGTGCTGGGATTACAGGCGTGAGCCACTGTGCCCGGCCTCAGAATGGTATTCTAGTAAAGGTAAAATACAATGTTTGGAAGTGCTTATTTCATGCATTTGTTATTTACTCATTCCCCTGTAAGTTCCACGAGGACAAAGATTTTGCAGATTTTTTTCATTGCTATACATCTGTAGGCCAAGAATAGTATTTGGCACATAGTAGGTATTCAGTAACTATTGGTCAAATTTGCTAATCCCTTCATTTGACAAGCATTTAGTGAGCACTGTGCTAAGTCCCAGAGAAACAAAGAAGAGAAAGTCATTGTTGTTGCCTTCAAGGAGCTTAAGATATAGTAGAAGAAACACATAAAGAGTGTGTAGTGACAAAAATAAATTCAGGGCCATGCAGTGGCTCATTCCTGTAATGCCAGCACTTTGGGAGGCCGAGGAGAGTGGATCACTTGAGGCCAGGAGTTAAAGACCAGTCTGGGCAACATGTCAAAACAAACTGTATCTACTAAAAATACAAAAATTAGCCAGGCCTGCTGGCATATGCCTGTAATCCCAGCTACTCAGGAGGCTGAGGCATGAGAATCGCTTGCACCCTGCAGGCAGAGGTTGCAGTGAACCAAGATCGTACCGCTGCACTCTAGCCTGGGTGAGAGCAAGAACTCTGTCTCAAAAAAAAAAAAAAAAAAATTCAGATATCATCAATAAGGAGGGTAACTTCTGTGATGGGTGCTGGGGGCTAGATGAATTTACAGGAAAATAAATGTCAGAAAAAGGGCATCATAATATAAGATACAACATAAGAAAGAAGAGGACAGGCCGGGCGCGGTGGCTCAAGCCTGTAATCCCAGCACTTTGGGAGGCCGAGACGGGCGGATCACGAGGTCAGGAGATCGAGACCATCCTGGCTAACACAGTGAAACCCCGTCTCTACTAAAAATACAAAAAAAAACTAGCCGGGCGAGGCGGCGGGCGCCTGTAGTCCCAGCTACTCGGGAGGCTGAGGCAGGAGAATGGCGTAAACCCGGGAGGCGGAGCTTGCAGTGAGCTGAGATCTGGCCACTGCACTCCAGTCCGGGTGACAGAGCGAGACTCCGCCTCAAAAAAAAAAAAAAAAAAAAAAAGAAGAAAGAAGAGGACATAGAAGGAAACTGGAGTTTGTGATTCTGGAATCTGTCCCATTCAAACTGCTCAAATGCAATAATGGTGAATTTGAAAGCATTATCTTTTTCCTGATGCTTGAACATTTCACTGCATGGTAACTGGTAAAAATGTGTTGATAAATCAGATGCTTTTAAAAAAAATTTTTAATTTTAAATTTATTTTTATTAAATGGAGGTGGGGTCTCACTTTGCTGCCCACGCTGGTTTCAAACCCCTGGCTTCAAGAGATCCTCCCACTTCAGCTTTTCAAAGTGCTGGGATTACAGGCATGAGCCACTGTGCCTGGCCTCAGTTGCTTTTAATCAGCTGCCTATTAATAGGTCTACTGTTCTTTCTTTACTTATATTTTTTGATATAGGATCTTGCTTTGTTGCCCCGGCTGGAGTGCAGTAATGTGATCTCACTTCACTCCAACCTCTGCCTCCCAGGCTCAAGTGATCCTCCCACCTCAGCCTCCTGAGTAGCTGGGACTACAAGCACACACCACCACGCCCAGGTAGTTTTTCTAATTTTAGTAGAGATGGGGTTTTCACCATTTTGCCCAGGCTGGTCTCGAACTCCTGACTTCAGGTTGTACGCCAGTCTCCCAAAGTGCTGGGATTATAGGTGTGAGCCACCGCACCCGGCTGGCCCACTGCTCTTTAAATATTCATTATTTTCAACTCCTATACAATTATTTTATTTTAAAGTAAATCCTAAAATGATTGTAGAGTGGTGTGTGGATTTCCATGTCACTCAGGTGATTTCATGTACTGATGCTATATAGCTTGAGCAACTGAAAGTGCTGATTCAAGTTAAAAAACAATTTCCTTTCTGATAATTGTGACTTAGAAAATTTCATTCTAAATGGGGTTTACCAATGATTGAAAATCAGTTATGAGGAACAGTTAGAGGAGAGATCAAGTTTTCAATTAACTTTAATGATCCAAATCAAAGAGAATGAAATCTGACCACTTCAGAGTTATTTCCAAAAGTATAAACTCATCCATTTATACCAAAGGATTTACTGTCCACCTACTTGCTGTTGGATGCTGCGACTACAGGTATGCATGAGACACAGAGCTTGCCCGTCAACAATGCAATGTTTGGTAGATACAGACAGGCTAGAAAACGCAATTCTAACATACCTACAATATCAGAGAAGATAGGTACAAGAGAAGAGCACTGGCCTGCTTAGAGGAGTGTTAGAGAATGCCTCTCAAGGAGGTGATTTCTTTTCTTTTCTTGAGATGGAGTCTTGCTCTGTTGCCCAGGCTAGAGTGCAGTGACATGATCTCAGCTCACTGCAACCTCCGCTTCCTGACTTCAAGCAATTCTCCTGCCTCAGCCTCCCAGGTAGTTGGGATTACAGGTGCGTGCCACCACGCCCAGCTAATTTTTGTATTTTTAGTAGAGATGGGGGTTTCACCATGTTGGCCAGGCTGTTCTCGAACTCATGATCTTGTGGTCTGCCCGCTTTGGCCTTTCAAAGTGCTGAGGTTACAGGTGTGAGTCACCACACCCGGCCAAGAAGGTGATTTTTGAATGCCACGAAAGATTTTTTGTTCACCAGGCGAGAGAAGAGGTAGCCTGAAGGGAGAGAGAATAGCTTATGGAAAGACACAGAGGTAGGTGGCTTGATCCTTCGTATGGCTGGTGGGAAAGTAAGGTATTCATTCAAAAGATTCAACAATTTCTGGTCCAACTTCTTTCCGTCAGTGATGGATGGGTGGGCCGCATATACAACAGTGCTCCCATAAGATTATACAGTTCTTTAAGCCGAGGGCAGTGGTTCACCCCTGTAATCCCAGCACTTTGGGAGGCTGAGGTGGGAGGATCACTTGAGGTCAGGAGTTCGAGCCCAGCCTGGCCAACATGGTCAAACCCCGTCTCTACTAGAAATACAAAAATTAGCTGGGCGTGGTGGCATGTGCCTGTAATCCCAGCTACGAGGGAGGCTGAGGCAGGAGAATCGCTTGAACCCGGGAGGTGGAGGTTGCAGTGAGCTGTGATTGCGCTACTGCATTCCAGCCTGGGTGACAGAGCTGAGACTCCGTCTCAAAAAAAGAAAGAAAGAAAGAAAGAGATTATACAGTTCTTTTACTGTACGTTTTCTATGTTTAGATACAAATACCTTGTGTTGCAATTGCCTACAGTATTAGCACAGTAACACACTCTACAGGTATGTAGCCTAGGAGCAACGGCCATATACCATATAGCTAAAGCGAGTAGTTGGCTAGACTACCTAGGTTTGCGTAAGAGCACGCTATCATGTGCACAAAACAACAATAATCGCTCAATGACACGTTGCTCAGAACATCTGCCTATGGCTAGGTAAGGCATGACTGTATTAGAATGCTGACTAGGTGCGTGAACCGCTAGAAGGAGCGCTGCAAATTTAGGAAGGATGCAACATGTTCAATCCGAGGGAACTGGTAGAGGTGAAAAGGAGGGAAAAAGGAGCATAGGAAAGAGTTCTGGGAGGAAAAATACAGCTGTAGCTAACATTGTACCAGGAGAGGTACTACATGCCTGGCCCTGTTTAAAGGGCTTCATATATATTGTCACATTTAAATACAAAATATCACATGTAGTCTCCTCTTGAGGTTCAGGATAAGTAACATGGCGGTAGTCTCCTCTCCAGTTAGTAAGCGGATATCCAGCCTTGGTTATCTGACTCTGGAGCCCTTGCTTTTAACCAGGACACATACTACCTTCCCAGGTGTAGGCAGGAGATTGGTTTTAGATGATGACTGAAATCACCGGCCTGGGAGACATTTCTCAGAGAAGTGACACCGGGAAGAAACTCTAGGAATAACGTTGCAAATGAATAAGTTTGTGAAAGCACACTAATAGTTCTATTTAGAAATTTCTTTTATTGTCAGATTATTTTTGGTGCCCGTTACTAAACGAAGTGTTCAATTTCATCGAGCTTAACTGGGTTGAAGTTATCTAGACAAAAGTAATCCACATCAAAACCAGGACGAATCCAGACGTAATTTCTGTTTTCTGGCACTCCTGCTTCATAAATCTAGGATCTAGGGCATTGTTTTCAATGGTTCTCATTTTTGGCTCCAAGGATTCTTTTTCATGTGACTAATTTTTTCGGTGGAGGAGGAGGTCTGGCCACGCCGCGGGTCTTGGCGAGCAGGTGATTACGGATCCCTGGTGTTTGCTGGGCGAGACGGTGAAGCAACCTCCTCCTCGCCCCCTCCCCCGTCTGGAAAGGTGCAGGATCCGCTAAACCGTGTGTCGCACAGCGGCGGCCGGAGCAGACGCGGGATGGTCGCGCGTCCCCTGCACAGCACAGAGGGGCAGCCTGAGAGCCTGGGAAAGGTACGAGCGGGGAATCAGAACACAGGGTGCGGACCAGAAAGAGCAGACGGTCAGTCGGGCGGGGAAGGAAGTTGCCGACTGCAGGTGTGGAAGGGGCTGCCCCAGGCCCACCCCTGGCAGACGAGGGGGCGGGGAGCCGCGCGGGGGACGAGGAGACTGCGGACTGGGCGCGCTCCTAGAGCAGTCTCTCGCCCGCTTGCCCAAGGCCCCCGGGAACGGCCCTCGCCCAGGGGCCCAACTCGCCGCCGCTAGCCCCGCAGAGCCTGCAGCTGGGGGGCCCGGCCGCCGCCAGGGGGCGGGAGCTGCGTCGCGAACAATGGCTGCGCTTGGTCGCGGGCCGGCGGGAGGCGGAGTGGAGATAGCGCCGGTGCCGGGCGCGCGCGCCGGCCGGGCGTGCTGGGGCACGGGAGCGGCTGCGCAGGCGGGGGCGCGCGGCGCGAGCGCGGGAGGGCGCGGCGGGAGCGCCCGGGAGGCGGGCGGAGGCGGGCGGAGGCGGGGGGCGGGGAACCCGAGGGGTGGAAGCCGGCGGCGGCCGAGCGGGGTCAGTTCTCTGTAGTGTTTGCCAATGTTGGAGCCGTCTGCAAAGTGTTCCCGGCAAGAAGGTAAATACCCTCATCGGGGGCGCCCGGGAGACCCCGACTTCCGCCCCGCCGGCGGAGGAGGTAGAGGGCGCTGGGGAGCCCTGCAGGTCCGCGGCACGGGGAACCCGGAGAAGAGCGGCCCCCTTCGCGGCCTCCTCTCCCCGGCGCCTTCCCTCCCACCTCTGGCTCTCTCGGGGCAGCGGGGGGAGGGGAGACCGGCCGGGGAGGGAGGACCGGGAAGCGAAGGATTTGGGGGGGGGGTGGGGGCGTGTGTGGCGGAGGGGGTGGGACGACACACATGTCCTGAGGGGAGGAGCCGGGAGGAAGGCGAGGAGGCCGGGCCAAGTCGGGGTGCTGAGGTGGGGGAGGCAGGAACGCGGCTGCGGGCGCGGGAGGCTGGGGTTCTAGGGGGCCGGGGTGGTAGCGGCCGGAAGAGGGGACGGCGAGTGCAGCCACGGTGTGGCTGCGAGGGAGAGGGAGCGCCTGGGGTAGGGCAGGGGAGAGCGGCCTGGGGAGGATCTGCGGGGAATGGGCCTGGGGGCGCTGGAGGCGGAGCGGCGGGGCCGGGGCGAGCCGGAGGGTGGCGGCGGCGGCTATTTCTGTAGAATGGGCGAGTGGTAAAGACGTAACTTGCCGAAATGGGAGGGTAGGTGGGGCCGAGGGGACAAAATATATCCTATGACAGGCAAGTTCTGCTGTGGCTCTTACGAACTCCTACCGTGATGGCTCGGCTTAAAGGGGTAGTTGGCGGTAGTGACCTTGCCAGGGTGAAGGGAGTTGGGCGAGGAGACAAAGCTCAGTTACAGAATCTGCTGTGTGAGAGCAGGAACTCCAGTCTCTCCGAGGGCGAGCCGGCGGCTGTGGCCTGGGGGCGGGGGGTGCTTCGCAGAGGCTATCGAGGAGCACGCCACGCTGGGATTCTTAGGGAGGGGTGGGGATAATGGCCGTGGGGTTCTGAAAGTCTTTGGAAATGTGTGTAGAATTTTGCATTTGTGAATAATTTTCTTTGGTAAGGGTCTCCATATTTGCTGTGATGTCCCCCTTCCCCATCCCCACTCCAAAGGGTTAAGAACTGCTTGAGCAGATAGAGAGGGACCATCAATTAGGGTAGACCTGGGAATTTACCAAAGGATTTTAAAGTGGGTGGATCCTGCAGAAAGAAAGGCTAGAGATGATCCTTTAAAGATATTTTACTGTCAACTGAAAACGTCTATTATTTAATGTTTGATTTCACAATTTTGGTGAACTTTCGCTGAGCATTACTTGGCTTCTGATGCATCCTGTGTTTCAGACCAGCATAGTGAATACCTGAAATCAAATTGGGATGGGCAGGCAGGGTGATAGTAACCTTGGAGGAGAAAAGATTTCAACGTTTCTCCAGGATATTTCTTCCCCGTCCTTGCTTTCTTTAGATGATTCAAGTATACTGTTGTGAACTGAGCTGCGGTGGAAAAATCTTATTTAATAAAACTACCAAAACCAAGACTTACTCTCCATCTCTGTTTTGTAATATGACCAGGTTTTCATTGTTCAGTTTGTATTTCACTGCAAACAAGAGATATCACATATCACTTTAATTGTAGATTGCTGCTTTTTGCAGCAGGCCTGTATTAAATTTGCGAAGCAGTTATGCAAAACTATGTGGTGTGTTTGTGTTTTCCTGCTATGGTTTCAAGTCAGGTTACCATTGTCACATTTCATTATATGGTAGGCTAGTCTGAAATTTACTCCTAAGTGATAATTAGTTGGTAGGATATGGTACATACTTGCTCACAAATTACTGCATTTTTTCCCGTAAAAACCAGTATTTTGTATTTGTAAGAATGTTGCTGTATAATCCAAGTACGTATTGTTAATTTCAAATAGAATGCTGTGTAATTATTAAATTTTAACTTTATTTGGAAGTAAGTTTAAGCTTACAGAAAAATTGCAAGAAGAATAATACAAAGAATATCTTTGTAACCTTTATTCAGATTCACCTGTTAACATTTTATGCATTTATTATTGCTCTCTATCACACACAAAATATTTTTCCCCTGACCATTTAAGAGTAAGTTACATACGTTGTGGTCCTTAACTCCTAAATACTTGAGCTTGGAAAACCATGTAAATTTTACATTTTAGCTTAACTTGGCTTGTCTGGAATGAAGTGCTAGGAAGAGTGGCTTGGTTTGCTTTTCAACAAATAATGTGAATATAAAAAAATCCAAGATAGTCATCAAGCTTTAAATATACAAACAATCCAGAAATCGAGGCAGAGCGGTTTTCCTGTTTAGGTTCTAGAAGATACGGTACGTTTTTTTTTTTTTTTTCCCTTTGTGCCTACCCTTCTCTTTATTCCTATTATTATCTCCTTTTGTTTTGTACACGTTCGGTGCTGGGATCATTTATGTGTACAGATCATAAAGAGGGAAAACTCTAGATATTGCAAAATTGAATTCTCTATTAGACCGCATAGTTTGAGACATGCACAGTATGATTATTCACATATATATATATTTGTGCCTCTTATAGGTACACAAAATATTAGATGTCTAGAATCTGTAATAATTATAATTTTTATTTATGTGTGCGTTGTTTGATTTTAAATAATCCTCCCCAAGTTCTGTATAGGAGCTTTGCCATTATGTTGTCCTAGATGTCAAGCCCTTGACTTTGTTCTAGGAAAAATTATAAGAAGGCAAATCTTTTATTTTTCACCAAGCTGATGCTTAAAAAATAAAAAAAATTGGCCAGGCGCGGTGGCTCATGCCTGTAATCCCAGCACATTGGGAGGCCGAGGCAGGTGGATCAGGAGGTCAGGAGTTCGAGACCAGCCTGGCCAACATGGTGAAACCCCGTCTCTACTAAAAATACAAAAATTAGCCAGGTGTAGTGGTGTGCGCCTGTAATCCCAGCTACTCGGGAGGCTGAGGCAGGAGAATTGCTTGAATCCTGGAGGTGGAGGTTGCAATGAGCTGAGATCGTGCCTTTGCACTCCAGCCTGGGTGACAGACCGAGACTCAGTCTCAGAAAAAAAAAAAATTTTTTTTTAAAGAAGGCAGGTCGTCTATAATTTGGTGTATAGTGAAGACAAGGGGACTTTGGGCCAGAAAGAACTGGGTTGTAAACCTAGCAGCGTGACTGTAGGCAAATAACCCAACCTCTAGAAAAATGGAGATAATGCCCACATCCCAAGATGATGAGGATTAAATGAGTTGATGTAAAAATGGCAAAATGTGGCACCTAACTTATACAATTGTTGTCTGATAAATGTTAGTTTCCTTTTTTTCCCCTGGCCTGTGGTATTTAGAGTTTTCCACTAGAATAGTTTGTGAAGTAAGACTTCCATTTTCCTTACATAAAAGCAGTGTTTTTGGGTACCTACTTTAAAAAATCAAAATGAAAAACATTTTAAAAAACTATTTAAAGGACGCCATGTCTTTTTTAAAGTAAGAAGCATTGAATTGATAGTTTCATAGCAGTTTGTAGTTTAAGAATAGGGATAGTAAATTTTTTTTGCTTTTCATGTTGTCAAATAAGACATTTAAGTGAGAATTGCCTATCAACTGTAGGATGGGTGCTGATATAAAATTATACGTATTTAATAACAGTGCCATTTTATAAAGTAGTTTAATTATTGGTGATTAGATTATTGTACAGCTTTTAATTTCTCAGATGGGCAAGATAATTCATAATTAAAGTCCGACTTACATCATTAGTACATTGCAGTTACAGGTTGGACCATTCTTCATGAGCATCACGCCTTCCCCAGTTTGTAGTGCCCTCTCTCTATAAACTGTCCTGCCTGTTTTCATTTAGTAGTTTGGAATCTAGAATTGCCTGTCCTAATATGCCTGACCAGATAGGGCATTTCTGGGACACGAGGATACATTTCTCTAAAAGTACTTACTTGTAATTGGAATCAACTGTAGCTGGAAACGTCTTTGATAGAGGAGGTGGATTTAAAAAAAAGTTTTTTTTTTTTTTTTTTGAGATGGAGTCTTCACTCTGTCACCCAGGCTGAAGTACAGTGGCGTGACCTCCGCTTACTGCAGCGTCCGCCTCCCGGGTTCAAGTGATTTGCCTGCCTCAGCCTCCCAAGTAGCTGGGACTACAGGTGCATGCCACCACGCCCAGCTAATTTTTGTATTTTTAGTAGAGACGGTTTTGCCATGTTGGCCAGGCTGGTCTCGAACTCCTGACGTCAGTGATCCATCTGCCTCAGCCTCCAAAAGTGCTAGGATTACAGGCGTGAACCACTGCACCCTGCACTGCTGAGGAAGTGGATTTTATGAAACCATAGGTAGTATAAAACTGCTCTGCATTTTATTGATATATCTTGATATTTTAGCAAATTGTTTAAAATATATGACAGTAGATTGGGCATATCTTTAAAGTAGAAACAGAGTCTTAAAGACGTGCCACTGTGAGCATTCTGAATTGTCCATGGTATAATTACAAATTACAATTTTTAAATTGATGTAAGTCTGATATAACTGGTGTGATTAAAAAAGTATAATTTTCAGAATGTTAGCCAATGACAGAGTGCTGTTATAGACATATTAGTTTCATGTGTTTTAATTTATACAGCTCTTTATATTGTGAAGAAAAGGCATACAGAATATTTAAATCGTATGGTTAATTTTATGTTCATAAAGTTTTCTTTTTTGTTACTTCATGGAATATCTTTTCTATGTCAGAAGAGTGGAACTTTCAGGCTGGGCGCCGTGGCTCACGCCTGTAATCTCGGCACTTTGAGAGGCCGAGGCGGATGGATCACCCGAGGCCAGGAGTTGGAGACCAGCCTGGCCAACATGGTGAAACCCCCTCTCTACTAAAAATACAAAAATTAGCCAGGCATGGTGGTGTGTGCCTGTATCTCCAGCTACTGGGGAGGCTGAGGCAGGAGAATTGCTTGAGCGTGAGAGGTGGAGGTTGCAGTGAGCTGAGATTGAGCTGTTGCACTCCAATCTGGGTGACAGGGCGAGACTCCGTCTCAAAAAAAGGATAAAAAAAAGTTTAGAACTTTTTTTTTTTGAGACGGAGTCTCGCTCTGTCATCCAGGCTGGAGTGCAGTGGCCGGATCTCAGCTCACTGCAAGCTCCGCCTTCCGGGTTTACGCCATTCTCCTGCCTCAGCCTCCGGAGTAGCTGGGACTACAGGTGCCCGCCACCTCGCCCGGCTAGTTTTTTTGTATTTTTTTTTTAAGTAGAGATGGGGTTTCACCATGTTAGCCAGGATGGTCTCGATTTCCTGACCTCGTGGTCCGCCCGTCTTGGCCTCCCAAAGTGCTGGGATGACAGGCGTGAGCCATCGTGCCCGGCCAGAACTTTCAAAAAGGTACCCCAATATCTTACTGTGCTTACGTCTTGGAATCAGCCACCAGTGTTACCAGTCTCTGATATTGAAGAAATACATAGAGATCTGTAGATAAGCGTTTGTAACTTTACAAGTTTATACTAATAAAGACAAAATGGAGTTTTTCAAAGTTGGTGAATGCTTAATAATGTTAAAAATTTTTTTTTTTTTGATACGAAGTCTTGTTCTGTTACTTGGGCTGGAGTGCAGTGGCATGATCTTGGCTCACTGCAACCTCGGCCTCCCGGGTTCAAGTGATTCTCCTGCCTCAGCCTCCCAAGTAGCTGGGATTACAGGTGTGTGTTACCATACCCAGCTAATTTTTGTATTTTTGGTAGAGACAGGGGTTCACCATGTTGGCCAGGCTGGTCTCGAACTACTGCCTTCAGGTGATCCACCCGCCTCAGCCTCCCAGAGTGCTGAGATTACAAGCTGAGCCACTGCACCGGACCAGTAATGTTAAATTCTAGAAAGCAAGGGACAGTAAATCACTGAGATGGTTTAGTGGTTATTTACACTTTACTTTTTAAATGAACTGTTTTCAGTTAAAAAAAGATGATTGGTTGTGTTTGTATTTTTAGTTATAGCTAGTGTATTTTTTTAATGAGAGACTCCATTCTTATTGAAAGTGCGTGTATTTTAACACCGTATGACTAATGCTACACTTGTTAATAATCTAATTTTTTGAATTGAAAATGTAAATGTTTAAGTTTTATAATTTGCCACTTTGAAGTCCTAATGTTACTCATTTGCTCATGTTCAACAGGGATTTTATTTTGTTTTTTGCCTATCCAAATATTAATACCTAAAACACCATAGGAGTATTGAATTATAGAGTTGGACAGGATTGTCTTATTTATTGTTGCATAGCACATTGCACCAGAATTTAAGGACTGAAGACGGCAAACATTATCTTACAGTTTCTGTGGGTTAGAAATCTGGGTGCAGCTTAGCTGGATGCCTGTGGCTCATGAAAGAGGTGGTAGTCAAGCTGTCAGTTGGGGCTGCAGTCGCATCTGGAAACTTTCCTGGTGGAAGATGTTTCTGAACTCATTCATGTGGCTCTTGCAGGGTTCAGTTTCTTGGGGCTCTTGGACTGAAGAAATCAATTTTTACTGGCTGTTGGCCAGAGGCTTTTCTCAGTTCTTTGCCTTGTGGGCCTCTCCAAAGGGCACCACAGTTTAGCATCTGCTTCCCTCTGAGCAAATGAGTGAGAGAAGGTGACACCCAATAATTTTTATAACCTAATCTTGGAAGTGGTATCTCATTATTTCTGCTATATTCTATTTGTTAGAGGCTGCCTACCGCAAGGACTTTAGCTTACTTTTTAAAGATTGAAGAAAAAAAAAGAAGAGAGAAAAAGAAGAACTCAAAGATACACAAAGTAATTTGACCAAGGCTCAGAAGGTAATCTCCTGAAGAACTTTGACTAAAACTCAAATTCACCAATACCCAGGCCTTGTGCTCTTTATACAGCATCCCATTCTCATAGGAAATGTGAAAGTAATTAGAAAGAAATAAAAATTGATGCAGATTGCAGATGCTGTGGACACTTATTGTAAGAAAAATATTAAAAGTTTTCAGAGTCATTTTGAATTGACTCTAGTTTGTCATCTTGAAAAAATGGTAACTAAATATGAGTGTGTGTTTGTGTATGTGTGTGTGTACTTACAAAACATTTGCTTCTAAGGACAAGTTCAATATTAAAATTTAACAACATAAAAGTTTCTCCACTAGTGATTAGATATAGGCCTTTTGCTGTGTATCACAACTGTATTGTTGCTTTGTAGATAAATTTTAGGGGAGAGGTCCGTACATAATTTATGTTTTATATGAACTTTTTTTCATTACAAGATCTCATGATTTATTTGTTTATAATTTGGACTTTCCTGCCCTTCATTGGCATCTGTTTTTAAATTAATTTTTTTTTTCTTTTTTTTGAGATGGAGTCTTGCTCTATCACCTAGGCTGGAGTGCCATGGCATGATCTTGGCTCACTGCAACCTCTGCCTCCCGGGTTCAAGTGATTCTCTTGCGTCAGCCTCCCTAGTAGCTGGGATTACAGGCGCTTGCCACCATGCCCGGCTAATTTTTGTAGTTTTAGTAGAGGCAGGGTTTTCACCATGTTGGCCAGGCTGGTCTCGAACTCCTGACCTCAAATGATCCACCCAACTTGGCCTCCCAAAATGCTGGGATTACTGTGCCCAGCCTGACATTTTATTATGCGTACTATTTTTATACTGATGATAACAGACAAAATGACAGAGAAAAGTAAAGTATTCAGCAAGATAATGGTACTATATGCTCTTTTCCATACCATCTAAGAGAATACCTGTGGTGTTGCATCTTCTTTAGGATTAATTTATCTTATAGAAAATGGGAACAAAGCTGTTTAAAACAGGACTGCAAAAAGAGAGTATATGTTAAATATTAACCTGAAACTCTCAGATTTATTTTTAATAGCTTCACTTTTGCTGGGATTGTCTTAGAAGTCTAGAAGCAGAAGAAGCTTTGTTCAGATCTGTACTGTCCAGTATGGTGGACACTAGTGATGTGCTTATTTAAGTTAACATGAAAGAAAATTAAACGTTTATTTTCTTCATTGCTCTAGCCACATTTCAAGTGCTCAGTAGCCGCATGTGGCTAATGACTACCAGATTGTACAGTACAAGTACAGAACATTTTTATCATCATAGAAAGTTCTGTGGAGATCTGGATAAATTACATTTTATGTTTGATTTTTATCGAGGGCATGTGTTTAAAATACCAGTCATTGAGGTTGTCAACAAAGTTGAACTTTATTTCTTCATTTTCATTTTCCAGTTTTGGGAGCCGTGAGGGATACAGCAGTTTGGTCAATATTGTCTTAACATGCTTCAAATAAATCAGGTGAGTTTGTGTTAAGACATTTTTCATGCGTACATTGTGCTTTGGCTGTAAATTGTGGAACATTTTAACTCAGCTTTTCTTTTCTATACCTATAACCTGACTCATCACTTTTTTAAACAGTTACCTACTGTATAGTCATCGTTGGAGGCAGTGTAGGGCAGGTAGTTTAAGGATTAGAATGATCTTCTAAAAGTTGATAACTTCTGGTTGTGCAAGGCAGAAGGTTTGTCTGTTCTTCTTGATGTCACATCCCTTTAGGACTTGTTAATGTGTTCAGAATGCTTATCATGATATAGCTTCAATAGGTGGCAGTTCTGTAGACTCAAAGCATTTTTAGTGACAAATCTTGTGAAGTAGTTGTATCTGTTTGAAAAAAAAAAAGATTCACTTTCCAGGGCACTGAAAAACTCTAGAAGGAAGTGCTCTGATAAACTACAGCATTTAATACTTTAGACTCACTGAAAGAAGTGTTTTTCTTAGTTCTTGAGGTTTTCCCAAGAACTTTATACATTTAATTTTACCTTTCCCAGTTAAATAGAACATTGTATCATAACTATAGTGTTAGAAAATATTTTTGGCCAGGCTGGGTGGCTCACACCTGTAGTCCCAGCATTTTGGGAGGTGAGATGGGAGAATCTCTTGAGCACAGGAGTTTGAGCCAGACTGGGCAACATAGTGAGACCCTGTCTCTTAAAAAAAAAAAAGATAAAGAAACAAAGTAATTTTATTTCTTTTGATTGCAAATCAAGAGAGAAGTAATTAAACTTTTTTTTTTTTCCTGTGATTAAAAAAATAATCGGCTGGGCACAGTGGCTTACGCCTATAATCCCAGCACTTTGGGAGGCCGAGGCAGGCAGATCACTTGAGGACAGGAGTTTGAGACCAGCCTGGCCAACATGGAGAAACCCTACTAAAAACCCTCTACTGAAAAATACAAAATTAGCCAGGTGTGGCGGTGCATGCCTGTAATCCCAGCTACTCAGGAGGCTGAGGCAGGAGAATCACTTGAACCCAGGAGGCGGAGGTTGTGGTGAGCCAAGATCGTGCAATTGCACTCCAGCCTGGGCAAAAAGAGTGAAACTCCATCTCAAAAAAAAAAAAAAAAAAAGTAATCTTGGCCAGACGCAGTCACTCAGGCCTGTAATCCTAGCACTTTGGGAGGCCAAGGCAGGTAGATCACCTGAAGTCAGGAGATCAAGACCAGCCTGGCCAACACGGTGAAACCCTATCTCTACTAAAAATACAAAAAAATCAGCCGGTTGTGGTGGTGCATACCTGTAATCCCAGCTACTTGGGAGGCTGAGGCAGGAGAATTGCTTGAATCTAGGAGGCAGAGGTTGCAGTAAACTGAGGTCGCACCATTGCACTCTAGCCTGGGCGACAGGGCAAGACTCCGTTCCAAAAAAAAAGAAAGTAATCTTGACCCCCTGCCCTCCGATATATAGTCCTGCTCACCTTGCCTAAGAAATCTCTGGTTCCTGTGCATCCCATGCCATCTCTAAGCTAATGACTTCTAAGTTTATACCTGGTCTAGACCTCTTTTTCTGAGCTCCAGACTCATGTAGCATTTACCACCTTGATCTCTTGGATGTCTTTATACATCTTAGACTTAATGTGTGCCCAAGAAATAATCTCAATGCTTCAGTTATACTGGACTGTTTCAGTTCCTAGATTGGGTAAGGTTGTTCTGGCTGCAGGGATTTGCACAGATTTCCTCTGCCTGGACCTCTCTTCCCCTCCCCCGGGTTTGGCTTGCTTGACTGCAGTCCTGCTATATGCTGTCATAGCACTTGCTCTTTAGTTTAATAACATGACATTTGCAGTTATAGTCAAATATGTAATTATTTGTTTTAACATCTGTCTCCCTTGTTAGTATGTTTCATGAAGACAGTGACTTTTCTTGTTTACTGTTATATCCCCAGGTCCTAGAATAAACAATGTAAATAGTTTTCATACATTTATTTGTTGGGTGTATGAACATATGAATGGTGCTAGAGTTGTCACTAAAGCAAGGAGATATTTATTTTTCAACAATAAGCACGTAATTATGTCGTCAGTTTTGGTGTTATATGCTGCTGTGTTACACAAATGCAACTAACTCTCCCTCGTGTAAAGTTGTTATTTGGTTTTCTAGAAACTTTCCTTGTGCAACAAAAATTAGTTTAATCAAAAACATTACTAATAATTTAAGGAAATCGTAGAGCTGTCCTGTACTTAGTGCTTCCTGTTTCCTCACAGCTGCTCTCAAATCCCAGTGGAAGCATTATGAGACCTTATTTGCAAACTGTTATAGGTGTGAAGTTGCCACTAAAATTATTTGGTTACAGTTAAAATAATTTTTCATATTCTGCCACAGACATTTGGAAATTATCATTTTATGCCAGCCAACTTCATTGAAAATTATAGTTTATGGATTAGTCCTAATGAGGATTTACTAACTGGCTGTGTTGCAGGTCATGTTGAATCAGGCACTGCAAACAGTTCCTAGGCAATGCTCTACATGGCCACAAGCAATTCCCTGGATGTTGGCTAGAAATTGTACACAGTGCCTGGAGATATACATACTTAACTTGTACAGGTTGAGTATTCCTTATCCAAAATGCTTGGCACCGGAAGTGTTTCCAATTTCAAATTTTTTTAGATTTTGAAATTTTGCCTACCGGTTGAGCATCCCTAATCCAGAAATCCAAAATCCAGAATGCTCCAATGAGCACTTCCTTTGAGCATTATGTTGGTACAAAAGAAGTTTGAAATCTTGGAGATTTTGGATTTCAGATTTTTGGATTTGGGATGCTCAACCTTAAGAGACGTGTATTCCTAGAATAATTTAAGAGACCCCTCCATCTTATTACTGACTATAACTGTCATCCCCCAAACTGTTCAAGTCTGAGATAAAGATTCTCTTCAGCTAAACATAGAGTTGAATTCTTAAACTCATGAGTGATTTTTGAATCTTACTTTCTCGGCAACCACTTTCTCATAACAGTGAAGGTTCTCAAGGTAAATGTGTACAAGGGCCAGATGTAGTGGCCCATGCCTGTAATCCCAGCACTTTGGGAGGCCGAAGTGGTAGGATTGCTTGAGACCAGGATTTTGAGATCAGCTTGGGCAGCATAGTAGGACCCTATCTCTACAAAAAATAAAATAAGTTAGATATGGTGACACATGCCTGTAGTCTCAGCTACTTGGGAGGCTGGGGTGGAGGATCACTTGAGCCTGGGAGGTTGAAGCTGCAGTGAACTGTGATCATGCCACTGCACTCCAGTCTGGTTAACAGAGTGAGACCCTAGGCATGCAAAGGGGACTTAAGTTGATTCTCAGTTTGAAACAGTTGAGATTTTTACTATGTGATTTTCAACATTGTCTCTAGGATTACTACTACATTTTTGTTTGGGAAGTCTTTTGTTTTCTGAAGATACCTGAATTAGATACTTGCTATTTATTTATTTATTTATTTGATGGAGTCTCACTCTGTTGCCCAGACTGGAGTGCAGTGGCATGATCTCGCCTCACTGCAACCTCCGCCTTCCGGGTTCAGGCAATTCTCCTGCCTCAGCCACCTGAGTAGCTGGGATCACAAGCACACGCCACCATGCCTGGCCAAGTTTTGTATTCTTAGTAGAGACGGGGTTTCACCATGTTGGTCACGCTGGTCTTGAACTCCTGACCTCGTGATCTGCCTACCTTGGCCTTTCAAAGTGCTGGGATTACAGGCGTGAGCCACTGCGCCCGGGCTACATAGTTTTTTATTTGTAACAGATTCTTCCATATGTGTTACTAAAACTAATTAAAAACTAGGCTATCGAATACCAGGTTGTTATTAACTTTGCCTAACTTTAGTATTATCATGGAACATGAATGTTCCATGTTCTGTTAAGATAATAGCACTTTTCTGCCTTTAAATTGTGATCGTAGTTATTGTTTTTGCCTTTTAAGAATGTGTGTTATTATCCATGTGCAACTTATGCTTACTATAGAAAATTAGGTGTAATAAGCAAAAAAAAAAAAAAAAAAAAAAACCCAAAAAACAAACAAAAAAGGTCACAAAAAATTCCACTTCTTTTACAGAGATAATCACTGGTAACATTTTGGGGTGTATACTTCTAGATTTTTTTTCTATGCAGGTATGTTTTTATGTGAATATATGTTACTTTTTAAAAACTGGGTTTATACAATATGTAATGTTTTGAAGTGATTTAATAATAATTCTTAGTTTGGATGTACTAAAATTTAACAAAGCCCTTATTGTTGGACAGATTTTTGTCTTGTAGTTAGTGCCATAGTGAATTATTGTAATATACATCTGTTTGTCTAATTATTTTCTTAGAACTAATTATTAGAAATGGAAATACTAGTCAAAGATGTATGTGGATTTTAAAGATATTTGGTGTATAGCCCCCCAAAAGACAAAGTTATATCTGCCAGAAGTGTATCTACCTGTTTCCTTACTTCCTTGACAAAATTTCAGTCTTTGCCAATCTGTCTGACAAAAGGTGGTATTTTACTTTGTGTTTCTGTAATATTTAAATAGTTCTTGTTCTTTCGTGTTTTGCCTTTTGTGAATTGCTTATATATGTCTACTGTCATCTATTTCTTTTTATTTGTAAATAACATTCTTTGGATTATGTCCCCTGATAATTTTCTGAGTTAGTATTTATAATCATTACTCTATACTTTTTACTCGTTATTCAACAGATAACTAATAGGAGTATACTAATTTCTGGGGTACCATAATGTGTATGAGTATGGTATATTTTGGTCCTTTCTCCCGGATCATTAATTATAGGTCCCCTGGGAAAAGGAACTCATTTTAACAGTAAGCTACAGCAAATGTAAATTATGAAGATACATGCTGTGAATAATATTTTTAAATGAGTAGCTGAAATAGGGCCAAGTTTTGGAGATTAGCTAGTGAGGTAGACTTGACAGGTCAGTGTGTCCTAAGGAATTGGAAAAGTCTATATTAGGCAGTTGTTGTACTGGGAGAGCCTAGCAACTGGGAATTTACAGGGATCAAAGTAGTCTGGTAGTTCTTTTTAGTGAGGTTTGGTAGTAGATGTTGGGAACATGGAAGCTAAGAAGAAGCTTTAAGGCCTAACTGAAGTGGAAAGGATGACGGCAGGACAAGACAGAATTTTTCTGTGTCAAAGGAGAAGGAGAACCCTGTAGGGCAAGAGGGAGCTAGGTGTTACAAAAAAAATAAAAGACAGTTTTTATTACACTGGATAGTGTAAGACCAGAGTATGATTACCAAGAAACAAAGTCTAGAGTTTAAAGAATAATGATGGCTATCTCAGAGGTTTGTTGTGAGGAGTAATTGAGATAACAAAGGCAAAATGCTTAGCATTGCTCCTGTTACTACTGCTATTAATTTGGCTATTAATATTGCTGTTGGCTATTGCTGCCTGACTCTGGAAATTGGTGGGAAAGGAGGGCAGATGGCAGACATTTAGGTAGATAATTGAGGAAAGTATTTGGGGGAATGAACCACTTTCTCGAGCCCACATTGGCTTCGAGTTCCTCCTGCTTCTTGCCACAAGCACCAGGAGCTCTATTCTTTTCTCTTAAAAGTTGCTACTACTTAGTAGTAGTTACTTTTCTTTCCAAGACTGGGTGTGGGGATCTATAATCTGCTCATCTCTCTTGTAGCCATAGGATATAGCCTACAGTTAGGGGATAAGAAAAATAGTAAACATCAGGAGGTTAAAATGTGTAAGAAAGACTTCTACTTTTGCCTATGCTGGTATAATGGGAACTGGATTTGTTTTATGTGTAGCCAGCTTCCAAGATGGCCCCCAATGATCCCTGCATCCCGGTATTTACACCATGGTATAATCCCCAGACACATTATACATTGAGGTTTATCTGTGGAACCAATAGAGCATGATGGAAGTGATAGATCATTTCTTAGGATAGGTTATTTGTTTATTTATTTTATTTTATTTTTTTTGAGACGGAGTCTCGCTCTGTCGAGACTCAGCTCACTGCAAGCTCCGCCTCCCGGGTTTACGCCATTCTCCTGCCTCAGCCTCCCAAGTGGCTGGGACTACAGGCGCCTGCCACCTCGCCTGGCTAGTTTTTTTGTAGTTTTTAGTAGAGACGGGGTTTCACCGTGTTAGCCAGGATGGTCTCGATCTCCTGACCTCGTGATCCACCCGTCTCGGCCTCCCAAAGTGCTGGGATTACAGGCTTGAGCCACCGCGCCCGGCCTTATTTATTTTTTTGAGACAAAGTCTGGCTCTGTCCCCCAGGCTGGAGTGCAGTGGCGCGATCTCGGCTCACTGCAACCTCCGCCTCCCGGGTTCACACCATTCTCCTGCCTCAGCCTCTCGAGTAGCTGGGACTACAGGCGCCCACCACCACGCCTGGCTAATTTTTTGTATTTTTAGTAGAAACAGGGTTTCACCGTGTTCGCCAGGATGGTCTCGATCTCCTGACCTTGTGATCCGCCCACCTCGGCCTCCCAAGGTGCTGGGATTACAGGCGTGAGCCACCGCGCCCGGCCAGGATAGGTTATTCATAAAACAAATATGACTCCGCCTCCTTCCCTTACTACTCCCAGCCTTGGATTACTCCCTCTGAGGTTAGCTGCCATGTTGTGAACGGCCGGATGGAGAGGCCCATGCTGTGAGAAACTGAGGCCTTCTGCCAACAGCCAACAAGGAACTGAGGCCTCTGGCCAACAGCATGTGAGTGAGCCTTCTTGGAAGCAGATGTCCCAGCTTTAGTCAGGCTTCCAGTCCTAAACATCTGTCCCGCTGACATCTTGACTGCAACCTCATGAGAGATCCTGAGCCAGAACTACCCATCTAAGCAGTTCCCTGATTGCCAACCCTCAGAAACTGTGTGAAAAAAAGAAATGTTTTTTTTTTTTTAATTTTTTTAGTTTTTTTGAGTTGGAGTCTTGGTCTGTCGCCCAGGCTAGAGTGTAGTGACACGATCTCAGCTCACTGCAACCTCTTGTCTCCCAGGTTCAAGCGATTCTCCTGCCTCAGCCTCCCAAGTAGCTGGGGCTACAGACGTGCACCACCACACCTGGCTAATTTTTGTATTTTTAGTAGAGATAGGGTTTCACCATGTTGGGCAGGCTGGTCTCAAACTCCTGACCTCAGGTGATTCTCCTGTCTCGGCCTCCCAAAGTGCTGGAATTACAGGTGTGAGTCACCGTGCCTGGCCAATGCTTGATTTTTAAAGCCACAAAATTGGAGGTAATTTGTTTTGTAGCAAAAATGTACTCATCCTCCTTAAATAACTTGAGAATTTATAAAATATATAAACAATAGCTTTTAAACATTGGTGACAGGCAGCACCAGACTGTGATCCCTGAGAGAATAGGAACAAGTGAGGGTAAAGCCCTTCAATTGTAACAGCTTACTGCAGAGCCTAGAGGCAGTTTATTGGTTGCAGTGCAAGGTGTGGAGGAACCAAAACAGAGCCCAGCAGTCCTACTGAGATAAAAAGACAAAGATAAAAATTTGGGAAGATCAAGGTGGTTAGAATTGCAGGGCAGAGTACCAGAGGAAAAAGAGCTGTGGGGGTTGGGATTGGCATTGGGGAAGCATACACTAAAAAGCAAGAGAGCATGAACAAGTGAGCATGCATTTTGGAAATCTCCAGAGGGTTCTCCTGGAGTCTTTTGCTGAGTTCTGATTTCGTAGATGCTTGACAGGCCCTACCTGAGGCCAGAGAAAAATATAGCACTTCTGGAAAGCACTAAGAAAAACAATTTCCAGAGTTCACATAAGGCTTCAAATAGTCGTGTTCCTATTAAGCACAGTAAAGGATGTCGTAGAATACGTAGGGCACTGGGAAGAGTCCTCAGAGGGCTCCAAATGATTCCAAGTAACTTAATTGCACCGAAACACTGTTTAGAAGAATACAACAAAATTCAGAACCCAACAATGTAAAATTTAGTTTTTGTCATTCAGTCACAAAATGCTTGCTTCGACGTTAGCAATGGATAGAACATCTAGATAGAATATCAGTAAGGAACTAGAGGACTTGAACAGCAGTATAAATTAGCTAGACCTAACAGACATACACAGAACATTCAGCAACAGCAAAATATATATTCTTTTTTTTTGTTTGTTTGTTTTTATTTTTTTGGGAGATGGAGTCTCGCTCTGTTGCCCAGGCTAGAGTGCAATGTCTTCATCTTGGTTCACTGCAACCTCTGCCTCTGGGGTTCAAGTGATTCCCCTGCCTCAGCCTCCTGAGTATCTAGGATTACAGGTGTCCACCACCACACTCGGCTATTTTTGTATTTTTAGTAGAGACAGGGTTTTGCCGTGTTGGCCAGGCTGGTCTCAGACTCCTGATCTCAGGTGATCCACCTGCCTCGGCCTTCCAAAGTGCGGGGATTATAGGCGTGAGCCACTTGCACCCTGCCAAAATATGTATTCTTTTAAAGTGTACATGAAACATTCTCCAGGCTGTATTAGACCACAAAACAAGTTTCAGTAAATTTAAAAAGATTGAAATCATGCTATGCATCTTCTCCAGTCACAGTGGAATGAAGTTAGTAATGAGTAACAGAAGGAATACTGGAAAATTTACAAGTATATGGAAATTTACAAATATATGAAAATTAGAGAATACTTAGAGGCAAATTAAAATGGAAACAATATATGTGATTTAAATGATGCAGTGAAAACAGTCCTGAGAGGGAAATTATTAGCAATAAACATCTACATAAAAGAATAAGAAATATCTCAAATAAATAACCTTACTTTACATCTTAAAGAAACCAGAAAATGCAAAGCTACCAGAAAAAAGGAAGTAAATAAAGATTAGAGAGTAGATAAATGAAATAGAGAATAGGAAAATAATATAGAGAATTAGTGAAACCAGAAGTTTGATTCTTTGAAAAGATCAATGAAACTGACAAACCTTTTGCTAGACTGACAAAGAAAAAGTGCAGAGAGGTATAACTAAAACTAGACGTGAGTATGGGGACATTACTACTGACCTTAAAGAAACAAAAAGGATTAAAGAGAATACTATGAGCAACTTTATGCCATAGATTAGATAACCTACATGAAATGGACACATTTTTAGAAATTTAGAAATGTGAAATGGACACATTTTAGAAATATAAATTACTAAAACTGACTCAGAAGAAGAAATAGAAAATATAACAGACTTACAAGTGAACAGATTGAATTAGTTTAAAAACCTTCCAAACTGAGATTACTTGAGCCTAGGAGGTTGAGACTGCAGTGATCCATGATTATACCATTACACTCCAACCTGGGTGATAGAGTGAGACCCTATCTCAAAACAAAACAAAAACTCCCAATCAAAAGTCCAGTACCATATGGCTTCTCTGGTGGATTCTACCAAATATTTAAATATTTGAAGAGTATGAGAATCCCTCTCATACTCTTCCAAAAAATTGGAGAGGAGAGAATAAGAATACTTCCTAACTCACTCTTTGAGGCCAGTATTATTACCCTGATACCAAAGCCAAACAAAGACATAATGAGAAAATTACAGGCCAATATTCCTTATTAATACAGATGCAAAAATCTTCAACAAAATACTAGCAAACTGAATCTAGCAGCATATTTAAAGGAATATGCACCATGGCCAGGTGGGACTTATTCCCAGGAATGTAAGGGTGGTGTAGTACAACACATTAATAGATCGAAGGGGGGAAAACCCCCACATGATTGTTTCAATTGATACAGAAGGCACTTGACAAAATTCAGCAGCTGTTCGTGATAGAAGTGCTCAAAATTAGGAATAGTAGGGAACTTTTTTTTTTTTTAACATTTCCTCAACATTCAGCATTTATGAAAAAACCCACAGCTAATATCCAACTCAATAGTAAAAGACTGAAATCTTTGCCCTTATGATCGGGAACAAGGCATGGATACCCATTCTCACCACAGTTATTCAAATTATGGTGGAAGTTACAGCCAGAGCAGTGTGACAAGAAAAGGAAACAGACATACAGATTTGGAAGGAAATAAAACTGTCTCTATTTGCAGATGACATAGTCCTGTATATAGAAATCCCAAAGAATCCAGGAAAACCTCTGCTAAAGCTAATAAATAACTTGAGCAAAGTTGTAGGTACAATATAACACACACACAAAAAATTTGTGTTTCTATATACCGGCAATGAACAGTCCAAAAAGAAATTTAAAAAGATTGCGCTTATAGTAGCATCCAGAAGCCTAAAGGAGTCGAGTTGCTTACGAAAGACTTGTGCACTGAAAACTACAAAACATGTTGAAATAAAGAAGACCTTAATAAGTGCAAAGACATTTTGTGTTCATGAATCGGAAGACTTTACATTGCCATTAGGATGGCAGTACTGTCCAAAGCAATCTCCAAGTTCAATGCAGTCTCTTATCAAAATTCCATTGGCCTTTTTTTTTTGCAAAAGTTGGAAAGCTGATCCTCATATTCATATGGAATTGCAACAGATCCAAATAGCCAAAACAGTCTTGAGAAAGAAGAATAAAGCCAGAGGACTTATATTTCCCAATTATGAAACTTACTACAAAGCTACAATAATCAAAATAGTGTGGTACTGGCATAAGGATAGATGTAGAGACCGATAGAATAAAATTGAGAGTCCAGAATTAATATATCTGTAGGCAAGTGATTTTTAACAAACATGCCGAGATGATTCAGTGGGGAAAGAATACTCTCTCCAACAAATGGTTTGGGGGCCCCTGGAGATGCACATGCAAAACAATAAAGTTGAACCCCTACTTCATGCCATGTATAAAAATTAACTTATAATGGACCAATGGCCAAATACAAGAATGAAAACTTACAGCTCAACAACAACAAAAAGCTCACCTAAAAAATGGACAAAGGACTTGGAATAGACAGTTACTCTAAGAAGATAAACACATCATTAATGCTCAACATCATTAGTGATCAAGGAGATGCAAACGAAAACCACAGTGAGATACCACTTCACACCTACTAGGATGGCCAGAATCAAAAGACCGTCAGTAACTAGTTTTGAGGATGATGTGGAGGAACTAGAGCCCTTGTATGTTGCTGGTGGGAATGTTAAATGGTTCAGCCTCCGTGGAAAAAAGAGTTTGACAGTTCCTCAAAGGAACACATAGACTTGTCATATGACTCAACAATTCCACTCATAGGTATATACCCTAAAGAATTGAAAGCAGGTACTCAAACAAATACATGACCCCACATGTTCATAGCAGCACTATTTACACTAGCTAAATGGTGGAAACAACCCAAATGTCCATCAGTGTATGAATGAGTAAACAAATTGTAGTAGTCTACATTCCATAAAATATTGTCTAGCGATAAAGAAATGAAGTACAGATGCGTGCTACGATGCAGATGGACCTAGAAAACATATTAAGTGAAAGAAGACACACAAATGGTCACATATTATATGATTCCATTTATGTGAAATATTCACAATAGGTAATCTGTGAGACAGAATGCAGATTGTTGGCTTGCCAGGGCCTGGGGTTAAGGGTGAATGAAAAGCAACTGCCTAATAGATACTGAATTCCCTTTTGGGGTGATAACAGTGTTTTGGAACTAGGTATAGGTGGTAGTTGTACAACACTGTGAATGGACTAAGTACCACAGGAATGTTCGCTTTATTTTTTATTTATTTATTTTTTTGAGACAGAGTCTCCCTCTGTTGCTCAGTCTGGAGTGCAGTGGCGTGATCTCAGCTAACTGCAACCTCCACCTCCTGGGTTCAAGGGATTCTCCTGCCTCAGCCTCCCCAGTAGCTGGGATTACAGGCAGCTGCCGCCACGCCCAGCTAATTTTTGTATTTTTAGTAGAGACGAGGTTTCACCATGTTGGCCAGGCTGGTCTTGAATTCCTGACCTCAAGTGATCCACCCGCCTCGGCCTCCCAAAGTGCTGGGATTACAGGAGTGAGTCACCGTGCCCAGCCGAATGTTCACTTCAAATGGATTAATTAGATTTTATGTTAATTTTACCTCAATAAAATATTAAAATGCTTACAAAGAAGAATGAAAATATGACCCACCAGTTAAAATTTCCTGAATAGAGACCCAGAAATGATAAAGATGATTGATTTAGCAGACAAAGATATAGAAAGAGTTGCTACTAATGTGCTCTAAATGTTTAAGAAGCGAGGGGAAAACAGAAAGATGATATGGAAATACATAGAAGATATAAAAATAGAGATGAAGAATGCAATATCTGAAATAAAATATATATTGGATGGGATTAATAGCAGATAAGACACACATCAGTAGGCTTGAATAGATAACAATAGTGACTATCCAAAACGAAGCACAGGGTGGAAGGACTAAAGAAAAAAACAGAGCATCAGTGAGCTGTGGGAAATACCGAGTGGTTTAAGACATGTGTAATTAGAGTCCTAGTAGAAGGGAGGGGCAATAGAAAATATTATAAGAAATAATGACTTTTATTTATTTATTTTATTTCAACAGGTTTTTGGGAAACAGGTGGTGTTTGGTTACATGAATAAGTTCTTTAGTGGTGATTTCTGAGACTTTGGTGCACCCATCAGCCAAGCAGTGTACACTGTACTCAATGTGTAGTCTTTTCTACCTCATACCACTTCCACCCTTTCCCCAAGTCCCCTAAGTCCACTGTATCGTTCTTGCACCTTTACATCCTCACAAGCTTAGCTCCCACTTATGAGTGAGAACGTATGATATTTGGTTTTCCATTCCAGAGTTACTTCAGTTAGAGTAAGTCTCCAGTTCCATCCAGGTTGCTGCGAATGACATTAAGAAATAATGACTTTGAACCCCTGTTCTCTGTTTAGTGGAAACTATAAACCTGTAGATGATGGTAAGAAGTCAACCTAAAGTAGAAGGAATATTAAAAAAACAAACAAAGAAAACTGACCAAGCACATCGTAATCAAATAGCTGAAAATTGGTGGTATTGAAATAAACATTTTGTTGTTGTTGAGACAGGGTCTTGCTCTGTCTCCCAGGCTGGAGTGCAGTGGCATGATCATGGCTCACTGCAGCCTTGACCTCCCAGGCTGAAGCAGTCTTCCCACCTCAGCCTCTCAAGTAGCTGAGACTACAGACATGCACCACTATCCTCAGCTAATTTTTGTATATTTTGTTGAGAAGGGATTTTGCCATGTTGCTCAGGTTGGTCTCCCAACTCCTGGACTCAAGTGATTCACCTGCCTCGGCCTCCCAAAGTGCTGGGATTACAGGCGTGAGCCACCATGGTCGGTTAATTTTTGTATTTTTAGTAGAGATGGGGTTTCACCGTGTTGGCCAAGCTGGTCTTGAACTCCTGACCTCAAGTGATCCGCCCACCTTGGCCTCCCAAAGTGTTGGGATTACAGCTGTGAGCCACCACACCTGGCCCATTTTTGACTTTTAGAAAGATAATTGGCTAAAACAGAGATACTAACAATGCCTTGAGGGCTTATACATAGAAATTAATTGATGTAAGTAGCATAAAGAATGGGGTAAGGGGTAGGGAAGTACAGAATTTTTAGGTGCTTGTATCATACATGAAGTGGTATGATATTTGAAGGTAGGCTGTGTATGTTTTACAACAATTCCTATACGACAAAATTAGAATAGTAAGCCTATGTAGGATATAAAATGGATACTAAAAAATAATCAGTCTAAAAGAAGATAGATAAAGATGAAGAAAGGAACACATAACAGGACAAAAAATTAGCAAAACAGTAGATATAAATCTAGTAATATTGATAATTATAATAAATGTAAATGACTTAAATGCTCAATTTAAAAGGCAAAGATTGTCAGATTCTATAGAAAAGCAAGACTCAAATACAGATGCTCCTTGACTTATGGTGGTGTTAGGTCCTGATAAACCCATTGTAAGTTGAAAATGTTGAAAGTAAAAAATGTATTTCATACACATAATTAACTGGGTATGGTGACTCATGCCTGTATCCCAGCACTTTGGGAGGCCAAGGCTGGCAGATCATTTGGACGTAGGAGTTCAAGACCAACCTGGACAACATGGTGAAAACCCGTTTCTACAAAAAATACAAAAATAAGCTGGATGTGGTGGTGTGCACCTGTAGTCCTAGCTACTCGGGAGGCTGAGGTGGGAGGGTTGTTTGAGCCCAGGAGGTCAAGGCTGCAGTGAGTTATATGTCTTCATTGCATTCTAGTCTGGGTGACAGAGTGGGACCTTGTCTCAAAAAAATATATATATACATACATGTATGCACACACACACACACAACCTACTGAACATCATAGCTTAGCCAGGCCTACCTTAAATATGCTCAGAACACTTAAGTTAGCCTACAGTTGGGTAAAATCATCTAACATACAGCATATTTTATAATAAAGTGTTAAATATGTCATAATTTATTGAATGTGATACTGAAAGTGAAAAATAGAATGCTTGTATAGGTACTTCAGTATGGTTTCTACTGAGTGCATATCATTTTGTCACTATGGTAAAGTTGAATCATAAGGTGAACCATTGTAAGTCAGGGACGTATATTTACGATGTTTACAAGACACTC
Source organism: Trachypithecus francoisi (assembly GCF_009764315.1). Taxonomy (NCBI): domain Eukaryota; kingdom Metazoa; phylum Chordata; class Mammalia; order Primates; family Cercopithecidae; genus Trachypithecus; species Trachypithecus francoisi. Next base: position 29,288,905 of record NW_022681472.1, on the reverse strand, counting down.
ATTTTAAATAGACACAGATAGATTAAATATACAAGGACAGATGGGGACTTTTGCATCTGGTCCATGTGGTGTAACAAGGATCGTGTTTACTGTCCTCTTGAAACAATCCTACCCCTCTTCTCCAAAAAAAAAAAACAAAATATGTAGAAACAACGATTAAGACATTCAAGTCAGTGAATCTTGAGAGAGAAGAAACAAACAAGGTGAGTCCTACAATTGCCCCAGGCCTACTGCAGTGAGAGATTTTCCAGCATGTGACATAGAAAGTAGAAACTGAGTTGTAGAGCCTGGCAGACTCTGAGTTGAGAAGATGTTGCTGCTCTGGAGCGAACTAGTAAATTATAAAAACAAGACTTAAACAAACTATTTCCAAATTACTCAACTGTATCCCTGGACAAAGTCCAAAAAGATTTATAGGAGTCATATAGCAAGGTAAAATTAACAGGGTATGTCATTCAGTGAAAGATCACCATGTATGCAAAGAAGCATGAAATATGACCCATAATTATGAGAATCATCAATCAAAATTGACACAGAACGGACACAGATGATAGAATTAGCAGAGGGCATTAAAACATTATAACTGTATTCCACATGTTCGAAGAGTTAGAGATATAGAAGAGACAAAAAGACCCATATCAAACTTACAACGATGAAAACTACGACTGAGATGAAAAATACACGGTATGAGATTAGTGGTAAATTAGACATTGCAGAAAAAATTCGAATGAACTTGAAGGCAGAACAATAGAAACCATCCAGAATGAAGCATAGAGAAAAAAGAAAAAAAAGTCAGTGAGCTGTGGGACACTCAAGCAGCCAAATAGATGAATAATTATAGTTCTCAAAGGAAGTAATACACAGAAGAATGTATTTTAAGAAATAATGGCCAAAAATGTTTTAGATTTAAGCCATAAACCTACAGATAAATTAAATGAGTTTTAAGTATAAGAAACATAAAACTACACCAAGGTATAGCAGGTCCTCAAATAGTGTTACTTTTAACATTATTTTGTCATGATGTTGATGAGAGAAAAAAAATTGATTCCTGGCTGTAGCCACGACTGGTGTGATGTTTGCATGTTCTTCCCATGTCTGCATGGGTTTTCTCCGGGACTTCAGTTTCCTCCCACATTAGGTAGATGTGAGCATTAGGTTAATTGGCTTCTCTCGATTGCCAAAGATGTGCACATTAGGTTAATTGGCTTCTCTAGATTGTTCCAGTATGAGTGAATGAGTCGGTGTGTGTGTGTGCGTGTGCGCGTGCACGTGCACTTTAGTATGGAATAGCATCCTCTCTAAGGCTGGTTTCTGCCTTGTGCCCTGAGCGGCTAGGATATGCTCTGACCACCTGTGACCCTGAACTAGAAAAATTGGGTAAATAATTATGTTAGTTGTTTTTGTTAATCTTTCTTAAGTGTATGTGTAGCTCACATTTATTTCATTGTTTAATATTAGAAGCATTTTGGTATTTATTTAGAAGTTTGGTGATGTTTTTGTAACTAGAAATACACTGTAGGAACTTAACCCTTGTTTATATCGATTGGACCATGGTAAAATTGGTTCTGTTCTACTTTGTTTCACTTGAAGCTGCAGCTTCCAAGAACCTATTGGCGATGTTAAATGAGGACTTACTGTACATTATAATCAAATTGTTGAAAGCAAATGATAAAGAGAAAATCTCAGAAGCAGTCAGAGAAAGAGGTATGGTCATTTTGTGTGTAGAGGAAGAAAGATAAAGATGATTATCTTAATAGATTTATCAGAAACGATATAAGCAAAAAAACTGGGGGAAGCATCTTTAAAGTACTGAAAGATGAAAAATGCCAATCCATAATTCTATATCTGACAAAAATATGTTTCTAAAGCAAAGATGAGATAAAGATGTTTACAACACAGAAGCTGAAATAATTTATTGCTAACATTTTCCCTCTGGAAGAAAATTTAAAAGCAATCCTTCAGACAGTAGGAAAATGATACCAGATGCAAATATGGAGTTACATGAAAGAAAGAACACTGGAAATGGTAACTACTTGGGTAAATACATAATTTGTTTTTTCTTATTAGTTAAATCTCCTTAAAAGATAACTGACTGTTTAAAGCAAAAAATATTAAGCTGTTGTGGGGTTTATAACTTACCTAAAAGTAAAATGCATGATAACAATAGCTAAAAGGCAGGGAGAGAGAAATGGAGGTATACTGTTATAAGATTCTTTTGCTCTGTGTGAGGTGATAATATCACTGGAAGGTAGACTGTGGTAAGTTAAAAATGTATGCTATAAACTCTAGCCCCTAAAATAGCAAAATAGAGAGTTACAATAATAAGCCAATAAAAGAGAATTACAATAATAAGCTAATAAAAACGAGATAAAATGGAGTCACACAAAATAATTCAACAAAGGTCAAAAAAGAAGAAAAAAGGAACAAACACCAAATATATAATAAATATAAAAATATAAATAGCAAGAGGATAGAATCAAACCTAACCATATGAATAATCAAACTAAATGTAAATCATGTAAACACTCCAATTTAAAGGCTGAATTTGTCAGATTGGATATAAAAGCAAGATCCAACTATATGCTTGCCTACAAGAAATAGTTTATAAACATAAATAGGTTAAAAGATTGGGAAAAGACATAATATGGTAACCTAGTCAAAAGCAACTTGGAGTGGCTATATTAATATCAAAGTATATTTCAGAGCAAGGAATATTTCCAGGGATAAAGGAGGTCATTTTCATTTATAATGGTAAAGAGGTCAGTTTAGAGGACATAATGATGTTACATGTTTATGCACCTAATAACAAAGCTTCAAAAAACTAATAGAAATGCAAGGAGAAATTGAGAAATCCAGTCATAATTGGAGATTTTAGTAACCCCTGTCAGTAATTGATATAAGTGGACAGAAAATCATCAAAGATATAGTAGACTTGAATAACTGTTAACCAACCTGACCTGATTGCATTTATAGAACACTCTACGTAAAAAGAGTAGAATACACATTTGTTCACAAGTTTATACAAAACATTTACAATGATAAACCATATTTTGGGCCATAGAGCACCTTTCTTTTTTTTTTTTTTTGGAGGTGGGGTTTTGCTTTGTTCACACTGTAGTGTAGTGGTACCACTGTGGCTCGCTGCAGCCTTGACCTCCTGGGCTCAAACAGCCCTTCCATTTCAGCTCCCCAAGTATCTAGGACTATAGATGTGTGCCGCCACACCCAGCTAATATTCTTTTTTTTTTTTTTGTAGTATTGGGATCTTACTGTGTTTCCCAGACTGGTCTAGAACTCCTGGGTTCAGGTGATCCTCCTGCCTCTGCCTCCCAAACTCCTAGGATTACATGTGTGAGCCACGGTGCCTGGCCATGAAACAGTCTTAAATGAATTCAAAAGGATTCAAGTGATTAAAAAATTTTATCTGATTACAGTGGAATTAGGAATCATTAACAGAAAGATTCTTGGGAAATCTCCAAATATTTGGAAATTAAAAAATACAAGTAATCTGTGATTTAAAAAGAAGGAAAAGTAAGTTAGAAAGTATTTTACACTAAATGACAACAGCAATACAACATTAGAAGATATTACTAAAACAGTATTTAGGGAGAAATTTATAGCACCAAATGTATATATTTTGAAAGAAGAATGAACTCAAATAACTCAAATGACTTCAGCTTCCATCTTAACAAGAGTAGAAAAAGAAGAGCAAATTAATCCCAAAGGAAGAATAAGAAAATGGATAACGTGAATAGCTTATTTTTTTTTTTTCTTTCTGAGACAGGGTCTCACTTTCACCCAGGCCTGGAGAGCAGTGGTCTGATGATAGCTCACTGTGGCCTTGACCTCAAGTGATCTTCCTACTTCAGCCTCCTAGCTGGGATATCAGGCACATGCTACCATGCCTGGCTAATTTTTTTATTTTTAATTTTTGTAGAGATAAGGTTTCACCATGTTGCACTGACTGGTCTCCAACTCCTGGGCTCAAGTGATCCTCTTGCCTTGGCCTGAAGTGGTAGGATTACAGACATGAGCTATCATGCCTGGCGCTGAGTAGCTTTTCATGTGTTAAAGAAATAAAAATTGTAGTAAAAGTCTACTTACAAAGAAAACTCTAGGTCCGGATAGTTTCACTGGTGAATTATACCAGTTAAGGAAAAAATAATATCAATTTTATATGCTTTTAAAAATACTGAAGTGGAAGGAATTTTTTACAAGGCTCATGATGCCAGCATTACTGGGATACCAGAATCAGACAAACACATTTTAAGGAAATTACAGACCAGTATGTCTCATAAATATAATTGCAAAAATCTAAACAAAGTTTCAACAGTTTTTAAAAATCTAATTCAACAGTTTATTAAATCTAATTCAACAGTTTATTAAAAGGATAATATGTCGTGACGATGTAGGGTTTATCCCAGGAATGTGGGGTTGGTTTAATGTTCAAAAAAATCAGTAGTGTAATTCACTATATTAACGAACTAAAAAGCAAAAATCACATGATCATCTCCATAGATGCAGAAAAATCATTTGATAAAATCCAATATTCAGTATCTTAAAGACTCTCGCCAAACTAGGAGAGGAAGTGAACTTTCCCAGTCTGCTAATGTGCTTCTGTGAAAAACCTTATTAGCTGACGTTGTACTTACTGGTGAAAAACTGGACACTTTTTGTTTTTTTGAGACAGGAGTCTCGCTCTGTCGCCCAGGCTGGAGTGGCGCGATCTCGACTCACTGAAAGCCCCGCCTCCTGGGTTCACGCCATTCTTCTGCCTCAGCCTCCAGAGTAGCTGGGACTACAGGCACCCGCTACTATGCCCGGCTAATTTTTTTGTATTTTTTAGTAGAGATGGGGTTTCACCGGGTTAGCCAGGATGGTCTTGATCTCCTGACCTCGTGATCCATCCGTCTTGGCCTTCCAAAGTACTGGGATTACAGGCGTGAGCCACCGCACCGGGCCAAAACTGGACACTTTTTAAAAAAAAGAAGATGGGATGTCCACTTTAACCATTTCCATTTGACGTTGCCATGGAGGTTTTAGCCCATCATGCAAGAGAAGGAAATACATGGTATTCAGATTGGAAATAAATGAATAAAACTGTCCTTATTCACAGATGACCTGATTGTCTATATAGAAAATCTGGTGGAATCCTACAAGAACTAATGGATTAGTATAGCAGAGTTGCAGGATAGAAGAGCACTATGCAAAAACCAATTGTGTTTCTATACCTTAGCAGAGAACAGTCGTAAATGAAAATAAAAGAGTAGCATTTTCAAAAGCATCAAAAATATGAACTACTTAGGGATAAGTCTAACAAAATATGTTAAAGAAAATGAGAACTACCAAATACTGCTGCAAGAAATTAAAGGATACCTAAATAAGATACGGTTGATTCTCATTATTCATGGATACCTTACCTGGGAATTGACTTACTACTTTTTATTTGTAACCCCCAAACCAATACTTGCAGTGCTTTTGTGGTCATTCTCAGACACCCGCAGGGGCAAAACATTTTGAATTAACCAGTGCACACATACCCAGATGGGATCGAACAAGACAGTGCTCTGCTTTCTTATTTTAGTTTCATACTGTAAGCAAATAGCCCTTTCTTGGTTTATTTAGTACTGCATTTTTTGCATGTTTGTGCTTTTTGTTGGTTATTTTGATGTTTACAAAGATGGTTTTTTGATGTTTAAAATGATGTTTAAAATGTAATGTTTAAGTGCCATATAGTGTTTCTAAGTACAAGGATGCTCTGATACGCCTTACGGAGAAAATATGTGTATTAGATAAGTTTTATTCGGGCAAGAGTTAAACAGTACTGTTGGACGTGAGTTCAATGTTAATGAATCAATAACATATATTAGTAATACATATTAAACAAGAAGTCTTTAAACAGAAACACATAAAACATGACGTATGATCAGTTCAGAAAAATGTGACCGGAAGCTTTCAAAAACCTAATACTTTAGTTCTCCTGGGAGCATTGGTTCAATAATTGCTAATTCACATAACAGTCATTGACATATTATTATCTCAATACTGGGAAGTGACTGTATGTCCTGTTCATGGGTTGGAAGACTCAACTTTGTTAAAATGTTGGTTTTCACCAAATTACTCAATAGATTTAAGAAACATATTACAATCTTTGCAGGCTTTTTTATAGAAATGCACAAGGTGATTCTAAAATTCGTATGGAAATTTAAAGAACTTTAAACAACTGTGAAAAAGAACAGTGTGGGAGCCAATACTACCTAATTTCAAGAATTATAAAGCTGTACTAAAAATAGTTTGGCGTAAAAGTAGGTAAATAGGCGGGAGAATCGCTTGAACCCAGGAGGCGGAGGTTGCAGTGAACCGAGATTATGCCACTGCACTCCAGCCTGGGCGACAGAGTGAGACTCCGTCTCAAAAAAAAAAAAAAAAAAAAATCAATGAAAACAGAATTGGTAGTCCAGAAATAAACTCAGATATATGTAGATAACTAATAATTTTGACAAAGGCATAAAGACAATGAGTGGGAGAAACGTAGCCTTTTCCACAATGGGAAACAATTGGATATTGATATACGAAAAATGGATTCATACCTTGTACTGTGTATAAAAATAACTCAAAATGGCTTCTGAACGTAAATGTAAAACCTAAAATTATAATGTTCATGGAAAAAAACAGGAGAAAAACATTTTTAGACCTCAGGTAATAATTTCTTAGATATTTGTTAAAAGTACAAACTATAAAAATTGATAAATTAGACTTTACTAAAATTAAAATCTGCTCTTTGAAAGACACTGGCAAGAGAATAGAGAAGCCACAGTTTGGGAAAAAAATTTTTATTTTTTTCCTAGTGATTCCCCTTTATTATTTTCCAAGGTGACTGTCCATTTGCTCCAACATTGTTAGCAATTCATCTTTTTCCTACTACTTTATTTTTTTGGAGACAGAGTCATGCTCTGTTCCCTAGGCTGGAGTGCAGTGGCACCATCTCAGCTCACTGCAGCCCCTCACCTCTTGGGCTCAAGCGATTCTTGTGCCCCAGCTTCCTAAGTAGGTGGGATCACAGGTGCACACTACCATGCCCAGCTAATTTTTGTTTTTTTAATAAGAGACGGGGTTTCACCATGTTGCCCAGACTGATTTTGAACTCCTGCCCTGAAATGATCCACCTGTCTCTGCCTCCCAAAGTGCTGGGATTACAAGCGTGAGCCACTGCGCCTGGCCTGGAAGAAAATCTTTACCAAGCATATGTCTAATCAATAACTTGTATGTAGGATGTATAAAGAACTCTTCAGCCGGGCGCGGTGGCTCAAGCCTGTAATCCCAGCACTTTGGGAGGCCGAGACGGGCGGATCACGAGGTCAGGAGATCGAGACCATCCTGGCTAACACGGTGAAACCCCGTCTCTACTGAAAAATACAAAAAAACTAGCCGGGCGAGGTGGCGGGCGCCTGTAGTCCCAGCTACTCGGGAGGCTGAGGCAGGAGAATGGCGTGAACCCGGGAGGCGGAGCTTGCAGTGAGCTGAGATCCGGCCACTGCACTCCAGCCTGGGCGACAGAGCAAGACTCCGTCTCAAAAAAAAAAAAAAGAACTCTTCAAATTCAGCAATAAGAAAAAAAAGACGTGGTAAATATTCAGACACTTCACCACAGGAGATACAGATGGCATATAAGCAAATGAAAAAAAGTGAATTAACAGTATTCGTTAGGGAGATGCAAATTAAAATCTGAGATATCCTTATACACATATTTAGAATGGCTGAAGTTAAGAAGATTGACCAAACTAAATACTGTTAAGGACACACTATGTTTTTGTCCTGTTGAAATCTCTAGATAGCTTCATTCGAAAAGTTGGAGATGGAGGCACAACATGGCCTACTTTGAATCAGATCCTTGAGCATTATTTTTCTGTTTTTCAGGACAGTGGTGGTACTGTCAAGACTAGAAAGAACTTACTCTGGCCGGGCGTGGTGGCTCACGCCTGTAATTCCAGCACTTTGGGAGGCCGAGGTGGGTGGATCACCTGAGGTCGGGAGTTCGAGACCTGCCTGACCAACATGGAGAAACTCCCTCTCTACTAAAAATACAAAATATTAGCCAGGCGTGGTGGCGGGCACCTGTAGTCCCAGCTACTCGGAAGGCTGAGGCAGGAGAATGGCTTGAACCCAGGAGGTGGAGCTTGCAGTGAGCCAAGATCGTGCCACTGCACTCCAGCCTGGGCTACAGAGCAAGACTCCGTCTCAAAAAAAAAAAAAAAAAAAAAACCCAGGCATGGTGGCGCGTGCCTGTAATCCTAGCTACTCAGGAGGCTGAGGCAGGAGGATCGCTTGAGCTTGGGAGGCGGAGCTTGCAGCGAGCCGAGATCCCGCCGCACCACTGCACTTTAGCCTCTGCGACAGAGGGAGACTTTGTCTCAAAAAAAAAGAAGATAAATATACGATCAGACAGTAAGCTGCTGTAACTTTCGTCATTCACGTTTGCAGAGTTTTCCCATGTCGGTTCATAAGCACTGTACCTCTTTCTCTTTTCAAAGCTGCATAATTCGTGTAGTTTATTTAATCAATTTTTGGTAAATATTAATATTTATCTTATTTATAGTTTTTGCTATTGTGGTCTAGTTTTCCAGATTATCATTGCAAACATCTTCCTGTAGTATGAATCCTCAGATTAGTAATTGCTGTTTTAAAGATAGGTACAATTGAAACTAATCAGTGTTGCGCATCAAAAAGTTTGTACTAATTTGTATTTGCACCAACAGAATTCACACACATTTTCCCCACATACTTGTTAATACCTAAATGATTATTAAAAAAAAAAACTTTTATCAGTCTTAATAGGGGAAAATTATATATCATTGGAATTTGAATTTTTCTTTCTTTCTTTTTTTTTTTAAAGACAGTCTCACTCTGTTGCCCAGGCTGGAGTGTATTTTTTTTTTAAGACAGTCTCACTCCGTTGCCCAGGCTGGAGTGTAGTGGTGCCATCTTGGTTCACTGCGACTTCCACCTCCCAGGTTCAAGCGATTCTGGTGCCTCAGCCTCCCAAGTAGCTGGGACTATAGGCATGCGCCACCATGCCTGGCTGATTTTTTTATTTTTAATAGAAACAGGGTTTTACCATGTTGGCCAGGCTCTTTAACATTCTTTTGAATAGGTATGTTTACTCAAGAAATTGTGTGAATTAATTGTGTGTACCTTTGTCCTTTTTTCCTATTGGCTTTAAAAAAATTGATTTATATTATCTTTTTATTTTATGAATGTTAACAATTGGTCTTCACATTTTTTTTTTTTTTTTTTGAGACGGAGTCTCGCTCTGTTGCCCAGGGTGGAGTGCAGTGGTGCGATCTTGGCTCACTGCAGCCACCAACCACTTCCCAGGTTCAAGTGATTCTCTCGCCTCAGCCTCCCGAGTAGCTGGGATTACAGGCATCCGCCATCATGCCTGGCTAATTTGTGTATTTTTGTAGAGACAAGGTTTCACCATGTTGGCCAGGCTGGTCTAGAGACAAGGTTTCACCATGTTGGCTAGGCTGGTCTGGAGCTCCTGACCTCAGGTGATCTGCCCGCCTTGACCTCCCAAAGTGCTGGGATTCCAGACATGAGCCACCACACCCAGCCTTTGTTCACATATTGCAGGTATTTCTTCCCCAGCGCATAGATTCTTTTTTAGTGTCATAGGTGGTATGGTTTTTTTAATAGAGGTTTTATATTTTTATGTTGTTAACGATCAGTTTTTGCCTTTATGGCTTCTAGGTTCCTTTTCATATCTAGGAAGGCCTTCTGTGTTACAGGAGTATGACAGATATTTAGCCAAGTTTCCTTTAGTTTTTGTGATATTTTTGTATTTTGCATTTTAATATTCCTGAAATTTATCTTTGTGTTTATGTGAGAGAGGAACTGAAATTTTTTCCTAATGGACAGACTGTTAAAAATGGAGCAGTTTGATGCCTGGGTAAGTTCATCGATAATTTTGCTTGGACAGCCTTATGTTAGGGTCTAATTAGAAAACAGAAGGTTTGTTTTAGTTAATATCTGTGGACATATGTGTCACATTGCTCCTAGAAGGCAAGAGCCCATGAACAGGGTCCTTTGCTCTTTTGACTTTTTTCTTTCTTATTTTACTTGGGAATTAGGATGAGTTCACTCCAATAGCAGAGAATAGACAAAGGGGAACCAGTAAAGAGACATAGAAACTGTGTTTAAGGCTGGGCGCGGTGGCTTATGCCTGTAGTCCCAGCACTTTGGGAGGCCGAGGTGGGCGGATCACCCAAGGTCAGGAGTTCGAGACCAGCCTGACCGACACAGAGAAACCCCCGTCACTACTAAAAGTACAAAATTAGCCGGGCATGGTGGCACTTGCCTGTAATTCCAGCCTGCTTGGAAGGCTGAGGCAGGAGAATCACTTGAACCCAGGAGGCGGAGGTTGCGGTGAGCCGAGATCGTGCCATTGCACTCCAGCCTGGGCAATAAGAGTGAAACTCTGTCTGAAAGAAAGAAAGAAAGAAAGAGAGAGAGAGGAGAGAGAGAGAGAGAGAGGAGAGAGAGAGAGGAAGGAAGGAAGGAAGGAAGGAAGGAGGGAGGGAGGAAGGGAGGGAGGAAGGAAGGAAGGAAGGAAGGAAGGAAAGGGAGGGAGGAAGGAAGGGAGGGAGGAAGGGAGGAAGGGAGGAAGGAAGGAAGGAAGGAAAGAAAAAAAAAAAAACTGTGTTCAAGTCATTTCTGGGACCAAGGATGGAAAGGATTCCTCGGAATGATTTGCCTTGCGAAGTGAGGTAGTCTGTGACCTCACTAGCAACAGTTCTGGCTGGAATATAGCTACTACAAGAAATGTTTGCTACTTTAAGTTCTGGTTTAGGAAACTTTTAGTGTTCTAGTGAATTCCGGTCACATAGTTTTATTCTACTGTTTTTCCTCACGTGTTCTGTATTCTGCCAGTGGTCTGCTTGCATTTGCCAGAAAGTTATGTGTTTTATGTGCTTTCTCCTGTGTCTATACTTCTTGAAAAACTTGGACTGTCTTTCATCTTCCCTTCTTACCTAAGTGAACTTTTGCTTTCCTTATCTAATCACTACGTCTTAAAATGTGCCTTTCCATACCGCCTTTGTCTAAGGAGTTTCTGTAACAGCCTTATTATAGTACTTATATTGTGATTTATTGTGTTTGTCTATTGTCTGTGTCTGTTTCTTCTACAGACTGAACTCCTTTGGGTACAGATCATTTTGCCTGTTCATTGAAAACTGAGCTACATTATTTTGTAGCTTGTTCAATGACTTGAACACAGTTTCTGTGTTTGTTCACTGGTTCCTACACATACAAATGAACAGGCAAAATGAAGATTCACATTCCAGAGAGTCCAGGACATTTTGTGAAAACATAAAAATAGAGTGAATCTAAAAATAGAATATATTTATGTTTTTGTTGGCTGTGCAAATACTGTTATTATAAATATGTATTTTACCAGTGTTTCTTATCAAAGTTGTAAGTTACATCTAATCAAGTTTCATATCAGTGAAGGTAGAATATTTCCTAGCACACATAAACCTTTAATATAATTTATATCATATTTGAGAATTTTTCAGTGGAAACAAGCTTATGGGTTTATAAGTCAGTGGAAAAAATAATAACAAATACATGCTTTTCACAGACTACTACAGAAATATATTTGTTTTTTGTTTTGTTTTGTTTTGAGAGAGGATCTCACTCTGTCACCCAGGCTGGATTGCAGTCTGGAACTCCTGGGCTGAAGCAATCCTTCTATCTCAGCCTTCTGAGTATCAAGGATTATAGGCATGTACCATGACATATGGCTAATATTTTTATTTTTTTGTAGAGATGAGGTCTCACTGTGTTGTCCAGGCTGTTCTCAAATCCCTGGCCTTAAGTGATTCTCCTGCCTCTGCCTCCCAAAGTAGCTGGGATTACAGATGTGAGGCACTACGCCCAGCCAAGAAGTTTATTTGTATGAATAAAATCAATTTATCCTAACAGAATATTTTAACTAAGAATATTTTTACTTAGTTTTACAAACTCTTTTTTCATGACTTTCTATGTCACTGGTTTAATATTTGATGATAGTGTAATTGTTGTAACAAATGTTTAAATCCGAATAATTTTTAATCATTGTTAGCAGTGTTTGGTATCATCTTATTCAATCCATACAATTATCCAGTGAGATAAGAACAACTATTATCTCTATTTTACTCTGTGGAAAAGTGAGATTTAAGTACTTTCTCAAGGTCACACAGATATTAGTAAGTGACAGAGATATCCAAAACAGGCTCTTAACCATCATGTGGCAGTTGCTCTTTCAAAGTGGCAGAGTCTGAGATTGTGAATCCATTTTTATTAATTTTATTTACTTCTAAGTAGGTCTCTACTATTCCAGCCACCAAATTGACTTGAAGCCTATTTCAAAATATCTTCAGTGATAACATCTATAGGTCTTTGAAAATGTATGCCTATGTAACATTATATGCATTTCTAACTTTTTTGCACTGTTGACTTCTCTAAAAAAGATTTATATAGCTTATGTGTCTCAGATTTTATAGACCAGTTTGTTTTTATAGATGCTCTATCCAAATTTTTGTGTAATTTAAAAGTTATTGCTGTATTACTGAGCTCTCTGTCAAGTAGGAATGCTGTTAAGATTTCTCATTAAGTAAAGGAACAACTATTTGTTTTAATCTGTTTTAAAAATAAAACGTTACAACTATAACTAATTATTTCCTAATTTATCGACTTTAAACATTTTGATTTTAATTATGAAGCTTCATCAAAGTGGGATCTTGGACACTTCTCACACCAAAACTTCAGTCACCCATTAAAATGTGTTATTGGATTCATGTTAACTTTTATGAAGCAGGAAGTCAGAATTAATGGAATATAAGTTTTATACCGTGTTATTTGTTAACATTTTCCTTTAAAGGATTTAGATTAGGTTTTCATATCAAACAGGGTTTCATTATAAATGAACCATTTAAATCGCTTTTTAATATGTTTAGAACCTATGCTGTTAGCAATTTTCATAGTATAAAATTTTCACGCTATGTTTGTATGCTTCTAATATTTTTTGCATTGTAGCAGATGAATATTCAGCATTATTGAATTTTGAAAATTACACAGTGGTAGTATAAATACTATTTGTGTTATGCAAAATTGGCTGATTTTTATCAGACTTTAATATTTTCTCATTTTTAACCAATTATTCTGCTTTTGCTCTTTGATATTAAATTGGCTGTGCTGTCGGTTGCATGTGAATTCATGCGATGGTGTGTAAAAGCCAAAACTGATTAGAGTCTCAGGTTACCTTTTATTTTCTTATATCGACTGACTTTCCAAATTGAACAGAATGTTTTATAAAATTTGTGTGATACACAATGGAATAGGTAAAATGCAGGTGTTCTCAAAACTGTCTTGACTTTTTTTTTGTACTTTTCCCAAAGGTAATAATTACTAGGTTTTTTTTGTTTTTGTTTTTGTTTTTTTTTTAGTTTGGAAACCACTTAAAATGGCTTAATTGTAGAATCTGCTGTCAGCTGTCTTGGCCCTACAATTGGTTGCTTAGATTCTCTTTCTTTTTACTTATGTCTTACCAGGTGCTTATGTAGTTTTCATGTAAAATAGTTTCTTAATCATAATGATCACAATCAAGCCATTGTACAAATTATTGGGCCTGTTAAGAGTATTAGAAATGTAAAAGAATATTATTTTTAATATTAAACTTTGGCCTAGGAAGTTTGTAGATGAAGTTCCTACAGCCAGCCATTTTCATTCACTTTAAGTATTCTCATTGTGAGTACAATTGAACTGTATTTATTGTGACTATAGTTTAAATGAGCAGGAAGTAATCCACTTGCATGTTTCATGCTTAGATTTTAAAATATTTTTTGCCTTTTTTTTATGGGAAGTGAAAGAAAAAAGTAAGTGTGTCTATAAATGAGAGAAAGGAAAAATATAGGATAAAATAATGTGGTATTAGAAAAATATTCTGAAGCTATAATAGTACCTTGTATTTGCGATATAGTTTAGAACCACATCATACATTTACAACTCTTAATCTCACAACAACTTTGGGACTTAAGCGGGTTAGATTTATTTCCCTTATTTTATGGAAAGAAAGCTTAGTGAGTTCAAGTAAAATAATTGAGACCTTTTTGGTTAGAGAGGACTTCCTAAACAAGACGTAAAAAGCACAGACCATAAAAGGAAAAGTTGAAAACTGTAATACAAAAGAAAAACAAAACAAAAAAAACAAAGGATAGAAGCCTGTAGTTCCAGCTACTTGAGAGGCTGATTAGGGAGAATAGCTTGAGCCCGGGGTTATAGTCCAGCCTGGGTAACGTAGTGAGACTCTGTCTCCGAACAAAAAAACCCCAAACAAACAAAAAATAGTAGTGGAGAAAAATATCCAAAGAACAATAATGGAATACTATTTGTCAAATATCAAATTATCAGAAATTAAAATACTTGATTATATTCCATGTTTTTGAGCTTGAGGAGAAATGGTAGGGGAAGGTAATTTGGTACAGTCATTTTGAGAGCTATTTGACAGCATGCTCTCTTTAAGAATGAAGAATTGGAAACAACCCAGTGTCTCAGTAGAGGAGTGATAAGAAAACTGGTGCAATATTGTAATAGAAATTCTATGGTAGTTAAAATTAATGTGCTAGATCTATATAAGTAAAAGTCTTGAGAACACAATGAAGAGTGAAGAAAGTAAACTGAGAATGTTTATTATAATACTATAATACCATTTATGTGAGTATAGAACCACATACATCGATAATCTATAAAAGATATAAGGAACTTAACAGGAATGGAATATCATCTTTTTTTTAATAAGAGTTAAACATGGAACATGGTTAATAAGCACTGGGTGTTAGCTACATGGGCACTTGTTAAATTATTCTTTTTACAACTTTGAAAATTTATTTTAAAAAACAGAAAGAAAGGGAAGTTAATTTGCTTAGAGTTACCGAAAAATTGTAGTTGGAAGAGCTAGTACTTAAACTTAGGACCTGATTCCCAAGTCTAGAGCTTTTTCTAACATGCTGCCTCATAATGAGAAGGAAAAAAATTGAGATGAAAGGATCAAGAAGGTAGACAAAATTTAGTTTCATAGTAATAAGAACCAGGAAACATGTGTTTCTAGTAAATTTTTTGAGGGGAAAGTTTATAAGATAAATAAAAAATTATAAATTTACTTTAAAATCTTTAAGCATGCTGTTGTATACATAGAACAACTTAGGTATTTAGGAAAAATTTCACCTTAATTTATCGTTTAAAATGTGATACCTATTTTTGTTGCATGTAATGGAAGACGTTAGGTAATTTGAATTTTTAAAATACAACATTCATGAAAATAATTTAAATATACAATCTGCCTTCAATCTAACAAAGTCAAAACTAGTTTTTCTTCCATTTTGTAAAGTCATTCTTCACAAAAACTTTATAGCCTTTTTATTTACAGCTTCTCTCCAAGATAAAATGGCAAACCCAAAAGAGAAAACTGCAATGTGTCTGGTAAATGAGTTAGCCCGTTTCAATAGAGTCCAACCCCAGTATAAACTTCTGAATGAAAGAGGGCCTGCTCATTCAAAGGTAAGGTTATGAAGAGAGGTGGTGAGACATACTTAATCAAACTAACAGATTTATCATCTCAGATTTTAATTGTGCTTTATTTTGGGGAGTGGGGGTTTGGCGGATGGCTTGAAGGCTTTTAGTTCTACATTAATAATATTTCAAAGTATGTAACTAAACTATTTTGTAGTTCACTATGGTTTACAAAGCTCTTTTAGATGTGGTACTTCATATAAATCTTAATAAAACCACATGAGATATGGATTTTTGATTTCTATTTTGTAAATTAAACTCAGGCACAGGAAAGTTAAGTGACTTGCTTAATAGTTCACAAGTGCCAGTGCCAGTACTTGAATGTATTTTCTTTGGCTCTCAAGTATGGTGTGCTTTCCATTAAATCACAGCTGCTAAAGTAGAAATGGAGACAGAGTAAATATACCAACAGTTACCTAGTGAAATATCTTTTCCAATGTGATATTTAGTTCTAACATTAATCATTTATAAAAGTGGTATATACCACGGTTGTTATTATCTCTACATTCACTTATATTGTTTTGTTAAATGGAAAGCAATTTTTATTTATAGCTGTATGCATTTATGTTTGCATATATACATGTTACAAATCTACAACTAATGTATTTATGTTTGAGCTCTTCAGTTGCTTAAAATATCTTAGTTGTGCATAATTTCCTGTAGCACATTTAAATCTTAGCTATTGGAGATTATCATAATGATCACAAAATTTGTGTATAATGTGGCAGCATTTGTTCTCTAGGGGTTGATAAACTTCTTAAAGCAACTGGCTGTTGGGTTATTTGCATCCTAGCGTCTCCTACAAACTAAGGAAAATAAGAGGAAACTACAGTTTATCAATTTTGTTTTCTATTAGTGGTTTTTATGAAGGATTTAGGGGCAACAATTTAATTTGTTCATATCTTCTATTCTTGCTTTAGCAGAAAAGATAGTTGTAGCCTTGGTCTACCTTTCTAGGTATATGTCCTAACTCTCTTTCTGACTCATTCTGCACTTAATCATGTTGAACTGTTTGCATTTCTCAGAATGCTTCATGTTCTTTTCAAATCTCTCTGCCTTTGCCTAAGTTGTATTGTCTTTCTGCCTTGAAGGTCCTTTTGCCCTTATTAATTGTTGAACACTCAGCTCCATGTTACATCTTCTACACGTTTGTGAAACCTCTGATCCCTCTACTGGGCCTCCAGCAGGACCTGTAGTTCTCTGTGGTAGCTGTTACTGTGTTGTAGTACAGTAGTATATGTTGGTTATTAGTTTTGTGCTAGACTGAGCTTATTTATGGGTGTGTATTTTACTCTTCTACATTTCTTGGTCCCTGTAGTATATACTCTTTGCTCTTCATTGCCAGTTCCAGGTATTCTTCCTTGAGACAATTCCCCAGTTTTGAGTTTCGTGTTAGCAGACATGCCTCATGATGGCATACATTGCCTCATGATAGTCACATCTGGGTGATTACATCACATTTCTTATGGCTCACTTTCACTCTCTTCAGCATTTCCCATTTTAATTTTTGGTGATTTCAACACCTAAACAGATGATTGTTCCAATATGTTGACCTTTCAGTTGCTTTAACGTCTCTAGTGATCTTGTTCTCTACTCTCCTTCAGCCACTCATGCCTATAATCACATTCTTGACTTTATCATTACCAATAACTGCATAATGTTAATTTCAGTCTTTCATCTTTCTGTAACACTTGCCTCCTAACTTTCTAGTTCATTCCCTCTAGTAATTTGACTTTCACAGTCCTTTCATACTGCAGATCCATTGATTCTGCCACCTTTTTACTCTTCCTCACTTTCCCCAATCCTCACATAGCTCTTTAATCTGCTTAAATGTTGTGTGCCTTTTGTGTAGGTACCCTCAGCTGACTTGCCCAGCTCCTCCATTGTGTCCTGGATCCCAACCCATTTCACCTCTTCAAGGCCATTTCTCCAGTTTTGCTTCTTCTGCCTTCTTCTCCCAAGAGTGAAGAGCTAGACTACTCTTAACAGTTAGTGACACCATCCCTATCCTCTGTATATGGTAAAGGAAGGCCAGGCTACCTGGGAAGTTTCTGGAGGACTCTTAGGAGGATTTGGATTTCCTTAAAATTCTTTAGGAATCCATTGTAATTTTTGGAAGGGTTTATGAACTGACCTTGTATCTATCTCCTTGTCTCACTGTTGGGGTTTTAAAGGCTAAACAGGTTTGTTGTGATGAAAGTAGACAACAGTGGGTCCCAGGATTCCCTTGGTTTTAAGGAGATTTGGAGATCCCTTTTGCCAACCTGTACCTGTTGCTATAGGTGCTTTGGTGATAGACCACCCCTCTTAGCCTGTAGCTTGCTTATTTTGTAAAAGAGTACTAGAATAATTGGCATATTCTTGAGTGAAACATGATATTTATGAGTTTACATAATAATATAGTTAATATTGATCCTAATTGGCTAAGTCTGGACCTTTTTGTGAAAAGCAAAATCATTTTCATTCATGCATGTCTATCAGTGGCCTTTAGGTGAGACATAAAATGTATTTTAATAAAATTAATGATGATCTCTGGTAAGAAAAATTTAAACCTAGTTTTAACTCATTAATTTTCTTGGGGCGGGGCGTGGTGACTCATGCCTGTAATCCCAGAAATTTTGGGAGGGCGAGGCGGGAGGATCACTTGAGGTCAGGAGTTTGAGAACAGCATGGCCAACATGGCAAAACACCGTCTTTACTAAAAATACAAAAATTAGCCAGGGAGTGGTGGCATGTGCCTATAATCCCACCTACTCGGGAGGCTGAGGCAGGAGAATTGCTTGAACCTGGCAAGTGGAGGTTGCAGTGAGCCAAGATCATACCACTGCACTCCAGTTTGGGCTACAGAGTGAGACTCTCTCAAAAAAAAATTTTTTTTTTGTTGGTACTTCAATTATATAGCAATTCACACACATACTACACATACGCTGACATATGTGATAAGTGGTTCTCATCTTTGGCTGTTAATTGGAATCATTTTGGGAGCTTTAAAAAATACTTATGCCTGAGTCTCATCCCCTTAATTTAATCAGTCTTGGGTGAAGCCCACATATCAGGAATTTTTTAAAGCTCTGAAATGAAAGTACAACCAGAGTCGGGAAACGCAGGACAGAGGTTAATGTCTTCAGTGTGGTATGGAATTATCTTCTCATATATCATGCTGACAGGTAGTGACCTATCTTACGTTTATGTGCTTTCCTCTTTCCCCCATTGAGTATCACAGATTCTGAACAACTTTTAATATGTGACTATTAAAAAAATAATTATTTTAATCTTTGCCTTGCCTTTTATTTTTCTGCTCAGTTTTTAATTGAACTCTGAAACAAGTTAGTATACCTTATAATAATGGGAGTTATTATAATATTGCTTTGTTTCCTAGGTACCTGTATACAGTTATTTTTTCTACAGATTATTGTTTTGGTTTGCTCAAATCTCGAAAGAAGGCTGTTTTAATTAGAATATGAGGAAGAGAGCCATGAATAACATACAATGGTATTTTCTTCTTTTCCATTATTTTCCTATTCTGATAATTTGTTGGTAGGGATGGCTAAGTTTCAAGTAAATTGCACTAGTGCTGATACTTTGAGATGGTTTACGTTGGAATGGGTATCACTGAGGGAGGCAGTGTCATTCACCGGCCCTTAAGCCAAATAGTCTTTAAAAAAAAAATCTTTGTTAGAGTTGCCCAGCTTGATCTTTGCCCTTCATTGCCCAGCTTGTGTGACCTTGAACAACTAATTTAAAGTCTCAGTTTTCTTATCTGTAAATGGAGTAATATAATACCTCATAAAGTGGTATAATGGAGTAACGATTTGTAAGTTCTTAAGCATTGTGTTGATGATGGAGGTACTCAAATAATTATATCATTGCTTATTAGTCATATATAGGACTAAAACAACCGCTTAGTAAAAGGTCTGTTGAGTATTTACTATGTGACAGGCACTGTTCCTGCACTGAAAATAAATAAGGTGCATATCATGCTGTTAGGAGCTTTGTCTCATAACATTCATTATGAAACCCACCAACATCTTAAGATCTTACTTTTGCCTGTAATCCCAGCACTTTGGGAGGCCAAGGTGGGCAGATTATAAGGTCAGGAGATCAAGATGATCCTGGTCAAAATGGTGAAACCCTGTCTCCACTAAAACTATAAAAATTAGCTGGCCATGGTGGCATGCGCCTTTAGTCCCAGCTACTTGGGAGACTGAGGCAGGAGAATTGCTTGAATGTCGGAGGCAGAGGTTGCCGTGAGCCGAGATCGCACCACTGCACTCCAGCCTGGTGACAGAGGGATACTCTATCTCAAACAAACAAACGAACAAACAAAAAACAAAAACAAAAAAATAATTTTAGTTTATTATGAAAAATTTGAAATAGACACCAATGTTAAACTCCAACATTATCAATATTTTGCCAAGATAAATTTATTTACCACCCCCTACCCACTTTTTTCAACTGAAGTTTTTAAAAGAATTATGTCTGTTCACTCATAAGTGCTTTGGTATGCATCTGTAACTGATAAGGACCTTAAAAAAATTGCCCACTGCACCGTCATTATGAGTAGATTAATAAGCCCAAATATTATGTAATACATCATCTGTATCCATCTTTACTAGACTTAAAAATGTCTTTTTACATTTGTTTTATTCAAATAGGGTCCAAACAAGGATTATGTATTACATTTGGTAGCTATGTCTCATTGGTCTCTTTTATTTATTAATACTAACACTCCCTTTATCCCCATCCCCTCTTTTCCTATGACATTGATTTGTTGCAGAAATAGAGTAATTTGTCCTATAAAATGTTCTACATCTTGAATTTGGCTGATTGTATGTAGGGATTGTTATATGAGGGGATTTCATCAATTGGATGCGTATCGAGCTAGAACAGAGATTTTGAGCTGTAGGATGTGCCTCTTGAATACATAATTTTCAGACACGATGAAATCATCATTTTCTTTCTATGTACATTTGCAGTGGAAGTATAGGATAAGAGAGTAAGGATAGTGGAAGGGAAATGTAGTAAAGAGTCATGAGGGAGAATATACTAAAAAGATGGGAGAACATTTTTTGAAGCAGTGCAAACTGATTTCTTTCATAATTTAACCCATGCCAAAAGTATTGTTTCTGCTTTATATCTATGTGGAAAAAAAAGAACAAACATTTCCAGTGTCCCACAGAATTTTTTTGTTCCTTGTTGTAATCATCTCTCTTTGTACCTGGGACCCCACACAGCTACTAGTCTGCTTTCTGTGACTATAGATTAGTTTGCAGTTTCTTTTTTTTTTTTTGAGACGGAGTCTCGCTCTGTCACCCAGGCTGGAGTGCAGTGGCCGGATCTCAGCTCACTGCAAGCTCCACCTCCGGGGTTTATGCCATTCTCCTGCCTCAGCCTCCAGAGTAGCTGGGACTACAGGCGCCCGCCACCTCGCCCGGCTAGTTTTTTTGTATTTTTTTTAGTAGAGACGGGGTTTCACCGTGTTAGCCAGGATGGTCTCGATCTCCTGACCTTGTGATCCGCCCGTCTCGGCCTCCCAAAGTGCTGGGATTACAGGCTTGAGCCACGGCGCCCGGCCTAGTTTGCAGTTTCTAAAACTATATAAATGTAATCATATAGTGGTATGTACTCCTACCAGACTATTTTCACTTAGCATAGTTATTTTGAGTTTGCTCATGTTTTTTGTGTGTCAGTATTTCTTCCTTTTTATTATTGAGTAGTAGTCCATTATGTGGATATAGCACACTTCGTTTTTTGGATATTCATCTGTTGATGCATATTTTGATTGTTTTTAGCTTTTAGCTATTATAATAAAGCTAATTTGAACATCTGTATACAAGTCTTCATATAGACATTGTATTAGTCCATTCTTGTGTTGCTATAAATACCTGAGACTGGATAATTTATAAGAAAAGAGGTTTAGTTAGCTCATGGTTCTGCAGGCTCTACAGGAAGCATAGCAGCATCTGCTTTTGGGGGGGCCTCAGGATGCTTCCAATAATGGTGGAAATAAAAGGCATGTCATATGGTAAAAGCAGGAGCAATGTGGGGATTGGGTGAGGCGGGGGTCCCAAACACTTTTATATGACCAGATCTCATGAGAACTCACTATTGTGAGGACAGTAGCAAGGGATGGCGCTAAACCATTCATGAGAAATCCACCCCCATGATCCAGTCCCCAGACCCCACCTCCAACATTGGGGATTACAATCCAACATGAAATTTGGTGGGGACACAGACCCAAACCATATCAGACATATATTACCTTTTCTCTTTCTCTATTTTATTTTCTCTGTTTCTTTGGTAATAAGAGTGCCAGGAACATATTGCAGATGCATGTTTAACTTTTTAAGACATTGCCAGATTTTTTTTGCGAAAGCAGTTGTACCATTTTACATTCTCCTCAACGGTGTATGAGCGTTCTAGTTTTTCTGCCCCCTTGCCTACAGGTTATATAGTCAGCCTTTCTAATTTTAGCCATTCTAATAGGTATGTGGTGGTATCTCATTGTGGTTTCAGTTTGCACTTCTGTAGTGACTGATAATGTTGGCCATCTTTTTGTGTGTTTGTCATCAGTGTATACCTTTAGTGAAGTGTCTGTTCAGATCTTTGCCCTTTATTTTTTATTGGGTTGTTTGTTTTATTATTCAGTTTTGAGAGTTCTTTATTCTGTTGTTTGGTGCATATGTTTATAGTTGTTTTATCTTCTTGATGAATTGACCCTTTTATCAATAATAATGTTCTTTGTCTCTTTTTTAATTAAAATTATTTTTAATTTTTGTGGGTACATAGTAGGTATATATATTTATGAGGTGTATATATTTATGTGGTACATGAGATATTTTGGTATCTCATGTATACAATGCATACAATGTATTTGGTACGTTGCATGTACCAAAATATCTATGTGAAAAAAAAGAACAAACATTTCCATTGTCTCACAAAATTTTCTTATTCTTTGTTGTAATCATCTCTCTTTGTACCTGAGACCCCAGGCAGCTACTAATCTTTTTTTCACATAGATATTTCACATAGATTAGACATGCAGTGCATAACAATCACATAATGGAAATTGGGTATCCAAAGCCTCAAGCATTTATCCTTTGTGTTACAAACAATCTAATTATACTCTTTTAGTTATTTTAAAGTGTAAAATTAAATTATTATTGACTATCGTCCCCCTGTGTGCTGCTGTCAAATACTAGGTCTTATCCATTCTTTCTATTTTTTTTTTTTGGTACCCATTAACCATCATCCCATCCCCTCATCCTCCCTGCTACTTTTCCCAGTCTCTAGTAACCATCCTTCTATTCTCTCTCTCTGTGAATTCAATTGTTTTGATTTTTAGAGCTCACAAATAAGTGAGAACATGCAATGTTTGTCTTTCTGTGCCTGGCTTATTTCACTTAACATAGTGACCTCCAGTTCTATTCATGTTATTGCAAATGACAGGATCTCATTCTTTTTTAATGGCTGAATAGTACTCCATTGTGTATAAATACCACTCTTTATCCATTCATCTGTTGATGGACATTTAGGTTGATTCCAAATCTTAGCTATTGTAAGCACTCCTAACAAACATGGGAGTGCAGATATCTCTTCAATATATGATTTCTTTTCTTTTGGGAATATACTCAGCAGTGGGATTGCTGGATTGTATGGTAGTTCTATTTTCAGTTTTTTGAGGAACCTCCAAACTGTTCTCTATAATGGTTGTACTAATTTACATTCCTACTAACAACGTATGAGGGTACCCTTTTCTTCACATCCTTGCCAGCATTTATTATTGCCTGGCTTTTGGATAAAAGCCATTTTAACTTGAGCAAGATGGTATCTCAGTGTAGTTTTGTTTTGTATTTCTCTGATGATCAGTGATGTTGAGCATCTTTTCGTATACCTGTTTGCTGTTTAAATTGGATTATTAGATTTTTTTTCCTGTAGAGTTATTTGAGCTTCTTATATATTCTGATTATTAATACCTTGTCAGATGGATAGTTTGCACATATTTCTCTCCCATTCTGTGGGTTGTTTCTTCACTTTGTTGACTGTTTCCTTTGCTGTGCAGAAGGTTTTTAACTTGATGTAATCCCATTTGTCCATTTTTGCCTGTGATTGTGGGGTGTTACTCAGGAAATGTTTGCTCACTCCCGTGTCCTGAAGATTTTCCCCAATGTTTTCTTGTAATAGTTTCATAGTTTGCGGTCTTAGATTTAAGTCTTTAATCCATTTTGATTTGATTTTTTTGTATATGGCAATAGATAGGGGTCTAGTTTCATTTTTCTGCATATGGATGTCCAGATTTCCCAGTACTATTTATTGAAGAGACTGTTTTTTCCCCAGTGTATATGTTCTTGACACCATTGTCGAAAATGAGTTCATTGTAGGTGTGTGGATTTGTTTCTGGATTCTCTATTCTGTTTCATCGGTCTGTGTGTCTGTTTTTATGCCAGTACCATTTTGTTTTGGTTTCTGTAGCTCTGTAGTGTAATTTGAAGTCAGGTAATGTGGTCCCTCCAGTTATGTTCTTTTTGCTCAGGATAGCTTGGCTATTCTGGGTCTTTTGTGATTCCATATAAATTTTAGGATTGTGTTTTCTATTTTTCTGAAGAGTGTCATTGATATTTTGATAGAGATTGCGTTGAGTCTATAGGTTGCTTTGATTCTTCCAATTTATTTTTTTGTGTTCTCTTCAGTTTCTTTCATCAGTGTTTTATAATTTTTATTGTAGAGATTTTGCACTTCCTTGGTTGAGTTAATTCCTAGGTATTAAATTTTATTTAAGGCTATTATAAATGGGATTACTTTTTTGATTTCTTTTTCAGATTGTTCACTGTTGGCATATAGAAATGCTACTGATTTAGTATGTTTATTTTGTATCTTGCAACTTTACTAAATTTGTTTATCTTTCTAATAGTTTTTTGTTGGAGTCTTTAGGTTTTTTTTAAAATATAAGATCATATCATCTGCAAACAATGATAATTTGACTTCTTCTTTTCCAATTTGGATGCCCTTTCTTTCTTTCTCTTGTCTGATTGCTCTAGCTAGTACTTTCAGTATTATTTTGAATAACAGTGGTGAAAGTGGGCATCTTTGTTGTGTTACAGACCTAAGAGGAAAGGCTCATTATGATACTAGTTGTGGATCTGTCATATATGGCTTTTATTATGTTCAGGCATGTTCCTTTTATAACAGTTATTTGAGAGTTTTCATCACGAAGTGATGTTGAACTTTTATCAGATGCTTTTTTGGCATCAATTGAAATGTATGGTTTTTGTCCTTCATTTTGTTGATATAATTTGTCACATTGATTGGTTTCTTGCATCCCTGTGATAAATCCCACTTGGTAGTGATGAATGATCTTTTAAATGTATTGTTGGATTAGGTTTGCTAGTATTTTGTTGAGAGTTTTGGCATCAATATTCATCAGAGATATTGGTCTGTAGGGTTTTTTTTTTCTTTTTTTCTTTTTTTTTGATGTGTGTTTGGTTTTTGGTATCAGGGTAATACTGGTCTCATAGAATGAGTTTGGGAGCATTCTCTCCTCCTCTGTTTTTCGGAGTAGTTTGAGTAGGATTGGTATTAGTTCCACTTTAAATATTTGGTAGAATTCAGCAGTGAAGCTATTGGGTCCCGGCCTTTTCTTTACTGGGAAAGTTTTCATTACTGCTTTGATCTCCTCACTTGTTACTGGTCTGCTCAGGTTTTGGATTTCTTCCTGGTTCAGTCTTTGTAGGGTGTATGTGTCTAGGAATTTGTCTGTTTCTTCAAGATTTTTCAATTTTTTGGCATATAGTTGCTCATAGTAGTTGCTAATGATCCTTTGAATTTCTTTTGTATCAGTTGTAATGTCTCCTTTTTCATCTATGGTTTTATTTACTTGGGCCTTCTTTTTTTCTTAGTCTGGCTAAAGGTTTGTCAATTATGTTTATCTTCTGAAACACCAACTTTTTGTTTTATTGATCTTGTATCATTTTTTCATTTCAAATTCATTTATTTCTGCTCTGATCTTTATTATTTCTTTTCTTCTACTAATTTTGAGCTTGGTTTGCTGTTATTTTTCTAGTTTTAACTTTAAGGTGCATTGTTAGATAGTTTGAAATTTTTCCAGTTTTTTGATGTAGGTGCGTATAGCTGTAAGCTTCCCTCTGAATACTGCCTTTGCTGTATCCTGTAGGCTTTGGTTTATCATTTGTTTCAAGAAATTTTTCAATTCCATTCTTAATTTCTTCATTGAAGTGGTCATTCAGGAGCATAGTGTTTAATTCTCATGTGTTTGTGTAGTTTCCAAAATTCCTCTTGTTACTGATTCGTAGTTTTATTCCATTGTGGTCAGTGAAGATGCTCGATATTAATTCAGGTTTTCTTTCTTTCTTTCTCTTTCTCTCTCTCTTTCTCTCTCTCTCTCTTTCTCTCTTTCTCCTTCCTTCCTTCCTTCCTTCCTTCCTTCCTTCCTTCCTCCCTCCCTCCTCCTTCCCTCCCTCCCTCCCTCCCTCCCTCCCTCCTTCCCTCCCTCCCTTCCTCCCTTTCTTTCCTTTCTTTCCTTTTCCTTTCTTCCTTTCTTTCCTTTTCCTTTCTTCCTTTCTTTCCTTTTCCTTTCTTCCTTTCTTTCTTTTCTGTGTTTTAAGACTTATTTTGTGACCTAACATGGTTTATCCTTGAGAATGATCCATGTGTTGAGGAGAAAAATGTGTATTCTGCAGCCTTTGGATGAAATGTGTAAATATCTATTAGATCCATTTTGTCTAGAGTGCAGAATAACTCTGATGTTTCTTTGTTGATTTTCTTTCTGGGAGATCTGTGCAGTGCTGAAAGTGGGGTGTTGAAGTCTCCAGCTGTTGTATTGGGGTCTTTCTTTCTCTTTTGCTCTAATAATATTTGCTTAATGTATCTGAGTGCTCCAATGTTGGTTGTGTATATATTTACAATTGTTATATCCTCTTGCTGAATTGACCCCTTTATCATTATATAATGACCTTTTTTTTTGTCTCTCCTTAAAGTTTTTGTCTTGAAATCTATACTCCTTTTTCTGATACGAGTATAGCTATGTCTGCTCTTTTTTTGTTTCCATTGCCATGGAATATGTTTTTCCATCCCTCTCTTTTCCGTCTATGTGTGTCTTCATAGGTGGGGTGTTTCTTGTAGGCAACAGATCATTTGGATCTTGTTTGTGCCTCCATTCAGCTACTCTGTGTCTTTTGACTGATGAGTTTAGTTCATTTACATTCAGTGTTATTATTGCTGAGTAGGAACTTTCTCCTGCCATTTTGTTACTTGTGTTCTGGTAGTTTTTGGTCTTTTCTTCCTTCTTTCCTTTCTTCCTGTGTTCCTTTTAGTGAAAGGATTTTCTGTGGTGGTATGCTTTAATTTATTGCTTTGTGTGTGTGTGTGTGTATCTGTTGTATGTTTTTTGATTCAACGTTACCATGAGGCTTACAGATGCTATCTTTTTAAAATTAAATTTTTTAATTTTTTAAAAATTTTATTATTATTATTTTTGAGACAGAGTATTGCTCTGTCTCCCAGGCTGGAGTGCAGTGGCGTGATCTTGGCTCACTGCAATCTCTGCCTCCCAGGTTCAAGTGATTCTCATGCCTCAGCCTCCCGAGTAGCTGGGGTTACATGTGTGCTCCACTACGCCTGACTAATTTTTCTATTTTTAGTAGAGATGGGGTTTCGCTGTGATGGTAAGTCTGGTCTCAAACTCCTGGCCTCAAGCAATCCACCTGCCTCGGCCTCCCAAAGTACTGGGATTACAGGTGTGAGCCACTGCGCCAGTGCAAATACTATCTTATAACCCATTATTTTAAACTGATGACAGCTTAACACAATTGCATAAACAAACTTGCAAAAAGAAAGTTAATAAAAACTCTACCCTTTAACTTTGTCCCTGCTGTCTGCTTTTTAACTTTTTGTTATTTCTCTTTATGTCTTATTTCACTATTTCTTGAAAAGTTGTTGTAGCTGTTATTTTTGATTGATTCATTATTTCATCTTTCTACTTCAGTTAAGAGTACTTTATACACCACAGGTGGTACAGTGTTATACTCTTCTGTATTTTTCTATATGCTTACCATTACCAGTGAGTTTTGTACCTTCAGATGATTTCTTCTTTCATTAATATCCTTTTCTTTCAGATTGAAAAATTCCCCTTAGCATTTCTTGTAGAACAAGTCTGGTGTTGATGAAATCCCTGGGATTTTGTTTGTCTGGGAAAGTCTTTATCTCCCCTTCATACTTAAAGGATATTTTCACTAGATATACTATTCTAGGTGAAAGTTTTTTTCCTTCAGCGCTTAAAATATGTCTTGCCACACTCTCCTAACCTTTAAGGTTTCCACTGAAAAGTCTGCTGCCAATTAGCTGGGTATGGTGGTGCACACCTGTAATTCCAGCTACTCGGGAGGCTGAGGCAGGATAATTGCCTGAACCCGGGAGGTGGAGATTGTAGCAAGCCAAGATCCCAAGATCGTGTCACTGCACTCCAGCCTGGGTGACAGAGTGATACTCTGTTTCAAAACAAAACAGAACAAACGGAAAAAACAAAAGTCTGCTGCCAATTGTATTGGAGCTCCATTGTATGTTTTTTATTTCTTTTGTCTGGCTGTTTTTAGGATCCTTTCTTTATCTTTGACCTTTGGGAATTTGATTCTTAAATGCTTTGAGGTAGTCTTCATTGGGTTAAATCTGCTTGGTGTTCTATAACCTTCTTGTATTTGAATGTTGTTATCATTCTGGTTTGGGAAATTCTCTGTTATTATCCCTTTGAATAAACCTTCTACTTTTACCTCTTTTTCTACCTTTTCTTTAAGGCCAGTAAATCTTAGATTTGCCCATTTAAGGCTGTTTTCTAGATGTTTTTGGTGTGCTTCATTGCTTTTTATTTTGTTTTCTTTTGTCTTTTCTAACTGTGTAATTTCAAATAGCCTGTCTTCAAGCTCACTAATTCTTTCTTCTTAATCAGTTCTGTTAAGAGACTTTGATGTAGTCCACATCATGTCAGTTGCATTTTTAACCCTGGAATATAAGCTTGATTCTTTTTAATTTTGATCTCTTTGTCAAATTTATCTGATAAGAATTCCGAATTCCCTTTCTGTGTTGTCTTGAATTTTTTTGAGTTTCCTCAAAACAGCTATTTTGAATTATCTGCCTGAAACGTCATATATCTCTCTTTTTCCAGGTTTGATCCCTTGTGCTTTATATTAGTTCATTTGGTTAGGTCATGTTTTCCTGAATGGTGTTGATGGTTGTAGATACTGGTTGGTGTCTGGGCTTTAGACAGTTAGGTATTTACTGTAGTCTTCGGAGTCTGAGCTTGTTTATGCCTGTCCTTGGGAAGGCTTTCCAGGAATTTGAAGGGACTTGGGCCCCAATCCCAACAATGCTGTGGTTTTCGGAGACTTGTTAGAGGTACAGCCTTGGCAACCTTGGATAAGATCTGGAAGAATTCTCAGGATTACCAGGCAGAGATTGTTGCTCTTTTTCCTTACTTTCTCCCAAACAAGTGCTAAGTCACTTGGAATTGGGGGTGTGGTGATGCAGGCACCTCTGTGGTCATCATCCTGGGATAGCTGTGGGTTAGACCTGAAGCCAGCACAGCACTGGCCTTGCCCAAGGCCCTTCCCTTCAGGGTGGCGGGTTTTTCCCCGGGCTCCAGGTGTGTCCAGAGATGCTGTCTGAGAGCCAGGGATTGGAATCAAAAACCTTAGCAATTTACCTGATGTTTTCTTCTATTGTGGCTAAGCTGGCACTCAATCCATAATACAAAGGTTCTCCCACTCTTCCCTCCCCTTTCCACAGGCACAGGACCCTCTCCTTGTGGCCACCAACACCACCACTGGTCCATGGGCTCACCCTTCAGGGCAGTGGACTCCCTGAAGTAGATCCAGAAATGCTGTCCAGTGTAGGTGTGGACTCGGGGACCCGGACCCCAAGAGCCTGCTTTTTGCTCTTCCCCACTGTGGCTGAGCTGGTACCTAGGGCACAAGACAATGATCCCTTTACTTTTTCCTCTACTTTTCTTAAACAGGAGTCTTTCACCATAGCCACCACAGCTGGGAATGTGCTGGGTCACCCCTGAAACCAGCACATGTCGGAGCCCAGGGCCCACTGCATACTCCCTGGGTATCAGTGGTGATTATTCAGGACCCATTGGTTCTTTGGTCAGCAGGTAATGAATCCTGCCAGGATTGAGTTCTTACCTTCAAGGCAGTGGGTTCCTTTCTGGCCCATAGTGTGTCTACAGATGTTGTCTTGGAGCTAGGACCTGGAATGGGGGCCTCACGGCTCTGCCTGGTGCCTTATCCTATGGTGGCTTAGCTGATATCCAAAATGCAAGACAAGGTTCTCTTTTTTCTTTCCTCTCCTTAAGCAGAAGGAAGTAGACACTCTTGCTGCTACAAGTTGCACTGCCTGGGGTTAGGGGAGGGATGGCATAAGCACTCCCTTAGCCATTCCAGCTGGTGTCTCCCTAGGTTGTGTGCCGTCCTAGTTCACTGTAAGCCCAGCCTCACACTAGGAGTTGCCTAGAAGTATAGTCTCGTGTCCTAGACTGCCTTTCAAATTTATCTGGGACCCTGGAGCACTTCAGCCTGTGGTGGCAAGTCTTGTCAAGAAATTCAAGTTCCAACTGCTATGATGGGCAATTCCCCTCCGGTTCGTGCTAGTCCAGATCCTCCCTCCCTATGCAGGTGCTGGCTGAGCCCAGCACGTCTTCATTGTCTGCTGTGCCAGGGCAGCACTGAGTTTAATGTACTGTTTTCCAATGCTGTGCTCTCCTTTCTCAAAGTGTACAGATTTTCACTCCACACCACATGGCTGCTGCTGGGAGTGTGGGAGAGGGTTGGTGTTGGCAATTCAGGACTCTCCTACCCTTCTCAATGCCTCTTTTGGCAATATGAAGTTAAAGCCAGGTACTGTTACTGTCCACCTGATTTTTGTTTCTTGTAATGGTGCTTTTCTGTGTCCATAGTTGTTAAAATTTGGTGTTCCAGTGGGAGTGATGAATGGTATAGGCTTCTATTCCATCATCTTGCTTCACCCTCCTCTGTAATTTTACTCTATCCTGCTCTGTAATTTTACCCAGTGAACATACTTTGTGTGTGGTCCGAATTCTTTGTATATATTGAGACTTATTTTATGGCCCAGAAAATGGTCTGTCTTGGTAAATGCTCTGTGAACAATAGAGAACAAGTGTATATTCTACTTTTCTTGGTTGGAGTATTCTAACAGTGTTGATCAGATTGTGTTGGCTGATGGTGTTGTTCAACTGTACTATATTCTTGGTGATTTTTTTTTTTTTGCTTGTATCAGTTTTTGATAAGGAGTATTAAATCTGACTTTAATTGTCAATTTTCTAGTTTAAGTTTTGTCAGTTTTTGCTTCGTTTATTTAAGCTGTGTTATTAGATGCCTAAATGTTTAGGATAACAATGTCTTCTTAATTACTTTCTTTATTCATATGAAATGACCTTTGTTACCACTGGTAACAGTCTTTACTCTGGAATCCACTTAGTCTGATATATATAGCCATTCTAATTTCTCCTTGATTTATGTGAGTATATGTTTTTTGTCCTATTACTTTAAAACTGTATGTGCTTTTATATTTGAAGTACAGTTTTTTTAGGTAGCATGTAGTTTGATCTTACATTTTATCTAGTTTGACAATCTCTGACTTTCAAATGGGGGCATTTACACCGTTTTGTCCTAATTTTCACAACTAACCATGTGTTCTTATTGGCCCCATTTCATTAAAGAGGTAAGAAACTGAAAGTTAGAAAGAATAATTGACTGCCCAGTGTTGTACATAGTAAATGGTCAAGCCGTGGCTTAAATTCATAAACAGTGTGTCTCCAGCATTCCGTCTTAAAACTACTAAACTTTTACTGTAGTAGGAATCTTAAGAGAGATTTTAGAAAAGCTTAGGATTGCCATTGGAAATACTTTTTTTTTTTTTTTTTTTTTTGAGGCGGAGTCTCGCTCTGTCGCCCGGCTGGAGTGCAGTGGCCGGATCTCAGCTCACTGCAAGCTCCGCCTCCCGGGTTTACGCCATTCTCCTGCCTCAGCCTCCCGAGTAGCTGGGACTACAGGCGCCCGCCACCTCGCCCGGCTAGTTTTTTGTATTTTTAGTAGAGATGGGGTTTCACCATGTTAGCCAGGATGGTCTGGATCTCCTGACCTCGTGATCCGCCCGTCTCGGCCTCCCAAAGTGCTGGGATTACAGGCTTGAGCCACCGCGCCCGGCCGAAATTTTTTTTTTCTATACTTTCAACACTGCACTTAAATTTTTTTTTTTTTAATTAAAAAATTCGTTTTCGAGATAAGGTCTTGCTCTATTGCCCAGGCTGGAGTACAGTTGTACAGTCATAGCTCACTACAGCGTTGATCTCCTGGGCTCAAGGGATCCCCCTACTTCAGCCTCCTCAGCAGCCGATACTACAGGTGCACACCACCATGCCTGGAGAATACTTTACATTTTTAGTAGGGCCAAGCTCTTTCTGTGTTACCCAGGCTGGTCTCGAACTTCTGAGCTCAAGTGATCCTCCCACCTTGGCCTCCCAAAGTGCTAGGATTCCAGGCATAAGCCACCACACCTGGCTGTAACACTTCATTTCTGACACTAAATATGTGGGGTTTCTTCCCACGCCAGCAAATTCTCCAGTTGTCCCCATACACTGACTGGATGGTCCTACTGTTTAACTAAATTCTGACACTAACCTCCCATGGTTAGTGTAGACCCTGCAGGTTAAGGGCTCAGTCCCACAACACTGCTCTCACCTCACATGACAGTCACAAATCTGGGTCTTCTAAACTTGTGACCAACTGGCTGTAAACCAGGGGTTCCCAGCACCCTCTTCTCAGGTTCCATAATTCGTTATGACAGCTCGCAAGACTCAGGGGAATGCATACTTATATTTACTAGTTTTGTTATAAAGAATATTCTAAAGTATATAGGTGAACAGCCAGATAAAGAATACATAGAAGGGCCGGGCGCGGTGGCTCACGCCTGTAATCCCAGCACTTTGGGAGGCTGAGGCAGGTGGATCACGAGGTCAAGAGTTCGAGACCAGTCTGGCCAACATGGTGAAACCCCATCTGTACTAAAAACACAAAAATCAGCTGGGCATGGTGGCATGTGCCTGTGATCCCAGTTACTTGGGGGGCTGAGGCAGGAGAATCGCTTGAACTTGGGAGGTGGAGGTTGCAGTGAGCCGAGATTGTGCCACTGCACTCCAGCCTGGGTGACAGAGCAAGACTCTATCTCTGGGGAAAAAAAAAAAGAAAAAGTACATAGGATGAAGTGTGTGAGAAGGGAAATGGAGCTTCCAAGCCCTGTCTGGGTGTGCCACCCTGCAGCACCTCAGTGTATTCACCAGTCTGCAAGCTTTTTGAACCCTATCTTTTAGGGATATTTATGGAGGCTCCATCACATAGTCATGATCGATTATTAACTCAGTTTCCAGCCCCTCTTTCCTCCATGGCGGATAGGAATGGAGTGGGGCTAAAAATGAAGTTTCTAACCATGGTTTAGTTTTTCTGGTGACTAGCCCTCAGACTAGCTCTCTATCCAGGGGCCTACCAAGAGTTGGCTCATTAGAATACAAATTTCCTATCACCCGGGAAATTCCAAGGAATTTAAGAGCTCTGTATTAGAAATTGGGATCAAAGACCAAATATTAGAACAAAAATGCTCCTAGCTCTCCTGTCCCTCGAGAAATTACAAGGTTTTGGGAGCTCTGTGTTAGGAACCAGGGCTACAGACCAAATACATATTTCTTATATGCCACAGCTGGTGTTGTGATAGTTTAGGGGAGAGGTACTGATATTCCCCACTAAGACATTGGTGCATGTATATATCTTAGTATAAAGAAAGGAGGCCAGGTCTGAAAAACATTTAAGTTGAATCAATAGTTGTTAATTGGAAGCGGGAGAGAAGGGAAGACCTCTCAAAGGTGTCTGGCTCATGAGATTGGGAAAATGGTGACATCTGGATGATTAGGAGGCGGGAAAGATTAGAGACAGGAGCTAAATGAAGTATACTGAGTCTGAGTATATAGGAGCCTTAGACTAAGGAGGTGACAATAGAAATTACAAGGAAGAGTTATGAGATGTTAAATGAGCCTTCGGAAGGCAAGGATAAAGGAAACTAATGAGGTTTGAACCTGACCTGTTGGGAGATAATGGATGAAACATTTTGGGGTATGAACTGATTTGGACCGGGTAGAGTGGAGGAGGCAATGTTTTGTTTGACCTTTTACCTCTTGAGTTTGTGGAAATACCAAGTAGACAATTAGATTTATGTGATTGTTGTTTGGCAGAGGTCAGATCTGGAGACATACAGAGTAAATTTAATATGCTTTCCTGATGCAATCAGGAATCTCAAGGTCATTTATTTGGGTATTTCTGTTTTCAAGCATATGAGCTATATGTAAGATTATATATATTATATATATCATGTGAAACCTTCAAACTTTCTTATTTTTGGCAAAGTTCTTTGTTAAATACCAAAATTTGAAGGAAAACAAAGAGCTAGTCATTGAAAAATCATTGTGAAACCAGAGAGATATTAAAGATACATTTTAGGTATATATTTTAAACTGAATTAGAATAAAAGAAAAATTAATCACTTTAAACAGGTATGTTTATGTTGTGAATTTCAAATGACAAATCCCAATTCTCTATTTTGAATAATTAAAAATCTACAAAAAAAAATGGAAAGAGGGGTGTAATAGACACTCATGTATGTTTTAGATTCACTGATTGTTAATGTATTTGCCACATTTGCTACATTACTTTATTTCTGGCTCCCTCTATATTGACATACACTTTTTCCTTGAACAATTTGAAAGTAAATTTCAGCTACCATGAGACTTCACTCTTAAATACTTACATATCTATCTTGTAAGACTAAAGGCGTTCTTCTTCATAACCACAATACTGTTAATCACACAAGAAATTTAATGCTGGCTAAACCTATTACTTAATATATAGTTCATAGTCACATTTCCCCAATTGTCCTCTAAATGTCCTTTATAGCTTTTTTCCCCTTCCCATTTCAGATACAATCAAGGATCATGAGTTATATTTATCATGTCTTTTCATGTCTCTTTAATGTCCTCCCTGCCTTTTTTTTTTTTTTTTTTTTTTTTTACCTTTTATGACATTGACATTTTTGTAGCCTAGGCCATTTGTTTTATAGAATATCCTGTAATTTAGATCTCTCTGATTGTTTCCCTATGATTAGATTCAGATTAAACATTTTTGGCCAAGATTACTACATGGTTATTGATGTGTACTTGTCATTGGATCGTATCGGGGGTACATGATGTCAATTTGCATGATTATTGGTGATGCTGACTTAGTAAAGGTATCTGATCTCCTTTCTGCAATAATACATATTTTTTGTAATTAATAAGTAATTTTAAGTTAATCCCTAGTATTCCTAGAAAGTAATAAGCAGCCTGGAGTGAAACCAATTATGTGCATATCATGTAACTTGATTCTAAATTTTAAAGGTGAGGAATAGGTTTGGGGGCTCATATGGAAATAGAGTGAGAATGGAATGTAGGACATGTGAGAGGAAGGATATGTGTGAGATGAGGATGCACAGGTAGAGCCTTTGTGCCATGCTAAAACAGGAGCAGTTGAAGGGTTTTAACCTGCTGTTGATTGGGGTGATGAAATTGGATTTGCATTTTAGAAAGATAGTTTTAGCAGCAGGAAGCATATTATGTCCAAGCTAAAGATGATGAAAGGCTGGATCCAGTTGGCAGAGAGAGGAAGATTTGAGAAATATTTATGATGTTAAAATGGACAGAATTTAGTGATTGGCTCAATGTTTGTTGTGGAGATTCAGAGTTTTTTGTAGTATAATATTTAATAGAATTGCCTGACTCATTGCCTAGATTGTGCTAAATGTAACATTCAAGGAATTAGATTGTATAAATTATAGACACATGGTCTTTTGGCTTCTTTTACAGTTTTCTCTTATTCTTTGTACTTATTCTACTTTTTTGAGGACCATTTGAAGGACATTAACATTGTGATTCCATTTAGAGGAAAGATTGCTTCTCGATTTATTCTACCCAAAATGTACACCTAGGTCTGCTACTAAGCTTTTGGATAGGATAGAACAGAATTTGGTACTCTCTTAAAATTTCTTCACTAGGTAGAGTAAGATTTTGTTGTATATGATCTGTATGTAAGGTCACCTCTAGCTCTAAAATTCTGATTCTATGATGTTTATTTTTCTCTCAGATAGCCCATTTTATTTCTTGGAAAATTCTTAATGTTTTCTTTGTCCATTTATGTTTTTCTAAGATGTTCTCAGTGCAGCTGAGTCTTGGTGAGCAGACATGGGAATCCGAAGGCAGCAGTATAAAGAAGGCTCAACAGGCTGTTGCCAATAAAGCTTTGACTGAATCTACGCTTCCCAAACCGGTTCAGAAGCCACCCAAAAGTAATGTTAACAATAACCCAGGTATGGCATTGACTCCTTCTGTTATGTTGTGTGCTGTGTTCTGCTCGTTGTATGTTTCATTTATAGCAGGCCAGTAACAGAGTGAGCAAGTATTAATAGTACACATATGCCCATGCCTATACACACACACAGGCGGTAGCATAAAAATAACTGAAGGAGGCTTGGTGTGTTGGCTCATGCTTGTAATCCCAGCACTTTGGGAGGCCGAGGTGGGTGGATCACGTGAGGTCACGAGTTCGAGACCAGCCTGGCCAACATGGTGAAACCCTGTCTCTACTAAAAATCTTAGGTGGTCTGCCCACCTCGGCCTCCCAAAGTGCTGGGATTATAGGTGTGAGTCACCGAGCTTGGCTCTTGATATTCAGTTTAGAACATTTATTTGACATTTATTAAGAAACCCACAAATTTGGCTGGGAGCAGTGGCTCATGCCTATAATCCTAGCACTTTGGGAGGCCGAGGTTGGCGGATCACAAGGTGAGGATTCCGAGACCAGTCTGGCCAGCATGGTGAAACCCCGTCTCTACTAAAAATACAAAAATTAGCTGGGCATGGTGGCGTGCACCCGTAGTCCCTGCTACTCAGGAGACTGAGGCAGGAGAATTGCTTGAACCTGGCAGGCGGGGGTTGGAGTGAGCTGAGATCGCGCCACTAGACTCCAGCCTGGGTGACAGAGCAAGACTCTGTCTCAAAAAAAAAAGAAACCCCACCACAAACTCCCCAAACCACCTGCATGTAAAATACTGCTAAGTAAATGACTGTTCTCATTTTAAGCTCCTAAGAATAATTTTCAAGAGTTGTTCTCATTGTATACAATACCAACAACATTATATATATATATATTTAATTATTTCAATAGTTTTTGGGGAACAGGTGGTGTTTGGTTATATTGATAAATTCTTCAGTGATGATTTCTGAGATTTTGTTGCACCCATCACCCATGCAGTGTATGCTGTACCCAATGCATAGTCTTTTACTCCTCATCCCTCTCCCAACCTTCCCCCAGAGTCCCCAAAGTCCATTGTATCTTTTTTTTTTTGAGATGGAGTCTCGCTCTGTCACCAGGCTGGAGCGTAGTTGTGCGATCTCGGCTCACTGCAGCCTCTGCCTCCTGGGTTCAAGCAATTCTTCTGCCTCAGCCTGCCAAGTAGCTGGGACTAAAGGCATGTGCTACCATGCCTGGCTAATTTTTTTTATTTTTAGTAGAGACGGAGTTTCACTGTTTTAGCCAGGATGGTCTCGATCTCCTGACCTCATGATCCACACACCCTGGCCTCCCAAAGTGCTGGGATTACAGGCGTGAGCCACTATGCCGGGCCTAATTTTTTTCGTATTTTTAGTAGAGACGGGGTTTAACCGTGTTAGCCAGGATGGTCTCGATCTCCTGACCTTGTGATCCACCCACTTCGGCCTCCCAAAATGTTGGGATTACAGGTGTGAGCCACCATGCCTGACCCATTGTATCATTCTCAGTGCCTTTGTGTCCTTATAGCTTACCTTCCATTTATAAGTTAGAACATACTACATTTGGTTTTCCATTCCTGAGTTACTTTACTTAGAATAATGGTCTCCAACTCCATCCAGGTGGCTGTAAATGCCATTATTTCATTCCTTTTTATGGCTGAGTAGTATTCTGTGGTATATATGTACACCACATTTTGTTTATCCGTTCATTGATTGTTGGGCATTTGGGCTGGTTTTATGTTTTTGCAATTGTGAATTGTGCTGCTATAAACATGTATATACAAGTGTCTTTTTCATATAATGACTTCTTTTCCTCGGGTAGATGCCCAGTAGTGGGATTGCTGGATCAAATGGTAGTTCTACTTTTAGTTCTTTAAAGATAATCTCCTTACTGTTTTCCATAGTGGTTGTACTAGTTGACATTCCCACCAGCAGTATAAAAGTGTTTCTTTTCGGCCGGGCATGGTGGCTCACGCCTGTAATCCCAGCACTTTGGGAGGCCGAGGTGGGTGGATCACGAGGTCAGGAGATCGAGACCATCCTGCCTAACACGGTGAAACCCCGTCTCTACTAAAAATACAAAAATAATTAGCCGGGCATGGTGGCGGGCGCCTGTAGTCCCAGCTACTTGGGAGGCTGAGGCAGGAGAATGGCGTGAACCTGGGAGGTGGAGCTTGCAGCGAGCTGAGATTGCGCCACTGCACTCCAGCCAGCGACAGAGCGAGACTCCCTCTCAAAAAAAAAAAAGCGTTTCTTTTCACCACATCCACACCAACATCCATTATTTTTTTATTTTTAAATTATGGCCATTCTTGTAGGAGTAAGGTGGTGTATTAGTCTGTTCTCACACTGCTATAAAGAACTTCCTGAGACTGAGTAATTTATAAAGGAAAGGAAGTTTAATTGACTCACAGTTCTGTATGGCTGGGGAGGCCTCAGGAAACTTACAGTCATGGTGAAAGGTGAAGGGGAGGCAGGCACCTTCTTCATAAGGTGGCAAGAGAGAAAATGACTGAAGGAGGAAGTTGCCAAACATGTACAAAAAATCAGATCTCATGAGAACTCAGTCACTACCATGAGAACAGCAAGGGGGAAACCACCCCCATAATTCAAATTCCCTCCACCTTGTCTCTCCCTTGACACATGGGAATTATGGGGATTGCAATTCAAGATGAGATTTGGGTGGGGACACAGCCAAACCATATCAGCTGGTTTTGCATTGTGGTTTTGATTTACATTTCCCTGATAATTTGTGATGTTGAACACTTTTTCATATGTTTGCTGGCCGTTTGTGTATTTTCTTTTGAGAACTGTCTATTCATATCCTTAGCTCACTTTTTGATGGCATTATTTTTTTCTTGCTGATTTGAGTTCCTTGTAGATTCTGGGTATTAGTCCTTTGTCAGATACATATTTTGTGAAGATTTTCTCCCACTCTATGGGTTGTGTGTTTACTCTGCTGATTATTTATTTTACTGTGCAGAAACTTTTTAGTTTAACTAAGTCCCATCTGTTTATCTTTGTTTTTGTTGCATTTGCTTTTGGGTTCTTGGTCATGAAGCCTTTGCCTAAGCCATTGTCTAGAAGAGTTTTTCCAATGTTGTCTTCTAGAATTTTTATGGTTTCAGGTCTTAGAAAGTCTTTGATCCATCTTGAGTTGATTTTTGTATAAGGTGAGAGATGAGGATCCAGTTTCATTCTTCTCCATGTGACTTGCCAATTATCCCAGCACCATTTGTTGAAAATATAAAGTGGGAAAAGTGTCCTTTCCCCACTTGATATTTTTTGTTTGCTGTGATGAAAATCAGTTGGCTGTAAGTATTGGGCTTTATTTCTGAGTTCTCTATTCAGTGCCATTGGTCTATATGCCTATTTTTATAGCAGTATAGTGCTGTTTTGGAGACTATAGCCTTATCATATAGTATCAAGTCAGGTAATGTGATGCTTCCAGATTTGTTCATTATGCTTAGTCTTGCTTTGGTTATGTGGGCTCTTTTTTGGTTCCATATGAATTGTTTTTTCTAGTTTTGTTGTTTTTTCTAGTTCTGTGAAAAATGATGATGGTATTTCGATGGGAATTGAATAGAATTTGTAGATTGCTTTTGGCAGTATGGTATTTCCACAATATTGATTCTACCCATCCAAGAGTTTGGGATGTGTTTCCATTTGTTTGTATCCTCTGTGATTTCTTTCAGCGGTATTTTGTAGTTTTGTTGTAGCGTTCTTTCCACTTTCTTTGTTAGGTATATTCCTAAGTATTTTATTTTTTTTGCAGCTATTGTGAAAGGGATTGAGTTCTTGATTTGATTCTCAGCTTGGTCACTGTTGGTGTATAGCGGAGCTACTGATTTGTGTACGTTTATTTTGTATCTTGAAACTTTACTGAATTCATTTATCAGATCTAGGAGCTTTTTGGATGAGTCTTTACGGTTTCCTAGGTATACGATCATATCATCAGTGAACAGCAGCAGTTTGACTTCTTCTTTATCGATTTGGGTGCCCTTTATTTCTTTCTCTTGTCGATTGTTCCAGCTAGGACTTCCAGTACTGTGTTGAATAGAAGTGGTAAAATTGGGCATCCTTGTTTTGTTCCAGTTCTCAGGGGGAATGCTTTCAACTTGTCCCCTGTTCAGTATAATGTTGGCTGTGGATTTGTTATAGATGCTTTTATTACCTTAAGGTATGTCCCTTCTATGCCGATTCTGCTGAGGATTTTAATCATATAGGAATGCTGGATTTTGTCAAATGTTTTTTCTTTGTTGAGATGATCATGTGGTTTTTGTTTTTAATTCTGTTTATGTGGTGTATCACCTTTATTGACTTGTGGACATTAAACTATCCCTGCATCCCTGGTATGAAACCCACTTGTTCATGGTGAATTACCTTTTTTATATGCTGTTAGATTCAGTTAGCTTATATTTTGTTGAGGATTTTTGCATCTCTGTTCATTAGGGATATTGGTCTGTGGCTTTCTTTTTTTGTTACGTCCTTTCCTGTTTTTGGTATTAGGGTGATAATGGCTTCATTGAATGATTTAGGGAGGATTTCTTCTTTCTCTGTCTTTTGGAATAGTGCCAATAAAATTAATACCATTTCTTTTTTGAAAGTCTGTTAGAATTCAGTTGTGAATCCGTCTGGTCCAAGGCTTTTTTTTATTGTTGTTGGCAGTTTTAAAATTACCATTTCAGTCTTGCTGTGGTCAGTTCAGAGTTACTGTTTCTTCCTGGTTAATCTAGAAGAGTTGTATATTTCCAGGAATTTATCCAGCTCCTCTAGGTTTTCTAGTTTGTGTGTGTAAAGGTGTTCATAGTAGCCTTGAATGATATTTTGTATTTCTGTGGTATCAGTTGTTATATCTCCTGTTTGTTTCTAATTGAGTTTATTTGGATCTTCTGTCTTCTTTTTTTGGTTAATCTTGCTAATGTTCTATCAATTTTGTTTATCTTTTCAAAGAACCAGCTTTTTGTTTTATTTATCTTTTGTATTTCTTTGTTTCAATTTCATTTAGTTCTGCTCTCATCTTTGTTATTTCTTTTCTTCTGCTGGGTTTGGTTTATTGTTTCTCTAATTCTTGAGGTGTAACCTTAGATTGTCTTATTCGTGCTCTTTCAGACTTTTTCATGTAGGCGTTCAGTGCTGTAAACTTTGCTCTTAGCACCGCTTTTTCTGTGTCCCAGAGGTTTTGATAAACTGTGTCACTATTACCGTTCAGTTCAAATTTTTAAATTTCCATTTTGATTTCATTGTTGACCCAACAATCATTCAGAAGCAGGTTATTTAATTTCCATGTATTTGCATGCTTTTGAGTGTTCCTTTTGCAGTTGATGCCCAATTTTATGCCACTGTGGTCTGAGAGGAGTATTGATATAATTTTGATTTTCTTAAATATACTGTGACTTGTTTTGTGGCTTATCATGTGGTCTATCTTGGAATATGCTGATGAATAGATTGTGCATTCTGCAGTTGTTGGGTAGAATGTTCTGTATATATCTGTTAAATCCATTTGTTGTAGGATATAGTTTAAGTCCGTTGTTTCTTTTTTTTTTTTTTTTTTTTAGGTGGAGTCTCACTCTGTCGCCCGGACTGGAGTGCAGTGGCCAGATCTCAGCTCACTGCAAGCTCCGCCTCCCGGGTTTACGCCATTCTCCTGCCTCAGCCTCCCGAGTAGCTGGGACTACAGGCGCCCGCCACCTAGCCCGGCTAGTTTTTGTATTTTTTAGTAGAGACGGGGTTTCACCGTGTTAACCAGGATGGTCTCGATCTCCTGACCTCGTGCTCCGCCCGTCTCGGCCTCCCAAAGTGCTGGGAAGTCCGTTGTTTCTTTGTTGACTTTCTGTCTTGACGACCTGTCCGGTGCTGTCGGTGGAGTATTGAAGTCCCCCACTATTATTATGTTGCCCTCTGTCTCGTTTATTAAGGTCTAGTAGTAATTGTTTTATAAATTGGGAGCTCCAGTGTTAGGTGCATTTATATTTAGGATTGTGATATTTTCCTGTTGGACTAGTCCTTTTATCATTATGTCATGTCCCTCTTTGTCTCTTTTAACTGCTGTTGCTTTAAAGTCTGTTTTACCTGATGTAAGAATAGCTACTCCTGCTGGCTTTTGGTGTCTGTTTGCATGAAATATCTCTTTCTACCCCTTTACCTTCAGTTTTTGTGAGTCCTTATGTGTTAGGTGAGTGCTTTGAAAAAAGCAGATACTTGGTTGGTGGATTCTTATCCGTTCTGCCATTCTGTATCTTTTAAGTGGAGCATTTAGGCCATTTACATTCAACATTAGTATTGAGATGTGAGGTACTGTTTATTCTATTCATTGTGCTAGTTGTTGCCTGAATACCTTTTGTTTGTTTGTTTGTTTGTTTGTTCTCATTGTGTTATTGCTTTATAGACCCTGTGAGAGTTGTGCTTTAAGGAGGTTCCATTTTGGTGTATTCTGAGGCTTTGTTTCAAGATTTAATAACTCCTTTAACAATTCTTGTAGTGCTGGCTTGGTAGTGGCAAATTCTCTCAGCGTTTGTTTGCCTGAAAAAGACTTTATCTTTCCTTCATTAATGAAGCTTAGTTTCACTGGATGTAAAATTCTTGACTGATAATTATTTTATTTAAGGAGGCTAAAGATAGGACCTCAGTCCCTTCTGACTTATAGATTTTATGCTGAGAAAGCTGCTATTTATTGGATAGGTTTTTCTTTATAGGTTAGCTGGTGCTTTTGCCTCGCAGCTCTTAAGATTATTTCCTTTGATTTGAGTTTAGATAACCTGATTGACTGTGTGCCTAGGTGATGATCTTTTTGCGATGAATTCCTCGGGTGTTCCTTGACCTTCTTGTATTTGGATGTCTAGAGCTTTAGCAAGGCCAGGCAAGTTTTCCTCAATTATTCCCTCAAATAAGTTTTCCAAACTTTTAGATTTTTCTTCTTCTTCAGGAACACCAGTTATTCTTAGATTTGGTCGTTTAACATAATCCAAACTTCTTGGAGGCTTTGTTCATTTTTTTAAAAATTATTTTTCCTTTGTCTGTGTCAGATTGGGTTAATTTGATTGGGCCTTGTCTTTGAGCTCTGAAGTTCTTTCTTCTGCTTGTTTAATTCTATTGGTGAAACTTTGCAGTATATTTTGCATGCCTCTAAATTTGTCTTTCATTTTCAGAAGTTGTGACTGTTTTTTATTTATGGTTCTATTTCTCTGGAAATTTTTTTCATCCATATCTTGTATTATTTTAAAAATTTCTTTAAGTTACTTTTCACCTTTTTCTAGTGCCTCCTTGAGCTACTTAATAATCAACCTACTGAATTCTTTTTCTGGTAATTCAGATATTTATTCTTGGTTTCAGAGGCAAGATCTTGGACTCAATGGCCGCTGTTCAGATTCTTTTATCCCACGGGGTGATCCCTTGATGTGGTTCTGTCCCCCTTCCCCTATGAATGGGGCTTCCTGAGAGCTGGACTGAAGCTATGGTTATTTTTCTTCTGGGTCTAGGTACCCAGTGGAGCTA
The DNA here is from genome assembly GCF_009764315.1 of Trachypithecus francoisi. NCBI lineage: Eukaryota > Metazoa > Chordata > Mammalia > Primates > Cercopithecidae > Trachypithecus > Trachypithecus francoisi. Next base: position 29,245,371 of record NW_022681472.1, on the reverse strand, counting down.
TTGGACTCCAGGCTGGTATTGGGTAGTGTCTGCAGAAAAAGCATTTGCCCTAGGCTACAAGCCTTCCTGCTGAGAAAGCAAGCAGGGCTTTCAGGCCTTGCCCCTCCCTGCCTGCCATGGCTTCTGTTCTCGTATCTGTACTTTCCATTGGCACCTTATTCCCCCCAACCCCGCCCAGATTCTGCCCAAGAAAATTTGCATTCGGTCAAAATTATTACAGCATTCAGCTAGAAGTCTTTCTTACTGTGGTACTTCCCCAATTCCACTGACTGCCCTCCCCAAAGACCCCTGTGAGATAAAAGCAAGAAAAAAAAATGGCTTCCCTGGGGACTGGAAGTGCCTACAGGGCTCTCTTACCACTGCTGCTTCTAGTTTTTTTGTTGTTGTTGTTGTTTTTTTTTTTTTAGATGGAGTCTTGGTCTGTCGCCCAGGTTGGAGTGCAGTGGCGTTGATCTTGGCTCACTGCAGCCTCTGCCTCCTGGGCTTAAGCAATTCTCCTACCTCAGCCTCCCAAGTAGCTGGGATTACAGGTGTGCACCACCATGCCCAGCTAATTTTTTTTTTTTTTTGTATTTTTAGTAGAGACAGGGTTTCACTATGTTTGGCCAGGCTTGTCTCAAACTCCTAGGCTCAAGCGATCCACTAACCTTGGCCTCCCAAAGTTTTGGGATTGCAGGCATGAGCCACCACACCTGACCTACTGCTTCTATTTTTATATTTCACTCAGCTCTCTAAATTTGTTTCAGCCCTAGGTAAGGTTAAATTCTTCTCCTGTGATCTGGATTTTCAGGTTCCCCAGTGAAGATGTGTGTTTGGAGGCAGACTTTCCCCCTCTCACACTTCGGGCGCTCACAGTGTTTCACGGAGTAGTGGCTGTGCATTCTTTTGGTTTTCCTGGTATGTTCTTGTGGTGGTTCTTGGAGCAGAGTTTACATTGTGAGTCTCCATGTGCTGTTTTGTCCCCACGAGTGGGAGCTGCAAGTTAGTCCTGCCTGATACCCACCATTTTCTCCAGGTGACCTCAGTGAATCCATATGTCTCGCTATCTGTTGGGAAAGGCAAACCTGTATTTTGGACATAGTGTATTAATTGATAACATTAGGTTAATGGAATTCCTGTAACTTTAGTACCTGCTATATATCCATTTTCTCATTCATTTGTTAACTGATTAATTCAAGTGGTTACCTTCTAGTCAATATTAATTTCGCCTTAGGCATTTTTGTTATGGAGGTTAGAAAAAAGATTTTGTGCCTGTCAACAATAACTCAAATCTATTTAATCATTGTCTACTTGCTTATATTCATAATCAAATCACATAGACACTTGTTTCACTCTCATGTGGTCTGTGCTAGGTTGGCATACTCTGTTCTTTCAAGGACTACTCTGCAGAATCCATGGCTTTCTGATTACAAGTCTCTTTGCTTCTGTTCAACTGATTGCCGTATTTATGAAGCTTAAATAAGCCAAAATATTACAATAGAAAAAAAAACTTGTTCTCTTCATTTTGAAGTTCCTAAAAGATTGTCTACATCTTTAATTTTTAAAAGCCTCTTTAGAATACTGGTTGATCATTAGTAGCATACCACCACCATGATTTATTTAACACTTGCTTTTTACATATCTAAGAGGTATACAACATTGTGCTTTTCAGTGAGGGTCTTAAAATCTTACATATGAACACAGAACTGGATGGTAAAGATTAAGTGCCAAGTAGACAATAGCAGCCATCAGTATTACAGGTAATGATAAACATGGACTGAAGTAGTTGAAGTAAGATACAGGTCTTGAACGAAAAGTAGGCAATTATAGAGGAGAAGAAAGAATATTATAGCCAGAGAGAATACTATGAGGAAGGGCTTTGAAGTAGGAATCTGGACACTGGATTTGGTAAAAAAAAAAAAAAAAAAAAGTGGTTATAGCCTTTTTTTTTTTTTTTTTTTTTTTTGAGAAGGAGTCTCGCTCTGTCGCCCAGGCTGGAGTGTAGTGGCGCGATCTCCACTGACTGCAAGCTCCGCCTCCCGGGTTCACACCATTCTCCTGCCTCAGCCTCCCGAGTAGCTGGGACTACAGGCACCCGCCACCTCGCCCGGCTAGTTTTTTTTTTTTTTTGCTGGGATTACAGGCTTGAGCCACCGCGCCCGGCCTATAGACGGTTTTTAATTAGAGCAGGTAAATGACTAGTAGGAGGTAAGACTGGAGACGTAGTTAATGAATTGGGACAATGTGAATGCCAACTTTACGAGATTAAGTTTTATATGTAGCTGGGAGGAATTTATATTTATGAGTAGTGCATGATACATTTAAAGGAGTATTTTAGGAAGCTCAGTTTGACATGTAAGGAGAAGGTGGGAGATATTAAAAGCAAAGAAACCATTGCCATAGTTTATGGGTGAAGAAAGAAAGAGACTCGTATACATTGAGTACTGTATGCCTCCCGCTCGGCAGGAGTGTTGAGAGTGGCATTTGGAATGGAACAGAACAAGCTGTCTAAGGCATATAATGTAAAGCAAGAGCAGTTTATTGTATGCTGAGCTCTGGGTCAAGTCCATATTTAGAGGATTATAGCAGGAAGTAAACTAGCAAGAGTCAAAGGAAGGAAACAGGAGAGTGTCTGAAAGGCCCCAGTGGAGATAAGAATTTCCATGGTTGAGTGTTGTAGTGAGCTGAGAGAAGGAATAAATTATTTGGTGTAAACTTTTAAAATAAAGTATAATATTATATACAGACAAGGGCACATTACAATTATAGAGCTTGATGAATTTTTATGCTGTGAACACTTTACCATATGTTTTACTAGTGCTGTGGAAGCTTCCCTCATGCTCACTTCAATCGGTTAAACAACTCTGAAGGAAACCACTATTCTGATTTCTACCAGATTAGTTGTGCCTTCTTGTTGGAATCAGACAGTAGACTCTTGTGGTAACTCATTTTTCTCAATATTGTTTGTGAGAGTCATCTATGTTGCATTTAATGGTACATTATTTCATTGCTATGTAGTATTCTACTGCGTAAGTATACCATAATTTACATATTCATTATACTGTTATACATATTTGAATTGTTTCCAGTTTTGAGCTATTAGAAATAATACTACTGTGAACAGTATTCTTACATGCATACATTTCTCTTGGGAATATATCTAGGATTGGAGCTGTTGGGTCATAGATATGAATGTATTTGGTATTAATACATAATGTCAAAGAATGTCTGTTTACCTTCCCACCAGCAGTATGAGAGCTCTTCACATCCTCATCAGCATTTGATATCTCCAGCTTTCAAAATTTTAGCTATTATGCTGAGAGGTATAATAGTAATTCATTGTGTTTTTAATTTGCATTTCTCTAATAATGAATGCAGGTGAGCATCTTTTCATTTGCTTGTTGGCATTAGGCTAGCCTCTATTGTAAAGTGCTGCTTGGAATGTTTTTCCCACTTAAAAGTCTGAATTGTCTGTTTTAAATTTTTTTCTACTTTTTATTGACTTGTAGGGTTCTTACATATTCTGGATTCGTATCATTTGTCAGATATGTATATTGCAAATATCTTTCTATACTCCTAAGGGTGCATTTTGGTGGATAGAAGTTCTTTTCAATGAGGCCAGGTGTGGTGGCTCACACCTGTAATCCCAGCACTTTGGGAGGCCAAGGTGGGTGGATCACTTGAGGTTAGGAGTTTGAGACCAGCCGGGCCAAAATGGTGAAACCCCAACTTTACTAAAAATACAAAAATTAGCCAGGCGTGATGCTGCGCACCTGTAATTCCAGCTACTCAGGAGACTGAGGCAGAAGAATCACTTGAACCTGGGAGGCGGAGGTTGCAGTGAGCTGAGATTGAGCCACTGCACTCTAGCCTGGGCGACAGAGCAGAACTCCATCTCAAAAAAAAAAAAAAAGAAAATCTTGTTTAATGGAAGCTAATTTATTAGTCTTTTCCTTTATGGTTAATGGTTTTTTGGTGTGCCATTTAATACACCTGTGTCTCCTACAAGTTTATGAAGATAACCTCATATTGGTTTTAGAAGCAGTATTTTTAGATCTTTATAGTTTAGATCTACAATCTGTCAGGAATTGAGTTTAATGTATGATGTGAGGTAGAGTTCAATATTTTTCTTCATTTTAAAAATATATGGACATTCGTTTAATCCATCACCATTTATTGAAAAGATAGTCCATTCCCCTCTGCAGTATCGTGGCACCTTTGTTGTAAATCTGGTGACTGTAACTCAGTACTGAGAAGTAACAGGTCTGTGGAGGAAAGATCCAGTCTTGACTCCACTGTGTGTAGATGGGTCATAAAAAGAAGTTATATCCTAACAAGGAGTTAAGTTCATTTACAGCATGGTTGATCTGTTAGTAATAGGGAATATATTACAGAACTGTTTTGCTTTCTCCCTTTTATTTATTTTTTAACTATGGAAGTAATTTCAGATTTATATAAAATTTGTGGAAATAGTACATAGACTTCCCATGTATCCTTCACCCTTACTCCGCATTGATAGCATTTCTGAACCATCTGGGAATAAGTTGTAGACATGATGTCCCATTGCCCCTTAATATTTCAGTGTGTATTTCTTAAGGACACGTACACTGTTCTATCAGGAAGTTAACTTTGATCCATATTACCGTTTAATCCACAGACTCCATTTCAGATTTCATCCGAATCATCCCAAACCTAATCATCCCAAACCTTTACAGCTCCAGGATCTAATCAAAACCATATGTTACATGTACTTAACATTTCTCTTCATTCCACTTCAATCTGTAACAAACAGTTCCTCAGTCTTTCTTACCTTTTATGACCATAACATTTATGAAGAGTACGGAACCACAGAGTTTGTAGAATGCCCCTCAATTGAGTTTGTCTGGTGTTTCCTCATGATTTATGCATTTTAGCATGAATACCACAAAAATGACTTGGACTTACCTTAGTGCTTTGTATCAGGAGACACCTGAGATTGACTTGTCCCATCGGTGATGACTTTTGTCATGTGGTGAGGAGTAGGCCAGGCTTCTTTGCTGTAAAGTTAAATAATCTGTATGTTTTGTTATTGAATAGTAAGTGATAAGTATTTTCTGAGGAGACATTTTGTGCCTGTATGTGTGTGTGTGTGTATATATATGTATGTATAAATATTCTGCTCCTCATCAAGCTTTCTTTCGCCTTCCAGATTTAGCATCTGTTGATGATTCTTGTCTGAATCTGTTATGACCCTGAAGGTTGCCAAAGGGGGATTTTAAAAATTCCACTTCCTTTTTTGTATTTGTTAATTGGCATTGTACCCAATTAACTTTTGTACTTTTGCTTTTCCCTCATCTTTTTGTTTGCTTATTTATATCACTGTAGCCTCTTGGATTCCTGTTCTACTTACAGGTTTATAATTTGTTGCTATTGTTATCTATTTTGTTGCTTAAATTATTCCAGGTTTGGCTACTGGTACAGACCCTCCAATTGACTCTTTTGCCCTTTTGATATTTCTTCATCATGCTGTGGACATTTTTATTTTCGGGCATAATAAAGTGTTGCTAGGTTATCTTTTATTTTGCTTGCCCCAGCCTTGGAGCCAGCCATTTCTCCATGGAGCTCTGGTTTCTCAATTAATCACTGGTTTCTCATTTAATCAATTTATTTATTCAACAAATATTTATTCAGTGACTGCTATTTTCCTGGAATTTTTTTTTAACTTTCTACAGAGCTGTTCTAAGTGTTAGTAACATGTTCCTTTTTGAAAACTAGTTGTAGCATTTTGTTTTACACGCCACATATAGGAATCTGAAATTCTTATGCACATTTGTACTCCTTTTTTTTTTTTTTTTTTTTTTTTTTTTTTCTGAGACGGAGTCTCGCTCTGTCGCCCAGGCTGGAGTGCAGTGGCTGGATCTCAGCTCACTGCAAGCTCCGCCTCCCGGGTTCCCGCCATTCTCCTGCCTCAGCCTCCCGAGTAGCTGGGACTACAGGCGCCCGCCACCTAGCCTGGCTAGTTTTTTGTATTTTTTAGTAGAGACGGGGTTTCACCGTGTTAGCCAGGATGGTCTCGATCTCCTGACCTCGTGATCCGCCCGCCTCGGCCTCCCAAAGTGCTGGGATTACAGGCTTGAGCCACCGCGCCCGGCTGCACATTTGTACTCCTAATTAGCCTTTTTGTATTTATCACTGGTAAATATAGAAATTCCTTTAATATATCTAAGAACCACAAAAGAAATTGACGGTGTGTTTATAGTGTCAACACAATAGCCTTGGCCGGTAGAGGTGGCGCACCCTGTTATCCCAGCGCTTTGGGAGGCTGAGGCAGGAGGATCACTTGAGCCCAGGAGTTCAAGACCTGCCTGGGTGGCATAACAAGACCTTGTCTCAAAAAACAAACAAACAAACCAAAAAACCCAAAACAAAATAACATTATAGCCTTGTAATACACAAGACACCCTATGTGATGATTATCTTTATGAAGCCTGAATCCAACTCTCACACACTCAAAATAATAGTATTTAACATTACTTGGAGGCATCTCATAGTTTGAAGTTACTCTGTAAATGTTTTCTACGAAAGCATTATTGTATGTATAAAGTAGGTATGCACATGGGGGGGTGTCAGTCTAGTTCTGTGTGAAAGAGATGGAGATACTTTGCTCTAGGAGTTGGAAATCTTTCAGCATGGTTTTTGCTTTTCTGCTTCTCTTCTACTTTCCTTCACTAACACCAGTTTGTAACATTTCTAAGAAAATGCACTGTAGTCTTCCTTTCTAATGAGGAATGTATATGAGGTTATTTATTTAAATGATATAAATACAACACTTTTATCTATTTTAAAATACAATTCATGGTATGAGTGGCAGACAGTACATCTCAACAGTGCATTCAAATCACCTCATTGGTGATTTTCATACATATTTCTTATTTTGCCTTCCTTAAATGATGAAATCTTTCAAGCTTTTCGTTTTCTTTTTTTTTCCCATTTGAATCTTACGCTATTTGTGACTGTGTGATTATTGCAAAGTAGAATTCAAAGTGACATAAATCTTGAACAACAGATTAGCATGTTAATTAAACTGAAATCTTTATGAAATCTAAAATTTTAACTTTTAAAGGCATAGACAGCTCTGGTGTTTAAAAAATACATTTGGAAAGCTGTTAGGCAGTTTCTAATAAAGTTAAACATAAACCTACTCTGTGACCCAGCATTTTTTTGTTGTTATTTTTTTTTCCTCATCTAAAACTAAAAGACTTATTAAAGAATGTTCAAGGTAGCTTTATATATAATAGCTCCAAACTAGAAATAACCCAAATGTTCCATCAACACCAAAATACAAATCGTGGTATTTCATTCGGTAGAATACTATTTAGTGATTTTTTTTTTTTTTGAGATGGAGTCTAGCTCTTTCGCCCGGCCTGGAGTGTAGTGGCGCAATCTTAGCTCACTGCAAGCTCTGCCTCCCAGGTTCACGCCGTTCTCCTGCCTCAGCCTCCTGAGTAGCTGGGACTGCAGGCACCTGCCACTACACCTGGCTAATTTTTTGTATTTTTTAGTAGAGACAGGGTTTCACCATGTTAGCCAGGATGGTCTCGATCTCCTGAACTCGTGATCCGCCCGCCTCGACTTCCCAAAGTGCTGGGATTACAGGCATGAGCCACCGCACCCGGCCTGTTTAGTGATTTAAAAAGCTTAAAATACTAATATATGCAAACAAAATTATGTTGAGTGAAAGAAGCAAGATGGAAAGTGGTGCATGTTTAGATGTGAAGAAGAGACAAATGAATCTATAATGCCTGAAGTCAGAATGGGTAACCTGGGAAGGTGGATATTGACTTGGAAAGAGGCTGAAGGCACCTTCTGGGTAATGGAAATGTTCATATCTTGATCTGACAGTAGTCATAAGTGTTTACATATGTACTAATTCATTGAGCTATATACTTAAGGTTTGTGCATTTTACTTAGCCTGGAGTAAAATTCTGTAAGAAAGAAAGAAAAAGAACAGAGTCTCTTTATGCTTGACTTTGATTTGCCGTTAAGTGTGTATATTAAATTAGGGATTTGGACTAATTGGACTTAATATTCATTAGGTTAACTTTTCTTTACTGTTCTTCTTTCCTCCTCCTCGGCTGTCTTCTTTCTTGCTTTATTTTTCCCTTTTTCCTCTTCTTAACCTTGATTTGATTCCTGATATTATACTCTTCAGTGCTTTCACATTAATTCTTTAGAAATGAGATGAGCAATGTGTTGACTCTTGATGGGTTGCTTATAATCTGGATGCCAATTTTACATTTGTGTCAGTCTCTGCCTCCCCTTGGCTGGTACTTTATGCCACCCCAGTTCCTTTGGTGCAATAAGTGGACCCATTTTTGTATGTAATGAATGGGATCTTAAGTGTGTGGTACAAAGGCATGATTCAAATGAAATATTACAGAATTTACAATGAATTTCACTTCCTGTAAAAGCTTTATATTCGTCTGCATGATTTGTTAGAACATATATACATATGTTTTACTAAATATGCTTTTGGTACTTAAAATATTTTGACATCATTTTACATTTAAAAAAAAATTATGGCATTTTTCGAATTTTACACAAGTAAAGAGAATAAGATAGTGAATGTCCCTGGGACCCCTCACCAGCTTCAGCAATTATCAACTCACTGGGGCTGGCCAGTCTTGTTTCTCTTCTGTCTCTTCCTGGATTACTTTGAAGCAAATCTCAGATATATTACTTCATCTGTAAATGTATCTTTAAAGATACATACTGCATTTTAAGATAACTCTTAAAAAACTAATCCCAATATCAAGCAAACAAAACAGTAACTCCTTAATAATAAAAAATATCTAGAGTTCAGATTGACTCATTAAAATTAAAAAATTTTATGACTTTTTAAATTTTGACTTATTAAATTGACTTTTATTTAAATAAAATAAAATATTTTGACTATTGACTCATTAAAATTGAGTTTTATTCTTATTGACTCATTACAATTAAAAAAATATGGTTTTAGAGACAGGTCTCGCTCAGTCACTCAGGCTGGAGTGCAGTGTTATGATCATAGTTCACTATAACGGCAGACTCCTAGTCTCAGGTGATCTCTTTGCCCCCTTCCCCCAACGCAGCCTCCCAAAGTGCTGGGATTATAGGCATGAGCCACCACGTCTGACCTCGCTTTTTTCCTAATTCATTTACTTAAATAAAGATTAAAATGAGGATTATTTATTACATTTGGTTGATAACATCTGTTTAGTTTGTTTAGTATTTTTAAGATATAGAATCCTTTTTCATCTTTATTTTTCTACATCGATTATTTGTTTAAGAAACCAGGTCACTAGTCCTTTAAAATTTCTATGGTTTTGCTGATGGTATACTTGTGGTGGTGTACGGCCTATTTGCCTATGCCCTGTATTTCTTGTAAACGGATAACCTAGAGGCTATATAGATTCAGATTTGAAGTTTTTGGTAATTGTTTTATAGGTAGTTTTGTCTACTTCCTATTGTACTACATCAGAAGGCATTTAATTTCTTGTTTTTATTTTGTGATTTTTAAGTAGATCAGTAGGTCCAGTTATCCTAGCCTGGTTCATCCATTATCATGTTTCCCATAAAGTTCCCTAGTTGGTCTAACGGTTGTAGAAGCCTGCCGATGCTCATTGCTGAGAAGATCCATTATTTTATCAGTAGTTGCCAGATGGGAGGGTCATTTCTTCTGCATTTATTAGCTGCAGTCCTTCTAGCTAACAGATGAAGAACATTTCCCTCATTATCTGTTTTCTCTGAGTTTGATTATTCTGTAAATTCAAGGTAAGTATTTAGTTCTTTCCCTTTATTTGTCAGTATCATGCTTAGGAAGCAGCCATTTCTTCAAGAATTGTTGTTTTTTTTTTAAAAATTGGGAAATGATAATGATAAAGCAAACTGGATTCTGGCCATCCTCATTGTTTAATGGATTGGTTATGGCTTTTAGGCCTCTTAAGTGGATATTTAAGCTAGGAAATACCTAGTACTTTTTTTTTTTTTTTTAAGAGAAAATACATCATGAATTCATTCTGATATTTTCAGTTAGGATTTAAGACTACAGGGTTTTATGTAATGTATTTGATTTTATATTTGTGTCTCTTTATACTAAAAATCTTTGTTTCTGACATTAATTCTTTAATCTATTTTGTGTGTGTGTGTGTGTGTATATATATATATATATAATAATTTTGTAATAGCAATTGCACTGAGACAGGGACACCAGTATTACTAACAGCATGAATACTGAAAACAGTTTATGATTTAATTGCAGGGTTTAAAAAAACTTTAGAATATGTGGTTATTTGACTGTATTTTAAAGTTATTTGAAATAACTATTTTTTGTATGATTAGGGCCACCAATCTGATTCACTATTAGCTTTTAATTGCTTCATTTTCAAAAAGATTCAAAGATTTCAAAGAGATTACGTTGTCTCCATTTCTATTTAATTTTGTTTGACTTAAGTAAAAGCATATTACTTGTTACTAACAATGTGATTACTGAAAACAGTTTAAGGTTTTTTTTTCTCTTTAGGATCTCATGGCTATTTTACAGTGTTTAAAGTCTTTTGAAATCATTCTCGGCCGGGCGCGGTGGCTCAAGCCTGTAATCCCAGCACTTTGGGAGGCCGAGACGGGTGGATCACGAGGTCAGGAGATCGAGACCATCCTGGCTAACACGGTGAAACCCCGTCTCTACTTAAAAAATACAAAAAACTAGCCGGGCGAGGTGGCGGGCGCCTGTAGTCCCAGCTACTCCGGGGGCTGAGGCAGGAGAATGGCGTAAACCCGGGAGGCGGAGCTTGCAGTGAGCTGATATCCGGCCACTGCACTCCAGCCTGGGCGACAGAGCCAGACACGGTCTCAAAAAAAAAAAAAAAAAAAAAGAAATCATTCTCTCTGTGGTTAAGTCACTGTAGATAGATGTAGTTTCAGTTTTCTTTCGATTTTAGTGATTGCTCCCCCACCCCTTTTGGATGAAATTTTGATTTCTATAATTATGCAAAAATATCCATGTTTTCCAAATAAAATATATGAAACAGTGTACATTCAGAGACACACAGCTTCCATTCCTAAGTAATTTTTTTTTCTCTTTTAGTTTTGGGTTTATTTTTTTAAAAAAGTAAGCAAATACATATTTATATTTTCATTTTCACCTTTCTTAGACAAAAGATAATGTAAAGCACACACTATTTGGTACCTTGCTTTTTTTCATTTAATATTATACCCTACACGGTTAAGGTATAACCTCTAAGGTACATTAAGTGAAATAAAGAAAAAAAAGCAAGGTTGTAGTAGTCTTTCTCCTTTATAGCTGTTCAGTGTTTTATGCTATGGACGTTTATATAACTGTTGCTGCATTGATGGTTGTTTGGGTTGTTTTCAGTCTTTTGCTTTTATCGATAATGCTGCTTGTACGTGTCTTTAATATTTGCTAGGAATACATTCGATGACATTTTCGTTTCAGGAAGCATTGCTTATATTTATTCTGTTTTGTTGGTTATAGAAAAAATTCAAAAAGCTCTTTTCATTAGATAAGTCCAAGAACCACTGATGACTTTATTGCCAATGCTTAGTTATTTAATTACAAAAGTATAAATAAAAATATTCACAGATGATGTTTTTAATGATTAAATACATGCAAGCTTTCTGGGGTAAGTAATGGTGAAGTTCAGTACTTTAAAAAATAATATTCACGGTTAGCAATCTAAGAATCTTCTTTTTACTATGTTTTAATAGTAGTGATTGCACACTCAGTTTTGTTGTCATTAATGTACAGAAAACATTGCAAAATCCCAAGATTTTATTAGAAGCAATATTCTTGGTTTTTTACTTTGTTTATGCAGTTTCTTAGAAAATCATACAGGTGGTCTATCCATTCTTACCTTCTTCCATGGTAATTAAGCGTAGTATAAATATAACTTGCATGTTTTATTGTAAAGATATTTCACTTGTGTGCCTTTAATGTTTTTTTTTTTTTAAACAGGCAGTATAACTCCAACTGTGGAACTGAATGGGCTTGCTATGAAAAGGGGAGAGCCTGCCATCTACAGGCCATTAGATCCAAAGCCATTCCCAAATTATAGAGCTAATTACAACTTTCGGGGCATGTACAATCAGAGGTTTGTATGTCTTTTTTGGTTTTGTTCTTAATTATTATGCATGTTGTAAAAGTTTCTCAAACTCAAAAGAATATTTTCATTGTAAATCTAATTGACCTTGGGCATTTTGCATGGAATTTAGATAAAGCAAGTTCACAAGGAATAACTTAAAAAAGTACCAGTTTTAAAAAAAACCCAGTTTTCAGGAACTACTTTTTTTTTTTTTTCCCCTACCCCTACAAACATAAAAGATCTGAAGGAACTAGTTTTTATTGTGTCATGAGGGCCCTGTATTTGTTGCAGGGAAGACCAAGTCTTAAAGTCATTTCACAGTTTATAGTGTTGACTTCCCAGTTGACTTTCTCATTCATTTACCAAGCAGAGCTCAGTTTTTTTCTTGATTTGTCTAAATACATTAATGAACATGAATGTTTGTAATTTATAGGGAAAAAAGAAAAAATGTAAATAATGTAATCCTAGAATTTGCTACCTTTTATATTTTCATGTACTTTACATTCTTTTTTCTTTGCATTTAAATATATTTAACCAAGTTGAAGTTGTCCTTTATGTGCAATTTTTGTAGCACTTTATGAAGGTGTGATAGACATACAGTAAAATGTACAAATCTTAAGTATACCTCTTGATGACTTTATTTTATTTATGTATATATGTATTTATACTTTATTTGATGACTTTTTACATACATATATCCTCATGTGATCACCACTCAGATCAAGATACAGAATGTTCCCATCACCTCTGAGAGTTTCCTCAGACCTCTTTGTCCTTGGCACACCCTTCTCCCAGAAATAATCACTCTTTTATTATCATCGACTAGTTTTTTGCCTGTTAATGAACTTTTTATAACTAGACTCATACAGTATTTATGTGTGTCTGGCTTCTTTTACTTTGTATAATGATTTTCTTGTTTTGGGATTCATCCATGTCGCTTATATCTGGGTTTTGCCCTTTTTTATTGCTGGATAGTGTACTTTGTATGGATATATCATAATTTGTGTATCTTGTATATATAATACAGTGCTCTCTTTTCACTTAATATATTGGCCATTTGTCAAATATTTAAGAATTTTTTTTCTTTTTTCTTTTTTTTTTTGAGACGGAGTCTCACTCTGTCACCCAGGCTGGAGTACAGTGGTGTGATCTTGGCTCACTGCACCCTCAGCCTCCCTGGTTCAAGTGATTCTTGTGCATCAGCCTCCCAAGCAGCTGGGATTACAGGCACATGCCACCATGCCTGGCTGATTTTTGTATTTTAGTAGATACGGGGTTTCACTATGTTGGCCACACTGGTCTTGAACTTCTGACCTCAAGTGATCTGTCCACCTCGGGCTTCCAAAGTGCTGGGGTTACAGGCATTAGCCCCTGTGCCTGGCATGAAATAGTTTTGATGGCTACATAATGCTTCATATGGCTTCATAAGTTATATAAATGTATGCCTATTTTTTTTATCTAGGTTGTTCATGCCCTGCCCGCCCCCCCAACTATTTTTTTTTTTTGTGAGATGGAGTCTTGCTCTTTTCGCCCAGGCTGGAGTGCAGTGGCGCAATCTTGGCTCACTGCAAGCTCCGCCTCCCGGGTTTAGCTATTCTCCTGCCTCAGCCTCCTGAGTAGCTGGGACTACAGGCACTGGCCACCAAGCCTGGCTAATTTTTTGTATTTTTAGTAGAGACGGGGTTTCACCGTGTTAACTAGGATGGTCTCGATCTCCTGACCTCATGATCTCCTACTTCGGCCTCCCAAAGTGTTAGGATTACAGGCGTGAGCCCCCACGCCCGGCCTCATGCCCCCTTTTTTGTTAAGATTGCTGCGGTAAATAATCATTATGTAAATCTTTGTTCACGTCACTGATTATTTCCTTCCTTATATTACTATAAGGGGAATATTCTTTAAAAAGAATAAAGCATTGCCCAATTGCACTAAAGTTTGTACTAATTTCTTACAGTATGTGAGGATGCTTATTCTACTCTGACAACACTGAGTTAAAAAGGTTTTTGTCTTCTTTGATAGTTAAAAAGTAGTTTTTGTTTGTTTGTTTTTTGAGATGAAGTCTCACTCTGTCACCCAGGCTGGAGTGCCACGGCACGGTCTCAGCTCACTGCAACCTCCGCCTCCTGGGTTCAAGTGATTTCTGGCTAATTTTTGTATTTTTAGTAGAAACGGGGTTTTACCATGTTAGCAAGGCTGATCTCAAACTCCTGACCTCAAGTAATCCGCCTCTCTTGGCCTCTCAAAGTGTTAGGATTGTAGGCATGAGTCACCGCACCCGGCCATCAAGTAGTAGTTTTTAAAATTCAATTTTATTGATTATTAGTGAGGCTGAACAGTCTTTTTTAGATGTTTGTTAGTTATTTATCCTTTTTGATTTGTCTATTTTAATTGCTAATTTTTATTCCATTGCTTCACCAGTTTTCAAATGTTTATGTATTGAGGATGTTAACCTTCAGTCTATTTTATTTGTTGTAATTTTCCTGCTTTAAAAAATTTGGCTTTTAATTCTGTATTTGTTTTTAATATCCTATAGTTTTAAAATTTTATGTGGTCTAATCTATTGTTTTTTCTTTATTTCTGTCACTTCTTTTATGCCTAAGAAATTCTTTCCTACATTTGATCAGATATTTGCTGATGCTTTTGTTATGATTTTGTGTATTTACTGATATAACGTAGGTATGTAGAGAAAATATTTATTGAGTCCATAAATAATCTGATACTTTTTGGTTTCTTGCTTGCTAGGGGAAAAATTAGCTTTAATTGTATCTGTTTAAAACTTAGTCCTACTCAATTGTAAATAGTTCCTTTAAATATTGTTTAGGTTATCTAAGAAGAATTTGCACACTGTATTAGACTTCTGCCCTTACCTTTTCCTCTCAGGTATGCCTGGGGGAGCTGTCTGTATGCTAGGAAGGAAGAGAGAGGCACCTATATACCTCACCTCTGTAGAGGCATCTTGTGTTGTCCTTTAGTTCCTCTCTTCTTTGTGGTCATGTCCTTTGTCCACCAGGCATGGAAACTTGCAGTTGGTGGTGTCTGGTGCGTTTTTTCTCCCTCAGGTAACTCTTCCAGTGTGTATCTACCATCTTCCCCTTGCTAACTGGCCTAAACCCTCAGCTTTTCTTGGCTTCCTTGGTATATTTCATTCTCTCCTGTAACATCGCTGCTTCTAATTGTGATGCATCCAATGGCAGGCTTCCCAGCCCTCAGCTCGGTGTTTACACCATATAGGAGGCACAAAGGACCACACATTTCTCTTGTAGTTGTTTTATTTTCTCTTTTTCTGTATAATATACCCGTTGCCTTTATGTTTAGTCTGAGGTTCCCCAATGTAAATAAATAAAGCTAGTTGTCCACTTCAGCACAATAGATATCTTTGGTCACCTGAGTAAGGAACACTTTGGCTATTGTATACTTATTTTATTGCTAATGTACTCTAGTAAATAGATTTATGAGAGTATTACATCTTTATATTTGTTGTATTTTGATATCTATGGTCCTTTGTTGAAATTTTGCTACAGTTCTGACTAGTGAATTTATTACTTTTAAATGGAAATAAACTACTTTTATTACTTCTAAATCTATTACTTTTAAAAAGTCTGGTGCTAAAGCAATGAAAAGTCAGACACTAATCCCTGTCCTTGTGGAGCTCATGTTCTTGTAGGGGAGGTAGTCAGTCAATAAGAAGTGGTTAGTCACTGAGAAGGTTGCTTTTGATAAAGACCTCAAAGGAAGAGAGAGAAAAAGCAGTGTGAATTTTGAGAGAGAGAGAGAGAAAGGGAAAGTATTCCAGGCTCAAGAAATAGCAAGTACAAAGCCCCTGCAGTAGGAGTATGCCTGGCATGGCCTCAAGAGGCTAGTGTGGCTTGATCAGAGTGAACCAAGGGAGAGGGGAGTTAGTATGTGAAATTAGACAGGGATCATGTGGTTTTGATTTTCTTTTTTCCTTTTCTAGATTTTCTGTTAAGAATGTTGGCATTTTTTCTTTGTTGGCAGTTTCTAGTTCCAAGATCTAATTCTTATGGTTGTCGTGAGGGGTACAGTAATTTTATTTATGACTTCTCCAAAGTCATAAATAACGGGCGTGCCTTAGGCCATTCCATGAATAGATAATGTGGACTTTCCCTTCAATTCTTTGGAGTGTCTTTATGATTTTCTGCAGATCACAAAAAAGGGTAAAAAGAATATCAGAAAGTACTAGTAAGCTACCAAGCCATGTTTCAACTGAAAAGCTCTTTCTGTTCACAAAAGTGCAGACCTAACCGTTACTCAGTAGGCTGTTAAACCATGATTTCTCATATGTCCTTAATTTATAGATGACAACACTTGATTGGATTACAGGGACTCTGGAGCCAAAGATCCAAGGAGACGCTCTTCTCCTTGTCAGAACCCAGATTAATCATTTGCTTCTTAAGGCAGGGAATGAAAGGTGAAGTCCAAGAAACAGGTATCATTTAGAGGGATTTTTGAAAAGGTCCTTTTATTTTCTACTTAAAGTAATATTAAGCAAAATCAGGTATTACCTATGCTGTTTTTCCCCATCTTCTTCACTGATGCGGTTTCTCCACTTGAACTCATTCAAAGGCCTAAGAAGAACTGAATTTTTCTTTTTTAATGATGAGTGGAGAAAAAAACATTTATCCATGAGCAAACTCTGTAGATACAACTTGGATTCTGAAGTACCTGTCTCCTTTTATTATGCCCAAGATGTTTGACAATAATTACATCCGGTTATGTATTTTTCTTTATCATTTCAGGTACTTTTCACTAACAGATATATTATAAAGCAGAAAATATATAAAAATTCATTTGACAAAGTACAAGGTAAAGTTTGGAGAACACTTTGTGCTTTTGTTCTCCCATCTTTCTTATAAAAATTATGTACAGTAGAGAAATAGAATGGCTGAAATTAGACAATTTTTCAATTTTGTATATTCACAGATGAAAAAAGTATTATTGCTTGGCAAATGACCAGAATGACAGACCAGCAGATCAAATGGCCCCTTGGTCTGCTGGTGCAGATTTCCAAAGGGCCACAACTCAAACTAGGTTATGTGAAAATGGGAATTTTTGACCTACGTAACTGGGATATCTCTTGGGGAGAGATTCAGGCATGGTTGGATGTAGGACTTTAGTGTTGTTCTTCCTCATTTTCTATTTCTCTCTTTCTAGCTCTTGCTTCTTTTTTTCTCTACTTTGTTTTCAAATAAGCTGATTCCCATTTGCTGTACTTCATACACTATATAGTCTGTAGACTTGTACTGAAGAAGGTGCAGTTTTTGTTTTTTGGGTTTTTTTTTTATAGTCATTAGAAAAGTCCCCCCAAATACTTTGGAGTAAACTGTCCATCCTGGAATTACTCATTCAAACTCGGTTGGGGGTAGGGAGATACTTTACTTTAGCCAAGCCTGGGTTATATGTCCAACCTGGAGAAACAGGTTAGCCCCATCCAAACTACTCTTCAGGGTACAATTATTTTATGGAGTGGTTCCTCAAAAGCAAATATTTTGAGAGAAAATTATTTCCATTACAGTCAGAACATTTGGTTCAGTTCCTAGTTCTGATGCTTTTAGTTAAGTGATCTTGCACAAGGCTCTGGACCTCCATTAATTTCCTCATTTGCAAAACAGAGATAGTAATAGCAAATGAAGGACTTTCATGAGGTCATCTTCATTCAGCAGACATTTATTGCATGCCTACTCATTGCCACATGTTGTGTTTGAGTAGAGACTTTGAGGAAAGACAGGCAGTCTAATAGACTAAGTTTAGTAGAAGAGGAAAACAAAAGAAAGAATGATAGATGTGCCCTGATGGTGCTATGGAAGCATTAGGAAGGAACTAAGCACCCCACCCAGATTGGGGCACCAAAGAAGCCTTCCAGGAGGAATGAACTGAATCTTTAAGGTTAACTAGGATGTAGCCAGGTGAGGAGGGCAAGGAAAAGTAATATAGATTTTGGGAACAAAGGCTAGGAATCCTGAGAAGTTTAGTTCATTCATGGACTTACAAGCAGTTTGGTAAGTCTGGAATGAAAAGAGTGAAGTCTAGGCAGGGCCCCAATTTGAATGTCCTGAAGTGCCCATGCCACGTGGTTTGGATTTAATCTGAAGGTGATTGGGAGCCATTGAAGGATTTTAAGCTGAGGGATGAAATAATTGGATATATGTTTTAGGAATATTGCTTTGGCAGTATGTGGAAAGTAGGTTGGACTGGTTGAAACTTGAAGGGATAAAGAATTACAAAGATGTTGTAGTAATTCAGGCATAATGTGATGCAGGCCTGGAGTGGTAAAGATGGAGAGGAAGGGACAGTGTCTATAGATATTTAGAAGGTAGACTTGATTGCATTTGGGGTATTAAGGATAACTTCAGATATTTGGATGACTAGTAATACTGTTCACCACAAGAGTAGTTGGGGCAGGTTTTTGGAAAGATGAAGAGTTTAATTTGCACTGTGTTGCATTTAAATTGTCTATGAAGTATTTAGGAGTCATTTTATCACTCTTTATGGCCACGATGAAGGGTAGCAAAAATTATCTTTGATTTTAAAGACTTGTTGGAAGTAGATGTGGCAAGAGGTAGTAGAACATCTAGAGCTTTCAGAGTAGGTTTGTGTAATACATCTTAAGAAAATGGCAGTTTAGGATTCAACCCAAGTTTGAGTGACCCATCGGCTCTTTGTTCGTTGAAGATGTATCCTTTCTTCCCCAAAGGGTTTATTTATTTGTTAACACTCAGTTTGGAACAATTTTATGGTATACACCCTCATTAGATGTGTTCAGTATATTTTGTGTCAAGGTTACCTTTTGCTAGTGTATCCAGTTCTTGGTCCAATTTCTTATAGCTAGGTTGGTCAAGTTATTTTCTTTTAACATATGTTGAGTCATAGCAAGTTAAACAAGAAGAAAATAATTTGGACTATTTTGCTTAAAAGTTACTTGTTTCTATGGCCAGAGTTAGACACTTACGTAAGGCTTCTTGGTTTTTCCTTGTACCTCTGTGAAATAAATCTGTGAGACATGGAAATAATTTTACAGATAGTGATTGTTATCAGTGGAAATTCGATAGGGCGAAGAAACTTTTGAAGCATCCAAATGGACTTTATTGCATTATGTTAATTATCAGTAAAATTAATAGCCAAGATTCTGATTTGTGAAAACAGCTTGTATATTATATTTCAGTTTATGTTATATAGGCTGATGATTTGTTGCTAAGTATTGTGATGTTGGTGTGCTATTTAAAATTCTGAGGTCGTTCAAACTTTGAATATAAGATTTTTCACTCATTTGTAATGCCCTCTTAAAAAGCATATTGGAAAGTAGAACAGTTGATGTTGAATATTCAGTTGTCTGCTTGTATCCCTGGGTTCTGTATCCATGGGCTCAGCATTCGTGGATCCAGCCAATTGTGGATTGAAAATATTCAGGAAAAAAAGGGTGGTTGCACCTGTATTGAACATGTACAGACCTTTTTTTTTCTTGTTATTATTTCCTAAACAATGCAGTGTCACTACTATTTTCATAGCATTTACATTGTATTAGATATTATAAGTAATCTAGAGATGATTCAAAGTATATGGGAGGATGTGCATAGGTTATACGCAAATACTACCACACCATTTTATATCAGGGACTTGAGCAACCGTGGATTTTGGTAGCTGTAGGGGGTAGGGATGAAGGTTCTGAAACCAATTCCTCACAGAAACCTAGAGATGACTGTATTTGTACCAGCAGTGATATGAACAGTTACAAACCTACAGTTCTGGTTTCTGCCACCAGATGGTGCTTGTATACTGATCAAACAACATACAGACTGGGTGAGCTCACTTTGGTTACTATTCCAAGGCCATTAAATTAGAGGTTAAACCATATGAAATTGCCAATATCTGACATTTCTTTGACCTACAAATATGTCAGTTTCATATGTTCAACCTAATAGGAAAAAGTCATACAAGTATACAACATTAAATTCTCTTGGATAAATGAAGTAAGCATAAAGTGGTGAAAAACCCAATTTGTTTCAATAGGTATAGAACTTTGCCTTTTGTATAGCACATCCCTTGGTTTGGGGAATATATTCTTTTCTCTTTTCTCATATGCTTTACACATGGAATGTGTGTCAGAACTCTTAAACTGATACTACTTCTTGTAGATATCACTTTATAGATGTAGAACTGAAAGATAGGCAGCAAGATACTTTTTAAAATCCTTATATATTTTAAAATAGTGTTCAATTATTAACATTAATGTTAAATTAGGATCTTTTTATTTGGGAGAAATTAACCTAAACCCATAACAAAGACGCATTAAAAATAAATTGTCTTTTTAAAACTCTCATAAACCAGAGAAGAAAATTTGAACAAGTTACCAAAGCAAGGATGAGGAAGAGTGAACTTAAGATCAGTATCCCCCATGATCACAGATATAAAAATTATTATTATTATTATTTTGAGACAGTCTTGCTCTGTTGCCCAGGCTGGAGTATAGTGGCGTGATCTTGGCTTACTGCAACCTTTGCTTCCCGAGTTCGCGATTCTTGTGCCTCATCCTCCTGAGTAGCTGGGACTACAGGTGCGTGCCACCACACCTGGCTAATTTTTTGCATTTTTAGTAGAGGCAGGATTTCAGCATGTTGCTCAGGCTGGTCTTGACCTCCAGACCTCAAATGATCTGCCTGCCTCGTCCCCCCAAAGTGCTGGGATTACAGGCATGAGCACCATCCCCAGCCAGATAAAAATTCTTAACAAAATATTAGCAAATTAAATTCAGCCAAATTTAAATAATATTATGATTAAATGAAGTTTATTCTAGGAAAGCAAGATGAGTTTAGTATTCAGTAATCAAAGTAATTAACCCAATTAATAGAATAAAGGAGAACAACCATATGAGTATCTCATTAGGTTCAGAAAAAGCATTTGACAGAAGTCAGTGCTCATTAATGATATAGACTAGCAAACTAGGAACAGAGGAGAACTTTCTTAATTTGATAAAGGGCTTCTTCAAACAACCGCTAGGTAGCATTATGGTCTATAGTGGAAGACTGAATACTTGTAAGATCAGGAACAAGGCGGTAATACACACTGTTATAACTTCTGTTCCACATTATACTTGAGGACTGGTATGGCTCATGCCTGTAATCCCAGCACTTTGGGAGGTCAAGGCGGGCAGATTACTTCAGCTCGGGAGTTTGAGACCAGCCAGGGTAACATCACCAAACCCCATCTCTGTTGGCGTATGCCTGTAGTCCCAGCTACTTGGGAGGGTGAGGTGGGAGGATTGCCTGGGCCTGGGAGGTCAAGGCTTCAGTGAGCTGTGATCACCACTGCATTCCAGCCTTGGCAACACAGTGAGACCCCGCCTCAAAAAAACAACAAAGAACCCCACGTTATACTTGAGTTCTATCAAGTGCAATAGTAAGAAGAAACAGATGGGGGAATATTGGAATCGGAGATATAAAACTGTCGTCATAGACACCATGATTCTGTATGTAGAAAATATTAAATCGAAACTACTGAAAAGCTACTGAAAAAATGAGTTTAGTAAGGCCACAAGTTGCAAGGTTAGTATACAAAAATCAATGGTATTTCTGCTAAATAGTAATGAGCAGTTGGGGAATTAAATAGCATGAAAACATCATATTCAGAGATCAATTTAATAAAATAGGTACACAACCTGTATACTGAAGGCTATAAAATATTGCTTAAATTAAAGAAGACTCTATTATTTAAGATTTCAGTTCTCCCAAAGTTAATGTGGAGATGCAATGCAATTGTAATCAAAATCATAGTAGGTTTTATTTTTTTCTTTGATAAAATTAAGGTAGTGCTGACATTTGGAGATGCAAAGGACCTGCAGTAGCCAAAACCATTTTGAAAAGAAAACAAAATTGGCTGGCCCACACCACCTGACTTAAAGATTTGCTATAAAGCCACAATAATCAAGACAACAGAAAATTGACATAGGGACAGATATGTGGATCAGTGGAACAGAATAATACAGCAGTTGGCAAACTATAGCCCATGGGTCACATCTGGCTTGTCTGTTTTTGTATGAGTTGCAAACTAAGTAATGTTTTTTACATTTGCAAATGGTTGGAAAAACAGTAAAAGTAAGATGATATTTTATAACACATGACATTTAAATGAAATTGAAATTTTAGTGTGTGTCAGTAAAGTTTCAGTGGAACACAGCCACAGTCACTTGCTTATGTATTGTATGTACTTGCTTATTTATAGTCTGCTTTTGTGTTACAACAGCAGAGTCAAATAGATGTGATAGATCATATGGCCTGCAAAGCCCAAAATATTTTATATCTGGCCCTTTACAGAAGTTTGCTGATCTCTGGAATATGGAAGCAAGAAATAGATCAGTCCACATATGGTCATTTAATTCTTTCAAAATTAATTCCAGTGAAGGTGCTAATGGGGAAAGGATACTCTTTCCAACAAATAATAGTAAAATAATTGACCTTTCAGACAGAAAAAAAAAAAAAAAAGAACCTGGGCCGGGCGCAGTGGCTCATGCCTGTAATCACAGCACTTTGGGAGGCCAAGGCAGGTGGATCACCTGAGGTTGGGAGTTCGAGACCAGCCTAACCAACATGGAGAAACCCTGTCTCTACTAAAAATACAAAATTAGCTTGGCATGGTGGTGCATGCCTGTAACCCCAGCTACTCGGGAGGCTGAGGCAGGAAAATTGCTTGAACCTGGGAGGTGGAGGTTGTGGTGAGCTGAGATTGCCCCATTGCACTCTAGCCTGGCAATAGGAGTGAAACTTCATCTCAAAAAAAAAAAAAAAAAAAACCTGAACCTTGACTTCACATCATAGACAAAAATAATTCAGAAATGGGCCTTAGACCTATATGTAAAAGTTAAAGTAAAATTTCCAGAAGAACATACTTTGCTACTTTGGAAATAGACAAAGATTTCTTAGAACACAAAAAGCATGGATCATCCAAAAATTGAGAAATTACATGTCATCAAAATTTAAACTTCTGGTACTTGAAAGACACTTTACAAAATGAAAAAGCAAGACATATATTAGAAGGAAACGCTTGTAATACATATATTTGAAAGAGGACTTCAGAATATATAAAGGAATACCTCCAAGTCATTAATAAGACAAAACTGGACAATATTTTTGAATAGACAATAAAGAAGAGATAAGAATGGCTAATAAACACATGAAGAGATGCTCAAAGTGATTAGTCATCAGGGAAATGCAAATTAAAACCATAGCTAAAGTTTAAAAAGACTGACAACACCTAGTGTCATGGTGGGGCAACTGGAAGTCTCATACATTGCTGCTGGGAATATAAAATGGTACAGGCACCTTGTCAGAGTTTATTCTGTTCTTATGAAGTTAAGCATATAGTACTTATCTTACCACCCAGCAAATTCCATGTGGTATTTACCTAAGATAAATGAAAATATATGGCCATTCAAAGGCTTGTACATGAATGTTTGTAGCATTTTTCTTTATAATAGCCCCAAATTGGAAACAACCCAAATATCTACCACTAGGTAAATGGTTACACTGTAACATAACAATTACTTGGAATACTATTCAGCAGGAAAACTTGTGATTCATCCAATGATATGCATGAATCTCAGAAACTATGCTGAGCAAAAGACAGGACAGATACATAGTGTAGATACTGTAAGATTCTATTTTTGTGGAATTCTAGAATAGGCAAAACTAATCCATAGTGACAGAAAGACGTTCTTTGCCTAGATTTGGGGGGTGGGAATTTCCTATACAAGGAAACTTTTGGGAGTGATAGAAATGTTCTGTATTTTCATTTTGGTGATTGTTAATATGAGTGTATGTCAAAATTCATCCAACTATGAGCCTAAAATAGGCACGTTTCATTAAATGTAAATTTTACCTCAATAACATTGATTTTAAAAATACATTTTGTAATCCTCCATTTTCTTTGAGGCTAAAAATATTTATAAGAAAGCGCCAGGTTTTTGCTTCTGAAGCATTTGGCCAGAAACATTGTAAATGTTTTTCTAGAGGCTAAAATGATATTTACCTTATAGGGTGTTTGAGGACAGAATGATAGGCTGGTTCAGTTGCTTAGCTTCTGCCTTTGTGCACTAATTGTTGTTATAATTGTTAGCCTTTATTGCATTTTAACTTGTTGCGTTACAAGTACAAACTCTGGAGTTGGAATCATAGCTGTGTGGATTTGAGCAGGTTATTCGACTTCTAATTCTCAGTTAACTCACCTGTAAGTTAGGAGAATAAATAATACTTCCTTACAGTGTTGTTTTCAGGTTTTAATAAAGTAATTCAGTGACTATGCATGGCCCTTTAGCTTACTTTACCGTAGTGTTTTGAGTTCCTTTAAATAATCTAAATATCAGTGTATTTATACTGGACGTTGTTACTGTGGGAAACTTAAAAGAATTTACGTCTGCTTAATTAAAAAAATTAATAAAATCAGGCTGTGATTCTGTTATTATTTCTGGGTATATGCTTTATAGAAGGAATGGCTGATTCTCTATTACATATGAATATTTTTGGCCCGTGGTTAAAATTTAGTTGACCCTGGAATAATACTGCCACTGTAGCCCAGAGAATCATTTCTCCCTTAGAAAACTGTGCATTTATATAAGGAGTCATTAAGTTAGGATTTAAACATGAGCTTTGGAAAATCTGTGGCCTTGTGTAATTATATGCAGCATTTTATACACATACCTCTTCTGCCTTGTCTAGTATGATAGCCATTCATTTTATCTTTGGTCTTTCAGCTTTCTTAATGTTCATTCCCAAGGAATATCTAGTCTGTTTTCTTGCCACAGAGTTAGTATTCAGATACTAATAACTTGGTAATACATTTACCATGATAGAACTTCAGGACTCCATGCTCCTTTGTTCTGCTTTTAGAGGCAGCCAGGCAGGCCCAGGGATCACCACTTAATTTTAGATTAGAGACTGTTTAAAATACCTGTGTGTTTTTGTTAAATACAATTTTTTTTCCCCGAGCCGGTGTCTTGCTGTATCGCCCAGGCTGGAGTGCAATGACATGATCTCAGCTCACTGCAACCTTTGCCTCCCAGGTTCAAGCGATTCTCCTGCCTCAGCCTCCTGAGTAGCTGGGATTACAGGCGCGCACCACTGTGCCCAGCTAATTTTTGTGTTTTTAGTAGAGACAGGGTTTCAACATGTTGGTCAGGCTGGTCTTGAACTCCTGACCTTGTGATCTGCCCACGTTGGCCTCCCAAAGTGCTGGGATTACAGGATATGTCACAAAAGGTTTAACATTTTTCATATCCCCTTTAAACAAAAACAAAAGCATAAGTCAACAGAGCCAATTCTTAATTTTGAAAGTGTTTTTACAAGAAGGGGTCTATCTTTCTAGTCCTAAAGTTATCTAAAAAATTGAACAACTTTTATCTAGAATAGGTGAAATGAATAGTGTTCTCTATTCTTTTATTTGAGGCTAATTTTATTAATCTGTTGCTCAAGCTCTGAAAAACAAATACAATACTTGGTTTATTTTGTGTTTGAAGCAATGCTCTCTCACAAATACCTTTATTTTCTGTTCAGTTGAGCAAAATCTTGCTTAACAATGCTTATTGTGTTTAAAAAAAAATCTGGGTACAATGACAGTTTAAATTATGAAGCTCTTTTTTTTCTTTTTTTGAGACAGAGTTTCGCTCTTGTTGCCCAGGGTGGAGTGCAGTGGCGCGATCTCAGCTCACTGCAACCTTCGCCTCCAGGGTTCAAGCAATTCTCCTGCCTCAGCCTCTTGAGTAGCTGGGACAACAGGCATGCGCCACCATGCCAGGCTAATTTTGTATTTTTAGTACAAAACAGGTTTCTCCATGTTGGTCAGGCTGGTCTTGAACTCCCCACCTCAGGTGATCCACCTGCCTTGGCCTCCCAAAGTGCTGGTATTATGGGTGTGAGCCACTAAGCCTGGCCGTGAAGTTCTTTTTAATGTCATGTGACATATAAATACGTGGGCTTTCAGTATTCAGAATTCTGAAAGATTTATATAGGTTGCCAGTCATTGCTCTAAAAATTTTGAAACTTTTGAAGTTTTTTTTTCTGCTTTGTTTTGGAGGGTTCCTTTATGAATCAAAAAACAATGTTATCCACCAGCTGTTTCTCCTTAATACTCAATCACTTTTTATGCATTTTCTTCAAATACTGATTTTCAGTAAAGGTTTTGTGAAGTTTTAATGTCCATTGGATTTAGAAAGAATTTTAAGTATGGTTGGTTTTTTTTTCGTTGCTGTTTTTTTTTTTTGAGATGGAGTTTCGCTCTGTCACCCAGGCTGGAGTACAGTGGCTTGATCTCAGCTCACTGCAACCTCCACCTCCTGAGTTCAAGCGATTCTTCTGCCTCAGCCTCTGGAGTAGCTGGGACTACAGGCACGTGCCACCATGCCCAGCTAATTTTTGTATTTTTAGTAGAGACAGGGTTTCACCATGTTGGCCAGGCTGCTCTTAAACTCCTGACCTCGTGACTCACCCGCCTTGGGCTCCCAAAGTGCTGGGATTACAGGCATGAGCCACCATGCCCAGCATAAGTATGGTTTTTAAAACAAATTTGCTTTGACTATTAATGAGGGTTTATGTTACATGTTTATAGAAGTTTCTGCAATAACATAATTTCTTGGAAATGTAATATTGTGTCTAATAAATTCTGGGTAAGATTTTGGGTGATCATCAAATAGGCCATGTTCCAAACTTTGTTTTTATGTTGGTTACTGGAAACTTAGAATGCATTTTCTCATAGAAACATTATGATAAATGGTGGTGAACTTCCCAAGATAATTTTTTTTTTTTAATTGAGATGGAGTCTTGCTCTGTCATCCAGGCTGGAGTGCAGTGGCATGATCTTCGCTCACTGCAACCTCCCCTACCTGAGTTCAAGAGATTCTCATGCCTCATCCTCCCAAGTGGCTGGGACTACAGGCATGGGCCACCACACCTGGCTAATTTTTATTTTTTATTTTTATTTTTATTTTTTTATTTTTTTTATTTTATTTTTATTTTTTGAGACGGAGTCTCGCTCTGTCGCCCAGGCTGGAGTGCAGTGGCCGGATCTCAGCTCACTGCAAGCTCCGCCTCCCGGGTTCACGCCATTCTCCTGCCTCAGCCTCAGCCTCCGGAGTAGCTGGGACTACAGGCGCCCGCCACCGCGCCCGGCTAGTTTTTTGTATTTTTTTTAGTAGAGACGGGGTTTCACCGTGTTAGCCAGGATGGTCTCGATCTCCTGACCTCGTGATCCGCCCGTCTCGGCCTCCCAAAGTGCTGGGATTACAGGCTTGAGCCACCGCGCCCGGCCATTTTTTTTTTTTTAGTAGAGATGGGGTTTTACCATGTTGGTCAGGCTGGTCTCGAACTCCTGACCTCAGGTGATTTGCCCACCTCGGCCTCCCAAAGTGCTGGGAATGCAGGTGTGAGCCACTGTGCCCAGCCCCCCAAGATACTTCTTAAAACCCCATGTTACTGAGTGTGACTATTGTACCTTTTAAATAGTTTTTGTTTTTGTTTTTGTTTTGATACGGAGTCTTGCTCTGTCACCAGGCTGGAGTGCAGTGGTGTAATCTTGCCTCACTGCAACCTCCGCCTCCTGGGTTCAAGCGATTCTTGTGCCTCAGCTTCTCGAGTAGCTGGGATTACAGGTGTGTGCCACCACACCCAGCTAATTTTTGTATTTTTAGTAGAGACAAGGTTTCACCATTTTGGCCTGGCTGGTCTCGAACTCCTGACCCCAGGTGATCTGCCTGCCTCGGCCTCCCAAAGTGCTGGGATTATAGGCATGAACCACTGCACCCAGCCTCTGAATTCTTTTTAGCAAATAAAGTTGTCATTGACACCTAAACCTGGTAAAGACAGTACAGAAAAGGAAGTTTCAATCTAATACCAGTATAAATATAGAAGAAAAAAATGAGCAAATAAAATCTGATGCAAAATTAGTAATATTATATGCCTTCTAAAAATTTATGTTGAATTTAATTCATTTATTTGAATACTTTTATTACTATAACTATTGAAGGTTATGAATTCTCCTTTGACCATTGTTTTCCATTTGTACTATAGTTTCTGCTATGTAGTATTTTCATTATTCTTTCAGTATTGTTTTTCCAGTTTGTATTTTCCCTTTCATGTACAAATTGTTTAATAAAGGTTTTATTTTTCAAGTAGAAGGGCCCTTTGCTTTTTAAAATTTTGTTATTAATTTCTAGTTTGTTGTAGTTTGAGACTGTAATATCTCCACCTTGTGGCACCTCCTTATGCTTTCTTTGAGATCAAATGGAGGATCATATGTACACACATATAAACATAACATCTTCTGTAAGATTTTGTTGCTTTGGTCTTTTATATGGTTTTTTTTTTTTTTTTTGGTCTACTTGATCTGTCTTGTACTGAGATTGGTGGGTTAAAATGTCTTAGTATTTATGTGCTTCTGTTTATATACCCTTGCATCTCCTGTAGTTTTTGGCTTCCGGTGGCTGCTGCGTTATTTGGTGCATAGGTATTCATAACTGTTATATATCACTGAAGAATTGTAGATTTGACCATTAATACCTAGTGTTAGCCATTAATACCTTTTTGCTTGAATTCTGCTTTGTCTGATATCAGCATAACAATCACTGCTTTCTGTTTTCATTAAGCTAGTATAACTTTTTAGCCCTTCTCTGTTTTTGGTGTCTGTTGTGTATAGTGTATATTTGGGCCTTGTTTTATGAGACAAGTTTAAAATCTTTTTTGTTTAAGCCTGAAATGTATTTGAGTTGAGAAATAAAGGCAGATTTTTTTTTTTTTGATAGTCTGATTTGGCATTTGGTTGACAGTGGATGTTTACCAAAACTGTATGCTGCTCTACCGTTTGGGTAGAATATATTTGAAGTGTATGATAAGATGAAAGCATTTTATAAAACATGTTATTTTAGCAAAAGGATATTGAAATTAACAGTATTTTGATGTTTTCTACCCTTTCGGAGTATATACAATTAAACTGCTAAGGGAAACAACAGCAGGTATAATTCATAATCATTTGATAAGTCATAGTAATACTATTTTGGAATACTTCCCAGAAGTGGAGAAACTGAATAATTGTAGCAAATGTGTAATGCATCTTTCATAAGTCAGGTAGTTTCTAGTTATTTGCTTTCAACAAATTGTAAAGGGACCTAACATCAGTTGCCACATCACTAAAAATATTCTGATAGTAGATCACAGTGTATGTTTTGGCATAGAAAAAATTGAGTGACCTTGTTATAACAAAACTCAGAGTGATTTAATTTTTAATGTGAATTACATTTCTTAGTGATTATACCTGAAATAAGTGAAATAAGAGTAGAATTGAGAACCTATCTCATTTTAGCAGTAAGAAATATTCTTTTTTAGATACATCAATATAAAGAAAAAAAGTCTATAAATGTCAGTGAGATTCATATCCATTAATATTTTACTTTTTGTTTGAAAATTATGTGGCCGGGCACGGTGACTCACGCCTGTAATCCCAGCACTTTGGGAAGCCGAGGCGGGTGGATCACGAGGTCAGGAGATTGAGACCATTCTGGCTAACATGGTGGTGAAACCTTGTCTCTACTAAAAATACAAAAAAAAATTAGCCGGGCATAGTGGTGGGCACCTGTAGTGCCAGCTACTTGGTAGGCTGAGGCAGGAGAATGGTGTGAACCCGGGAGTCGGAGCTTGCAGTGAGCTGAGATCCCGCCACTGCAATCCAGCCTGGATGACAGAGCAAGACTCTGTCTAAAAAAAAAATAATAATAATAAAAAGGAATAAAAAAATTATGTATTAAAATTTATAATATTTGTTTCATTATCTGCTAATAATTGCAATAATTGCTCATTGCACAAAACATTTTTTAACTTACATGGAAATATGATCTATAATTTTAATTAATATGTCCATTTTTGTTTCATAGAATTATGGTAGAATGAGAAATAAAAGACTTCTAGTTATAAAATATGAAATTAGGATAAAATTATTTGGAGAAAGTGCAGTAAAATGCAAGTTAAACAAGATACAACTGGTGTAAAATTTCTGTTGTATTTAACAGAATTTATGTATTTTTTAAGTAGATAAGGATGGATGTCAGCTTGCTTTGATAGTTCAGTTTCTTTGGATACACTTAAAAGAGTGACAATTTTATTTTAAGATGTAAATATTTACAGTAAATTAGAAACTACTTTTCTAATTGACTGTAATTTTCTAATTTTCTTTTGCAAGTACTTAATGAAATTTTTAAAATGTGAATTAAAACTTTAGCTATAAGAAGAAATATGCAAGAATATGTGTAATTTTCTAAATTTTTTTTTGTGGGGTATGAGCATTCAAATTTGAACACTATTGCCATAGATTTATTTGAAAGAGAAGCTAAATTAGATATGGCTATTGCAGAATGCAGACGAGTTGAACATTTTTATCCTGATTTACACATGCATAGGCAAATATGGTAGTTTAAGAAATGGCTTGATAATTAAAAGAGTTCTTTCTTTCTTTTTTTTTTTTTTTTGAGACAGTCTTGTTCTGTCACCTAGGCTGAAAGTACAGTTGCACGATCATGGCTCAGTGCAGTCATGACCTTCTGGGCTCAAGTGATCTTTCCACCTCAGCCTCTCTAGTAGTTGGGACACTGTGATGTCTGGCTAATTTTTTATTTTTTGTAGAGATGGGGTCTCACTGTGTTGCTCAGGCTGGTCTCAAACTCCTGGGCTCAAACAATCCTCCTGGCTTAGCCTCCCAATGTGTTGGGATTACAGGGGGTCAGCCAGCGTGCCTGGACAGTTAAAAGGGTCTTGAGCTTGAACATAGCAGTCATAGTTAATTTTTTGAGCTCAGTTATACCAAAAATTGAAATCTTTTTCTTTTCTAGTATATAATGTAATCCTCCCATTTATAAAATAATAAAATTGTATTTATCACCTTACTAGTATGTATAGGTAAAAATATTTATCTTGAACCATTAGAGGGCAGCATGGTTTTATCTTTGGAATTAACTTTCACAACATGTAAATACTTTTGAGTCACAGGCTTAATATAAGCATGATTAAAATAAACTGTGAAATTTTAAGTTAAAATTAAGATATTTCATTTGGAATTTTTGTAATATAAAAAATGTGGTAGCAAGATAAAAGTAAGTCCTCCTTTTCTTTTTTCCCTCCCCTTCCTTCTTCCTAACCACATTAGAACTTTTACAAAATTCAAAAGTTACACAACTTGATTCTAAACTTAATATTTACCTTGATTTTCAGATGAAGTGTTACCTAAGTCAGTGTTGTATAAGATGTTCCATGGTAAAAGGGATTTGAAGACAAATTTTGGAAATGCTGCATACTGTATCTCTCTTAAAAATTCCTAAAGGTGTCATGAAGAAAACTATTTACCTAAGCAGTTCCCAACCCTAACAGAACATCAGGCTTTCCTGGGCAGCTTTAAAAATTCTGATGCCCAGGCTTTATCTCAACTAATTAAATCAGAATTTCTGGTTGCAGAGCTTGAACCCTAGTGTTTTTTAAAACTTCCTATGTCCAGTCATTTAAATACTGGTCCCCACAACCTAAAACACATTACCCTCTATTAACATCAAAGATTATGAGATAGTTTAAATAGTCGTAGAACTTTTGAAAGAAGTAAAGAAGAAGGTAAGAATTACAGTTAACCACACTCCTTAGGGACAATTGTTCTGGACAGCTAGCTTCCTCACATTGCTGAGGATTCACCTTTTTTTGGAAACTAAAACTTTACTTAGTTCAGTAATTTTGGATACAAATATTTCTAAAAGTTATGGCGTATATTTTTTATATCCTTAAATAGAAAATGGCACAATTCTTAGCATAAAGAATCCTTCCTGTTGACTCATTGTCAACCTTATAAACAATAAGTATTATCATAAGCCTCATGAGATATATACACGGTTTGTCCTTATACCAGATAATCCTAGACATCTGTTTCTAGAGTACTCAAGTGTGCTTTTAGTTACTTTCCAAATCATTCTTGGCAGTCAGATTGTCGTCTTATTTCTTGTTTTTGTTAGTGCACCTTTGCATATTGCTTCCTCCTTTAATGCTTTTCAATTGCTATTATCTTGAAAACTGATACTATAGTTTGAATTTGGGGCAAAGTAAGAGTAGCAGGGCTTTAATTAAGCCCTAAGATGTCCCCTTAAGTGTGGAGTATATTGAGTTTTATCTAGTTGGTGGATTTTTTTACTTCAGAATTCATTTTTGTCTGTCATATATTTTGCTAAGAATCTGCCTTTTGAGTAGTATGAAGTGGCCAGATAGTTCAATACAGGTTTGGTGAATATCTATATATATGTATGTGTAAGTGTGTTACACATATATATTTAATGACATGAAGTACTTTGGTTGCTTTGGTTGTTTGGGATTGGACAGAAATAACAGCTTTTTTTTTTTTTTTTTTTTTTGAGACGGAGTCTTGCTCTGTCACCCAGGCTGGAGTGCAATGGCGCGATCTCCGCTCACTGCAACTTCCACCTCCCGGGTTCAAGCGATTCTGCTTCAGCCTTCCGAGTAGCTGGTATTACAGGCGCCTGCCAGCACACCCGCCAGCATGCCCGGCTAAGTTTTTTTTTTGTATTTTTAGTAGAGATGGGGTTTCACTGTGTTGGCCAGGCTGGTCTTGAACTCCTGACCTCGTGATCTGCCTGCCTTGCCCTCCCAAAGTGCTGGGATTACAAGCGTGAGCCACCGCGCCTGGCCAGAAATAACAGTTTTAATAAATTTCATGAAATCACTTCCTTGTCTGTTAAAGGAAACAAAGGGTTCATTTGTGCATGGTTTAGTCTTTCTTTTGAATGTGGAAGTTTTTCTTCTTTGTGTGTTTAAAAAAAATTAAAAAGTGAAACATTTTCCAAAATGAGAAGATTTGCTAGTAAGTAATGCATACGTCTATGAAATTATCTGCCTGAGTTTGATAATTTTATTTATATAATTTCTTTTTGTTTTCCCCCTTCCAATCCTTCATGGTTTTCTTTTTTACACACAAAGCTTACAACCTTTATTTTTCCAACTGGAAAACCAGGTTTTCAAACACTTTAAAAAAAAAACAAATTATCATTTTATCTTATGCTGAAAGCCCTATTCATAACAAGCCCACTTCTGTGTTTGACTCTGTACACTGACCCTTCATTTATTTCCCAAACCGACCCTTTTGGTAACTTTCGGTGAAGAGGTGGCTTTAATAAATATATTCTCCAGAAATCTCGAGAACCTTTGCTTGAGTCAGGATGAGAGGTGCCGCCACAATGTAAACAGAACAGCTGAGTCCTCCATGTAGGCGCCACGTGCGATCTGCACAGACCACGTGTATGGGAGGCCTGGAGTCAGAGGCATTTCCCCAAAATGCGTCCCCTGTCTCCAGCAGAGCACACCAGGCCCCAGGGTCCCGCGGACAGGGCTGGTGCCAGCGTATGCATGCCACTTCCTGGGCTTTGCAGGGTGATAGGCCAGAGGCTGCCCTCAGCAGGAAACCCACTCAGAGGCCAGAGCCTCTTGTTCCGTTTGGCAGAGATCCCAGAAGGAGCCAGTGGGCAGCATCAGAACCTGGGGCCCAGGTAGTGGCGCCTAAGGGCACAGCAGCTGCAGGCCTTTGGCAAGGCTAGAAGACGGTGAGTGGAAAGCCGGGGGTGTGTGGAGTGACCCCCGAGAAGGGGCTGTTCAGCTAGGAGTCCTGCATTTGCCGTTTGTGTTTTATCTGGCGATTTTGAAACCAGGTTTTTATCTGGACCTCCGACAGCTTCATCTCCCTGGCCAGTCTCTTCCGCTCCAGAGGGCCCAGGTACTGGTCTTGCCGGAAGACGCTCTCCAAGGCGCGGACCTGCTCCGTGGTGAAGACTGTGGGGACACCGGGGAGCCCGCCAGGTGTTTGGCCCTTTACACGGCCACGGTCCTCTCCGGCGGAGGCAGGTTTGAGGACCTAGCCTCTGTGATGCTGACGGCCTGAGGGGGCTCCTAGGAGCTGGATGCCTGACCCGGGCCAGGGAGGCTCCTCAGGGAGACGTCGGCAGGCCTGGGGGTGTGAGCAGCTGTTTTGGGAGAGCCAGTCCACAGAGCCAAAGCTAGAGGGCTGCTGCTGGCCACGAGATGGGGAGGAGGAGGGACGTATGGCGGTCAGGTGGGCCCGAGGGAAGGCCGGGCGGGGCTGGCCAGGGGCAGGATCCACTATTTATATCATTTCTACAAAGATGTTCTTTCATTGACTTGATGTTTTTGCTTGGCATTGCTTCTATTCTTTCGTTTAGAGTCCTTACATATATATATTTTCTGTTCTTCTATTATTGCCCTTTATTTTTAGAGTCTCTTCTTGGGAACTGAAAAGGAAACTTTCTTTTGGAACTTTTGATTTCTAGGTGTAACAACTTCTGTTCACTGATTTGATGAAAAAAAGAAATAGGATTGCACAGTATTTTTCTTCAGAAGGAAAAAACCCGCCCTTTTTGTGAGTTGTAGATGAAAAGTCAACAGAGAAATGTTGGTTCCACATTAAAAATTTCCTAATACGTATTACTGTCTGATGTATAAGTAGCAAATATTCTACCTTTAATAGTGTTTAGTTAGAGATGGGGGTTATAATTTGTCAGGAATATTAAAGAGAACTTTCTTTCTTTGGTTTGATATAGATGAGTGACTTTTAAAACATTTTTGTCTCTGGCCTGTGCTAAGGAATTTTTAAAAATAATATGACCTAGTACATAAATACCTACATCCACACAGATATACGTTTTAACAAATATCACTAAAACAAGATTTATGAAGCAGTAATACCCTTAACATCTGTATTATACTCTAATATTTTCTGTTTTATTAAAAATTACAGTTGTGGGCTGGGTGCGGTGGCTCACGCCTGTAATCCCAACACTCTGGGAGGCCACAGCAGGTGGATCATGAGGTCAGGAGATCGAGACCATCCTGGCTAACATGGTAAAACCCCGTCTCTACTAAAAATACAAAAAATTAGCCGGGCGTGGTGCCAGGCGCCTGTAGTCCCAGCTGCTTGGGAGGCTGAGGCAGGAGAATGGCCAGAACCCAGGAGCTTGCAATGAGCCGAGATCCTGCCACTGCACTCCAGCCTGGGCAACAGAGCAAGACTCCCTCTCAAAAAAAAAAAAAAAAATTATAGTTGTGGTTTATTAAATTTATTATATGACCTGTTAATGGGTCATAGTTTATACTTTAAAAAATATTTATCTAAATGACTTCCAAGGTTTCATCCAACAGAAGATTCTATGTTACCATGACTCCATGCTCTCATAGAGAATCAAAGCTCATCATAGAGCAGCTGGGAGCATGTTAAATTAGAAATGATAATAGAAATTCTTCCAAGACATCTGGATATTCAGTTGTCCCCAACATATCTAGAAGTCCAGTGTCACCAGTTACTTAAAAAGTATAAAATCTTTGAATAAAATCTGCGATTTACTTAATACTATTGTATCAGTGTTCAGTTTCCAGTTTTGACCAGTGTTACTGTGTTTTTGTCGGTTGCTAACATTAGGGAAACCTAGAGGAAGGGTATATGGGAACTCTGTACTGTCTTTGCACTATATATATGTGTATATATATAGTAGAAGACATTTTAACTAATAAAAAGTATAGAGCATCTTTGAGTAGTATGCTCTCAAAGATATCTAAAACCTTCTCAAAGATATCTAAAGTGTTTTGTTTGAAACTTTTGTTGTGATATATTGATGATAATATCATACAAACTGCACTGTCCCTCACAGTACATTTTAATATGACTTTTATGAGTAAGAGAAGCTTAGTGAGCAGTATTACAGTTGAGTTTATTAATCCTATTTGATGGTTACTTGACAGTTCCTTTTAGGAGTTTAGAACTAGGAGAAGAAATAGCAGAATAAATTCTTCAAAGAAGATACCAAATTACAGAGTGGGGTTGGTATTATCTTTTTTATAATTTCTGTTGTGATGGAACAAATATAATGAGGAATAGGTGAGTATAGAAATAATTTCTAGAACATTGCAAAAAATCAGGGTCAACAACCTGGAGCTGGTAATGGGTAGCAGTGTTAGTCAATTTAAATACAAATAGGATTCTTAAATGATAAGCAAGAATAATGATCTCTATGAAGTGATGAGACGCTGGAAAAACGCCACTTATTGGCTATCAAAAAAATATTTTCCACTGACTGAGTTAGAAACAAGAATATGGGATGTGCAGAATGTTTGGAAATCTTGGTCTGTGTTTTGCATCTCTGAACTATTACACCGCTGAACTAGTCTTTCTTGGCTTGATGCCTTTAGAAACTACATATTAGCTTCATCAAAAAACTCTTATTGGAGGCTGGCCTGGCAGCCCAGCACTTTGGGAGGCCAAGGTGATAGGATTGCTTGAGGTCAGGAGTTTGAGACCAGTCTGGGCAACATAACAAGACTTCGTCTCTAGAAAAAATTAAAAAATAAGTTGGACATGTGGTGTAGGCCTGTAGTCCCAGCTACTGGGGAGGCTGAGGCAGGAGGATCACCTGAGCCAAGAAGTTTGAGGCTGCAGTGAGCTATGATGGTACCACTGTACTCCAGCCTGTGTGATAGAGACTCTGTCTCTAAAAAACAAAAACAAGAAAACTCTCATTTGAAAAACAAAACACACCTGAAAGACTCCAAACCTAGCCCTTTTCAGAAAGTCGAGGTATAACCATTTACAGTAAAGAAAAAGGGTAATTTTAATGGCAGAGGTTAAAAGTTCAAAGAAAATTGCATGTTGAGTATTTTTTGTATACTTATCACCATGCTGACAGCAGTAAGGTGATTCAAGGGAAATACGTGAAATTGCTCCTGCCCATAGGAATGTGTGTTACCTTCAGGGAGATAAGATGGTAACAGTAAAAGTTACGTTGTCCAGTGTATGTAGAACACTGCCAGTTTCTGTATACACAGACATGGTAGTTCTCCAAAGTATATATATTTTATCCTTGTTTTAGTTATGAAGAAACAGAGACTCAAGTTTAATTTGCTCATGTCATTTATGTAGTAAGTTATAGAATTGGATTATAAATCTATTTCTGTAAAATTCTAAAACCCATTTTATGAAATAGTTTTGTTATTGGGTATTTTGGATACTGTGAAGTAAGATAATCGAAGCCTCACTTCAAAACGTATTTTTTTTCTAGAATAAAGATCACCATGAAATAAAATCATTCAAGAAAATACTAGGAATGATAGTATATGTGGGATGTAAATTTTCAAGATACATATTCAGAAACTTCAGAATGTAGCTAATTACTATTGATTTAGTTGTTTCTGTCTTCCTTTAAAAAATGTTTTTATTTAGAAATAATTAGAGATTCACTGAAAGTTGTAAAAATGGCACACAGAAGCCCATGTACTCTGCACTCAGTCTCCCCCATTGGTTACATTTTACAGACTTATAGGACAATATTTCAAACCAGTATACTGACATTGGTAAATGTGTGTGTTGTAGTTCTGTTTCATTTTATCACATGTAGATTCATGCAACCACTGCAGCAATCAAGATACAGAACTTGGCTGGGCATGGTGGCTCATGCCTATAATCTCAGCTCTTTGGGAGGCCCAGGTGGGACAGATAGCTTGGGGCCAGGAGTGTGAGACCAGCCTGGGCAACATAGTGAGATCCCATGTGTACAAAAATAAAAATAAATTAGCTAGGCATAGTGGTCCATGTGTGTTGTCCTGGCTACTTGGGAGGCTGAGGTGGGAGGGTTGCTTGATCCCGGGAATTTGAGGCTACAGTGAGCTATGATCACACCACTGCACTCCAGCCTGGGCAACAGGGGGAGAGTGTCTCCAAAAAAAAAAAAAAAAAAAAAAAAACCAGCATTATTCTGTCACCACAAAGCTGTCCCTCATGCTGTCCCTTACTAGTCTTCCCTTCACCTCTGCTTCCCTACCATCTTTAGCCCTTGGCAACCATTTATCTGTTCTCCGTCTCTAATATTCAAGAATATTACATAAATGGAATCATAGTATGTGACTTTTTGAATGCTATGTTTTTGAGTAGTGTTCTGTGTACCACAGTTTGTTGAACCCTTCACCCATTGAGGGATGTTTTGTTTTTCTTCAGTTTTTAGCTCTACAAATAAAGCTGCTATGAATATGTGTGGATTTTGTATAGATGTAAATGTTTATTTCTTTGGGATAAATGCACAGGAGTGTGATACCTGGGTTGTGTAGTAAATATATGTTTAGTATTCTAGGAAACTGCTACACTGTTTTCCAGAGTTGCTGAGCTGTCTTGCATCTCAATCAGGAATGTATGAGAGATTCAGTTTCTCCTCATCCTCCCCAGCATTTGTGGTTGTCAATATTTTTATTTTGGTCGTTCTGATAGGTGTGTGATATATCATTATGGCTTTAATTGACATTTCCATAATGGCTAGGGATGTTAAATATCTTTTCATATGTGTAAGTGTGTGTGTGTGTGTGTGTGTGTATCTGTGTGTCTGTTTAGCTGTGTGTCTTTGGTGAAATGTCTTTCTTATGCACATTTTCTTATAAAATTGTTTTTTTTACTGTTGAGTTTTGAGAGTTTTGTATATATTTTAGATATGAATCCTTTGTTAGATATGTGGTTTGCAAATCTTTTCTCCCTTTTTATAGTTTGTCTTTTCATCCTCTTAACATAGTTTTTCATAGAGCAGAAGTTTTTTATTTTGATGAAGACCAGTTTATCAATTTTTTTTTGTGAGTGTGCTTTGGGTGTCATGTCTGAATCTCCTCACCAAATCTAGATCCCCAAAGGTTTTTTCCTAGGTTTTCTTTTAAAAGTTTTATGGTTTACATTTAAATACACATTTTGAGTTAGCTTCTTTTTATTGGTGTCATGTTTAGGTCAAGGGTTTTTGTTTCGGTTTTTTGCCTATGGTTATCCATTTGTTCCAGCACCATTTGTTGGATAGCTGTCCTTCCTCCATTGAATTGCTTTTTTACCTTTGTATAAAGACAGTTGGCCACACTAGTGTGTGTCTGTTTCTGGGTTCTCTGTTATGTTCTGTTGAACTCTGTGTTTCTTTGCCAACTCCTCACAGTGTTGATTACTGAAGTTACATAATAAGTGTTAAAATAAAAGAGTGGTTTCTTATACTTTATTCTTTTTCAAAATTGTTTGAATTACTCTGTGTTCTTTGCCTTCCCATGTAAATTTTAGAATAAATCTTTTCTTGTATTTTTACTTTCACCTTCCATGTATTTATTGCTGGTATATAGACATACATTTCAATTTTTATACTTTGATCTTGTGTCCTGTGAACTTGCTGAATTCACTTATTAGTTCTAGGTAATTAAAAAAATACATTTCTTTCTGCACAGACAATTATTCCATCTTTAAATAGGGACATTTTTATTTCTTGGTTTCTGATCTGCTTGCCTTTCATTTTGATAAGGTTTGGATCTGTGTCCCCACACAAATCTTATGTTCAGTTGTACCAGTGTTAGAGGTTGGGTGGGGTGGGAGGTGTTTGGATTATGGGGATGGCTTCTCATGAATGGTTTAGCACCATCCCCTTGGTGCTGTTCTCGTGATAGTGAGTGAGTTATCGTGAGATCTGGTTGTTTAAAAGTGTAGCACCTCCCTCCTTTCTCTCTTCCTCCTGCTCTGGCCATGTAAGATGTGCCTACTTCCCCTTTGCCTTCTGCCATGATTGTACATTTCCTGAGGCCTCCCAGAAGCAGAAGCCTCAGTGCTTCCTGTACAGCCTGCAAACCCATAAGCCAGTTAACTACCTGTTCTCAGGTATTTCTTTATAGCAATGTGAGAATGGGCTAATACATGTTTAATTTCTTACCTTACTGCACTGGCTAGATCTTCAAGCACTGTGTTTACAACACGGTTTACAACACAGTGCTTGAAGAGTAGTGGGAGTGGACATCATTGCCTCATTCTTGATCTTGGGTACAAAACATTCAGTCTTTCACCATTAAGTCTGATTTTAGCTGTAGATTTTTAGTAAATATTTTAAATCCAATTTGACATGTTCTTCCTAGTTTTTTGAGAATTTTTATCATGAATGGGTGTTGAATTTTGTTAAATGTTTTGCTGCATCAATTAACTGATCATGTGATTTCTCTTTTTTGACCTGTTAATGTGATAGATTACATTGATTGAATTTTAAATACTGAACCAATCTTGTATGCCTGTAATAAACAATATTTGGTCATGATCTAAGAGTCTTTATGTATGTTGCTAATATTCTATTAAGGCTTTTTGTCTCTGTAGTCACGAAGGATATTTGTCTGTAGTTCCCCTCACCATAACCCCTTTGGCATTCTTCTTCTGATTTTTTAAATCAGGGTACTGTTGTATTCCATAAAAAGAGTTGGGAAGCATTCTCTCTTCTTCTGTTTTCTGGAAGAGATTGTATAGAGTTGACATTACATCTTTAAAAGTTTGGCAGAATTCTTCCTGAAAACACCCACATCTGGAAATTTTCTTTTTTTAGGAGTTTTAAATGTGTGAATTCAATTTATTGAATACCTATAGGGCTTTTCAAGTCATCTTCATGTTGGATAAGTTGTGATAGCTGTGCTTTTTCAGGATTTGGCTTATTTTGTCTTAAGGTGTCAAATTTCTGTGTGTAGAATGGTTCTTAGTATTCCCTTATTCTTCTGATGTCTACAGGGTCTCTAGTGATAATCTGTGATTCTTTTCTGATATTGATGATTTGTGTCTTTTTTCTTTGTCAGTGTTGCTGGAAGTTTGTCAGTTCTATTATTCTTTTCAAAGAACCAAGATTTTGTGTAATTGCTTTTATCTATAGTTTTTTTTCTGTTTCCAGTTTTATTGATTTCTATTCTTAGATTTACTACCTTCTGCTTTCTTTAGATTTACTTTCCCCTTTCTGGTTCTTTGTTCTTGAGGTGTGGGCTTAGATTATTTATTTGAGACGTTTCCTCTTTTCTTCCTTTTTTTTACTTCCTTGCGCAGGCTGGAATGCAGTGGCATAATCATAGTTCACTGCAGCGCCAAACTCGTGGGCTCAAGTGATCCTCCTGCCTCAGCCTCCTGAGTGGCTAGGACTACAGATGCACACCTGGCTAATTCTGATCTATGTGTTTAGTGTTACGAATTTTTCTCACTTCTGCATCTCACAAATTGTAATATATTGTATTTTATTTTCATTCAGTTTAAAAATTTCCCTTGATAATTCATTGACCCCCGGATTATTTTAGAAGTGTAGTTTCCAAGTGTTTGGAGATTTTTCCTGTTGTCTTTGTTATTGATGTTTAGTCTGATTCCATCATGGTCAGTGAATACACTATGTATAATTTCACTACTCTTAAATTTGTCAGATAAGTTTGGTAAAACATACTTTTCAAAATCTATTTCTAATTTTTCATTTTGCCTTCTTAGTTCCTCACTTTCTTGCTTTCTAGGACAAGCCCATACAAACCTTTGGCTTACCAGAGGTACAGCTGTAGCATTTTAATGAGTGTATGTATTTATGCAAACTATATACTCTGCTTTCACTTCAGAATGTGTTATGAGTTTCCATGTAACTAAGTGTACAACTATTTAATAAATTTACTTAGTATTCTACTATAGTAATACACCATAATTTATTGTCATTTTTGTTGTGGAGTTTGTTTCTAGTCACCATGAAGTAACAGACAGTAGCACTGACAACAAACATGGGGGCATTTTCAAACACGACAGTAGTTCCTAGTCTGTGTTCCCATGTTTTTTTAGAGTATAAAAGTACAGGTATATGGGATGTTGATCTTGCTTGATGGGCTCACTGGACCTCCTGTTTTTGATATTTGTTATTGTTAGAGGCCATAAGCACCTCTTCCTCTATGGTGGCTACCTCTTAGTTCGAAGCTATTATATTATTTGGGCTAACCCTCTGGGCACAGGCACCATTTTGTCTTAGATGGACATTGGGTATTTCAGAAGATATGCAGATTTAGTGTCCCACTTCACCTAGCCTCTGCCCCCATAGGAATGTGAATTCCTTGATTGGGACTCAGATGTAAGTGATTTCCTTCCTGTATGTGTGTAATATGTGGGTGGTAATACTTAACGGAGTACTGTATGTAGGGGATTAGGGTCTTTACCATATTTGCTATATTAATTAAAGACTATAGCTACCTAGTGTGGAGGATGTTTAATGGGAATTTCATGTCTTTTCTAAATTTAGTGGGAGAACCTTTTAGGATTCTGGCTTTTGCCAGTGGATAGAGGTTACTGCCATTTACTGAGATGGGAAAGAATGGAGAAGAAACAGATTTGGAGTGCAGTTAAGGCTTCAGGGATAGACATGTCTGTAAGACATCCAAGAGGAGTTGTCAAATACATGTTTCATATAGGAGACTGGACTCAGGAGAGATCTAGATGAGAGAGGTAACCATGGGAGTTGATTGCATAAAGCTTCTGCTGTTTCAGACCTCTATTACTTCTGTAACCCACCTACTGCTCCCTACTGTTCCAAGTCAGGTATACTCCTATTTTAGAGGTATTTATTTTCTGTTCCCTCTCATTTGCTAAGGTCTAATGTAACCTTTTCAGTCTTGCCTTTCATTTCACCCCAACCCACTTCACCCTACCCTACCCTGACATTCCCCAGGCCCCTGCTCTGCTTTTTTCTCTATGCTGACTAGTTTCATCTCTACTAGCTTTGTATGGCTAAAGCAGATAAAATAAAGAGAAGCAGTGATAAAAGAGGTAAAAAGCAGGAGAGGGTAGGCAGAGACTAGATCCTCCAGGGCTGTTTTACGAAATTTGGTCTTCATTTTCAGAAGAGTGGAAGATGAAAGTTTTTTGTTTTTTTTTTTTGGATGGAGTCTTGCTCTGTCACCAGGCTGGAGTGCAGTGGCGCGATCTCGGCTCACTGTGACCTCCGCCTCCCGGGTTCAAGAGATTCTCCTGCCTCAGCCTCCTGTGTAGCTGGGATTACAGGCGTATGCCACCACGCCCAGCTAATTTTTGTATTTTTAGTAGAGATGGGGTTTCACCATGTTGGCCAGGATGGCCTTGATCTCCTGACCTCATGATCCGCCTACCTTGGCCTCCTAAAGTGCTGGAATTACAGGCGTGAGCCACCGCACCCGGCAAAGATGAAAGTTTTTGAGTGGAGGAGACCTGACCATGTTTGCATAGAGAAGCAGTATGGGATAGGCAAGAGTGGTTATGGGTAGATCAAGTGGGAGATTATTGCAGTAAAATAGAAACAAACCGAAACACATTTAGTGAGTGATCCAGGCACTCTCCTAAGTGTTGAAGAAATTCGGATGGTTCCATCTCCCACTTAAAGAGTAAGTCTAGAAAGTTAGAGAAATTATTTCTACTTAAAGATAAGTGCTCTAGAAGAGGAAGTTCATAGTGGGAGTATAAAGGAGTACATTTGATCCAGAGGTTCCAGGTTTGTAAACCTGAACTTAATAGCTGAACAGCTTTCACAAAATTACTACTTAGAATTAGTCTCACAAAATTCTAAAATTTAGAAACCAAAGGGATGTTTATCTGATTTTGACTAGAGATTAGAAAATTTTCTAAAGTGTGTTTTAAGAAATTTTAGTTTTTTTGGATGTTAATAAGTATGACACACAAAAAGTAGTTAAGTTTGGACAATTCTAGATTAAACTAACAGTATTCTTTATTGCGGAATTTTTCAGAATTTATGATACGCTTAGGTATATTATAAATCTTCTAGAAATGTATATAATGTGTAGCATTTCTCAGACTCAGTTGGCCATAGATCCTGTTAAATTAATGAATGATCTGTGGATACAGGGCAAACTTTAGGAAATGCTGGCTGACATGATTTGCCCAAGATCTTAACAACTAGTTAAAGTTAAGCTATAATTAAAATACAGTTTCACAACCTTGTCCTTTGAGTTTTCTAAGACATTTCAGTATTACCATATGAAACAGTGTTAACTATGAAACTACCAGGATTCTTTTTTTTTGCAGGGGTAGGGGGACAGGGGTCTCACTCTGTTGCCCAGGCTGGAGTGCAGTGACACCATTTTGGCTCACTGCAACCACCACCTCCTGGGGTCAAGCCATCCTCCCGTCTCAGCCTCCCGAGTAGCTTGTTGATATAGACCAGGTGGTCCAAGTGCTACTATGCCTGGATAATCTTTGTGTCTTTTTTAGAGATGAGGTTTCACCATCTCACCCAGTCTCCAAGATTCTTTTGGCCACATATTAATCCTATATTACTTTTGGAATTAATGAAATTCTAAATTTGGCATAATATAACTAATAACTTTGTATCACTCAGTGGGCGAGTATTATATAGAGTTAGTTTAAGTCTATGTGAAATTTATGACCTAGGAATGTGTAATGAAACAACACTTTTCTGTTTTTTTTTTTTTATTGCTTCTTTTTTGTGGCTTTGAAATATTAAGAAT
Source organism: Trachypithecus francoisi (assembly GCF_009764315.1). Classification (NCBI taxonomy): domain Eukaryota; kingdom Metazoa; phylum Chordata; class Mammalia; order Primates; family Cercopithecidae; genus Trachypithecus; species Trachypithecus francoisi. The sequence goes on along the minus strand of NW_022681472.1, from coordinate 29,200,910 downwards.
ACTTCATTTTAGCTTTCTTAGCTTTGATTCTGTCATTATTTTGGCAGATTATACTGTTTTAGAACTTACATATGGTAAAAATAATGGCATAGTAAAAATGCAACATTATTGATACTCAATTATTAGAAAGAATGTTTGGAAAGTATTCTAGTAACTACTTTTCGTGTATTTCTAGATGAGGCAGGGGGTTGGCAGTCTAGGGCCCACAGCTTTCGTTTTTTGTATGTCCCATCATCTAAGGTTGTACATTTAAAAATCATTGAAAAAAATTAGTAGAAGATTGTTTTGTGATGTGTAGAAATTATATGAAATTCAGATTTCAGTGTCCATAAAAATAAATTTTATTGGAGCACCACCACCTTCATTTGTTGATGTATATTGTCTATGACTGCTTTCTCAATACAACAGCAGTATTGAGAAGGTGTGACAGAAACCCTATGGCCTGCAAAGCCTAAAATATTTGCAGTTTGGCTCCTTTCAGAATGTTTGTGGGTTTCTTCTAGTCTATATTAAGGATTAATAGAGTTTATGGGATTATTTTATAAGTTTAGGTATATGAAATATAGGGAGCTATGTTTTATATACAACCAAATCTTTAAGTCAGTGTCTTCTAATAGTTTCCACTTATTTGTCCCTGCTGGTTCTAGTCTCTTTTTTTTTCTGGTAGAAGTTATATATTTTATTCTAATTTCATTTAATTTTCTTCTTTTTTCCTATTAATCAGTAAACACTATATGATGTTGTATATTATTATAGGAAGCTCTTGGGTTTGAGAAGTATCTTTGTAAAATAAACAAAATTTGACTAATTTTATATTGTTTCTATACACTTGATTGATGGGGAACACTTTTATATTTGAAGTTGACTTTGATAGGCTAAGTTCTTTTCAAAAATAATTATTTCAAATGATCGTATTAGCAACAGAATGTTACTCTTACTGGATTTAGTTGGCCCAAGGAAGTCATAATTTAGTTTGTTCCTAACACAACTGGAGTAAATATTCTTGGAATACTTCACCTCTTTGATTTGAATGTTGTTACCAGTTTCTAAAATTTTAAGTGTCTGTTTGTATTCTATTTGATAGCTCTCGTATTGGTTCTTAAGAGGGTTTGTTAAATTTTCGTTTCCAAATATTGAATAATTTTGCAGTTGAATGTTTTATTTTGCAAATTTTATGGTTTGGGAGAGGTAAAAATAATATCAAACCAGAGCAAGGATAATGGAATTATTGATGTCTTGTTCAAACATCTAAAACATGGAATTTTAAAGAAGAGGCTTTAAATATGTAGGAGCCTCTAAGATGCTAAACACGTCCTTTTCAGTGTAATTTTTAGTTTCAGTTGTAATACAGAAGTTTATTTTCAACCTGAGTGATCTGAGAAGGTTGTTGAGCATGAGGATACCAAGTACGGCTCATTAGCACCTTACTAGTAGTGCTATCTTTTTTTCTTAGGAAGGATCAGCTAGGCTAGAATGTGTTGCCAGGCTTCCATGTCTTTCATTTTAGCATCTCACTCCTCCCCCAGATCTTTTAGTAATAAGTTCTCCTTGTTAGCACAGATGAAACTAGTATCATGTCCTCCCTTCAAAGAGAATAGAAACAATTGTATACAATCTCCATGATTAAGGAATTTCTAGGTATTCACAAATTGTATTCTTTTTTCTTTGTTAGTGTAGGTACAAAGATAAATTGAATAAAATACACTATTAAAGAAAATTGTCAAGTGGATTTAGAAACTCAAAGGAACCAGTGAAATTAATGTATCATAGAAAAAATTTTCACTATTAAACTGTTAAATTGTTAAAACCAAGATACTATAATTTAAGTAATATCTGTTGAACTTTAACAAGAATTTGTGGGTTTTTCTTTTTTGTTTCAAAATAATGATTATGTTTCATATTAATCTTTAGCAACTAAAATATGTTGTAGTATCTTCTTATGGAATCATTTGTATGTTCAGCAAGCAATTTTTTATGTTTTCAGAAATAGTTGATATCATTTCATATTAACTATTTCTATCCCAACAGTGACTGGTATTGCTTACGCCATATTAAAAAACACTTATTTTTTTAAATCAATTTTTTACTAGTTGTACCAACTAAATCTAGTAAGAATGTGACTCAGGTCATTTGAAATACTCTTTTTTTTTTTTAAAGAGTCCATCAGAGCAACTTCAAATATAATTGCAGTTTCACTGGCAGTCTAATAAAATTCCATCCACTAAAGTTCTAGACTTAATATTTTCCAATATATTCTTAAATTCAGTCACTGTCCCATGCTTACTTATTTTTAAAAACTCATTAGGTACCTCTGTTATTACTGTCCAAACTGAATGATATCAACTATTTCTGAAAACATAAAAAATTGCTTGTTGAACATACTAATGATTCCATAACAAGATGCCACAATATATTTTAGTTGCTAAAGATTAATATGAAATGATATCTATATGACCTGAGTCATATTCCTACTAGATTTAGTTGGTACAACTAGTAAAAAGTTGATTTAAAAAAATAAGTGTTTTTTAATATGGTGTAAGCAATACCAGTCACTGTTGGGATAGAAATAGCTATTATTTGAAAAAGGGAGAAGAGTCAGTTTCCTACAGTCATATAGGTTTGTAAAATGCTGGATCAAGGAAAATTTAAATGTTTTCTTACTGTAGAACTTCTCAGAGCCTTTATTTTTTGATTTTCCTGAGTATTTAATTTTTTGTATTTATTTTATACAGTATAAAATGTAATAAATTCAAATGTTAATGTAAATATTATGCCACCCCTGCATTCCAGTTACCCGATTTTGCCCCTGTCCCCTGTCAGTTTCATGTATTATCCTTTCAGGATATTCTCTGGATATGTATACGTATTTGCTTTAAGAAAGTATCATTCTGTAATAGTATTCTGAATCTGTTTTTTTTTTTTCCTTTGAAAAATACCTTAAACTGCATTCCGTGTCAGTATATAAGAAGCTGCATTATTTTTTCTAAGTTGATTATGAAAATTTTAGAAACCCTGCAGCCATATAGGTCTATATTTAACTCCCAGCCCATATATAGTTGTCATTTGTATTACATCTATATAGATCATAACTTCCACAGTGTTACCATTTTTTGCTTTAGTCTGTATCTTAAAGAAATTAAGAGAAAAAGGTCTTGACTTTATTTGCCCACATAGCTATCATTTCTCATGTTTTTGTTTTGTTTTGTTTTGTTTTTGTGTTTGTGTTTGTTTTTGTTTTTGTTTTCTCAGAAGATCCAGGTTTCTGTCTGGCTTTACTTTTCTTCAGCTTGAACATCCTTTAGTATTTCTTGTAGTGTAGGTCTTCTGGCAATGATTTCTCTGAATTTTTATTTACTGAAAACATCTTTATTTTGCCTTCATTTTTGAAGGATATTTTCATTGAATATAAAATTCGAAGTTGACAGCTTTCTTTTTGTTTTTCTTTTTTTTTACTTTCAGCACTTTGATAAAGACTTTAAAGATGTTGTTCCACTGTCTCTTAGCCTCAGACTTTTTCTCTTGAGAAGTCAGCCATCATTTGAATTGTTGTTCCCCGTCAATAATATGTCTTTTTAGATTTTAGCAGTTAAACTATAATATATCTTGTGTGGTTTTCTTTATATTAATCTAGTTCACTGAGCTTCTTGAATATGTAAATATGCCTTTTACCAAAGGAAATTTTTGGATCTTATGTCTTTTAATATTTTTCTGTTCCCCTCTTTTTCTCCTTTCCTTCTGTTAGACCATTATATTGTCTAACAGGTCCCTAAGGTTCAGTTCATTTTTTTAACTTCTTTTTTTCTCTCTAATAGTTAGGTTGTATAATTTCTGTTGATTAATCTTGATTCCTTGGTCATCTCCTTTCGGCTATTATGTCTATCCAGTGAATTTTAAATTTGAATATCATATTCTAGAATTTGTTTGGCTACTTTTTATAATTACTGTCTCTGCTGAAATTCTCCATACATTTATTCATTAAAAGCATTTTTTTTTGGTCTCTTTGAACATAGTATAACTTTGCTGCTAGTTCTTTTTTTTGTTTTTTGGATACAGAGTCTCCTCTGTCACCCAGGCTGAAGTGTAGTAGCATGATCTTGGCTCACTGTAACCTCTGCCTCCTGGGTTCAAGTGATTCTCATGCCTCAGCCTCCTGAGTAGCTGGGATTACAGCTGTGTGCCACCACACTTGGCTAATTTTTATTTTATTTTTTTATTTTTTTATTTTTATTTTTTTATTATACTTTAAGTTCTAGGGTACATGTGCATGACTTTTATATCATGTATAACTCCCCAATGCAATCCCTCCCTCCTCCCCCCTCCCCATGATAGGCCCCAGTGTGTGATGTTCCCCTTCCCGAGTCCAAGTGATCTCATTGTTCAGTTCCCACCTATGAGTGAGAACATGCGGTGTTTGGTTTTCTCTTCTTGTGATAGTTTGCTAAGAATGATGGTTTCCAGCTGCATCCATGTCCCTACAAAGGATGCAAACTCATCCTTTTTTATGGCTGCATAGTATTCCATGGTGTATATGTGCCACATTTTCTTAATCCAGTCTGTCACAGATGGACATTTGGGTTGATTCCAAGTCTTTGCTATTGTGAATAGTGCCGCAATAAACATACGTGTGCATGTGTCTTTGTAGTAGAGTAATTTATAATCCTTTGGGTATATACCCAGTAGTGGGATGGCTGGGTCATATGGTACATCTAGTTCTAGATCCTTGAGGAATCGCCATACTGTTTTCCATAATGGTTGAACTAGTTTACAATCCCACCAACAGTGTAAAAGTGTTCCTATTTCTCCACATCCTCTCCAACACCTGTTGTTTCCTGACTTCTTAATGATTGCCATTCTAACTGGTGTGAGATGGTATCTCATTGTGGTTTTGATTTGCATTTCTCTGATGGCCAGTGATGATGAGCATTTTTTCATGTGTCTGTTGGCTGTATGGATGTCTTCTTTTGAGAAATGTCTGTTCATATCCTTTGCCCACTTTTTGATGGGGTTGTTTGTTTTTTTCTTGTATATTTGTTTGAGTTCTTTGTAGATTCTGGATATTAGCCCTTTGTCAGATGAGTAGGTTGCAAAAATTTTTTCCCATTCTGTAGGTTGCCTGTTCACTCTGATGGTAGTTTCTTTAGCTGTGCAAAAGCTCTTTAGTTTAATTAGATCCCATGTGTCAATTTTTATATTTTTAGTAGAGACAGGGTTTTGCCGTGTTGGTAAGGCTGGTCTTGAACACATAGCCTCAAGTGATCCACCGACCCCAGCCTACCAAAGTGCTGGGATTACAGCCATGAGCCACCACACCCGGCCCCTTGCTGCTAATACTAACATCTCTGTCATTTCAGGGTAGTTTTCCACTGATAGTTTTTTTTCTCTTGGAAATGGATCATTTTTTCCTGTTTCATATGTTGAATAATTTTGGATTGTATTCTGGACATTGTAAAATTATATGTTGTAGAACCTAGATTCTGTTATATTCCTCTGAAGTAAGTGTGTGTGTGTGTGTATTTTAGACAGGCCTCACTCTGTCACCCAGGCTGGAGTGCAGTGGTGCAATCTTGGCTCACTGCAACCTCCAACTCCCAGGCTCAGGTGATCCCCTCACCTCTGCCTCCAGAGTAGCTAGGACTATAGGCACATGCTACCATGCCTAGCTAATTTTTTGCATCTGTGTAGATATGGGGTTTTGCTATGTTGCCCAGCCTGATCTCTAACTCCTGTGTTCAAACAGTCCTTCCACCTTGGCCTCCCAAAGTGTTGGAATTATAGGCGTGAGCCACTATGCCTGGCCAAAAAATTTTTTTAGGCAGGTAGTTAGTTGGCTGGAGTCTTAACAAAACTTCTTTCTGTACTGGGTGACAGGCACCTCAAATTCTAATCTCTTAGCTAAGTTTCTTTGAATTGGTTCCAGGTCTGTGTGTGTGGTTCAGGGGTCAGATAGAGATTCAAACAGTTTTATACATAGAATATGAAGCTCCCTCTCTCTCCAGATTATTTATTTATTTAGACAAGAGTCTTGCTCTGTTGTCCAGGCTGGAGTGCAGGGGTGCGATCTTGGCTCACGGCAACCTCTGCCTCCTGGGTTCAAGCGATTCTTCTGCCTCAGCCTCCCGAGTAGCTGGGATTACAGTTGCCAACCACCACGCCTGGATAATTTTTTTATTTTTAGTAGAGATGGAGTTTCACCATATTGGCCAGGCTGGTCTCAAACTCCTGACCTCATGATCTGCCTACCTTAGCCTCCAAAAGTGCTGGGATTACAGGCGTGAGCCACCGCGCTTGGCCTCAGATTTTTTATTTCTAATAATTCCTCCTTCGTATTCCAGAGGCTGTGGAATATGAGCCCTTATCTCTGGGTCTTCAAACCAGTAAGACTGTTTTCTAGTGGCATTTTAGCTATTTCACATGGAATAGATGGGCCTGCCTTCAAATTCAAGCTATTAAAAGAAAAAAAAGGGAGAGAAATGTATCCTATGTTCTTTTTTTCCAGATGTTAACTTGCCTCCAGTGTCCACCTGTTTCATTCACTTTTTGGTACCTTTAGATGATTTGTTTTTTACAGTTTGTTCAGAATTTATCGTTTCCTGCAGGAGAATGAGTTCAGTGAGAGTTTACTTGACCATACTGGAAATAGGGTTACTGCTTTATTTATTTAAGAACTGTTTAGTATCCCACTGTGTGATTTCTCTGTAATTTATTTAACTTCTTAGACCTGTATTCATGGACATTTAGTTGTTTTGAATCTTCTGATGTTATCAGTGTTGCAGAATATATCTTTATACATACACATGGTGAGACATTCTTACGGGTACTTGGAGTACATCAACAGACATTTCTGTCCTCATGAAGTTTACATTCTAGTTGGGGGAGATAGAAAATAAAAAATAAATACAAGTACATTGTATGGTAGATTAGAAAGTGAAGAGTGCTTATATAGGAAGAGTAGGGCCCAATTTGAGTTAAGGAATGGGAATCACAATTTGAATTAGAGAAGACTTACTGAGAGGTGAGATTTGAATGAAGACTTCTAAGAAGGTGAGAGAGTGAGCCTTGAGGATGTCTGGGGGAGAAGCAGGAGATCAGCCATTGTAAAGGCCCTAAAGTGGAGGCTTATATGGTGAGTTTGAGGAGCAGAAAGGAAGCCAGTGTGTCTAGAGAAGAGTAAGTGAAGTAGTGAGTGGTGTAAGAAGAAGCCAAAGATATGACTGGGAGCCAGATTTATGTAAGGCCTTGTAGGCCACTGTAAAGATTCTGGCTACTACTCTGAATGAAATGCAAAACCAATGTAGGTTTTTTTTTATTTTTTATTTTTTTGAGATGGTGTCTTGCTCTGTCGTCAAGCTGGAGTGCAGTGGCACGATCTCGGCTTACTATATCTTCTTCCTCTGGGTTCAAACGATTCTCCTGCCTCAGCCTCCTGAGTAGCTGGGATTACAGGCGTGTGCCACCACACCAGCTAACTTTTGTATTTTTAGTGCAGACAGGGTTTCACCATGTTGGCCAGGATGGTCTCAATCTCTTGACCTCGTGATCCATCCACCCCAGCCAGTGTAGGTTTTGAGCAACATAGTGATGTGATCTGACTTTAATTTTTGAAAGAGCCATTTTGCTGATTAAGAGAGCAGTTGGGAGGTTATTACAGTAATCTAGACTAGAGATGAGGCTGTTTTGAATGTTTTGGAGTTTTCTACCAGTATAATTAGGTGAAGAATGATACCTCTTTGGCATTTATTTTGCATTTCTTTAATTATGAATGAGGTCAAACATCTTCTCATATGCATAAAGTCATTTATATCTCCTTTTCTGTGGTCTGTAAGTGTATATAACCTGTGCTATTTTTTGTGTTGATTCAGTGGGCTTTTTCTTTTTTCTTAGATGGAGTCTTGCTCTGTCACTCAGGCTGGAATGCAGTGGCATGATCTAGGCTCGCTGCAACTTCTGCCTCTTGGGTTCAAGCAGTTCTGCCTCAGCCTGCTGAGTAGCTGGGATTACAGGCACCCACCACCACACCTGGCTAATTTTTGTATTTTTAGTAGATATGGGGTTTCACTATGTTGTCCAGACTGGTCTTGAACTCCTGGCCTCAGGTGATCCAGCTGCCTCGGCCTCCCAAAGTGTTGGGATTGCCGACATGGGCCACCGTGACCGGCCTCAGTGGTCTTTTTCTTACTGACTTGTGCTCAGTATTTTTTAAAGCTCCTCATGCACTTCCAGTATATAGGCGAAGACGAAACCACTGATCTAGCCCATCCTCATCATGTAGCTGCCTCAAGGTCAGATCATACCCAGTGTTAAGAGGTACTTGGAGTCTGTAGTCACAAAGTGCATTCACTCCCGGCACTTCCCTGTCCGGATCTCACATGCATCCTTTCACTTTGAACTTGTCCTTCTCCTAGTCCTGATTGCTTTACTCCCACAGAGCTGAGAACCTGGCCCTTGCTGGTCCTATCTCTCCCTTGCAATCATTCACTTTTAAGTTGAGAGGAATATAGTAATGTAGTATTGCGGTTAGGGGGGCTATAGAGCCACTCTACCTTCATTTGAAACCTGGCTCCACCTAGGCCAAGCAACCTATCTTCTCTGTTTTTCAGTTTCTTCAACTGTAAAATGGAAATGATAACAATATGTATTTGCCTTATCAGGCTATTGTGAGGATTAGATGAGTTACTGCATGCTCAGTGCCAGCGTATAGTAAACCACTTAGTAATTGTTAGCTATAACCTATCCTTCATTTAACAAATATGTAGTGGACTCCTTTTAAGTGCTGGGTATCATGCTAGATACCATACCCTAGGGTGTCAGTGAATATGACTCCCTTTTTCCCTGTGTATGAGCAGAATCATCCCTTTTGTAGCCTTAGAACACTATTCCTGGAATAGCATATGTATCATTTACTCAACTTTTTCATTTGTTGAGGAATTATGAGGTCTAATACAGGGTTCTTAAGCATTTGCAGGGGAATCTGGCCTTTCTAAATTTGAGAAGTAACAGGATATACTTATTTTGATTATATTAGAATTATATTTTGATAAAACAAGAGTCAAGTGACAACTAAGATTATAAGTTTAGCTCTTCATCTGTTTGATTTTATCATGAGTTCACCAGCTCTGAAGTGTTCAGTTTCTGGCCAGAATTTCTTATACATAACTGAGGTGATTTTAGCTTCCTGAGAGATCACCATGGTCATACTCTTGTCAGTCTTGATCACTGTCCTGCTTTGGAGTTCTCAGAGTCTTACAAGCTCAGATTGTATTGCAGGTTTCTAAGTCTCATAAGAAGTGTCATCCTCTGCAAATAAGATTATATGGTCTTATTTGCAAACTTTTTTTTGTTCTCTTGAGTGAATTTTTCAGGATAACAGAGAACAACAAGTAAAATTTGCTTAAGATGCATTCTTTCTTTACTCCCATGTGGGTCTCAGATTTTCAGAATTCTCCATGTTGTTTTCTCAGATACTTAAGGAACCTTATATACACTGGGTTTGAATGACTTATTGGTTTGCTTGACATCCTGTCTTTGTAAGATTATATGTGGCAGGCTTTCTCCAAATCAATAAAGGCAGCAAGACTTTTTTTTTTTTTTGAGACGGAGTCTCGCTCTGTCCCCCAGGCTGGAGTGCAGTGGCCGGATCTCAGCTCACTGCAAGCTCCGCCTCCCGGGTTCACGCCATTCTCCTGCCTCAGCCTCCCGAGTAGCTGGGACTACAGGCACCCGCCACCTCGCCCGGCTAATTTTTTGTATTTTTTAGTAGAGACGGGGTTTCACCAGGTTAGCCAGGATGGTCTCGATCTCCTGACCTCGTGATCCGCCCGTCTCGGCCTCCCAAAGTGCTGGGATTACAGGCTTGAGCCACCACGCCTGGCTGACTTTTTTTTTTTTTTTGATGTACTGAACTTAATAGTTGTTTACATATTCATTTTAAAATGGAAATAAAACTATCTTCTGATCTTTTCTAAATCCAAATCAGTTCTTTATGTTGGCTTTCAATAGTCTGTATTTCTAATGCAATATAATACAATATTCTTAATATTATACCTACTATCAGCAAGTATTTTTTGCCCTTGTTCTCTTGCTCATGTTCGTGTGCTGTCTCTCTCTCCCTTTCTCCCTCTGTCTTCCTCCCTCCCTCCCTCCTCCCTCCCTCCCTCCCTCTCTCCCTCTCCTCCCCGCCTTCTTGCCTCCCCCTCATCCCTCCTCTCTCTCATTAAGATAAAAATGAGCAACTTCGGCTCTTTGGCTGTTCTCTTTTGTGGGTGGATAAGATGTAGGATCTTAGGCCGTAATGTTTGGACTATATATTTAATCATCTCAGGTATTATTCTCATGATGGCTTACTGCTTTTTTCAGTTTGAGTTTCCTGGGAGCTTATTATTCATTAATTTCCCAGGCTTTTTCTTGGCTTCAGTTACAAGGACCTTGACCAACTTGCTTTATTTCCTTACAATTTGTTGACATTCTCATGTTCTCTGGTCAAGATGCACTTCTTTAAAGATAAATGAGTTACTAGACTCCTGTACTGTAATTGACTGACAGGTCACAGAACAGTCTATATAGAACAGAATCCCAAACATGTAAATAAACGACCTTTAAGACATAAGAAAAAGAGAATTTTTAAAAAATTGTAGTAATGTTATTATTTTATGTTAAATTCTTCCAGAGATTTACTTAGTTGGTTTCTACTGGTTTTTATAATATCTGAATTTATCAGCTTATCTTCTGCACACTGCTTGGTGTTTTGAACTGCACTGGCATTCTTTTTTTATTCCTCTTTTTTTTTATTTAGAGATGTGGTCTCACTCTGTTGCCCAGGCTAGTGTGTAGCGGTAATCAACCACAAGGGTACATTTGATGCTGAGCTCACTGTACCCTTGAATTCCTGGACTCAAGTAATGCTCCTGCCTTTGCTCCTGAGTAGCTGGGGCTGCAAGGGCATACCAACATGCCCAGATAATTTTTTACGTTTTTTGTAGAGACAGTCTTGCTGTTTAGGCCAGGCTGGTCTCAAACTCCTGGCCTCAAGTCATCCTCTGGTTTTGGCCTCCTAAAGTGCTGGGATTATAGGTGTGTGCCACTCTGCTTGGCCTAGATTGGCATTCTTGAGTGACCAATTAACCAAACGTCAGGTCTCCTAGACAGGCATGAAGTGGTGTTCTTCTGGGTATGTTACAAGCACTGATGGGAAACTGGGGGTGCCACTGACCATATGAAATGAAAGTCTAGAGATTCTGCCAGCATAACCGCAGACATTTCCTGGACCTCCCCCAGGAGCTGGTGGCTAAGGGTATTATTTACAGGGAATAACCAAAAGCCTGAGAGATGCTGAATCTCCATGGAAACATTGTAGAATATCAAAGAAGGCTGATGGATTAGTTGCCAAAAGGGGAAGAGGGCAACAACTATGATTTCCTGGGGCTACTATGTTCTGACACAGCATGTACCTTGCATAGGGTGACACAGCCAGTGAAGGGCTGAGCTGGCCCTCCAGCCCAGGAGTCATATGTCATCAAAGCTTGTGCTTTTTCTGCTATGCTACACTAACTCATGTAAACATCCACTCTTTGGGAATAGTAGGATGTCATGATGACTGACTTATTTCAGAATATCTTCAAAAACTATTTTATCCACAGAAAAGAATGTCTTTGGCCACACTTTGTATTTAGTGTGACTAAAGTACGTGTATCCATATTGTGAACAGGAATAAACCATCATAACCCGAGGCCAAAACTGTTAGCCTTTCAAAGCTCTGAGTATTACTTCAGCCTCTTTCTATGTGTGGTAGTCAGACTGGATATCAATATTGTCTCTTTACCAATATCGTCTCCCTTATTTGTTGCTGTGTTTTACTTCGGGGTACGTGGCAAAGATAAAGAGGATTCAATAGTTCTCAGGTTAGTGTGCATCCTGGAATAAGAGCCACAGTTCACACTGACTAACTGATGTAAAAGCATACCTTGAGTATCTGCAGCAGTGCAGGAAAAGGAGAGCGTAGGTAATTAAAATCCACATAGTGCATTCCCCAGAGGATTTGTGCAGGAAAAAATTTACAAATTTACAAATTAATTTAAAATGACTGAAAATTATGAATTGTTTAACAATCCAAGGTACTTTAAAAGTGGAAGAGTTTTCTAAAAGTTCCAAGTACTGTACTATTTTAGCAAATGTTGCTTTTTTTACACTTTTGATATTAAATAGTATGAAAGGATCCAGGTAGTTGAGCAAAGTTCTTTTTCCTATTTCTCTGAGAAGCATCTCTATAAAACATAAAAATAAAAAAATAAAAAATTAACCAGGTGTGGTGGTGCACACCTGTGGTCCCTTTTACTTGGGGAGGATTTCTTGAGCCTTGGAAGTTGAGGCTGCAGTGAGGCATAATCGCACCACTACACTTCAGCCTGGGTGACAGAGGGAGACCCTGCCTCAAAAACGAAAAGTGGGCTTAGAGTCAGACAGTGGTATTGGCTCCAGATAATCTGTATAATTCCAGTAAATCATCTGGTTTGGATTGTAATGAACCCCCTAAAGTGTATTACTCATAGCCGAAGAAATTTCTAAGACCGTTAAATGATTACTGTCAATAATCTGAGACTACTTGCATTGCCTAAAATCTTACAGGATATCACCATGTGGCAGTTCCAGCTAATAAATTATATTTTTACTTTCAGTTTCTATGAAGCTACTTTAAAACCCTGCAATTGTTTTTTTAAACATATGTGTCCTTCTGATGATTGTGAGACTATGAAACAAAATGATTTTCTTTTAGATTCTTATCGCAGGTGAGAAGATAAAGTGTTGTATAAAATAATGTATTAAACGTAGCTATTCCTTGGCATATATGTTTAGATTTTTAATTATAATTTTTATGATGTGTTGGAGCCAGCATTTTCCTATAGAAATATAACTCAAGATTTAATATTGGGCAACAGTGGGAAAGTGGGATTTAGTATGAAAATATTTGCTTTATGTAAACCTTTTTATGAATGCACCTAATGTATACAGTGAAGTCAAGCTGTAAAAACAATTAGCTGGAAAAATGCCAAGTAAATTTTTTATGTTCCAGTGAGTATCTATTAACTACACATTACTGTTATCATTAAACTGTATGCAAATGTATGACTAAATTCATTTAGATTTGAGTAAAAGAGACAGAATACTAGAAGTATGCAGTAAGTATAATTAGTTTGCATCTACAAACCAAGCACATTAATCTTTCTGCAATACCGCTGATGTAATGTCTCCATGTTACTTTTGGGAGTATGTGAAGTGGGCAAACATCCAAAGTTGATAGTTAATTCTGATCAGCAAAAGCACTGGAGTAGATGCCTGGACTGGACATTGTAATAAAGCAAACAGTTTCTAAACTTCTTGGAAGATTTTAGTGCTAACATAATCGTCCATTTGAATCTTTTATTATAGACATTATAAAATTAATTTATCTAAAAAGAGTGTAAACCCTCTTTTAAAAAATCCGGTATGTTTGTATCTTTTATACTTTCATGCTTTTTTATACTTTTAACAAACTTTTCAAAAACATATGCTTGTGGACTTAAAATAATGGAGAGACAGAAGTTTTGTAAGTATTTTCTAGAGCTCGTCTCATGAATCCTTTTGATGCTGGGAAGGACTTGAGGGATTTTCTATACCAGTTGTTTTCAAAGTGCCTTCTCAGAGAACCTTTAACCAAAGATAATATCTGCTGCTGGAATTAAATACTAAGAATATTCTTACAACTCATAGAAATAATAAGCCATATTTTCCATAAGTTTTTTAGTACTTAAGATTCTGCTATTAGATTACTAGCATGCAGTATTTAGTAAATATATATCGAAAAGTTAAAAGTGGCTGGGCACAGTGGCTCGTGCCTATAACCTCAGCACTTTGGGAGCCTGAGTTGGGAGGACTGCTTTAGCCTAGGAATTCAAGAGCAGCCTAGGCCACAGTGCCTGTCTCTACAGGAAAAAAAAAATTAGGCATGATGACACACGCTTGTGGTCCCAGCTACTCAAGAGACTGAGATGGGAGGATTGCTTGAGCCCAGCAGGTTGAGACCGCAGTTAACCATAATCATGTACTGCACTCCAGCCTGGGTGACAGAACGAGACCCTGTTTAAAAAAAAAAAAAAAAAAAAAAAAATTTTAAAAAAATTGTATGTTTTTGAATTACAAAGTGTATGTGTGTACATATATATCTATTTGAAAATTGTCCGTCAGTACATAGATATGCTATATTTCATGAAAAGGGTAATCATTTTCAACTGGTTTGTCACTTAAATAAAGTTGAAAGTTGCTACAGACAAAATTGTTTTTGTTACTGATGGCTCTTACAGAACATAAGGCTTCTTGTCCAAAGTCTTTATAGATCTAGTAGCTGGAACTTAAATCCAGTAGATCTTATTCTAAACCTAAAAGTATTTTCCTCTCTCCACACTGTCAGTGTTTTTTGTTTTTTTTTGTTGTTGTTGTTGTTACAAGGTTTAATGAATATATACTAGCTGTGTTCCCATTCAAGTAAGAAATAAGAATATTCTTTATCAGCTGCTATTTAGTATTCTTTTGGAAGTTTGGGTCAACAAAATTAGTAAAATAAATTGTGGAAAGAAATAGGAAAAAAATTCTGGAAATAATAGGAAAATCCTAATTTTTTCTTATGAAACAGTGAGAGAATTAACTAAAATCCCGTTAAAGACGGGAAGAGCACTCTCTAAGGCAGATGAGTACAAAGTTGACATTCAGGAATCAGAAGCCTTTGTATTCGCAAACAGGGAAGAAGGCCCCTGTGAGGAGGCCCTTCTCAATCTGCAGCATGTGTAAAAACCACCTAGGCTGTTAGGCAATGTGCGCATTCCTGGACTCCATCCTGAATCCCTTTGGACAGCCCTGAATCTGCTTTTTAGCAAGTGTTTCTAGACCCCATTAGGAGGTCGATGTTTTCTATATGGGAGCACACTTGAGAAATACTGCTCCAAGGAACCCCCTACCCCCACCTCCCGCCACGTTCCTGCAGCATCACTCCGCATTTCTCCTGGTTTCCACAGTGCTAGCCATTTACCTCTCAGACAGGCCTGCTGCAGCACCCAGAGGAACACAGTGGCAGCACACTGGAAGAAGAGGCCCCCAGGTCGCCTTGCCAGGGACCCTTCTTCACAGTTACAAAGTGGGAACACTTCCAGCACTGCTTTGCTTTTCAGCCACCATAGGGGAGGCACACCTTACTGCTTCTGCCACACACTGTCTGACCACCCACATCTAGTGGGAGGGCAGGAAATAGGGTGGTATCCTTTAGCACCTGAAGACTTTGAGCAGAACCTCCAGGCTGGGTGCACCCTTTTGTCACCTGCCAGATTCAGTGTGGCTGCTTTTCACTAGAGTTGATCACCCATTTCTCACCAGTCCTATGGCCACCTAATTGCTGTGTGTTCTACTACCTCCCAGTTGGAATGAGCGGCAATGCTTGGCAAAACTGTAACTGGTTAATTCCAGCTCCTCTGACTCGGCTGCAGTAGGAAGCTACAGAAAAACATCTATGCTGACTAGTCCAGCTTGATATCATAACCACAGTCCTTAAGTGAAATTGTAGCACTGCCTGCAATCCTATATTTTCTTGGGCAGTTCAGTCTCCTAATTTTAGAGATGACTTTTCCTGCTCTATGGAATGGCTTGCCAGCTACTCTCTTCTTGCCTCTCTTCTGGTAAAAACAACAAGATCCTTTTAAATCATGTCTGATTGTGCCACTTTCCTGCTTGAAACTTTCCAGTGGCTTCCGTCATGTGGAATTAAGTTCTGATTTGCTGCCAGGTGACTTCTCAGACCTAGTTTCCTACTGATCATTCCTTGACTCAGGGCTTGTCAGGTAGAAGGAACCCTTGCTCTTTCTCAAAAATTGACCAACCAACATGTTATTTCTGCAGGGCCTTTGCACTTGCAGTCTTACTTGCTTAGAGCACTTTTTCTTTCTGGCATTTCCGTGCCTAGAATTCTCACTTTATTCAAATCTGTGTTCAAATGTCACCTCCTAAAGGAGCCCCTGTTACTCTTTTTCCATACTGTGCTTTATTTTTCTTCTTAGATCATCTCATTTGTTGATATGTTTATGTGTGTGTGTGTGTGTGTGTGTGTGTGTGTGTACTTACTTGATTGATAGTTTCCTGAGGGCAGTCCTCCATCTCTAGAAACGAAAACTCCATCCCAGCATGAAGTAGGCCTTTAATAAGTTTATATTGAATTATTAATGTAATTCACATACCTCCCTGGCAATTAGATAAGAGTAGGAAGACCAGGTCAGTAACATCCTAGAGTGTAAAAGGGGAGGTCTTTTTACACTTCCCTTTACAAAATTTGGTAGGCTGGTTTGTGGGAGTCTGTCAAGAATGTGAATGAGAGTAAGTGAGATCACCTACAAAAACTGTCTTGTTGGTAAGAAACAAAATAGAACCCTAGGGAGTATCAATATTTTTTTAAAAAATGATTTTTATTGAAATACAATTTATGTAACACAAGATTAACTATCGTAAAGTATACAATTCATTGTGCATTTAGTACATTCACAGTGTAGTACAGCCATCACCGTGCTCTAATTTCAAAACATTTCTGTCACTTCTAAAAGAAGCCCCATACCTATTAACAGTTACTCCCCAAACTCTGTCCTTCCAGCTCCTGGCAACCACTAATCTACTTTCTGTCTCTATGGGATTGCCTATTCTGGATATTTTGTCTAAATGGAATCATAGAGTATATACCCTTTTGTATTCTATCTTCTTTCACTTAGCATAATGTAAGTTCATTCATGTTGTAGCATGTAATTATACTTCATTCCTTTGTATGACTGTAAAACACTCCGTTGTGGGGACATACCACATTTTATTTATTCATCAGGAAGTTTGGGTTATTTCCACTTTCTATTAGGAATAATGCTACTGTAAACATTTACATACAAGTTTTTGTTTGAACCCCAGTTTTCATTTCTCTTGGGTATATATCTAGAAGTGAAACTGCTGGGTCAAGTGGTAATTCTGTGTTTAATTTTTTGATGAACTAGTAAACTATTTCCTATAGCAACTGCACCATTTTACATTCCCACCAGAATGTATGAGGGTTCCAATTTGCCATGTCTTTATGACTTTTTTTAAAAAAGCTATAGCCATCCTGGTGGGTATGCAAAGTAGTGTCTTATTGTGGTTTGGATTTGTATTTCCCTAATAAGAACATTTAAATGTGGGCTCCAGATGGTTGGGTTAAGAGGAGACAAAGAATGAGCAGAGAGGAAATAGGACTTTGCAGTCAACTTGGTCTTCCAGACTTACAGTGTCCCCAGCATTGCCTTTGGCAACTGATATTTGGCACCTGACTTTTAGCGTACAGAGATCTTCAGAATCTGCCAGATCTCATACATCTAGAGAGACTTAAGTTGCTTTGATATTCCAAATCCAGCATGACTTCTTCAGAGTTTATAGTTAGTACTTCTGCAGTTTATAGTGTTCATCTATCCGGTTCATTCAGAGGCAGCATGGTGTAGCAGTTATGAGCATGGGCTCTGGAGTGAGACTGCCTGAGCTCAAATGCGGGCTCAAGTCTGGTGGCCGTGGGAAGGTTAGTGAATGTCTCTATTCTTCAATTTCCTCATCTGTAAAATGAAGTTGGGTTGTGAGGATTGAGTGCGATTAGTATCTAAATGCTTGGAATAGCGCCTGGCACATAGTAAGTGCTTTGTATGTTTTTGCCCTAATTGTGATTATGGTGATGTGATAATGATTTATCTATATATCCATTTAGAGAAGGGGCAAGAATAGGTTTATGTTGGTTCCAAGTATGAGATTGAGGGTGGTGATTGTGTGTTTACAATAATGGGGCTCTTTGATAACATGCTGTGCTTTGCATAGTCCTGATTATGGCACTACTGTCAGTGATGCAGTACAAGTTACTTATTCTCTTGGTTTGTGTTCTGTATTCCATAAGTCATTCTACTAATTTATCAAATTTAATTTTGAACACAGATTTACCTTTGTTTAGACAGGGACTAGACTTCCTTCAATTAAGTGTTTTTTTTCCATTTTTATTCTAGTGTTCCATATTATTTTTTTAAACTTGAAATTATGAGAGGAAAGAACATCATTTATAATGCTATCATTTCAAAACACCCTGTCCTAGCTTTTAGTGCATGTCTTTCTATATTTTCCTCTAGGCATTTAAAATATACTTACAGTAATTCTACAAATAAAATAGAATATCCATATACCTCTTTTAAAGCATATTTTCAGCTGACTTGTGAATCTTTTCTAACCAGTCCTAATATTTGAAATTCCTCAAGAATTAACAGTTAGATCTCATAAAAGATATATTTTTCAAAATTTGTAGATATGAATAGAGAAATAACTGTCTCCTATCTAGATATTTTATATACATACAAATTTGAAAATGTGCCAGGGACTATTTTATAGCTCTATGATAAAAACCTGCTGTTTTTCTATAGCAAGAAAAAGAATGCTTAGCAGTGTCAAAAAGTGTACAAAGAATCAAAATAATTGACATGTCATTTGAATTCTTAGTTTTGGCCTTTAGGGTTCTTTAAACATAAATTCTACAAATATTTTGCAGATAAGTAAAGTGAGATAGAAAGGTTAAGTGACATTTCTGTTTCCAGTCAATGTTAGAAATAAACACAGAAATCCAAAGCCTCTCCTTATTAGATCAGAAGATAGCATTTTCATATATTTTAAGATGTAAGTCTGTAGAGGAGATATGAATGTTTAAGCTGTGTCGAGATTTATGAATAATGCTATCAAATAGAATGAGGTAATTATTTTTCAATTTGTAAAAATCCTAATGTTATTTGGGATATGTCTTTCTCACCTTGTAAAAATGATGCTTAGGAAAGTGGAGATGTTGGAGAATAAAACAGTCACAGAATGATAGGGAAGACATACGGGATTTTAGTTGTTTAGAAAGATAATACAAAATGAGCCCATAAAGAAGGCATTAAATGAAGTAACTTTAGGGAGGATGGCAAGGACATGTGGTATAAAAAGTTGCTACAACTAACAGTCAAATATAAGTGAATGTAAAATCTTTCCTTTACTCAGGAAAACTATAAGGAATGTCAAGTATTAAATCAAAGGAACCAGTATACATTCTTTCTTTACTGTTGTATTGACTTGTGGTATCTTGAAGATAGGCAGAATCTCAAGACTTGTTTGGGATCTAAAGGAAAGGAAGATTCTATTTTATTTTATTTTATTTACGATTTTATTTATTTTTTGCAAGACTTCCAGCAGATAGAAGGCAAGGAGACATGGAGATAAAAAGGCCTTGCAAGCAGCGCTTGTCAGATTTAGGCTGTTAGGTAATGTGGCACACAATGCTCATCATTTTGATGTTTTACTTCGATTTTACATCATGCACTTGTGTCTCTTTGATCTGACATGCTGCAGAAACACAGTGTTTCGTCATGGTTGTCTGTTTGTTTCAGCAGCCATTGACTCAATAAAACATCGCTGAAGTCTATTAGTGGGCCTTAGTTTAGATCCCTTGCATTAGTTTCTCTGGCCTTCCATGAAGATAGACAATTTAGTAAACAAAAATGAACAAAAATGGAAGAAGATAAAGCAGATTTTTAGGAAATTCCATATGGAGTTTCCTGGACTCTGCAGTTAGGCAGACTTAAATTTGACTCCCAGCAACTCTTTTGGGGACATTTGTTACCTCTTAAGGTGACCTTGGGGACATCTCCTGCCTTACCAGGCTGTAGTGAGGATTAAATGAAAAAGAGATATGAAAGACCTAACCATTGTGCAGTAAGCAATGTGTGTGGTCTCTTTCTTGAATGGACTTGGAAGCAATTGCCAAGTCACATAGGCCACATTGTGTGATGTGGTGATAATCTTGGACCTTTATCGTGCAGAGAGTCAGCAGGGCAGCTTAAAATTATGGTTCCCTCCTCAGAAACTCTGATGCAGCAGATCAGGCTTGGATCAAAGGAATCTTCATTTTTAACAAGCATGGAAAATAATTCTGATGAAAGTAGGATCTTTCAAATCCCAAGACTTTTTTGGGATTTAAAAGAAATTCAACCATTTGACCCTGAAACTTAAATAACTTGGATGGGTGAGTTTTCTTGGTTCATCTTTTAACAGTAATCATTATGGGGATCTAAACATTGTCCACAAAATTCTACTTGAGAAAAATTATTCAAGAATAGCTATATCTGCTTAGGTAAATATGCTAATTTGTAAAAATATGTACATCACTTATTATAAGTACTTTGTTAGTCTGATCTCATGTTACTATGAAGAAATACCCGAGACTGAACTGAGTGATTTATAAAGAAAAGAGATTTAATTGACTCACAGTTCTGCATGGCTGGGGAGGCCTCAGGAAACTTACAATCATGGCGGAAGGCACCTCTTCACAGGGCAGCAGGAGAGGAAATGGGTGCCAGCAGGGGAAATGCCAGACGCTTATGAAACCGTCAGATCTTGTGAGAACTCACTCCTTATCATGAGAATACCATGGGGTAAACCACTTCCATGATTCACTTACCTCCAACCAGGTACTTCCCACGACACATGGAGATTACAATTCGGATTACAATTCAAGATGACATTTTGAGTGGGGAGACAACCAAACCATATCAAATACCTTACCAAAAGTGAGCTTAATATGTGAAATAAGTGAAAGTAGAAGGAAATCCATTAAAAGGAACGTATCAATCTTTATAGTTAATAAATTTTGGGTATTACTTTACCAAAGGAAATAAGTATTTTGAGACCAGACCTATCACACAAAAACCATTCTGCATCATCTCCCCTGTAATTCAATCTGGATGCAATTAATGAGAGTGCTCTGGCTAATCTTGATTGTCATGATGGTATGAGGAGATGTGATATATAAGGTATTCAAACCATGTGGGGTATATTATTAAGAATCATTGTTAAGTAAGAGGATAAAGTGAAACAGAATGAAATAAGTCAGGCATCCAGTTTCGGTATTTCCTGTTGTTAGTGCTAGAATTTTTACGTTTTATGTTAAAAATGCAACATACTTAATTTTTCCTCTGATACTTACACAATGTAATTTATATATATATATATCCACATGCATGCACATACACATACATTGAGCCATATTTGATGACCAAAAAGGGAGAGGCCCCAAGGGCTCTTTGGTGTGCAATTAATATTTTGGCCAGAAAATCAGCAGATTGTTTCAGTATGGTTATGTGTTATGACATCATATTCCAGTAAAGTTATAATGAACAGAAATTTTGTTTGTCTCTGTGGCAAACCAAAATGAGTTTTGTAATTGTCAGCAGGCCTTAGTGATTATAGTGGCGCCCACTCCCTCTACTGTAGTTAAAGGTCTGTTAGCATTTCAGTTGTGGACCTTCTATTTTCAGAAGTTTATAATTAATTGTAAACATTTGCTCTATGGTGAAAGTTTGCCATATAAGATCTCAGTTCAGGAGTAAATTTCTGATGTCAAATTGTCTGTTTTAAAGTTTTACAGTAGCACCAGTTAAAAATAAAGTTCTGTGGAGGTGGGAAAACTGAATTTTGTGAAATACAAAGTGAAAATGACCAGCGTTATTCGTATTAGTCTGTCAGATTTCTGCATTAAAGGGATTAAAATAAATTTCTGCATTAAAGGGATTAAAATAAAATAGATGATAGGAAATTGTGCACTCCAGTACACAATATTTAGTTATTGTAACCAAAAAGCAAATAATATTGTAGTTTTTAATGCTTTTTAATCTTTGTTTATAAAAACACATTTGAAATGCTTTATCTTAAATTAATAGAAAACTGTAGTTCAAGAAAATTGATTTTAAGTTAAGCGTTTAAAACAGCAACTTTTTCTTTTTTTCATACTCTGAATTCCTCTCCTTCATTTGACACTGTTAATTACTCCTGTCCCTGACATTGTGTTGTAATTTTTTTTCTAACTTTGACCCTTTTTCATCTCTTTCACTGCTGTCTATTGTTTCCTTTGAGCTTTGATCATAGGCATTAATCAGTTCCTAGCCTTAGGCTCTTTTTTGATTCCTTTACACTTACCCTTTCCAGGTGCTTATCCACTTGCATGGTTTCAATTATTGCCTCACAAATCTGCATTTTCAGTACCAATCAGCATTTCTAGTTCTTCACCTTCAGTAAACCTTCATTGATTAGTCCCATCTGCCTGGTGAATTCTTACATGATGGGCTCTTTCCAGTTTATCTCAGGTTGAACATAGAGCGTCACTACTTGGATGTGCAGTAATTATCTAAAATATAGTAGGACCTCAATTGGACTTCTTTTTGCTTGGAAGCAAACATTTTTAAGGACTGGAGTGATTTTTAACTAATTTTTTTCAGCATTGCAATTGTAAATCCACCATTCCATCAAAATTGATTCTGTTTATTTTGCTAAGTTGGTCAATTCAGTGGTCATATTTCTCAGTCATCATTTTACTTGACCTGTTAGTAGCATTAGATACAATTAATCCCTCCCTTCTCCTTGATAGACTTTTTTTCCCATTTGGCTTTCAGGAAGGACATCGTGCTTGCTTGCCTTTTCTCCTATCATACCCTCCCACAGAGTTCTCATTGTTTTATGCCTTTAAATACTGCCTATATATTGATGATTCCCAAATTTTATCTCTACCTTGGACCTCTTTGCTGAAGTCCAGACTAATAAATTGAGTTGTTCACTTGACATCTATACTTGGGTGTCTAATAGGTCTAATAATCGAACATCTCCAAAACAGAGCTGTTGAAATCCACCCCCAGCAAACCCATTTCTTTTTTCAGTCTTCACTGTCTCAATAGATGGGTACTCCGCTTTCCAGTTGTTTAGTTCCAAAACCGTGATGTCATCCCTGACTCCCCTCTCATATTCCATAGCCAGTCTTTGGGTAAACCCATCATCTCTACTTCCAAAATTCATCTAGAAACAATGACTTCTTGTTACTTCCATTGCTACACCCTAGTTCAGGCCACTGTCACTTTTCCCCTGGATTATCCCAGTAGCCTATTAGATATCCTTGCTTCCAGCATTGTTCCCCTACAGTGTGTCCTCAAAATAATAATCAGATGGTTATTTCAAGAGATAAATCCGATTATGTCACTTCTCTGTGCAAAACCTTCCAGTGGCTGGTCATTTCACTTGGGATAAAAGATGCTTACAGCAATTTGTAGGGAAGGCCCTGTGGAATCTTGCCACCTCTACTCGTCTAGCTTTTCCTCTCTCCCTAAACTTTTGCCAGAGAGGCCTCCTCCGAGTTACTTGAACATGCATGGCACACTCCTGCCTCGCTGCCCTTGCTGCTGGTATACTCTCTGCTTCAGATGCACTGTTCCAGATATCTGCATGGCTTGTTCCCTAACTTATTTCAGGTCTTTACACAATTGATATTTTCTCAATGGAACGTCTCTTGGCCACCCTATCTAAAACCTACCTCCCTGACACTTCTGAACCCTTTCCTCTTTACTTTTTCTTACATCTCTCTCTAGCATACTAGGTATTCTACATATTTTTCTTATTGTTTATCTTCGCTACTCTAAGTGTTGTTGTTCATTGTCACAGTCCCCTGTCATATAGAAGACACTCCATAAATAATTGTTGAATTAATGGATTTTATCACATATCTTAATTTTTTCTCCTTAATTTCTTTTGGTTTTTTTTGTTTCTTCTTACAGCCTCTATTATCTCTTCATATCTGCATTATTGCAGCTTTTTAGTCACATGTCATTAGCCTCATTACCTCAGTCACCATAAAATGTATGAATATAACACTTCCTGCCTAAGAATTGGCCTAAACTCCTATTCCTTTGCTGAATCTGCTCTCCTTATTACTTTGCATTGTACTCAGTCCATTTCTCTGCTCCTGTATTTCTAATCATAATTATCTTCTGCAAAAAGCACAGTAATCTACATGTTGTCGCCTGAACAGTCTTGCCTGACCCAGCCTCTATTGCAGCTTCACCAGACTGTTCACTTACTTCTGTCAAAATCTGACCAAAAACTTCTCACCAGGAAGTCTCCTGTGATATAATTAAATAATTTTTACTGTATTATTTTGTGTTTAATGTTGTATTCTATATATGTTTTTCATGGAGATGAGTATAAGCTATTATCTATAGATGTATTGACTCACATTTTATCAAAGTATATTTTTGAGGTTAAAATTTTATTGAGTATAGCACATTATATAATTGGTATCATTTTAAACGAAATAAATCTTGTGAATGATTATAGAGTGGTTTTATTAAGCTAACTTTAATGTTTTTATTTTCTTATTTTAGGTATCATTGCCCAGTGCCTAAGATCTTTTATGTTCAGCTCACTGTAGGAAATAATGAATTTTTTGGGGAAGGAAAGACTCGACAAGCTGCTAGACACAATGCTGCAATGAAAGCCCTCCAAGCATTGCAGAATGAACCTATTCCAGAAAGATTGCCTCAGGTGTGGTGCTGGTGCATGTGACAGTCTCTTCTTTCTACTTTCCCAGTGAAACAAATCAGTGCATTTTATAATTAAAATAAATAAACTGTTCTGTTAGGAAGAATACTAGAGTGAAGACCTGCTAAGATTTGCGTCTCAGACTGTCTACTATACTTGCTTCATGTGTTCCTGCAGGATGACTATACCTTTCAGAACTTTGATTCTTCCTTTGAGTTCGCTTCCCAGGCAACTGGGGATTTGGGGATGTATATGAGGAAGAGAAATAACATTGATTTGGCTTATATTTCATACTATGTTTATTGAATATAGATTACATTGTGTGAATATAGAATCAAGGATTTAAAGTGGAAGAGATTTTACAGATTTTTTTCAGTCCTCCTTTGTTTTACAAATAAGGACATTGAGTCTGTTCTTGAGTAATCTCACTCATTCTCCTGGCTTCAGCTACTTTCTTGACTGACTTCAAAATAGTATCTGTAGCTCAGGCATGTCCTATACATAGCGTAGTGAGCTTCCTTTTTTTTTTTTTTTTTTTTGAAATGGAGCCTCGCTCTGTTGCTCAGGCTGGAATGCAGTGGCGGGATCTCGGCTCACTGCAACCTCTGCCTCCCAGGTTCAAGCGATTCTCCTGCCTCAGCCTCCTGAGTAACAGGGACTATAGGCGCATACCAGCACGCCTGGCTAATTTTTTGTATTTTTAGTAGAGATGGGATTTCACTCTGTTGGCCAGGATGTTCTCGATCTCCTGACCTTGTGATCCACCCTCCTCGGCCTCCCAAAGTGCTGGGATTACAGGTGTGAGCCATCGCGCTCGGCAGCATAGTGAGCTTCTTACTTACCCTACAGTTCAAACTCTACAGTTTTCCTTTCCCCAAACCAATTGTTTCTTTCTCCTTTGATATTTATCTTAATGGCAGACTTGGGTGTTTTTCTGCTTGTACTCTTTCATGAGAGCTCCTGTCTATTTCTTGATCTGTTTTCCCATGAGATCATACACTTCTTGACAGCAGGAATACTGTCTCTTTCTCTCTAATAGTTACAGTGGGTTCAGCATATATGAGGCCTTCCAGAAGTATGTGTTAAATAAGTGAATAAGATAAACCGAGGCCTGTGCCAGACATAGATCTCCAACTAGGATGCTCCCGGTTTGCATCCTGTACTCTTTCTGTAACTTCATCCTCATAGATCACATTAGAACACCAGTGGTGGGGGAATTCCTGGGTGTTGGGGGTTGGGTGGGTAGAGAACTTTAAAACAAGAGAGCCAGGTCTAGGGATGTAGGCTAAACTCAAATTAGTGTATGGTTGAGTAAAAGATTTCCAGTCTGCATTAAATGCTTTTCCTTCAAGGAAAACAAACTAAAAACCAAGTAACAAAAAGCCTGGCAGCAAAGCCCTTGACTGCTGTGGTTACAGGACAATGCAGCAGATACAGTCTATAGTTTGTTGTTTCTTGTAATTTGAATAGGCCATCTTGACTGTAGAATAAAAGTAAAGTTTGTTATAATGTCACGATTCAGTGTTATCCTATTTTTTGTGATTTAGAATGGTGAATCAGGAAAGGATATGGATGATGACAAAGATGCAAATAAGTCTGAGATCAGCTTAGTGTTTGAAATTGCTCTGAAGCGAAATATGCCTGTCAGTTTTGAGGTATGTATTCGGTAGAGATCTTCCCATTTTTTCCCTTGCTCTGGTTATTTTAAACAAACAGACAAACAAACAAATAAAACTAACTGGTATACTAGTATCCTGCAAGAGTTAATGTGCTTCTGTACGTTCAAACCTGGTATAACGAAATGATCTAAGCCCTGGTGAAAATAGAAATCATGATGATAACACAGATTCCTTCTGATTTTTTTATTTTCTGTATTAAGCCTTTTGTATACATGATATTTCAATTTTTATAAAAGTTATTTTCTGAGTGTAGATAATTTGTGGTATCCTATAGGATTTGGTATTTTAAATAGGATTAAATTAAATTTATTCAAGTTAAGATTTAGTGAGGATTAAATTAAATTTATTCAAGTTAAGATTTAGTGACACATATGTTAATATCCAATTTTTTTTCAATTGTGTGGAGGCCAAAGTATGTTTAACTTTAACCTCAACTAACAAAATCACCAAGAAGTAAGATGTAATGAAGCAACTCTTGACTTTACAGCTAGATAAATATATCGCAAATATATTCATAAAATTGTGTGCAATTTCAAAAAAGAAAACTTAAAAAAATAATTGTCATAATACTTCCCTTATTAAGAGGTCACTAATTTTACAACTTATGTCTGGAAAGTAGGCAAGAACCAGGAAATAAGCTGAAAGAGTTGTGGATAATCTTCCCTCACATTGTATGACATTCACCTACTAGAAAGCTCCCACATCTTACTCATTGGCAGGATCATTTGAGTTGGACTGAGAAACTGTTAGCTTTCTCTTGGACACATTCTGACAAGTTGCATTATCTCAGTTGTCAGTCCACAGCATGTTAAAAGCAGCAAAATGGGGAAGTCAGGGAGAGAATGTACTTGAGAGCCTACTGGTCCAGCAAGAAATGATACGGAAAATTTGGAAAACTTGTGCTTATACTAAAAAATTATTGGGATTTTTTAAAAAGGCTACAGTGAATACGAACAGACAGTTTTATTATTCTTAGATGTTCTTGGGAACATCAATATATTATGGCATAGGATATCTGATGTTTATAATGATGATCTAATGTGAACAATTAAAGGTTAAATATTTAGTATTCTCTATTAAGTCAGTAAAATATATATATAATCTATATCTATCTGTCTGTCTATCTATCTATCTATCTATCTATCTATATATTTAAATTGAGAAGAATGTCCATCAAAGTGTTTAAACAGTTTTGGTGTTTCAACTAGTAAACCTAAATTACTTGGAAAGTATGCTTATGATAAATTCCTTATCCCTAATAATGTCACCTTATTGATATATTGCGGTGCTTTCATTCCTTTTCCTAATTAGTATCCAATATTAGAAGACAAAATTTCAGTGTAATGTTAAATAGTAAACTACTTAAATAGGGCATCTTCTGTAGGTCAGAATTTTGAAGGAGACTAAAGTTTTGAGTCCTCAGGATTTGGAAGACGTATTTCCTCCAAAAGCTGGCATAGTGTAAAAGTGAGAGCAGATTAAACAAGGTTTAGTAACATTACATTCATAGTTGACAGATCCATAACTGATTGTTCTAGAAAGCTAGGATTTTTTTTGGCATACCTACTTACCTTTTTAAAATCATGCCACAAGAATAAAATTCCCTTTCTATAAAACAGCCTTTGACATCCCTAACAAAAACAGCTTACTTTTCATCCATCAACTGTTTTTGAGAGGCTTCCACAGGCACGGTGCTTTGTGGTTTATAGAACTAAAGGTTTCTCCAGTAATTTACTCATACATAGGAGAAAGTTAGATATATGTAATTATATACAAATTATCATTCTAGATGGCCTATCTAATATGGTATCTAATCTAATGGTATTTTTTTTTTTTTTTTTTTTTGAGACGGAGTCTGGCTCTGTCACCCAGGCTGGAGTGCAGTGGCGTGATCTCGGCTCACTGCAAGCTCCACCTCCTGGGTTTACACCATTCTCCTGCCTCAGCCTCCTGAGTAGCTGGAACTACAGGCGCCCGCCATCTCGCCTGGCTAATTTTTTGTGTTTTTTAGTAGAGACGGGGTTTCACCGTGTTAGCCAGGATGGTCTCGATCTCCTGACCTCGTGATCCACCCGTCTCGGCCTCCCAAAGTGCTGGGATTACAGGCTTGAGCCACCGCGCCCGGCCTCTAATGGTATTTTTGATGTTCTTAAATTTGTGCTCCATAAGACATGGAGAAACTGTAATTAGAATTATCAGTTTTAAACTAATAAAAAATCATTTTGACTGTGAATCAAATGTGTTTATTTAGATTTCTTTTGTTTCAGCTGTATTAAGCATCAAGTGTCATAAATAGTCCCAATAAAATATCTTCATAATAGCTTTCTTAAAGAAATACTATAATTTTGGCATAATACTAATTTTGGTTTTGATATGAATATTAATTAAGTCATACTATAAGAATACATCTTAAGTGCCTATCCGTTATTTAATATTTTACTTGTATTTAATAGGTTGTTAAAGAAAGTGGACCACCACATATGAAAAGCTTTGTTACTCGAGTGTCAGTAGGAGAGTTCTCTGCAGAAGGAGAAGGAAATAGCAAAAAACTCTCCAAGAAGCGCGCTGCGACCACCGTCTTACAGGAGCTTAAAAAACTTCCACCTCTTCCTGTGGTGGAAAAGCCAAAACTATTTTTTAAAAAACGCCCTAAAACAATAGTAAAGGTAAGTTTGTGTTTGTGAACATCAGTTTTACTAAGTAAATATTATAGTAGCTATAGATAAGCATTTTTCTATAAGTCAGGTCCCTGAACTTACGGATTATATACAGTCCTGAAATCAGGGCAGGACATGTGACTATAAATTAATGACAGTTCTGTTTTGCTTTTTAAATACTTGTGCACCTGAATTTGTTCATCAAATAATCATAATCTTAGGTATTTATATATATTTTTTGTTGTTTAAAAAGTGCTTCCCCATTCATGTCACCTTTACTATAACTCCTCATGACTGTGTAAGGTAGATGATGTTAGCCCTCATTTTACAAATAAGATTTTACAAAACATGTTCAAAGAGTTTGCCCATTTTTATTCAGCAGTCATGTCGAACCACCTGAACTGCTGTCTAATCCAGTGTTCTTTCTGCACACAAAGCTGTTACATAGTAACTTCTTAGGATATCATGAAATGGTAACAGGATACATACAAAAAAATCATATGACTAATACTAACACTGATAGCTGCAGCAGCTGGAAATCATAAAGCACTCCATGTGCCAGACTTTGTCCCAACACTTTGCATGCTTTAATCACATTTAATCCACATAGTAACCTTATGAAGTAGATGGTCTTATTTTGTTGCCATTCATTCAGATGTGTATACCTTGAGAAAGAAGAATATAGAGCATACAGCTTTTCAAGATGTTGTGACTCTTTTATTGGGTCAGAATTTATTT
This sequence comes from Trachypithecus francoisi, assembly GCF_009764315.1. Taxonomy (NCBI): domain Eukaryota; kingdom Metazoa; phylum Chordata; class Mammalia; order Primates; family Cercopithecidae; genus Trachypithecus; species Trachypithecus francoisi. The sequence continues at coordinate 29,171,401 of NW_022681472.1, read as the reverse complement.
ACGTTAATAAGAGAAAAAAGGTAAATATGAGAGGAATGAGATGAATCAGCATTTAGTAGAGGACAGTGCCCGTGAATGCTTGACATGTATGACATGTCTGGAGCTAGAGTTTTGTGTTTCCAGAGAAAGCTTTAAATTGCCAGCATTTCAGTTGCTGGCTCAGCCTCACTGATTTAGCAGCCTTCTTCTGATTAGGCTGTACTAATGAAGGATTACAGATAAGAAATATATTTAATCTCAATGGATTTCATTTGTTTTGATTGCACAGTGGCACAATTTAGGTATTTTTACAGGTTTTATACCTTTGTACCTTTGTTTTATTTAAAAATACATACATACATATATACAAAAATAACTACTTAAATACTTGTTTTTAATGAATGCTGACATTACTTCACTTAGAAGATGTAGTAGGTAATGCATTCCATGAACTGGAATTACATGTTATATGTAAGATAGACTAAAAATAAATGCAAATAGCTCTACTTATCATGAGTCATAGTGGTTCCAAAGAGGACTGGCACTTTCATTCATATGCTCCTCCTACACAGTCAGGAGTAGAATATAGCTATTAAGAGAATGACCTTTGCAGTCAGTTTTGAGTATGAATCCCTGTGGCCTGAGCAAGTTACCTAACTTTAAAAATATTTCTTCATGTATGAAGTGGGAATAGTAATTGACCTTGCTGTATGGGATTGTTAGAAGTATTAACTGAAACAATGCACAAAATGCATTAGTAATTATTAAGTATTCATTGTTATTAATGATAATGCAAATACTGTAATAAATAGCGCATATTAACTATTGGTATTTTGTATCTAATACTGCCTATTCACATTTTATGTTTATGTGAATGTGTCCATGAACTGTTTTCTTAAATCTATTAATATATAAAAATCTATGGCTTTTCTAAGATGGAAGAACAGCATTTTATGTTGGAATGGTGGCACAAAACTGGTCACATAACTTCTGTGTAATCTATTTAACTAAGTTTTATCTTGATAAATTAAGAATAATAAACCAGGCTGGGCGCAGTGGCTCACGCCTGTAATCCCAGCACTTTGGGAGGCTGAGGTGGGTGGATCATTGGAGGCTGGGAGTTCGAGACCAGCATGGCTATCATGGCAAAACTTGGTCTCTACTAAAAATACAAAAATTAGCCAGGTGTGGTGGCAAGCGTCAATCCCAGCTATAGCTCAGGAGGCTGAGGCATGAGAATCACTTGAACCTAGGAGGCAGAGGTTGAGGTGAGCCAAGATCACTGCCTCTGCACTCCAGCCTGGGTGACAGAATGAGATTCCATCTCAAAATGATAATAATAATAAATTGTTAGGCTAGAAAAGATCTGTACATTTCTATAGTAGGATATAAATCTAACTCTTGTTTTAACTATAGCTATTAAAAGCAAGATTATTATTTAAATGTTATTCGCCAGAGGTGGGATACAGGAGAAACATTTTGAATTCTCAATTACTTGCTACTGCTTCCAGTATATAAGCAGTATTATCCCATAACTTCCTTCCGATGCATCATTCAGATCTCAGCATAAACTTGACTTTTTTAGGGACTCCTCTGGTCCTCTCCTACTCCCAGACTAGGTTAGCCTCCTGCATTTTTCCTCATATACATCACACTTGGAATTACTTTTGCCATGTCTGTCTTATGTTAAAATAAAGCTTGTGGATACTTTGTGAAATGTAAGATCATTTTGAGAGAACAATGTGTATAATGAGTTGGAATCTAGATAATTTTATGTTCATACCTTATAATATGTCAGCTGGAATAGTATCCTGATTTTCAGCGTTTTCCTCACTTCCTTGTGTGGCTTATACATTGAGGGTCTATAGTTTCTTACACTCAATGGAAGCAGAAAAAATATCTGATCATTTGCCTTGGTTTTATTTAAAGGAATAAAACAATCACATTGTCTCATTTGATCCTCTTAATCACTGTGTGATCCAGCATTCATTTCCATCTTACAGATTAGTCCCTTTATATTTAAGAAACCTATCCAGGATCCTGTAGCAGAGTCAGCTTTCTGATCCAGTTGTCACATCTGACTGCAGTGCCCATTTGATACTGGTTAACTGTGAACTTTTGGATTTTCAGATTCACTGTATAGGGTTATCCTGTTAACATGTAAAACTGCCTTGATAATGTCTTTGTGTTTACATTCTGTTTTTAAATGTAGTTCTCCTCTATAAGACGAGACTTCAAAGAGGGCTTTCTAATCTTAGAGATCAAATGTTCTGGACACAGTTATTACAACACTGTCTTTATTGGTATATAGAATGATGATTTAAGATTTGCTGTCCAAGGAATAACTTAATTGTCAAAGGTGCTGGTAGTTCATTTCAGTCAGAGTGAGAAACCAAGTAATTCCCTCCCCCACCCCCACCCTTTTTTTTTTGATACAGGGTCTCACTCTGTCTCCCAAGCTGGAGTGTAGTGGCACCATGATCTCGTGTGGCTGCTATCTCTGCCTCCTGGGTTCAAACGATTCTCCCATGTCAGACTCCAGAGTAGCTGGGACTAGGCATATGCCACCATACCTAGCTAATTTTGGTATTTTTTGGTGGAGATGGGGTTTTACTATCTTGGCCAGGCTGGTCTTGAACTCCTGACCTAAAGTGATCTGCTTGCCTTGGCCACCCAGAGTTTTTTTTTTTTTTTCTTTGAAACGGGGTCTCACCCCTGTTGCCCAGTATGGAGTGCAATGGTAGGATCTCAGCTCACTGCAGCCTTGATTTTCTGGTCTCAGGTGATCCTCCCACCTCAGCCTCCCAAGTAGCTGTGACTACAGGCACAACACCATCATGCGCAGCTAATTTTTTGTATTTTTTGTAGAGACAGGGTTTTGCCATGTTGTGCAGGCAGGTCGCAAACTCCTGGGCTCGAGTGATCTGCCTACCTCGGCCTCCCAAAGTGCTATGATTACAGGCGTGAACCACTGCACCCAGCCCCAAGCAATTCTTAATGTACACTGAACTCCATCATTATCTAAATTAGATTTATGTATCTGATTCTTTTCATTGCAATCTATATCAACAATAATTTCCTTGGAACTCAGAGACATTCTTTGAGTCAAATTAAACAGAAATAAAGAGAGTATACCACTGGAAACACATTCCTATTTATTTAACATCTTCATGAACTGGGCATACTCCTTCTAGCACTAGACGCAGAGCTTCTCTTTATCTTTTCATTGGAATCTCAATCTTAGACTTAGGAATTATTATGTGGATTTGTCTTTTCTCATCAGTCCTTCTTGATTCCCCTTATAATTAATTTAATTTTTTTTTTTTTTTTTAAATTGAAACGGGGTCTCGCTCTGTTGCCAGGCTGGAGTGTAATGGCACGATCTCGGCTCACTGCAACTTCCACCTCCTGGGTTCCATCGATTCTCCTGCCTCAACCTCCCGAGTAGCTGGGATTACCAGGCACATAACCACGCTCAGCTAATTTTTTTGTATTTTTAGTAGAGACAGTGTTTAACCATGTTGGCCAGGCTGGTCTTGATCTCCTGACCTCGTGTTCCACCCCCCTCGGCCTCCCAAGGTGCTGGAATTACAGGCATGAGCCACCACACCCGGCCCTGTATTTAATTTTTATTTTTCAGGATATAAGTAGAAGTTGAAACCAGTATTTTATCAAAAGCTTAAAGTTTCTTTTGCTCTTTCCTTTCCCTTCATCTAACCATTGCAGCAGTGAAGTTCTGTCTTTTTCCTCCTCTTTCCCTAAGCTGTTCTTCTACTTCTAGGTGTTGACTTTCATCTTTAAATAGGTGATTCCCGAATACCATATGCTCTGCACTGCCTATTAGACATCTCCACTTACTATTTCACGGGTGCCTCAAATTTGGGCCCAAATTCATCATGTTCTCTTCTAAACCTCTTTCTCCTGCAGCGTTCTTTATCTCAGTGACTGGCACTAACATCCAGCTGCTGAAACTGCTGGGGGTCATTTTTAACTTCTCTTTTTTTTTTGAAGATGGAGTTTTGGTCTTGTTGCCCAGGCTGGTGTGCAATGGCGCTGCCTCGGCTCACTGCAACTTCTGCCTTCTGGGTTCAAGCGATTCTCATGTCTCAGCTGGGATTACTGGTGCCTGCCACCACGCCCGGCTAATTTTTGTATTTTTAGTAGGGACGGGGTTTCACCATGTTGGCCAGGCTGGTCTTGAACTCCTGACCTTGTGATCCATGCACCTTGGCCTCCCAAAGTGCTGGGATTACAGGAATGAGCCACTACACCTGGCGTTTAACTTCTCTCTTACCCCTTATGTCCAATCACTTATTAAGTCCTATTTATTCTGTCACCTAATATTTCTTTTTTTCTTTTTTTTTTTTTTTTATGAGATGAGTCTCGCTCTGTCGCCCAAACTGGAGTGCAGTGGCGTGATCTCGGCCTCCTGGGTTCAAGTGATTCTCCTGCCTTCCTCAGCCTCCTGAGCAGCTGGGATTACAGGCATGGGCCACGACGCCTGGCTAATTTTTGTATTTTTAGGAGAGACGGGGTTTCACCATGTTGGTCAGGCTGGTCTCGAACTCCTGACGCTGTGATCCGCCCCGCCTTGGCCTCTCAAAGTGCTGGGATTACAGGAGTGAGCCACTGTGCTTGGCCTCGTCACCTAATATTTTTTAAGTTGGTTCCTTTCTTTCCATCCCTTCTACCACTCTTTGGTCCAACTCACAGTCATCTCTTAACCTGAACTACTACAGTTAAGGTTTTAACTGACTACAAGTACTCTTGACACCAAATGATCGTTTAAAAAGTATGATCTTTTAGAGGCACTTGTCTAATCATATCATACCTCTGCTTAAAATCTTTTAGTAATTTTCTTACTCTTTGGATAAAGTCCAAAATCCTAAACTTAGTTTGAAAGACCATGAGAGATCTGCCTGGAGGCTGTACCTGGAGCACCATACTAGAAATTGTCTGGACGAAATGGCAGCAATCATCTGGAAGAGCTAAGACTGCACAGTGGCTTTTACATAAGTTTAGTGTAACATGTAATCTGTAACAGAGTGATTATCCATGTCTCTACTGATAGTAGAGACAAGAATAAATTTTCATAGGTGGAAGTAAAGTTTTGACCATATAATAGATGCAAACTTATTTCTAGGAAAAATACATGAAGAAAGTTCATGTGCAGAAAGACCATTTGGTTTCCAAGAATTTTTGCTTTTATGTTATAATACATGCAAAAAGCTGTGTATAAACTTGTGTATAAGTAAAAAAGCATACTAAGTGTGAGAAAGACCTACTCCCCAACTTGAGTATAAAACATTTCTCAATAAGCTTTGAAGCTCTCTGTGTGCTCCTCTTCCATCACGTCCTCATGCAATCTTCCCTAGGCAACCTCTATCATTAGTTTGTATGACCATTTCCTACCTTACAGTTCTACTGTGTTTGTTTTTCTAAAAAATGTTATTTGTTTAGTTCCTTTAAACAACTTTATTGAGGTATAATTGACATAGAATGAGTTGTACATGTTTAAAGTGCACTGTTTGTTTTCATATTTGTTTGCATGTGTACAACCATGACCATAGTCAAGATAATGAATCTATCCATTCCTCCCAGAATTTTCCTCATGTTCCTTTGTAATCTTCTACCTTCATTTGCTAAGAAACCACTCTTTTTTTGGCTGGCTTCTTTAACCCAGCATAATTATTTTGAGATTCATCCTTATTATTGCATGCATGAATTGGTGGTTCTGTTTTTTTGCAGGTAATATTTCATTGAATTGATATACCACCACTTGTTTATCCATTCACCTGTCAGTGGATATTTGATATTTGGGCTGTTTCTAATTTTTGGTTGTTACTCATAAAGCAGCTATGGACGTTTGTGTATATATCTTAAGAGCATATGCTTTCATTTCTCTTGGGTAAATCCTTCAAAGTGGAATGGCTTGGTCATTTAGTAGGTATATAGTCAACTTTAGTTTTTCAAAGTTGTAGCAGCTGTGCTCTTTTAAATTCTCATCAGCAGTGTATGAGAACTCCAGTTGTTTCACATCCTTGCTAACACCTAGCATAGTCAGTTCTTAAAATTTCAGATGTTCACATACATGGGTATTGATACCTTATTTTGGTTTTAATTTATATTCCCTCTGTGGCAGATGATACTGAGAATTTTTTATGTGTTTACTGTCACATGAGGCCTGATGAAGTGTTTATTTAAATTTTTTACCAGCTTAATAAATTTTAATTGCTTATTTCAAATAATAATAAATTTATTATTGAATTTTTAGAGGTCTTTATACACTCTGGATACAGGTGCTTTATCACATATGTAGTTTGCAGATATTTTCTTCAAGCCTGTGACTTGTCTTTTTCAAAGAGCAGAAGTTATTGATTTTGAAGATTTATTATATTTAATTTATGTTATTATTTATATTTTTGTTTTGTTTTATTATTATTAGTTTTTTACATGGAACTTGATTTTGGTGTTATATCTAAGAATTGTTACCTAACCAAGGTACAAAAATTTTTCTTCTGGAAGTCTTATAGTTTTAGAAATTACATTTGCATCTGTGAGACATTTTGAGTTAATTATTTTTATAAATGGTATGAGGTTTGGCTTGAAGATTTTTTTTTCCTTTTTCTTTTTACATATGAATAGCCAATTGTCCCAACATTATTGGCTGAAAAGACTACCCCGCTGAATTCTTTTTGTACCTTTTTTGAAAATCATGTGACCATGTGTGTGTGTGTGTATCTGTGTCTGGGCACGTATTCTGTTTCATTGGTCCCTTTGTCTGTCTTTATACCAATACTACATACACTGTCTTGAATGCCATAGTTTTATAATCTTGAAATTAGGTAGTCTGAGTCTTTTTTTTCCCCCCCAAAGTTTTGGTTCTTTGTCCTTTGCATTTCCATATGAATTTTAGTGTCAGTTTACACATTAAATTTTAAAAAGCCAACTGGGGGCCAGGTGCGGTTACTCATGCCTGTAATCTGAGCACTTTGGGAGGCCGAGGTGGAAGGATCACTTGAGGTCACGAGTTTGAGACCAGCCTGGCCAACATGGTGAAACCCTGTCTCTACTAAAAATACAAAGATTAACCAGCCTTGGTGGCATGCACCTGTAGTCCCAGCTACTTGGGAGGCTGAGGCAGGAGAATCGCTTGAACCTAGGAGACCGAGGTTGCCATGAGCTGAGATCATGCCACTGCACTCCAGCCTGGGCAACAGTGAGACTCCGTTCCAAAAAAAGGAAAAAAGTCTACTGGGATTTTGAGGAGAATTGACATCTTATTGTTGAGTCTTCTGATCTGTGAACATGATATATTGACTATTTAGATCTTAATTTCAGCAGTATTTTGTAGTTTTAGTGGGCTTTACATACAATATACTATATATATTATTCTGTGCTTGCTTTTTTTACTTACTATTCTTTCTGAAATTCATTCATCTTGATGCATGTAGCAATAATTAATTCATTTTCACTGCTGTATACCATTCCATTATATGAACATGCTGTGATTTATCTGTTCTTTTGTTGATGAATATTTGTGCAGTTTTTTTTTCTATTTCAAATAATTCATCTGTGGATATTCCTGTATATATGTGTGCATGGGTTATGGTTTTCTAGGGTATATATGTGCCTAGGAATAGGCTGGTTGGGGTAGGATGTACCATCTCAGGCTTTACTAGACATTGCCAGGTTGTTTTCCGATTTATAGTACTCCCAGTGTTTTATAAGAGTTTGTGTTACTCCCCATTCTCACCAGTTGGGGCTGTTAGACTTCTTAATTTTTGCTAATTTGGTGGGTGTGAAATAGTATCTTACTGAAGTTTTTAATATGTATTTTCTGTGTCCTAGAGGTTATCATTTCATATGTTGAGTTTTTCCTTATGTGACATATTTATTTATCTCTTTTGCCCATTTCCCCTTTATATTCTCTTTTTCTTAATACTTTTTAGGAGTCTTAAAAAATATATTTTGGATACTGGTTATGTCTTTTTAAAGTTATGTGTGTTGTGGCTGGGTGCTGTGGCTCACACCTGTAATCCCAGCACTTTCGGAGGCCAAGGCTGGTGGGATCACCTGAGCTCAGGAGTTCAAGACCAGCCTGGCCAACATGATGAAACCCCATCTCTACTAAAAATATAAAAATTAGCCGGGCATGGTGGTGCGCGCCTGTAGTCCCAGCTATTTGGGAGGCTGAGGCACGAGAATCGCTTGAACCTGGGAGGCGGAGGTTGTGGTGAGCTGCAATTGCACCACTGTACTCCATCCTGGGTGACAGTGTGAAACTCTGTCTCAAAAAAAAAAAAATAAAATAAAATAAAATAATACGTATTGCAAATATCTCTTCCCAGTTCATGGTTGGTCTTCTTATGTTCTTTTTGATGTTTCTTGATGAACAGAAGTTGTGAAGCACCTCTGGTATACTGAAGAGTTTGCCCAATTTAAAAAGCATAGTTGACCCAGCTTGCAATTAATACCTCTAAGCTCCACGTCCCATAGAAGCCTTGGTTACAGGTCTATTTTATGATTTTCCTTTATAAATATTCATAAATGACTCATTTTTCTAGTCACAGTTTTGGGGTGTGGGGGTGGAGGGAAGAAGCACCGTTTTTTTTAAGGATTCAATAACAAGTTTCACAAGCATATTTTAAAACTTTTTCTTAAATTAATTTTTAGGCTGGACCAGAATATGGCCAAGGGATGAACCCTATTAGCCGCCTGGCGCAAATTCAACAGGCCAAAAAGGAAAAGGAGCCAGATTATGTTTTGCTTTCAGAAAGAGGAATGCCTCGACGTCGAGAATTTGTGATGCAGGTATTTCTAACCTTCTAAAACGACTGAGAAGATTTAGAAATCCCCAGGATGGAATAGACATACGGGTGAAAGGCAAACTAGGACTTCATAGCAGAAAGTAAAACTGTTTCCAGTTAAAGCATTCATTCTATCCAGGCTGACCTGCTACCTTGGGGGAAACATTCAAGTGTCAAGGACATGTTACAATAGGCAACCTAAGTTTTCAAGGGACTCTGAGTTCATACAGGTTATTTACCATGGAGTTTATCATTTAATGTGTATCTCTTAACTTTTTATATTACATTTTGTAGCCGGAGTCTATTAACTACTGGGAATTGGAGACACATGGAATTAGAAACAAAATTTAGAAGGATAGATGTAGTAGATGGATCAGGGTCAAAATCCTGAGCTTGTGGACTGTCAGGAAAGTTAGAAAAAGAGAGCAAGCAGGCTAGCTAACCATGGTGGGGGCTGAGGCACTTAGAATTGCTGAGATCTGACTGCTGTATTGTGTAGCCAAGAAAATCGAGGAATGGCTGCTAGTGTATTGGCAGATGGGCTAGAAATGAGGTAGAATGCCTAAAATGCTCTCCTTTTCAACCCCTACCTATTCATCTTCATTTGCCAGCTCAAACTCCAGTCTTAAGAAATTTTTCTTTTACTTTTTTATTACAATTTCAAACATATCCAAAAGTGGGGAGAGAATAGTAATGGACCATTAATATGCCCATCACTCAAACATCACAGTTACTAAGATTTTTGCCTCACTTGATTCAGCTGTTAATTTTTCTCTTCTTCCTCTCTTTCTTCCTTTCTCTCTTCTTTTCCTGAAGTATTTCAAAGATAATTTCTAACTACATGTCATTTCAGCGTTACATATTCAGTGTATATTTCTAAGAAATACGAAAGCTTTTCGTACATTAGACATGATTCTTTAGAATCATCTAATACCCAGTCTATATTTAAATTATTACTTTCCCCAAGCTGTTTTTAATGTTTTGTTTTATTTTTTGGTGGGGCAACAGGGTCTTGTTCTGTCAGCCAGGCTGGAGTACAGTGGCATGATCATGTCTCACTGCAGCCTTGATTTCCTGGGCTCAAGAGATCCTCCCTTTTCAGCTTCCTGAGTAGGTTAGGATTACAGGCATACACCACCATGACCAGCTGATTAAATGTTGTTGTTTTATTGTTGCTGTTTATAGAGACAGGGTTTTACTATGTAGCCCAGGCTAGTGTTGAGCTCCTGGCTTCAAGTGATCCTCCTGCTTCAGCCTCTCAAAGTGTTAGGATTACAGGCGTGAGCCACTGTGCTTAGTCCCAAACTGTTTTTTAAATAATTGGTTAGTCAAAGAGACTTTTTAGTTAAATCCAAGGATCTCACATTTGATGTAACTTAGATAAAATCAAAAACATTAAGTGCTGACCATGTGGCAGACATTTTGGCACTCAAATACAGTATCTCATATTGACTAACTTTCAGTGTACAGCTAAGTTGTGCCTTCCCTCCCAATTTATAATCTCCATATTTCTTTATCTTTCAGTACCCAATACAGTGGTTCATAAACAGTAGGACCTTAATAAACATTTGATAGATATTTGCTGCCTGCCTTCCTGCCTGTACGGCTTTTGTTGGAGACATAAACTTATAATGTAGTCATAGATAAGTCACTCCTGGGAACCCAGATATCCAAAAAGAGGGGAATTCTCTGGTTAGTGATCACATTATTGTCAAGATGTTATTAGGATCCAGCACATGATTGTTTTGTTATTTTCACTGGTAAAATATGTTCACTATTTTTTTCCTTAACATTCTTAGCTTTGAAGAATTCTGGAACATAGACTTTGAATGCCAAAGCTTGAAGAAAAAAGTCTCTTGAATTTTAGACATGTATTGGGAATATAAACTGGCTTTGGCTTTATTAAACAAATCCTTTTCTACAGAGTGTATTGAGTACCCCTTTTGAAAGAGGAATTTAGCATATCTTAGGCCAGCTTCCATTTTATGGGTATTCATAAACATTCTAGTCAAATGGGGACATTTGGCTGTGCTTTTAAATGTTTTCGCACTGAATTCATACGTTTTTTCCCCTTCTGGAAGCCCCAGTGGATTCATTACAGTATTGCAGCAATTTTATCAAAGTAACAGCTTTTGTATAAACTACTTAGGCAATGTTATCATTTGTTATAATTGAATATGGAAGCAAAATATCTAGAGATGAGATGCTCATTTTTATCTATTACCAAAGAAAAAGTCTATATATTTTAAAATGGATACAGTTACTTATGTTGATTACTACATAAAGAAAACCTCCGATGACATTATTTGGGTATTTTATTCCAAAGCAGATTTCTTAAAGCTTTTCATTTTTTTGGTGAGGAGTATTTTAATCTTTCAAACAGAAAATAATGATAAGTAAACCAAGTTGCATATCAGCACACTGTGTTATTATGTGATACTAATGTTTCAGCCTGTGATTAAGATCACCAGGTTGTTAAAAAATAAATAAAAATTAAGTTTTTGGTAAATTCTATTTCAGAACTTTTCAGTTTCTTAGGTTTTTGAGGATTTGATTCATGTGAATGAGCTGTTAAATTTAAAGACAAAGATTTGGCAGTCTTAAATTTACTACATGGTAAAATAATTGAGCTTCTTTGCAGATAGAAATTCACATTTAAGGCCGGGCGCAGTGGCTCAAGCCTGTAATCCCAGCACTTTGGGAGGCCGAGACGGGCGGATCACGAGGTCAGGAGATCGAGACCATCCTGGCTAACACAGTGAAACCCCGTCTCTACTAAAAATACAAAAACTAGCCGGGCGAGGTGGCAGGCGCCTGTAGTCCCAGCTACTCGGGAGGCTGAGGCAGGAGAATGGCGTAAACCCGGGAGGCGGAGTTTGCAGTGAGCTGAGATCCGGCCACTGCACTCCAGTCCGGGCGACAGAGTGAGACTCCGCCTCAAAAAAAAAAAAAAAAAAAAAAGAAATTCACATTTAAATGTAGAGATTATATTTACAATAGTTATAAAATTTGTGACCTCTCAAGGAAGATGACTTGTGAAATTTATATATTTACTTAACTTTTATAATAAAGTGATGTTTTGAGTGACCGTTGTGTTTATTAGCAGAGAATGAAAGTCCTTTGGCAATGTGGTCTTTCTCTGTTAACAAATTACTCTGGGATAACTGCTTACAAACTATTCAACCATGGGATTATTAAAGTTTGCGTGAGGCAAGGGCTGGGTGAATGGGTAAATGAATCTGGGAAGCACTTGTTTTAGAATAAGTTAGTCCTGAAGGTATCAGAATAGGCCAGATGGAAATCTAGCAGATAGAGAGAGAAGGTGAATACAGGGATGGGAACAGCATTACAGCTGACAAGTCCAAGACCAGGCCTCAGAGCAGTAGAGGAAGCTTCTGACATAACTGACCAAATCTTTTCACTAACAAGGATTCCAGCAACAACATAGGGACTGATGAAGCTGGGGGAACAAACCAAGCATTGGAAAAGATAACAGGTAGCAGAGGTAACTCTAGCCAGGGGTTTGAGTAGATTATCCTTAGGGCCTGCCATGTTGAGGCAGACACTGTTATGGCAGGTGGTGTGTATTCATCTAGCTGTAAGTACCTGGTCTGACTATATTAGATTTGTCCTTCTCAGCGTGAAGTCCAAAGACTACTTCTGATTTGTCACAATATGGTGGTTTCCAGTTTCAGAAGAAAAGGCAATGAAATATTTAAAAAATATTTCACAGGTTTAAACTATACAATTTGTGATAGTTGTTACAGAAATTCTGTAAGGAATATACTTTCAGTGTTTCACTATATGAACTGTCATTTAGTTTGTCTTTACTGAAACTCTGTTAAAAGAGAGTACAGCTCCTTTTTTATATCATTTGCACATTGTTTATGTTTAAGTTTGTATTTCGTTACCATTTTGTTGTATATTCTCCCAGTTCCTTAAAATTGCGTGGTTCACTTAAACTTAAAAGTAGTGTTGGAAATAATAACACAAAAACTGTAAATAAGGAGGTAAGAATAAATGATGAACAGTACTCAAGTGTGGATACCAAATGGGAATTTGTATGTTCTGGGACAGATGAAATAGCCAATATTATGATTTTACACAAGAGACAAAAAAGAAAAGTATGGTTAGGAGTATCACGCTATATAGCTGAAAACTGAATTTTGTTGTCATTGTGAAATGTATTAAAGTGGCATGAAGCTATTATTGAAACTTTCTGATTTTTTTTAAACAAAATGATAACTGATAAAACAATTCAACTTTTCAGATATGGATTGCCCATTCACTTTTCTTGCTCATTTTTGTGCTAGTTTTTTAGAAAACTGATATATGGGAACCTCCTATATATTCTGGATGCGAGCCCTTTGTAGTTATATGGCATTTTAAATACCTTCCCTTGTGTTGTGACTTTCCTTTCTAAATAGTGCTTTTAGAAGAACGAGAGTAATTTTTAATGCAGTCAAATTTAAATTTTTCCTCATATTAACTTTATAATAAGTCTAGATATCCAGACAATTAAGTGTCCCCCACCTTGTTCTTCCTCAAAAGGATTTTGGCTGTTCTTAGCACTTCACATTTCCATGTAAATTTTGGAATCATCTTGTTCAAGTATTATAAAAAGATGTAAGGAATTTTGATTGAGTTTTCATTGAGTTCAATTAATTGAGTTTAGGTCAATTTGAAGAGAACTGATGATATTACGTTAGTATTGTCCTCAATCCATGAACATGGCATTTTGCTCTATTTATTAGGTGTTTCTTAAAGTTTCTGAATAAGGCTTTGTTTTCTATGTAGAAGATTCGCACATCCTAGGTATTTGATTTTCATTTAATGTTAATGGTATCTTTTTAATATTTTTCGTCTTCTACTTGAATGTTGATGGAATGTAGAAATGCAGTTCTCTTTTTCATGCTGAGCTTGTTACAATCTAATTGATTCTTGTAATTCATCTGTGCAGTTTCTTAGCTTCTTTATATATGAAATCACATCTATAAATAATGAGTTCTTTTCCCTCCTGATTCTTTTTTTACTTTTTCTTGCCTTATTTCTCTGTCTAGGATTTGTGTAAACTTTTAAACAGTAGTAATAATAGGGAACATCCTTGTCTCGTTTCTAATTTGTTTCTTTCAACATTAAGTACAGTGTTTCCTGAGGTTTGCTGTGGGTGTTTTGTAAAATGCCCTTTATCATATTAAAAAAGTTTTCTTCTTTTCCTAGTTTGCTAATAGTTTTCATTATGAATGAATGTCAATTTCTAGTTTGAATTTCAAATGTTAAACCAAACTTGCATTCCTGCAATAAACCTAACTTTGTCATGAATCTTTTTCTTTTTGTATATTGCTTTATTCATTATATTGTTTAAAACTTTTACATCTATGTTCATGAGTGAAACTGTTTAAATTTTCTTTCTTATACTGTTCTTGTTGGGATTTGGAATCAAAATGGTAGCTCATAAAATAATTGAGGACTGATTTCTCATTTTCTGTTTTATGGATGAATTTGGATGAAAAGAGTAGCGCAATTCTTCCTTAAATATTGAGTAGAACTTTATGGACAAGATCTCCAGAGTTTTCTTTTTGCAAAGATTTTTTATTATGGTTTTTATTTCATTAGTAGTTTTAGTCGTATTCTTTAGGCTCATTCTGTGGCAATTTGGTAATTTGTATTGTCTAGGAATTTTTCCATTGTATCTAAATATGTTTTTAAAATTTAGCATAAAATTGTTCTCAGTATTCCTTTTTTTTTTTTTTTTTTTTTTTTTTTGTGAGACGGAATCTCACTCTGTTGCTCAGCTGGAGTGCAGTGGCATGATCTTGGCTCACTGCAACCTCTTTCTCGTGGGTCCAGGCAATTCTTCTGCATCAGCCTTCCAAGTAACTGGGGTTACAGGCACCTGCCATCATGCCCAGCTAATTTTTGTATTTTTAGTATAAGACAGGGTTTCACCATGTTGGCCAACCTGGCCTTGAACTCCTGACCTCAAGTAATCCACCTGCCTTGGCCTCCCAAAGTGCTGAGATTACGGGTAGTGAGCTACTCTGCCTGGCCACAGTAATCCTTATTATTTTGTAATGCTACAGAAGCGATGGTAATCTCCCTTTTTAATTATTTCATTTATTTGTGCCTTCTCCTCTTCTTTTCTTTTTTAAAAATACCCATCTCAGAGAAGAACTCATATTTTTTTTCTTGACCAGTCTTACTTTTGGTTTATCATTTTATTAGTCTTATTAGGGAATCAACTTTTGGCTTTTCTAACTTTATTGTGCTTTGTTTTGTATTTCCTTACTTTTTGCTTTTTATTCTGGTTTCTCTGGGTTTGTTTTGCTGATAATGTTTGTGACTTCTTAAGGTGAATGTTTAGCTCGTTACTTTGTTCCTCTCCTGTAAGCTGTTACGGCTATGCATTTTCTTCTAGACCCTCCTTTTGCTGTGTCCTTCAAGTTTTGATATATTTCCGTGGATTATTTAAAATATTTTCTAGTTTTCACTGGAATTTCTTCTTTTGCCCATAGGTAATTTGGAATTACATTGTTTATAAAATTTTTAATTTTTAATTTTAATTTTTTTAGAGGTGTGGTCTTGCTCTGTTGCTCAGGGTGCAGTGCAGTGGTATGATCACAGTTCACTGCAGCCCTGAACTCCTGGGCTCAAGCAATCTTCCCACCTCAGCCTCCCAAGTAGCTGGGACTACAGCCATCTTGCCTAGCTAATTAAATTTTTCTTTTTGTAAAGATGGGGTCTCACTACATTGCCCAGGTTGATCTCAAACTCCCGGCCTCAAACAGTCTTCCTAGTGTTGGGATTATAGGTATAAGCCACCACACCTGACCAGAATTACATTGTTTAATTTCCAAAGTTGTGATTAACTAACTACTTCTTCAATCACTTACTGAGACCATTGTGTAAAAAGAAATTCAACTATAGTTGTGTATTTTCTATTTCTTCTTGTAATTCTATTCTTTTTTGCTATCTGCTTTACTTTTTATAGTTGTATGGTTGATGTGTATTTAAGTACATGTATAAATTGCTCACAGAAGATAACTGTAGAATAGTTCTAATGATAAAAATCTTTTTTTATTGAGCAATTATGATGGATTAAATGCTGTGGTTTACACACATTATCTTGTTTACCTTTTGAAGCAACACTGTACCGAAGTTGGTATTACCCCTGCTTTACTGATGAAAAGCCTGAGGCTTAGAGATATTAAATAATTTGTACCAGTTCATACAGCTAGGAAATAATAGAGTTGAGTTTCATATCCCAATCTGACTTGGAAGCCTTTGCTTTTTTTTTTGTTTGTTTTGTTTTGTTTTGTTTTTGTTTTTGTTTTTTTAAAGACGGAGTATCGCTCTCTGGCCCCAGGCTGGAATGCAGTGGTGCAATTGTGGCTCACTGCAACCTCCACTTACCAGGTTCAAGCGATTCTCCTGCCTCAGCCTCCCGAGTAGCTGGGACTACAGGTGCGTGCCATCACACCCGGCTAATTTTTGTCATTTTAGTAGAGACAGGGTTTCACCATATTGGCCAGGCTGATCTCGAACTCCTGACCTTGTGATCCGCCTGCCTTGGCCTCCCAAAGGGGAATTACAGGTGTGACCCACTGTGCCCAGCCAGAAGCCTTTGTTTTTAATCATAATGTTGTAGCAACACTTGTGTATTAATTCTCTTCAGGAGCTATGTAATGTAAATCTTTGTGAACTTGAATGTTTACATAAGTGTTGCAATTTGAACATTATTTTAAATGGCACCAATATATTTCAGCCTTTTCAGTTTATCAGTTGAAATATAAGAATGCTAAAATGTAGTCATAACCAACACGAATGCTGTTAAAATGTAAATTTTATTTTTCTGCTTATATAAATAATATAAATTTAGTGTTTAAAAAAACAAATAGCATATAAATGTATATGGAAGTAAAAATTCTATAAAATTCTACCATCATGAGATAATCCTCCATTGATATTTTAAGGACCATTTTTTTCATTTTTTTTTTTCATGTACATATAAGATTACATAAATGTTATCTTAGTTGCCGTTTTTATTTTGGACTGAACTTTATATTTTCAAATGCTAGAGAGTAGAATTGCTTTATGATGTAAGGACTTCCTGTTTACCAAAACAATTATCATTAATTTATTCCTTTAATCTTACCAGGTGAAGGTAGGCAATGAAGTTGCTACAGGAACAGGACCTAATAAAAAGATAGCCAAAAAAAATGCTGCAGAAGCAATGCTGTTACAGCTTGGTTATAAAGCATCCACTAATCTTCAGGATCAACTTGAGAAGGTAAGAGTTAAGTTTACATCTGTGTATCCTATCTGTCATAATATCAAAGTCATTAATAAATTTTGATCCTAAGTAGTAGATGTAAATTTTAACTTTTCTGAGGCAATACAAAGATAGATGATCCAAGCACAAAATAACATATACTTACGGTGTAAGATGAGATATTAATGAGTATTTGTAATCTTACAATTAGAAAATACAAAAAGTTTGTCATATGGTTGTACATATATTATGTAATACCAATGTAACATTTTTAACTTGTTGATTGGTTGTTTTTGCCGTATAGACACAGTCTTAATTTGTGTCTTTTGAGAACACAGGTTGTTAGCCTTTAATTTTGGAATACAGCTGAAAACACTGGAAATAAAAATTCTGACTTATCCCTTTAGGGCAGGAGCTATATTGGACAGACACTCTATAAACTAATTTTTCTATTTACTTTAAATTTAAAGGTGAACTCATAGGGTGTTTATTTTCTGCCAAGACCTGTGTTCATGGTTCCCTGTTTTTTCTGCAGCAGTTAATGACATCATTAACACCTACATCTGTTACAAGGGAAGCAGAGAACCCTGAATTCAGAACTTGGCATATAACTTGGCAGAAATTGGCTTATTTCCATTTTGTATTAAGTATCATTTTGTTATCTGTGGATTTGTAGACATTATTTCTATCAAACATTTTATTTATGTGAACACTCAAAAAACAGGCTTACTAATTACTTTTATCAAAAGTAATATGCTTTAGACCAGCATCTTCTCACACAAGAATTCTGTTTCAAAGATATTTTTAGTTTCTACAGGAACACATTTTAAAAGTTTAGAGTTAGAAACAAAAATATATAGAGACACTTTGATGTACTTTTTTGTTTTCTAGGCAATTCTTTTGAATGATTTTAAAAAATCTTTGTGTGGTATTGCTAGAGATTTCAATTCTGTTTTTATAACCTGGCTAGTCAACACTTTTTCTTCTTTTAAAAGTATTTGTAACATGAAACCTAACATGTGTTCCAGTTTCTGTAGTCCTTACATTGTATATTTGTTATTTTAACTTAACACATTTATATTGACTTAAAACTGGTGAGCGATCTATAAAAATATGTCAAAATAAATCTCCTCACAGACATGTATTTGTAAATTAAATGAAAGTAGAACAAAAAACCAGCATTAATTAATTAATTTCATTAATTTGAAAAACATTTTTTGCATAACCATTGTGTAATTCAGGTTCTCCAAAGAAACAGAACCATCACTGTGTGTGTGTGTGTGTGTGTGTGTGTGTATGTATGTGTGTGTCTGTCTGTGTATATATATTAAGGAATTGGCCCATGTGATTGTGGAGGCTTTACTAGTGTAAAATCTGATGGGACAGGCTGACAGGATGGAGAATCAGGAAAGAGTTGAAATTTCAGTCCAAAAACAGTCTACTGGAGAATTCCTACTTGCCCTGGGAGGTCAGCTTTTTGTTCTGTTCAGGCCTTCAGCTGATTAGATGAGGACTACCCACATTGTGGAGCGTGATCTGCTTTACTCAAGAGTTCACCACTTTAAAAGTAAATCTTACCCAAAAACACTCTTGCAGAAACACCCAGAATAATGTTTGACCAAGTATCTGGGCACTGTGGCCCAGACAAGTTGACATACAAAATTAATCATCACACTCACTAAATGCCAGACACTTAAAAATGACTGATTTTAATAAGATGACTGAAACTTGGTCTCTGCACTCAAGGAGGTGATCTTTCTTTAAGTGCAGGGAGTGAGGAATTTTAACCATATAACAAAACTATAGTATCCCAGAACCTAGAGAGCATGAGGATGAACCTGGGAAGTCAGGAAAAGAAGCTGAGGTCACTGTTATTATGCGAAGTAGAAAGTTTGAAGAAATGCGCATTTAAGATTTGAACATGAATGTGAATTGATCTGGTTTGCATTCTTCAAAAGATACTTCTGTTAAGTAATGTGGAGCATGGATTTGAGCAGAGTGAAACCAGACAGCAATGCCAGTCAGGAGGCAGCCAGAGTTGTTTAGGTAAGAGATATTGAGGGTCTGAACTGAGACAGTGAAGGCAGAGAGGAAGAAGGGAAAGACTCCAGAGATATTTCAGAAATGTAATAGGTAAGATTTGAATAGCAGATAAGATGCATTCAAGATACAGGAAAAAAGAGGAGGAAAGACCACCTGCAAAAAGGAATAGAGAATGACTACTAGGTCAGATGCTGCAGAGAGATCAAATAAGAGAAGGACTGAATATATTGATTTATCAGTAAGATGACTTTTGATGAGTGTGGCAAAAGCAGTTTTTAAAACCAGCTAAAACAGGATTTTTTTGTTTGTTTTTTTGAGACAGAATCTAGCTCTGTCATCCAGGCTGGAGTGTAGTGGTGCGATCTTGGCTCACTGCAACCTCCACCTCCCAGGTTCAAGCGATTCTCTCTCTTCAGCCTCCCGAGTAGCTGGTATTACAGGTGTGTACCACCATACCTGGCTGATTTTTTGTATTTTTAGTAAAGAAGCGGTTTCACCATGTTGGCCGGGCTGGTCTTGCTCTACTGACCTCAAATGATCTGCCTGCCTTGGCTTCCCAAAGTGCTGGGATTACAGGCGTGAGCCACTGCACCTGGTTGGTATTTCTTAATTATTTGGTAGAAGTTACCAGTGAGGGCTTTTGGGCTTAGAATTTTCTCTGTGGAAAGGTTTTTTAACTACAAACTCAGATTTTAAAAATAAATAGGGTTACTTAGGTTACCTACTTATGCTTGATTGAACTTTGGTAGTTTTTGTCTTTCAAAGAATTAGTTTATTTCTTCTAAGTTGTTGAATTTACTGGTATAAAATTGTTTGTAACGTTCCCTTTTTCTTTTAATCGTGGGAGAATCTGTAACATTCCCTTACTCTTTTAGTAGTGGCAGAATCTGTAATGATATTCACTTTCATTTCTGATATTGATTATTTCTTTTCTCTTTTTCTTCTGTTCAGTTTAGCTAGGGGTTTTATAAAATTTTAAATCTTTTCAAACAATTAGGTTTTAGTTGCATTGATTTTTCTCTTTTTCTATTTTCAGTTTTTTTTATTTCTGCTGTTTATTTTATCCTTCACTGGATTTTGTTTTTATTTTTTTGTTCATTTCTAATTTTGTAAGGTGGAAGTTTAGGCTATATATCTGAGAACTTTCCTTTTTCTAATATAAGCATTTAATGCTGTGAATTTTTCTTTAAGCACTGATTTAGCTCTGTCCTACACATTTTGGCAAGTTGGGTTTTTCTTCTCTTCTTGTTTTTTTAACATCTGGGATACACGCTGTATGGGTTTTTACTTTCATTCAACTCAAAATATGTTCTGATTTCCCTCTTGATTTCTTCTTTCAGGCCCTATATCTGTTATGATTATTTGTTTTGTTCAGTGTTAAAGTCTCCAACTATAAGTTTGGATTTTCCTACTTCTGCTTCTTTCAGTTTTATTAGTTTTTGTTTTATGCATTTTGAAACTTTGTTATTATATATATGTACAATTAGTGTTGTGTCTTTTTGATGACTTGACCACTTTTATTGGATATTTCCTTTTATTCATTGTTCTGAAATCTGTTTTGTTTGATATTAATATAGCTACTCCAGTTTTATTTTGACTGGTGTTTGCATGGGATATTTTTTTCCTGTGTTTTACTTTTAGCCTATCTTTAAATTGGTTTCTTTTAGAAAGCATATAATTGGGTCTTGTTCTTTAAAATTTAATTTGACAAACTTTGCCCTTTAGTTATGGTGATTAGACCATTTGTACTTACTGAAGTTATTGAGTTGTTGTATTTAAACACACCATTTTATTAGTTGCCTTTTTTTTCCGTTTACTCTGTTTACTTTTTTTCTTATTTGACCTCTGTTGTGGTCACATATGTTACTTCTCTAAGTTTCTCTGACCTCCTATTGTGGCTATACATTTTAGTTTTCTATATTTTTTAAACCCTACAACTCATTGTTACTAATTTTGCTTTATAAATAGTTACCATCTTAAGTGATTAAAATCAACAGAAAATGCCTTTTATATTTACTCTCATTTTGATTATTCTCAATATCCTTCATTTATTTGTGTAGATTCAGATTTCTTTCTGGTATTATACCCCTTCCTTGCTTGAAGGACTTCCTTTAATATTACTTATTTTAGCAGATCTGTAGGCAGTGCATTCTCTCAGCTTTTGTTTGTCAAAAAGTCTTTATTTCCCTTTCTTTTTTTTCTTTATAGGTTTTATTATACACAAAGTGCGGCGGGGGGGGGACTCAGACCTTCTTGGCAGCTGCTTTCTTCGTGGCAGTCAGGATACTGCCTCAGCTCCTCTTGCTTCCTGTTGGTGCATATGTGTATTTTCATCCTTTTCTTAATGAACTTGAGGGCCCACTTGTCCTTGGAGACTTTGAGCAGCTTCATGGCATGCCACTTCTACAGGGGAAGCCACACACCTCCCAGATGATGTCTTACACAAGCTTTGTGTGCTTGATGAGGTGTCCAGGGTGGCAGCCCTGCCTCAGCTTGCTTATATTCTTGTTCACCGTGGGCCCTGATTGAGGCCCATGGCCATATGGTAATGCAGAACTATGGCTGCTGCTCTTCAGTGACTGCTGTAGCAGAAAATTTCACTTTTTTTTTTTCTTTTTTAAGCCTCCAATGAATCACCTTCATTTTTGAAAGTTGTTTTTTTCTGAATATAGGATTCTGGGTTTCCTGTTTCTTTTAGTACTTTAAAGATCTTGCTCCATTGTCTCGATAGGCATAATTTTCAATGTAAAGTCTATTGTAATTCTTACTTGTTCTTGTTGATGTATTTTTTTTCCTTTCTCAGCCTTCAATATATTTCTTTTCTTTATTTTCCAGCAATTTGGCTGTGATGTATCTAAATTTGATTTTTTTTTTGTTTCTTCCTTTCTTTCTTCTCTGCCTCTGTACTCTTTCCCCACCCTTCTTCCTCCCTTCTTTTTTTCTTCCTTCTCCTTTTCCTCCACCTTTTCTTCTTTTCCTTCATATCCTCTTCCTTCCTTCTTCTCATTTTTTCTCCTCCTCCCCCTACTTCCTTCTCCTCTTTCTTTTTTTAAAATTTTATTTTGTATTATACTTTAAGTTCTCGTGTACAGGTGCACAACGTGCAGGTTTGTTACATATGTATACATGTGCCATGTTGGTGTGCTGCACCCATTAACTCATCATTTACATTAGGTATATCCCCTAATGCTATCCTTCCCTTCTCCCCCCTCCCCCCAATAGGACCCAGTGTGTGATGTTCCCCTTCCTGTGTCCAAGTGATCTCATTGTTCAATTCCCACCTCTGAGTGAGAACATGCGGTATTTGGTTTTCTGCTCTTGCGATAGTTTGCAGAGAATGAAGGTTTCCAGCTGCATCCATGTCCCTACAAAGGACACGAACTCATCCTTTTTTATGGCTGCATAGTATTCCATGGTGTATATGTGCCACATTTTCTGAATCCAGTCTGTCACAGATGGACATTTGGATTGATTCCAAGTCTTTGCTATTGTGAATAGTGCCGCAATAAACATACGTGTGCATGTGTCTTTATAGCAGCATGATTTATAATCCTTTGGGTATATACCCAGTAATGGGGTGGCTGGTCAAATGGTATTTCTAGTTTTGGATCCTTGAGAAATCGCCACACTGTTTTCCACAATGGTTGAACTAGTTTACAGTTCCATCAACAGTGTAAAAGTGTTCCTATTTCTTCACATCCTCTCCAGCACCAGTTGTTTCCTGATTTTTTAATGATTGTCATTCTAACTGTTGTGAGATGGTATCTCATTGTGGTTTTGATTTGCATTTCTCTGATGGTCAGTGATGATGAGCATTTTTTCATGTGTCTGTTGGCTGTATGAATGTCTTCTTTTGAGAAGTGTCTGTTCATTCATATCCTTTGCCCACTTTTTGATGGGGTTGTTTGTTTTTTTCTTGTCAATTGGATTGAGTTCTTTATAGGTTCTGGATATTAGCCCTTTGTCAGATGAGTAGATTGCAAAAATTTTCTCCCATTCTGTAGGTTGCCTGTTCACTCTGATGGTAGTTTCTTTTGCTGTGCAGAAGCTCTTTAGTTTAATTAGATCCCATTTGTCAATTTTGGGTTTTGTTGCCATTGCTTTTGGTGTTTTAGTCATGAAGTCCTTGCCCATGCCTATGTCCTGAATGGTACTACCTAGGTTTTCTTCTAGGGTTTTTATGGTATTAGGTCTAACATTTAAGTCTCTAATCCATCTTGAATTAATTTTCGTATAAGGAGTAAGGAAAGGATCCAGTTTCACCTTTCTACTTATGGCTAGCCAATTTTCCCAGTACCATTTATTAAATAGGGAATCCTTTCCCCAATTCTTGTTTTTGTCAGGTTTGTCAAAGATCAGATGGCTGTAGATGTGCGGTATTATTTCTGACGGCTCTGTTCTCTTCCATTGGTCTACATCTCTGTTTTAGTACCAGTACCATGCTGTTTTGGTTACTGTAGCCTTGTAGTATAGTTTGAAGTCAGGTAGCGTGATGCCCCCAGCTTTGTTCTTTTGACTTAGGATTGTCTTGGCAATGTGGGGTCTTTTTTGGTTCCATATGAACTTTAAAGTAGTTTTTTCCAATTCTGTGAAGAAAGTCATTGGTAGCTTGATGGGGATGGCATTGAATCTATAAATTACCTTGGGCAATATGGCCATTTTCACAATATTGATTCTTCCTATCCATGAGCGTGGTATGTTCTTCCATTTGTTTGTGTCCTCTTTGATTTCACTGAGCAGTGGTTTGTAGTTCTTGAAGAGGTCCTTTACATCCCTTGTAAGTTGGATTCCTAGGTATTTTATTCTCTTTGAAGCAATTGTGAATGGGAGTTCATTCATGATTTGGCTCTCTGTTTGTCTATTACTGGTGTATAAGAATGCTTGTGATTTTTGCACATTGATTTTGTATCCTGAGACTTTCCTAAAGTTTCTTATCAGCTTAAGGAGATTTTGGCCTGAGACAATGGGATTTTCTAAGTATACAATCATGTCATCTGCAAACAGGGACATTTTGACTTCTTCTTTTCCTAACTGAATACCCTTTATTTCTTTCTTTTGCCTGATTGCCCTAGCCAGAACTTCCAACACCATGTTGAATAGGAGTGGTGAGAGAGGGCATCCCTGTCTTGTGCCAGTTTTAAAAGGGAATGCTTCCAGTTTTTGCCCATTCAGTATGATATTGGCTGTGGGTTGTCATAAATAGCTCTTATTATTTTGAGATACGTTCCATTCATACCGAATTTATTAAGAGTTTTTAGCATGATGAGCTGTTGAATTTTGTCAAAGGCCTTTTCTGCATCTATTGAGATAATCATGTGGTTTTTGCCTTTGGTTCTGTGTATATGCTGGATTACGTTTATTGATTTGTGTATATTGAACCAGCCTTGCATCCCAGGGATGAAGCCCACTTGACCATGGTGGATAAGCTTTTTGATGTGCTGCTGGATTCGGTTTGCCAGTATTTTATTGAGGATTTTTGCATCGATGTTCATCAGGGAGATTGGTCTAAAGTTCTCTTTTTTTGTTGTATCTCTGTCAGGCTTTAGTATCAGGATGATGTTGGCCTCATAAAATGAGTTAGGGAGGATTCCCTCTTTTTCTGTTGATTGGAGTAGTTTCAGAAGAAATGGTACCAACTCCTCCTTGTACCTCTAGTAGAATTTGGCTGTGAATCCATCTGGTCCTGGACATTTTTTGGTTGGTAGGCTATTAATTATTGCCTCAATTTCAGAGCCTGCTAGTGGTCTATTCAGGGATTCAACTTCTTCCTGGTTTAGTCTTGGGAGAGTGTAAGTGTTCAGGAAATTATCCATTTCTTCTAGATTTTCTAGTTTATTTGCGTAGAGGTGTCTATAGTATTCTCTGATGGTAGTTTGTATTTCTGTGGAGTCAGTGGTGATATCCCCTTTATCATTTTTTATTGCGTCTATTTGTTTCTTCTCTCTTTTATTCTTTATTAGTCTTGCTAACGGTCTATCAATTTTTTTGATCTTTTCAAAGAAACAGCTTCTGGATTCATTGCTTTTTTGGAGGGTTTTTGTGTCTCTATCTCCTTCAGTTCTGCTCTAATCTTAGTTATTTCTTGCCTTCTGCTAGCTTTTGACTGTGGTTGCTTTTGCTTCTCTAGTTCTTTTAATTGTGATGCTAGGGTGTCAATTTTACATCTTTCCTGCTTTTTGTTGTCAGCATTTAGTGCTATAAATTTCCCTCTACACACTGCTTTAAATGTGTCCCAGAGATTCTGGTATTTTGTATCTTTGTTCTTACTGGTTTTAAATAACATCTTTATTTCTGCTTTCATTTCGTTACGTACCCAGTAGTCATTCAGGAGCAGGTTGTTCAGTTTCCATGTAGTTGAGCGGTTTTGATTGAGTTTCTTAATCCTGAGTTCTAGTTTGATTGCATTGTAGTCTGAGAGACAGTTTGTTATAATTTCTGTTCTTGTACATTTATTGAGGAGTGCATTACTTCCAACTATGTGGTCAATTTTGGAATAAGTGCGATGTAGTGCTGAGAAGAATGTATAGTCTGTGGATTTGGGGTGGAGAGTTCTGTAGATGTCTATTAGGTCCGTTTGGTGCAGAGTTGAGTTCAATTCCTGGATATCCTTGTTAACTTTCTGTCTCGTTGATATGTCTAATGTTGACAGTGGGGTGTTAAAGTCTCATTATTATTGTATGGGAGTCTAAGTCTCTTTATAAGTCTCTAAGGACTTGCTTTATGAATCTGGGTGCTCCTGTATTGGGTGCATAAATATTTAGGATCGTTAGCTCTTCCTGATGAGAAGGCCGTTATGTAATGGCCTTCTTTGTCTCTTTTGATCTTTGATGGTTTACAGTCTGTTTTATCAGAGACTAGGATTGCAACCCCTGCTTTTTTTGTTTTCCATTTGCCTGGTAGATCTTCCTCCATCCCTTTATTTTGAGCCCATGTGTATCTCTTGATGTGAGATGGGTCTCCTGAATACAGCAAACTGGTGGGTTTTGACTCTTTATCCAATTTGCCAGTCTGTGTCTTTTAATTGGACCATTTAGTCCATTTACATTTAAGGTTAATATTGTTATGTGTGAACTTGATCCTGTCATTATGATATTAGCTGGTTATTTTGCTCATTAGTTGATGCAGTTTCTTCCTAGCATCGATGGACTTTACATTTTTACATGTTTTTGCCATGGCTGGTACCGGTTGTTCCTTTCCATGTTTCGTGCTTCCTTCAGGAGCTCTTGTAGGGCAGGCCTGGTGGTGACAAATCTCTAAGCACTTGCTTGTCTGTAAAGGATTTTATTTCTCCTTCACTTATGAAACTTTGGCTGGATATGAAATTCTAGGTTGAAAATTATTTTCTTTAACAATGTTGAATATTGGCCTCCACTCTCTTCTGGCTTGGAGAGTTTCTGCTGAGAGATCTGCTGTCAGTCTGGTGGGCTTCCATTTCTGGGTAACCCGACCTTTCTCCCTGGCTGCCCTTAACATTTTTTCCTTCATTTCAACTTTGGTGAATCTGACAATTATGTGTCTTGGAGTTCCTTTTCTCGAGGAGTGTCTTTGGGGTGTTCTCTGTATTTCCTGAATTTGAATGTTGGCCTGCCTTACTAGGTTGGGGAAATTCTCCTGGATGATATCCTGCAGTGTTTTCCAACTTGGTTCCATTTTCCCCATCACTTTCAGGCACACCAATCAGACGCAGATTTGGTCTTTTCACATAATCCCATATTTCTTGGAGGCTTTGTTCATTTCTTTTTACTCTTTTTTTCTCTACATTTCTCTTCTTGCTTCATTTCATTCATTTGATCTTCAGTCGCTGATACTCTTTCTTCCAGTTGATCGAGTTGGTAACTGAAGCTTGTGCATTTGTCATGTAGTTCTTGTGTTATGGTTTTCATCTCTGTCAGTTCTATTAAGGACTTCTCTACATTGGTTATTCTAGTTAGCCATTCTTCAAATCTTTTTTTCAAGAATTTTAGTTTCTTTGCGCTGGTTACGTAGTTCCTCCTTTAACTCTGAGAAGTTTGATCAACTGAAGCCTTCTTCTCTCAACTCATGAAGGTCATTCTCCGTCCAACTTTTTGTTCTGTTGCTGGCGATGAGCTGCGTTCCTTTGGAGGGGGAGATGCACTCTGATTTTTTGAATTTCCAGCTTTTCTGCACTGCTTTTTTCCCATCTTTGTGGTTTTATCTGCCTTTGGTCTTTGATGATGGTGATGTACTCATGGGGTTTTGGTGTGGGTGTCCTTTCTCTTTGTTAGTTTTCCTTCTAACACTCAGGACCCTCAGCCGCAGGTCTGTTGGAGTTTGCTTGAGGTCCACTCCAGACCCTGTTTGCCTGGGTATCAGCAGCGGAGGCTGCAGAAGATAGAATATTGTTGAACAGCGAGTGTTGCTGTCTGATTCTTGCTCTGGAAGCTTAATCTCATGGGTGTACCCAGCCGTGTGAGGTGTGAGGTGTCAGTCTGCACCTAGTGGGGGATGTCTTCCAGTTAGGCTACTCAGGGGTCAGGGACCCACTTGAGCAGGCAGTCTGTCTGTTCTTAGATCTCAGCCTCCATGCTGGGAAATCCACTGCTCTCTTCAAAGCTGTCAAACAGGGACATTTACCTCTGCAGAGGTTTCTGCTGCTTTTTGTTTAGCTATGCCCTGTCCCCAGAGGTGGAGTCTATAGAGGCAGGCAGGCCTCCTTGAGCTGTGGTGGGCTCCACCCAATTCCAGCTTCCTGGCGGCTTTGTTTACCTACTTAAGCCTCAGCAATGGCAGGCATCCCTCCCCCAGCCTTGCTGCCACCTTGCAGTTAGATCTCAGTCTGCTTTGCTAGCAATGAGGGAGTCTCTGTGGGCGTGGTACCCTTTGGGCCAGGTGGGGGATATAATCTCCTGGTGTGCCGTTTGCTAAGACCCTTGGTAAAGTGCAGTATTAGTGTGGGAGTTACTCAGTTTTCCAGGTGTTGTGTTCTCAATTTCCGTTGTCCAGGAAAAGGAATTCCCTTCCCCCTTGCGCCTCCCAAGTGAGGTGATGCCTTGCCCTGCTTTAGCTCTTGGTGGTTGGGCAGCACCCGTGGACCAGTGCCAACTGTCCGACACACCCTAGTGAGATGAACCCGGTACCTCAGTTGAAAATGCAAAAATCACCTGTCTTCTGTGTCGCTCACGCTGAGGGCTGGAGGCTGGAGCTGTTCCTATTTGGCCATCTTGGGCGTGGTCTCTCCTCTTCCTTCTATCTCCTGTTTATTCCTTCTCCTCCTCCTCCTTCACTATTGTTCTTCTCTCTTCTTCCCCCTTCCTTCTCCTTTTTCTTCCTCCTCCCTCCTCCTTCATCTTCCCTTCTCCTTTTCCTTGTCTTCTTTATCCTCCTCCTCTTCCTCTTCCTCCTCCTGCTCATCCTCCTTCCTTATCCTCATCCTCCTTATCCTTATAGGGTTCTCTGAGCATTTTGGATCTGTGATTTGATGTCTTTCAGTTATTTTGACAAGTTCCTAGCTATTATCTTTTAAAATATATTCCTTGTTTTCTCTCTCTTTTCCTTGGAGTTTCTATTTATACGTTCATTAGACCATTGGTATTGTCTTATAGTTCTAGGATTTTTTTGTTTCTTTTTTCCCCACTCTTTTTTCTTTGTTAAACAGTTTGAGTAATTTCTATTGATTTATCTACAAGTTCAACAATATTTCTTCAGCTGTGTGCAGTCTGAATTAATGCATTATTAATAATGACATCAATGTTTTGATCTCTAATATTTTTCCTTAAGATTTCCTTTTTTTTTGTTCTGTGGTTTCTATTTTTGTGCCGAAATTCCCCATATGTTCATGTATGTTGTCTGCTTTTTCCAGTAGGTCTTTCAACCTATGAATCATAGGTGTTGTAAAATACCTTTCTGAAAGGTCTAGCATCAGGGTCATCCCTGGGCCCTGTTTTGTTGACTTTCTTATGTTTTGGCAGTGGTTTATTTCTTCTTACAGTTTTGGGTATTTCATAAGTTTTGAATGAGTGTTGGGCCTTGTGACAGAAAAATAGTAGAGGCTGAGTCAAATAGTGTTTGTTGAGAAGTCAGCATTTGTCTCTGTCTCAGACTTTTTGGATGGAGGGTTGCATCAGTCTAGTTATTTACTGAATTCATTTTGGGTTGTGTTATTGCCATACTCACTGTTAACTGCAAATTCCTTCAGTAGTCATATTCTGTTTTCTGTGCTTTGTGTAATGTGAGGTTTTGAGAGGGTTTTTTCATAGTTTCTCTGCTCTGCCCTCAGGTTTAGAGGTCTCTTCTTTGCTGTGTCATGGCATGGGTGTTATCTCTCTTTGGGCTCTGTAGTAGACTGCTGTTATTTATTATTTAATCCTGGGATTGTGGTGGGTGTCATAGTTCTTGATTTTTTTGTATAGCTTCATTTTCTGGCAGACTCTGTGAGCCTGGGTCTTAGAGGTGGATCTTTCTGTTTTTGCTCTCTTCTCTGTGGTAACCAAACTTTGTCTTGGATTTGTGGGCACTTTGGGCATGAGAGAGTTTCCTGTACATTTCCCAGCATTTGCAGACCTCTGCTTTATACTGCTGTAGTGTCTTACTCTCAAGTAGATTTTCTATCTTTTTTTTTCCCCCAGGAGCGTATAGCTTTTCTTTTAATCCTTCTTCAGAAGCAGTGAAGCTTTACTGAGCTCTTAGGACCAGAGAATTTCCTGCCTTTGCCCCAAAGGCATATAGGATTTGTTTCAACCCTTTCTCCAGTGGCTTAAATATTTTGTTTTGTGTTGGACAATGGCCTAGAGAAGTGGCAAGGTTCTGTGCTTGTCCCTCAGTGCAGCCACTAACTAGCTGCATTCCTGCACCAAGTTGGGCTCTCTCTGGTCTGCAGCTGTACCCCCAGTTGTCCTCCTGAGAATCCAGGGCAGGACAATGGAAAAGAGCTGCTGCCTGGAGCTCCCAGTTTTTCTAAACTATCATGCTAGCTCATACTCAGGCTTTAAAAATTTAACATTTCATCTAGTTTCTTCTTACTTGCTTTCATGGCAGTCATCTCTGCTATCCCTGCCCTGCCAAAGCTGTAACATTTTTGTGAGTCCTATCTCTCCCAGAAGGATTTATTACTCTCTAGAATTCATTTTGCTTGTGTACCTTATAATCTCAGGTCTCTAAAGGGTTCAAGAAAAGTTGCAATTGTTTTTTTCAGATTGGTTCTTTGTCACTGTTATGTTTCTAGATTCTAAGGAAAAATGGAATACTCTCTTCACCTCTTTTTTATATGCCATTCTTGCATCTTGATTTTCTTCATTCAGATATCTTAAGAATTTTTCTTAATATCTTGGAGTTTGTTGTAAGTCAAGACATGACTATTCTTTTTCGTATTTGATCATTATATTCATCAAAGTAGTACTCATACTCAAAGTAATACATATATAAAAAGGCAGAATTTATACAAGATTAATAGTGTAAAACCTCAAGGTTTATAATTTAAAACACCAAAATATCCTGTTCTCCTTCCTTGCCACTGGGCATTTCTGCTTCCCCTTTGCCAGAGGCAACCACTTTACCACCTGTTGTAACTATTTATTTTATTATTTACCACTATCGGTAGTTTGTGCTATCTCTTGGTTTCTCATGTTTAAATATTATGAGAAGTAATATAAAAGTGAAAATATTAAATGTACTTTTTACTATGGAAAATGAGGATTTAACTCTGGTATATACTCCACACATACACTTTTCCACATCTTTCTATCCCCAAAGTCTTTACCACTGAAGCAGATCATGCAGTTTTTTTCGTTCCTTTTCCCAACCTCCACCCTACCCAACCCTTAGAGCTCTTTATCCTCTTCTTGTATTGCAGATTGATGGAGAGGCCTGCTTCAGAGCTGGTGTTTAAGTTCTTCTCTTCACCATTAACCTGAAATTTCTTTGGCCTCTGTCCTTTGTTGAGTTGACTGTTTTTTGGACAATTTCCCTTGTTCTTGGTTTACTTTCTTGTTTTGATAGAGTTCATACTTTAGGACCTTGTGAAGGATACATGGGAAGTAAACGTTTTTTTGAGATCTTGTAGTCTGAAATTTCTTTATATTTCCCACACACTTAATAGTTTTTTTCTAAGATGTAATTCTAAATTGGAAGTAAATTTTCACAGAGTTGGGAAGGCATCACACCCTTGTCTTGTACATCCCACCATTACTGTTAAAATTTCAACACCTGACTCTTCAGCCTGCATATGAAACTTTTACCCTTCTCCTCCCTCTCAATGCTTTTCTGACTTTTTATTTTCTCAGGGGTTCTGAGATATGTGTATTTTATATGTGTATTTGATAAATTATGTTGAACATTTGAGTTTTAATCTAGAAATTCATATACTTTGGAACTGAGAAATTTCTTACATTATTTCTTTAATAATTTCTCTCCTTTTATTTTTGCTGTTATTTATCTCTGGGATGCTGTTAATCTTATGGATGGTCTTGTGATTTTTCTTTTCTCCCTCCATTTCTGTTTTTGTTGCTGTTCTGTTTTCTAGGAAGAGTTCCTCAAGTTTGTTTTCCAGTCCCTCTCTGAAATGTTCACTTCAGCTATTATATTTTTGATTTCTCAGAGTTCTTCCTCATTCTCAGAATATTCCTTTTTATGGCTTCCTATTCTTGTTTAATGGGTGTAGTATTTCTGTTATGTGCCTGAGGAATTTTTGTTGTTGTTGCTGCTGCATTTTTTTCCTTCTGTTCTCCTCATTATCTTTTTGTTCCTTGTGGGTTGGAACCCTGGATGTGTCTTCTGAGGGGGAAATGAGAAAAGAGGCTCTGAATCTTATTTTTCAGTATGAAACCTTGGAACTCCATCTCCTTATTTGCAGGGTAACACACGGATTTCACCAACTATGCCTGGTATCCAGCGCCTCTCTGTTTTAGCTTCTTCCAACAGGAAACCCTTATTAGGAAGGAGTGGGCACCTGGCTGCTTGGGGTCGAAGAGGTGATAGGGAGATTTCATAATACCTTGAAAAGACTTCCAGACAGTCTTTCTGTTTCAGCCCCTTCCAGGATTCATCTTTAAAGTACCAGGTGTACTCCTAATTCTGGAGGCTTTCTAGGATTCTGGGTGACACATCACCTTACTGTTAGCTCTTTGTTGGCTTCTTCCTCTGCAGGTTAGGTTTCAGTTACTCACATCTGCTAAGCTAACAAAACTTGTTCATCTGCTTTCCAATTTTCAGACTTTGACTTACCTCCTGCTGTTGTCTCCTATATTAGTTTGCTATAAAGAACTGCTAGAGATTGGGTAATTTATAAACGAAGAGGTTTAATTGACTCACAGTTCTGCGGGGCTGGCTGGGGAGGCCTCAGGAAACTTACAATTGTGCCAAAAGGCACCTCTTCACAGGGCAGCAGGAGAGAGAAATGAGTGCCAGGTAAAAGGGGAAGCCCCTTATAAAGCCATCAGAACTTGTCAGACTCATTCACCACCAAGAGAGTAACATGAGGGAACCACCCACTTGATTCAGTTATCTCTACCTGGTCCCACTCTTGGCATGTGGGGATTATTACAATACAAGGTGAGATTTGGGTGGGGACACAGAGCCAAGCCATATCATCTCCTTTTCTATTTCTCGTTTGTGTCTGAGGGGTACAATAGAAGAAATACAGAAAGTAAGGATCAGGAGATGAACTGTACTTTATGCCTGCTGGGTTTCTCCTTTCCAAGAGAGAAATTCTTGTAGTAATTACTGTGACCTCATCTCTCCTGACCTCTTTCCCTTACTCTTCAAACAATGATCTTTAACAGAAAGAAATTTTGAAATTAAGCATAGCTCTCAGGTGAAAATCAAATGTTACCTACTGGATAAATTGTATAATATATATATTTTTTGAGATGGAGTTTCACTGTTGTTGCCCAGGCTGGTGTACAGTGGCATGATCTCAGCTCACTGCAACCTCCACCTCCCGGGTTCAAGCAATTCTCCTGCCTCAGCCTCCCGAGTAGCTGGGATTAAAGGCATGTGCCAACATGCCTGGCTAATTTTGTAGTTTTAGTAGAGACAGGGGTTCTTCATGTTAGTCAGGCTGGTCTCGAACTCCCGACCTCAGGTGAGCCGCTTGCCTCGGCTTCCCAAAGTGCTGGGATTACAGGCTTGAGTTACCATGTCCAGCCAGTTGTACAGTATTAAGGTAACATAAACAATGTAAGGATAGAAGAAATTAGTTTAGTCGAATAAAACAGATTTTATTAATTCCACTAATTAAAAATGAAAAACTTGTTTGGAAGACTAGAATCCTGTGTCTAATTGTAGAACTTCTCCAGGATTCTTGAAACGTAATTACTTCTCTGAGAACCTAAATAGTTGTCAGCACTTTGATAAATACAGGCTATGTTTTGGAGGTATGAATAAAATTAAAAGTAAGGTAGGAATGTAAAAGAAAAATTGAACATGCTTTGTTTCTTTCTGTTCACCAGGTTTTCATGTGAATAATGACTTTAGCTGCTTTTCAAAATCTTTTAAATTTCTTTCATCCCTTGGAACTGTCTAGTTCTGTTTTCTCTCATTTGTTTTTGCAGTAGTCCTTTCCATCCGGGCCATACCTTTAGAGCATTATTCTTAATAGTTCCAAACTCTGTTCTTCATCTCACTGTTTTTCTTTTCATTCTTAGATAGCACAGTTTTACTTAATCTGTAACTTTTTTGTTCATTCCTTCCTTTAGCTCTTTTTTCTCTCCTGGTAATGATAGTACAAAGGTAGCATGATTACTCTCCTCTAGTTAAAAGACATAGTTTGACATCCTGGCACTTGAGCATATTATCTGTGTGACCTCACAGTAATTACAGGAACTCTAACCCTAGTTTGCTTGTCTGTAAAATTGAATGTTAATATCACTTATCTTACCAAATTTTTGTGAGAATAGAAAATGAGATAATCCATATTTATACAAA
Source organism: Trachypithecus francoisi (assembly GCF_009764315.1). Taxonomy (NCBI): domain Eukaryota; kingdom Metazoa; phylum Chordata; class Mammalia; order Primates; family Cercopithecidae; genus Trachypithecus; species Trachypithecus francoisi. The sequence goes on along the minus strand of NW_022681472.1, from coordinate 29,137,417 downwards.
ACACTTAGCACGTTAGCAACCACACTTTTAAATCTTAAGTGTTAGCTTTTAGCTATTACTACTATCAGTCTATTTTATTACATAGTAATTTCTCTCTTGTGAAGGATGCCTGTGTTAACATTTTGCAGTCAAAGGTTATAGCAGCAATCTCTCAGGATGGTAAATGTGGTTGAAGACAGGAATTTGTGTTTTAAAGAGATAAACGAGCTAATTAGAGAAAGAGATGCTCCCTAGTTCATATGAAGCTGCTGGTTGTTTCTAACATACTGTCAACTTACTCTTCAGGATTCTTTATTTTCGGTTTTGCTTCTGCTGTCTGCCACTATATCTTTCCTTGTCACCCTAAGACATATAATTAAAAAGGAATGAATTCAATAAGAACAACTTTTTTTAAAAAATGAACATGGGTAAACTATTTGCAGCAATTGTATTTTGTGTTTGTATCTAGGCTTAATTATCTATTTTACCTTTGACCATTAACATAAATATAAAATGCTGATCATCATAAGAGATAAGTTACCAGCTGTACAGAAAGATAATATAACTAAAGTCACTTATTAATTTGATTTGAATACTTACTACTACAAAGCATATATATTTCAGAATGCATTTTATACCAAACACTAAGCATTTGGCAAAAGTCAGAATATTACATGTTTTGCTTAAAGTTAGGACTTAGTTTTCAATTTTTTTGTATATGTATTGGCAGTATTTGGTGACCCTTACTGTAGGACTTTTCTAGGTAGACATAGTAACATTTTTGTTCATAGAAATGTTTGATTGTTAGATTGTTAATTTGACCTCAGGAATCATACAAAAGCTCTTTTGGTCACTTAAGCATTTGTGGCGATGATTATTTACTATTTTAATAAGATTTACTTTTTGGCCAGGTGTGGTGGCTCACGCTTGTAATCCCAGCACTTTGGGAGGCCAAGGCGGGCGAATCATTTGAGGTCAGGAGTTTGAGACCAGCCTGGCCAACATGGTGAAACCCCATCTCTACTAAAAATACAAAAATTAGCCGGGCATTGTGGCAGGCACTTCTAATCCCAGCTACTCAGGAGGCTGAGGCAGGAGAATCCTTGAACCTGGGAGGCAGAGGTTGCAATGAGCCGAGACCAAGCCATTGCACTCCAGCCTGGGCAACAGAATGAGATTCTGTCTCAAAAAAAAAAAAGATTTGTTTTTTCATCACCTAGCTAGAGCTTATATTCTATATAATACATATATTGAATATTGGCTTTATTTATGCCTTGAATTATAAATTTACGTGATCAGACAAAAGCAGAAGGACATAAGAAGTAGATTTAGGTGCAGAAGAGGAATGATATCTTTCATGTTAGTTTCTTTTGTAGCCGTCGTCCCAGGGTCAGAGATAGAATATGCAGAATAACCATGTGAGAGGACTTTGCCTTTGCTTAATTGATTAGTCACCTTTTTTTTCTCCTTTTTGAATAAACCTGTTTCTCTGATTTGATTTAATCTTTCAGACAGGGGAAAACAAAGGATGGAGTGGTCCAAAGCCTGGGTTTCCTGAACCAGCAAATAATAGTAAGTTCTCATTTTTATGTTATCTGCACTTGGTGTTCATCAGTGGCTCAGTGACTAGCTGTCACTGGGATTGGTTGGGTCTATCTAGATCTGAGAGACTGTGTTAAGTATTGTGGAGGGTACAAAAGAGTCCTGGTGTTTGCTTTCCTGGAACTGACAGAATAGCTGGAAAACTGAGACATAGATACACTTAACACAGTTAAACCATTGCAAACAGAGTGCCATTTAATGATCACATGCCTTTTTAAAGTTGCCATTTTTACTGAAACAACATTATAAAAAATATAGAAATATAAAAAATAATACAAAAATAATTTTCATAAGAAAAATAAGTAATTATCTGTAAGCTGATTATGCTATCAAATCAACTTTCAAAGTTCCCAATTATTTTTGTATGTACCCAAATTTATATATAATTATGATACGCATAAAATTTTATTGTTTTCACTTAACATTGCCTAAGCATTTTTTTGTGTTTTGCTGAGTCATTAAAAGTTTAATATTGTATTAAAGTCACTAAGTGAAATGTCAGAAATGTAAGAATAAAATTGGTTAATTTTGTTCCACTTACAGTATTGTCAAACACTTAAAAAACAATTTCAGTTTACAGATTTTTTTCAAATGTATGTGATCAAGATATTTTGCATTGGACATTTAGACATTTTTCCTTAATTCTCTCCCTCACTTCTTGAAAAGCATCTATTTCACTGAAGTGACCATTTTACTGTAAATCAGTGAATCAAAACATTTGGCTAGTGAAAACACCCAGTCTATCCCATTTCCACCCTATCTGTCTTCTTTATAACCTCTGGACACTGAAAAAGCTTAAATCTGTGAATTATCGTAATCCATGGTTTTAATCTTTGATATTAGAGGCTCATCTGTTGATGTATAATGAAATTAGTAACAAATTCTTATCAAAATATGCTCATAAGAATTGAATTCTTGGATTATCAAAACTAGCCTCTTGAAAAGAATATTTCAGTGAAGTAATGGCATTTTGGGGTTGCTTTCTGGGAATAATTTAAATTAATGTGCTTCGGAGCCCTTGGCCTATATAAATAGTGGTGATAAATATGATGTCCTTAGCACATAGCCGAAGGAAAAAATGGAATCAGTTCAGGGTTCCTAGAGTTTGTATTCAGTTCATTTGATGTTTGAATATATTGGTTTATAATGATTTGGTGACGGAATGTAATCAACATGAAATTGATTGCAGTTTTATGTAAAGTACTTAGCACAGTACCTGTTTCCTAGTAAGCACTTAATGAATGTTGATTTCCTTCCATGCCTCCTCCCTCTTTTCTTTTATGAAAATGATACTATTCTTTGTAGGCTTGCCAGAAATTCCATTCTTATACTTTTGTCTGTCAGATGTTTTGTGCATACATATGGTGACCAAGAATATATAGCTTATTATTGAATAATTACATTTTGGCACTGAATATTTTTTCAAAGAATATAAACATTATGTATTTCAATTAGTTATTAACTTGACAATTTTAACATGAAATCTCTTTATAGATAACCTGCAAGCTCCATCATTAAACAGTGATGTTTTGGCCCCTAGTTTTATGTGTTTTTTTTTTTTTTTTTAACTTGCTAAGGGATACGTCTCATGGGATGACAAGTGGGAGATACTTCTTTCCTGTGCAGATATGGGAAGGAATATCACAAAAAGGCCAGTTTAAGTGATCAGAAATATGTAAGAATGCATAACGGGTTTGCTTGAGACATAAAGTTAGAAGTGAGAAAACTATTTGAAGCCAGCTTAAAACTTAACCGGACGGTTAATGCTTTAGGAATTCCTGGTCTACAATGGTTCAGATTAAGCCTTTGAAATAAAAATGTTCTGTTATCCCTTCCCAGCTGTAAGGAGATGAGAAAGCTGCTCTAAGAGTTCTTCGAATGAACACTGGATTGTCCCTTCCTCAGGTTACCATAGAGGATAAGGGCAGCCCAGCTCTGAAAAGTAGCTGTTTCATTCCCCAAGGGTTAGTTCTCACAAGTGAAACCTGAGTCCCCTTAAATGGCACTTAAATACAACATTAGGAAGAAGTTGGGCTGTGCTTAGGAATTGATCATTCAGATGATGGACCAATTAGCTGAAAATTAATTCAAATTCATATATTATGGTAATATTTAGGTTAACTTCTTAATCAGTTTCTTAAGTTTGAAATTGTATTCTAAATGATTTCTGTCCTGTGAAGAATACCAGAGTTAGCATTTTGCAGGCAAAGGTTAGAGCATGGCACATGTGGGGGAAGACAGGAATTTGAGATTGCCAGTGCTGGCAGCCTCACTGACATACTGTCTGACCTTGAACAACTCAATTTACATCTTATTATTCAATTTTCTCTGTTAAGAGTTATGCATACTAATTTATAATGTTGAGAATATTTAATTATGTAACATTTATAAAATGATTAACCATCCTTGAATAACATCTGAAAAGGTAACATATTACTTTGTGAAAAACACTATCATCATGAAATGGCAAGCTCACTGTGGTTTTTTGTTTGTTTGTTTTGTTAAACTCTACATTGCTTCAAAATTGTAGTTTTAAAGATCAAATTTTTAGCCACCCATTATTTGGATAAATAATACGAAATTAGCTTGGAACCATAATGTACAAAAATGAAAAGAAGGGAATGCAGAATTGGAAAGGGGAAAGAAGGAATTTTAATCTGGCATAGCTAGCACCTAACTATAAGTAGACAAAAAACATTAATGTACATGTGCATTTAATTTTTGAAGTGGAAGATATTTTTTAAAAGACTACAAGTCATAGGAAACTGCTAACAATTACAAGTAGAAAATAGTTTAAATGGTTTTGCAAGTGATTGTGATTACATAGCCTGGTTTCTCAATTTATTTTCCTTGCTTGATTGCCTGCAGATTTAAAATATGGACCTAATTTTTGGGTGCTGCTCAGGCTTTCTTCATTGCACTGAAATGCAGCAGAAGGTAGACTATTCTAAGTGTGTTTTTGTCCTTTGAATCACTGTAATAGTTATGTTGAAGTATAGGGACACATAACTCTGTAATGTGAGGTTTATGTTAAGTTTAGCATGGGGCAGTTTTGTGCTTGGTATACACATAAAAAACTAGATTTTTACAGATGAATGACTAACTTTTTAAAAAAAAAAGATCATGAATTTTAAAGATCTACTGACGGCTCTTGGAAAACTTTGTAAAATATTTAGATACAGTTCAGCTGATAATATCTCTTTTTGTATTCACATTCCATGTTTCTTATTAATACAGGCTTTTACCTAAAAGCAGGTTCATAGTTTCTTAAAGGTGAACTGTAGCTTAATTCAAGATTGGACTAAGCTCAGAGGTATTCACTGGTATGTGCCGAATCCACCCACTAAAAGATTATCCGGAGCATTTTTCACATAAATATTTTTCCGTTAACCTTTTAAAAAGTTTTATTTAGCCCCTGTGAAATATGCTGGCACTTCTAAGTTCATTAGAGATGACCAAAGACTTGTGGGATGGGATCGCATTCTTATTGACCTCTTTAGGATCTTAGTTGACTCACCAAGATTTTTGTCACTTTTGTTTCGTATGCCTGTATTATTAAACACTGAACGTCCTGAAACCAGGAGGCTACCCTGTCCCAGTGATATGACATTGGGTAGATTGCCTACTGGTTTCCCGAATGCTGTGTACTATATTTAGAACCTCTAGTGTTTATTATTTTTTTGTTGGGGCTGGGGAGTGGGGGATAGAAGGGTGGTGTATAAGTGTTGGACTTTTAAGGTAATAGATTGATATATACTTTCTTTAATAGTGTTTTGAGAGCATTCCCTGAACAAATTCCCTTTGGGGTTCCCATAGTAGAAACCACTTTGTAGTGAGACAAAACAGTTGAAGCCAATTGGATGTAAATATAAAGCTGAGTGATCCAACTTAATTATTTATTTCGACATAAATAATGTATTAGAAATGTAAGAATGTAGCCAGCTTTTAGTGGTCTTATTTAGAAGGATTGGTGGGTTACTTGTACTGGGCATCCCAGTCCCTGAATACCTGATTGCTTTCAAACAAAGGTCCCGTAAATAGAGGCCTATCTGAAGCAATTGGGAGCAATGGGAACATACACATTCTCATTGCTGTCCATTTGAGACTGCAGATAGAATTGCTCCTTCTCCCCTGAACACAGGAGGAAAGATCCAAGTATTTCAGAATGATATCATCCTTCTTTTACATTGATGGCTGTGTGTTAGACCTACCTGAGTGGTGAGAAGCTATAGTCTTTAAAAAATTACATTGACAAGAATTCTCCTTTCTTGCCTACTGAATCTAGGAAGGAAGATTAGAGGTAGTGTTAAGCTTGCCTCTGTTTTAGTCATACCAGTTGAGTCTGTCTTTAAAGGTCCATTGATTTAAAGGAAAAATAATCTGAAATTAGAAAGTAAGTTTTTAATCAGATTAGCACAGATAACATGTCTTTCTGAAATATTCTCAGGAAAGATTTAATGAATTTAAATTGTTACGATTTTTTAAACTTGCTTGACTCATTTTTACGCATAAAAAGGTATCAGATACTTTTTTTTTAAATGAGCATTTTTAGGATGCATTTTTTCATTGCAGTATGATAGTGTTTTTAAGCATAAGAACAAAGAATGAAACCATAAAGTAAAAAAGATGGATTTATAAACATAAATGCTAAAAACAAGTTCAAGGAGCAGCATAAGAAAATAAAAAGGCAAATGACAGCATAAATTGCAGCATAGCAACAAATAGAATATATGCAAAGAACACATAAAAGTCAATTTTTTTTAAAAAGGCAAACACCCCAATAGCCAGAGGTCTTAAGAAGACAATTAAAAAGAGCAGATAAGAAATCATGAAAAAGTGTTTAGCAATGAGGAAAATGCAGATTAAAGATAAATGTTATGAAATTTCTGATCCACGCAAATTGTCAGGGATTTAAAAATAATACTTCCAACTGTTGGGGAAACAGACTGTCATATGCTGCTGACAGGAGTCTGACTTATTGCCATTCTGAAGGGAATTAGCCATGAGTATACAGAGTGTAGGCCCATTTCTTTCTTTTTATTTTTTGAGATGGAGTCTCGCTCTGTCGCCCAGGCTGGAGTGCAGTGGCACCATCTCAGCTCACTGCAAGCTCTGCCTCCCGGGTTCGTGCCATTCTCCTGCCTCAGCCTCCCGAATAGCTGGGACTACAGGCGCCCTCCACCACACCAGGCTAATTTTTTGTGTTTTTAGTAGAGATAGGATTTCATTGTGTTAGCCAGGATGGTCTCAATCTCCTGACCTCGTGATCCACCCACCTTGGCCTCCCAAAGTGTTGGGATTACAGGCATCAGTCACCACACCTGGCGATAAATTTTATGTTTTAACAGCTAGGGAAGCAGAATTATCTGTATACTGAAGTCTTGAGGAAACTTTTCTGAACATAAAGAAGAAGAAACATAGTTTTCCAGAGTCTGAATGAAATTTCAGTTTCCGAAATGCATGCTGGAATTTAGAATATGTACTGTGTATTCTAAGAGGTATATGGGGATCAAAATGTGTTTAAAATTAGTATTTTCAAAATTGGGAGCAGACCGTAATGATAACAGATAAATATCTTGCAGAAATTCAAAGTTGAAGTATTAAGAACTAGTTAATTGCTTTTCTCTGTTAGCAAAGAAACTGTACAATAAACAAGGAGAAAACAAAGGTAATGCTCCTAATTACTCATTCAGTTTGTCTAGAAAGATGGAGTTTTATAAAATCTTAAATGTATTACAATTTGTGAAGAAACATTAACTGCTATTATTTTTAAAGAAAAAATAGGCAATGTTTGATGCATAACGTATTTAACACTTACATAAGTTATGAAGCAAGATAATAAACACCCATGAACCCACCGCCCAATTTAAGAACTAGACATTACTATACCTTCGTCTTTGTTTTCCTCTTTCATATCCCCCATTGGCTATGCTTCCCCTAGCAGAAGTAACCACTATCTCTGGATTTTATGTGTAGTCGCCCCACCCTTTATTCCTCATAATTTCATCAAATAAATTTGAGTCCTTATCAGTATTTATTTAATTTTGCTTTTTTTTTAAACTTTAGAAAAATAGCATCATATGGTGTATTGTCCTCTGGAATTCTGCGCCCCCCTCACCCCCGTCCCCTCTGTTTAAGATTGCAATTTATTATTATTTTATTTTGTTACATAAAGTATTTCATCCACTATGTGAATATCCTGTAATGATTTATCTGTTCGTCTGTTGGTCCACAGTTGGAATATTTTCAGGATTTTGTGATTATAAACAATATTATGAACATTTTTGAACATTTCTACTGGTGCACATGTATAAGAGTTTCTGGGAATGGAATATGATATATGTAAGTTCAAATTTACAAGAAATACCAGTTGTTTCATAGTGGGAGAGCCCTTCAAAGTATCTAATTTCCCATGCTGTAACAAGTAGAAATCTTTTATCCTTTTTTACTTTCAATTTCTTTTTTGATAATGAATTTTGTTGAAGTTTAGTTCAAATTCCACTATTTCATTAATTTTATTTTTCGTTTTCTATTTTTACTTGGGTTTTTGAATGGGGAAAAACTAAAAATGCAAAAAGCTTTCCGTATTTTTTGTCCTCATTAGTGCAGTGGCCACACTGACCCTCAAGTAAGTAACTTACGATTTTTTGTGTGTGTGTGTATTGTCTCAGAATTTATATATATAATTTATATACGTGTATATAAATGTATATACATTTTGTACACACATATATACACACACACACACAAATTTGAATATATATTATTCAGTCCCCTAGCCTTTTGGACATGCTGTTCTACCCTTTTTTAAAATTTATTTATTTATTTATTTTTTATTTTATTTATTTATTTATTTTTTTTGTGTGTGTTTCAAACAAACTTTATTAATTCAAAAACAGCAGTAGCCAGATCTCACAGGCCATGTCTTGCTAATACCTGCTGTAGAAGCTCAGTTCCTCGTTTGCTAAGTACCACCTAAAGTAAGGAAAATAGTCCTCTTGCTTTCTATTTCTAATTGCAATCATTACTCCTCCACTGTCATATAAAACCACTTTATTTGAGGCTTGTATCATCCAAGCTGTGATACCATCTATTCTTCTTTAATATAATGACCTCCTGGTTATCCCAGGAGAATAAAAGACATTGACAAATGTTTGTGACATGATTATATTTGGGAAAAGATTCTCCTCTTGGGTCTTAACATACTTAGATCTGGAATCATTTTTGGTAATTTGACGAGTCAGCCCTTTCGATAATTCGTTATGCGTCAGCGTGCCTTTCTCAACTCCAGTGTCCCTTCATTCCACTCCATGTTGAACTCATACCCATGGCTACACTGTACTTACGAAATTTCAGCCAATATTCTATTCTATTACTGTGATGTCTTATCCTTCTTTTTCTCTCGCTCCCTTCTTCTCAGCTGCTTTTTAGACTCATTTGTGATTCCTACTACATTTTCTTAAGTCTCCCTGCCCTTCGTGCTTTTACTCCCTTCCTGACTCAAGCCTCAGACTCTATGGATTACTTTTGTCATTCTTTTGTTTTTCTATCCTAGTCATCTTGCAAATCTACATTACTGTTTTTATTCCTAGTCTTTGAGCTGTTCCAAAAAAGATCACACAGACACGCAGAATCAGCAGCACTGTAGGTCCATGAGGTCCCTATCTAGTTATCTCTAGTTAGCTTCCTATCTATTCCCTTAGATACTCTCCCAAATTTTCACCTTTCCTCAAACTTCAGATTTTCACTACTCCCTTCATTTCTCACAATTAGTTTTGCTTTTCCTTTCTACTTTATCTTTGAAATTCAAGACATTTCTTTCTACCTACCAATATTAACTAACCTATGTTTTCCTTTTAGTTCAGTGAAAGATTTATAATCTGTTCAAGAATAATTACCCTCTCCATTTTGGAACTCATTCCTTCTCATCAGTATCTTTAAACTCTTCCCCTTTTCTTTTTTTTCTTTTTTTTCTTTTTTCTTTTTTCTTTTTTATTATACTTTAAGTTCTAGGGTACATGTGCATAATGTGCAGGATTGTTACGTATGTATACTTGTGCCATGTTGGTGTGCTGCACCCGTCAACTCGTCAACACCCATCAATTCATCATTTATATCAGGTATAACTACCAATGCAATCCCTCCCCCCTCCCCCGTCCCCATGATAGGCCCCAGTGTGTGATGTTCCCCTTCATGAGTCCAAGTGATGTCATTGTTCAGTTCCCACCTATGAGTGAGAACATGCGGTGTTTGGTTTTCTGTTCTTGTGATAGTTTGCTAAGAATGATGGTTTCCAGCTGCATCCATGTCCCTACAAAGGACGCAAACTCATCCTTTTTTATGGCTGCATAGTATTCCATGGTGTATATGTACCACATTTTCTGAATCCAGTCTGTCACAGATGGACATTTGGGTTGATTCCAAGTCTTTGCTATTGTGAATAGTGCCGCAATAAACATACGTGTGCATGTGTCTTTATAGCAGCATGATTTATAATCCTTTGGGTATATACCCAGTAGTGGGATGGCTGGATCATATGGTACATCTAGTTCTAGATCCTTGAGGAATTGCCACACTGTTTTCCATAATGGTTGAACTAGTTTACAATCCCACCAACAGTGTAAAAGTGTTCCTATTTCTCCACATCCTCTCCAACACCTGTTGTTTCCTGACTTTTGAATGATTGCCATTCTAACTGGTGTGAGATGGTATCTCATTGTGGTTTTGATTTGCATTTCTCTGATGGCCAGTGATGATGAGCATTTTTTCATGTGTCTGTTGGCTGTATGAATGTCTTCTTTTGAGAAATGTCTGTTCATATCCTTTGCCCACTTTTTGATGGGGTTGTTTGTTTTTTTCTTGTAAATTTGTTTGAGTTCTTTGTAGATTCTGGATATTAGCCCTTTGTCAGAAGAGTAGATTGTAAAAATTTTCTCCCATTCTGTAGGTTGCCTGTTCACTCTGATGGTAGTTTCTTTTGCTGTGCAGAAGCTCTTTAGTTTAATGAGATCCCATTTGTCAATTTTTGCTTTTGCTGCCATTGCTTTTGGTGTTTTAGACATGAAGTCCTTGCCCATGCCTATGTCCTGAATGGTACTACCTAGGTTTTCTTCTAGGGTTTTTATGGTATTAGGTCTAACATTTAAGTCTCTAATCCACCTTGAATTAATCTTTATATAAGGAGTAAGGAAAGGATCCAGTTTCAGCTTTCTACTTATGACTAGCCAATTTTCCCAGCGCCATTTATTAAATAGGGAATCCTTTCCCCATTTCTTGTTTCTCTCAGGTTTTTCAAAGATCAGATGGCTGTAGATGTGTGGTACTATTTCTGAGGACTCTGTTCTGTTCCATTGGTCTATATCTCTGTTTTGGTACCAGTACCATGCTGTTTTGGTTACTGTAGCCTTGTAGTATAGTTTGAAGTCAGGTAGCGTGACGCCTCCAGCTTTGTCCTTTTGACTTAGGATTGTCTTGGCAATGCGGGCTCTTTTTTGGTTCCATATGAACTTTAAAGTAGTTTTTTCGAATTCTGTGAAGAAAGTCATTGGTAGCTTGATGGGGATGGCATTGAATCTATAAATAACCTTGGGCAGTATGGCCATTTTCACGATATTGATTCTTCCTATCCATGAGCATGGTATGTTCTTCCATTTGTTTGTGTCCTCTTTGATTTCACTGAGCAGTGGTTTGTAATTCTCCTTGAAGAGGTCCTTTACATCCCTTGTAAGTTGGATTCCTAGGTATTTTATTCTCTTTGAAGCAATTGTGAATGGAAGTTCATTCCTGATTTGGCTCTCTGTTTGTCTGTTACTGGTGTATAAGAATGCTTGTGATTTTTGCACATTAATTTTGTATCCTGAGACTTTGCTGAAGTTGCTTATCAGCTTAAGGAGATTTTGGGCTGAGACAGTGGGGTTTTCTAAATATACAATCATGTCATCTGCAAACAGGGACAATTTGACTTCTTCTTTTCCTAACTGGATACCCTTGATTTCTTTCTCTTGCCTGATTGCCCTAGCCAGAACTTCCAAGACTATGTTGAATAGGAGTGGTGAGAGAGGGCATCCCTGTCTTGTGCCAGTTTTCAAAGGGAATTTTTCCAGTTTTTGCCCATTCAGTATGATATTAGCAGTGGGTTTGTCTTAAATAGCTCTTATTACTTTGAGGTACGTTCCATCAATACCGAATTTATTGAGCGTTTTTAGCATGAAGGGCTGTTGAATTTTGTCAAAAGCCTTTTCTGCATCTATTGAGATAATCATGTGGTTCTTGTCTTTGGTTCTGTTTATATGCTGGATTACATTTGTTGATTTGCGAATGTTGAACCAGCCTTGCATCCCAGGGATGAAGCCCACTTGATCATGGTGGATAAGCTTTTTGATGTGCTGCTGAATCCGGTTTGCCAGTATTTTATTGAGGATTTTTGCATCGATGTTCATCAGGGATATTGGTCTAAAATTCTCTTTTTTTGTTGTGTCTCTGCCAGGCTTTGGTATCAGGATGATGTTGGCCTCATAAAATGAGTTAGGGAGGATTCCCTCTTTTTCTATTGATTGGAATAGTTTCAGAAGGAATGGTACCAGCTCCTCCTTGTACCTCTGGTAGAATTCAGCTGTGAATCCATCTGGTCCTGGACATTTTTTGGTTGGTAGGCTATTAATTATTGCCTCAATTTCAGAGCCTGCTAGTGGTCTATTCAGGGATTCAACTTCTTCCTGGTTTAGTCTTGGAAGAGTGTAAGTGTCCAGGAAATTATCCATTTCTTCTAGATTTTCTAGTTGATTTGCATAGAGGTGTTTATAGTATTCTCTGATGGTAGTTTGTATTTCTGTGGGGTCGGTGGTGATATCCCCTTTATCATTTTTTATTGCGTCTATTTGATTCCTCTCTCTTTTCTTCTTTATTAGTCTAGCTAGCGGTCTGTCAATTTTGTTGATCTTTTCAAAAAACCAACTCCTGGATTCATTGATTTTTTGGAGGGTTTTTTGTGTCTAGTTTGATTGCACTGTGGTCTGAGAGACAGTTTGTTATAATTTCTGTTCTTGTACATTTGCTGAGGAGTGCTTTACTTCCAGTTATGTGGTCAATTTTGGAATAAGTGTGATGTGGTGCTGAGAAGAATGTATATTCTGTTGATTTGGGGTGGAGAGTTCTATAGATGTCTATTCGGTCCGCTTGGTGCAGAGATGAGTTCAATTCCTGGATATCCTTGTTAACTTTCTGTCTCGTTGATCTGTCTAATGTTCACAGTGGAGTGTTGAAGTCTCCCATTATTATTGTATGGGAGTCTAAGTCTCTTTGTAAGTCTCTAAGGACTTGCTTTATGAATCTGGGTGCTCCTGTATTGGGTGCGTATATATTTAGGATAGTTAGCTCTTCCTGTTGAATTGATCCCTTTACCATTATGTAATGGCCTTCTTTTTCTCTTTTGATCTTTGATGGTTTAAAGTCTGTTTTATCAGAGACTAGGATTGCAAACCCTGCTTTTTTTTGTTCTCCATTTGCTTGGTAGATCTTCCTCCATCCCTTTATTTTGAGCCTATGTATGTCTCTGCATGTGAGATGGGTGTCCTGAATACAGCAGACTGATGGGTCTTGACTCTTTATCCAGTTTGCCAGTCTGTGTCTTTTAATTGGAGCATTTAGTCCATTTACATTTAAGGTTAATATTGTTATGTGTGAACTTGATCCTGTCATTATGATATTAACTGGTTATTTTGCTTGTTAGTTGATGCAGTTTCTTCCTAGCCTCGATGGTCTTTACATTTTGGCGTGTTTTTGCAATGGCTGGTACCGGTTGTTCCTTTCCATGTTTAGGGCTTCCTTCAGGGTCTCTTGTAAGGCAGGCCTGGTGGTGACAAAATCTCTAAGCATTTGCTTATCTGTAAAGGATTTTATTTCTCCTTCACTTATGAAACTTATTTTGGCTGGATATGAAATTCTAGGTTTAAAATTCTTTTCTTTAAGAATGTTGAATATTGGCCCCCACTCTCTTCTGGCTTGTAGAGTTTCTGCTGAGAGATCTGCTGTTAGTCTGATGGGCTTCCCTTTGTGGGTAACCCAACCTTTCTCTCTGGCTGCCCTGAAGGTTCTTTCCTTCATTTGAAGTTTGGTGAATCTGGCAATTATGTGTCTTGGAGTTGCTCTTCTGGAGGAGTATCTTTGTGGCGTTCTCTGTATTTCCTGAATTTGAATGTTGGCCTGCCCTACTAGGTTGGGGAAGTTCTCCTGGATGATATCCTGAAGAATGTTTTCCAACTTGGTTCCATTTTCCCCCTCACTTTCAGGCACTCCAATCAGACGTAGATTTGGTCTTTTTACATAATCCCATACTTCTTGCAGGCTTTGTGCATTTCTTTTTCTTCTTTTTTCTTTTGGTTTGTCTTCTCGCTTCATTTCATTCATTTGATCCTCAATCGCTGATACTTTCTTCCAGTTGATCGAGTCGGTTACTGAAGCTTGTGCATTTGTCACGTATTTCTCGTGTCATGGTTTTCATCTCTGTCATTTCGTTTATGACCTTCTCTGCATTAATTAGTCTAGCTATCAATTCTTCCACTCTTTTTTCAAGATTTTTAGTTTCTTTGTGCTGGGTATGTAATTCCTCCTTTAGCTCTGAGAAGTTTGATGGACTGAAGCCTTCTTCTCTCATCTCGTCAAAGTCATTCTCTGACCAGCTTTGATCCGTTGCTGGCGATGGGCTGCGCTCCTTTGCAGGGGGAGATGCGCTCTTATTTTTTGAATTTCCAGCTTTTCTACCCTGCTTTCCCCATCTTTGTGGTTTTATCTGCCTCTGGTCTTTGATGATGGTGACGTACTGATGGGGTTTTGGTATAGGTGTCCTTCCTGTTTGATAGTTTTCCTTCTAAGAGTCAGGACCCTCAGCTGTAGGTCTGTTGGAGATTGCTTGAGGTCCCCTCCAGACCCTGTTTGCCTGGGTATCAGCAGCAGAGGTTGCAGAAGATAGAATATTGCTGAACAGCGAGTGTACCTGTCTGATTCTTACTTTGGAAGCTTCCTCTCAGGGGTGTACTCCACCCTGTGAGGTGTGGGGTGTCAGACTGCCCCTAGTGGGGGATGTCTCCCAGTTAGGCTACTCAGGGGTCAGGGACCCACTTGAGCAGGCAGCCTGTCCGTTCTCAGATCTCAACCTCCATGTTGGGAGATCCACTGCTCTCTTCAAAGCTGTCAGACAGAGTCGTTTGCGTCTGCAGAGGTTCCTGCTGCTTTTGTTGTTGTTGTTGTTAACTGTGCCCTGTCCCCAGAGGTGGAGTCTACAGAGACAGGCAGGTTTCCTTGAGCTACTGTGAGCTCCACCCAGTTCGAGCTTCCCAGCGGCTTTGTTTACCTACTTAAGCCTCAGCAATGGCGGGCGCCCCTCCCCCAGCCTCGCTGCTGCCTTGCGGTTAGATCGCAGACTGCTGTGTTAGCAATGAGGAAGTCTCCGTGGCCGTGGGACCCTCCCGGCCAGGTGTGGGTTATATTCTCCTGGTGTGCCCGTTTGCTTAAAGCGCAGTATTGGGGTGGGAGTCACCCACTTTTCCAGGTGTTGTGTGTCTCAGTTCCCCTGGCTAGGAAAAGGGATTCCCTTGCCCCTTGTGCTTCCCAGGTGAGGCGATGCCTCGCCCTGCTTCAGCTCTCGCTGGTCAGGCTGCAGCAGCTGACCAGCACCGATTGTCCGGCACTCCCTAGTGAGATGACCCCAGTAGCTCAGTTGAAAATGCAGAAATCACTGGTCTTCTGTGTCGCTCGCGCTGGGAGTTGGAGACTGGAGCTGTTCCTATTTGGCCATCTTGCTCTGCCAATTGTTTTCTATGTTTATGATGGAATTTTCTTTTAAGGTTTTGTTTTTCTTTTTAATATATTTGAATGACATTTTAAAATAGTCTTTTCTTTTGTAGCATGTGTAATTTAGGTATAATTAATAATACCTTTCTGATTCTGAAATTAAAAACATTTATTTTTATTTGTATCGTATTTATTTATTTATTTATTGTTTATGCTTTAAGTTCTAGGGTACATGTGCATAACATGTACTTTTGTTACATATGTATACATGTGCCATGTTCATGTGCTGCACGTGTTAACTCATCATTTGCATTAGGTATATCTCCTAATGCTATCCCTCCCCCAGCCCCCAACCCCATGACAGGCCCTGGTGTGTGATGTTTCCCACCCTGTGTCCAAGTGTTCTCGTTGTTCAATTCCCACCTATGAGTGAGAACATGTGGTGTTTGGTTTTCTGACCTTGTGATAGTTTGCTGAGAATGATGGTTTCCAGCTTCATCCATGTCCCTACAAAGGACGTGAACTCATCCTTTTTTACGGCTGCATAGTATTCCATGATGTATGTGTGCCACATTTTCTTAATCCAGTCTATCATTGATGGACATGTAGGTTGGTTCCAAGTCTTTGCTGTTGTGAATAGTGCCGCAATAAATATATGTGTGCATGTGTCTTTATAGCAGCATGATTTATAATCCTTTGGGTATATACCCAGTAATGAGATGGCTGGATGAAATGATATTTCTGGTTCTAGATCCTTGAGGAACTGCCACACTGTCTTCAATGGTGGAGCTAGTTTACAGTCCCACCAACAGTGTAATAGTGTTCCTATTTCTCCACATCCTCTCCAGCACCTGTTGTTTCCTGACTTTTTAATGATCGCCATTCTAACTGATGTGAGATGGTATCTCATTGTGATTTTGATTTGCATTTCTCTGATGGCCAGTGATGATGAGCATTTTTCCCATGTGCCTGTTGTGTAAATGTCTTCTTTTGAGAAGTGTCTATTGTCTGTTCATATCCTTTGCACACTTTTTGATGGGGTTGTTTGATTTTTTCTTGTAAATGTGTTTAAGTTCTTTGTAGATTCTGGATATTAGCCCTTTGTCATGCGGGTAGATTGTAAATATTTTCTCCCATTCTCCCAAACAGGCAACAGGTTGCCTGTTCACTCTGATGGTAGTTTCTTTTGCTGTGCAGAAGCTCTTTAGTTTAATTAGATCCCATTTGTCAATTTTGGGTTTTGTTGCCGTTGCTTTTGGTGTTTTAGTCCTGAAGTCCTTGCCATGCCTATGTCCTGAATGGTATTGTAGATTTTCTTGTAGGGTTTTTATGGGTTTAAGTCAAACATTTAAGTCTTTAATCCTTCTTAAATTAATTTTTGTATAAGGTTTAAGGAAGGGATCCAGTTTCAGCTTTCTACATATGGCTAGCCAGTTTTCCCAGCACCATTTATTAGATAGGGTATCCTTTCCCCACTTCTTGTTTTTGTCAGGTTTGTCAAAGATCAGATGGTTGTAGATGTGTGGTATTATTTCTGAGGACTCTTTTCTGGTCCATTGGTCTATATATCAGTTTTGGTACCAGTACCATGCTGTTTTGGTTACTGTAACCTTATAGTATAGTTTGAAGTCAGGTAGTGTGATGCCTCCAGCTTTGTTCTTTCTGCTTAGGATTGTCTTGGCAATGCGGGGTCTTTTTTGGTTCCTTATAAACTTTAAAGTAGTTTTTTCCAATTCTGTGAAAAAAGTCATTGGTAGCTTGATGGGGATGGCATTGAATCTGTAAATTACCTTGGGCAGTATGGCCATTTTCACGATATTGATTCTTCCTATCCATGAGCATGGTATGTTCTTCCATTTGTTTGTGTCCTCTTTTATTTTGTTGAGCAGTGGTTTGTAGTTCTCTTTGAAGAGGTCCTTCACATCCCTTGTAAGTTGGATTCCTAGGTGTTTTATTCTCTTTGAAGCAATTGTGAATGGGAGTTCACTCATGATTTGGCTCTCTGTCTGTTATTGGTGTATAGGAATGCATGTGTTTTTTGCACATTGATTTTGTATCCTGAGACTTTGCTGAAGTTTCTTATCAGCTTAAGGAGATTTTGGGCTGAGATGATGGGGTTTTCTAAACATACAATCATGTCATCTGCAAACAGGGACAATTTGACTTCCTCTTTTCCTAATTGAATACCCTTTATTTCTTTCTCCTGCCTGATTGCCCTGGCCAGAACTTCCAACACTGTATTGAATAGGAGTGGTGAGAGAGGGCATCCCTATCTTGTGCCAGTTTTCAAAGGGAATGCTTCCAGTTTTTGTCCATTCAGTGTGATATTGGCTGTGGGTTTGTCATAAATAGCTCTTATTAATTTGAGATACGTCCCATCAATACCTAGTTTATTGAGATTTTTTAGCGTGAAGGGCTGTTGAATTTTGTCAAAGGCCTTTTCCTGCATCTATTGAGATAATCATGTGGATTTCTGTTTATATGATGGATTATGTTTATTGATTTGTGTATGTCGAACCAGCCTTGCATCCCAGGGATGAAGCCCACTTGATCATGATGGATAAGCTTTTTGATGTGCGGCTGGATTCGGTTTGCTAGTATTTTATTGAGGATTTTTGCATCTACGTTCATCAGGGATATTGGTCTAAAATTCTCTTTTTTTGTTGTATCTCTGTCAGGCTTTAATATCAAGATGATGTTGGCCTCATAAAACGAGTTAGGGAGGATTCCCTCTTTTTCAATTGATTGGAATAGTTTCAGAAGGAATGGTACCAGCTCCTCTTTGTACCTCTGGTAGAATTCATCTGTAAATCCGTCTGGTCCTGGACTTTATTCAGTTCGTAGGCTATTAATTATTGCCTCAATTTCAGAGCCTGTTATTGATCTATTCAGGGATTCAACTTCTTCCTGGTTTAGTCTTGGAAGGATGTATGTGTCCAGGAATTTGTGCATTTTCAAGATTTTCAGTGTATTTGCATGGAGGTGTTTATGGTATTCTCTGATGGTAGTTTGCATCTCTGTGGGGTCGGTGGTGATATCCCCTTTAGCATTTTTTATTGCATCTATTTGATTCTTCTCTTGTTTCTTCTTTATTAGTCTTGCTAGTGGTCTATCAATTTTGTTGATCTTTTCAAAAAAACAGCTTCTGGATTCATTGATTTTTTGAAGAGTTTTTTGTGTCTCTATCTCCTTCAGTTCTGCTCTAATCTTAGTTATTTCTTGCCTTTGCTAGCTTTTGAATGTGTTTGCTCTTGCTTCTCTAGTTCTTTTAATTGTGATGTTAGGGTGTCAATTTTACATCTTTCCTGCTTTCTCTTGTGGGCATTTAGTGCTATAAATTTCCCTCTACACACTGCTTTAAATGTGTCCCAGAGATTCTGGTATGTTGTGTCTTTGTTCTCATTGGTTTCAAAGAACATCTTTATTTCTGCCTTCATTTCATTATGTACCCAGTAGTCATTCAGGAGCAGGTTGTTCAGTTTCCATGTGGTTGAGTTGTTTTGAGTGAGTTTCTTAATCCTGAGTTCTAGTTTGATTGCACTGTGGTCTGCGAGACAGTTTGTTATAATTTCTGTTCTTGTACATTTGCTGAGGAGTGCTTTACTTCCAACTATGTGGTCAATTTTGGAAGAAGTGTGATGTGGTGCTGAGAAGAATGTATATTCTGTTGATTTGGGGTGGAGAGTTCTGTAGATGTCTATTAAGTCTGTTTGATGCAGAGCTGAGTCCAAGTCCTGGATATCCTTGTTAACTTTCTGTCTCGTTCATCTGTCTAATGTGTACAGTGGGGTGTTAAAGTCTCCCATTATTATTGTGTGGGAGTCTGAGTCTCTTTGTAGGTCTCTAAGGGATTGCTTTATGAATCTGGGTGCTCCTGTATTGGATGCACGTATATTTAGGATAGTTAGCTCTTCTTGTTGAATTGATCCCTTTACCTTTATGTAATGGCCTTCTTTGTCTCTTTTGATCTTTGTTGGTTTAAAGTCTGTTTTATCAGAGACTAGGATTGCAACCCCTGCTTTTTTTTTGTTTTCTATTTGCTTGGTAGATCTTCCTCCATCCTTTTATTTTGGGCTTATGTGTGTCTCTGTATGTGAGATGGGTCTCCTGAATACAGCACAATGATGGGTCTTCACTCTTTATCCAATCTGCCAGTCTGTGTCTTTGAATTGGAGCATTTAGCTCATTTACATTTAAGGTTAATATTGTTTTGTGTGAATTTGATCCTCTCATTATGATGTTAGCTGGTTATTTTGCTCATTAGTTGATACAGTTTCTTCTAGCATCGATGGTCTTTACAATTTAGCATGTTTTTGCCATGGCTGGTACCAGTTGTTCCTTTCTGTGTTTAGTGCTTCCTTCAGGAGCTCTTGTAAGGCAGGCCTGTTGGTGACAAAGTCTCTCGGCATTTGTTTGTAAAGGATTTTATTTCTCCTTCACTTATGAAGCCTAGTTTGGCTGGATATGAAATTCTAGGTTGAAAATTATTTTCTTTAACAATGTTGAATATTGGCCTCCACTCTCTTCTGGGTTGGACAATTTCTGCCGAGAGATCTTCTGTCAGTCTGGTGGGCTTCCATTTCTGGGTAACCCGACCTTTCTCTCTGGCTGCCCTTAACATTTTTTCCTTCATTTCAACTTCGGTGAATCTGACAATTATGTGTCTTGGAGTTCCTCTTCTCAAGGAGTATCTTTGGGGTGTTCTCTGTATTTCCTGAATTTGAATGTTGGCCTGCCTTGCTAGGTTAGGGAAGTTCTCCTGGATAATATCCTGCAGAGTGTTTTCCAACTTGGTTCCATTCTCCCTGTTACTTTCAGGTACACCAATCAGACGTAGATTTTGTCTTTTCTCATAGTCCCATATTTCTTGGAGGCTTTGTTCATTTCTTTTTACTCTTTTTTGTCTGAACTTCTCTTCTCACTTCATTTCATTCATTTGATCTTCAATCACTGATACCCTTTCTTCCACTTGATCAAATCAGCTACTGAAGCTCATGCATGTATCACATAGTTCTTGTGCCATGGTTTCCAGCTCCACCAAGTCATTTAAGGTGTTCTCTACAGTGTTCATTCTAGTTAGCCATTCATCTAATGTTTTTTCAAGGTTTTTAGCTTCTTTGCGATGAGTTCGAACATTCTCCTTTACCTCGGAGAAGTATGTTGTTACTGATTGTCTGAAGCTGCCTTTTGTCAGCTCGTCAAAGTCATTCTCTGTCCATCTTTGTTCCATTGCTGGCCAGGAGCTGCATTCCTTTGGAGGAGAAGAGACATTCTGATTTTTAGAATTTTCAGCTTTTCTGCTCTGGTTTCTCCCCATCTTTGGTTTTATCTACCTTTGGTCTTTGATCATAGTGACGTACAAGTGGAGTTTTGGTGTGGATGTCCTTTCTGTTTGTTAGTTTTCCTTCCAACAGTCAGGACCCTCAGCTGCAGGTTTTTGGAGTTTGCTGGAGGTCTACTCCAGACCCTGTTTGCCTGGGTATCACCAGCAGAGTCAGCAGAATAGCAAATATTGCAGAAGTGTTGCTGCCTGATCCTTCCTCTGGAACCTTCGTCTCAGGGGGCACCCGGATGTATGAGGTGTCAGTCGGCCCTTACTGGGAGGTATTTCCCAGTTAGGCTCCTCAGGGGTCAGGGACCCACTTGAGGAGGCAGTCTGTCCATTCTCAGATCTCAAACTCTGTGCTGGGAGAACCAGTACTCTCTTTTTTTTTTTTTTATTTTTTTATTTATTTATTTATTTATTTATTTATTTTATTTTTATTTATTTTTTATTTTTTTATTTTTATTTTTTTTAATTTTTTTTAATTTTTTTTAATTTTTTTATTTTTATTTTTTATTTTTTTTTTAACCAGTACTCTCTTTTGGGAGGCCGAGACGGGCGGATCACGAGGTCAGGAGATCGAGACCATCCTGGCTAACACGGTGAAACCCCATCTCTACTAAAAATACAAAAACTAGCTGGGCGAAGTGGCGGGCGCCTGTAGTCCCAGCTACTCGGGAGGCTGAGGCAGGAGAATGGCGGGAACCCGGGAGGCGGAGCTTGCAGTGAGCTGAGATCCGGCCACTGCACTCCAGTCCGGGCGACAGAGCGAGACTCCGCCTCAGAAAAAAAAAAAAAAAAAAAAAAAAGCTATCAGACAGGGACGTTTAAGTCTGCAGAAGTTTCTGCTGCCTTTTGTTTAGCTGTGCCCTGCCCCAAGAGGTGGAGTCTACAGAAGCAGGCTGGCCTCCTTGAGCTGCAGTGGGCTCCACCCAGGTCAAACTCCTGGCTGCTTTGTTTTTTTCAAGCCTCAGCAGTGGCGTACGCTCCTCCCCCAGCCTCACTGCCACCTTGCAGTTTGATCTCAGACTGCTGTGCTAGCAGTGAGCGAGGCTCCATGGGCATGGGACCCTCCGAGCCAGGCACAGGATATAATCTCCTAGTGAGCCGTTTGCTAAGACTTGGAAAAGCGCAGTATTAAGGTGGGAGTGTCCTGATTTTCCAGGTACCGTCTGTCACAGCTTCCCTTTGCTAGGAAAGGGAATTCCCTGACCCCTTGTGCTTCCTGGGTGAGATGATGCCCCGCCCTCCTCCGTGGGCTGCACCCACTGTCTGATAAGCCCCAGTGAGATGAATCCGGTACCTCAGTTGGAAATGCAGAAATCACCTGTCTTCCGCATCACTTACGCTGGAAGCTGCAGACTGGAGCTGTTCCTATTTGGCCATCTTGGAAACTCCAATCAAAACATTTCTTTTAAATTATCTTCTGGAACTTTTTATAGTTTCATTTTTTGAAATGTTGAAGTCTTGATCCGTCTGTTGTTTATACTGAAGGTATGGACCCAACTTTATTCCCCACTGCATTGAGACTTCACTCTTACCATATACTAAGATTATGAACTTGGCATTATTCCAGACTTTCTATTCTCCTCTGTTCATCTAACTATTTATGTGCCAGTTTTAATCGTTGTCTTTTTTTTTTTTTTTTTTGAGACAGGGTCTCGCGCTGTTTGCAAATTTCTGTCAGTTGTGCAGTGGCGTGATCATAGCTCATTGCAGACTCGAACTCCTGGGCTCAAGGGATCCTCTTGCCTCAACCTTTCAAGTAGCTAATTCTACAGGCACATGCCACCACACCCAGCTTTTTTTCTCCCCCACCCGCGCTAGAGACAAAGTCTTGCGGAGTTGCTCAGGCTTGTCTCAAACTCCTGGCCTCAAGTCATCCTGCCTTGGCTTCCCGAAGTGTTAATATTATAGGCGTGAGCCACTGCACCCAGCTTAATCATTGAGTGTTTCTTGTGTTTTAACATGAGTCAGTTTAAAGCAATGTGTGTTTAAACAAATGTGAATAAAAATGTACTTGGTCTATAATCTTCTTACCATACTACATGGAGTACAAGTAATTGAAAACACAAAAATCTCCTTGCTTGGCAATAGAAATAAGGTGTCAGAGTAGTCAGAGCATCAATTATGAAGCACTAAAAGAAGCAACAGGGAACTAACTATATGGTTGAAAACTATTAAGGTTCAGGAAGGCAGTGTGGATAGTTTCCCTAAAACTTATTTGTGTAACGTTAATGCATCATTCATTCTTCCATTTGTTTAGAAAGTATTTATTCACTATGTTGTACCCTTTTTGATATTATTGATGATTTCAGTAGTTTTTAAAGATGAAATTGCTTCTTGAAAGACGAGTCCATATATAAGATAAACACCACCATCCCACTCAACTCCCCACTGCCCCCAACCCAGCAAATAAGAAAAGATGGGGCCGGGCGCGGTGGCTCAAGCCTGTAATCCCAGCACTTTGGGAGGCCGAGACGGGTGGATCACGAGGTCAGGAGATCGAGACCATCCTGGCTAATACGGTGAAACCCCGTCTCTACTAAAAATACAAAAACTAGCCGGGCGAGGTGGCGGGCGCCTGTAGTCCCAGCTACTCGGGAGGCTGAGGCAGGAGAATGGCGGAAACCCGGAAGGCGGAGCTTGCAGTGAGCTGAGATCCGGCCACTGCACTCCAGTCCGGGCGACAGAGCGAGACAACGCCTCAAAAAAAAAAAAAAAAAAAAAAAGAAAAGATGGGATGCCTGTAATCCCAGCACTTTGGGGGCTGAAGTGGGCAGATTACTTGAGGTCAGGAGTTTGAGATCAGCCTGGGCAACACGGTGAAACTCCATCTCTACTAAAAATACGAAAATTTACCAGGCATGGTGTGGCACATGCCTGTAATTCCAACTACTCAGGAGGCCAAGGCAGGAGAATTGCTTGAACCTGGGAGGTGGAGGTTGCAGTGAGCACAGATTGTACCACTGCAGCCTGGGCCACAGAGTGAGTGAGACTTCATTTAAAAAAATAAAAAATAAGAGACAAGTGTTATTTAAAAAAAAATACCAATTTTTTAAATCTTTGTTTTTTGTGGTTTTCTTTTGAGATGGAATTTTGCTCTTATTGCCCAGGCTGGAGTACAATGGTGCAATCTTGGCTCACCACAACCTCCGCCTCACGGGTTCAAGTGATTCTCCTTCCTCAGCCTCCCGAGTAGCTGAGATTACAGGCATGTGCTACCACGCCTGGCTAATTTTGTGTTTTTAGTAGAGATGGGGTTTCTCCATGTTGGTCAGGCTAGTCTCGAACTCCTGACCTGAGGTATCTGCCCGCCTCAGCCTCTCAAAGTGCTGGGATTACAGGCCTTTTTTTTAAATCTTAAAAAGCAAAGCATATAGCACAGTATCTGGCATTGTTGGTGCTCAGTATTTGAGCAAATGAAAGAATTACATTTTCACTTCTTTCCCCCACTGTATTAATGATCTTTTGAGTAGTTTATAACATATAACAATTAGAATGCTAGGAATTTATGTATCATCCAGAACTGAGATACTCAGCGTGGTATTGTTGGACTCAATATAATAATGGTGAATAATTAGTATTTCAGCAACCTAATGGAAATAATACAGTTACTCTTAGTAGATTGCTTTGCTTTGGGTTAGAATTTTATTTGAATTCAGACCTCAAGATATTCTGAATCTCAGGTTGGCAGTCTTGGAAAAATGATTTATTATTACTTAATAAATGCAGTCTGTCTGAAAGACAGATCCTTTAAGCATGGTATGCATAGAAGAAAAACAACATAAGGAGTCCTAAGTGTGAAAAGGTTGGAGAATGTCCAGCCTCATGTTTTATATACAGGAAAATTGAGACTCAGTTGTTTTTATAATAGGTCTAAAGACACTCTTAGTTAAGGGTAGTGAAGACTTGAACTCATGTCTTCTGACTCCAGGGTCTCTACAGTTGCCACTAGACAGCACCTTTATTTCCAGATATATCATTTGCTAGTAATTAAAGGAAAAAAAGAGAATAGTGTTTTTAAGAAATTCCACTAAAATTAAGTATGCATTATTTTGAAAGAATGTTTTATATGTCATGTACCAGGATTTTTTATAAAACATTTAAGATGTTTTATTGCATGGAAAATGTTCAAATTATTGTTTCAGATACCAGATTGATATTTGGGTGGATCATGTAAAAGCACTAAATGGCTGAGAAGCTGTGAAATGTTTGTTTTAACTATTATTACATCAGTGACACGGCCATCTACATTACTTGATTTTTCTTAAGATTTAAAAACTTTAGTAATAGTCAAATTTAAAAAACACTCAACAGGCTTTTTGGGTGATGTTATTCAAGTGTGTTCTTTTATTCCAAGCTTTCTGGTTCGTGTTAAGATGATTCATAGATTATTAAAGCTGAAAGAGATTTTCAAGTTCCTTAAGACTAATTCATTTTACAGATGAAGAAAACATGATAAGGAGAATATCTGCTGCCTCAACTCAAACCCAGTTAGCTGGGCTCTAGTCTGCTGCATTTACCAATGTACTATTGTTGTTTTTACTTTATTACATTTTGTGTTAATACAGAGCATTAGACTTCTTTTTTTGCTTTACCGTTAAAAAAATTAATTACAATAAGTTCTTACTTAACATCATTGATAGGTTCTTGGAAACCACTACTTTAAGTGAAATGACATATAACGAATCAGTTTACCATAGGTTGATTGATATAAACAAGAGTTAAGTTCTTTTTTTTTTTTTTGAGACGGAGTCTCGCTCTGTAGCCCAGGCTGGAGTGCAGTGGCGCGATCTCGGCTCACTGCAAGCTCCGCCTCCCGGGTTCCCGCCATTCTCCTGCCTCAGCCTCCCGAGTAGCTGGGACTACAGGCGCCCGCCATCTCGCCCGGCTAGTTTTTTGTATTTTTTAGTAGAGACGGGGTTTCACCGTGTAGACCAGGATGGTCTCGATCTCCTGACCTCGTGATCCGCCCGTCTGGGCCTCCCAAAGTGCTGGGATTACAGGCTTGAGCCACTGCGCCCGGCCAAGAGTTAAGTTCTTATAACATATTTGTGATTAGAGAAATATCACCAAACTTCTCAATAAAGACCCAAATTGCAGTATTAAACATTGAAATAAATAATGAGCTTACATATACAATTAAGAAAGTTTAATAAAAACAAGATAATTGTTTACTCAATGTGAGTGATGGCAGTCATAGTGGTGGTGGGTTAAATCGAAGAATAAATGTTTGCAAAGTGAAAGTTGTAAGGAGTACTTCCTACCACCACACAATTCAAAAACAAACAATAACAAATATGGTGGGCTCACTGAACACTTGCGTACTGTGTTGTTTATTGTTGTGCATTTGTATGATGTATTCGTCTGTTCTCGCAGTGCTATAAAGACATACCTGAGACTGAGTAATTTATAAAGAAAAGAGGTTTAATTGGCTAATGGTTCTGCAGGCTGTTCAGGATTTTGCTTCTGGGAAGGCCTCAGGAAGCTTACAATTGTGGGAGATGGCAAAAGGGAAGCAAGCACATATTCACATGGCCAGCAGGAGAGAGAGAGAGAGCAAGAGGCGCTACACACTTTCAAACAGGCAGATCTTGTGAAAACTCTATCAGGAGAACAGCAAGGGGGAAGTCCGCCCCCATGATTCAATCACCTCCCACCAGGCCCCTCCTCCAACACTGAGAATTCCAATTCCACATGAGATTGGAGTACAGACACAGAGCCAAACCCTATTATATGATTATCATGCATTTTACAGATTTTGATTTTACATTAATTTATATTCATTCAGTCATTCATTTTCTAACCCACTTGTTACAGTTCAGGATTGAGGTTGGTCAGAGCCTATTCTAGCAGCTTAGGGAGCAGAGGCAAGAACCAACTCTGGACGGGTGCCATTCCATACCAGGACATGTGTGCGTGCGTGCATGCATGCGCACGCACACACACACACACATACACACTCACACACATGACACTCATACTGGGACAGCTTAGACCTGCCAGTGAACCTAATGTGCATATCTTTTAAATGTGGGATGAAACTGGAGGATCTGGAGAAAACTTATCCAGATATGGGCAGAACATGAGAACTCCACATAAGACAGTGGCCCCAGGTGGGATTTGATTTTTTTCTCATCAGTATTATAACAAAATGATGTTGAACAAAACAACATTATTTGAGGACCCACTGAGTATATTTTCTTTTTTTTAACTTTCTTTTTTTAAGTTCAGGGGTACACGTGCAGGTTTGTTATATAGGTAAACTGTGTCATGGGGGCTTGTTATACAGATTATTTCATCAGCCAGGTATGAAGCCTAGTACCTGTTAGTTATTTTTCCTGATCCTCTACCTCTTTTCACCCTCCACCCTCTACCCTTCGAGAGGCTCCAGTGTGTGTTGTTCCCCTCTATGTGTTCATGTGTTCTCATAATTTAGCTCCTATTTATAAGTGAGAACAGGCAGTATTTGATTTTCTGTTCCTGTGTTAGTTTGCTAAGGGTAATGGCCTCCAGCTCCATCCATGTCCCTGCAAAGGATATGATCTCATTCTTTTTTATGGCTGCATAGTATTCCATGCTGTATGGTACCACATTTTCAACAAATGGTGCTGGGAAAACTAAATATCCAAGCTATTCAAAATGCACTGGCTCTGTCAGCACTCCAAGTGAAGCAAGACAAAAACTAGTCCTTTGGGAAGCCCTTCGAAACCTAAAATGTTGGATGCACATTCTACTCATCTTTACCCCAAGGGAGAAGTTGTGATCTGGAATGCTGTCTCCTGGCACTAAGCTATGTGGCACTAAGCTATGCTGACTTAGGGGGCTGGTGTGGGTAAAGTGAAATTGTTCTTAACATGTTTCAGTGTGGCCGTTCTTGGCTTTGTGCTCCTCTGGGGTACTGCAACTTCTTAACTGGATTCTGGAATTCTCAAAAAGGTATTTTGGTCTGTATGTCATTGTTAAATCAATGTATGAGTGAGGAATAAGGGCTGGGACTTCCTGTTCTACCCTCTTGTTGGTGTCACCCAAGACTTCTTTTTTATTAAACTTTTTATTTTGATGGCCAGGCATGGTAGCTCACACCTGTAATCCCAATGCTTTGGGAGGTTGAAGTGAGAGGCCAGGAGCTTAAGACCAGCCTGGACAACATAGCAAGATCCTGTCTCTACGACAAATTAAAATATAATTAATAAAAATTTTAATTTGAGAAAATTGTAGATGCACATGCGGTTGTAAAAATACAAAGAGATGCTGTGGACACTTTGCCTTGTTTATCTCTGGTAACATCTTGCAGAACTGTAGTACAATATCACAACTAAGGTACTAATATAAATATGATACAGAATAGTCCTGTCACCATAACAGTCCCTCATGTTGCACTGTTACAGCCATACCATCTCCCCCACCCCCAACCCTGGATTGAGTGGAAATTCTGGTCCCCATATGGTCTCCACTGACACCATAGTGAGGTGACATTGTTCCCACTAGTTCTGATTCTCCTTTATTCTCTCCTGACACCACTCCAGCACGGAGGGGAGGGGGGTAGGTAGGGGTAGAAGTTTAGTGTCCCTACATGATCTCCACTGACACTACTCAGTTTTTTCTGACACTACCACATCAGGGAAGTTGGGGAGACTTGTTACAGCTTTGCAAGGGTGAAAGTCCCTCTCTGCCTTTGATACATAGATAAAAGTGGGAGAACAGGTTTCTTTGTGTGTATTTGGCTGGACTAAGGTGTGTTTTGTCTAAATTTTCCTCCTTGCTAGGCTGCTTCTTTCCTGGTTCTAAAAAGTGAATTTGTTATTTTTACAAGAAAATTTAAAAATTGGATAAGTACTTAATATATATTTTTTTTTATTTAAAAAATATAGTTTTTGAGATGGGGTTTTGCTGTGTTGCCCAGGCTGGTCTTAAACTCCTGAGCTCAAGCAGCCCTTGCTGCCTTAGCTTTCCAAAGTGCTGATTGTAGGTGTGAGCCACTGCACCCCGCCCAGTACAGTTTATACAATTCCAGTTAGTTGTGTTTATTAACAGTATTGTGGAATCTTCCATAAGTTTCTGAATAATATATAGACTAATTTGTAGTAAATTGTTACATCATAATTAGATCATATAAGGAGAATCATAAGAAAGTGTTTTCTGGGTTAAGTTGTTTCATCCTAAGGCTGTACTTAAGTTTTTCTTTATGCGAACCTAATATTTGAAGTTACTTTCTTCCCACAAACAGAATTGTGAAAATGGCCAAGTGCATTATTTTTACATTTTTCCCAGTGGGTGGTTTCACAATGAGAATATTTCAATCAGTCTGTCTCTCTCTTTCTGTCATTTTTAAAGAGACAGTGTGTCCAAGCTGGAGTGCAGAGATGCCATTACAGTTCACTGCAGCCTTGAACTCCTCTGCTCAAGGGATCCTCCTGCCTCAGCCTCCTGAGTAGTTGGGACTACAGGTGCATGCCACCATGCCCAGCTAAAGTTTTAATTTTTTGTGGAGACAGCTACTTACTGTATAGTTCAGGCTGGTTTTAAACTTGTGGCCTCAAGTGATCCTCCTGCCTTGGCCTCCCAAAGTGTTGGGATCACAGGTGTGAGCCACTGCACTGGCCTCCATCTTTCCTTTTACTATGAGAGGAGAGACTGAGGTTCATCGAGCCTAGAAAATAGGTCTGAAATGAAGAAATGGAGTTCAATATCTTGACAGTTTCTTGTCTCTATCATGGTGTTAGAATGTTTCAAGAATCCTAATGCCCAGAACTTCTTAAATGTATAGATATAAGAACAGTAGTTCTTGGTTTGTTATTTGTTTTACTACTGAAAGGTAGTATATGTGCTGACTGTAGCCAGATGCCTGGATACTGGCCCCAACACCTGCCACTTGGTGGCTGTGACTTTAAGCCAGTCATATTACCTGTGTTTCAGGGCCTTTAAGTGTAAAATGGGGATATTCATAGTCCCTACTTCTTGGGGGTCATTGTGAGGATTACTAAACTAATATATGCAAAGCATTTGGAACAAGCAATAGGAATCCTGGCAGAGGAGTGTTGTGGTGCAGTGTTTGGAAGCTGTTGCGGTAGACATTTCAGTATGTGTTTCTTCCTGCTAAGAGATCAGGTCACTTGTGTCATATGTCAGGCTTGTTTAATCCAATTTTTGGTGTTTTTCTGTCTTAGGGAAATCATAACTAATGGAGTTTTTCTGAGAAGAAACAACCAAGAGTGATCTTTATTTTACGAGCAATATTTTAACCCCACTTAAATAAACTAAAAATTGAAGATGACTCATTATCCTCACAAGCTGCTCTCAAACATCATTTTCACAGCAACTTTTTTGTCTTACTTAGTAGAAGTAGTCACAGTGTGTCTTTATTGAAAAGCTGAGCCTTGAAAAGAATTTCTACTAAATAAGCCAACTAAGTGAAATCTTCCTTATTATTAAGATGAGTGGTGAATGTGCTTCTGGGGAGTTCCTGAACTCCCCAATCACTTCCATGCACCATATTGACTCTGAGTCATATACCATGTGCACCGCCCTTGTTGTGAAGTCAACCTATTTCAAACTATTTAGGGACCCTTGTATCACTATTAATAACGCCTGCCAGACTGTTCTTTGATTTGCATGACTCATTTTGGGCTCCAGAATCTTCTTGTTAAATAAAATTTCTGGCAAAAGTGTAAATTACTACATTTGTGTAAGGTTTAAAAAAAAAAAGATGAATGATGAATTTATTTACCATAACCAGGTTCATATTCTTTGTTATCACATGCTTTTCATTTTCCTGTTTTAAAGAAAAAATAGCAGCCAGTCCTGAATTTGAAAACTCGCTCACACTTTTATTTGACTAAGTTACAAGCTTTCCAAAGGCATTTACCAGTTCATCATAAATTGATCTTTAAAACATTTTTGAAGAACCTTTATTGCTGTTGTTTCTGTTCATTTTTAGTGTTTTGAGGAATATGTATTATTTACTATTTTGTATTCCTCCTCCTTCCTCTCAGAGGTGTGCTGGATGCTGTGTCATGACCTGGGATTCTGCCTTTTTGGGGGCAAGACTGGACTAAGTGCATTTTCCCTTTGGTACTGTGTTCACCAAAAGGCAAACATCTTCCTGAAAAGTTCTTTGTCAGTAATTTTATTAATAAACATTCACCAAATTAAGAACCCTTCACGGCCGGGCGCGGTGGCTCAAGCCTGTAATCCCAGCACTTTGGGAGGCCGAGACGGGCGGATCACGAGGTCAGGAGATCGAGACCATCCTGGCTAACACAGTGAAACCCCGTCTCTACTAAAAAATACAAAAAACTAGCCGGGCGAGGTGGCGGGCGCCTGTAGTCCCAGCTACTCGGGAGGCTGAGGCAGGAGAATGGCCTAAACCCAGGAGGCGGAGCTTGTAGCAAATGTAGCAAAAAAAAAAAAAAGATCAATAAAATGCACAAATTAACAAAATCAGTGCTTCTGTTCAACTTTAAGGGTAAGAGCAAGGTTAATTTCACCACTCTTCAGGTTATGCTTTTTGAGCACATTAAAATGCATCATTTTGGCCGGGTGTGGTGACTCATGCCTGTAATCCCAACACTTTGGGAGGCCGAGGCGGGCGGATCATGAGGTCAGGAGATTGAGAACATCCTGGCTAACACGGTGAAACTTCGTCTCTACTAAAAATGTAAAAAACTGGCTGGGCGTGGTGGCGGGTGCCTGTAGTCCCAGCTACTCGGGAGGCTGAGGCAGAAGAATAGCGTGAACCTGGGAGGCGGAGCTTGCAGTGAGCCGAGATCGCGCCACTGCACTCCAGCCTGGGCAACAGAGGCGAGACTCTGTCTCAAAAAAAAAAAAAAAAAAAAAAAAAAAAAAAAATTCTGTTTAGTAATGACTGTTTTTTTAGTGTCTCTTTTTTGTTTCCAAGATGATTCTGAAACTGATCTTAAGAAGAAACCTGTAACAAATTATTTACCTATTTTTTTTATTGTTTTCATTGTTTTGCTCTTAGCCAACATTTTCTCTTTTTAGTTGTCCACAAGAGTTTATTTTAAATTTTGCATTGTTGATTTTTGACTTCATAAGTACTGTATATTTGGCTTGAAAATTAGGCAGAACTAAGGGTCTGAGGGTCTCAGCTGGAAGACCAGATTGGCAGTGAGCTGTATGTAAAAGAAGAGATGGAGTCACATACAAATACTACGTGTTCCATTTGATCCCAACAACAGGGCAGCAGGAAGGGGGACTTCTGTAGCTCACATCAGTCTAGTAGCTAAAGATCATGCCAAGGATGCATTCCACCTGTCCCTGACCTTCAGGGACATGACCATGGTGGTCCAGTAGGCTCCCTTGGGTCACATGTACTCTTACCTAATACGTGGCCTCAGGCTACCCTGGGAGAGAACAAGGTCCCGGCTATGAGGCCCACGCTGCCATCAGGATCATCCTTGCTTTCATGTAGCTAAAAGTCAACCACCTAGAGCCTGGGGAGCCAGGGCCTGTGCATTAGGCAAAGGCTGTGAGCAAAGCTGTCAAGGAGCAGGCATTGCCAGTGCCAGCCCTGCTTATCCTCAGGGCTATATGTAGGACTGGTGCTACCGCCCGTCCTTCCCACTTTGGTGTCCCCAGCACTACCCTGTTCCGGGATCTCTATATTGAGGGAGAGGCCCAGAGCAGCGTAAAACGGTGCTTTCAAAAAAAAACTTTTAAAAGTGTAATAATGATAGGCTCACAAGAAGTTGTAAGAATGGTACAAAGAGGTTGCATGTACCCGTCACTCAACTTCTTCCAGTGGCGATGTCATATATAACTATAGTACGTTTTCAAAACCAGGAAATTGTCATAATACAATGAACTAGACTGCAGACCTTACTTGGAGCCTACCAGTTGTCATATAAATGATTTTTAAAAATCACTAAAGATGGATAATCATGCTATTGTTCATACTTTTCTCACATTAACAGTTTTGAACCAGAAGCCCCTGCTTCTAGTTCTTAAGAATTTTTAATTATAATTTTTTATTGTGAAAACCTCACTGTAGCAAAGTGAGCTTGAGTATTATTGGATAGTTGGGTATTTATAAACAAATTTATAGTCTAACATTATTGAGGCATAAATTCAAGCTGGCAGTGGAAACAAAGATTTTTTTTTCAAAGCTTTGCTGTGAAAAATGAAAAGAAATTATTTTATTGTGAAATAGCTATGCCTATTCCAAGGACTTTGAGAGAAACTGGGAGTTCCAGTGGAGTGGCCTTAATCATTTGGATCAGTGGCATTATCTTTCTTGCTGCATTGGCTTGCCATGTTTTAATACCTCTGATACCACTTGCTACTCATAAACATTTATCTTCTTCAGCATCTCTGAAAGAGTTATGACATCAGTGATCATTGAAAGGCAAGGTTCTCGAGTTCGCTTATAAAACCTTTTAAGAGTTCTCTAATTCAGAACTCCCTCTTCAACTCTTCCGTAATAACTGGAGCTCCATAAAGATACTCCAGGAAGATTTGTATGCCAGAGGATTCACATACCCATCTGAAAGAAGCACAGATCTACTGAGCAAAAACATGTCAAGTGGGCATTTCTTATAAGATATCACAGTCCCTGGCAACTTTAGACCTTTAAAATCATGTATAAACTCCATATACTTCAGTGAGATTTTGGTGAGCTTATCTCTGGAACATCTAGGGACATCATGATGACCCATCATGACATGGGTCATCCTTGGAGCCAATCTGGGCAAACCCCTGGCATTTACTTACTGGATTAAGCCTTAGGGGTTTGGAGCTGGTAGGATGTTGCATTTAGTTTCCTACCTGTTCTTTTAGGAGGCTATTTAATGTAATGGTTAAGTATTCAAACTCTAGAGTCAGACTGCCTGGAGTCAAATTCTAGCATTGCTGCTTATTATCCGTATGACCTTGGTAGAGTTTCATATCTTCTTCATGCTTCAGTATTTTTCATCTGTAAGGAAAATAATCATGCCCATTTCATATGGTTGTTATGGGAATTAAATGAGAAGTAAGGTACTAGAACAGTGCCCATATTGTATCTGCATTGTAGCTGTGTACTGTGGTTATAGACTGTACCAAGA
Organism: Trachypithecus francoisi; assembly: GCF_009764315.1. Taxonomy (NCBI): domain Eukaryota; kingdom Metazoa; phylum Chordata; class Mammalia; order Primates; family Cercopithecidae; genus Trachypithecus; species Trachypithecus francoisi. The sequence continues at coordinate 29,103,658 of NW_022681472.1, read as the reverse complement.
TGGGAGCATCAAAGGGAAAATCAGGGACAAAAGATAGATCATGGCAGAATGGGTTCAGGACCTCTCTAGATAAAGGGTGAATGAATATAATGGATGTTACAAGCCTGAGTGAGGGAGGTGTAGTAGTTGAAGTCCATGAGCAAAATTGAGGTCAGAGAAGGCACAGACCTAAAGTAGTTACATGAGAAAAAGTTTATCCTGAGCAGTAACCGAACAAAAATAAATTAACAATGAATTATTGTAGAGTGGCCGTGATTATTTAGAGTAACTGAAACCCGTCGTGGGAGAAGTGTGGGAAAACAGTCACATCCTACTAATAGAAGTATGAATTGGGGTAGGTTTTTGGGAGACTCTTAATTGGCAAAATAAATTTAAGGTCCTTAAATATGCATACCCTAAATTACTCTTTGATTCTACTTGTAGATCTTTATACTATTGTAAAGCAACTTAAATTTACAACAGGAAGATCCTAAGTGAATTATGACCCATCCAAATACTGTTACTGATGTTCAAGTTAAAAGTCATTCAGTTCTTGACCACATAAATCTATGTCTTTATGCTATTTCTATGACCAGTCTGTTAGTTGAACTCTGTAGAAAGTAATCTTCTTTATATGTGAAGAAAAGTCGACTCAGGCTTTACTGTAGAATAAGAGAGCCTGAACTCCACGTTCTTATGCTGTGAGGTAATGCCTCTCTAGACTGTGGAGAGCATTTTTGTTGCTTTATAATATTGCTATTGGCAAACCCATTAGTCCTGTATAATAACAATACTGAAGTAATGCTGTTAAGTTTCTTGATTTTTTAAAATTGAGTATAGAAGTTAGAGTTGTAACATTTAAGTTATTCTTTAAAATATATATAATGTTTATGCAGATAGTAAAAAACAAAAATCAGTAATATGACACTCCATTTAGCAAACTGGCAATTTTTTTTTACAACTTTATTGAGATATAATTGAAGGATGATAAACTGCACATAATGTCTACAGTTTAATCAGTCTTGACATTTTCATCCCCCCAAAAGATTTCTCATGCCCTTTTGCAATCTATCACTCCCACCAACTCTACTCCCCAGACAATCACTGACCTGCTTTCTGTTACTGTTGATAACTGGCAAATATATATATATTTTTTGAGGCGAAGTTGCCTGGGCTGGAGTGCAGTGGTGCGATCTTGGCTCACTGCAACCTCCGCCTCCTGGCTTCAAGCGATTCTCCAGCCTCAGCCTCCCAAGTAGCTGGGATTACAGGCGCCCGCCACTATGTCCAGCTAATTTTTTGTATTTTTAGTAGAGACGGGGTTTCACCATGTTGGCCAGGCTGGTCTCAAACTCCTGACCTTGTGACTCGCCAGCTTTGGCCTCCCAAAGTGCTGGGATTACAGGCATGAACCACAGTGCCCTGCCTTAAGATTTTTTAATAGTAATTTCCCATACCAAAATAGGAAACAAGGTGCTTTCATGTGTCTCTGTGGGAGTCTGATATTGGTACAACTTCTTTGGAGGGCAATTTGTTAGTGTCAAAAACCCTAAAATATCCTTTCAACTAGCAATTCCACTTCTAACTTGAGGAAATAAATTTTCATGTGAATAAAAATTGAGTTATAAGAATGTTCATCACTATGTAATTGCAAAAGACTGGAGATAAATTAGATGTCCGATGATATGGAATTGTTTAAAGAAACAGTTCCCTGTAATCCCAGCACTTTGGGAGGTAGAGGCAGGCAGATCACGAGGTCAGGAGATCAAGACCATCCTGGCTAACGCAGTGAAACCCTGTCTCTACTAAAAATACAAAAAATTAGCTGGGCATGGTTGCAGGCGCCTGTAGTCCCAGCTACTCAGGAGGCTGAGGCAGGAGAATGGCCTGAACCTGGGAGGCGCACTCTAGCCTGGGCGACAGAGGGAAACTCTGTCTCAAAAAAAAAAAACCAGAAACAGTTCATATAATGAAATTTTATACTTTTAGTATTAGCAGTAGAAATATATTGTTTTATAAACAATGACAGGATCATATGGTATTCCTATGTATTTAAGTTGTTTTTTCAAGTAAACGACAGCTAAAAAGTGCATAGATAAAACAGGATTAAAAACATATCTTTAATGAGATTTATCTTAATTTTTTCCAATGCATAATGTTTTCTTGTAAAAAAATATTGAAATTTTTTCCTGATTATAAAAAAACTAACACATGTTAATGTACAGAATTTGAAAGCTAACATAAAGGAATAAAGAAAATACATAAAATACAATTGATATACAGTCATCCCTTGATATCCATGAAGAACTGGTTTCAGGACACCTTATAGATACCCAAATCCACAGATGCTCAAGTTCCTGATAGAAAATGACATCATATTTGCATATAACCTATGTACCTATTCCAGTATACTTTAAATCTTCTCTAGAGTATACAACATCAAATATGATGTAAATGCGATGTAAATAGTTATTATATTATATTAGTTTTTGAATTTGTATTGTTTTTTATTGTTGCATTGTTATTTTTTATTGTGTGTGGGGTTTTCTGTTTTTGTTGTTGTTGTTGCTTCTCTTTGCAAATATTTTCTATCCACAGTTGGTTGAATCCAGGGATATGGGACTTATGCATGCAGAGGGCTGTCTGTATTATTTTAAGCTATTTAAAGATAAAAAATACTTACAAAACTCTTTTATACTTAATGGCATCAGGATAAAGTTCCCTGTACCTTGGCCCCTGTGTGCCCCCACCTGCATTTGCAATTCTGACTCTCTGTATGCTCTTGTGATAAGGCATGGCCCGAGGTTTCCTAGAACACAAACTCTCCAGGTCCCTGCCCTTGCTCCTGGTGGCCATCTGTTATCAGTCCTCTTCCTCCTTGGCTATATTCTCCTCATCCTTTGAAATTCACTGTCATCATCATCTCCAGCAAGCCTTCCCTGAGCTTTTAGCACTTCTCCTTTCCCATTCCCACTGCTCTCTCCACCCATCTCTAGTGAGACCCCTATCACATTGTGTTATCCATTTTCATTCCTCCCCTGATAGACTGAGCATGACTTGAGGTCTGGACAGTATTGGTTGGTAGGATGCCTGAAGCTTAACTAGCACAGTAGCAGTTGGAGCTTAACTAAGAGGGTATGTGCATGTGTGTAATCGAATGATAGAAATAAAGATGTGTTGGGATCAGACAGCCTGGAGTATTAGATATATCTGTGTGACTGGAGCATGGGATCTTCATGAAATATTTAGTAGACAAAGATAGAGAGATAAGTAGGAGACAGATTATTAAGGACTTCCTAGGTTATCCTAAGGAGTTTGGGTTCTATAGTGTAACTGATAAACTGGTGAAAGACCTTTAAGTAAGAGAATGTTCTAGCCTTGGCAAAATGGTAGAATAGGAGGCCCTGGAACACAGCAATTCAATAATAATTGATAGACAGATTTTCTTTGTGAGAAATCCAGAAACCAGTTAAGAGGTTCCTGTATGCCAGGTGAGCATGAACCCAGCCAGATCTTAATTAGCAGGGAAATTCAAGATACCCTCATGCCATAATCCCTACCCACAGTGCAGTGCCATACAATCAAGACAACTACCCCCCACCCCCAGCTTCTTTCTGCCTGGAAGGGGAAAGATGTATACTATGCATCCAATGCCTTAGCTTTTCTGGGGCTACCCAGAAGACTGGCTTCTGTCTGGCAAGTCTCAGAGTGCTGACAGGACATGGCATATTTTAGCAACCCCGGGGCCAATGAAGACAGAGATGGCTGGTGGTGGTGGTCACCATCCTCTGCTCAGCCAAGCACAAAGCTAATAGTTGAAAAGCTCCAGCTTTCAACTTTTTCCTGGAGAGTCAAAGAGGTATGCCATGTATCCAGTGACCCAACTTATCTGGGAGTTGCCTGAAGAATTGGCTTCAGTCTTGCTTGTCTCAGAGCTCTGATGGGACTGAGACAAGCAAGGGACTGATGCTTGGGGACTGCCAAAAACAAAGAAAGTGGATTACACTAGCATAAAAGTTTGAGAGGCCTCCAGAATCTCTGTCCAGGCTGATTGGTTAGGATCTTCTCCAGTATGAGGCCAGTTTATGAATCCTAGGGGAAGTGGTTGTCTTATGTAATGTGCAGACACAAACACAGAGAATCACGGAAAAGTGAAGAAACAGGAAAACGTTTTCTAAATAAAGGAATGAGATAAATCTCAAGAAACTGACCCTAGTGAAATGGAGATATGTAATTTACCTGACAGAGAATTCAAAGTAATCCTTATAAACATTCCCACTGAGGTCTGGTGAACAATGCATGAAAAAAAGTGAGAATTTCAACAAAAAGAGAACTTTTAAGAGTACCAAGCAGAAAGCATGGAACTAAAAAATACAATAAATTGAAAAACTTACCAGAGGGATTCAATAGCAGACAATGTCAAGCAGAAGAAAAGATCATCAATCTCAAAGACAGGTCACTGGAAATGACTCAGTCAGAGGAGAGGTGGGCTAGCCTCCAGCATTTCCCAAAGGGTTAGCTGTTTTATTCATGCTACGTTAAAGGCTTAGACATAAAGTAAACTTGGGAATCCTGGGTTAAACCAAGTTGAATAGATTTTTGTTCTTTGAGGTTTCTGATTCTTCACTATGCTAATGTGTATTTTTAATTTCGCAAAAGGCATTTGTATTATGTAATTTGCAGTATTTTCTATTTTTATTTATCATGGAACCATTTTCTTTGGGGACTATGTTATAGAACACATTTTGGGAAATGGACACTGAGAATACTAGCAGCAGAGAAACACTGAAAGCTTGAATCGGAAGGTTAGCATCAGGAGAGGAAGGGGCAAGAACAGGGAATTAAGTTTTGTCTCTCAGAGCACATCTCTATGAGTGGTGACTTACCAATAATTTTAAAAGATAATATCATTTGAGAATTATTGATACCTGATCAAAAGACATTAGAATAAGCAGTTTGAAATGTGGTTTGAAACTTCTCTGAGACAAATGATAGTCAAAGGAAAGTGCTTCTCTAGTATGGTTTGAGCTCCATCAGCTGATGACACAGCCCCCACTCCTCTTGATGGACAGAGGACAGAACCTGTCCATGGCCTGGCTTGAATTAATGCACTAGATAATCCCTGCAGTGGTCAAATTCTTGAGATGTTTGAGCAACATGATAACTACTTGCTTGTGAGTAAATCAGAGATGGTTGCCAGGAGTCTAGGTTGGGTCATGAGCAGCCACATGGTGGTATGAGCAAAGCAAGTTAGAGACAGTGCTAGTTTTGAGATGACACCCATTTGCTTTTTTATGTGTTTGTGAGTTAGAGTTGTCTATGGGACATCCTTGTGGAGGCGAGAGGACCACTGGGCTGTTGAATACATGCATTTGTACCTCCAAAGAAATTTGGTCTGATTAAGCCTTTGTTTTACCTGATGTGCCTCAATTGCTCTATGTGTTGGGGTTTCATGCCTCTTTTATGAGATATAAAATATTAAAATGCAGGGTGAAGACACTGCACATTCCCAATTTTCTCCCCCAGTGTACTTTCACACATCAGTTTCCCTTGTCCCTTTATAGCTTTCCTACTACACACAAGTCCCATTGAAACCACTTTTTTTGGATTTTTTAAACTTCTAATTTTAGGAAAATTGAAACAGACATTATTCACCTTTTAATAGAAACTACAGTTGCCTCTACAGTATGACAAAGATACTTGATTGCCAGGATTTCTCATTTCTTTGTAACTACACCAAGTAAAGCCATTGAGTTAATACTATAACATGTTTTTATTTTAATTATTTTAAGTGTAATAACAGTGTTCTTCATTTTATTTATAGCTCCAAAAGGAATTCTTCATTTGTCTCCTGATGTTTATCAAGAGATGGAAGCCAGCCGCCACAAAGTAATCTCTGGCACTACTCTAGGCTATTTGTCACCCAAAGATATGAACCAACCTTCAAGCTCTTTCTTCAGTATATCTCCCACATCGAATAGTTCAGCTACAATTGCCAGGGAACTCCTTATGAACGGAACATCTTCTACAGCTGAAGCCATAGGTTTAAAAGGAAGTTCTCCTACTCCCCCTTGTTCTCCAGTACAACCTTCAAAACAACTGGAATATTTAGCAAGGATTCAAGGCTTTCAGGTATGAATTAAAAGCAAAAACAAAAAACAGAACAATTCATTAGCCTCAGATCCTTCATCTCTATCCATCACAAGGCTCATTCTTGCCTGCTAGTATGGCCTACATGCCACTTACATTTTAAGTTATTTAGGAACACAAAGGACAGACAAAAAAAGAGCCGTATGCACATGCCTCATTTTCTCTTATTTTTGATCTGTCTAGTAATTCTTTTGCTGCCTGTCTCTTTTCCATTTTCCTTCTTCTTTTTCTTTTTCTTTTTTAAGCATTTTTCATACTCTTCACTGTCTTCCACTTGATCTTGATTAGGTGCATCTGTCTCTTCACTCTGTCTTCCACAAACAAAAATTCTGCCTTCAGACATTTGGTGTTAGTATTTCACACTCAGTTCTCCCTTTTTTACATAAGGATTGAATTTCTTTTTATGATGATTTTACCTTTATTGTAGTTTTGAATTTTGCATTCTGTTGCTAATATTGATTCAGGTACACCATTAAGATACAACATTCTAGAAGTCTGTTACCTTAGGAGTTAATTAAACATGATATTTGAAGAATAATGAAATGCTTTATAGTTGTTTGAGGCATAACAATGTGTATTTGTTTTACTGGGTCATGTTTTGAACTGACTAGGGAGGGTAGCATCTGCCTCAGATGCTACCAACAATTCTGTTTCACTGGGTAGTCTAAAACTAGCTTGTAGTTTAACTTAACTTGTGTATGTGAATTTAGGGATGGAAACTTGTTTTCCCTTATTTATTCTTTGTTTCCTTTTGGAAAAAACCCCACAAAAATCAGCACTCCTTTATGGATACATCGGAACTTTTAAAAGAATTGTTAACTCTAGGAAAGGGAAATGTCTGTCTTGATTTCTTAGTTGCCTTGAAAATCATGTACTGAACTGTAACCGCTAACTTGACTGGATGAACTACAGTTTGCTTGTGTGTAGAGAGAGTATTGCTTTCTCAGATTTCACTGTTTTCATCTCCTTTTCCATCTTAGTCTTTATTCCTTAAGACCAAAAACTGTAATGTCCTTTAGAAATGCTCTAGAAGATCTGTATTGTGTAGAATGATCATGTATTTATAAAAATTTTACAAGTCTAGATTATAAAATGAGAAAGAAGGTCATGTGTTTTGGGGAGTATTTTGCATGTTTGGATTTTTTTTTTCCCTTCACCGAACCCTTCTGATTCTTTCAAACTATTGCCAGGTAGTTGTTAGTGTTTTTAATTGGACTCTTAATATGAACTTAAAGAAGCTGTTACCAGTTATTGGCTCTGTCAATTTTAACCACTTAATTTAAAGTTATAATTTTAGAATTTGTTTTTGTTGTTTTACCTTAAGAAACACAATAAATCACTGTTAAAAAAGATCTCGATTTATATAAAGTACTGGAAAAAAGCTAAGTAATTTTTAGTTCTGTCTATAATCTGCATAGGATGAATTAGAAATAAATTGTGATGAAAAGAAATTCACTGCTTATTTATGAATCTAGTCATTTAGAAATGTCTGAGAGTAACACTACATTCTTATAGAAACAAAGCACAAATTGCATTCAAGCTCTGAATTGATTATTTGCTTGGAGCTATTGTTACAGTAGATGTAATTTTGCTACCAGAACATCTTAATTTTTTAAATTTGTTTTTATTTCTAAGCTCTTGGCAACGACAGTAATTAAAATTGTAACATATCTTCACTGTAGTCAACACATAGAGTCTGCTTCCCTCATTATTGCATTGCTTAATCCTTTTAAAAAAGCTTATGCTGACAAAATATACTCTTTTTTATGGACACGTTATACGTTTCCAAATCTGTGTATTGTGATTTTTACATACTAATGAATATAAACAGGTGATTTTAAAATATTACTGTGCTTCTTTGGTTGAATGAGCTGGTATTGATGTAAAATACTGTGTCATTGATGGACCACTACCTGCAGCTAAGCAGTGAGCAGAATCTCTGGGAAATGGCTTAGTCCGGCCACATGCATAGCCCTTTTTCATAATGTTGCAGCAGAAGGTTCTTTGTGGTTACCCTCTCAGGTATATTTACCTGGTAGAAAAACATGTAGATTGTTTCTGTTACTTAAATGTTTTAATTGGACTGCAGTTTAGAAATTATAGGACCAGCTTGTTACAGATTATGTGCTATTCTGTTACTTTTATTTCGGAAACTTAAACACAATAAATTCTTTTTCTGTGTTTCTAGGTTAGAACTTTTTTATTTTATTGCAAACGGAACAGATACTATTGCTTATTGAATATTGTGTAAACCCTTCTTTGGCTTTCCTTGCCCATCCCAATTTGATTTAAACCTACTAGAGTCATTGTATGTGACAGCTATATTGTATTACAAAGTAAAAATATGTGAGTGTATTGAAAACAAAGTTGTTTTAACTTTTAATTTTGTTTCATCACCCAGTCTTTAATTTGAATTTATACATTACAGAAAGCTACTTTGATCAACTGTAGGTATCCAAGCTCAAATTCTTTTAAACCTACAAAATAGGTAAAATTATTATACAATTAAAGTTATTAATAAAACTGACTTAAGAGAGCAGAATGTGACTGAACACTTGCACATTCTCAGCAGTTCTTTTATTCTTGTTTGGTCTCACCTAAAGTTTTTATCGTATTTTAGAATCGAACCTTTTGGATCTCTGTCAGAAATGAATGTTTATTTCTTTCAAGTATTATCAAGTATTAATACATTTTGTTTATATTCTTTTAAATGTTTTTATTCAATAGTTCTGTGAACTTCAGACTTTGTTGTTCAGGCTAATCGTATGCTTCTGTAACTTCTACACATTTTATAAGAACTCATTCAAAATTGTAGTCCTACATAGTGTTTCAGGGTTCCTTGTTGTGTACTCTTTTATTACAATGGTAAAATGTTTCAAAATCATTCAGCTTTTTAAAGAAACTTACTATGCAAAAGACACTCTTGAAATGCTGTGCATTTGAACTGAAGTGAAATAATTTGTTTCATGTTGTACTTTGCATTATTCTACATTTTCACATCTTTAATATGCTTTTCTATGCTAATTATATTAGATGTAAGTGGTTTCTTTGTTTAAACTAGTCATTAAAAATTAGGTTGAAAATGAAAGTGGATTATTTTAGTAAATCATCCCTTCTAGATGGATTTCATTTCAGTTTGCTATTCTGTGCCTCTTCTGTGAGCATCATCCACTGAAACAGTGTTGTTTGTGAAACCTTCCAAGTATAGTAAAACAAACTAGGTTTTTTTTTCTCACATAAATAATATAAAGAAACACTTAGTTGGTGTTTTAGTTAAACTATAATTAGTTTATTGTCCAAAATCAAGGAGTGTTTTATGGAGGGGCCTCTCATTATTGTATTATAATCATGCCGTTTCCAGCAAGATGAGACTGTCAGTTAAATTAAAATTTTCCTTTTCAAATATAATTCACGCTTAATACATTTCAACTGATATGCCTCCTTTTGTGGAGTTCAATATGATAATAGCAGGTTTTTGTAGCCACAGGCTTCTTTTAAGTATTTATTTTTTAACAATATGACTTTAGTGTAGATTACATTGGGATGGGGCTGGTGGAAGTCGGGGGTAGATTCTCCCTGAGAATCTGAGAATCAGCCTTTCTCCTATTTATTCTTATCTCTCCTATACCTCATGTTTTCCAATCCATATAGTTATCATCAAGGTGGCTATTTGCAGCAGCTTTTTTTTTTTTTTTTTTTTTAGAATAAAGTATTCATTTTTGTTAAGAGATCAATACAAGTACAACTTTGTAAATTTCTCTTAGGATAATATGGAGAAAGAAATAATGCATGTACATACACACCCGCACTTAGGAATATAGTTGTCTCTTGGTATCTACAGGAAGGATTGGTTCTAGGACCCCCAAAGATACCAAAGTTCACGGACGGTCAAGTCCCTTATATAAAATGTTGTAGTATTTACATATAACCTATACATATCCTCCCTTATACTTTAAATCATGTCTAGATGCCTTATAATACCTAATATAATGTAAATGCTATATAAATAATTGTTATACTGTATTGCTTTTTTGTGTTATTTTTAAATTCTTTTTTAATATTTTTGATATTTGGATGCATAGCCCATGGATATGGAGGGCCCAACTGTGTGTTTTCCCTCATTTTTAATTTGTCATTGAAACATAACTTACTGTGTTGCCTCTAAGACCAAATGTTCATGTAGGCTATTAAACAAATGTATAAAAGTGTAAGAAATTACTTAGACTACAATGAGCAAAACACATTTGTGGATTTGGTCAGCAGATACTGCTCTGATTTGCCATTAAAATCTTAAAAATTCTTAGAAAGCTCTCTTGAATTTGACCTCTACTACCTTCCAAGGACCCTGGAGAGATCTAAGTATGTGTTGGAAGTCTCCTGAAGGCTTGGTCTTCCTTTAGTGACATTAACACTCAGGTTTGTTCTTCCAGTGGGCAGCCCCAGTTTATGCAAACCGACCTGTTTTTTCTGGAATCTTTAGACTTTGATATGCAGGCCAAAGTCCAAGGGATATGCAAACATAACACACACCTGAACTTCCATAAAAACCAGCAGAATTGTAGATCAACTCATTTTACTGAAATTTTAAACCCTGTAAAAAAAAAAAAAAAATACTACATTTGAAGAAGGAAATCCTGGTGCATATAAAAATCACAATGAGTAACAGTAATACAGGTAAGAATCAAGCAGGCCTTGAGCAAAACAGTCCATTATTACTGCATAAACTATATGGGTCTAACCACCCACCCTATATCGCTGTGATACTCATTTTGAGCCTTTATGCACCAGTGCATACATAGTAAGACACACAAGATACTTCAACAAAATATAAGTAATATACAAACACAGTAAGAGCTGTTCCAACCAAAGAAACTTCAATGTAGATCTGAAATGAGCCATCACAATGGAGAAAAAGATGATAATCATTTCGTATCCTTCCCAAGTAGAACTATTTGATAACCTTTTCTGTTTTTATCGGAAGAGATTTCAACTCAACATGAAAATTCTACTACTTGGAATTATTTGAAAAATCAAGTATTTGAAGGAAGAAATTATTTTTCATATAAAGATGTATTACATTTCCTTTTGCTAGAAAAGATTGGCAATGATGTGATTTTTCATTTAATGACATATAATTAATTATAGTACTCTTCAGGTGGATGGCAGCTATGTACCTACACTCATGCCAAGTCATGTTGAAGTGACTCCAGCATTTCCCTTTCTCCAGAATCCAGCTATATCTAAGGAGATTTTTTATTTTCCCACAAATGACAGTGGCTGAAATTTCATATGTATTGTTCTTTTCTCACCCAAGGCAACTCTTAAGAAAGAAAGTATGTGAAATGCTGCATGTAAAAGATTTTGTATACTCAAAAAAAATGCTCTGACATAACAGGGGCCTGCATTTAGGGGATATATGGATAAACTAGGGAGGAAACTGACAGTTATTGATGGACTCACATATCAGATAGTGAAGTAGGCATTACATATATTATTTCAGAATACCTGGTATGTTTTTGCCTACGAATCTTTATTTTATGTTGAAAAAAGCTATTGTGTAATGTTTGAAGACCATTCCCTGTAAGTAGGACTAATGTGTGGTGGTGGCGGCCCATAGTCTTCTGGATATTGGTTTGTTTTTGTCATAGATTTCATTAATAAATTTATTTCTGCCCTCAACTATATATACAACTGAGTAAGTCATTTAAGAATTCTGACTCCTTGACTGGGCATGGCGGCTCATGCCTGTAATCCCAGTGTACTTTGGGAGGCCAAGGCAGGCAGATCACTTGAGGTCAGGAGTTTGAGACCAACCTGGCCAACATGGTGAAACTCTGTCTCTACCAAAAAAAAAAAAAAAAAAAAAAAGGGCATGGTGGCAGGCGCCTGTAATCCGAGCTACTGGGAGACTGAGGCAGGAGAAGTGCTTGAACCAGGGAGGTGGAGGTGCAGAGCCAAGACCCCACCACTCCACTCCAGCCTGGATGACAGAGCAAGACCCTGTTTCAAAAAAATAAATAAATAGGGCTGGGTGTGGTGGCTTACACCTGTAATCCCAGCACTTTGGGAGGCCAAGGCGGGTGGATCACGAGGTCAGGAGATCGAAACCATCCTGGCTAACACAGTGAAACCCCGTCTCTACTAAAAATACAAAAAATTAGCCAGGTGTGATGGCGGGCGCCTGTAGTCCCAGCTACTCGGGAGGCTGAGGCAGCAGAATGGCGTGAACCCAGGAGGTGGAGCTTGCAGTGAGCCAAGATCTTGCACCATTGCACTCCAGCCTGGGCGGCAGTGCGAGACTCCATCTCAAAAAATATTTATAATAATAATAAATAAATAAAAATTAAAAGAATTCTGACTCCTTTGAGATGGAAGGGACTTTAGATTTTATTCTAATATAAAATTTTATATATAAACACATTTGGGAGTACATATGTAAAACATCATATTAGTAATGTAGTTTACTTGTTTTTACTTGATTTTAAACCCTGACAGATTTTAGGTTCTAGAAAGTTCTGCCATCTTAACATAGTCACATCAAAAAGCAGATTTAACTATCAGAGAAAACATATTTGAAAAACTTCCAAATTTTTTTTTATCTGTAGCATTATCTCTCTTTTTTTTTAAAAAGCATAAGAAAAGTACAGGCTGGATGAGATGGCTCACACCTGTAGTACAACCTGGGCAACAGACAGAGCAAGAGTGTGTCCCAAAATAAAGTCTAGAATCAAGTCCTAAAATGGAACACTTGAACCATTGCTGGAAAACAGTGCTAGGTTTACAGTTTGAAAAACTCTTACTAAGGGAAAGATAGGTGGTAGATAGTATATTGTGACGAGGTTTTCATAATTTCAGCATGTATATGAAGAATTAGATGGATATGAAGTTAATCTGCCCGTGGAATGCCATCCCATTGAACACTGGAATTGATTCAGCTGAAGCACAGGACATGGAACATTTGTTTACTCACACTGGGCAGTACTCACTAAGGGCCTACAAATGCTGGGTAGCATGCTAAACATTGAACACGGGGAGTTATGGTCGAGTTGGAGACTGACAGGCAAATAAAATCAATATGCAGAAGAAGATAAGCCATGGCCACAAATTAATCCTATCTCCTGGGATCAGTGCTCAAACATTACACAATGGTCTGATAAAAATAATTAAATGTTTGTAGCATAGTGCAAGAAATTATGTATGTAATAATTTCTACCCCACATAATAAATGACATAGTAAGTATAACCTGATAACTGTTAACTCGAAGTGTGGTTAGTGATGTCGAGAATTGTGAGTGGAGATGAACAGTTCTGACTGAAGGAATTAGGGAAGAGTTCATAGCAGAGGGAATATTTGAAATATGTTTTAAAGAATACTTCAAATTTTAAGGTGGATAAGAAAAGGAATTATAGGCAGAAGCATCAAAGCACTGAAGACATAAAAGGGCATGGTGTTTTAGAAAATAATTTAAAGTGGAAGCGGCTAGTGAGGAGGCTGAAAAAAAATGTGTGTGTATTGTTGGGAGTTCGAATTTTTTTAGCCATTAGACAAATACCACTGACTTATCTTTAGAAGAGATTTGACATGATTGGTTAACAGAAAGATAATTCTGTCAGCAGTGTAAAAGATGAACTAGACAAGAAAGAGACAGACTTGATAATAGACCAATTAACCTGGTTTTTAACGAATCCAGGAAAGAAAGAGTAAAGATTGAGTTAAGACAAAGCTGTTGGGCGTGGAGGAGTGGATCTAGGGTGTAGTTGTCTAAGATTCAGTTGAGAAAATTAAATGATCTCTTGTGCTGACTTCAGAGAGGATGCTTTCACTAGCCTGGTTAGGGTAGAAGCTAGAGTTACATAAGTTGAAAAGTAAGTAGAGACCATTTGAGGAGTAAGTGAGATAGTTTGAGTGTGAGATGTTTTAGGCAAAGTTTTATTTTTAGTATGGATGAGATGAGTAAACTTAGAGGAACTTAACGTGTTCCATTTTAAACGTGGAATTTGAGTTGCTTGTGGGATATTCACATGTATTTGTCCAGTAGGCAGTTGAAATCGGTCTGGTGATCAGTAAGAGAACATAGTACACACAGATTTGAGAGTCATCAGTGTATAGATATAACTGAAGCCACAGAAACAGATAATATTGCTCAGGAGAATGGATAAAGGCCTACAAGAGATTCCAGATGCATACTAACATGTAAGGGATTAATTTATTAATGAATTCAAACAGTATATATTGAGCACCTGCTGTGGACCAGGTATGCAACTTGGCACTGAGTATGTAGCATGAAAGTGATAGCCGGGGTTTCTGCCCTCAATGAATTCATCAGAGTGGTAGTGTGGAAGAGGGAAGGGTTTGGTATAGGTGCAAGGGCAGATAAACACATCTGAACACGTAAAATAAATTCAAATGGTGTTAAGCTCCTAATGTAACAGTTGCTTGGAAATTAGTTAATTGTGAGGTTAATTATGATTATGCAAAATATGAACCATGACTTAGTGTCTTCAGTTGTGTCAGAGATAACTACAGTTAAGTGTTTTAATCAACCTTATTGATGTGTAATTTACATGCGATAAAACACACCCATATTGTACAGTTTGATGAGTTTTGAAAAATGTATACAGTCATGAAAATATATACTACCACCATAATCAAGATGGGACTCTTTATTGCAAAAGATGTGCCTCCACCTCTTTGCCGCCAATTTTCCTCACCTCCAGACAACCACATAATCCTTTACGGCACTAAAAATTAGTTTTGCCTTTTCACTAATTTCATATAGGTGGAATTATATAGTATTCACAGTTTTGTGTCTAGCATCTTTCACTCAGTATATTTTGAAATTCATGCATGTTCCATGTTGCTAAGAATTAGTTTATTATATGTATATATACCACAAATTGTTTCAGTTTACCTGTTGATGGACATTTGGGTTGTTTTCACTTTGGAGCCATTATGAATAAAGCTGTTTATGAACATTCATTTACAAGATTTTGTGCAGACATGTTTCCAGTTCTCTTGGGAAAATACCTTAGAATGAATTGTTGGATCACATGGTAAGTGTACATACAATGTTATAAGAAACTTTCAGATTCTGTTTTAATGTGTTACATACATTACATTCCTACCAGCAACGTATGAGGGTTGTACACATTAATATGGTCAAGCTTATTTTATTGAGAGTATAATGGTATCTCATTGATATTTTTAGTTTGTATTTCACTGATGACAAATGATAATGAGCTTCATTTCATGTGCTTATTGGTCATTTGTATATCTTTGCCAAGTATCCACATCTTTTACTCAGTTTCTAATTGGGATTTTCCCCCATAATTATTGATTTACAAGAGTTCTTTATATCCTGGCCATAAGTCATTTGCATTACAAATATTATCTTCCTCCCTATGACTTGTCTTTTTGTTATCTTAATGTGATCCTTTGAAAAACAGAGGTTTTTCAATTTCAATGAAGTAAAATTTTCAATTTTCCCCCTTAAGGTTTATGCCTTGTTGGTCTCATCTGAGGAATCTTTTGACTACCCCTAAGATCACAAAGATTTTTTATCTTAACTTTTCTTATGGACATTTAATGCTTTTAGCTTTTATGTTTAATGCTAAGACCCACTTAAAGTTAATTTTTAATGTATGGTATGGGGTAAGAGTTGAAATTTATTTTTTTCTCATAGGACAGCCAGTTGTGACAGGACCATGTATGTCATGTGTTGTGTTTTGTCTAGGCTTAAGCAAGGAATCTCTCCTCTTAATACTTAAAGCATTAAGATATTTTGTGTATCTTTGTTTTTCACTGCTTTGATTATGGTACATGTAGGAGTGTTTTTAATCTAGTTTGGGATTCATGTAACTTCTTAGAGCTGTAAAATAATGGTGGGTTTTTATTAACCATTTTTGGAATGTTTTGGACCGCTATTTTTTCCAAAAAAGTTTTCTACCTTTTCTCCTTTCCTTTTAAAACTCCAGTTGCATATGTGTTAAATCTCCTGTTATTTTCCCACAGGCCTCAGAGGCTCCATTTATTTTTCTTTAGTCTTTTGGATTATGTAATTTCTATTGATCTACCTTCAAGTTTTGGATTCTTAGATTCTTCCCTCCATCCTCTCCAGTTTGCTCTTGAGCCCCTATAATACATTTTTCATTTTGTTGTGAAAAATTTCACAACAAATCTGACATTTCCATTCAGTTGTTTTTTATAGTTCCTTTTCTCTGTTGAGATTCCGTATTTGTATAGATACTGAGATTGTATTTTCCTTTAATTCTTTGAACATCTATATCATACCTGCTTTGAAGTTTTTTGTCAACTAAATCCAACAGCTGGACCCGTTAGGAGTCAATTTCTGTTGACTGCCTTATTCATGAGTGTGGTTTACCTTTTTCCTGATTTTTGCATGTCTTTAGTTTCTGTTTGAAAAATGGACATTGTGGATAATGTGTTGCAACTCTGGATCATCATTTCTTCCCCAGATTAATACTTTTATTTTGGTTTTGGTTTTTGGTTAAGTTGCTTAAGCTAAAACTGCAAGCCTCATCTTCCCCATGGTGGTATCCCTCAGCCAATATACGCTAGTCAGTATTTCTACCTTATAACTGCAGCATTTTCTCTTATGGTCTCCTCTGTGCCTGCATCATATAGTGAAAGCCAATTTTTTGGTCTGAGTTTATGCTCATATTTTGGGGCCCACTTTCTTTGCCTTTTTTACATTCTGGCATTTCCTCCTCTAAATTTCTAGCTGATCTGCCAGCCACACAGCCACTGATATTACAGGCCTATAAAGCTTTAGCATTCAATCATTTGAGCTGCATTCAAATTAGGGACTGCACTCTATTCAAAAAGTAGCAAACTTTCAAATCTCAACCAGTTCTCACTGGTTTCTGCCTACTTTTACATTGGGCCTTCCAAGATCTCCCTTGTGCATGTGATGTTTAGCAGTCAGCTGGAATTTGGGTAAAAGATTCAGATTTAAAGTTGTGCCACTTCTGCAGCTTTCTCCTAGGATTTCTTCCCAAAATATCTAGTTCATTTGCCAGCCCTAAACTCTTTCTCTGCGTCCTCCAGTGGATAAGACTGCAGTTTTCCACCAGTAGAACTATAAGAAGCACAAGATGAAAACAAAACCAAAAAGTCATAAACTCATAATTCTTACTGCATACATTTTGATCTTTCAAGGGAAATCTCTGCCCTAGTATCTGCCTGATTTTGGTAACATTCTGGTGTCTTCAAATTTTTTTTATTTTGTCTATACTTTGATATCTGCAAAATACTTCGTCTTGTGAATTCATTCTCCTGTTGTCAGAAGCTGGAATTCTACCAATTCTTTTAAAATATTCATTGAATTGACTAATTAATTACTAACTGGTAAACTTGACATCTGTTCAAATAAAATAATTCAAAATATGGGAAAATCTCTAAATGTAAGATATTCATTACATAATTGATTATATAAAAACACATTCGATTGAACAAAAGAAATTTATTCTCTCACAGTTGTGGCAGCCAGAAGTCTGAAATCAAAGTGTCGGCAGGGTTGGTTCCTTCTAGAGGCTCTGAGAAAGAATCTGTTCTGTGCCTCTTTTCTAGCTTTTTGTGGCTGCTGGCAATTCTTGGTTTTCCTTGGCTTGTAGATTCATTATTCCAGTTTCTGCCTCCATCTTCACTTGGCCTTCTCCTTTGTGTATGTGTATTCTTCTTTGCTGTCTCTTATAAGGGTACTTGTTATTAGATTTGGAGTCTACCCGAAATTCAGAATGATCTATTCCCAGATCTTTAATTACATCTGCAAAGACTTTATTTTCAAAAAAGGTCACATTCAAAGGTACTAGGGCTACACACTTGGACATATCTTTTAGGGTACACTGTTCATCTCACTGTGTATCTCTTTTTTCCTTTATATATTTATTATTTTAATAAAATTTGGGAAAATTTTGGCCATTTTTCCCCCCAAATGATTTGTCTCCTTTTTTTGTCTCTTTTTCCTTCTGGAACTTCATTTACATGCATTTTAGATATTGTCCCACAGATTCCTTGAGGCATTATTCATTTTTTTCCTCTTAGTTTCAGATTGTACAATTTTTTTCTTTTCTTTTTTTTTTTTTTTCAGTGGAATCTCACTCTGTCGCCCAGGGCTGGAGTGCAGTGGTGCAGTCTCAGCCCACTGCAGCCTCTGCCTCCCAGGTTCAAGCAATTATCCTGCCTCAACCTCCTGAGTAGCTGGGACTACAGACACTCACCACAACGCCTGGCTAATTTTTGTATTTTTAGTAGAGATGGAGTTTCACCATATTGGTCAGGCTGGTCTCAAACTCCTCACCTCAAGAGATCCACCTGCCTTGGCCTCCCAAAGTGCTGGGATTAGAAGCATGAGCCACCACACCTGGCCCAGATTGTACAATTTCTAATGACTTATACGTTCAGTTGACTCCTGTCTCCTTAATCCAGTAAATTTTTTTTTTTACTTTGTGTAATTATACTTTTCATTTCTAGAATTTCTATATGGTCCTTTTCATTAGTTTCTGTTTCTCTGCAGAGATTTTCTATCCATTCATTCATTGCAGATATATTTTCCTTTACATGCTCAAATATAGTTAGCGTAGGTGCATTAAACACCGTTTTTATCCCCCCAATTTCAACATCAGAGATGTATTGAGTTTGGTGTCTATTGATTGTCTTTTCTGCTGAGTATAAATCACCTTTTTCTGTTTATTCTATGTCAAGTAATGTTGGATTGCATCCTGACATTTGTGAATGATACATTATAGAGACTTTGGATTGTTTCCAGTTCTCTGAATAGTTTTGAGTTTTATTTTCTGAAGCACTTAATCTGGCCGGACTCAAATCCAAACTTCTTTCTTCTTGGACTTTCTTTTCTCTTAGTTTCTGGGGCAGTAGTCTCTCCTGACTGTCCATCAAATTCTGTGTCAAATGCTGCACAGAAAAACCTAATAGAGTTGGTATTTATGTGGTTACTGTTCCCTCTTAGGGTGGCTTTAGTGCAAACTTTTTGCAATGAAGTGAATGATAGAGGAGAAGGTTGAGGTAGTGGTAGAAATGGTTTCCTAGAGTAAAAATAGGACTATCTAAAAAAGAATCTGTCGTAGGTAGTGGTATTTGCTACCAATTTGGATTTGTAGTTGAAGCACCGACTTATTTCTTCTTATCTTTTGCAAGTCAAGTAGCATGTATTGATGTTTCTTGGTTTAAGTTTCTTGGTCCCCATTACAGTGATTCTCATGCACAGGCCTATGTTACTATTTTTTTCCCCTAAAACTCTGACTTGAGAAAGCTTTTGCTTTTGCTCTTTTTCATGAAGCTTTCAATATTACAAGTTTCCAGGCCTTTATACTAGAAATGTTTTCTGCACCCTTTTTTCCTCTCCGTATCAGAGGTAGACAGTACTACATTGCCCTACTGACTTTGTTTTTCTAATTAAGAGAAAATTTAGTACCCCCAGATTCCCTTCTTTCATTGTTTGAAGACTCTTTAAATATAAAATTCTGGCATGTAAAGAAAAACTTAAGTTTATTTTCTATTCTTAATAGGCTCTTGGCTACCTAGCACTAATGATTTTATTTTATATTGTAAATGGCCCTTAAAAAGGGATTTTAAACTTTCAGAAAAGTAAAAAAATAGTACTGACTTTATTGTTACGGGTTATATTACCATAGCATAATTATCACTACCCGGAAATTTAAAACGATACAATACTCTTATCTAATGTACAGATTTTATTCAAAATTTGCCAGTTTTTCTACGAATGTCCTTTTTCTGGTCCAGAATCCAGTCTAGGATCCACATTGCATTTAGTCGTCACGTCTCTCAAGTCTCTTCCAATCAAGTATCAGTTCTTCAGTCATTCATAATCTTAACCGTTTTGAAGAAAATCGATTCCTTGTTTTGTAAATGTTCTTGAATTTGAGTTTTCCTGCTGTTTTCAAATGATTAGATTGAGGTTGTGCATTTTTGGTGAGACTATCTCAGAAGCTATACTGTGCCTATCTCAGTGCTCTTTATGTGACTCTTTATAATGTGTTTCCTCTACATGCTTTTAGAACCACATTAGACAGTGCTATAGTGTTTGCTTCAAATGTCAAATAAATTTAGAAACTTCAAAAAGAGAAGGGAAGCCTGTTGTGTTTACCAATATTCATACTCTTTTTCGTGTTTGTGCTTCCTGCTTTTATAATTTCCTTTCTGTTTTATTAACTTAATTTTAGCCATTGTTTCAGGGTAGGTATGCTGGTGACAGACTTTCCTTGTATTTGAGAATGTTTTGGGTTTTCCTTTCTTCCTCAAGGATATTTTTTCTGGATATAAAAGTCTGGGCTGACAGTTCTTTCAGCACTTGGAAAACGTTATGCCTGTTCCTTCTGGCATCCATGGTTTCTGTTGAGAAACTACTGTCGTTCTTTTACTTCTGTGGGTCAGGAGTTGTTTCTCTCTCACTTCTTTCAAGATTTTTCTTAGCCTTTAATTTTCAGAAGCTTGATTGTGTGTTGATTTGTTTGTTTTTATCCTGTTGGTGCTTACCCAGCTTCTTAAAGGTGTAGGTTTATCTTTTACCAAAACTGGGTAATTTTTAAGCCATTATTTTTTTGAATTTGTTTCAGTCCCACTTATCTCTTCTCCTTCTGGGACCCTGATGACACAAGTTATTAGATTGTTTTGATCTCACAGACCCTTGAAGCACTATTTGTTTTTTTCTGTCTGTTTTTCTCTGTTTTTCAGATTGGGGAGCTTATATTTTTCTATCTTCAAGTTCAGTGATACTTTCTTCTGTTCTTTCCATTTTGCTATGAAGCCCATCTACTAAGTTACCTTGTATTTCTTTTGTGAGACTATTTTTAAAAATCTGTTTCAAGAGCGTGTGTGTAATTGCTTATTGAAACATTGTTATGATGGCTACTTTAAAATACTTGTCAGATAAGTCTATCATCTGTGACATCTTGTTGGCATCTGATGATTGCCTTTTCTCATTCAAGTTGAGATTATTCTGGTTCTTGGTATAAGGGTGATTTTCTACTGAATTTTGGACATTTTGAGTACTGTGTTCCTAAAATTTCTGTTTCAGTAAGTCTCCTCTGACATTGTACCAGTTAGGGAATAGGGGTGCTGCCTTTTTTCTGGAAGTTCACATTTTCCACCTAGCCTCTGTTGACATCTTCTTGGGAGGAGGCATATTGTTATAGGTGGGTGGTGGTAAAAGTCCTGACCATCCACCATGCCTGTACTGACACCGCCCTGGCAAGGAGGAGTAGGATGCCCCATCATCACCAGGTACAGGTGACTGTCCGGGGATCCAACAGGGATGAAAATTCTGACTCCCCGTTTGGCCTTCTCTGTCACAACTTTAGCAAGGAAATTGGGTCACCTTATTACAGTCTGATGAGGGGGAAAGTGTAGACTTCCAAATTGACTTTTGCTGTTAGGGATGGAGGTGGATCTGCCATTTTTTCTGTGGTAGTTGCCTGGAGTAGGGCAGTTATTGCCTAAAATATTTATATCTTGTTATATTAGTCTTGTTATGACTGTCCTTTGGTTAGAAAGAGCAGACTTTCTTAGGGCTGTTTTTTTCCTGCCTATACCCATTGGCATTCTTAAGTTGCTGGCTTTTCTAGTACCCAGCCCAGGATATGTAAAGCAAAAAGAAAACTCAGAAATTCACCACTGTATTATTCCTTGGGTCCCAAAGACCCTAGTCAGTCTTCCACCTTCTCTCCACATTTCCCAATCCCCTTATGCTGATTTTATGTATAACGTCCAGAGCTTTTTGTAGTTAAGCAGGAAAAATAAGGAAAAGTTAATCTATTTCATCTTATCTGGATGTGGAAATAATAAATGGTCTGTCATAAATGTAACTGTGTTTTCAATTCAAATATATATTATACATTTTGAAAATCTGTAATTCTTGAGTAAAAAGCACCATGTTAAAATATTTTTGTAAAAAAAATTAAATGCCATTATGAATTAAGCCAGTATATAATAAGATTTGTAAGGTCTTGTGTTTGATATCTATTTTTTGAAGTAATATTCAATACAATAGAATTCTAATACATTAGAAATAGTAGAGTTTGCCTCATAGAGAGAAGAGTTTGTATTGGTTTGATGGTATACTGACTACCTGTGTAACCATAATTTTCCTTTAATGTTGAACAGAATTTTTCTTATTAAAAGGTTAATTCTTTACAAAGCCCTCTACCATTTAATGTGGCTTCTTTTACATACGTAAATGAATGTATATGAGTATGTCAAAACATGAGTGCACACTGCAAAAGAGGGAAGTTCCTTTTCTGGTAGACATGAAACTGTTAAAAAATCACTTAGTGTTTTCTTTTGATGGAAATGTAAAACTAAAATAATTGTGTATATGTGTGTAAGTGTAATTTATGTTCTAATTAGCTGTCTCCCTAGACCTTCACTGGCATAGTTAATGGAAGCTATTTTAGCAAAGAGCAGGCCGGATGCGGTGGCTCACGCCTGTAATCCCAGCACTTTGGGAGGCCGAGGCAGGCAGATCACAAGGTCAGGAGATTGAGACCATCCTGGCTAACACAGTGAAACCCCATCTCTACTAAAAATACAAAAAAAATTAGCCAGGCGTGCGCCTGTAGTCCCAGCTACTCAGGAGGCTGAGGCAGGAGAGTGGCGTGAACCTAGGAGGAGGAGCTTGCAGTGAGCCGAGATCGCCCCACTGCGCTCCAGCCTGGACAACAGAGCCAGACTCCATCTCAAAACAAACAAAAAAAAACAAAAAGCACAGAGCAAATGTTTAGGATTTTTGTCATGTACATGCTTGTCACTTATTTAAGAATGGTATTATCCCCCAAACAATGCTGACATCACATCTGTTGCATTTGTTAGGTAATTTTTATCCGTGGCTTACACAAAAAAATAAATTTTTATACTTTACTGCCAGATTTTGATTATCAAATATAAGCATGTAATTTTCAAAGCTTATCTAAAACATAGGATTTTTAAAAGAGAGAAAAGATAATTCCAAGTTGTGTCTCAGTCTGTGTAATACGATTTCATTCATTTATTTATCCTTGTCCTTTTAGAGGCATTAATGTGACAAGCATATTGCATTTAGAGTGAAACAGATTATGCATCAACTAAAACACTGATACACGACCAAGCATGTTAAATGTATGTTCACATTTTTGTTACGAAGAAGTGGATATGGTGTTTGTTAGTTATGGAAAGGATTGGGGAAAAAAACTGAAGAGACAGTAACAGATATTATTCTCATTAGTATTACTCTCAATAATTATATATCATCATTTATGTTATTACATTATGAGTGGATGTGTTATAATAAGACTGATATTTATTAATGCTAATCATGAGCTAGCTACAGTTCTATATACTTTTCGTGGATAAATTAATTTTGTTTACTTCTACATTAATTAGTTATAAATAGAACTAACAATGTAGATTTGTACTGTTGACTATAGTTAACTCAAATAAATACAATAATTTACATGTCATCAAGTGATCTAAAAAAGTAGTAAAGAACGTTTTGAAACCAACTTAATCTACTTATTTAGTTCAATATTTATGAAAGAAAGCTGCTTTGCGCCTTGCTAAGAACATGCTATTTTGTCTTAGTAAAGATTTAGGTCCTTTGTACAACTGGGGTGCAGATGCTGCAAGAATCAAGCATGTTTTGAGTCTCCTAAGATTTAGTGTTAAACTGTCACTCTTCAGCTCTTTGCTGCCTGTACTCTTCTGTGCAAGGCCTCTGTGCAGTACCTACAGTGGAATTGCTACCTACTACTGTGAAGTCAACTCCACAATTAATGAATCTGAGGTGTACTCATCAAATATATGTTTTCTTAACACAGTGATTGTGCTGTGTATCACATACCTTAATGATCTAACAAGGAACTTTCTTTAAACATAGGTCTTTTTTATACCCTCCTCATTTTTGTTCCATAGGGGGTGGCCATTAAAAACATCTGACAGACAAGCAGTTAACCCAGTTCCCTGCTGAGATTAGTAAAATATTTAGTAGTCATGCAACATCAAGACCCTTTAGTTCTGCAGGAGATAGTTTGACTCAACTTCTTTTCAGAGCTGGGGGTAGGAAATTTAAATTTTTATTTGGATGATCCCTCATATTTTCAAAACATGAAAAAAATTCACACACCTAGCGTTTTATGTAATTTAAAACCATTCATTCATTCATTCATTCATTCAAATAGAAACAGGGTCTCCTCTCTCTCTGTTGCCCACGCTGGTCTCAAACTCCTGGCCTCAAGCAGTTGTCATACCTTGACCTCGTAAAGTGCTGGGATTACAGGTGTGAACCACAGTGCCTTGTCTGTTTCTTAAATTCTATGAATATTCAAAGTGATTCTATGAATACTTCCTGATTTTCTCTTCAGAAAAAAGAAAGTCTTTAGACTGTCAAAGTCAATATCAGAATCCTAAAGTATAATATCTCATCTGGGTTTAGAAGATTACATATCAAACTAGGAAATTTAGTATACCATCTCAAGTATAGTGTCTCATCTCGGTTTATGAGATTACAAATCAAACTAGGCAACTTACCTTAAAAATTATAGATTTGCAAATTTCAAAGAACGCCATCTTATTTAATTGATATATTGAAATTTACAACTCACCTTTCAGTGGAATAGTTTTTGTAAATTCATGAGAAAGAAACAAAGTATCAATTTATAGTAGTTGATGGTGTTATAAATCCAGAAGAAGCTCTACACCATTATAAAAATCAAGATTGGTTGCTCACATTTTAGAGTACCAAAGGCAGCAAAATGATATAATTTATAAATAATAAATCTTAAACTGTTGATAAACTAAACTCTGAAGTATTTTTAAAGAGGTCTATTCTAAGCCAATGAGTGACCATAGCCCAAGGAACAGTCTCAAGAGGTCCTGAGAAAGTGTGCCCGAGGCATTGTAGTTACATTTTAGGGAGACAGGAATTGTAGGTAAAATCAAATCAATACATGGAAGGTGCATATTGGTTCAACCTAAGGAGGCAGAATATCTTGAAGCTGTGGAAGGGGCTGGGTGGAGAGTGAAGGAGGTGGGTGGCTTACAGGTCATAGGTAGATTCAAAGATTTTCTGATTGGCAATTGGTTGAAAGTGTTAAGCTTTGTCTAAAGACTCAAAGTCAGTTTAGAAATAAATGCTTAAGATAAAGGGAATGGTTGTGGAGGTCAAGGTTCTTGTTATGTAGATGAAGCCTCATAGGTAACAGCCTTCAGAGAGAATAGATGGTAAATGTCTCTTTTCAGACCTTAAAGTTGTCAGACTCTCATTTTTAAAATTTTTTATATTTTTGAGACAGGGTCTCGCTCTGTCACCCAGGCTGGAGTACGGTGGCACAGTTATGGATCACTGCAGCCTCAAACTCCTGGGCACACCACCCCTGGCTGATTTTTTTTGTAGAGATGGGGTCTCCCTGTGTTGCCCAGGTTGGTCTGAAACTCCTGGGCTCAAGGGATCCTCCGCTGTTGGCCTTCGAAAGCACCGGGATTACAGGTGTGAGCCACCGTGCTCAGCCCAGACTCTCATTTCATCTCTTAGACCCAGGAAAGACCTAAAAAGGGGGAGGCTTGGCCACATTAATGGAGTTTCTCTATAGGCGCAAGTTCCTCCCACAAGAGACTGCTTTGCAGGGCCATTTCAAGGTATGTCATATAAATATATATTGGGGTAAAATATTTTAATTTCCTTCAGGGCCTGCTATCTGTCATATGATGCTATACCAGAGTCAGGTTGGAACTTAGAATCATATTGCCACAAATAACATGTTTCATCAGTCTTATGGTCTCTATTTCAATGTTAATGTTGGTTAGTTATGCCTAAAATGACTGCGCATATCCAACCTCCCTTTCTGTCATGGCTGGGAATTCAGTTTTTCAGATTTCTCTGAGGTCCCCTTGACTCAGAGGGGGTCTATTAAGTTGGTTGCAGGGGCCTTAGGATTTTATTATTGGTTTACAAAACACAGGGTGATGACTCTTTGTAATTTTCTATAGTTACCTTTATTCACTTTTCTTTCATAAAAATCAAGGTCCTATGACATTGTGCATTGGAATTTTTAGGGCCACGTTTGTAGAAACGCACTGCTTTGTTCTAGCAGAAAGAGTTTACCCAGTCAGTTCTGACGATTTGTGTGTTACAGACACAATGAATGGAATTTTGTTGCCCTAATTATTTTAATATAGTGTTCTAAGATTCCTGGTTCCTGCAGATGCTTTGAATCATAAGAGGCATTTTGAGACTTAGAAGAGTGAATTTCAAAATGTCATTCACATATTTTTTTAAATTCACAGTTTCATGAACACTGATATTTTTATTTCCAGGAAGAAAATATATACCTGAAGAAAGCCATATTTAACTTGTCTTTATGAGTCATTGGTTGAGTATGTAAAATATGACTTTTTCTTAAGGCCTTTTATCAGCATATTATTAGGTTTAATTTGAAATTGGGTCCTCAAGCAAGAGTTTCATGTTTTTTCCTACATATTTTTATCTGGTTTACTGAGCAGTCTCAATGCATTAGGGATGTAACACGGAATGATTTTCTATTTCTCCAGTCACCCCCTTCCTCTGTGCTCTGCCACATCTCCCATTCATGTTCCTTTGTGATGTCTTTGGCAAATTCCATAGTTTTCTGGCTAGCTTTTAGTTTTTAAAAATCTAATGTATCAGTGTCAAACTCCAAGATCATATCCTTCCATTGCAAGCCATTCATTTTGGCTCCAGAGACTTAGAGGAGGGAGAGTGTACACTGATCTCTTTCACTCCTCCTGTCACTCCAGCATCTGTATTTGTGGTTGTTGGGGTGGGAGCTTAACCTGGCTGGGAGACATCTTCCTGCACACTTTACCTCTTTTACTGCTCTGGAGGATTGGAGGTTGACTAGGGTAGAGGAAGCTGCTACTCATCCTGGTTTCATCCACTCCTGGTGGCCTCCATTGTGCTTTTCCGTGTACATCATGTCCATGTCTCTTGAGTCAGTGGCCTCCTCTGGCCCTGAGGGAAAGCCACATTTCCTTTGGGCTTTACCAGTGGTCTGTGCTCTGCGCCTATGTTGGTGAGTGTTACTTTGGCTGGCCTAAGTAGCCCCTTGGCTTCTGCTGGGATTCTCTCATGCTGTTCAAGGGCCATGGAGGTAGGAAGTGATCATATCTTCCTTTATCTTTTTGTTTTTTCAGGTACACTACCTACCTAGGACTCCTTCAGTAAGCTCTCAGATACCTCCAAGCCCAATTTCTATATTTTCATATGCTTCTAAACTGCCAGGGACATACAGCAAACTTGGTCCAATTTCTATTCAAAAGGGGCCTACAGTTTGGTTCCCACCAGGGAGTGAAATGTCAGCCTCCCCTTCATGCAGGTATTCCCACTCTCTATCAGCTATTCTCTTAGAGCTACCCACTCACTGGAAATACTGTATTTCTCATCAGGCTGACAATCCAGATGATTCCCTCCTGATGCACCCCCCCATCCTTTGTTCCTTTGTGTGTTCTTTGTGATTGGATCAGTTGTACTGACTTTTACAAGGCGGGTTGGGGGAAAGCCTAGCCCTAAATATTGGCAGCTCTCTAGAGCTTCTTTTGGTTTTGGCCATGGGTCTTGGTGTCAATTCTGGGCCAATAGAAAAAAATCTCACGAGATTAGGTTATTTTGTGAGTGATAAAAAGCCCAGTGGCTTAAGCAATACAGCAATAATTTTTTTTTGTCACTTAAAGGTCCATAAGCTTGCAGGCTACAGCTGGCATGATGGTTCTGTTCCATGAAGTCCTCATGGACCCAGGTCCCTTCCAACTCACTACTCTCATCTAGGTTTTAGCCTTTGTCCTCATGGTCAAGATGATAATACCTAGACTCCAAACAGCAGGTTGGCAAAACGGATAAAAAAGAGCAAATGGCATGCACTTGAAACCTCTTTTAAAAGTTTTCAGGAAGCTGCCGCATAATTCCTTCTTTTACAGTCTACTTAGTTATATCGCCAATTGCAAGGGAGCCTGGAAAATATGGTCTTTATTCTTTGCTTCCAAGTGCCTGGCTAAGAATTACTATGGAAGAATTTTGGAAGACAACTAGCAATCTCTGTCACATCATTGGGTGCTGTGACATCTTTGGAGCTGTGTGCTAACTTGCACCTTTACATTTATCTTTCATATATGAGTTATATATGTAAACACACTCATATTGAATGTCTGTAGGACACAGTGTTTTATTAGATACTTGCAGGCTTCACAGTGAATTGTATACAGTTGGGAGAAAAGTTATGTCTCTCAATAATGGTATCTGAGTCACTGATGGAAACAAAGTTTAAAGTTTATTTTTTTGACTGCAGTTGTCCGATTTTTGTCCTAATTTTCATTTCTCTAGGAGAAAGAATAGAGCTGCAGTAAGTCAGCTGACATAGAAGTGTGTTTACTGTCACTGTATATTTAGGAGATTGTCATGTCTTTCATACAGACTTTCAGTTGGTGTCGAAAGGGTAATTATATTTTATTAAATTTTAAAAGAATATGTTTTATAATAGCACTATATCAGACATAATAGTTTAACCGTACCATAAATGATTGTGAACTGTTGCTATTATAGTGTCAGCATTTATTGGCTTTTACATAAACCTGTTACGTGATAAGTTTCATTTTTCCCCTTCATACCTAGTTGCTGCATAGTAAACAACACTTCCACATTCTTGAACTCGTATACATTGACTGAGCTTTTAATTTGCTCAGGAAGTGTAGGATGGTGAATTAGAACGGTTGTCAAACCTTTTTCCCCAAGGTTAACTTGGTAAAAATATTTTTTATAACAAAATCTTTATAGTACTTTGGGAATAAGGCTTTTATGTTGACTTGATTTGAGCTCTAAACTACTTTTATAGATTCCCAGGAGGAAGTTTCCCTACCTCCAGGAAAAATGATGGCCGTTCTTAACAACCCTAGTGGTTTAAAAAACTTGAATTATTAAGCCATTAGACTGGGCTCATATTGTAATTTTCAGTCAGATCCATATTATACATGATAAAATAAATGTAGGCCGTATTCTACAATAAAAATATATGGAGATTATGCAGCAATTAGAATAAAACCCAAGACAAGGAAATAACTCAGGTATAGAATAAAAACCAAGACAAGGAACTAACTCAGCTATGTGTTTTAATTTTCTTCCTCACAAATTCAAGATTTTCACTTAAGTCTTTATCCTAAATCTATACACATTTAACAAATTGAGCAAGTTATAGATAATAAAACCAATTTTCTCTCTAATAAGTAGGAAGCCCATTTTATTCTATAGGCATATTTTCATTAATTTTATTACAAAAGTGATGCTCTTTTTACTTTATTAGCTTACAATTTTAAAAACCTGGAAGTTTTTGACAGTAGATAAATGGAAGGATGGAAATTTTCTTAATGGGAAGATGGACTCAAACTCTTCCCCCTTCCCCATGTACCCTACCTCTGATGTGGAGTGTCTTACATGTGGCTTTAATAAAGGTTAGTTGTATTTAACTAAATGAAAGATAATATTGTGACCACTTTATTTTGGTCTGCACGTTACAAATCATTTCAGTTTAATTCAATTTGATTGTAATGTCACAATTTCAAACAGAGCATGATATAGTGATATATATTCAACAGTGGTTTTGTAGGGACTATACTGTAGAAATAGAAGAGTGTCAATACCAATTATGTGGCAGTCATATACACATGCAGTCAAAGAGGAGAGAAAATTCAGGTTGACAAAGTTACATTAGAATCAGATGAACTTTGACTTCAGCTTGTGCTTGAGCCCTTTATGGATCATGTATTATAAAAAGCTGGACTTGAAAGGTAGGTGTAGCATTTAGTTGTGAATTTTTCTACTAGCTATAATGTAAAAGCACTTTGCATAGCATTTCTTAAACTCCCTTAAATCCTCAAAAAGACTTAAGATGGATTAATAGATTCAATTCAAATCCTAGATATTAGAGGGGTTCAGTAAGGTTTTAGATATTTAAAGTGTGTTCTGTGTAAATTACTTGAATTTTCCTGAAATCTAGACCCTTTGCAAAAGGACCTGTTGCATCTTGTCCCCTCTGAAAATGGTGTTCAGTGGATTGCGTGTGTTCTGTTATAGGTTCACTACTGTGATAGACAAAGTGGCAAAGAGTGTGTGACCTGTCTGACATTAGCCCCTGTGCAGATGACTTTCCATGCTATTGGAAGCTCCACTGAAGCCAGCCATGATCAGGTATAATATGCCACTGCCATTTTGCTATGTTATGGCCCAGCTTGGAAATGGAAGGCCATCAAAATGGAAGCTATGTGCACACACGCAGCTTTGCTTTCCTTAATACGTTATCCGCTAGCATCATCTGCTAGACTTGAAAAATCAAAATTGACTGTGTTGGGAAATTGATATCATAGGAGATTTAAATTATTTTAGACTTCTTGTTTGCAGTTCATTATTATTTTAAATATAGAATTATTTTATAAGAAAGAAATAGTTGTCCCACAGGTTATTTTTATCTTTAATAGTTACATATGAGAGGAAGGGTCAACCAAACAATATAAGTAACAGTGGAGTCTCACTGTAATACACTCATTTGGTTCTGTTAAAAAGAGTGTTATGTTATAGAATTATAGAATGTACAGTGATACGTCACTTAATGACAAGGATATGTTGTAAGAAATGCATCATGGGGTGATTTTGTTGTTGTGCAAGCATGACAGAATGGACTTACACAAACCTAAATACTAGAGCCTACCACACACCTAGGCTATGTGGTAGAGCCTCCTGCTCCCAGGCTGCAAACGTGTACAGCTTGTTACTGTGTTGAATACCATAGGTAATTGTAATGCAATGGTATCTGTATATTTAAACATAGAAAGGGTACAGTAAAAATATGGTATTGTAACCTTCTGAGAGCACAATTATATTTGTGGTCTGTTATTGACCAAAACGTCATCATGCAGCACATGACTGTACATAGAACAACTGTGTAAACTTTCAGAGTCATCAACGTAGTCCCATAACTTGGGATATTATTGAAATGAAGTTCCAGTGTTGTTTTTACTTTTGAAGGTTTATTTCTGAAATAAAGCTAAAAATCTGAAAAGCGTATTGTTTCTTAATAAACAAATTCCTTTTATTGTTTAGATAGCAGCTTGAGAATACATCCTGTTTACAAAAGAATACATATTTTTCGTTAAAATAATCACTTTAGACTAAACTAATGTTCTAAATCATAGGATTTCTGGCTTGGAGTCAGAGTAAATAGACATACATAGTTTGCTGTATGACTAACCAGTTATGCTTTCTAAATTAACCATTCATGTACAGAACAACTATAATCCAGCTTTATATCCATTTTTTAGTAAATTTGAGGACTTCTAATAGTCTTACCTAGCTAATCTTCTTTTCTTCTATCTCAGTAGTACCTCTTGCTTGGAAAGAATAAATAGGCTATCTTCTCAGACTCATGATTTATCATTGTCCAACTCCAACAAGATCTTGGAAAACATTCTTAAGGGCACACCTTTCTAGTTCACAATGTCTCTGACATTGTTTGTTTCCAGTCATTATTCATTCATTGGTGGGGAAGTATTGTGATATTTAGGGAAGATCAAATAATTGATGGTCAGAAAATCGGAGTTTTAGGAATGAACCATAGTCTAGGTTTGCTGCAGCTACCTGGATGGATTCTGTTACTTCCTTGCAACTCTGTTTCCTGGTTATGTTAAATGAAGGAGTTGGGTTAGATGACTTACAAGATCCATTCCAGTGCTGTTACGATTCTATAGCTGATCTTCCTGGTCCAGGTTGAATGAGCCCAACCAAAAATAAACAATTGTAGCATATTAATATGGAAAGCAGCTTAGAGACCACTCCAGTGCCTCTGAGGGTTTTACTTTGACATACGCCCTAGCTGTAGAAGAGAGTGCAGTAGGAACCTGAGGGGCATGGCCTAAATTAGCTTACAGAAGAGTATTACATGCTAGGTGCTAAGGATACATGAGGAGAATGTCAGACATGGTTCTTGCTCTCATGGAGCTTACAGTCTAGCACCTTCACCTTTTTGAATACTGGGCAAGTACAGTGTAATTAACTTTATATCTATCTATGTATCCACTCATGGTAGAGACAAATGTCAAAAGCAGCATGGGATACCTGTCTTGGAAAGGTCTCTTCTAAGACTGAGCAAAGAAATGAAAGTGCATCAGTAACCCATACCTCTGAAAAGAGCAACCCACTGTTCACAGAGGTGGCATGTTGCTGTAACACTGGAGTGAGAGTGCAGACTGGGATCAAATGCAGTTTTGCCTTGAACTAGCTTTGGGACCTTGTTTCTTCACCTCTTGGGGATTTGGCTTCTTCATATAAAAGATAATGACGCTAGTTCGGGCTTGTGCCAAGTTCCTATGCCAAGGTACTCAAAGTTCAGGGCTAATGTTCACCCATATGACACCTTTACAAATTAGAAAAATAGTACCTCTTCCTCAAGACATTTTACTGCCATCTGACAGAAAATATTTGTAATAAATCCACAATAACTGCAATGTGAATGCACCCCATTGAGGTGTGCAGTGTACACCTGCACGACTGTACATAGACTCACTACATCTAACTGAATGTCAGTTGCACTCAGTGATAAATTAAGATATTTTTATATTAAAGCAAATACAACTATTTTATAGACGACAAATTTGCATGAAATTTTAAGATAGAAACTTTCAGGAAATGTATTGATGATGGTCAAATTGGTAGATGAATAAATGACTGAAATAAATGATGGACAGGAATAATCATCCTGTACATCAAACACTATTGTAGTGGCCTAGGAGGTGGAAAGTAGGTGGTGTGATCACTGCTCCTCTCTTGTTCTTGGATAATTGGGCTCCCTGGAGAAAGGAGACACAAAGTAAACCCCCACTTCATGCCCTCTGGCTTTTCTGCATTATGTTGCCATTACCCTCTCCCCAACCTGAGGGTCTGTCTAAGGAAAACGTACTCCTTCACCATAGCAGCATCAACTTGATCTCATAAGGTGGAAAACTTGGACCACTAAATGCTTTTTCACCCATTAATTTGTAAATGCTAGTAAACAGGGAAACACTTTAAAGCAAGAAAAATCGTAATCATTTTTTTAAAAGTTTCTAATCATAATCCATTTGGCCCAATGCAGTTGACCAAACAGAATTGGTATTCTGAGAAAAAAAGTATATGTGAAATTTGGAAGTGGTCCTTCTTAGGAAACTCAGGTTCTTACCTGTGTGGAAAACGAAGGCAAGAAATGGAAGAACTCTCTAGACTTGAACCTTTATAGCTTATCTTCTTATTGTTTAGAAATGTAACTGTAGGAGCTTCGTGAAGTGGAAATTGAATATATTACCTTGTGCATTCATTTGCTGTATTAAAGGGTAACAGGACAGAGACGGTTAAGTGAAATTTCTCTATCAGAAGTTGATATGGATATGCAAAATGATCAGGGGAAGATTCAATACCATCTATATGCTGATGATGTCCAAATTTATAGAACACTTTGTTCCCTGCCTCCCCCTACCATGCGTGCTCCTACCTCTTCTGTCCTTTCCTCTGTCCCAGTGAATGTTACCATCATTACCTTGTTGCTCAGACCATCCTTGGAGCTTTCCTTGAACCCCTAGTCCCCCTCACATGCTACATATTGTCCCAGTATCTCTTCCTCTAAATTATGTCTCTGACCTGACCGCTTTTCACCACCTCCAATTTTACCATTCTAGCTTAAGTCACTATCATTTTTAACCCCGATGACTGCAGTAGCCTCTAAACTAGCCTCATTTTTTCTACCTTTGTTCCACTGTGGTCTCTCTTTCACATATTATTTTGAGACAGAGTCTTGCTCTGTCACCCAGGCTGGAGTGCAGTGGCACAATCACAATTTATTGTAGCCTCCGTCTCCTGGGCTCAGGCAATCCTCCCACCTCAGCCTCCCAAAGTGCTGGGATTATAGGTGTGAAAAATTAATCTGATTACATTACTCAGCTACACAAAACCTTCCAATGGCTTCCCATCACACCTCCTATTAAATGCAAAAAATTTTTCTATGACATGCAAACTCCTATATGATTTGGCCTCCTCCACTTCTCTAAATTCAATTCCTACCACTTTCCTGTTCATCAGTTCTGTCCCAGTCTCCCTGACCTTGTTGTCAGTTACATGATGGTTGGTGAAAGAAACCACTCCAAAGGCTACATACTATAGATTCCATTTATATGACCTTCTGGAAAAATCAAAACTATAGAGATAGAAAACAGATGAGTGGTTAAAGGGGCTGGGGGTATGGAGGGGAATTAACTACAAAGTATCATGAGGGAATTTTTGGAGGTGATGGAAATGTGTTACATCTTGATTGTGGTGGTAGAAACATGACAGTATGCATTTGTCAAACTCACAGAACTACACTCTAAAAAGGGTAAATTGTACTGTATATAGATAATACTTGATTAAACCTAATGTTTAAAAAAAAAAAAAACCAGCCAGATTCATTGCTTTATCACCTACTCATGCAGTCTTGCGTCCGAGGAAATGTGAAGGATGCCATCCTTTTGCCTCTCCTGTGCTCTCTTGGTGTGTTGGCTCCACCTTGGAATGAACTAAATTTAACCCATAGCCTGGTTTAGAGCTTCTCCAACTGCCAGTGATTAGTTAAGGCCTGCTTCAGACTCTTTTTTTTGATAAGAAGTCTCGCTTTGTCGCCCAGGCTAGAGTGCAGTGACGTGGTCTTGGCTCACTGCAACCTCTGCTTCCTGAGGCTCCTGCCTCAGCCTGCTGAGTAGCTGGGATTACAGGCGCATGCCACCACGCCCAGCTAATTTTTGTATTTTTAGTAGAGAAGGGGTTTCACCATGTTGGGCAGGCTGGTCTTGGACTCCTGACCTCATGATCCACCCGCCGCAGCCCCTCAAAGTGCTGGAATTACAGGCGTGAGCCACCACACCCGGCCCAGACTTCTTAAAGTAATTATCAGTCTTCAAAAAGTGGTCTAAGCCCACTCCTGTCTGACTTTAGGGAAGACGTCTGTAGGCCAGAGTTTCCTGTCCTGGAACCCTGAATTCTCATCCAGACAGTGGGCAGTCATTCAGGCTGGGTTTGCCTGGAGGTCCCCGTGGTGTCTTGGAGAGAATGTTTTGACATTTGTTTACCTTATTCACAACAAATATGATATTAGAAATTCACACTCAAATCAGTTTAATTGTCCAGAATAAAAACATAGCTTAAATTTTCAGATACAGATTTCTCAGCAAACATGAGCTAACTGTGAACAACTGTGTATAGGAATACTCCTTTAGACACTAGCGCATACAAAGGTCACTGATTTACAGTCTTAGTCCTTGCTAAGCCAATTGTCTTATGAAATTTCGAACTTGTCATTTATTTTTTAAGATTGAGCTGGTGAGGGTTTTGCTCAATATTTTTCAGTATATCCTATTTGGAGGTTGGTTGTATTGGTTTAGTGTATGTTATTAAAAGCGACATTCTTAGTAATAGTTCAAGAGGGTTTTGTAATCTCCTAGCTTGATGTAACTCACCAAGTATTATTCTTGACTCTGTCGTGACACCCTTTCTACATGTTTCCTCATCACTTTTGGATGTTACTATCTTTTCCTGTCTCCTTTAATTACATTAGTCACCTTCTAGTTACAGCCCCAAAGTCATAAACTTCCTTCCCTGTCGTCGTTTTCTTTTTATTCATCTTCATTCTGATTGCATTGTCAGTATCACCAAATCTCACAAAGATTGGGTAAGTAGATGTAGCTTAGTAAAAACACTGTAGCTTCTAATTTCTAGTTGATAGTTTTATTGCTGCCTACCTTATTGTGTTGAGGTTAGATCTTGAACTTACTTGCTTTATATAAATGAAAGAATGAATTAGTAAATCAACCACCTAACCAACCATTAACTAGTCAATGAAGTTTAACATATGTATATTAGTATTTACTGTAATCTGACTTCTAGTCAATAAAAGCAAGATTACCACATAGAGTAAATGACTGCATATTTCATACATTACAAATGCTCTTCAACCCATCTAAATTGAAAATACTATAAGTAGAAAATGCATTTAGTGCACCTAACCTACTGAACATCATAGTTTAGCATAGCCTACCTCATTAGTTGTTTTTCCGCATTATCAAGTGGCTGACTGGAAGCTGCAGTTTGCTGCTGCCACCCAGAATCTCAAGAGAGTACAGTGTGCATATTACTAACCCAGGAAAAGTTCAAAATTGGAAATACAGTTCCTTCTGAATGTGTATCACCATTTTAAAGTCAAAAAATCATAAGTTGAATCATTGTAAGTTGGGAACCATTTGTATTTGGAATAAAAATCCAATTCTACAAGGGAAAATAAGCAAGAACCATATGCTAGCTATTGTGCTAGGCTCTCCATACATTGTTTTGCTTAATTCTCAGAATAATGAGGTATAAACTCTAGCAGTTGTATATTTGCTAAATCACCTTTAAGGGTTTATGTCCAGATTAGTAAAATTAAGTTGAATTGTTTCGAATGTGTATGCTTTGACTAGGATTCTAGTCAGGCCTCTTGATGAAAGGACATTTATGAAGTGTAACAATTTACAAATCTAATGGGTATTCTGTTTTTGATTAAGTTCTGCTTGTAGTTTATTCTCTGATTAATTAAAAGTCTCCTCGCCTGAGTAATCAGGCTGTAATGTCTTACGCCTAATGGTGTTTTAGAACTAAGAAAACGAAAGCTTTCCCACGTATTACCCCAACATATATTATCACGACAATAATATATTGATTGTAGACTATGTACAGAACTTTTGCAGTACGAGATGGTCTTAAGTGATAGTATCTGTACTCCCTTGCCCTTGAGGTAATTATGGTCTAATGGAGCGTATCAGCGAGGATGCTTTTGGCTACAAGTAACAGAAAACCTGACTCATACTGGCTTAAATAATAACGAACCTCATTATCTCACATAACAGGAAGTTCAAAGGAAGGGTGAGCTCTAGGGTTTGTTGATAAAGCAGCTCAATGATGTCAGCAAGTTCTCAGGTTATTCCCATTTCTTAGCTCTGCCATCCTCCACTTCATCCTCTGACTCAGAAAGATGACCACAGGAGTTCTCTGTGTTGTGTGCAGTATAACCACATCCAGAAGGAGAGAGCTGATCTTCTTGTGTCCTGGGCAAAGACATCTGTACTAGGAACCCCTCCAGCTATCTTTCCCTCAATTTATAAGCCTGGGTTGGGTTGGTCATGTGCCCGTTTCTACACCAGTTGCTGGCAGGAGAAGTAACCGCTTCTGGTTTAAATGCTTGGGGTGAAGTAGTTGTTGAGGAATCAACCACAAGGACTACTACAAAAGGGATTAAGTGTCACATACGTAATTTTAAATTTTCTAGTAGCTGCATTTTAAAAAGTCCAAAGAAACAGTTTAAATTAATTGTGATGATGTTTTATTTAACCCAATATATCTAAAATATCATCTCAACATATAATCAACTTTTAAGATTATTGAGATACTATTCTTTCATACTTGAAATCTGGTATGTATTTTATACTTCTAATACATCTGATTTAAAACTATTACATTTCAGGTGCTCGGTAGCCACATGGGTGTTGGATGCACAAGTCTATAGGATGAAATCTCAAGAGATTGTGATTTGGTTCTTTGCCTGTGTCTCCAATCTCATCTTTTACCATTCACCCTGTACTTAACTTATACCCACGCTTTATGCTCCAGCAGTCCTGAGTTACCACATTTCATGCTCTTGTTATCTGTACCTTTGCGTGTGTGTTCCCTCTGCCTGGCCCATTCTCTCCTTGCTCACAGGGGAATTTTAATTGTTCTGTCAGATTCAACTAAGATGGCACTCCAGTCAATAGGCCTTCCCAAAACCAAGAGAGAATTAAACCTATGCTTCCTTTGTGCTCTGTCTGTACATTGTACATTATCCATTGTTACGCTTATCAGACTGTCTCCCAAGATCTCTTCATGTTGATCTACCCCACTGGGCAGTGATCTCCTTGAGATCCAGGGCAGAGTCTTACTTACCTCAGTATTCTCAGTGTTTCTGCTCTTGCACTTAAGAGGTACTTGATATATGCTTATAGGATGGGAGTAATTGAATTTCTAAGAAAATTAGAATGACTTAGATTTGGTAGAATTCGTTTAAAATTAGTGAGAGAAATAGAATGTATGGCCTAGTAAGCTTTTTCCAGTGGTGGCCCTATAAGGACATTTTTTTGTGAAAGAATCCCAGAGCTTGATTTTGGTGTATTCATGTACTCTAAATACATGTAATTGGCCTTAGGAATCCATCATATATCTCCATTAGTTCTTTTCTCTGTTTATAACTTTTCATTGTTCTAACCTATTATGCATATGAGTACATTTTTCATGGTGTCCTAAATTACTTTCTTCAAGTACCAGGGTCAGCCTCCTTATTCTAGCAATGTAGTGTACAAGTCACTATTCACCGAATAATGTCATTCATGACTGCATTCCTCAGAATCTAAAGAGACATCATAGGTTTGAGCAAGAATTCACCAAGACAAAGTTTTTTATTAATATGAAAGACATACTTAAGTGACATTGCATAATAAGAGATTCCATGTCATCATCCTAGGGGTCACTGCAGTGGGTCCTGGCATTCTTTGTTTGAGATAGATTCAGTGCAGGTTTTGAACTTCAGCGGCTTTGCTTGCTCTGTACGTCAGCAGCGCTGAGTGCTGTGGGGTGTGGAAAGATTGGGTCTAATCACTGCTGCTGGCAACTTCCAGGAGGTCCTGGAGCTGCCAAAATTCAAAATATAACTTGATTTTTGTTTACTTTTTATGAATTAGAGTGCTAAGACAGATATATGACAAAGGAACATCAACTTTAATGTTTGCTTTGGTAAAGTGCTTTCGTATTTGTTGATTTTTTTTTTATTTCAAAATGTGTCCTCCTTCCGAAACTTGTCCCTTGATTTTAGAACTAAAATGTCTTCTGCCAACATTTAACTTTATTATATACAATTTTCCTTTTACACAAATTGTATTTTATAGTT
This sequence comes from Trachypithecus francoisi, assembly GCF_009764315.1. Classification (NCBI taxonomy): domain Eukaryota; kingdom Metazoa; phylum Chordata; class Mammalia; order Primates; family Cercopithecidae; genus Trachypithecus; species Trachypithecus francoisi. Next base: position 29,064,478 of record NW_022681472.1, on the reverse strand, counting down.
AAGGAATTTAATCATATCTTCAAAAAAAATTACAGCAGGAAAAGTCACCAGGAGCTTCTCACCACAGGATAGATATTATTCTATCTAAATAATAGACTAAAAATAGATAGACTCTGGATGAAAACAAGAGTCAGTAAACTATGGCCTGTGAGTCAGATTCAGCCCACGACCTGAACTAAGAATGGCTTTTACATTTTGAAATGACTGAAAAATATCACAAGAAAAATAATATTTTGTGACATGTGAAAATTATATGGAATTTGAATTTTAGTGCCTCTACATACAGCTTTACTGGGACACAACCACAACCATTATTTTGGTATTGCCTATGGCCACTTTCACACTGTGACGACAGATACGAGTAGTTACGACAGAGACCTTATTGCCTGCAAGTCCTAAAATATTTACTATCTCTTTTTACAGGAAAAGTTTGCCAGTTCAATCCTAGGATTAGAAGGAAGAAGCCTTAAGCATTCACCTTCTGAATTTTGTATCAAATATTGCCTTAAACATGGTTATTCAGAGTCTATTCTCTTTTGGAAAGAAGCCAGTTTTCTGGAAATAATGCCCATTTTATAGCACAATTAGATTTGACTGTGAATTTTGAATTTATTTACTCAACAGCGGAAACCAATTTTATTTTCTGAAGGAATAATAAATAAGTCTGTCTTCATCAGTATTTATCAGAGCGTTAAAAGAATGTTTGCCTATGGCAAAGGTTACTTTTCTCTCCTTGCTGAAATTCCATTTAGAAACACTTCTGAGCTGAACTTTTTTTTTAAGTAATAAAGAATATTCTGCTATTTCCATAGTGATCTTTCACTTTTTTCATTTCAGATGTATAAGCAGTTTCCAGAACCAACAGTGAGTTATAGGGGAAGCTAGTGGGAAGATTGAATATTGTGTATTGTATAACTGACTTATAATTTCATATATGCTTAGAACAGCATGACCACATTTCTGAGAGGTTGCATATATCCAATGATATTGTGCACACAAGTGACTTATTAATTTGAGCTATAAAATAATTTTGGACTAGAGTCAAAACCCACGAACTTACTGCTTTCCGTCTTCCACTTTTTTTTTTTCCCTGAAATGATGAATAACAGCTATTTTAATCGGCAAAAAGTGTGAAATTTTAGAATTAAAAAACCTAACTTTTCACACTAAAAAAGACTAAAAATGTGGTTATTTAATCTGTGCCTCAATTTATCTGTAGCTTGGTGTTTCATAACAGGTTATCTCTGGAGATAATTTTATGTTAATGATCTCATAGGAGACAAAGTATAAATAGAACCCAAAGTGTTTTCTAGATTTTCTAGTAAGTTTTGTTCAGTTTTGGACCTGTGTATATGCTCCTTATCAGTAGTTCCTTCATTTTAATTTTATTTATTTATTTATTTATTTATTTATTTATTTATTTAAGACCACCCTGGGCAACTCATTCTGTTGCCCAGGGTGGAGTGCAAGTGGCACAATCATCGCTCACTATAACCTCAAACTCCTGAGCACAAGCAATCCTGCCACTTCAGCCTCCTGAGTTGCTGGGACTACAGGCACACGCCAGCACACCTAGTAAGCTCATTTCTTTTCTTTTTTTTTTTCCTTCTCTTTTCTTTTCTTAGTTACCCAGTCTGGTCTTGAGCTCCTGCGCTCAATTGATCCTTCCACCTCAAGTGCCCAAAGTGATGAGATTACAGGCATGAGCCATCATGCCTGCCCAGTTTCTTCATTTTAAATTCAGTATTCTAATTCTTAGTGTCCCCTCTAAATTAAAAATATTGAGGTAGGAATTTACTATTCCTATTATTCTGTATGCCTCTATGTTTGATATTGATTTGAAGATCTTTGGGGAAATATTCTAAAAACCTTTCTGTTAACAGTTCACTACTAATGAATCAAACCAGATACATTATTAAACCAATAAATACCATATGTATATAATTGGCTAAATAGATGTGAAAGTTATAGTGGAAAACTGTTGCCTATATAGACTTTTTTAAAGTGACGATCAATGGAATATAGTTCCCTAGGCCACGGATTTGAGAGCATTATTGGCCACTGGAGGTCACTTTTACAACCTAAAGAGTATTACCTTCCTCATAAACTTAAATTATGGTGTTGTGTATGATTTATTACACTATTTAAAACTGAAAAGCGGTAACCTTCTCTCCCTTAGCAATACACCTTCAATTAAGTCATGCCTCTCCCCATGTCCAAAATTCCTTTTTAGACAAATCAGTTACTGGTTATTTTTCAAAATTTTCAGTATTATTCTTTCATTGCTAATAGTTATTTGGCCTGCTCTCTTTGTTTCTATGTTGGCACTGAATGCCTTTTTAAAAGATTACATATTTTTTTAAATACCCTTTAGTTAATTGGCTTCTCTTTTGCATCCTCTGATAGAAGAAGTTGGAAGGTATTTTTAAACCCCCAAATATTTAACATATGTGAAATTAAATTTTAAGGGCAAAGTAGTGATAAAAAAAAGTCTTCTGTTACCCTTCACAGATGAAACAGTGATAATGCTACCAGCAAGCCTAGGTCAGGGTTTCTACTGTTTGGTAAGAAGAGTCATTGCTCTAGGTCAGGCATGGTGGCTTGTGCCTGTAACCCCAGCACTTTGGGAGGCCAAGGCGGGCAGATTGCTTGAGCCCAGTAGTTCGCAGCTAACCTGGGCAACATGGCAAAACCCCATCTCTACAGAAAATACCAAAAAAATTAGTTGGGCGTGGTGGTGTGTATGTACAGTCCCAGCTACTCAGGAGGCTGAGGTGGGAGGATCCCTTGAGCCTGGGAGTTTGAGGCTTCAATGAGTCATGATCACATCACTGCACTCCAACCTGGGTGACAGAGCGAGACCCTGTTTCCAAAAAAAAAGAAGTCAGTACCCTATCAAGACCCACACTTAAATGTCTTACTCTAAAAGACAGATATGCTGAAGACCTGGAAGGTAGAGATTGCAGTGAGCCACCGTTGCATTCCAGCCTGGGCGACAGAGTGAGACCCTGTCTCAAAAAAAAAAAAGAGAGAAATTTTTTCAGCACAGGGAGAAGGTTGCCGTGAGGTCAGAGTCTCCTTATCCATGCATTTCTGCTTCCTAGACAACTGTTTGCTGGGATTCTCACCTATAATTTCCTTACTATCTGTTTGACTTGTTCCACCTACTTAATTTGAACTCTGACTTCTGGTTACTTACGTAGGGTCTCCACTGTTGGTTTGTCTTGCCTATGGTACTTTTGTACTCTATGATCTTGTACTGTTTAACTGATCCTTGACTCTGGCTTCTGACTATTCTTGTCTGCACTTTACATTTCAGGGACTTATTCTCATATTTCTCTCCAAATCCAAAACTGCTGAAGGTTGACAGAATTCCACTTTATAGATATTCTATAGCCATTATGAAATCCAGAGAGTATCAGTCTACTTGCTGGTAGAACCGACATTCAGGCTGTCCCCTGATACTGCTGTGCCAATTGTTAAAATGTTTAAATACTTCCATTCCGCATGGCAAATAGCTGCTATCTCATTCTTCACCCCCTGCCATCATGGCCTCATGTCAGGGACCTCTGGGACTTCCCCATGGTCTAGGAACTAATAGGTTGTTACTTGGCCCAGCAGTTTTCAGAACTCTGTTTTCTTGTCCAGTTTTGTTTTCAGTTTTCATGGCACACTATTAAATATTTTTAATACTACTGCTGCTTTCAGAAGTATATGTAAGAGTTAAGGTCTTCAGGAAAAAAAAAAATCCAAAATTGTTCATTTTCAAAGATTTTTTAGAATTTTGATTGAGGATCAAGAAGCATTTTATTCACTCAACAGTCATGTTTTAACCACCAGCTGCATGTCCACCACTGTACTAGATGCTAAGAAGTATCTTCTATTTTGTAAATAAAGAAAGTCCTAAATTGAATATAATTAAAAGCTAGAGACAAGGGTTATATAAGAAGTCTCTGTAACTTGTACTCAATTTTGCTGTGAATCTAAAACTGTTCTAAAAAATAAATCCTTAAAAATTTTAGGAAAAAAAAATGTTAGAGAAGAAATAAAACATATACAGAAAACAATTGAGGACCAATTGCAAACCAATATGATTTTGTGCCAGAAATGTTTTAAAAATCTACATATTGAATCTACATATACACACTGAAGAGCTATGGAGTATAGGAATGATCAAAAACAGAAGAATTAATCTGATTAAGCTTCTTTTAGGAGTTAATGGACCAAAAATTGAAAGGCAGATTATAAGGACATTCCACATAGGGGAAACAGCATGAGAAAAGGTAGAAAAATGGAAGTTGACAAAGAATATGTGGGGATAGAAAAATTCAACTTGGTGGGAGCTCCAGACATAAATGATTGTACATGAGATCAAGGCAGGTGAATACATTCTTGAAAGGTAGGCTGAGCAGTATGAAATTTATGTTCTTTGCAACAAAGAACCATTCTTCATTCAGGAACAAGGGATGTGATTATGCTGGTGTCTGTAAGATCAATCTAGCAGCCAGATGCAGAACTGAGTGTGATGAGGAGGAAGGCTTCTATCATAGGAATTTAGGAATGGATACTGATCACCTTGATGGGTGTGACTCTGAAAATGGCAAGGAAAGCAGCATCTCTCCCAAAGAGATATTGCAGAGAAAAAATCAGCAGGCCTTGATGACCAGCTGAGTATGAAGAGTGAAAAAAAGCTCTTGATAATTCTAAAGGTAGACTACCCAAAGAACAGAGTGAGAGCTGAACAAATTCCCTTTCCAAAAAACAACAATAGAGCTAGACAAAATTGTCAAAAATAGCAACTTTAGGACTCTGGAAATTGATAAAAGACACTCAACAAATTGAGAAGCATTTATTCATAGACAAACTATAGTGCTCCAAGTAAGTTAATTATGATTTTGTGGTGTTTCTGCCTGGGGGTGCTCCCATCCCCCATCTGCAGACTCAGCACAATAGTTCTACAAGTGTAAAGAAGGCCATGAAAACCATCAGCTTCACTGATGGAGTGCCCTTCCTTGATATGAAATGGAACGTGAAAGCCCTGTGCCCACCAGCGTTATGAGTAACAGTAGACATCTTGGTAAGAAACAAAGGCTAGCTAGCTACTCAGTGAACCTGAGGTTACATTCTTAGTTGGGGCCAACAGTATATCAGCAGACTAGCCAGAAATTTATCAGGGAGATTTGGGAAAATGGCACAGTGATAGGGAGCCTTGATAAACTCACTGAAACACTTCAAACACAAGCAGGAGATATCAGAGAGGACTCAAGCTACCTATACACCCTGGATGACTGTGAAATCTGCACATACGCAGAGAAGATGCAAAAAGGCCTGGCAGAAAGTAAATGCCAGGGCAGACTTGAAAACTGCCTGAGTTTGTAATGGGCTCCCCCAACCCAACCACAGACCCATGGGCACAGGATAAAAGCTTCACTTGCTTAGGGTATTTGAGCATAACCACTGACTAATTACTGGCTGACCACTAAGCTATGTAGACATGGGAGTGACCCCTAAGAAATCAGGCTTAAAAATAAAAACAAAAATAAGTTTTAAAAAATTAAGTAGAGAGACAAACAGCCATGCACTCTGAAGGAGATGGATTCCACAGATTTAGTTTAGGCAAGTTAATAAAGAAAACCACAGCAAGAACAACAATCCTGAGGGAAGAACATAAAAACCCAGAGTTAGTACAATATTGTACCTAAAATTCAAGCTTAAAAAATTACAAGGTATTTAAATAAAGAAAAGGGTGACCAATACTTAGGGGGAAAAAGCAGTGAGTGGAAGTGGAAACTGAGTGTTTCTGAGTGGGCTCAGATGTACTATGCAGACAGATACTTCAAAGCAGCTAAAATATATTCGAGGAATTAAAGAAAACCAGGATTAAAGGAAAGTATAACAACAATGGCTCAACAAATAAAGAATCTCAGGATAAATTATTTAAAAAGTCAAATGGAAATTCTGGAGTTGAAAAGTACAATAACCAAAATGAAAAATTATCACTAGAGTAACTCAATAACAGATTCAAGATGGCAGAAGAACCCACACCCATGGACTTCAGAATAGATCAGCAGGTAGTTTTGGAAGGAAGAAGCAAAATGTTCTTTATTTCCAGGTGATGTGATCCTGTATGTAGAAAATCCTGAGAAATACCCACCCCCCACACACATACACACACACACTCTATTAGAACTAATAAACAAGTTCAGTTACAGGATATAATTTACAGATGAATATACAAAAATTTGTTGTATTTGTATATACTGGGAAAAAAAATCCAAAAATGAAATTAAGACCATTTCATTCACAATGGCATCAAAAAAAATAAAATATTTAAGAATCAGTTTAAACACAGAGGTGCAGGACTTGCACATGGAAAACTATAAAACATTGCTAAAAGAAATTAAAGATCTAAAACAAATGAGAAGTATTCAATGTTCATGGATTAGATGAACCTTTAGTGTTAAGTTGGCACTTTCTCTTAAATTGACCTATAGATTTAATACAATCCCTATCAAAATCCCAGCAGACTTTTGGGGATAGAAATTGACAAGCTGATCCTAAAGTGTATATGGAAATGCAGAGAGACCAAAATCGCTAAAACAGTTTTGAAAAGGAAGAACACAATTGAAACATTTATACTATGGAATTTTAAGTTTTACTGTGAAACTACAGTACTCTACTTAGCGGCATTAAGGATAGACATGTAGATCAATGAAACAGAATTGAGAGTCCAGAAATGAACTTTTATATTTTTTTGATCAATTTTCAATAAAAGTGCCAAGGAAATTTAATCAGGAAAGAATAATATTTTCAACAGAGGGTACTGGGAAAATAAAATATTCATATGAAAAAGATGAATTTGGAGCCTTACCTCATACCATGTGCAAAAATTAATTCAAAATAGGTAATAGACTTAAATGTAAAACCGAAAACTGTAAAACTTCTCAAAGAACCATAGGAGAAATGTTCATGATCTTGGGTTAGGCGAAGAGTTCTTAGGTACGACACCAAAATCATGGTCCATAAAAGAAGAAATTGCTAAATCGGACTTTACCAAAATTTAAAACTTTTGTACATTAACAACATTATTAAGAAAATGAACATTGAGAGCCACCTCATGGTGGGGCACCAGCTGCCACCCACACGGGAGGGTTGGAAAAGTTGGAGAAGTGGTTGTGGGCAAAGACAAGTGCAGGGAGCAGCAGTTCCTCTTGCTGTCTCTGTCCCACATCCGGTCATCATGAAGAGCTCCCCCACGGTGTTGTGCATCAACCTGGAGGTGCTCCTGGTCAAGGCCACACAATTCTTTGTTAAGTCTCTAACCACCTATTCCTATAGTCATGGCAGTGGAAAAAAGAAAGCACTAACAGTAAATTAGCAAATACAGCAGAGGAATCAGAAATTTTTCAGTTTCTTGAAGGTATATTATTGCCAAAGAAGGTTTTCACTAGTAAATACCTGAAAGTTCTTAAAGAGGACAGGAGGGAAGATGAAGATGAGGAGGAGGGGTAGAATGACTATGACGGTGAAAGTGATGATGATGAGGGTGAACACTAAACCAAAAGAGAAGTGCTTTATCACCCTGGTGTGGACACTTCTGGATTAGCTCCATTGCTTAGAAGTAAGCACAACACTGCATATTTAGTTTCCTCACTTTTTCAGATGTCCAGTAGGTTGTTTCCCTTCAAGGATGAGATAGAGTATCTCATGCACCGACACCATAAGTAGCCAAAGAGGAAGGAACCCAGAGAGCAGCCTCTCTTTGATGAGCCCACACTGCATTTAGTGATCACCAAGAACATTGCCCACCCAGGCAGGCACTGCCAGTTGACCTGCTGCAGCTCCAAACTGCAAGGCAGGGATGATTCTAATTAACTATTAAATTTACAAATAGATTTGAAGAGCTTCTAAATATCAGTTGTGTAAATCCATTGATATGGCTTGGCACTAAAACCTCATCTTTAATTGTAGTTCCTATAATCCCCACATGTTGTGGGAGGGACCAAGTGGAGATAACTGAATCATGGGGACAGTTTCCCCATCCTGTTCTCATGATGTGAATGAGTTCTCAGGAGATCTAATGGATTTATTAGGGGCTTCCCCCTTCACTGGGCACTCATTCTTCTCCTTGGTGCTGCTAGTGAAGAAGCATGTGTTTGCTTCTTCTTCCGCCATGGTTGTAAGTTTCCTGAGGCCTCCCCAATCATGCTGAACTGTGAGCCAGTTAAACCTGTTTCCTTTATAAATTACCCAGTCTCGGGTGTGTCTTTATTAGCAGCGTGAGAACGGACTAATACATCCATACATCCACATATGTATATTTTGAAATTAGTTCTTGTAAACAACTATATTTAGTTTTAGCTAAATATATAGTTTATAGGTAGTGTGTTACATTTAAATTGTACTGTTTGTACAAATTTGACTATTTGTCCAGTTATTATTATTTTTTTACTGTAAGGAAATATACTTTCCAGCTGGGCATGGTGGTTCACACCTGTAATCCCAGCACTTTGGGAGGCTGAGGTGGGCGGATCACCTGAGGTTGGGAGTTCGAGACCAGCCTGACCAACCTGGAGAAACCCCATCTCTATTTTAAAAAATACAAAATTAGTCGGGCGTGGTGGTGCATGCCTGTAATCCCAGCTATTCGGGAGGCTGCGGCAGGAGAATCGCTTGAACCCGGGAGGCGGATGTTACCATGAGCCGAGATCGTGCCATTGCTCTCCAGTCTGGGCAACAAGAGCGAAACTCTGTCTCAAAAAAAAAAAAAAAAGAAAGAAAGAAAAAGAAAAAGAAATCTACTTTCCTATTAAAGACTTACGCATATGTTTACACCAAAATGCTGTATGGAACTAGTTGTAGAGCCCTCTATTGTTCTAATGCTTTGCTTACTACCTGAGAATTTTGTGAAATTTTAAAAATAAGCATTTCTAACAGTTTTATTCCAAGAGAAAAATTCCAAGTCAAATTATCAACTCAAATACAAAAAAGAAATTTCCTCTGCATAAGCATATTGTTCTTAATTTTTTTTACCCATTGTATATTGAAGATATCTCTCATCTTACTGTTCTTTAATTCCCCAGTAATTGTTTTTACTATCTACCAGAGAAAATCATAAACCCTATTTTTTTTTTTTCACATAAGGAAAATGTTTGGCTCCTGTCTTTTCAGTATCTTTCTCTTAAAAAACGAAAGTTATGATTTACACTCAGTAATCACCCTTTTTAATATCCAGTCTGTGAATTTTGACAAATGCATAGTTATATAATCAATACATAAAACAGTTGCATCACCCAAAGTATTTCCCTCTACCCCCTCGCAGTTACTCTCTTTGCCACCCCTGGCAGCCACTGGTGTTTTCTGACCCTCTGCTTTTAAAAATTTTAAATAAAATATTTAAAAATAAACACCACAGATTAGAGAAAAATATTTACAAATTATATATTTGATTAATGAATTGTATTTAGTTTATATAAAGAACTCCTATATCTCAATAATTAGAAGACAACCCAATTAAAATGAATAGATGATATGAATAGACAGTTCACCCAAAGAAAATATACAGGTGGCTAATAAGCACCTGAGAAGATGCTGAATGTCATTAGCCATCAGGGAAATGCAAAGTGAAATCACAATAACATACCATTTCATACCCCACTAAGATGACTGTACTCAAAGAGACTATAATAAATGTTGGTGATGATATGGGGAAACTTTATATAGGAAGCTAATAGATTGCAGGTAGGAATGTACAGCCATTTTGGAAAATAGTTTGGCAGTTTCTTTAAAAAGTTAAACGTAAATTTACCACATGATCCAGCAATTTCACTCGAAGTATCTACCTAAGAAAAATAAATACATGTTTACAGGAAGACTTGTATATAAATAATAGTAGCAGCATTATTCATAGTAGTCAAAAACTGGAAACAATTCAAATGTCCACCAACTGGTTAATGGGTAACCAAAATGTCATTTATCCATATAATGGAATATTATTCAGCAATGAAAAGGAACTACTGCACTATTTTGAACTATATCTATATTACAACATGGATGAACTTCAAAAACATGCTATATGAAACATAGACATGAGACCACATATTGTATGATTACATATATATGAAATTTCCAGAAAAGGTAAATTACAGGCATAGCTCGTTTTATTGTGCTTTGTAGGCAGTGCATTGTTTACCAGTTGAAGGTTTGTGACAACCCTGTGTCGAGCATCTGTTGGCACCATTTTTCCAACAACATGTGCTCACTTCATGTCTCTGTGTCATGTTTTGGTAATTCTTGAACTATTTCATACTTTTTTATGATTATTGTATCTGTTATGGCGATCTGTGATCAGTGATCTTTGATGTTACTATTGTAATTGTTTTAGGGTGCCACGAATCATGCCCATATAAGATGGTGAACTTTATAAATATTTTATGTGTTCTCACTGCTCCACTGACCACCCATTCCCCCATCTCTCTCCCTCTCCTCAGGCCTCCCTATTCCCTGAAACACAACAATATTGAAATGAGACCAATTAATAACCCTACAACAGCCTATAAGTGTTCAACTGAAAGAGTTTCATATTGCTTGCTTTAAATTAACAGCTAGAAATGATTAAGCTTAGTGAGGAAGGCATGTCATAAGCTGAGAGAGGCCAAAAGCTAGGCCTCTTGCACCAAATAGTTAGCCAAGTTGTGGGTGCAGAAGAAAAGCTCTTGAAGGAAATTAAAAGTGCTACTCCAGTGAATACACAAATGATAAGAAAGCAAAACAGCCTTATGGCTGATGTGGAGAAAGTTCAAGTGGTCTGGACAGAAGATCAAACCAGCCACAGCATTCTCTTAAGCCAAAGCCTAGTCCAGAGCAAGACCCAAACTCTCTTCAATTCCATGAAGACTGAGGGAGGCGAAAAATCTGCAGAAGAGAAGAAAGAAGCTAGCAGAAATTGGTTCATGAGGTTTAAGAAAAGAAGCCATCTCCATAACATAAAAGTGTAAGATGAAGCAGCAAATGCTGATGTAGAAGCTGCAGCAAGTTATCCAGAAGATCTAGCTAAGATCATTGAAGAAGGTAGTTACACTAAACAGGTTTTCAGTGGAGGCAAAACAACCTTCTATTGGAAGAAGATGCCATCTGGGATTTTCATAGCTAGAAAGGAGAAGTCAATGCTTGAATTCAAAGCTTCAAAGGACAGGCTGACTCTCGTTAGGGGTGAATGCACCTGATGACTTCAAGTTGAAACCAGTGCTCATTTCCCATCCTGAAAATCCTAGGGCCTTTAAGAATTAAGCTAAATCTGCCCCTCCTGTGCTCGAGAAATGGAACAGCAAAGCCTGAATGACAGCTCATCTGTTTACAGCACGATTTGCTGGGTATTTTAAGCCCACTGTTGAGACCATATGCTCAGAAAAAAGGGTTTCTTTCAAAAGATGTCTGCTCATTGACAGTATACCTGGTCATGCAAGAGCCATGATGGATATGTACAAGGAGATGAATGTTGTTTTCATGCCTGCTAATACAGCATTCAATGCAGCCCATGGGTAAAGGAGTAATTTTGACTTTCAAGTCTTATTTAAGAAATGCATTTTGTGGCCAGGCGTGGTGGCTCATGCCTGTAATCCCAGCACTTTGGGAGGCCGTGGTGGGTGGATCACGAGGTCAGGAGATCGAGACCATCCTGGCTAACACAGTGAAACCCCATCTCTACTAAAAATACAAAAAATTAGCTGGGCATGGTGGCATGTGCCTGTAGTCCCAGCTACTCAGGAGGCTGAGGCAGGAGAATGGCGTGAACCCAGGAGGCGGAGCTTGCAGTGAGCTGAGATCGCACCACTGCACTCCAGCCTGGGCGACACAGCAAGACTCTGTGTTAAAAAAAAAAAAAAAAATTCATTTTGTAACACTATGGCTTCCATAGATAGTGATTCCTCTGATGGATCTACACAAAGTAAATTGGAAGCCTTCTGGAAAGGATGCACCATTCTGTATGCCATTAAGATACATTTGTGGTTCATGGGAAGAGGTCAACATATCAACGTTAGCAGGGATTTGGAAGAAGTTGATTCCAACCCCCATGGGTGACTGAGGGGGCTCAAGGCTTCAGTGGGGGAAGTAACTACTGATGTGGTAGGAATAGTAAGAGAAGCAGAATTAAAAATGGAACCTGAAGATAGCGCTGAATTGCTGCAATCTCATGAAACTTGAACTTCTTATGGATAAGCAAAGCAAGTAGTTTCTTCAAGTAGTTTCTTCATACAGAGTCTACTCCTGGTGAAGATACCATGAATGTGTTGAAATGGCAAAAAGGATTTAGAATAGTACACAAACTGAATTTATAAAACAGCAGCAGGTTTCAGAGGATAGATTCTGATTTTTAAAGACATTTCTACTGTGGGTAAAATACTATCATTGCGTACTATAGAGAAATTTTTTGTGAAAGAAAGAGTTAGTCCATGCAGCAAATTTTATGGTTGTCTTATTTTAAGAACTTAACCATAGCCACCCCAGTCTTCAGCAACCACTACCCTGATCAGTCAGCAGCCAACCACACTGATGCAAGACCCTCCACCAGTGAAGAGATTACAACTCTGAAGACTCAGATGATTGTTAGCATTTTTTTTCCAATAGACTTTTTAAAATTAAAGTATGTACTTTTTTTAGACATAATGCTATTGCACACTTAATAGACTGCAGTCTAGGTAAACATAACTTTTATATGCACTGGGAAACAAAAGTTGTGTGATTTGCTTTGTGCAATATTCACTCTATTGCAGTGGTCTGGAACCTCACCTGTAAAGTCTCTGAGGCAAGCCTGTATCTTCAGAAACAGAAAGCAGATCAGTGGCTGCCTTGGACTAGGAATAGGAGCAAGGGCTCACTGCAGATGTGCACAGGGGAACTTTTGTGGTGATGGAAATGTTCTCAGACTAGATTATGGTGACATTTGCACAAGTTTCTAAATTTACTAAAACTACTCACAATGGAACATGTGTTGGCCCATTCTTGCATTGCTATAAAGAAATATCTGAGGCTGAGTAATTTATAAAGAAAAGAGGTTTCATTGGCTCATAGTTCTGCAGGCTGTACAGCAAGGGTGGCACCAACACCTGCTTGGCTTCTGATGAGGCCTTAGAAAGCTTACAATTCTGGTGGAAGGCGAAGTGGGAGCAGGCGTGTCACATGGCGGGCATGGAAACAAGAGAGAGGGAGGAGGTGCCAGATACTTTTAAACAACCAGATCTCATGTGATGAGTGAGAACTCACCTACCACCAGGGGGATGGTGCTGCACCGTTCAGAAAGTATCTGCTCGCATGATCTAGTTACCTCCTGCCAGGCCTCACTTCCAGCACTGGGGATTACATTTCAACATGAGATTTGGAGGGGACAAACATCCAAACCGTATCAGAAGAACCTTATGGTATGTCAGTTACACTGTAATAAAGCAGTTAAGAAGTAGCTTTCTAAGCTTCCATTATAAGGTCATTCATGATCATGGAAATTTTCATAAGCAATAATTTATTTGGGTCAGAAACTTCAAGAAATTCAGCAGACTCTTCATAGGAACTAGGGGTTTTTATAATTTGAAGGAAGAGTGGAAAAACATGTCACCATGCATTTTTAGGCCGAAACCTTCCATGTCTCAGGGGTTCCTCTTGGACTCAAGCCTCAGAACTTGAACTGTGGTACTCTGTCCAACCTCTCTTACTTCTTATTTCCAATTTTTTAGCTTTAACTTTGTGACCTGCCTCAAATGTCCCATGTTCCTGACCTCAATTCCTGTTCACTATTATTGCTCCACCCTCTTGATCACTGTGTTTTCTCTGCCCAGCCCAGTAAACTGATCCTGACTTCTGATTGTTCCTTTTGCTTAACTGTTTTATTAATTTTTACTTGCTTAAAAAAATCTCTTTTGCCATTTTTAGCCCTGGGCTGCACTCTAGCTCTGATTAAGCCTGCCACACTGGCTCAAAAGGAAAGCCCATTTTTTTATCCTTTTGGAGGATGATAACTTAGGTTTTTGCCATATTAAATGTCTTCCAGAGATGATTCGGTAGATAACTGAAGACTGAAGATTGTAGCCACAGTGAGAAATTAGGGATAAAGATATAGATTTGGTCCCCACCTAAGTAGAAAGAACAACGATGGGCCAAAAGATAGATCTTGTGAGATACTGCAAAGTCACGGGATAGAAAATAACTGGAAACCAGGAAAAGGCCTTTTTTTTTTTTTCGAATAGTTACAAATTGTAGATGTGTACAAAAAGGTTTTATTTTTACCATGAATTTGAATACTAACTGCTTGAAAGAAAACCAATAGCCATAGAATAAACCAATTTGGAGAAATTATTTAAGATTATTTTTAAAATCTATATAAAATCCTCACTAGGAGAAACAAGTTTGTTTTTGTTTTTGTTTTTGCTTTTTTTCAAATAAGCTGATCATTAGGTCTTCAAGGAGATAACCTTATTTATACAAAACATAAAACCTGACTCTGAAACTGCCTCCCCCACTAGGTGGCAAAAGTAAGCTGCCAGAGAGAGACCTAACAGCTAGGCTCCCACACCCCTGTGTTGTCTCTCCTTCCTAAGTGGTGTGTCCCCAAAACTGTCATTTTGAAATATTCAAATACTCTATACATTTGAAATGTATAGTCTCTGTAGTCCCTAAAGTCTGTAAAATAAAGGAAGGAAAAATGAATCTACAACTTGTGTTGATTTTTGATAGCAATATGAATATTTTGTGACAACTTAGTATTTCTTTCACATGAAACACTTAAGAAAAAATGACTGTGGTCATCAATAATTTTGTCTCAGGAGTCCTTGGGAAATGCCAAGTATTGAAGAACCCGGTGCCAAATTATCAGTTCCATTTTGAGTAAGCTATTGTATCTGGTAGTAGCTGGTAGGAAGCTATTAGAAGTCATTTTTAAGCTAATATCACTGTAGGTTGCTTCACCCTCTGGGCTTTCATGAACATGAAAAGTTTCTGGAGGTCCTACTGACTATATGGGTCTTGGGATATGCGTAAAAAAGACCTGAGACAAAATAGCGTTTTCAAAGTGTGCTATTCAAAGGTTTTCTTTATTAAGGTCACCAAATAATGATCCACTTTCATTTTAATATTGACATCAGTAGCAATTTCCCTCTTCTTTCTTTTTATATGTATTTTACTTTGTCCTTTTGTCTCCAGATACCTTTGATGGGCAGCAGACTATTGCTTTCATTCTAATAGAAACTGACTCCCTCCCTAAGGTTGGTCAGGCCCCTGGGACTGTCAAAGAGAAATAGAGTTTCCCTGGAGGTGGTGTCCTACAAAGCCAGAAACAGTATGAAATTTAGGGGAACATTTCTCAATCTCAGCCAAGAGACAAATTTTCACTTTCTTCCCCTGAAGTACATGCTCAGATATTAACATTGCATCGCTTGTTTAATTATGTAATATTCTAATTTTACAGTTGGTCTTAACCAAAAGGCCGAGAAGCGATTAATATTCTAATTGTAAAAAGCAGCTAGTCATTCATTGATCCATTCAACAAAATCAACAAACATTTATTTAGTATCCCTGTGTGCCCAAAACAAAACAAAATAATACAAAAGTACTGTTGGATTTTAAACAAGAGTCAAGGCATTTGACTGTTTAGTTCTTGTTTTAGATGAGTAATTTTCAAATAGTAATTCACTGTTTAGGTCAATTCCATGAAAAGAAACCCTATTTTATTAATTCTTCCATTCCAGGCTTCTCCATGTATGTAGATGATAGAACTCCCAACAGAGAATCACGTATCATCCCAGGAAATGAGCTCTGCTGTTACTTTAAACCTCATTGATTTTGAGGTTTTAAAATTTGACCACTTCAATAGGGTAGTAAAAAAATATGTTCAGCATACCTTCATTATAAAGCGCTTTGATGTACTATGTATTCATTTGTGTTTTATGCCAAGTGGTGTCTCCTATGTACACTGTGCTATGCAGTGTGTCTTTTCCACTGCTATGAGGGAACCTGTCGTTCAGACCTTTTGCTTAGCTCCCAACATCAGTCTTGTTATGGACTTCTACTGTCTCATTTTATGAATGAGGCTGATCTCTCTTCTTACTTCCAATCAAATTTATAACTTAAGAGATTAATCATTTCTATTGTTTGCTTTTGAAAGGCGATTGCAGGCATAAACAGTTTTTTCCACTGGTTTCTACAGTGATTGTTCAAATAAGAATAAATCCAAAATACAAAATTATGATAACATAAAAGTTAATCATTCAATAAACCTTTATTGAATGTCTGCCTCATGTAAGCCAGTGTAACAATATGTGCCCATGTGGATTTTAAAGTGTATATAAAAACTGGATGCTGTCCCTAAAAATCATTGTAATTAGAAGAAAATCTGTAATGTAAACAACACCACCACCACCTAACTGGCCTATGAGATATATAAGCAAAATGCTTAAGGAATTTTAGAGATGGGGCAGAAGTGATTTCCACAAAGAGAATTTTATGCAGAAGGTGACCTTTGAAGGATGAACCAGGGCTCCCTCTAGGCAATAGTAAAAAAGGCATTTAGTAAAAGGCATTTGGGCCTTTTACTAGCTAGAGCTAGTATGGACCCAGACACTGAGTGGGGAGGCACAAGGTCATTTATTTGACAGACCTTTTGGTTGAGGTATAGGGTTGATCTTTGGATATTAGTGGGAACGAGGGTTAGAATGTGAGGTACAGGTCAGAGAGTGAAGCATCTTGGACACTAGGATGACGAATTTGAATTCTATCCAGTGGGTCAGGGGAAGTCAAGAAAATTTGCAAGCATTACGGCTAATGCACTGGTATAGGACACGTACAACAGTTATATGAAGTAAGAAATAAGTTAACAAATTCATTTGAGGAATTTTTTTTTCTGGTGCTTCTGCAATTCTGTAGAATAGGTATCATAATATTGCTCTATTGGTAACATTATAAATGGTTCAAATCAATAATTTTTTATTTAATTGGGAACATACATCCTAAAATACAATGTAATAAAGGACAATCCTACTGTAACTTCTTGGGTGCTAATTCTGCCCAATTATTAGCCATAAAAAAATCCAATTTTAAGAAAATGTTTTCCACAAATTAGGTAATTTGGATTCAGGGTTTTTTGAATATCAGCAGAAGGAGCCCTGAGAAGCATCTCCTGTGTCCTACCTCTGCACACACTCCTACCCCTAAGTGGCCAACAGAAATGGAAACTCCTGCTTTCTTTTTCCTCTCTGGAATAATAGGTACTTTCTCAGGATTAGCTGCTCCTGGAGAAGAAGCAATAGATAATTGAAAACATCTTCATTTACATTTATATTTTGGTTGAATTTGTGAGCCAAAACAGCAATTGACAGATGTCTTGGCCAAGGAATAATTATTGTATTAAACTTGCTTTTGGAAATACTTGTTGAATTTTATACTTTTTTTTTTCCCCATTAAGGCCAAAATTGTGAATTCTCTGATTGGTCAAGGAGAACGAAGGCAAAAAGAAGTCTAAGATTATTTCCCCAGAAAAACATGTTAACATCATAGTAGAATATGCTCAGGAAACTCTGACCTAAGCTTTTACCTTTAGAGGTTTAGAGTCTGGGAAATGTTTTACTTACACATACTGGGGAAGATTTATAGAGAAATGAAATGTACTAGTGTACTGTCATAGATAAGGCATCTGGAGTGTGTGTATATAGGGTGTATAACATAATAGCAACAAATGGAATAGATATTTAAAATTTTAAGATGTTGTTTATAAATACACAATTCTAAAATAGATCATAATTTGCCATTAATATCTGTTTTCTTTGTATAGAGATATATTTCCATCTAAAAGCCTAATGTTACTCAAGATAAATTTTGAAGGCCTAAAGTACATAGTTCTCTTTTTCTTATTAAATCACATTTTAATGAGGGTTCAGTACTTTCATTTAGTAAATATTCAACTGGGAGGGTTTCTGCAGTTTTTTTTTTTTTTTTTAGTAGGAAAGTTTGCACAAAAGAAGTATTTTCTTATTACCAAATTAGTTACTTTGAAGTATCTGGCAGATTACATCAGTCTCTTATTTGAACTGGTACTGCAGAAGACATCTATTGTACATCATTAGTGATGCATTAAATTGGTTATTTATGTTTTAAAATCTAAGCATAGTAGAATCTTTTGTGTTTGCCTTCGAAGACTGCTGTTATAATAAAACATTTTGAAATGAGTAAAGTTGTCTTTTTGGTTTAGTTAATGCATCATTGGAGAACTTAAAGATTTTAGCCTCTAACCACTCATCTCCTTGTTTAGCAGAATGTGAGAAAATGTGTAAATTTCTTTATATTTTAAGGTAAAAATATCATTACTTATTATTTGTATAATCACTTTAATAATCAGAGGTAAAATAATAAAACAGGAGACACTGATCATATAATTAGTCTCAAGTTTAGTTTTCTAGACATTTGAACAGAGTAAGATTAAAATATACTGTGTAATTTTATCACGATCATATAACACTGGTCTCTTCTTATTGCCACTAAGATCATATGGTTATTTTTATAATTGAAAATATAACTAGCAGAAATCACATTTTCAAGCTTCTATTTTTTTTTTAAGTGTACAAATGATGAAAAACAGGGCCAACAATATTTTTTTAACTAATCACTGGCAGAAACAAGCATATTTTGTTAGAGGTTTCCCACAAAATACTGTGTAACTCAATACTAGGGATAATTTAACTACAGTGAGCCCTCAACATCTGTGGATTCAAATAACCAGTGATCAAAAATAATTGGAAAAAAAATTCACAAAGTTTCAAAAAGCAAAACTTGAATTTGCCACGTGCCAAGTAGTGTGTTGAATCCACACCAATGAAGTGGTATGTAGGCATTGTTTTCGGTATTATAAGTAATCTAGAGGTAATTTAAAGTATACGGAAGATGTGCATAGATCATATGTAAATACCATGCCATTTTATATAAAGGACTTGAGCATCTGTGGATCTGGGTATCCATGTGGGTTCCTGGAACCAATGCTCCATTGCTTCTGAGAGACTGCTATGTAGGAATAGTAGTGACTAAATATATACTGGACCATAATAGCTTGACAGACTGGCAAAGAATGGGTCTTATGCTTTTTTGAATCCCATATGGTACTAGACACATATATGTTATTTAATAAGAACTCTCAGTGATGGCCTCACCTCTTAATTTCCTGAAAAAGTATAAGGTAAATAAAATAAAAGCATGGAGCCCCAGCTTCAGCTCAATCCATGAGAGTGCCAGTCTCTTGACTATCACTGCTTGTCTTTGACAGAGGTATTTCACTTCTGATTACAGTTATTCCATACTCCCGTGGTCTAGAGCCCATATGCAAGGATATCTTCTGTGACTTGTTTTCTCAGTAGCTGCTATCTATCTTTATCTTCTTCTCCAATGACACCTTTCCCTCAACTTACAAATGTCTCCCTAATTCTAACAAAGTGTTCCATCTCCACCATTTTGTCCTTTTTGGGCTATTATTTTCTTCCTTTCCTCAATTGCCAACCTTTTTCTAGTTTCTCACCTCTTATTCACTGGTAGACAATACAGTGAATACAGGATGATTATTATCCCAGTCACCATTGCAACTGCCCCGGCCACAGTCACCCTTGTCCTACTGATTGCCAAATACAAAGGCCTATACTCAGACTTCCTACTTGCCCTTTCTGCAGGATTGCCTCCCTCCTTTGTGAAGCCTTCTTTTGCCATGACTGACTTATCTCTTCCTTTGGCTCTTTGTCTTCTTCTGGCCCCTTAAATGCTATTGTGCCCAAGGCTTTATCCCTGGTATCTTGGGTCTATTTTGGTCCTATCCACTTCCAAGTATTGCACTACTGGTCACATTTTGATGCCCTCTCAACCTCCATATTTAGCCATGACACCCTGTATCAGTCAGGGTTCTCCAGAGTAACAACTAACAGGACATATATGTATTGAGAGAGTAGGTGGGGGGAGAGATTTATTTATTTTAAATAATTGTTGCACATGATTGTGAGGGCTGGCAGGTCCAAAATCTATAGTGCAGGTAAACTGGGCTGGAAACAGGCAGAGTTAATGCAGTAGTCTTGAGTTGAAGGTAGACCAGCAGGATGGAACTCAGGCATGATTTCTGTGTTACAGTCTTAAGGCAGAATTCTTTCTTCTCTGGGAATCCTCAGTTTTTGCTCCTGAGGTCTTCCACTGATTGGATAAGTTCCACCCACATTGTGGAGGTAATCTGCTTTATTTGATCAGCTGATTACATATGTTCATCACATCTGCAAAATATCTTCACAGGAACATCTAAACTAGTGTTGGACACAAGCAACTGGGCACCACAGCACAGCCAAGTTAACACATATAATTAACCCTCACATTCCCTTAGCTGCTCAGTGTTTATGTCTCATGGGGTAGTAGAAAAACATATGGGTACAGCTTTGACACTTGGTTCATATACTCACTTGCTGGGTTGCCTTGGGCAAGTTTCTTAATCCCCCCAAATAGCAATTCCCTTGTTTACAAAATAAGAACTATAATTATTAGTCTATGTGTTTGTCTTTATGATTTTCTTTTTATGTCAGCGCCGTGCCTATCATCGTGCCAGTTACACAAATACTTGATGAATAAATGAAGTGCTTAATGATGAAAGCAGGAAAGATACTTGAGTTTTTATGTCACCCCAAGGGAGAGTTAGATTTGGACTTCAGAACCAGGATAAAAGTTTTGACTCACAAAATTTTCTAGCAAAAAAAAAAAGTAAACATTCATACCCTACTAAATGTATAGTCCCATTTATTTACCTATGGAATCAATGCAGGCCACAGTGTATACACACATGTAGACTGTACTGTGTACATGTGCTCACCATTCATTCAACAAACACCAAATGTCTCCTAAATGCCAGGCAGTGTGGTAGGCATGGGCCATACTATGTTTAGAGTTCCCTTGCCTTTGCCTTTATTACTTTTTTCACTGGTCTCTGACATATAATAGATAATTTCCTGGAGGAATTATAGGTGACTACAGCATAGCAATAATGTTTACCTTTTTTCCCCCAGAAATAAGGTAGTATTATGTGGCAGGCTGGCTCTGCTAAGTGTTCCTTAAATAATATAAATCGGCTGGGCGCGGTGGCTCAAGCCTGTAATCCCAGCACTTTGGGAGGCTGAGGTGGGCGGATCACGAGATCAGGAGATCAAGACCATCCTGGCTAACACGGTGAAACCCCGTCTCTACTAAAAATACAAAAAATTAGCCGGGCGTGGTGGCGGGCGCCTGTAGTCCCAGCTACTTGGGAGGCTGAGGCAGGAGAATGGCGTGAACCCGGGAAGCGGAGCTTGCAGTGAGTCGAGATCGTGCCACTGCACTCCAGCCTGGGCGACAGTACCAGACTCCGGCTCAAAAATAATAGTAATAATAATATAAATCATGTAGAAAGTTACCTTCAACTGACATGATTTTTATCTTACTGGCAAACTTACAAACATAATGTGTCCTGTGTAGAGATTAAGAGATCAGTATATTATGTTGCCACCTATAAATATGTTTTATCATTACCAGCTTTAACTGTATATTTGTTAAAACAAAATTTAGAGATTTACAGAAACACCTTTTGTATTTTGACAAAGCATGTGAGATGTTTTATTCACTTCTTTTTAAGAAATAATTCTGTTACAGTAATTATACTGATACAGAAACACTTGAGTGTGTTATTACCTAGTCTGTTACAAATTTGAGGGGGAAAGAAAAGGGTCAAAAGACTATAGTAACATTAAAGAGAACATTTATATAATTTCTGTAAAGTTTGGTAGAAAAACTGATAAGCTAGTTGAAATTATGTATGATTTTACCTGGAGATAAATAACTTGCAGAGGTTCTATTGCAAGTGTAATTGCTAACTTGAAAAGTTGTCCTGTGATGTAAGTAGGTTCTACTTCAGTCTTTATTACCGAGGGATACTTCATAGCTAATAGTTTATACAGTTTTCTCAATTAGAACCTGAGTATCAGCTTTTATATCACTGGTTTTAATGAACATGGCCTTTCCCAATAATAAGTTGCCAAGAATTTTAATGATATTTATTACTGAATATTGATTTGCTTACACAAATGTGGTTCACTAAAATAAAGCCCTTTAATAATCTTCATAATTTAGACTACATGAAACAAAGCAGAAATTAAATAAGCTTTACTGCTATAGCAGTAATTTTGGATGTTTATTCATTTTAAAACCAGTTTTGCAATTCTTATGATTACATAAAGATCTAAAGCTTCAGATTAAAGCCAAATCTGCATCATAGAATATGAAATGGGGACTTGGCAATTATTTAATAGACTTAAGCCAATTTAATAGATGAAGTAATCCACTTTCTGTGAGGTTGAGTTCAGAAGATAATTGCCAGTTCTTTGCTTCTTAATGATTGTTCAATGTTAGAAAAAAATCATCCAGAATTTTAAACTGCCAGATAAGAATTAATGAACCTTTCCTGACGAAAGTAGATGTTCCATGGAAGCATTTGATCTATGATTTTCATATACTCGTGCTGAATTTGATGCTAATTTTATTAATATATTATTTTCCACAATAAAGTAATAAAAATTATAAAACTGAAAGGACTATTAGCAACTGTCTAGGTCTGTGTTGTCTAATACGTTAAGCATTAGCCAGATGTGGCTATTGAGCATTTGAAATTTGGCTCATCCAAATTGGGATGTGTGCTCTAAGCATAAAATGCACACTGGATTTGAAAGGCAGCACCAAAAACAAAAGAATGTAAATGATCTCATTAATAAGTTTTTATTGATTAAACATTGAAATGGTAATATATTGGGTATACTGTGTTGGTTAAATAAAAAATATTATTAAAATTAATTTCATCTGTTTCTTTTTAGATGTGGCTATAAGAATTATATATGTAGCCTGCATTATATTTCTGTTGGACTGTGCTGGTCTAGATCAACACTTTTATGTCAAAGATGAGGAAACTGAAGCCCAAAGAAGTAAAGGGATTGATCTAAACATATACAACTTATAAATGGCAGAGCTGATACTCAGACCCAGGCTTTGTGATACCTGATACAGTTCTTTCCATTGTAGCACACTTCCCTTCAGTTGTGGCAGTTACAACACAAAGACACATACACATTCCAGTGCATATGCATCTAAGTAAGCATTGGTTCCTCCAAAGTGGTCATCTTCGCATCTTGGGAGGCTGTGTATGCTTATTTTAGTAATACATTAAGGTTTCCACTTTCAGAAACATCTTGGAATTTTCTAAACTTTCTTTTGATAGCAAATTTGTGTATTTTTGAGGTGACTTTGATTTTTAGAAATAACTACAAGTTATGTGGAGGTGTCTGCTAAGTAATACTGTGTGTGAAACAAAATGTGTTCATAAAAGAGCAACTTTGTATGTGTACAGATATGTGTGGGGGGAGACAAAAGAGAACATACAAACTTGAAGTGGACAGTCTTGTGAGAGAGAGTTCCAAAATGGAATTCTACAACTGTATGAATCAATTGTTGCTTCCCTAGATGAATATCATACAACAATACTCGTTTATATACATAATCTTTTAGAGAGAGAGAGAGAGAGATTTTTTGAGACAGAGTCTCGCTCTGTCGCCCAGGCTGGAGTGCAGTGGCGCGATCCCAGCTCACTGCAAGCTCCGCCTGCCGGGTTTACACCATTCTCCTGCCTCAGCCTCCCGAGTAGCCAGGACTACAGGCGCCCGCCACCTCGCCCGGCTAGTTTTTTGTATTTTTTAGTAGAGACGGGGTTTCACCGTGTTAGCCAGGATGGTCTCGATCTCCTGACCTCGTGATCTGCCCGTCTCGGCCTCCCAAAGTGCTGGGATTACAGGCTTGAGCCACTGCGCCCGGCTAGATATATTAATCATTGTTGTTTTATAGTCACATTTTTCATTAGATAAATCCGATAAATAGTGTTAACTATACATATATATATATATATAGCTTTATGAATCATTCCTTACAGTAGTTTATGATTTAAGTAAGAGACCGTGTAGTTAAATGTGGACAAATTAACTAACAAAAAGTTTAAGTTTTTATTGACATTGTGTTTGAACACTGGAAGATTCTATGATATTATATTAGCAGATAAAGTGCTAAATAAAGAATTAAGTCATTTAGTAAAGTAACTGATATGTTTTTAAAACTAACTTGTTAGAAGAAAAATGTAAATGCTTAAGATAAACTTCCTTTAACATTTTGACTATTTCCTATTAACCATTAAAAAATCCTCAATTCCAATTAAATGGCAGAATACTACTTTATTTGATATATGATGCTAAGTGTTTGTATACCTGAGAGGAAAATGCATACTGTCACAGCCTGCAAAATGAAGAAATCCTTCTGAGGTCTATTATATAGTATAACATTAAATATACTTAATGTTATAAATACTCAATATCTATCAATTATTGAATAGCATAAGCATATTTCCTTATATGTCACCAAATTTTATATTTTGGAGAGACCAACTCACTTCTAATTTGAATATATCAGTTTCCTTGCATGATATTTTTGCATTACACCCAACCATCCCAGAATGTGATACAAGGTAGATTTATTGTTTCCATTGAAAATGAAAAGAAATCATACACAACAAATAAGAATTTAAAACTCCCACCTTTATCAGCAGAATCCATTGATTTATAAATGGATTACAGTTTAAGTCTTTAATATGAATGTATGATAAAAGAAGCCAGAGAATATGTGCTTAATTACACATGACCTTCTGGGCTTTGCAGTATCTTATGGTTCATCTCCGTTTTAATGGCTCAGCACAATTGGAAGGATTTTGCTTTTCCTTCCGCATGCATGTAAATCAGTCATCTACAAAATTTTAAATGTTATTTGTTAACAAAACTTCCGTTAAAATTTAAGTTAATATTTCATAAAAGTTTTGGGATTTCTAATTACAGTACAAGTAGCTTACAATTTATTGTTGTCGCAGATCATTTTTAAAAGAGTCTTTGCTCTGAGCCATGTTTTAGATTTTTAATAGAAGGTGGTACAAACACTACTGTACTTTCATATTGTCTAAAAATGGGGAAAACTTTGATATTCAGATCAACTGATCAGGCAGAACCAGTTTTATTTTATATCTTCTTTTGACATTTGCCATAGATGAACTTGAAAATTATTGAATTATCCTATGTTTTAGGAGAAGTTAAACTTCATTGAGTACAAAAATAAACACATGTCTATTAATAGAGGTTAAAATGTCAGTTTGGAAAAATGATATTTTGAAAAATTAAGCATGCTGTTTGTAAGTCACTTGTAATCATGCATGCACACACACGCCGAGAGAATAAGAGAGACAGAATTTTATAGTGAATACCCACATACCTACCACCTTAATTGTATAATTAATATTTTGCTATATTTGTTCACCTCATCCCTCTATTTAAGTGGGTCTCTATTAACCCATCTCATTTTTGAATTGGATTTCAAAGAAAGAGGCAGACATCTGTATACTCCCTCCACCTGGAGTACTTTAGCATGGGTGTCCTTAAACGTGAGTTTAGTATTTGCTTATGGTTCCTTTTTTCTTTTGAGATAAACAACAAAGTGTACAAATCTTAAGTGTACCACTTGACACATTCTGATCGTATGCTTGTGCAACTCAAACCACTATCAAGATATAAAACGATAAGTTCCTTCACATCCCTTTTCAGTAAATCTCAGCCCACACAACCCTCAAAGGCAATTGTTGTTCAAGCCCTTAGATAAATGAACTGTAATGCGCCTTTTACTCAGTAAAGTGTTTTTGAGATTCAGCCCTGTTGTGTATATCCATAATTTGTTTCTTTCTTTGCTAAATAGTATTTCATTTGCATAAATGCAGTTTGTTTGTTCATTTTCCTTTTGATAGACGCCTGAACTCTTTCCATTTTTTAACTATCATGGATACAGCTGTTGTGAGCATTCTTGTATAAGGCTTTTGTGGACGTGTTTTTTTCTCTTGCATTAATCCCTAGAGGTGGAATTGCTGGGTCATAGGGTAGGTGTGTGTTTTGTATAAGAGACCATTTGACACTCCCACCAACGATGTATGCAACTTCCAGTTGCTGCACATCCTTGCCAACATTTGCTACTGACATTTTAATTTTAGCCATACTGGTGGCTGTGTAATGGTATCTCATTAGGGTTTTAAATTGTTACTCCCTAAGGACTAATAATTGAGTACTTTTTCCTGTGTTTATTGGTTACTTATGTTTTTCTTTGTGAAGAGTCTATTCAAATTTTTCTCCATTTTAAATTAGGTTGTTTGTCTTTTCATTATTAAGTTATAATTCTTTATATATCTTATCCAAAGCCTTGTCATATGTTTTGCAAATGTTTTCTCTTAGTCTGTGGCTTCCTTATTCATTTTCTTATCAATGTGTTTTCATGAGGAGAATTTTTAAATTTTGATGCAGTTCAATTTATCAGTTTTTATTTTATGATTGTATATCTTTAAGAAACTTTTTTTCTATTCTCAATTTGTGAAGATTTTCTCCTTTGTTTTCATCTAAAAGCTTTATATTTTCAGCTTTTACATTCA
Source organism: Trachypithecus francoisi (assembly GCF_009764315.1). NCBI lineage: Eukaryota > Metazoa > Chordata > Mammalia > Primates > Cercopithecidae > Trachypithecus > Trachypithecus francoisi. The sequence continues at coordinate 29,037,909 of NW_022681472.1, read as the reverse complement.
GGTCTAAGGTAGACCTCAAGTTAAATTTTGTGTGTGATGTTGGGAAGAAGTTGAGGTTTTTTTCCACATGGATATTCAGTTACTCTGACATAATATGGATTTCCTTGGCATTTTCTTGAAAATCAAATGACCAAATAAGTGTAGGTCTGTTTCTAGACTCTCTATTCTGTTCCATTGATCCATTTGCTGTTACTACTGTAGCTTTATATTAAGTGAGTAGTGATTTTTAATAGCTGCATGTATGCTAGTATGTATATATACCTTTATTTTACCACCAATTTAATTTCCAGCTTTGTGCTACCATAAAAAATACTGCCATGATAATCTCTGCACATATATCTTTCCTCACTTGTTGAATTATCTCATCAGCATTCTATAGGTAGGAATGTTGGGTCAAAGGATGGTACATTTTTCATTTTGATGTGTAAATCCAATCTGTCTTTTATACTCCCATCAACCTTTGCATTAGAGTACTTGTTTCCTCATACCATATGAAGAATTAAACTTCCAAAAGATGAATTTTAAAACAAGAATTAGTGAACTTGGGTCCTAAGAGGTGTGTGTGTGTGTGTGTGTGTGTGTGTGTGTGTGTGTTGATGTCATTGGCATTTGCTTTTCTTCCTAATTTTTAACTCTGAATCATGTAGAAAGTATTTTCAAGATAGTGCTTATCTAGGAAGCATCTTGTCAATTGGAGGTCATTTATTAAACCTCGGATTCCATTTTAGCATTGGCTGGTAATGACTGTGCATTGATGGAAGCAGTAGGAGAGGTTGACTAAGGTAATGAGTACTGCTGTGATTGTGGAGTCACCTCTGAGAACTTTCACTGAACTCTGTACTTAGGCTTTCCAAAACAACTAAAAAATTCTTGAACAATAGAAAACAGTCTGAGCTCATTTAATGCATACCTGGTAATTTTCTGACATAATAGTAGCTTGTATGGCATAGTTTACAATGCCAATCTGAGTCAGTAACAAAGAAATGCTTTATTGTTTTTGTACTCTACATTTACACTAAACTCCTAAATGTTGAAAGTAGAAATCACATCTTGGTACTGGGCCTTTTCTCACCCCAGCCCCCACCTCTACTTCTTGGTGGTGTGGGGAAGGAATTTTCCATTAACTCTCTCTCTTTCTCTGTGACCAGCTTAAAGGAAAATAATCAAAACTTGCCAAATCAGAAAAACACTGAACCATGAGATCTTACTCAGTTTAATGGTTTCTTCTCTTGCATATTTTTACATTGCTCAAAGAAGGCTACTTCTTATTTATTTCTTAAGGATAAGTATAGTGAACTAATTTTGAACCGAGGAGTCAGAAAATGGAAGTTCTAGTCCGAACACATGAACAAGTAAATATTTGGTAAATCACTTAAATCTCTGTAGGCCTTAGTTTCCTCATCTGTGAAGTGATGGGTTTGATCTTTGTTATCTTCAAGGTTCTTCACTGTCCTATGATTATTTGATTGAATCTGTTCCAGGTTTCTAATTTAGGATAAAAGTGTGTTTGAAAATTAAGATTTTAAGTGTAACTTAGCTAATTTTTTTAGTTAAAAAAAGCAAAAGTACACATTTAAGAAATGTATCTAAACCCTTTAAACAACTATTTCCCCATCCCTGTATGCTGTGCCTTCCTAAATAATCCCAGAGCAAAGTCTAGGATGACTTTTTTGTATGTGTGCACAAGTACACACAGAAATGTTAGGGGAAATAGACTGTGTGCCTATTTAAGTCACCTGTTGAGAAAATAGGCAACTATTGACAAGTCTGATTCATGGCTGAGTGACTGCTCTGCTAGCCTTCACATGATCCCCACAGAGCAAAATCTTTGACCGCCTGCTAAACAAGGTCTGTTTGAAGTTTCTTTTTAACATTTCCAAAACGTTAATTCAGCAGGATGTCTCCTCTGGGGTTCTCCATGTCACCAAATCAGCAGCTGTTGAAATCCATTCACTTCAGCATGAAATGTTTTCATAAGTGCTTTTTTTATTTGTGACAACAGCAAAGTAAATATAAGACTAAAATTCTACCTCATTCAACATTTACATGTGTTAAAACTGCTTCTGACTGTAGTTTACATTCATGGTGTTTATTTCCAGGCATTAATACTAATAGACAGTTTTACTGCAGAGGATTTGAGATCAGCCTTGCCTGTAAAATATACTATACCATGAATTTCTTTTCAGAATACTTTATTTAACCATTCATACTTTGAATATGTAAGAACTTATGACTTTAAAGCAGAAGTGTATGTTTCTTATGAAGCTCTAATTTTTGTGATTTTTGTGCCAGTTTAAGATACGTTTAAATCTCCAGATGAACTATTTGTTAATTTTGCATGGCATTATTTGTCAATTCTTTAAGAAATTTCCTACATTAGAAGGAAAAATATTGAGCTTCCAGGGAAGTAATTTAACAGGATAGAGTAATGTAGAATTCTTGAGGTAAGGAACTCAGGACCAGCAAAATCTGATGGTAAAGATAAGGCACAGCAATTTCTACATATCATATTGAATTGTTTGAATAGAGCTATACTCCTTAGAGCTGGAATCTTTTATTCCTTTTAAGTAGAGGCCATGTATATTTGATTGCAGAGTTAAAACATGAGAACTGCTAGGTTTTCTCAACATGAATTGAGCTAAGTCCCATTTAATGTTTATTCAGGTTTTAAAAGACTTAAGTGTAGTTTTATAAGTTCATTAACTTGCCTCATTCTTTGAGATGCATTTCACCTTCATATTATCAAATTTCATTACATGCAAAGAATTATCAGATCAACCCATTATACAGCCTAGCAGCATGAAGTCTTTTTCCATCTACAGGGAGAACATTGTGTAAATCAGGCTCTCGGGTTTCAGTGGGAGGCAGAGGGTTGCGCGGTGTCCATTTGTCAAGTTGATGGCACCGCAGTGAGGTTACATTAGCTTGTCTTTGAACAGAAGTGAAATCTTATGCGAAGCTCCCCTTGCTGTCATTTACACTAACATCCATCCTCTTAAACCAAGGCCTCTGAGAAAAACAAAGTGATGGCACAATATAATCAGTCACTCAAGTTGTCTGTCATCTGTTTTCTTAAGGAAATGACTTTTAAGTTACTGGAGCAGAGAACTGTAGCAAATTAACAAAGGTTGTAGTAGTAAAAGTAGGTGGAATTTTTTTAAACTGCAGATGTCTTTCTGAGAAGATTTTATATGCAGAATGCCAAAAAGGATTTCCCCCCCTCTCTTTCATAATGAATCTCATGAAAAGTATTACTTCCTGAACAATAGACCTACTGCTGTTAACAACTGGAGTCTTTCTTGCTTAATGTGAGTACATGTTAATGCTCCTAAGAAACTTTTTGCAGAACTGAGTCTATAAAACTCTCAGCCTCAGTAGGTCCTCTGACAATTAGCTCACCACCTTTGAATTCAGAGCTATCTGAATTTCAGTTATGTAACGGCAAATTTTGCATATAGTAGTAAGCTACTTTAGAGCAAATGGTACTTTAAGTATAAATGATTGCAACTTCATTACTTAATATTACACGTAGACAATTCCTTTAAAACCCTAACTGCATTGCCAATGATGGTCAATCTAAGTCTGGTGATCAAATTTACAGGTTTTATTTCCCTAAGCCTGTTTTATGGGCTGAAACACTCAGGTCATTTGCACCCTGTCTCATTCATCATGAAGTAGTTAAACTCAGATTGTTAAACCAGGAGAGATTAGCTGACAGACAACGGTACATTAGATTAAGATCTCCATCAGTTGTACTTAACTATTTATTCATCCCATTTGTGTGTCATTTATAGCAAACTATGTTTTTTTAATGGAATTTAAAAGAAGCAGGAAGAGCATTTTTAAATGAGGGAAAATAAGCTTATTGCCTTATAGTCTCTTTTCAGTAATGCAATTAATTTTTTTTTCATTGTCATTTGCTGTCTCAGTAACTAATATTGAAGGCCTCTTGAAAAGGAAATAATGGATCATTGTGCTTGCATGTAAAGGAAGTCACCATTTTGTTTGCTTTGTAGACATTTTTCTTTAGTTACATTGTTGTTCGTTTTTAAAAATTAATAAATTTGAAAAAAAAATGCCTTCTGCTGAAAGTACTGCTAACAGCAGCACATCCAGTCTTTTCTTTAAAACTATTCTAGAAAATCCCTTAAGAATTGATAGAAAAAAAATGGACCTAGACTTTTTAGTATGTGGGAAAGACAAAGTTAGGTTATTCAGAAAAGAAATAAACGAGTACTTATTGTAATTAGAGTGAAATGTATTTTACAAAACGCCACTGTCGTTCATTCCTCTGCCCCGCAATGAGCTATGAAGCATTGTATTATAAAGAAGCTTTGTTGTTTTCTTCTCTTTTGAAACTTACTATAACATTCGGAGTTGGTGAACTTGTGAGGACCCAGGAGATCAATCTTGATTAGTTTATTTTCCTTAGTGATGATTTTGATAGCCTGGTATAGCTTTTTTTTTTTTTTTTTTTTAAGGATTCTTTATTTCCTCTGTTGAGGGATGAAATATTGTTAAAAGCAACTCATAAACGAAACAGTGAAAAACAGTTTAAGTCACTGAATCTTTCATTGTCAACGAGACCTCAGATGTAAAAGACCGATCTTTAATTGCCCTTTTCCTCATATTTCTTCCCAGGATAACCTCAAGGTGATTTTTAAAGTTATAGCTTAATTGGGTGGTCATTTTGCCTTTGCTTTGGAGCGATTTATTACAGCTTTATTTCCTTTACTACAGCTTTATTTCCTTGAACCAGCAAGACATAAATGCTGAGATCTGTCTGATCAAAAGCTATTTTATGGTGAATTTGGTCTTCTAAATAGAAAACTTGAACCCATTTTTATATTTGAACATTCACAACTGGAATATAAACATAGTGTCAAAAGCACTGTAATAATTCAGAAAATAATATATTGTTTTCTGATTTTAGTCTTATCATTTTATTTGGAATTTGAAATTATGTTTAAAAGTTAAGGTAATTTAAAAATTCCAACTTTGTAAAAGAGTACAATTATATTACCCCTTTGTGTTTTCAAGAGACAAAAAGTATTTATGATAAATTTTTTATTCATTCACACATACATTCCCTAACATTTATTGAGTGCAAACTGTATGCCACTAAACAAACTGATTGGCCTAACTTAAATATTTGAGCCACACAAAATGTTTTTTGCTCATGATAAATGGATTTTTTCCCAAAGAATATATGTAAGAAAATTTGTATTTCAGAATCACTGATTCTTCCAAATATTTTATCTCAATCAGCTAACATAGGTTGTGATATCCTAATTTTTATATTATAGCTTGTACCTAATGAAAATTTATTGTTGGTTTTTGGAATTTAACCTCTCCTTTCTTGGATCCCAAATTTTGGTTTTCTTTTATGAGTGGTTAATCTGTATTAAGCTAATTTGTCCTGGGATTATTTGAACCATTGTTCCACATTGATAATAATGCCACAATATTGCCTTGTACAGGTATATGTAAAGCTCTTAAGATGTGCCAAGGTGCCTTTTGTGGGCTATTTATAAGAAAAGTGTTCCTTTTCAAATTGCAGAGTGCAGCAGGATCAGGCAAGACGTGGACATTAAACAAACAAACCAGAAGATCTCCTATCACCCTCTTTATCAAATGGAAGGCCACTTCTGTGTGTTTATGTGAGAAAGGAGAAAGAAGTAAATTCTTCATCCATAATCATTGCAATGTTTGGGAGCCTCCTCTATTATTACAGAAAATTCACAAGTCACCTCTTCACTTTCTTATTAATGTCCAATGGCTATTAGAGGTTTTCAGTGGGAGAGAAAGACCAAGTTCCCTCTCTTCCATACCAGTCAAGACACACATTTGCCAACCTCTACTCCTACCACCCACCAGAGTTAATTACAGGCACTGAGTTCCAGAGTCCTTCCTAGAGGTAATTCTGGAGAATCCTTTCAAAAGAAGTTCTTTGCACCATTTTCCTAACTGACCCACAGATAGCACCGGCAGTCTGATAGACAAGAGTGTTCTTAGGCCATGATTTCATGAAAATGCTTTTGTGCTTGGATGATGTTATGTGAGTTTATTGCCTTTACCACTTCCAGCCATCTCAAGAGTTCAATGGCCAGTGAGAAAGGGAAATTTTGAAATATTAGATATAGCTTTCTGTTGCCATTATAAAAAGATTTGCTTGTATTTCCAGCTTGAAATAACCCTGTTAAAAACAGATATGAGGTGGGACACAGTGGCTCGTGCCTGTAATGCCAGTGCCTTGGGAGGCTGAGGTAGGTGGATCACTTGAGCCCAGGAGTTCACAACAACCTGGGCAATATAGCAAGACTATCTCCACAAAAAAAAAATCATCCAGGTGTGGTGGCACACGCCTGTAGTCCCAGCTCCAGTGAGCCATAATATGCCACTGCACTCCAGTCTGGGTGACAGAGAAACACCCTGTCTCAACAAAAAAAAGAAATATATATATTTATTTATATATATATAATGGATATTTTTCAGGAAAAAGAGAAAGGATTTTCCAAAATTAGCTGTCATGTTTGATAAAGTAGCTGTTCTACTTTTTATACTAATAGCTAGTTGATAATATGCAAACCCAGTCTCAAATACAAGTTTGTGACATCATCTTCTTGCATAAAAATTTATTAATGTTTCTCTAGTTATATGACATTTTGAGTAACCTGGAAAGGAAGTAATGTGAAGGGAAGAGACTCTGCTGGATTATTCAAGTGTTCATTTATTTGAAATAAATTACACAGGAACTTATTTTCACTAAGAGATATACTAATAGCAAAATTAAAGTTTTTATATTTACCTTTAATGAATCAATTTAGTTACTTGTTTATTTACTAATTTATTCAACAAAAAGTGGAGTGTTTACTAATGGCAGGCCCTGGGATTCAGTAGTGAGAAAACATGACTCTTGTGTTCACTGAGTTTACACAATCAATAAGAGGAAGGGTATTCTATTATGTACTTAATTGGCATAGTTACAGGTTAGTTACTTATAGAAAGAGGTCTGGCCTCTATGTTTTTCCCTCTGTCTAGACTCCTTAAGAGAAGAAGCCAAGACCCTGAAGAGTATACTGTCAGCCTCTTCCTATACTGCACCCCACACAGTCCTTGGCTTTGGCCAAATTACCTAATTTTCCTTGAGCTTTCCTGACTATTTCATTCTGCCTCTCCTTGTTTTGGACAGCTTTCTCCCTACTTTTGCCTATCATAGTTTTGTGTGTGTGTGTGTGTTTATTTTTTTGTTTTTTTATTTTTTTTGAGATAGGGTCCCATTCTGTTGTCCAGGCTGGAGTGCAGGGGCACTATTATAGCTCCCTATAGCCTCAAACTCCTGCTCTCCTGCTCTCAAGCAGTCCTGCTGCCTCAGCCTCCCAAGTAACTGGGACTATAGGCTTGTGTTCATGCCCGGCTAGTATTTTTATTTTTTGTAGATGAGGGTCTTGCTGTGTTGCTCAGGCTGGCCACAAGCAATCCAGTCACCTGGACCTTCCAAAGTGCTGGGATTACAGACCTGAGCTACCAAGCTTGCCATTATATTGGTTCTTGAAATCTGATTGCAGTGGCCACCTTTATCCAGAAGCATGTATTTTAATTCTCTAGCAGGTTCAGATCTCTCCCTTCCCTGGTCCTACTTGTACTTTGCACTTTTCTCACGAGGCTACTTGGTAATTGGATTGTGAACTCCCCGGGGACAGAGCACCAACTTTTACATTCACAGAATTGTGCCTGTCCTAGAAAGAATCAATGCTTATGTGTTACATGAATAATAATTTTAGAACAAATAATTTAGCTACTCTGGAAGCTGAGGTGGGAGGATTGCTTGATCCCAGGAGTTCAAGGATGCAGTGAGCTATGATTGCGCCACTGCACTCCAGCCTGGGTGACAGAGCAAGATTCTGTCTCAAAAAAAAAAAAAAAAAAAAAAAAAAAAGGATGTAGTTCTCAGGGTAACAAAGCAACATTTTAAACAGTAGCTGTAATACCAGTTGCTGGGGTTGAGGAATGCATCATAGAATCCAAACAACCGGGCTGTTCTGGGTTCTTTGCCTGTGAAATTAGAATGTGTCTACCTGAATTTGGTCTTGGAAGAAGTGTAATTATGATGTAAAATTATCAACTAATTAATAAGGTATGGAAAAGGTAAATACTTTATTTAAAGTGACTTCTCTTCTGTCATGGCCCCAGTTGTCAATCCTTATTTTATTAGAGAAACCTCCGTAAGTAATTTGAACCAACCTCTGGTGTGCCCACGTCTGAGTTTGTGATTGCCATGGAGTGCTGAGTGATTGATTTATCAGGGTCTTACAGTGAGCTAGTAGCAGAACTGGGAATCACAGGATGGTCATTTCTTCTAGTGAAAAGCAGGAGCCGTATACAGGAAAATGGGACCCTTTTATATAACTTGGGTATTGGTAAGCAAGACTGATATCCATCTTACGAACTAAGATATTTTTGTTGTACTTTTAAATATACTTTTATTGTAAGAGATGAATCTGATAGAACATTATTTAACCCTCACTATATTGTAAATCGTGTCATAGAAAGCCATTCATTAGCCAGGTGCTACTCTGCAAGATTTCCAGGGCTTCATTTCTATTCCAGAAAGAATGTTTTAAAGACTAAGAATTTCCAAATCCACCAAGCTGACCTCTATTCCAGTATGTAGTCACTTGCAATAGAAATAATATATTCAGAAGTAACCTTTGTCTTTTAACATTTCAAGGATGTTATGTTAACTTGAACTAGATTCCAATCCTCTGTAGCAATTCTAGAAGCAGCCTCAGAACAATGTCTTCTTCCATACTGCCATACTCATAAATATCAAATTTTTTACATTGTTTTTATATCATATCATTATGTTGGCTTCTAAAATCTTATCACTTATTGGCAATATCCAAAGGGACCTACTGATAGGAACACAGGGACTTGATGACCTCATAGTCATTGTCATCCCTGTGTTTGTATGAAATGTAGCTTTTTAAATTGTTGTTGACACTAAAAGTGAACACTAATTGCATCTTAATGTGAGACTAACTCTGGATATGACTGTATTTTTCTTTGCCTCATGAAAATGCTCCCTTCCTGATGCTGTGGCTGAAACAAAATCCTTAGCATTTAAAAGAAAAGAACTAGCAAGAGCAGTGACTCTGTAAACACCACTTCAGTCAAAGTCTGATACCAAATATAGCACTATGTTAGATGCATGTGGGCATGGCCTCAGCAAGTCCCACACAGTTAATCTCCAAGTCCTGCATATCAATCACACCTCCTTCACATACCTGGCCTGGAGCCTTAATGGAATTCCTGCTCATTATTTCAGTGATAGCTTACTTCCTTTGTTTTTCCTATTGGCTTCTCTTTGTGCCAACTTTTTCAAGGAGCATTTTCTTACCTAAGCAACATTGTGATGTTGTAATATATGCTGACAGTTCATTTATAAAGTCCTTCTTGTTCCAAATGTTTCTATGTTCAATTACTGAAATTTAATCATCAGAAGAGATTGAATTCTCTCTAGATCATGCAGCTTTGCTTAAATGTTAAGGTAATAGTACATTACTGAAATATAAGATTTCAAAGGTTTAAAAATTCAATATCAAGAAAATTCATTAAGCTTTGAACTGATCACCTTTGAAATCATAGATAAGAGCTATATAAATGGTCACATATAAATCACATATTTTAAGGGAAGTTAATTTAAAATTACAACAAACCAAGTCAATGATTGCTCACGACTGCCTAGACAATTTGTGAGGTTCCCCCCCTCCCGATTTCTTTAAGTTCTTGTGGACATGCTTTTTGGTTTTATTTTACAGCTTCTTTTCTCCTTAATGTTATGTTGTTAAAATTCCTTCAGTCCAAGTGATTCTTTCTAATCTTTTATCAGCATGTTGAAAGCACTTTTTCTGTAACTCCATTTTTATGCTACTAGACACCAGAGGAAAAAGTCCAACAACTCCATCCTCCAGAGTCTGCTACAGGCTTGCACATTCTTTGCTCACCACTGATTACTCTGTGTATGGGGCTTTTTAAATATTTCTTGTGTAAGGTACAAAGCAAATATTAAATATTATTTTTGGTTCTGATACAAGGAAATTATAAGAGATATGGGAGCTCTGTTTACCATTCTTTGTAGAGAAAACCACCAATTAAATCATCTCGGTTGGTTAAATAGCATCTATACTTTAACATCTGAACCTTGGTATAAGTACACAGTAGCTGGTCCTAATTTCTCAACAGGATCCTGCAAATGAAGTTGTGAAGTCTTATTTTTGAGTGTTTTCAATCAATTAACAAACTATAACTATAATCCCCAGTTATTGCTACATGTTAAAATATCTATGTTACAATTAGTAATTCTTAATTTCTGACTGTGAAAATAAATTTCTTAATAGTATACATAGCTTGTAACCCAAATAAAAGACTTCTGTTAAAAATAAAACTTAAATACATTTTAACGCATATAAGTGGTATATGTGAAATGCAGGGCAGAATACTGAGATCACTTTTGTTACTGTCTCCTAAAAGAGCTTCTTTGGCATAGACTGCTCATATGAGAGTGTGTGTTTGCAAGTAGTCAGTTTGCAAAGTGCCAAGGCAAAGGATTTCTTCTCCTTCCTTTGGATTCCTTTCATACCTAGAGATACCTGAAAATAAACCAATTTGTTCATATGTGCAAATGTCTATTAAATTTTTCAACTAAAAAAAAGAGTTGGTTTTTTTTTTTAGATCATAAATCTTTCTGTTTTCTTTATTCTTTATTTTTTTTGAAGTTGTAGCCAGTAGTTATGGTGGCCCCGTGGGAATTCTCCAGGAGTTGGAGTCAGGGAGTTTATCTGCAAACTCACCAAGAGACTCCTGGCAATGTGACCACAGGCCAGTTGCTCTACCTGTCTATAATGAGGCGTGTAACACCTACCCAGCAGGGTTAAAGTGGGGATTAGGTGAGATAATAGGTGTGAAGCACCAAGTGTGGCCCCACACCTGGGAGGCGCTCAAACAGTATAAGCCAGCAGCAGCCAAAAGAATCTCTCCAGGTATAAAAGTGAATTCAAATAAAAGGAAAAAGGACACTACCTCTGGGATAGCATTCAAAAGACTATACACACACAGACTAACTTCACGGTAGGGAAACTGGACTCAGAAAATGGCCCACCTACTGCACTAGACCTCAAGGAAAACAAAAGCGCTGCCCTATAGAGTTGTTTTAAGAGGAGGGAATTTTTGAGTCATACTCAGCTCTGATTCATCACCAAAACTCACTGGTTACATGTAGTGAAAATTCATTATTATGTTTCCACAAGCAGTATTTCCTGCCTTTAAGAATCACAGCTGAAAATTCAAAGCAACGAATATTTCCCCATATTTTTGAAAAACAATTATATTTAAAACATTTTAGTTCTTTGCGTAGTTGTTATTAGTATATAACTAACATACAACAATTTAGCCTTTGGTTGGAGCAACATTCTATAAATGTGGGGTTGCAGAAAGCCCGTTCTAGCTAGAGAATGCTTTAGTTTGGTTTACCCTCAAAAAAGGTGTTTTTTGGTTTGGTTTTGGGTTTGGGTTTTGTTTTTTTTGTTTTGTTTTGTTTTTGGTTTTTTTCTTTTGGCTTATTTTGATACAAATACCTCTAGGATCAGAAGCTAGAAGGGACCCTAGCCAGTGGCTCTCAAACTTTGGCATGTATCAGAATTACTAGGTGCAATTTGACTTCACAGAGAACCTGAGGCAGATGAGGCAGGCCCCTGCTGTCTCTTTTTGCTCGTCCCTCCATCTATAATGGCAATATTGCGCTTTCCTTAGACTCTGGCTTTGCGCTGGCTGTGCAGGGTTCCAAAACTAAAACCCCAAGTGTTTTCTAGGTGGTAAAAATCTGTGTGGTGAAGTTATAAAGAAAAGTAAAGGAATGATTAATACAAAAAGCAAGACAGTGATTCCCACTCAGAGGGAGAGAGTGAAAGGCAATTGGACAGGAGGATTCTAAGGGCCTCCAAGGTACTGATAATGTTCTATTTCTTAACCTGGCAGGTGGGTACATGAATACTTGTGTGTGATATGTGTGAGTTTGAAATAAAACAGCATATATGTATTCTTTTATATGTATTGTACTTTTTATGACAAGAATTTTTAAATATTTACATTATTTAAATGATGTCAGAGTGAATGTGGCAGCAAGTATGGCACACTGCTAAGTTTAAGCTAGCTTGATTTGTTAGTATCACATTGAACTTCTTCCTTCTTTAAGTGTGTACTTTAGTATGCTTCATTCTTTGTTGGAAGTGACTGCTTCATTTTCTTCATGTGTAAGTCAGATTGCGCTGCCTCCCTTTACCATCCTACCCTTCTAGTTTGGTTCCCACAGATTTTGTGTTTATTTGATAGCAAAGGCTTCTTAAAAGAAGCAAACTGATTACATTTGAGTTTGCAATTACAATCTCTCATAGGCATTACCTGTGACCAGCTGCAAATGATTTTCAGTTATCTCTTGGATATAACCATCCCATGGCTATATATTAATTCGACATGTCTACTTTCGGGGGATTTTAAGTCATCCATTGGACCCTCCTTTCTCCATGTGTTTTCTGCATGTTGTGTTTCCAAATGCTAATAGTCTCATGTTCACAGCAAAATCCCTCTTTGTGTTGTCACCAAACCTAGAACATCTTAATATGTCTGTACTTATCACACCTCTCTTGAAAGTTACTTATCTCTGTCTGTCGTGAGGTTGCAAGCTTCTTGAGAGCAAAGCTCATATCTTATTCCTTTATCTCTTCATTGCAAGCTCACATTTATTATACATTGGATAAATAGCGAATCTTGTATTTCAGGCAGAGAGAACAACATGAACAGAACCATAGAGGCCTAAGGAAGACATGTCCAGGGAATGGGACTATTCCAACATAGCCAGGGCATTGAGGATATTGGGGTGGAAAGGGTACTGGGATAGAAAACTGGAGAATTGGGTGGGGGTAGATTATGTTAGTCTGTGACTGCCACTGTTAGAAATCTGCACTCTATTCTGCAGACAGTGGTGAACAATGGAAGACTTAAGTAAGACATAAGATTTTGGTTCTATGTTTTAGAAAACAAACTTTGCTAGCATCTTTGTGTTAGACAACACCAAGGAGGGAGATTGGAGACAGGGAAACTAGTAGGAAGACGGGAGCAGTAGAAGGAAAGATGCATCTGACAGTATGGGATGCTTTTTTTGTTTCTTTTTCCTGAAGCCATTCATTTTAATATGTCTGTATTCCTGAAGATATTTTGAGAGATACAATGGATATGAAACTTCGGAAACTTTGAATTAGGATATTTTATTTCAAAATGCACAGTAAAGTGTTCTTTTTAGGTCTACACACACACACACACACACACACACACACACGTATATTGTATTTAAGTATATCTTTGTTGGAAGATATCCTGCTCAAAGTTTTGATAGTTGTCATTAATTAAAAATTTGATAATTCTTAAGACTAGTTTTTTTAAGTACTTGTTTATTCATTTTTTTCTGCTGTATTATCATTTTTATTTTTATGTCAAACATTCATTTTCATACAGCCTAACATGTAGCACAAGTTTTAAAGCTTTCCCTCATTGTGTGAGAGAGAGAGTGTGTGTGTGTGTGTGTGTTGTGTGTGTGTGTGTGTGTGTGTATGTGTGTGTTAGTCAACGGAGATATGGCAGAATAGGGAGAAAGCAGGAAGAGAGAAGGGATTTGAATGAACAGGCAGAGGAATCCCAGTCTCATGCCGTGAAGGGAGGGTTCCTTGGGAAGGTTCTATTCTGGTCCTCAGTTTAACTTTCTGAGAGATGGTTTTGTGAGTTGACCCAGAAATAATCAGTATCTAAAATTCAGACAAATTATTTTAAAAAATTAAGAAACAGTAGGGGAAATTTGAACACTGATGTTTGATGGTATTAAGGAATTACTAACTTTTTAAAGGGATGACAATGATGTCGTTTTATGAGTCCTTTTCTTTGGAGATTAATACTAACACATTTTGCCAATGAAATGATGTAGTGGTTAGAATTTGCTTTAAATTGATCCAGGGGTTGGGGGAGTGGGCAAAGGTATAGATGAAACAAGATTGGCCATGAACTGATCATTGTTGACTCTGGAGCATGGGTTCATGGAGGTTCATTATACTTTTCTCTTTACATTTTGATATGTAATACTTTTTTTAATAAGAAAGAAACAAGGTTCAGGCAACTGATTCAGCTACCCAAACTCATAGATATTTGATTAATAATTTAAAATATAGCCATCCATCAGTTTCAACTATCTGTCTGTCTAATCTATTTATCCGTCTACCCACCTGTCTATAGGCTTTGGCTTATTTCAGAAAAATATTTAAAGTGATTTTTTTACAATTCTTAATGATTTTTGGGGGGTGAAGGAATTGAGAAAACGGCTTAAAAATAGGATAGGTGAAATATGCAAAATGCATATATTGAGTTTCTGTACATTTACTAGAGATGCATCGTGAATTTGCTCATTAACTTCTTGGCAGCCCTTGTAAAACAAAAAACATAAACCATTTTCTGAATCAGAGCATCATTTTCTAACTCTAGCTATCAAGTGATTTGAAATATACTCATGTAAATAGTTTGCATTGCTGCATCTTGAGACCTAATGACAAGGTATAAAAAAGTGGAGGGGAAAAAAAACTATTTTTAGAGCATCTACTATGCGTCAGGTATTATGCTAGATCAGACTTGTCCAACCTGCTGCCCATGGGCCACATGCAGCCCAGGACAGCTTTGAATACAGCCCAAAACAAATTCAACTTTCTTAAAACATTTTCAGATTTTTTTTTTTTTTTAGTTCATCAGTTAGTGTTAGTGCATTTTATGTGTGGCCCAAGATAATTCTTAATTGTTACAATGTGCCCCAGGGAAGCCAAAAGATTGGACAGCCCTGTATGTGCTCATGTACTTTATCTTTAATCTTTACAACCCTTACCTGTTAATAATAATTCTTTGCATTTGCTTTAGAAGACGTCTTTATAAGAACTTGTCCCCAAATTGTGGGCACTTGCAAATCCCTTCTGTACTTACTGAATTTTCTTACTACAAAAAAAAAAAAAAAGAACAAAAAAATATATATATGTATATTTCTAACATATTTCTAGCATTAGTATCACACTTTAGTGCATTAGACAATAGACACTTGATCATGATTGGTTTGTAGAGGAGTATAATGAATTTGTTTCTATAAAGTTATCACAATTGTACTTATTCTCCATGTTTTCAACTTTTTATCCCAACATGTCCCAACCTAATAATCTTCTTCTGTCCCTAAAACTACTTTTGCTCTGGCATTCCTTGCTTGCCACAAAGAAGGGCAGCAAGACCCACCCAACTGCCTAACGCAGAAACCTAGGTAGTCCAGGTTGCATTTTGGACACCTTCCTCACCTAAATCTTGTCCTCCTCAGTGTATCCCTCCTGGTATCCCTCTGTAGAACTTCTGTCCATCTTTACTGGCCCTGCCCTCAGTTAGCATTGTCCTCTTTAGCCTGACTGTGGCAACTGTTCTTCCTGTACTCAGGCCTGCTGCCCTCCAGTATTTTCTGCCCAGCAGCCAAATAGATTTTCTGAAGCACAAGGCTGTTCATATCATTCCTCTGCTTAAATCCTTTCAAAGAAGTGACCTTCAAACTTTCTGGACTGTGACTCACCATAAAAAATAAATTTAACATCATGACCCAATACTCACATCAATATATATATATATATATAAACAAGTTTTATGTTTTCTGTCTTTTCCTGTCCTATTCTATTTTGATCTCTTTTGTTGAAAAAGTAGTGCTGGTTGGACCCCATGAAACTTATTTCAGAGCTAACTAATAGATGAGATCCTATGGTGTGTAAAGCATTGCTTTTTAGAATTCTTGCTGTCCAAAGGATCAAAACCAACCTCTGTAACAAGAGTGATGGGTCTGTCTGTGCTCTGCCACCTGCTCATCTCTGTAGCCCCAACTCTTCCCCTCCCCTCTGATGGCTCCACTCTCCTGAACCTCTTAATGTCCCTGAGTAGCACTACTCTCTTCCACTCCACCCCCACCTTCCCGGTTAATTCTTCCAGTTCTTCAGTGTCACAGGAAGTGTTACCCTGCTGTTATATATACAAAGCACTTATCATATACCAGCCACTATGCCAAACCCTTCACGTGGATTATCTCATTTGAGCTCCAGTTGCCAGAGTAGGTGCTTAGTAATACTTGTTCAATGAATTAACTTCACATTATGCCCCTGCAGTTGTTGTTTAGAACTGGGATGGTATACATGTAATATTCTCCCTATGCTGACATTTCTATGGTACTTAGAAGCCACTTCTTAGTCTGGCTGCTCTCACGAGCATTTGTCCCCATGTGTCCACTTGGCCTTTGGCCAGCAGGTTGTCTGTGGGTACAAATGCCATGAAAGATGTAACCATTTCCTCAGATTTGAGAGGAAAGTACAATCTACACCCTCCAGTGATCTGAGGGCCTTAGGATGAGAATGCGGTAAGATACTAATGTCTGCTTCAATATTTTATGTTGTTAATTCATTTTCATCAAGGGTTGTTTTTAAAGCCTAGTTTAATCTTGCATTTCCTATTATTAGAAGCATACTGAATCAGACCATAAATGTTATACAGCCATGATCAAGGAAACATATATTTTTAATCTGATAAGGGTCATAATACAAAGTCATAGTACATTACCCATAATACAGAAAGTAAGTCAGTTGAAAAATAATGAATTTCTTTTGTTCTATAGCAGGTGAGTTAGAGCAATCCAGATTCTTGGAAACAGAATGGACGTGGGTAAATACAGTATCAATTTCAGGTGACTGTTACCATTTACAAATAGAAATGACCCACAGCAAGTAAATAGTCCTTGAAAGAGCTTCGTAAGATAAAAATAATCCAAATGTTCTCGAGGCAAGAACTTCTATAATAACACCAGATTCATCTCAGCTAAATGTCCTCAGAGGTGTGTGGAAGGGCCTGATAAATTCTATTCTGGCTGGTCTGAGGTCGTTCGTGCTACTCTGACAAGGTATGTTCTTGAATAAGAAAATAAAGGTGCCTATATAGCTCCCATTGGTAACAAGAATTTCCGATATAAGAGTATTCCATTTTTTTCAAGATACTGTTAACGTATTAATTTCTAAACTGGTGTTAGCTAATTTCTAAAAATCAGTAATTACTCAGAGCCACATAAATTATTGTCCCTGCTCTTTAGAAAATATGAATATCACAATGAAGTAAACATTTAGTGTTGTTACATTGTCAATTTTATATCATCTCTTTTAGTTGTTCATAATTCTGTGAATCAACAATAACATGGAAGCCAGAAAACTAGAATGAAAAGTAAATTGGTTTAGCAGTTAGGGAACCTAAATTCTAGTCCATATTCTGCTTTGGCATATTTGCATGGCCATACGCGCATATCATCTAACCTCTTTGGGTATCAGATTCCTGATCCACAAAATGAGGGAGTTAAAATCATAGCATGATTGTTTCCAAAGGGACCTTCTAAATTAGTATTAAATGAGACCCTGATCACATATCAGTAAGAAAATCCTTTGTTGACTTAAATAAATTCAATAGACCATTTTTATAGATTTCTTTCATACAGGAGATGTGAAATCTCTAAGGTTTTTAAGACATCTCAAAAATGGAACAAAATCCATATTACTAAAATAGCATCCACTGAATTTATAGATCTATTTACTGACTCCATGATTTACAGTAAGAGTAAAATACTCATTCATATGTTCCGGGCCTCAGCTGCAAAGCCTTGAAGCAAATCAAGCTTCTGTGCCTCAGCTGCATCCTGATCTGTGGGAACAGGAGGTTTGAGAACAGATGGCCTCAGAGCACACGTCAAAGCAAGCCTAACCGAATCCTGCCAACTTAGAAGGCCGCTCCATTTTTTTAAAAAAACTTCTCACTGAAATACAATATATGGCAGAAAAGTGTACATCAGTGTACATTTAATGTATTTTCATAAACTGAACACACCTGTGTAATCAGTATCCTGCTCAGGAGACATGCTAGCCTCCCAGAAGCCCCCACCCCATGATCCCCTTCCAGTCACACCCCGTCCCCAAAGGTCACCACTGTTCTATCTCCCAACAACATAATTTAGTGATGTTTGTTTTTATACTTTGCATAAGTGAAATCTTACTGTAAATACTCTTCAGTGACTCAATATTGAATCTGTTTTCTGTTTCTTTCACTCAATATTGTATCTGTTTATAGTCACAGGTTATTCTTCTCATGCCTGTATAATATTCAGTTATGTGACTCTCTCATAATTTATGTATCTTTTCTAGATTTTAGCTATGTTGAATAATATTGTGACATACACTGTTATTTTTATCTTTTGGTGAACGTGTGTACCCAATTCTATTGAGGAGACTGGCCCATTTTTTAAATGTTGCCTTTTCTGCTACTTTGGCATATAGGCTACTTGTCTGTTGGAAGATTAAAGAAAAATTAGCTGTATAAATATCAGAAGGCAGGGATAAACTTAAATTCAAACCAGCCTACTTTTTTTTCTTCTCCCCCTAAAGACACACCCATTAGGATGAACAGAATACACCTCCTCTACCTGAGGAGTGATGGAACAAAGCCTGGAGACACCCAACCATGAACAATGCTCAGAGGTAGAAAGTGGTGGGCTTTGGTTTTGCTTTTCTTTGTTAATAGAGCAGCAGATTGTGAGTAGAAAGTGTTGAAGGTCTTTCCATTCTTTAGGTAAGATAAAGTTTCAGATGCACCGAGACTTTTTCTAGCACTCTTTCCTTACATATCGCAATAAGTCAACAGTAATTGCATGAAGTAACCCATCCCCCAAACTTGATCACTCAACTTTTATTTGCATTTTATAAGATGAAATATCCCTTTTATTATCCCAGAATATTCAGTTCCAATGCATGTTGGCAGACATTTCAAGAAGAAAATGCCTGCAGACTCCAGGGACTTGATAAAGGCCTAACCATTTTCAGATATTCCTCTTCAAGCTTCCCAGGTTTTGTGGTTTTTTAAACTTATTTTATTTTATTTTTTATTTTTTTTTAACCATTTAGACCACATACCACAGCAAATTATTAAAGAATTTGTAGTTCAAAAACCACTCTTGCAGACAATATTTCATTAGTTGGTCTTAGCAACTCCCTGAGGTGGGCAAAAAGGTTATGTGGATCACAGAGTATATGAAAACATGACATTCTCATCTGCAAAGCGCCACCCACTTGGAACTTATTCTTCTATGGATTACTTATTATTTTCTAGCTGGAAATTTCCAACCTTCTTCCATCTCCTTTTTTATCACAATGTTCCTCTTTACTCCTCCCGTTTTCTGCCTGACATCCTTGGCATGAGCGTGAGGTGAGTCTAAGTGTTCTAATACTCAAAGCACCTTCAGATCCACCTTTTCACTTTATTTTTTAGCTAGTGAGCACTTAATCCTTGTGATGGTGCTATATTAGGAGGTGTTAGACTAGGCAGTGGCTTGTCATGTGGCATCACTGGCAAATCCAAGCCTCTGGCCGTTTCTCTGTCTTCCAAGCCAATGTTCAGATCACAAGACAACACTAAGCTGAGGGCTTCCCGGGGAAGAAGGTGCCAGTCCTCACACAGCCCTCTGGCTTCATCGCATATCCATATATCTGAGGTCTGCAAAAATGCCCAGTGTGCACATTGCTTGGACTTGAGGCATGTGGATTTTTGTCCCATGTTCAGGCCATGTGACTAAGACCACATAAACTTGGATAGGATGATTCTTTTTCAAAACCGTATTGCACAGCCATTCTGCTATGGATATTCTATCATTCGATTTACCTATACATTTTTTCCACAGGAATATTGTTGGATCTGGGATGCTCAAAGAGTCTTAGGCATATTTTCCCCAGTATACAGCTCTAAGTATTTCAGAGGTCACATATTCTCATTTAGACTGTACCATGCAGAACAGCACTGATGAAAGTCGCCGCTGCCCATCTGAAGTTGCGTCAGCCTGAGTGTCAGGCTTTCTTACTGTCCTCATTGACTGCTCAGCCTGCCAGCACATAAATGCTGTAATTCACTAGTATGTGAAGAGTGACAGTTTTATATAAGCACTTCTTCCTCCATGCTGGCATGCACCTTGGCTATTGTGTGGAGTATTACATTTTTTTCTGAAATAACTTAAAACTGGGAAAAGATTCTGTGATATATGGTTTCATTTCTTAAATTTGCTGCTGAGTCACTTCCCCTTCATAACTGAGCTAGTTTTCACCAATACCTTTAATTACATCAGTTCTTTTTAAATAAAGCTCATTTTCATTGACTTGCTCTCACTTAATGAATTCTTCTTGGTGAAACAGGAGCTTACTGGCACAACATATAAAACGACCCCTTAATACAGCCAAAGGTGGGTTGTGTTTCTCTGTCTCCTTTATCTATTAGCAGTGTATGTTTTTTGCTTTTTTAATGCTGAACCAAATCCACTGCAACTTTTATGTCTCTATTATATGAGTCAGCCTTACTTTATGAAACAGAATTCTTTAAAGTTTGTATATATGCAAAAAAAAAAATTCTTTGGCATGTTGAACGTTATTTTAAATGGCACTTAAGCCTTGAAGAAAATTCTTTTGTAAAGCTGGTAATTATTTTATATTTTAAGTAATTATTCCTTCATTTATCAATTTTTTTATTGATAGTTTTCTAATAGCACACACTTACAGTTAAATACCCAGGAGAAAAAAATAATATATTTTACTGAAAAATAAGCAAAGCAAAGGCATTTTTTGTAACTTTGGCCTGGTTTATGTGGGGCCAACTTTTCATTTACCCTTAATATATCCTCCCCCAGTTCTGTTCTCTCTACACCCACTCCCCTCCCTCAGTAACCATGTATAATTCACAGTTATATCTCCATGCTCATCATTAGGCCATTAGCGGCACTATTTTGATTGTGTGTTACCCAACTGTATAGCTTTTCATGAAGCCTTATTTTAAACGTAATGTCATCTCTTCTTAGCACATCAGTTTTTCTTCTCATGTTTTGACAGATTTGTCCCTCTCCACCCAATTCTGGTACACTATCGCCCTGTCCTATCACACCACACACTGATGAAAGGCAAATCCATTCTGCATTCCTTTCCTGCACCTCCACTCCTGGGTTTTGTTAACAGGGTTAGCATTTAGTTCAGACAATGTAGGTATGTAATATCTGACAAATTTCAAGTGATCTGAAAGTCCCTCTTCCACTGGTTCTATCATACAATGAACTATTTAAATGCAAGTATTATAAGAGAGCGTTAACCTGTCTACATCTTAATGTGAATTTCTCTCTTCTTCTCCTTCGTTTTTTTTTTTTTTTTCTTTTTTTGATAGAGTCTCGCCCTTGTTGCCAAGGTGGGAGTGCAGTGGCACGATCTCAGCTCACTACAACCTCCACCTCCTGGGCTCAAACGATTCTCCTGCCTCAGCCTCCCAAGTAGCTAGGATTACAGGCACCTGCCGTCATGCCCAGCTAATTTTGTATTTTTAGTAGAGACGGGGTTTCACCATCTTGGCCAGGCTGGTCTCAAACTCCTGACCTCAGGTGATTTACCCACCTCAGCCTCCCAAAGTGTTGGGATTACGGGTGTGAGCCACCGTACCCAGCCTTTTTTTTTTTTTAATTACAGAAGCAGGAATCAAGAATTAGAATCTGAGGTCAAGCACAGTAGTTCATGCCTGTAATCCCGGCACTTTGGGAGGCCTAGATGGGCAGATCGCTTGAGTCCAGGAGTTTAAGACCAGCCTGGGCAACATAGTAAAACGCTGTCTTTACTAAAAAACATAAAAATTTAAAAAAATAAATATTAATGTGTGCCTGTAGTCCTGGCTACCTGGGAGGCCGAGGCTGGAGGATTGCTTGAGCCTGGGAGGTCAAGGCTGCAGTGAGCCCTGATTGTGCCATGGCACTCCAGCCTGGGCAACAGAGTGAGACTCTGTCTCAAAAAAAAAGAGAGAGAGAGAGAATTAGAATCTGAGAAAATGAAATATAAGACAGTTGAGTTATTGTGGGAAAGAAAGAAAAAAACCTTAGAAAATCAAGTTCACTATAAAGTAGCATTAGGGAGTACTGATTTAGAGGAACTAAAAACCATTAGTATTTGGGAAGGGGAGTGGAGGTTAAAGAGAAGACATAAAAAGCAAATGGTAATATCAGATGATGGAAAAGGGAGACCCTAAAAAGTAACTCAGTCTCTACTCAGTTTTGCAGGAAACATGCCTGTGTGTTATTTTTCCTAGAAACTAGTGGTGGCACTGCTTCAGTAATTTCTTACTGGGCTCTTCACGCCACTATCTCTATTATTTTTTTTTTTTTTAATTTTTTTAGAGGCAGGATCTCATTCTGCTGCCCAGGCTGGAGTGCAGTGGTGCAATCATAGCTCATTGCAGCCACAAGCTTCTGGACTCAGGCAGTCCTCCCACTTCAGCCTCCAGTGTAGCTGGGACTACAGGCACACACCACCATACCCAGCTAATTTCAAAACAAAAAATCTTTTTTGTAGAGACAGGATCTCGCTGTGTTGCCCAGGCTGGTCTTGAACTCCTGGCCTCAGCAGTCCTCCCATCTAGGCCTCCCAAACTGTTGGGATTACAGGCGAGAGCCACTGCACCCAGCCTCTACTACTTTTAATTTACTATTTAATTAGATTCACCTTCCCCAGCCTACTGCTTTTCTTTATTAGTCTCATAATCCCTTCTGTGCAGATACACGTGTGCTGTTGCTACCCTGTATTGGGTATTGTAGCCTATGTTGACTAATCCAAAGCTTTTACTAATTCTCTTCTGCCTTAAATTCTTCCCTTTATAGAGGTCAAACCAAGGGAAAAGCAAAACTGGGAATCTTTTTCCCAGACTCCCTTGCAGTCAGGGATAGCCACACGACTGAAGCCTTCCCAAGGAGACATGAAGACACATCTGCCTAGAAGCCTCTGAGAAAGCTGGCCAACAACCTAATCCAACCCTGAATGTAGTCATTTGAAAAACAAATCTGAATTCACTAGTGTAAAGAAGAGTTGATCCACACCACATCCCTACAAAAGCATCACCTTTACCCACTGTTTAAAAAGAAACTAAGGTTCAGAGAAGCTGAGTCACTTGCCCAAGTCACAGAGCCTGTACATTTTGAGAGACCTAAATCCAGGGCTTCTTGCTTCAGATGGATCAATCAGGCCCCTCCCACTGCTTGTGCTGCCTTTTGTTTACCCTTATATAAAACAAAAATATATCTGCACATTTAAAAGCCACATCAATTAGAAACTCACTCATAAATCTGCTTAGCGGTTTCCCATATTTCCTGGGTCACAGTGTTGTTTGTGAAACAGCCTCGCTCTAATTCGAGGTTTAATCTGATTCTCCCCAGGTGCCCTCTGTCTGGATTTTTTTTTGTGCGTTCTTATCCAGTAGCAGCCACTTGTTAATCTGCTTTTCAGCCTTGTTTTCCTCACCCACATTCTTTTTCTTTCTTGAATTGACTGTGGATAGAATCCACGCAGCAGCATTAACCCCCAGCCTGTCTTCTTTAGAGACAATAAGAAGTGGTTGTGATTCAGTGACCTCTCTTTTGCTGAATAGACCTCCTACCACATCTGTCTCCTGTCTCCTTACCCAGTCCTTCTGCTCAGTCTCTGTCCAGACACACTTTCCAAACAGACACAGGAGAAACAGGTACATGTTTTTCTAATAGCAGATCTGTTTAACCTGGAGGATAGAGCAGACATGGCTTCTTGTCTGGCTCTACCATCATTTAAATTTGGAGGCAAGTTATTGGTGCTCTCTGCCCCTTTCTTTTCCTACCTGTAAAAGGGAACAAACGATATCTTTCCCACCCCACCTTAGAGGGACAGTGTGAGAAGAACTAATCAATTATTAACTCAACTAATATTTAGTGGCTATCTACCATGGAACAGGCAGAGCTCTTGAAGTTGGAGAATCAAAGATTAGAAAGTGAGACTTCTGCCCTGAGTCCACTGGCAGAGATAGACTTGTAAATGGAAGATGTCAATCCATGGGAAGTGCTGAAAGAGGTGTGTGCATATTCTATAGGAGCTCAACAGTTCAGAAAACCTTCCTGAAGAGTTTATGTCTAAGGCCTTGAAAGACAAACGAGAAAAGGAGAGGAAGGCCATTTCAGGCATGGGAGACTGCACCGACAGGCCATGGTGGGCGCAATGGACGGTGGGCCTGGTGGTGTAGACCAGAGCCAGGCCAAGACTGGGTGGCTCCTGAGAGCTGGGGCGATGCCACAACCATCTGTGTATCCCTGGCATCTAGCAAAATGCCCAGCACCCAGAGAGGTGCTCAATAATGGTTTATTAAATGGTGAGTCAGTGGAGGGCTTACAAGAAGTCACATAAATATCCATAGCACAAAGTAGAAATTGGTGAGGGCTGTAAGGGAGATGTAGATAAAACGTTCCGGGATTCCAGTGGAGGCTCACATGAGGTGGGAGAGTGAGAGAGTGGGAAAGGCCGGGGCAACTCCACGGGAAGAAGCCTTTGAAACAGGCCTTTGAGGAAGGATGGTGAGATTTATCAGAGTGGCTTCTCCGTTCCCCCTCTTCTGTGTCACATTCTTCCATTCGCCAACCTCTTGACACTGGTTTAAGTTTACCTCCACCCCCTTTTTCTTCCTGGCTTCCTTCCTGGATTATTTCTTTCATCCTGCCTAGAAACCTTCATCCTCTCTAATAAGCCAGAGGGCAGAAAGGCGTTGCTCAAGCCCTTTCACCTCTCCTCCAGAGGAATTTTATTACAAAGACCAGGGATTATTTTTTTAAAGACACAGAACTCCAGTTTCTAGCCACATTAAAAATGAATAGAACCTGAAAATAATAAAGATGAGTGGGTAACTCCATGAGTCTAAAACCCAGAAAACCAGTTCTAAGATTGAACCATGGTATTTTGGCTTAAAGGAATGTAATGTGTGGGCTGCCATTTACATTTGTGAGGTCTACAAGTGTGCTATCCTAAAATGCAAGAATGTATTGCTTGTGTTCGATGAATTAGTCAAGAGTTTAAGATGAGAGCATCTGGGCATGACCCTACACCGG
This sequence comes from Trachypithecus francoisi, assembly GCF_009764315.1. NCBI lineage: Eukaryota > Metazoa > Chordata > Mammalia > Primates > Cercopithecidae > Trachypithecus > Trachypithecus francoisi. Next base: position 29,012,810 of record NW_022681472.1, on the reverse strand, counting down.
CATACATTGCCTTTGAAAACAGGGCTGAGCCAACATGGCGAAACCCCGTCTCTACTAAAAATACAAAAATTAGCTGGGCGTGGTGGCGGGCACCTGTAATCCCAGCTACTCGGGAGGCTGAGACAGGAGAAACGCTTGAACCCAGGACGCAGAGGTTGCAGTGAGCTGAGATCGCACCACTGCACTCCAGCCTGGGCAACAGAGCAAGACTCATCTCAAAATAAGTAAATAAATAAATGAAAACAGGGGTGAGAAATAGGCTGCAATAGAATGAAAGACAACAAGGGAAGAGGACACCAAGTCCTGTATGGTCTAATTAAGCAATGCACATGCACACGCCAGTGATCACACAGTTACAAGAATTCCAGCCAAGCAAGCCAGTGATGGAGGCACAGAATGATTGGTGTTTAGCATCAGTCACAACAAACTCAAAACGGTCACACCTGGGGAAAGTTAGGAGCAGAAAGAGGTTAAAAACACTCTCTTGTAAAAGCATAGAGGGAAGTTAATCATCCCAAACAAAAAATTATATGCAGCCACCCAAGCCTAGTTAGAAAGAGATAATTAGTTTGAAGACATAATTAAGAAATACAGTAATACATGAGGCATTCTAATACCTCTACTAACAAAGAAAATGAGTATAACATATTTTGTAGTCAAAAACTTTCCTATTAAATATAGAAATTAAGGATGATGGGATATTCTAGAATATTGTAAAGGAACTGTGGTAAAAAATGCTGTTAAATGCTTACTACGATATTATTGCATGTGCTAGAAAACACAAAATAGGCATCCAAAAGAAATGGAAATGACTCTTGAGCACTGAAGATGATATGCCAGCGCTATTCGGCCACACTGCCTCCGGGGCCGGGAAATTGAGGGGCCCAGCTCAGCTGTCAGTGTGGGCTGGGGTGGGCTCATTTCTCTTTCACCTGACTTCTCTCCTTTGCATTTTTCTGCTCTTTGATGTGTAAGACTGTCTAAAAACTCAAACCAAAATAAGTATTTTCTCAGCAAGAGTACAGAACATCATGTTGCTGTTTATTCTTATATGTTTTTTGGTTTCATACATAAATGATGCTGAGTAAATGGTGGCATCCTCTATTGGGCAATGACCTCATTTTAGCTGTATCTTCTTAATATGATATCACAAAACAAATCCATGCCTCTAAAATTGCTTACAAGGAATAGATCTTTAATCATTCTGAAAGAGATCGTTTTTATTTGCAGGTTGGTGATATAACTTCATGTAACCTCCCAACTTCCTTTCTCTTAAGCGTGTTATTACCAGCTATATTCAATTTGGATTCCTTTTTTAATCTTTTCTTTGATTATTCTGTTTCCCTTTTTTTACACTTTGTTTTTGAAAGTTTCCTTGCATTTCCTGAAACCCTTGGAGTGTTTCAAGAGAAACATTGATCTATTAAGGCTACAGTGTGTGTGTGTGTATGTGTGTGTGCACACGTGCACATGCGCATCTCTGTGTGTGTGTATTTAAATCCAATGCTGCCTGCGAACAAATGTTGCATTGTATATTATACGGAGCTGCCTCCTTTGCTTCTCGAACAGAGCACCTGGTGTTACTGGTTTCAAAGAATATTTCAAGATTGGCAGTTGGAGTCTCTTCATAGAAGTGTAACAGCGCTTCTCAGAAAGCTTGAAAAATGATATTCAAAGTGAAGGAGAATAGAGAATAGGTGTCACCCTCTAAAAGAACAGTAAGCAGCCGCAAGGACCTTCATTCAGAGATGATTCTGAGGGAAAATGGAGACTTCTGAGAACCAATTTTCTAGCTTGACATGAGCTTAGAAGATTGGGGAGCCTCTCAAAACTGGGTTCTGCTTGACCTATCTGCCAACCTGTTTCTTAGGAGCTGTGTGTAAAAAGACAAATCCAAAACAAACCAAACAAAAAACAGGGCCCTTTACTTCAGGCAATATCCTGGAAAAATTCATTCAAAAGCTAGAAATTGCTAGATTATCAGGCACATTGTAAACTGTTGTCTCAAAATCCAAATTCTTTACTAAAAGGAAAAAATAGGTGTACTAAACATGTTTCCTAATAAATCTGGCCTTCAGGGAGAAGAATTATGACGTATTAACACCCCTTTGAAGTCTTTTGTAGCCACCAACCCCGCTTCCTTCTCAGTACACACAAGGTGAGCAAATCTGTGTGGAAGGTGAAAATGAAAGATCCCTCAAAGTCAGTTCCAGGAGACATAAGGTACTGTCCTTATCTCGTCCTGCATCCCACAGCTCATTAATATTCCTCGTGGTTGCTCACTGAGCAGAAATCATTTTACAAAAATGAAATTTATTCATTCCAGATATAGGATAAACCAGGACCAGAGGAAATTACCTGTTTGAAAGCCTCCTTCCCAAATGAAGCAGATATACCTTGATTTTTTTTCTGAACATTCTTCTCATAAAAGTAAGGGTCCAAATGTTGGAGTGCACATCAGTCAGTAAACCTGTAGCAAAGAGCATCAGACTAAGGCCTTGAGCACTTAGAAAGACTTAGCAACCTGAACTGTAACATTAGTAACATCAGCTTCCATAATCATTACGGTAATGTATTTTTCTGTAGTCTTTCTTATGAAGCAATATCCTTTATGAACAAGTACTCAGAAATTCATACAGAAACCATATTTACTCTTCAGAACTGGCATACAGGAAATGAAGTAGATATGGGGAATACAATTTTTCTGGACAATATTGTTATAAAAGCTGTTTTTAATTTGTATTTCACCAGTTCGAGGCAGGTCAAAGAAAGTAAAAATAGACCAGCAAAAGTTCAGCACATGCCCGTTGCCATGCACAAGGTCTGTGGCCATTTTCATTCCCAAAGACCAGCATATTGCGTTGAAGGTACAAAGTCAGATAAAACTGGAAAGTGTTCATCTTGTCACTCTCTAGTAAGCGTCATAACTACTAAATAATTTGTCCATGATCACACAGCCAGGGGTCAAACCCAAGTCTACCAGATTCTGCTTCTCCACTGTGCCTCAGGAAGTGCCAGTGGGGAGGTGGGCAGGCAGGCATCCTGGAAGGAAGCAAAAGGGGCTTTCCCATTGCCTCTTCACATGACTGCCTTCAAAGTCATTATTCTGCAAAAACATGTTCAGAGAAGGTTTCTTCACCATCATTGGCTACACCCTCTGGAATCCCATAGTCTTTGTTGTGTATACCCTAAAGGCACTCAAAGAAGTTGTCTTTTTTTTAATACCAGGTATCATAAAGACATTAAATTTGACTAAAGACACATATTTTGGCATATCACAATATAGTCAAGGCTTGAAGTGTGTAGATGCAGCAGGAATAAGGAAAATCTTTTACATATTTTTTTAGGTTTATAATGTTTTATTGGCCAGGTGCGGTGGTTCGCGCCTGTAATCCCAGCGCCTTGGGAGGCCTGGCAGGAGGATCGCTTGAGCCCAGAGTTCAAGACCATGCTGGGCAACATAGGGAGGCCCTTTCTCTATAAAAAAAAAAAAACACAAAAATTAGCTGGGCATGGTAGTGTGTGTCTGTGGTCCCAACCACTTGGAAGGCTGAGGTGGGAGAACTGCTTGAGTCCGGGAGGCGGAGGTTGCAGTGGGCCATGATCATGCCACTAAAATCCACTGAGTCCAGGAGGCGGAGGTTGCGGTGGGCCGTGACCATGCCACTAAAATCCACTGAGTCCAGGAGGCAGAGGTTGCGGTGGGCCGTGACCATGCCACTAAAATCCACTGAGTCCAGGAGGCGGAGGTTGCGGTGGGCCGTGACCATGCCACTAAAATCCACTGAGTCCAGGAGGCGGAGGTTGCGGTGGGCCGTGATCATGCCACTAAAATCCAGCCTGGGTGACAGAGCGAGACCCTGTCAAAAAAATAAAATAGGCCAGGCGTGGTGGCTCACACAGCACTTTGGGAGGCCGAAGCAGGTGGATCTTCTGAGGTCAGGAGTTCGAGAGCAGCCTGGCCAACATGCCAACATGGGAAAACCCTGTCTCTACTTAAAAAAAAAAAAAAATACAAAAATTAGCTGGGTGTGGTGGCAGGCACCTGTAATTCCAGCTACTCAGGAAGCTGAGGCAGGAGAATTGCTTGAACCCAGGAGGCAGAGGTTGCAGTGATCCGAGATCACCCCACTGCAGTCCATCCCAGGCGACAAGAGCAAAACTCTGCCTCAAGACTAAATAAATAAATTAATTAATTAAGTGAAAAAATTTTTTACTAGTAGATATGAACAAAAAATCGTTATATATGGAGGGTGATAAGAGAAAAGATGGAGAGATGGGGTGATGTGGCAGGCGTGGCTTAGGTAATCGAAGCAGACGAAGCAGGAAGATTGGATTGACAAAGGGGAAGAGCCCGGGCAGAGCTTCTGGGAACCAGAGAGCTGGGGCCCTGGGTGTGGCCACATGGCTGGGCAGAGTCCCAAGTGCAGAGTTCCTGGGGACTGTCCAGTTCCATCCCTGCAGGCTCTGAGTTTGAGTTCCCCTACATTCCACAGATTGGTGAAAGCCCATGGTTGCGTTCCTGCCCAGCTTCTGCTTCTCCCCACCTCATTCTCTCCCTCCTACACAGTCTCCATCCTCCTCCTACGTGCTGCTGTGCTTGTGCTTATGCTCTCTGTTGGCCTCTTTGCTGCCACCAGCATGACATGATGCAAGTGGTATCCTCTCCTTAGCATGTTCATTTAATGCATAGAAGAAATGGTGTGGAACTTCCAAAGTCACCTCATATTTGCCATGTTACTTATGACTCTACAAGGTTTGTGATGGTCTTTCAAACCACAGAGGATGGCTTCCACTACTTATCCAATAAAGCATAGCTCAGGTATCATTTCCTGTATTACTCCTCTGAGCCCCATCTTCCACCTACCCACTTACTAAGGCTGGAATAATTATTACTCCTTTGAAACTAGCCCTTACTAGGAAATACTGAGATGGCCTGTAGTGTTTTCCTTCCCGCTTAGCTCATGAGCTGTTTGTGATCTGTCGTGTATATCTGTGTAATAGCGAGAGCTACTATGTCCTGCACATCTCCTGTGTGCCAAGCACTCTGCTAAATACTTTGTGTGCATTGTCTCATTTGAGGATAGTCATGGAAGAAACTGAGACTTAGAGGGGTAAAGTAACTTCCCCTATATCTCCTAGCCAGGTTTCAGGCCAGGTTGGTCTGGCTCTACAGCCTGTATCACCACCCACTACCCAATACATGCTAAAGAACTTGGCACACAGTTACCTAGTGAATGTTGGTTGAAGTCAAATGAAAGAAGGAAAATAGTTGTGGAGAGAGGAGAGGAGCAGGCACACCTCAGAAACAGAAGCTCAGAGCTACAGTTTAGGCTCTCAGTCTTAAGCTGGTTCTTGTGTCAATGGCTAAACCATTGGAATGAATTGCTCTCAGAAGTGTATGAGAAATCTGAAGGATGTGACCAACCTACCATAAGATAATGTTAGGACAGCCTTAGAGCTCCTTGTGACTTTGGTTTGAAGAATATAAAAATAAAGCTGTGTATAGTGTCTGGCACTAAAAAATTATGGCTGTCATTCCAGAAGCAACTGATAACGTCTCTGTTGTCACCAAAATGGAGACCTCCAAAGCAACTAGAGAATGCACAAGACAGCTTGAGTCTAGAAGACCATGGATCTAAGAGTACTCAGAGCCTTAGCAGAGAACAAGTCATCCCTGCCGCTTAGGCATTTTCCTCAAAAGCCCAATGTAATTATTATTTAGCCGTCCTTTACCTCTGTTGGGTACTCACATCAATTTCCAGGAAAGGTGAAAAGGAGTTTTTAAGCTAGGTATCATCAAATGTGTTTAAACTTGTTCAAAACTTCTCTCATCCCCTGTAGTAATTCACCATACATGTTTAACAAGAATTAAGAGTCCCCAAGTATTGAATCAGTAATTTGTGCTGTCTGTCAAATAATCTCTCTCTTCTAACCTGGAACAGATGACCTTGCCCAAACCACTTTAATCAAAACAACAACAACAATGCCCTCCCGCCCCCATTTTCTTCTAATTTTTGTTTGATTAAATATAGAGACCACAGCTACTCTGTAGCATCAAAGAGGCTAGAAGGAATGTTTTGCCAGACACATAACTTGTCAGGTACCTCAGGCTGAGACCCTGGGAATCGTAAGAAGATACAGATACATAACTTGAATTGCGTCTGAGCTTGGGTTGGCGGCAGCTGCTGAGTAGAGGGAGAGGATGAAGTGAGATCTGCTGACCTATATGAATGGTCTAATAGAAGGGGAATGATCCAATTAAGCACTGCCCTAGATTCCTCCTGCAGCATTCCTCTGATCTCCATTGTGTATTCACGGCTGGGGCTGGGGACGCAGGAGGCCCCAAGAGTCAAAGGAGCCGTGCCCGATAGGAGTTGCTCCTTCCAGAGACAGTGGCTGCATTGAGCAGATGAAGATGCTGAACCAAGGACAAGTATTCCTGAAATATGTTTTGAAAATTCCTGTTGAATGCATATATTCAGCAGCATGCCAGGGCCCTTAGTAACAGCCTGTTGGGTGTTGTGACAACAGCGTGGGTGTGATGACAGCAGCATGTGTGGGATGTGACGATATGTGGAGGCGGAGCTGCGTGAGCTTGAGGTTGGGTTTTGATTTCAGTGGGAGCTCTGCACATGGTAGGACTGCTGGTTGAGGTCTTCACGGAAGGGATCGTCTCAATGAGAGGCGACTTCACACAGGAGGCCCCACTTGCTGACAGGGTGAAGGGTAAAAGCGCAGCTCCAGAAACCAGAGTGCTTCCCAACCATGTAAAGTTCCCCTTTTTAAAAGTTCGGACGTTCAAGATGGCTCTCAGAATGTATTTAGGGGTTTCTGATTTCTATATGGAAAATGTATTCTCAAAGGCTATTTCTATAGACTGGAAAAGTATAGCTTTTTCAGTGCAAATCTAATAATAAAGCCTATCCGAAATAGTTCATGTTATCTGTATTCACTAGGAATTTATTCTTCATGTTAGAAGAGGAGCTTGGTTTTTTGGCTTCTCTTCTGTGACTATACACTCTCAAAGTAACAGCGTCCTTTAAATGTTATTATTCTGTTTCAAATTACGTCTCTGCGTTTACCTTAGTAATATAAAAACCTTGGCAGGTTAACACTAAAACAGCAGCCGTTAGTTGTTAAAGAAAAATGAATATAGGAAAGTTCTTTTTGAAAAAAAAGCCTTAAGATGAAAATGTGATTACTTTCACGAAAGTAGGCTTCCATTCAATGAAATAATTTTGTCAAGTTATTTAGTCATTGTAAGGAGTTGGAGTGATTTAAATGTTTTATAATGCACTGTTGTTTTCCACGAAACTCTAGTGTGGCCCTGTTCCCTGGCCACAGGAATGTAAGAACTTCTTGGCAAATACCCTGACTAGGATCGGATGGGGCAATGTATAATTAATGTCAAGTGTTACTGTCCTTCTCCAGTGCCACCCACTGACCAGCATCAACTTCTTCCTGTTCTTTCTGTATTCAGAGCTTGGTTTACACCACTTTGGTTCCAAATATATCTGGATAAAATGTTGATTTCCCTTTGGAGAATATACATGACAAGAATCAGATTCATGTAACGAGAGGTAACTTTCTCATATCTTCGAATGGGTTCAGAATAAGCCAACGTTAAAAAAAAAAAAAAAAGCCAACTTTTTTTGCAGTGAGAGATAATATTCCAGTTAGTGAATATTTTTTTAAAGAAGCTTCTATACTGTGGCTACTTTGGGGGTATTTTTGTTGTTGTTCTCAGTTTTTTAGCTTTCTCCTTGAGCCTCGCTTGACAAGTATTGGGAGAGAATGTCTGGCAACTGTTACTGAAACCTCAGGCTTTTTCCTCTTTCTTATTTCTGTAAACTTACTAGACAGGATTAAGCCCAAAGAACTGATAAAGTAAAAAGGTGTTTGTACATTAAATGAAAGAAGGAATGAGAGTACGATTCCTGGATTTCTTAGAATAATACTGAACACGGATCAAAGTGGAAACCATGAGATTCAAATCCATTATCATGAAGCTGAATCGTCTAATGAGGAAAACCATAATGGTGAAAACCAAAATTCCAAGTCAATCCTAGGACCAATTTTATTTTATGGAAGTAAAGCTGAGAATTTTAATGAATTAGTTCTTCCTGTGAGGTTCCTGGGTAGGAAATTTTAAAAGTCAAATTTAGGAATGAAATTTAAGGGTAGATCTCAATAGGAGCGATATTCAGCAGGTTGGTGTTAGTGTGCCTTAGTATGCCCATACAGGTTGTTAAAATATTGAAATACTTCCATGTTGCCAATATCTGCTATTGGTAAGTAGCTATGGCCTTAAGTCCTCAGTATCCTCCACCAACCCCATGCCTAGGTCCCTCTCTTGAGAACCCGTTCACCTCCACAAGACCCAGCTACTCAAGGGGTCACACCCAGTGCAACAAGGGAGTATCTCAGGCTCTGCCCCAGCCCAGGGTGGCAATTAGTTCTGCTCGGTTGGTGCCCATGCACTCCCTGCCTGTTAGGTACTTTGCATATCATGCCTATCCTAATGAAAATTATGTGAATAAAAACAGCTAAAATGAGGATACTTCAATGGAAAGGCAAGTCAGACAAATACAAATATTACACCAAAGAAAAAACTAAGAATGGTATTTAAAACCCAGATTTAAATAAATTCTGAGCAAAGCCTTAGCATCACAGGGACGTGGGAGATGTTTTTTTCCTCCCCTTTCTTTTTATTTTGGCGGCATATCTTTTTTGTACCAAATCTCTTAGGCTGGAAAGTATAAAATGAAATTCCCTTATGACATCACCACCAATGGAAATATGAGAGGGCGCCTAAGCCTAAGTGGTTCATTTGAGATGAAGATTCAAGTATGCATGTAAGAGCGTGGAGGCCACACAGCCCCTGGCGGCAGACATGTTGGCCCTTATCCGAATGGGGTCCTTGGGAGGGCTGCAGCCTCCAAGGACCTGGGGTTGGACGCCATCCTACAGCCTATTGGATTGTTGATTGTCATTTAGATAGTAACATCTGAAAGGAGGTGGTTTTTGGTTGTTGAAATTTCTTTCTGTATATTTCTAAGCCGAGGTAGATCTCTTTAGTATTCTTGCCATTTTCCATCGGAAAACAGATATCTGACTGCACTGTCATCGTTTCTATCCCTTTCAGTGTCCTTGATGAGCTAGAAAAGGCCAGAGGATTGTGAAAAAAATCTTAATTCATGGATATAATATGTCCTGAGGAAAACTCAACTTCAAACAATTACCAGTGCAAGTTAAAGATGTCAGGGCTAAAAGAATGTTTGAGTAGCAATATATTTGTTGTATCAGAGAATCAAAGATTTGGGAACATTAAGAGACCTTGGTTTCATTTGGTAAATGTTGTTACTCGGTACACTGTGTGTGATTCACTACTCAATAAAATGTTGTGCACAACTCCTGGAATTTGAATCTAGCAGCCCCTGTACTGTTTCCATTTTTAAATAGATGCCCAAATGTGTTTGCATATACATTTTTCCATACTTGAAAAATATGTCATCATAGAGAAAATATCAGTGGCTCTAAACATAGAGAATGTTATTAGCCCCAGTAACCCACATAGGAACGGTAGGAAAAGAATAATTATCTGGTAAGACAGAATGCAATAGAAATTCCCCAAGACCTCCGAATATGGGCCCTATGCTCATTCCTGCCTCCACAGCAGGACTGTTCTGCCCCCTCCCTTCCTGCCATGAGGAGCACCTGCTCCCTCTGCCTCCCACTTAGCAAACTCTTCCTCTTTCATGTCCACATTTCCAATTTCTTTACTTCTTCCTTGAAGCAAGGACTATATTGTACACTTAGGAGGTGTTCAAAAGATACCTGACTGAATGAATGATTGATAACTCTGGGCAGATTTCAGTTATTCTTTCTCCATGTAATGCAAGATGAGAGGTTCCATTTCTTACACTGGATTAATTTAGGCTCACCTATTTTAAAGCGGCCCTATTTAAAGTCTCCTATATCATCAACTGGGATCTGTTTTAAATAGACCACACTGTATATTTTAGATTGCCCTTTTGTGCCTAATCTCATGTGGCACATTTATTTATGCCCTGTTTGGCTTTTGGTTTTTAACTGAACAATGCTCCACAACAAGATAGAAACACATGCTGTTCACAGATCTGAAGATTTTAAGGGTATTTGTCTCGCTGCTGAGCCTGAGTCTGCCCACTGGAGAGCATGTCCCATCGTCATTCATTTGTGCCAGTACATGGGTCCTTTCTGACATAGGCCTAGACATTTAACCCATCTTCTTAAACTCTAGAAATAGCCAGTGAACTTTGATTTGGATGACACACTCAGACACTAAGCCTCAGCTTCTCATCCGTCCATCCGTCCATCCATCCGTCCATCCATCCATCCATCTCATATGTATTGAACATCTACTATGTTTTAGGTTCTGTGTTGGGGCTAGAGAGATATGTGCATCACGCCCCTTGGTCATGGCCAGGTGGTATACAGAGACACGTTGTAGTCTCACATATTGGTGTGATAAAAAAAAAAAAAAACTGTAACATATATGGGCAAAGCATTCTGGAAGTGCAAAGGACAGACACAAAATTTGGGGAGCACTTTAGGGGAGGAAATGACGGTGGTTTTTCAGCTGAAGATAAGAGGGTAGGGCCTTTTAAGGATAGGGAATAACCTCAGCAGAGGCACAGAGCACCCCTGGGCCTGTCTCTGGGGGTTGTGAACATACCTCGCACCCCTGGTTTGGGCTGCTCTGGCCTGCCCTGAGCTGAGGCTGCCCCAGAGCCCAATGGGGACAGGTCCCACATTCTCTCCATGTCAAGGGAGGTCTGCCGTCAGTGTCTGCTGCAGCAACAGTGAGCCTCCTAAACACGATGGCCTTTGACTCCCAACCTGTACTCCTGGCTCCCAAACCCTCCGCCCTGGCCACACAGCCCCTGAAAGAGTAGTAGTTTGACCAGAGACCAAGTAAGTTGCTAAGTTCCCCAAATCAACCTCACAACCTCTCCTTGCCTTTGCAAGTGTAAACTTCCCTACCATTAGATAGCTGTGAGTATCAGAGCCAGCGCAAACAGAGCAGGCAGTAGGCTTTGTGACCTACACCTTTGTATGAGATGGGATCCAGATGGCCCTTCTGCCTGCACCAAGGCATGTTTGTGGTAAGCTTGCACATGGTAGAATTCTAGGGTCATGCCGCAAACACTGAGTAGGATGAACTGGCTAAATGTTTCCATCTCCAGTTGAAGCTGAATCCTATCTCTAAGCATGAGCTGGGCTTGGACTCCAAGGTCCTGCCTAAACCACCTCTCTCCTAGTAGTGGGAGGACCACTCGACGGCTCCGCAGCCATCACTTCCCAGATCTGCATAGGCTGCAGCTCTCACTGGACAACCATTGTCCTGTGGAGGGGCACAGTCCCACTGTGGCTTTACTATAAAGTCATTTAAAGCCATGATCTGTGTGTGTTAATATACGTCTACAGACCATACATATTAATCGCTGCTTAAAAGAATGCCCTCATTAGTCTTTTCCTTGCCTAATACTCTTATTCTTCTCTCTTTAAAAATAAGAAAATGTAAAATGCCATTCAACTGGAAGATGTCATCATGGTCTGTTATTGCTATTTCTGTGTTGAAGAAGAGAGTGGATGGATAAATGATTGGCATGTCCTGTTGGGATAGAGTGACCTAGGACCCCATTCCATCGATTCCTAATCTTCACTGCCCTTGTCTGTTGCCACCTCTGATTCAGAGACTGAGAAAACATCCCTCCATACAGATACACGGATCACAAAAAGAAGTCTCTCAAATTCAGTTTTATGGTAATATTATCAAGAAGCAAAAATAACTACGTGAGTTGAAGGTAGGCCCACTTAACATTGTAAAAATTAGGTTATAGCTGCAAATGAAATCAGCAATCAGATAATCCAAGAAGAAATATAATTCTTCAGGGTTCCACAAATTTTCAATTTGTCCAGTTGGTTTCATTTCACAGTTACTGTTTAATATTTTGGCATGTGTAGCAAAACACAGTTTTATGTATGTGTGGCATTTTAAAAACTAACAAACTAAAGTGCAGAATTCGTGACTGCTAGATTGGGGAACAGAATTCCTTTTTTACAGCTTGCTCTATTGAGAAATAATTTTATTAACCTCCATATTCATTAAAGATAACTGATTTTTAAATAGTCTAATATTCTGAGGGATTTTTTTTTGTGAAAAATGTATTTAGAATTAGGTGATCTTGAGTAAAAGGAACACACATTTAGTAAAAGTGCACATTTGTTTCCTGGCTACACAGACATGCATCCGAGTGACAGCCTGAAGCTTAGCCCTCTGGAGTGGAGTGGCTGCTGGAGCAAGTTGTCACTTCAGAGAACTGGCATCCTCACAGAGAGTGGGCTACGCTGACCCACACCCAGGAATTTGCTTTCTTAAAACAAAACAGATACATGCCTGATCAGTAGCTTTGTATCTTTTTCTAAAAAAAGATGTTATTTGTGTTGCCAGAGTTTAATTTCTTGTTGGTATAAAAATGAAAACAAAAATCTACCTATCCTAAGAAAGTAATCGCCTCTTAAAATTTTTTTTTTCTCCTTCTCAGTTCTAAAAAGAGATATCTATTTTCAAACTGGTTTAGCTACTCAGGCTTCAAAGTACCTAAGTACTTGTGCCAATTTTCACCAGTTTGGTTTGGATAGGTAACAAGGTGCCCCTTGATTTTTCCCAGACAGCTCTTAGAATCTAGAGTGTGTGTGCCGAGTATATTTGCACATTCGGTGTCCGTGTAGAGTGTAAATGATAGGAATACTGAGCAAAGAAATGGGAAGATGTGCTTACATAGTCGTTGTTTGTAACATCAAATGATAGCTTTTACATTCTTACTCAAATTCACGTGTTTGGGATTAATAATTGCCAGTTCATGAATATACAGCATAATATTTTATATGCTACTACAAGTGAATTTTGCTTCTATGGAAATGCGTTTTCCCTTTAACAATAACTGCCAATCTCTTTTTAAAAAATCACAGGTGTTTCTTTTGCTTATTTCTTTGTTTCTTTTTACTCTTCTGCTTTGTAATCACATTTTAGAGGTGAAATCTAGATATTTTTTGTTAAGAAACCTGCAGCTGCAAGTCTTATCTTTGAGAATTATTCCTGCTCTCTTTCAATGTCTCCTTGAAGACACCGAGTCAGAGTCATTTACTAGCCACAAATACAAAATGCATTAGGTTTTAACAGCAGATCTAAATTAAAAACTCAGTAACGTGGAACAAATGGACCCCTAGTTCATTTCCAAACTAAAACCCTAGTTACATTTTATTGTTTCTAAACCTTTCTTACTGCAAACCATCAATCCACTGACTTCCTTCTGGCTCGTTGGAGCTTTGAACTGTACCTTTACGGTGCTATAAATTAGCATGTCACTGAGATACACTGTCATTTGCATTAATTTCTTTAGAGTCGAGGTTGTCTGTCTTTGAAGACATCTTTACAATACTTAGAATTCGCTCAGAAAAGCAATGCCCAACTGAAAGATGTAGAACATAAATTTAAAAAATATGTTTTGGCTTTTATCTCAGGATGGAAACTAAAAATGGTCAAAGTTACGTGTGCAGTTCTGTGATCCAGAACTCACATTCTACTACTTCAGTGTTACTGCTTAAGGCACAGACGTTTAGTGACAGGAAGGAGAGGGAAGAGCACAGCCCTGCTCTCACCCACCTTAAGACAAGGAGCCATTTTAAAGATATTGTTACAGGGGGAAATGGCCAGGGTCATAAAATTGTCAATGAAATGCACTATCAGGCTTTCCATGGGATGCATGGCAGGAAAAGCAAAAGGTCTCAGCCAAGGGGGACGGGGCCCCTCCAGCACTGGGTGGGCTGGGCCCAGGCAAGGTTTGCGAGAGTGGCCCTGACCAGGTGCTGCAAATGGCCCCTGTGAGCCTCCTCAGAGCAAGTGTGCAGCAGAGCCCCTCTGTGCTCTGTCACAGAGCCAGGTGTCATGATAGGGAGAGAGAGGGGTAAGAGAAGAGGCAGTGGATAATTAGAGGGAGCCTCTTGAGAGAAAAAAGAAAACCGTCAGTTCCTCCCCTGGGAATCTGAAACACTAGAAAGCGAGCCCCTGGATGCATCGGGAGCTATCTGTCCAGGGTGGCACCTGTCTGAGGGACTGTGTCTGCCCTGGTCCTGGCTCAGCCCTGCACTCAGCTCCTTGCTCTGCCTTGCTCCGCCTTGCTCCATGCTGCATCCTGCAGAAGCTGATCCTTCTGTGGAATTTGTTTTCCAACCTTCAAAAACAAAATTACTTGGGAGGGTAAAAGAAAACCAAAGCCTTCAGTCCTTGGGCGGCATGCCACCAAACTCCTTTAACTCCAGCTTTGGGTTATTGTGTCCCTTTGAAATAGACACGGTTTGGGTTGAACCTGCACTTCCTAGCATCTGCAGAAGAGAAGGAAGAATATACTATTTTTAAAAGGAACATTCTGGAAAGTGTACAAAACCTGATCATTAAAAAAATAAAAGCCAAGCCCTCAGCTGCACAAACAGCCCTTGTTCTCCTCCAGCAAGGTCTGTCAGGAGTGCCCACCTTCCTTGCCCTGAGAAGAGCAATTAAGGAGACCAGGAAGCATCGCTGAGTTGGTCTGCTCTCTCTAAAGCCTTTTCAATCACCTCCTTTGATCTAGTTGCGGGGCGAGGGCGGCGGGGTGGGGGGAAGGAATGAGGGGGTAGCCCAGCCTGCTTCATGCCTCAGCCGTATTTGTAGGCACTGTGTTAGAGAAACGCTTTCTCTCTCTTAACATATTTTTTTGAATCTGAGTGTACACATCTGTCTTTATACCCAGCCGCTTTTCTGGCTCCAAACAAGTTCTCTGTGAGTTTCCCCAACTGAGCTCAGTGGGATCTCTGTCAGCTGCAAGATTTATGTCATCTTGTCCAGTCCTGAGAACTGTTCCTTCAGCTTTTCACATCTGGATCTAATTGGAAAGACATTAAGTGCACTGGAAAAGCATATTTTAGGGCAGTTCTTTATAGACACCCCTATTAAAGAAGCTGACGCTGTAGGTTCAAGTGGGATGAGCCAAGACAACATCTCAAAAAGTAGAAAGCACAAAATTATGAAAGAGCTGCTGGAAATGAGAAGGCCCTATTCAAGGATTACGTTTATAGGGTTGCTTTGGGAGAGAAATGTGGCATGATGCCTGCCAACTACAGGCTTTGCCAGCAGCGTGTGGTATCAGCACACGGATAACTGGGTCCTTCGGTGTTTGTGAGGACAGATTCTTCCTGGGCCTGGTCTCCACATCCTCAGGTGCTGGCATTAGGGTGTGTATACACAAACATCCTAAAAGAGCAGGAGGGTGGCTGGTAACTACAAATGCCGTCACCTTCTTGCCTCACTGTCTCCTTTAGGGCAACCACACCCTGAGATGTCTTGATACATAACAATAGAAGCATCTAATCAGCTTGGAGCAAACACACACACACTTGTGTGACTTTAGCAAAATCCCTCACTCCCTAGACTTCTCCTGGTTTTGCACACATTGTTAGGTTTCAAATAAACACACCCAAGATTGAAGGCAGAGGGTAGTTGAGATAATCAGCATTATACAGGTTTTCAGACTTGTGACTTGTGTTCAGAAGGATAATGAAAATCAAAGAATATTTGTCATCAGAAGAATACCGATACTTTGCTTTTCTTTACCTGTATTATATTTTGAAGCCCTGAACTTTCCAGTTGCTCCAGAGCAGTTGAACTTCTTTGAAGTCCTAGCCCCCAAATATCTTATTACTAGAGGATAAAATGAGTCTTTAGTTTCCTTTCCTTGGACTCCACCTCATCTCATCTGCGGCTTTGGTTAAACAGGGATTCTTAACCTTTTTTGAGCCATGGACTCTTTAGCAATCCGGTGAAACCTATGGACCTCTTCAGAGAAGAATATTTTTAAACTACATAAGATAAAAATGCGTGCAATTTCCCTAAGTTATGTCGACATACAACTATCACAATATTTTGAAAATAAGTTTTTGCTATAGTCATAAATGTGTTTAAGACATTGGCTAAAAAGATCTCCAGTTGGTTTAATAACTTCTAATATACATCCAATATTTCCAATATTGTGCCTAAAGAAGTAAGTTTCTGTTACTTATTAATATGTTGTTTTAAATGTCTAAATTCATAGAGGCCCCAATCCATGCACCGAAAGTTACCCACCCTGGGTTGGTTTGAAGGCCATTTGGCTGTCCACTGATCCCTTGCCTCTGCCAGCCGGGCATATCCTGCCGCCCTTGTCTAGGACTGCATCTTGGAAGGTATCTGGCCCTCCCTGTAGCCCTGTGGGGAAGCTGCTGCTCCCTTCTGAGTCTGCAGAAGGCGCCTAACGGGCTGGGTCCAGATAGGGACCCTCTAGAGCTCCTCCTGCCAGAGGCAGGAGTAGTGAGGGGGCTCCCTGGGAAAGACATCGCTCCGATTCGCCCCCACCCTAAGCCCTCCTGGGCCTCAGGAGTCCAGAGAGCCAACCAGCAAAAGTGGTTGTAACAAGGAGGGGGTAGGCTGGTGTGGGAGCTTAGTCTGTCCTGCAGGCCTCTTGCATGTGGTCCCACTGCCCACCCAGCCACAGGGCAGACAGGCCTTTCAAAAACAAATCTGAGCTCGCTGCTGCGCTGGTTCCAGTTGGTGCCTGGGAGAGTCTGTGCCCCTCGAAATGACACAAAAGCCTTGTTATGGGCTGGGTTGTGCCCCCACCTCTGTAATTCATCCGTTGAAGCCTTAACCCCCAGTACCTCAGAATGTGGCTGTATTTGGAGATGAAATCTTTGAAAGAGGTAAAGTGGCGATGAGATCATAAGAATGGGCCCCAATCCAATCTGACTGGCTTCCTCAGAAGAGGGGATCAGGACACAGAGCAGCCAGGTGTGCTGCCCGGAAGGAAGGCCCTGGGAGGACGCAGCCAGAAGGCCGCCACCTGCAGGCCAAGGAGGGACCCATCCTGATGCTTTCTCTTGGACTTCCGGCCTCCAGATCCCGGAAAGCACCGGCTGTTGTTGCTTCAGTGGCGGTCTGTGGGATGGTGCTGCGGTGGCCCCAGTAGATGCTTGCGGCCTAACTCGCCTGGCCCCCGCCTGTTACCCGGCCCGGCCCTGTCCCCACACCTTGCTCCTGCGCCGGGGGCCGACTCCAGCTCATCCTTGAGGAAAATCCGGGCTGCCCCTAGTCCAGGAAGTCTTCCCAGCCCCGGCCAGGCTGCAGGCCCCTCCTCAGAGCACCAGCTGTCCGCGCGCAGGTGGCCGTGAGAATATTCCCGCGCTCCGCACTGGCTCCCGGCGCCCACGGCGGGGACCGCTGTCCACCTGTGTTCCCACAGTGCAGGCACGCGGCGTCTCAAAAGGGCGGGGTGAACACACCCCGAACCATCCCTCTGCTGGATTGTCCTTGCTCTGTCCACCAACTCTGATTTCGGAAACAGATAACCTGGGTTCAAGGCCAGGTGGGTCATCTCCCAGCCCTGTGACATGGATGAATCGCATGACCTCACTGAGACCCCAGTTTCTGAGCAACTGTGAGCTCAGGACCAGGTCAGTGTCTCTCAACCCTTTTAAGACTTGTGTCTCCTAGCCGAGCGCGGTGGCTAAGGCCTGTAATCCTAGCACTTTGGGAGGCCGAGGCAGGCTGATTAATTGCCTGAGCCCAGGAGTTCTAGAACAGCCTGGGCAACACAGTGGAACCCCGTCTGTACTAAAATACAAAAAATTAGCTGGGTGTGGCGGCGTGCGCCTGTAGTCCCAGCTACTCGGAAGGCTGAGGCAGAGAATTGCTTGCACCCGGGAGGCGGAGGTTGCAGTGAGCCAAGATGGCATCACTGCACTTTAGCCTGGGACAGAGCGAGGCTCTGTCTCAAAAAAAAAAAAAAAAAAGACTTGTGTCTCCTTTTAGCAAACGTCAAATCCTATGTCCTTCTTTCCCAAAATGATCCCTGACCCATGAATTCCTTTAAGCCAATATGCTTATGCCAACATTTGCTTTCTCTAGTTTAACACTCATGGATGCCTGCAGCTGGGAGGGAGAGGAAGCAGTTTAGGCAGGCCCATTTTAGGATTTTGCCTGGGGTCCTCCTTGGGAGGGTCCAGTCACTGTGCACCCGGGTTAGTCCAGTGTAAGGTCTAGAATTGTTTTGGGAATGGGTCAGTGGTGGAAACGAGGAAGTGAAATTGGAAGATGTTGGCTAAAAATCCCATGGATGGATGCCCTAGCCAGTGTGTGCGCTCATGGGAATGTCCCGGTGTGGCTTAAAGGGAAGACCAGCCCTGCTGTCGCTTTCCAGAGGGGTTAAGGTAGATCCTCTCATGTTAGATTATCTCACTTCATTTCCTGATAAAGATGAAGTGTCCCCTAGCCACCCAGAGGCTGGAGGAGAAGGAAAACTACTGCTAACTTTCTGTCAGCCTGGCCTCCCCACCAGTGCAGGTGGGAGGCGCCCTGGTTCTTCTAGGGGGTCCACCTGGTGGTCAGCGAGGGTCCTTTGGGTCCCTTCCCTTCCAGGCCCTGGGGATGCAGCTGCCCTCCTGTTCTCTTTAAAGCTGCTTTTGCCCACAACTTGTTACAAATTTTTAAGAAAACAATTTGACATTATCTATCAAAATCCTATATTTGTCTTATAGATGTAGTATTTGCACAAAATGTTTGTAAAGGAATATCCATTGCAGCATTTTTGGTAAGAACTGGACACAATCTAAGTGTTTATTATTATGGGACTGATTAAATCAATTATGGCATAGCCGTACAATGCAATGCCATGCAGCTATTAAAAAGAATGAGATAGAGCTGTTTATGGTATCTTGAAAAGATGTCCAAGATGTGTTATTATTATGTGGAAAAAAAAAGTTGCAGAAGAATTAGCACAGTGATTCCATTTAAGGAAAAAAAACAGAAGTCCATATATGTGTATATAAGAATGTAACAGGCTGGTTGCGGTGGCTGACGCCTGTAATCCCAGCACTTTGGGAGGCCAAGGCAGGCTGATCACGAGGTCAAGAGTTCGAGACCAGCCTGGCCAGTATGGTGAAACCCTGTCTCTACTAAAAATACAAAAATTAGCTGAACGTGGTGGTGCACGCCTGTATGTAGTCTCAGTTACTTGGGAAGCTAAGGCAGAAGAATTGCTTGACCCCAGGAGGCAGAGGTTGCAGTGAGCCGAGATCTTGCTGCTGCGCTCCAGCCTGGGTGACAGAGCGAGACTCTGTCTCAAAAAAAAGAATATAACAAATAAGATGCACACCACACCTGACTGTTCATAGTAGTTATTCTGTCACATGAGATTGGAATTGATTGAAGGGTGAGACAATATGGGGGACTTTCCTTTAACATTTAGATATTCTTAAACATTTTACAATGAGATTATTAATTTTAAAATTAAAAATAGGCACAATGGCTCATGCCTGTAATCGCAGCACTTTGGGAGGCCAAGACAGGAGGATCACTTGAGGCAAGGAGTTTGAGACCAACCTGGGCAACACAGTAAGACCCTGTCTAAAAAAAATTAAATTAAAAATGTAAAATACTGTTTTTCCAAAAGCACAGTTCTAATTTTGTTCTTGTCTTACCTTGCATTTAGATATAATTAGACATTCACAGAATGTAGTAGAAATAGTACAGAGAGGTCCCACGTACTAATATTACAGAGAGGTCCCACGTACTCTGCAGACAGTCTGTTCCAGTGGTTACATCTCACTGACCTGTAGGACAGTACCCAAATCCAGAGATCCATATTAGTAGAACACATGTGTTGCAGTTCTGTTCCATTTTATCACGTGTGTAAGATTCGTGCAACCACTGCAGCGATCGAGATACAAAACTCTTCTGTCACCATGAGGCTCTCCCTCATGCTATCTATTCTCCCTTCACCCCTACTTCCCCACCATCCCCAACCCTGGCAACCATGAATCTGTTCTCCATCTCTATGCTTTTATCATTATTAAAATGTTACATAAATGGAATCATAATAGTGTGACTCCTTGAGATGGACTTTTGTTCACTCAGCTTCATGTCCCTGCGGTCCATCCAAGTTATATCAATAGTTTGTTCCTTTTCATGGCTGAGTAGTATTCTATGGTATGGATGCACCACAATTTGTAACCCATGTTTAGGGATATTTTGGTTGTTTCTAGTTTTGTGTACAAGTTTTTGTATGGATATAAATTTTCATTTCTTTGGAATAAATGCCCAGGAGTATGATAGCTAAGTTGTATGGTAAATGTATGTTTAGTTTTTTATGAAACTGCCACACTATTTTTCCAGAGTGGCTGAGCCAGTTTACAGTCCCATCAGAAGTGGCTGAGGATCCAGTTCCCCCGACTCTTCTCTAGCATATGGTGGTGTCACAATTTTTTATGTCAGCTGTTTTAACAGGTATATATAACATGGTCTTAATAACTAGTGATATTGAGCATCTTTTCATGTTTGCCATCCGTAAATCCGGTGTGTCCTTTGCCCGTTCTCTAAATGGATATTTTGTTTCCACTGTTGAGTTTTGAGAGTTCTTTATGTATTCCAGATACTGGTCCTCTGTCAGATATGTGGTCTGCGAATATTTCCTCCCTGTTGTAGTTTGTCATTGTCCCCCTCTTATCGAGTCTTTCACAGAGCATAAGTTGTAATTTGATGAGGTCCAATGTATCCATTTTTCTTTGACGGTAATTGTGTTTTAAAAAATAAAGCTTAAAATTTTTGTTTTTTGTTTTGTAATTTTGCACGTTTTTGTTTTGTAATTTTGTTTTGGGGGTTTTGTTTTGTGTTGTATGGTTTTGGTTTTGTTTTGGTTTGTACTTTTGTATTAAAAAAATGAATAAGGGACTGTTGCCACCCCCTCTTCCTTAGGATTCATCTTCCCCCAGCCTGACTGCAAAGTGGAGTGCAGCCCTGAGGAAACCCCTTCCTCTGTTGTCCCTGAATATTCACACGGGGGCTGTTCCTGTTTTAAGTGAAACAAAATGGAAACAGAATAAGATTCTGGATTTGTCTAAAGTTCTATAGTCCTGCTCACTCACCTGTAACTTCTGACTTCCTTCTCGGCTGATAAGGATGTCTGGTTCAAGTTTGGCTCTCTTTTTATTCTTGAGGTTGGGCTTCACTAGAAACCCTCCACCCTATTCTTTGTCTTCCAGGAATGCAGCCTCCCCGTTTAGGCGCTCCTTCTAGAGGTGAAGAGTGTGAGGAAGCCTTCCTCTGAAGGCTTCTCCTAGCTTGAAGACACAATGAGAGTTAACAAAGGATGGGTCCCTTGCCCACTGTTAGCATGTGGTCCCTGTGTCCTCTGGAAGTGTCTTCACAGGGAGGCCATCTTGAGGAGGGGAGAAAAATGCAAGTATTTCTTGGCAATATTAAAACACAGAACACCAGTCTTAACATCGCCAGGTCACCATGGTGGGCTTTGTGAGCCAGGCAGCCACATCCACTAACTACAAATGGAGCATCAACTCCATGCCAGTGTTAGTGTTAAAGATACCGAGATACATAAGACCTAACTCCATCCTATTCTAGGAACTTACAATTTACCGTGGGGGGATAGAACAGAGATTCCTCAGCAAGTGAGTACAATGCCATGGTACCACTTGCAGTAGAAACTAACTACTCACACCTGCTTCCTCAGAATTCTCAGCTCACAGTTACACTACTCAGCCTCTCATGGAGTTAGGTGTGGTCGTGTCACTGGGTTCTGGTAAATGGAATATGAGGGCTTTCTTTCTTATTTATTTATTTGATGGAGTTTTGCTCTTGTTGTTGCCCAGGCTGGAGTGCAATGGTGCGATCTCGACTCACTGCAACCTCCAACTCCTGGATTCAAGCGATTCTCCTGCCTCTGCCTCCGGAGTAACTGGGATTACAGGTGCACTGCCACACCCAGCTAGTTTCGTATTTTTAGTAGAGACGGGGTTTCTCCATGTTGGTCAGGCTGGTCTCGAACTCCCGACCTCAGGTGATCTGCCTGCCTCGGCCTCCCAAAGTGCTGGGATTATAGACATGAGCCGCAGCGCCTAGCCATCACTCTTCATTCATAATATCCTCCTATGCACTACCTTCCATTTTATTTTCTCTTCCATTGGCTAAAAGGAGAGGAACATAATGCTAGTCTAGAGGAGAGCAGAGTCACAAGATTGAAGGAGTCTGGGTCCCTGACTGACTAGGGTCTACTGCCCAGGAACACCTACTTGGGCTTTCCATAAACATTGAGATTCTGGAGTGTTTGTTTAGCAGTTAACTTACTTTAATCAGTATCCAGGTCACAGAAATCACAAGTCACTACATTTTTTTTTTTTTTTAAGAGACAGGGTGTCACTCTGTCACCTAGGCTAGAGTACAGTGGAGCAATCTCAGCTCACTGCAGCCATAAACTCCTGGGCTCAAACAATCCTCCCACCTTAGCCTCCCGAGTAGCTAGGACTACAGGCACATGCCACCACACCCAGCTAGTTTTTATTTTTTAAAGGCAGAATCTTACTATGTTGCCCAGCCTGATCTCAAACTCCTGGCCTCAAGCAATCCTCCGGTCTCGGCCTCCCAAAACATTGAGATTATAGGTGTGATATGCTGCACCCAGCCTCTGCTGTCTTTCAAATCTAAAAAGGCTTTATTGAGAAGGTGCCTGATTTCCCTTGGGGCTCATCCCACATTACATCTAGACACTAAGAGTACTACTTACATTTACAAATTAGGATATTGCCTTGTTGCTTTCTGTGCGTGTATTCATTCATTCATTTTCCTCCTTTGAAATGTCATTTTACCCTTACTTGGCTAATAATACTAGCTATACAAAGCACTCAGTTGCATGCTGCCAAATTCCAAATAGCTTATTGCTTTTAGAAACCGCCTCCCCCTCTGACTTTCAGCAAATTCTTCTAGCCTTTTGATAACTTAATTCATATCCTTTCCACATATTTATCCAAAGAGGCAGCTTTTTAATTCTGGCACAGTCACCCTTTTTTTTCCTCCTGGGCTTTGATACTACCAGATGCTAGAGGAAAAACATTTGCAATATGCCTACAATCTATTTCAATATATAATTCTATCCAATTGAATGTCAGGCATTTCTAAAGAATGTTGTTGGTTGATTTAACGTCCCTTGCCCAAGTTGAGGTTTTGATTTGAAATTGCATATTGGAATGCTTTGTGTTACATTTTGCCCCAAATTTATAAATCTATCATGGATTCTCCCTTCTATCTTGCTTCCTTAATAGACGAACTATCAAGAATGAAGTTTAGCATGATATCTTGAGAAAGCAAAAGAAGAAAATCTTATGCTTTTGAAAGGGAATGTGCCCTCAGGCAAAAGTTTTAAAAAATTCTCTGTCTTGTAATACATGTTAGGAAATGCCATTTGTCATGCATGCAGCTTAAGATGGATTAGGATTCCATCACTGATCATGGAATAAATTCTTATACTTTTAATCTTACAAGTTCATTTGCGCCAAGCAATTAGAAAAAAACTGTGTTTGGATATAGTAGAATGTGTCGACCCTCTTAAGAGTACTAGCAGTTTCTAGAAACAATTTAGCAGAATTTTTTCCAAAAGTATTTGGCAGGCCTCATATCCCCATGAGTATACTAAATTTCTTCTCATTTAGGGGTGGAGGTAGGTAAGGGGGACCACTTGTGACCATATTATTCAAACACAGTAAATCTCTTTGTATGGTTACATTGTCTTAATGAGGATGTTTTGCAGAAATCAGAATGCTAGCTTTTTCTTTGAAATGGTTATTTAAGTATAGACTTTAAACATTACTTTTAAATGGGGTTTAATGGAGTTTCTAAAAATTGCCAAACCAAGTGTGGTATTGTTGGTGATATACTTTCCTTTCAGTTGTAACTAAAAGAAGGTATCATTTACTTCTTGAACTTTACAGTGACTTTGCATTTGTGTTTGTTTAAAAAAAAAACTTTCTAGAAAAAAAATTAAAGTTTGTCCCAATAAAGTTTCTTCCAAAGTTGTGATAATATAATTGACATAAAACAAGTTTAAAACACATTAGAGACACATAATACTTAACTTACTTCACTTGAAAGACCAACGTTCGGCAGCTACTTCCTCCAGATGGATTGGTCTGTAAACATCAATTGAATCATTAGTTCTGGGTTTCAATAAACAGGGGAAATAATCTGCTCCCTAATTTCCATAGAAAACTTCTGAGAATTAATGAAACTGTATGTAAGAGGTGGCTATATATTCTTCCACATGGGTACTGTTTCTAACCACTCATTCATTCTTTTAGTCATTCAGCCAATAAGTGTCTAGGGAGGGTCTACAATTCTAGATTTTGAGGATTCAGCAATGAATAAAGCAGACAATGTCTGCCTTCATGAAACTTACTCTCTTTTTCTTTTCTTTTCTTTTTTTTTTTTGAGACTCTCTTTTTTTTTTTATTTTTTATTTTTTGAGTTTCCCTTTGTTGACCAGGCTGGTCTCGATCTCCCAACCTCAGGTGATCCGCCTGCCTTGGCCTCCCAAAGTGCTGGGAATTACAGGCGTGAGCCACCGCACCTGGCCAGAACTTACTTGCTAATGGAAGATGCAGAGATACTAAACAAGTAAATGGTTAAATATATAATATAATTTTAGGCATCAATAAAATTTTAATGAAATCTTGCTAAAAGTGAGGCAGTGTGAGGAGCTATGAGAATATAAGGGTAGGAGTGGGGTGGTTTGACTCCTTTAGATCCAGGGGTCATAAGGAGGGGACATTGGAGAAGATACCTGGATGAAGCGAGTGAGCCATGTGAACTGGGAGGGGTGTCTCCAGTCTAAGGAAAAGCACAGGAAAGTCCTTGAGACTGGAGTTAACTCAGGGAGTTCTAAAAAGAGCCAAGAGGCTGATGTGCTGGAGATCTGGGGTTGGGAGCACAAGGTAGGTAATGAGCCTGGAGTTGTAAATGGGGTAGGATCATGTAGGGCTTTGGGGCTGTAGTCAGGAGACTGGGTTTTGTTCTAAGAGAAATGAGAAGCCCCTGGAGGATCTGAATAGGGTAGTGACTGGTTCTTACTTACATTTCAAAAAAATCACTCTGGATGTTTGCAAAAGGTTGCTTTGAGTGAGCAGGGATGGACACGGGGGTGCAAGTTGGGAAGGTACAGCTTGTGTCTCGGGGAGAGACTGACAGTGGCTTGGGCTAGAACCACAGCAGAGCAGATGGTGAGAAGTAGGCTCCGAGTACATTTCAAAAAAGAACCAACAGAACTTGCTAATGGGTTTGATGTGGGAGATGAGAGAAAATGGAAGCAAGTGAGGCTGATTGCTAGGGTTTTTGCCTGAGCAACTGGTGGAACAGAGACACCATTTCCTCAGGGAAGAGTGGTTTGGGGGTGGTAATCAAGTTTCATTTCGGGCAGGTTTGAAATGCTTATTAGACATCTAAGTGGAGAAATCCACTAGGCAGTTCAACATGTGAATTCTGGCCGGGCACGGTGGCTCAAGCCTGTAATCCCAGCACTTAGGGAGGCCGAGACGGGCGGATCACAAGGTCAGGAGATCGAGACCATCCTGGCTAACATGGTGAAACCCCATCTCTACTAAAAAATACAAAAAGAAACTAGCCAGGCGAGATGGCGGGCGCCTGTAGTCCTGGCTACTCGGGAGGCTGAGGCAGGACAATGGCATAAACCCGGGAGACGGAGCTTGGAGTGAGCTGAGATCCGGCCACTGCACTCCAGGCTGGGTGACAGAGCAAGACGACGTCTCAAAAAAAAAAAAAAAGTGAATTCTAGGGCAGGAGGTCAGGCTAAAGATATGGATTTAGAGCTATCAGTATTTGTAAGGGATTTAAGCCATTGGCCTCAGTGAAATCATCTAGGGAGAAAATTTTGATGGAGAAGATAAGAGGTCCAAGGATGGGCTTGAAAAGTCAGGAAGAAGGAAAAGCCAGCTGCAGAGGAGACTAAGAGCTGAAGTAGGAGGAAAAGCAAGATGACAGCGGTTTCCAGAAGCCAAGCAAAACCTAGTCTTCCCATATTAAGAAAAAAATGGAAGCAGCTGATTAACACCCTTTCAGGTCCTGCACCCTGAGCTTCGCTCTTAAGAGGCTCCTGGACTTGGCCAGGCTGTTGTTGTATCTTGAGCACTCAGGTGACACATTCTGTCACTGGACTGAGGTGGGATGATATAGGTAGTTCAGAATTCAGCTCCAGAACCAGGCTGCCTGAGTCCAAATTCCAGATCTATCAGGAGCAAGTCATGTGGCCTTGTACAAATGACTTCCTCTACGTCTGTCTCCTCGTCTTTAACTGCGAATGAGAGTCAAACCAACTTGTGGTTACTGTGAAGATTAAGTGAGTTAGGAGATGGCAAGTCCTTAGAATGAATGCTTCATCAGCAGAAGATGCTTTCCTATTTACTAATTGAGATTTGTACTTGCTCAAGGTCATATAACTGGTAAGAGTTGGAGCTGCTCATTGAGCCCAAGTTTGTTCAGCTGCCAATCTCAGCCTCTTTCCCACCCCTGTCACTGCAGCCTCCGCCTCCCGGGTTCAAGCAATTCTCCTGCCTCAAGCTCTTGAGTAGCTGGGATTACAGGCATTCACCACCATGTGAGGCTAATTTTTGTATTTTTCAGTAGGGACGGGGTTTCACCATGTTGGCCAGGCTGGTCTCCAACTCCTCACCTCAAGTGATCTGCCCGCCTCAGCCTCCCAAAGTGCTGGGATTACAGGCAGAGCCACTACGCTTGGTCAAATCTCAGCCTCTTAACCAGCTTGCTGTCCTGCCTCCATACAAGATTCAGGGAGCTGGAGATGGTGCTTGACTTTTGCATACAATGGGGGTGCTGGAGCAGCTCCTGCCAGCTCACGGTGCCAGCTGTGCACACGCCTTCCCAGCTGCGCATCAGCCAGGGTGGAGGTGTCAACAGATGCTACACTTAGGGATTTTCCCCCCACCAAGAGTCAGTTGTTAAATATTTACCACACAATACTGTCCATGGAGAACCCCCCAGGAAGTCCAGACACATCTATCAGTTCATCCCCATGGTAGGATGGTTTTGCTGACGCAATCTTCTAAACAGAGACGTTGAGGAACCAGGTATAGAGGCTTTCTCACATGACCAGTGGTGAAGCTCAGGTCCAAACATGTCCTCCTTACAGTGGGAAGGAAGACAGCTTTTACCAGCAAACCAAGCTCCCCCCACATTAGGTAGTTCTAAACGCCCCCTCTCCAATAGCCCTTCTCACGTTGCTAGTTTGCTGGTGCTGTTGACCTGTGTGGCTTTGTCTCCCTGAGCCGGACTAACTCTGAGTATCAGGGAGCCTGAAAGATGAGAGGCCTACACAGCTACCGCCTCCCATCTGACATTTGGCCCAAGGCAGTCGGCATCACCCAGTCTTAACATCTAGCTGCCCTCGCTGGACACAAGGTTCCTTCCTGTTTTGAGCCCGGATCCGTTTGCCTGCAGCTTCCACTCCTTGGGTTTGGCCCAGCCTTCCCCAGAATAAGGCACTGCCCTTTACTACACCACGGCTTTGAAACTGCCGGGACACTCACCACGCCCTCGATTCCCACTCGGCCTGGTGGCTGCAGCCAATCTGAATAGCTTCGTGCCCCAGCTCCCTGTGGCTCACCCCAAATGCTGCCTCTCTGAGACACCTCCATTTCCTCCAGGGCGACTTGAGCACCACCTCTTGGTGTCATTGCTGTGTGTCCTTTCCTCACAGTCATCTGGTTCCACTGCCATTGCTGTCCTGCCTGTCTCCCTGCTGGGACGCATGCCATGGAAAGGTGGTGACTGTCTGTTGGTGCCCAGCGTGGTGCCTGGTTCTCCATGAGTATTTGTTGAATGCGTGGCCATACCCCAGTGGTGAGTCAGACAGGCCAGGCCCGTCCTTCAAGGAAATAATGACAGACTATGAGGGAAATAAGCACAGTCCTGTGATTTGTTGGGGGGCACACTCCAGACAGAGCGGTCAGGGGAGGCCTCCCCAGAGCTGAGACCTGGAGCTGACGAGCAGCCCGTGGAGAAGAGATGGCCGGAGGGACCAGCCAGCGGGAATCCCTGAGGCAGGAAGGAGCTTGTCCCAGCAGAGGGACAGAAGAGCCCAGCACAGAGCAGAGGAGTGAAGGGGTCATGGTGCGGGGGCCCTCGGAAGAGGTGTGATCGCCTTCCAAGGGCAGGGGAGGCTGCTGAAGGGTGTAGGTGGGAGGCTGCCCGGTCCTGCTGTGAAGAGGTCGCTGCAGCAGGAGGGCAAGCTCTTCTCTTCTTGCCTGACTGGCCTGTCGGGAGTGGGCAGAGGCAACTAAGGGCCCCCTGGCACCTAGGCCTCTCTTCTTAGGCCCAGCCTCCCCTCCCCAGGCATCTCAGCCAGACCCTCACCTTGCCCTGGGCCCAACACCAACCTTACACCTCAGTGTGACTTTTAGTCCCCCTTTAAAAGATGTATATTCATTTTTCCATGGCTGTGGTGACAAATTGCCACAAATGTGGTGGTTTAAACTAACACCAATGTGTGATCTTGCAGTTCTGGAGGTCAGAAGTCTCCCATGGGCTCACTGGAGCTACTGAGGTGTCCCCAGGGCTGAGTTCCTTTCTGGAGGCTCTAGGGGAGAAGCCATCTCCTTGCCTTTCCAGCTTCTAGTGGCCACCGCATTCCTGGGTTCCCGGCCCCTTCCTCCATGTTCAGAGCCAGTGATGACCCATCCCTCACACCCTTCTCCGATCATCATGTCTCTATCTCTGCCTTGAGCTAGGAAAGGTTCTTTAATTTTAAGCACTTGTGTGATTAGATTGGGCCCACCTGGGTAATCCTGGCTACTTATCCCATCTCCAAGTCCTTAACCTGATGCTATCTGCAAAGTCCCCTTGCCAGATAAAGTAACATATCACAGGTGACATGGATTAGGACATGGGCATCTTTGGGGGCCATTATCCTGCACACCACAGGACTCCTGGATCTTAAAGGATCAATCAAATACAGTGTGTGAACTGTCACGATGTAGATTCAAAAACTGACTTTAAAGGACCTTGTCGAGACTATCAAGGAAATGTTCACATAGGTATTTAGATGATATAAAGGATTTAGAATTAATATTGTTAAGTGTGTTAATGGCATGTATCTTTACCTGATATTTGATTTGGAATATTACAGGAAAAACATGGAGTGAGACACCTGAAACAAGATTGGCAAAATAGGCCGGGCACAGTGGCTCACACCTGTAATCCCAGCACTTTGGGAGGCCAAGGTGGGTGGACCACCTGAGGTCAGGAGTTTGAGACCAGCCCAGCCAACATGGTGAAAACCTGTCTTTACTGAAAATACAAAAATCAGCTGGGTGTGGTGGTGCATGCCTGTAATCCCAGCTACTCGGGAGGCAGAAGCAGGAGAATCGCTTGAACCCAGGAGGTGGAGGTTGCAGTGAGCCGAGATCACGCCACTGCACTCCAGCCTGGGCGACAGAGTGAGACTCTGTCTCAAAATAAATAAATAAATAAAAGATTGGCAAAATACTGATAATTCATCTGGGTGATGGATGAGGGAGCTTCAGTGTATTATTATCCTTTGTACTTTTGCAAAGATTTAGAACTTTTATTTTTAAAAGTTGA
The DNA here is from genome assembly GCF_009764315.1 of Trachypithecus francoisi. Classification (NCBI taxonomy): domain Eukaryota; kingdom Metazoa; phylum Chordata; class Mammalia; order Primates; family Cercopithecidae; genus Trachypithecus; species Trachypithecus francoisi. The sequence goes on along the minus strand of NW_022681472.1, from coordinate 28,983,244 downwards.
AAGATATAAATAGATAAATATATGTGTAAAATCAGTTGTAAGAGGTTAAGGAGACACATGTGGAACAGAGCTAAGGTCTGTTCTGGCTCCGTCTTTGCTGTCATCCCACCACTAGGATGGCCACCATATGTCCCAGGAAAAACATCAGGCTCACTGCATCCCTCACCCACTGAGAGAACCTGCCTTTACCATCTTTTATGCTGGGGCCTCTATTTCAATAAAACCAATATTCAGAATTAAACAGAACTTCAAAGGTTATCTTGTTTGACCATCACTCCCTCTCCCCAGCCCTCCCACATGCAATCCAGGAATATGCTAAATGCAGCAAAAGTGATGAAATAACCGTAATGTAAGGTTTTATCAATTGCTTACTCAAACCAAAATGAAATTCCTAAGTAGAGCTGTCTGTGCCCATGTTCAGCAGGAATGCTTCACATTTTTGTTGGAGTTGAATATCGAAGAACCAAGACATCTCAAAGGGACCTTCCCAGCAGTGAGGGGTGAGGGGTGGAGGCAGAACTCAGCCATGATTGCCCTGCAAAGCCAGGCTCCTCTCAGGCGAGAGGTGCTCCGCTCGGGTCCCTCTGGTTCAGGATGTGCCACCACCACGGTCTTAGGCAAAACCCCAATTGTGGAGTCCTCCCAGATAAGGTTTCCCAGGCATCTCCTTGGCAGACCCCAGACTGGCCTGAAGAGGGCAAAACACTTGTTTCAGACCTCAAAGATGATGAATGAATGAGATCTCAAATGACTGACATCTCAGAAAGACAGTAACTATTTTCCATATTCCTTGGAGGTAAATTCTGGGGCAGGAACATTTCTCTCAGACAGATAGATACAACCCAGTCCTGCTTTCTGGGACTTTTTATCCCCTTGCATTTTGGCCGCAGACCCCAAGGGTGGGGTGGAGGGGTGTGTTAGAGGCGGGGAGAAAATGGAGCACTACCTGCCGAGAGGAACGCCAACCAGAGCAAGATGCTGGCTCTGAGAACAGAGAGAACAGAATAAGGCCCCTGTCTGCAAGCACCTGTCTTCCTGGGGGAACTTCAGATAGAAGTGGATGGGTCATCAGCTGAGGAGTATTTTTTGAGGATGTTCTGTAGACACACTGTGGAGATTTCAAAGAGGGAAGGGGCCCCACCAGCCAAGGATTTCCCAGCTACCTGGGAGACAAGATGCAAACACATCAAAGGCGACTCACAGTTTAGAGAGGCAAATGGCAAGCACTGTTAGGAACCCAGAGGGAGACAGGCGGGAAATTAGGGACGTCCACCTGGAGAAGCAGAAGAGACTGCAGGGGCAAAGGTGTGGAGACAGTGGGCAGACCAACCTCAGCAGGGCAGAATGTCCGGGGGGAGCATCTCCACACCAGCTGGCCAGGGAGCTTGTGGATAACGCTGACATCTGCCAGGTGTTCCTGAGGCTAGGGACTGGTCTCCTGGGTTGGGGTTCACACTCTGGGAAATGGACTGGCACTCAATGAGGCTGTGAGGTAGAATGGGGCCAGCCAATGGGGGCCTTGAATGCTGGGCCAAAGATATGGAATGTGATTCCAGGGGTGGGAGTTATTAATGGCTTTTGATTGGGAGAGTGGCTTCATGATAGGGTTCTCTTAGGAAAACCAGTGAGACAGCAATGGGCTGAAGGAATGAGGAAAAATACAAAGGAAATTGAACTTAAATTAACATGGAGTGAGAAAGGGAGTGTAAAGAATTTCATGACTGGATGTTGGACTCAAGAGAGAAAGATGTGTAACGAAAGCCCTCATTTATTAAACACCACTATGGTCAAGGCATTCACCTCTCAAATAATCCGGTGCATTCATGTAGTCTTCAGCTTACACATGATGAAAAAGAGGCTCAGAGAGATAAAATGACTTGCATGAGGACACACAGCTGGTCTGCAGTAAAGCTGGAGTTTTAATCCAGGTCTAACAGAGTCCATATGGGAAGCCCTCTCCCTTCCTTGTTCAGGTGACAGGGAGAGTGTATTGTTTTCTCTTGCTGCCTTAACAAATTGCCACAGACCTAGAGGATTAAAACAACACAAATATGTGATCTTGGAGTTCTGTAGGCCAGAAGTCAGACAGGCGTTTCACTGGGCTAAAATCAGGAGTCAGCAGTGCCTTTTTGGAGATTCTGCGGGAGAATCCACCTCCTTCCCTTCTTCAGCTTCTAGAGGCCACTGACATTCTTTGTGTTGAGTCAAGGAATGTGAGTAGCCTCTAGAAGCTGAAAGCCCCCTTCCTCCATCTTCAAAACGAGCAACATTGCCTTTCTTGGACCCTTCATCCCTAGCCACATCTTTGTCTCTGACCACAGTCAGGAAATGTTCTCTGATTTTAAGCACTTGTATCATTGCAGCGGACCCCAGGAGAACCCAAGGCTAACCTTTCCACGTCAACATTTGTACCTTCATCTGATGCGCAGAGTCCCTTTTGCCATGGGAAGTAACATTTTCACAGGCTCTGAGGATTAGGACATGGGCATCTTGGGGGCTACGATTCTGCCCGCCACACAGAGTGAGCCTGCCGTGTGGACACGTGCCTCAGCAGCAGGTGGTGTGCCCATAGCTCTGTTTCAGTAAGCCCTGTGACAAAGGGGACTCAAGAGAGAATAAAAAATAATTAAATAGGCCAGGCATAGTGGCTCACACCTGTAATCCCAACACTTTGGGCAGCTGGGGCGGATGGATCGCTTGAGCCCAGGAGTTCGAGACCAGCCTGGCCAACATGGTGAAACCATGTCTCTACTAAAAACACAAAAATTACCCAGGCATAGTGATGCACACCTGTAATCCCAGATACTCGGGAGGCTGAGGCACAAAAATCACTTGAACCCAGGAAGCGTAGATTGCAGTGAGCTGATATCATGCCACTGCACTCCAGCCTGGCAACAGAGCCAGATTCTGTTAAAAAAAAAAAAAAAAAAAAAAAGGCCCGGCGCGGTGGCTTACGCCTTTAATCCCAGCACTTTGGGAGGCCGAGGTGGACAGATCACAAGGTCAGGAGATCGAGACCATTCTGGCCAACATGGTGAAACCCCATCTCTACTGAAAATACAAAAACTTAGCTGGGCATAGTGGTGCACACCTGTAGTCCCAGCTACTCAGAAGGCTGAGGCAGAAGAATCGTTTGAACCCAGGAGGCAGAGGTTCCAGTGAGCCGAGATTGCACCACTACACTCCAGCCTGGCAACAGAGCAAGACTCCATCCCTCACCCAAAAGAAAAGAAAAACAATTAAATAAAGGACAAAACCCAGAAATTTGAAAAGGAATAACATGAGGAAAACAGCCTGGTTAGAGGAAGGTCTAGTAGTGAGGACAATGCACTCAACGTTTGTTCTAAGCACAGAACACATTCTGTGCAGTTACTCCTGCTGTCACTTCCACTCTGCATTGTTGTCAAAGCCAGCAGCTACGCCATCACCCTTCTAAGAGCCTGACTACAGACGTAAAGGTGGTGGCTAGGTCTGTGATTTAAGTGCTCAATTTTAAATGAATTCTCCGAATTCTAGAGTTAAAACACCTGTTCTTCATCTTAGGCAACTGTCTAAAATCTATGTGTCTCTCCGACCACCTACTCCTCTATTTTTTTTTACGAGTAACCATCACATTAGCAGGCAGACACCCCTTTGTTCCGAGGGTAAGCCATTTTAGAAAGTACCAATTTTATGGACATTACCTGAACTGATAGGATTGTGGAAGCATGAATAAAAAGTGCAGGCTATAATGAAATTATTAGAAAACAGGGCAGCAACTGGGTTAATTCAAGCTCAATATAATCCTTTTTTAATTTAAAAGTCATATCATTGATTCATCTGAAATGTAATAGACTGAAGAGCCTATCGTAACGTGTTAAGTTTAGAAATACACAAATCAGGCCGGGCGCGGTGGCTCAAGCCTGTAATCCCAGCACTTTGGGAGGCCGAGACGGGCGGATCACGAGGTCAGGAGATCGAGACCATCCTGGCTAACACAGTGAAACCCCGTCTCTACTAAAAAAATACAAAAAAACTAGCCGGGCGAGGTGGCAGCGCCTGTAGTCCCGGCTCCTCGGGAGGCTGAGGCAGGAGAATGGCGGGAACCCAGGAGACGGAGCTTTCAGTGAGCTGAGATCCGGCCACTGCACTCCAGCCCGGGTGACAGAGCGAGACTCCGTCTCAAAAAAAAAAAAAAGAAATATACAAATCTCTTTTTGGTTTCTCTTATTTCACATAAAAAGAGACATGGTATTTAATTACAGATCTTTCAAAGAAAGAAAAGGATAACAGAAACATTAATATCACATACTTTGGGCAATAAACTTTAAAGCTTATTGAAGAACCTTTTGATTTTTCAGTTATTTTGATGATTTAATGTAAGATTCAGTATCAGAGATTGTTGGGATGAGAAATTAGGAAAATACTCAACTGCAGGTGAAGACATTTACATTTGATACCTATCATTTCCTTGTGAAAGGACATAGATTTAATTAACTGCATATATGACTACCGTGTGCATTCTGAGGTGAATCTAGCAGTTAGATCAGCTCCCAGGAGTTCAACATGAACAAGTTTTCTGGGAGAAAAGGCAAAACAAACCCAACTTTGAACACTTCAGAAATGAAGGCCACATTTAGACATGTTTGGTTACCATCGACTTTAATGGGAACTACTTGTCTATTTCTGGGAACCAGAAGATGACCTCAGTGGGGAAAGACTGAAATGGAAACAGAGAAAATAAAAAGATCCATTGGGCATGAATGCTCAGAGACTCCACAAAGAACTACGTGTCACAAGGGGATAAGTCCATATTTTGCTAATGAAGACTACCTTTATCTCTCAGAGAATGGCCAAATACTGCTACGTTGTCGTTACAAACTGTTTAATCCTGAAGAAGGAAGCAGGGCTGGTTTCAACACTATTTGCAAATTGCTAATTGACAAGAGGAATGTTAGAAATTACAGAAATGACTGGACTCGCCTCCATTCTGTGAGTACACACACACACACACGTGCACGTGCACGCGCAAATCCACGCCAACAAATAGGCATGAAAAGTATCTTACTGGCATCAAGTTTCTGGCATTGCTATAACTACGTACAAAACAAGCGATACATGAAATGGTAGTGACATCTGTTCTAAAACCTGTGGGGCTTTACTCACAAAACAGTTGTAAAATCTTTGGGGGACAAAAATATTTCTTGTATCTATGCAGATGCTTTCCTCTAAGGGACAGACACACACACACACACAGACACGCACACACAGTCACACGCAAATGAATGTGTTGACCTGAAAAGACAGGAATAAGGAAAGTAAATGTCATCCACTTCTCTAAAATGCCTCTTTAATTTTTCTTCTTCAAACGAAGCTAAATTTATTGCTTTAGATGTGCCTTTTATTTATTTTTTTTAAATCCCAGAACATATTAATTGTCATAAAGCTGAATTTAAGATTCCAGTTAGTAGGCTGTGGTAACATACAAGTAGATGCTAAATGTGTTTGTTTTGATTTGCTAGGAAAACATCTTCTGACCTTGGAAATGAAATCATTTAGTTGTCCGTTTGTTTATGGCCAAAGACTTATGGAGCGTTCTGGATACTTATGTTAGTGTATCTTTGAAATTCTCTAATCCGTGGTGTGTGGGAAATTACACAGCTTGCATTTGAGCATCACTCAGGATGTTCCTCATTAATGAACCCAGATTTGCCTCCTTCCCACAACTCCCCAATATTAGTTTACACTTATTACACGGCAAATTGTCCATGCTGAAAGTGAACTGCAGATGGTAGGATTTAAACACCTCGTTATCAATTTACCCTCTCAGTAAACATAAAGTTTAGAGCTTGCTTCTTTTTTTTTTTTTTTATTTAAGTTCTAGGGTACATGTGCATAACGTGCAGGTTTGTTACATATGTATACTTGTGCCATGTTGGTAGAGCTTGCTTCTTAATCAAGCTTCAAGTATGTTTTCCAAAAGAAAGTTATTTGATATTTTGCTCACTCCAAAGTGTCTTTTAATATTATGTAGCATATTTATAATGTTTTGAATTTTTAAAGCAACTGGCCTCTAGCAAGTTAACAATTTATTCTATTAGAGTAGTTTTAGCATGAGGATATTGTTGATTTTCCCATCTTCGGTTTGGAGGTATGCAGTAAAACATTTTTGTGGACTGTTAAATTTTAGTGTTTGTTCACAAAGCCACTGCATTATATGTTCTTTGAAATCATCGATCTGATAGCAAAAAAGTTCATTCTGCTTGCCGACTTCAGTATGTACTTGGGTCTTGCTAAAGGTAGTGTGGCTCTTACAGGTATTGGCATGATCCTATTGTGGATGTTTTCCTGTGGAAAGAGAAGCAAACTCATCTGTTTCCATAGCATTCTTTAATCTGTAAAGTGTTGTTTCTGGGAAAATAAGGGGTGATGAAGTGTGGGAGGAGAGCCCTGATTCCTTGAGCTCATGTTGAGCAGGGAGGCAGCCGCTCTGAGGGTTCTGTCCATACCTGTGAGAGGGGTGCCTGGTCAGCAGGCCCTGCCCACTCTGTTTTCCTGAACATACTGAGCTTGTTGCTGTCTGTACATCACAGTTACCCTTCACCCTTGATTTTTGTTCGCTTCACCTTTGCAATACCAGTGGCTCTTCTCACTGCAGCATCCTACATGCCACAAGCTCAGCAAAACCCTGGGGCTTCTCCCTCCTGCCAGAAGCCACAGGAAAGTAAGAAACGAAAAAGAATTTTCAGAGAAATGGAGGAGGGAACAAGACACTGAGAATGTAAAGAAATGGAGAATCCAGTAGTCTTGTCTGTGGCCATTGGGTAACAAAACCCAAGTGACAAAATAATTACTGTAGTCATTTAGTTTTAGCCAAAATTGCAAGTGTTACAGAAGTGCTAAGTGAAGCTTCGGAAGTCAGCCCAGGGCTGGGAGCGGACTGCCGACAGCAAACCGCGTGCTCCCGGCAAAACAATCCACCCCTTTTCTAGAAAATGGAGATAACTTTATGAGCTTACCTCAAGTAATTATTTGTGAGAAACAATTGAATGAGTATGGAAGAGGTAATGAGTGATTTTCAAATATTAATATTGAAAGAAGCTCTGCTGAAATCGGGTATGTTGAATGTGAGCGGTTTTAAATTTGGTGGAGATAAAGAGACCTGAGCCACGCCTGTGATCCCAGCACTTTGAAAGGCCAAGGTGGGAAGATTGCTTGAGTTTGGGAGTTTGAGACCAGCCTGGTGACATGGCAGGACTTTGTCTCTACTAAAAATAAAAAAAAAAAATTAGCCACGTATGGTGGTGCCTGCCTGTAGTCCCAGCTACTTGAGAGGCTGAAGTGGGAGAATTGCTTGAGCTTGGGAGGTGTAGGCTGCAGCAAGCCGTGATTGTACCACTGTACTCCAGCCTGAGCAACAGAGTGAGACTCTGTCTCAAAAAAGGAAAAAAAAAAAAAAAAAGAGACCTGAGCAAGAGTATAGGTTGGTTTCAAATCTCTGCTCTGCCACTTACTAGCTGTGTGACCTTAAGTAGGTTACTGAATCCTCTGAGCCTCTGTTTCCTTATGGGTAGGAACTATCTCACGAGGGCTGTGATAATAACTCAGGTCACGGCAGGTAAAGGGCCAGACCCATGACAATGGCGGGGTGATGTTCATCAAATGGTAGCTATTACTGTTTACGTAGGTTAAGATAAATCGGTCACCACTGCCTCTTATAAATTGAAAAGAAATCCCTCTCATACTTATAAGCTATTGTATTCACGGTTATCAGTGAGATGTGGGTTGAGTTATCTGATCAGGTAGATAAGAGACTGCCCCTTGGAAGCCTTTAAGCATACCTGTGGAGGAGAGCAGCCACGCAAGAATTCTGAAAATCCGTTCGTGGCATCAGGTGAGAGAGCACGCCGCCATTGCAGACTCTAGGACATTCTTGGAGGGATGACGATCGTTTTGACAGCACACGGGGGACCTGCCTGGCATGTTGATAAAATCATCCAGGAGATTTTGCAAGAGCTAAAACACCGAAGCTGCTCCCTGAGACCTGGCCTTTGTCTCAAATATGCAGCTGTCTTCAGATGGAAGAGATCAGGTGCCGTGGGTCCTGGACTGGGCGAAGCAGGTCATTTGGTTCTGGTATTCAGGCCACACTAAGAACCAAGTATTCCCAACGTACCTAGTGAAAACAGGCTACAAGTAGCCTAAAAACGATGTCTTGAAAGATTTTTTTAAAATTGTTTTTAGTTGTTGTTTTGCCCTTGCTAGGAATAAAACAGGACTGAGAAGCCCCAGAGCTCTTAGGAACCCCATTGAGCAGTATCGCATTGCCAAGTTCCATTTCCTGGCTCTCAGTAGCCCTCTGTGATAGTGCTTTTGGGACCCAGCACTGCTACATCTGGATATTTACCTAAAAAGTTTGAAATCTGTATGTCAAGAGATACCTGCACCCTCATATTTATTGCAACAATATTCACAATAGCAAAGATGTGGAATCAACCTAAATGTCCATTAAAGGATGAATGGATAAAGAAAATGTGGTACATAGACACAATGGAATACTAGTCAGCTTTTAAAAAGGAAGAAATTATGTCATCTGCAACAACATGGATAGAACTGGAGAACATTATGCTAAGTGAAATATGCCAAACATAGACAAATACCACATGTTCTCACTTATATGTGGGATATAAAACAATTGAACTCACAGAAGCAGAGAGTACAGTGGTGGGTACAGAGGCTAGGGGGAGGTGGAATGGGAAGATGGTAGCCAAAGGGTACAAAGTCTCAGATAAAAAGGATTAAGTTTGATTTTTTTTGGACATCTGCACAATGTGGTGAATATAGCTAATAGTTGAGTACTATACATTTCGATATTGCTCTGAGAGTATATTTCAAATGTTCTCATCACAGAAAATGTTAAATAATTTATCATTATGTTACAAAAAATAATAAAATTTCAAATGTAATTGTCCACTTTGGAAAAAATTCAGAAATTTCAGAATTTATGCCAATAATTCACATTTTAATGAATCAGAAGAAAAAATAGTTGGTCATTTGTTCAAACTGTTGAATATACAAAGAACTCCAAGTTCATGTGCCCACTCCATGAAATTGGGAATATCTGGAAAAAGGTCTGGCGTGGATTGGTCCTTGGATCCTACAAGTGAGTGAGCCTGGCCTTTAGTGCCCCACGTGCATGTGTGAGGTGGGACAGCAGGCTCCGGTTGATGGACACAGCGCGTGGGCACATGCACTGCCCTCAGCATAGCTGCCTCAGCACTTCAGGACTTAAAAGGACCTCAGAGTCACTGAATCAAAGCTCCATGAGAGTCAAATTCCTCTGTGAATTCCTTTCTTGCAGGGAGGGTGGGGAAAACTGTCCAAACCTCAGTTTTTTGACGGTGAGTTTAATTTTTGAAAACAGCAAAACTTCAGACAAAGCCAACTCTAGTGAGGAAGGTCAACAACCAGGATGAACACATTTAAATAAGGTGGGGTCAAAAGATGACAAAACTGGTTTGCTTCTCTGACCCACAAAATGGTTCTGAGAGGTAGTTCCAGAAGCACCTAGAGTAACACCCTCGTCCCACTGCTGCTGCCGGCACAACCTCTCCAAGGGTGGATGGAGAGCTCATATTAACATCTTTAAGGCTGGGCGCAGTGGCTCACACCTGTAATCCCAGCACTTTGGGAGGCTGAGGCAGGCAGATCACCTCAGGTCAGGAGTTTGAGACCAGCCTGACCAACATGGAGAAACCCTGTCTCTACTAAAAACACAAAAGTAACCTGGCATGGCAGTGCATGCCTGTAATACCAGCTACTCGGGAGGCTGAGGCAGGAGAATCGCTTGAACCCAGGAGGCAGAGGTTGCAGTGAGCCAAGATCACACCATTGCACTCCAGCCTGGGCAACAAGAGTGAAACTCCGTCTAAAAAAATAAAATAAAATCTTTAAAAATGGGCATCATCTTTGGCTCAGAAATGCAATTTTAGGAATTTATCATAAGGAAAGTATTGAGATGATACACAAAGATTGAACTAATAGGAAGTTTGGTGCAGTGTTGGTCACAACTTAAAAATTTGAACTGGTCTAAATGTCCAACAGTAGGACTGGCTACCTACAAGGGCATATAAAGTCGACAGGATACTGTGCAGTCATGAGAAATGATGCTACCAAAATGTTTCTGTTGATACAGAAAACTGCACACATTCAATGAAAAGAGCACACAACAGATGAGTGGACAAAAAGCCATGAGATATGTACACAATGGAATACTACTCAGCCATAAAAAAGAATGAAATCCTGTCATTTATGGCCATGTGGATGGAACTGGACAAACATTAAGTGAAATGAGCAGGGCACAGAAAGTTAAACACCACTTGTTCTTGCTCATTTGTGGAAGCTAAAAAAGTTTATCTTATAGAAGTAAAAAGTAGAGCAGAGGATATTAGAGGCTAGGAAGGGTAGGAGAAAGAGAGGGATAGGGAGAAATTTATTAAAGGATACAAAATTATAGCTAGATATGAGGAATAAGTTCTAGTGCTCTATACCACTGTAGAATGACTATAATTAACAATAATATGTTATATAGTTTCAAACAGCTAGAAGGAGAATATTGTATGAACTCAACAAAAAGGAATGATAAATGTTTGAGATGATGGATGTACTAATTACCTTGATCTGATCACTATGCATTATGTGTATTGTAACATTGTTACATACCCCATGAATATGTACAATTATTATTTATCAATGAAAAAAAAAAAGCAGGTTACCTACAGTGTTAAGATATGATCCAGGCTAAAGTTTGTAGATCATAACTTGATCTACATGGGGAGAGGATAGAAAGTGATATGGAGACTGGAGGCAGAGGCTCATGCCTGTAATCCCAATACTTTGAGAGGCTCAGGCGGGTGGGTTACTTGAGGCCAGGAGTTCAAGACCAGCCTGCAACCCTGTCTCTACTAAAAGCACAAACATTAGCTGGGCGTGGTGGCTCGTGCCTGTAATCCCAGGTACTCGGGAAGCTGAGGTACAAGAATTGCTTGAACCCAGGAGGTGGAGGTTGCAGTGAGTCAAGATCATACCACTGCACTCCAGCCTGGGTGATAGAGTGAGACTCCATCTCAAAAAAAAAAAAGGGAAAAAGAAAAAAGCAAGTGATATGGAAAGACATGCGCCAAATTGTGAATGGTGAGCAGGATTATGGATATTTTTTACATTCTTTTAGCTTGTCTATATATTCTGACTTTTCTGTAACAAAAATCTATTTTTATAACAAAAAATAATACAGGGAAATGGGGGGGGAGAGAGAGAGAGAGAGAGAGAGAGAGAGAGAGCGAGAGAGAGAGAGAGCGAGAGAAAGATTTTGCTATACTTAAAGAAAAACTATGAGGTTCCTGCATAGTTTGCTGGAGCTGCTGTAGTAAAGTACTACAAATTGAGTGGCTTCATCAACAGAAGTGTATTGTCTCACAGTTCTGGGGACTAGAAGTTCAAGAGCAAGGTGCTGGCAGGGCTGGTTCCTTCTGAAGGCTGTGAGGGAGAATCTGTTCCTGGCCCCTCTCCTCACTTCGGGTGCTTTGCTGGCAATCTTTGGTGTTCCTTGGCTGCTGCGGCATCACTCCAGCCCCTGCCATCATCTTCACGTGGCATTCTCCCTGTGTAGGTCTGTGTTCCAGTTTTCTTTTTTTATAAGGATACCAGTTATATTGGATCAGGGACCTACCCTACTCCAGTATGACCTCATCTTAACGAATTACCTCTGTACTAACGTTATTTTTAATTAAGGCCACATTCTGAGATATTAGGGGTTAGGACTTCAACCTGTGAATTTGGGGGAAAAGCACAATTCTACCTATAACAGTACCCAGGGAGATGGCCACACGGCTCCTACCCCACTGAAGTTAACGCCTACCTCCCACCACAACCCACCTGGCTGTTGTCCAGCATGAGCATGGGCCAGGATCAGGAGCTATGGGGTGGCATCACTGACCTTCTCCCTGTAGTGCTCCAGGTCCAAAGAGATTATAATGATTACTGAGACTTGAGCACCACATCCTCCCTGCTTTGGGATGCCCGGGCCACGGCTGCAGATCTGTGTGGGCACTCACATTAGCACCTCTGATCTAGGAAGCCCGGTTTAAAGATTCGAAAGGAAGGAGTAATCTAAAGAAAAAGAAAGGACACATGCCAACTTTTGCTTGGATATAGGAGTTGTGATTAAAAAGCAACAACAGAAAAACAAGAGAGAAGAAAAAAGTATTATGAATATTACACATTAAATCCCACACATGGATGTTTATAGCAGTTTTATTCATAATTGCCAAAAACTGGAAACAATCAAGATGTCCTTCAATAAGTGAATGGGCAAACAAACGGTGGTACGTCCATGCGATGGGACATTATTCCGCAGTAAAAAGAAAGGAGCTATGAAGCTTATTTATGAAAAGCCATATCATTCACAAAAAGACAGAGGGGCCAGGTGCAGTGGCTTACGCCTGTATCCCAGCACTATGGGAGGCTGAGGTGGGTGGAACACCTGAGGTAAGGAGTTCGAGACCAACATGGCCAACATGGCATGGCCAACATGGTGAAGCCCCATCTCTACTAAAAATACAAAAATTAAAAAACTAAAAAAAAAACTAAAAATACAAAAATTAGCTGGGCGTGGTGGTACACGCCTGTAATCCCAGCTACTCGGGAGGCTGAGGCAGTAGAATCGCTTGAACCCAGTAGGCAGAGGTTGCAGTGAGCCCAGATTGTGCCACTGCACTCCAGCCTGGGTGACAGAGCAAGACTCAGTCGCAAAAGAAAAAAAAAAAAAACATAGCGGAGCTTCAAATATACACCTGCTAAGTGAAAAAGCCCATCTGAAAAGGTGACGTATTGTCTGATCCCAACTACTACATGGCAAAACTGTAGTGATGGTAAAAAGATTGCTGGTTGCCAGGGGATGGGGGGAGGGGAATAGGTGGGGCACAGAGGATTTTTAGGGCTGTGGAACTATTTTGTATAATACTCGAATGGTGGAGACATGCCATTAGACATTTGTTGAAACCCATAGAATGTACCACACAGAGTGAACCCTAATGTAAACCGTGGACTTCAGTTAATGATAAGCTATCAATATTTGTTCATCAGCTGTAACAAATGTACCACACCAATGCAAGATGTTAATGATTGGGGAAACTGTATTTAGGGGAGGGAAGAATATGGGAACTCTTTGTACTACCTGCCCAAGTTTTCTGTAAACCTCACAAGACTATTAACTAAAAAAAATCACAACTCCAAAATATATTCTGAATAAAGAAATTTAAAGGAAATCATACACTTAGCTACCCTAAAGGAGCTCTTGGCAGATAAAAGTTTGGGACACCGCCAAGAACTAGCTTGTTTTCAAAGGCAGCTGAGAAGACACAGATGCCCCAAGTGTGACCCAGCGGGATGCCCCAGGATGAAAACAACCCTGCCTGCTCACACCCATCTCAGACTCAACAGAGCCCTTCCAATCTCTCTCAGCAGTGTCGGGCTTGGGGGAGGGGAGGTAGACCCAAATTCTTACTCAAAGAAATAACAGTTTGGAACATCCACAAGAGTGTCAACAAGTTATGTAGATCTTATCAGCATGGCATTTTTGGTGCCTCCCAGCTATCCAGCAAGGCTCCACCAGCCTGTTCACACCCTGCGGCTTCCCACGCACCCAAGCCTATCAACACCTCGGAGGCTCTGCCCAGCAGGCCTGCCTCCCCAGGGCATGACCAGCCCAAACTTTCTCTCCTTCCTCATCCTCTCAGGATCCCATCGTACCGTCCATCCCCTCGGTCTGCACAAGAACCTGCTGTCCATTCCTCTGCTGACATTCTGTACCTTGATTGAGGCTACATGTCTATAAATTTAAACAATACCTTTATGCTCACTTTGGAAAGAATACTCAAGGTGGAAAATTTGGATGTCATACCCGAGGGAAGAGAATGTGTCGTTTCAGTATCGTGAGAAATTATGCAATGTCACCATGGAAGTATTTTAAGCTTATACGAGGTGTTTCCATGTTTGCAGATAAAACATCACGATTTTGCAAAACTGTGGAGAAGGGATAAGGCAGGAGACTGAAAGCCCTTCTAGTTCCGGTTATGTACATATGCTGCTGCCTGATCATGCAGACTTTCTAGTGTACTTTTGTTAAACAATGCAAAAAAAAAAATTTATTTAGACTAATGAAAATGAGAGTCTTTCTATCTCAGCTTTCTTTCACAGTTACTTGTTCATTACACTAAAGTCAGTGAATGGCTCTCTGTGTTTGTTTTCGTTTTTAGGCAGCCTTAAGTGCCTTGAAACAATTTTCTGAACAAGGACTGGATCCAATCGATGGAGCAATGAATATTGAAAAAGGTTCTCTTGAAAAGTGAGTAAATCCCATCAATATTCTCACACTTTTAATTGTAACTGTACAAAAGATAAGGCATAGATAATAATGTTTTAAAAAGTCAAGACAATAGTATCTACATCTTACACAATTATTAGTAATATAATTAAATGTAAAGAAATGAAAACCAGTATGTATGGCCATACACATCTCCTGTAATATTTCTGTGAAAGTTTTAACCTACTAATTGATCATTGATTTTGCATTTCTTTGCCTTTGTTGGAAATATTTGTGTATTGTCCTGACTGTAGAGACTTGTAAAACTTACAAAAGATTGTTTTTCACTTCATACTGTAGAGCATTGTCTGGCTAAGCCATTTTCAGAGGTAAAAGTTTTTACTCACATTCCTGCTAAGTTGTGGGCAAAGCGGAGGGAAAAGAAAAAGAAGTTGAGAGGAGGCGCCCCTCCCCTTGGCTGTGTTTGGTTTTTCGTATTGTTTTCTATGAAACACCAGCACACGTTGCCACAAAAGTGTGACTCCCAAGGGCTACAAAGGCAAAAATGCAGCTATCATCATTATTTCTGAAATCCAGCTCGTAGCTTTGTTTTAATGAGATGTGAACAGAAGGTCTCATCAAAGTGACTGAATTTGGGGTCTCTCCAGAGACTCAATTTATACTGAAAAAAAAAAAAAAAGGAAGGTTTATATTTATACAGTAGAATTCAGACTCTTTCCAAGCAATAGTAATAGCAGGTAGGATCTCAGAACACATGCAGGAGATAACATTTTTAGGTTTAAAAGAAAATAAAAATAGTCAACCGAGGAAGTAAAAACCAGATACACTGATCCTACAGTTAAATGAGCATTACAAAAAAAAAAAAATTAATAAGAAAAAACAGCATTTGGTCATTAATGTCTAGAAGGTGAGAGCGTGAGAAGAAAACATTTGGTAAACAGACGTGGCATTTTAAGTTGTCTATAGATCGGCAACCATTTATAAGTTAATTTAATCAAAAACATTTCCACATGATCTCATCAGTAGACTATCTGAACATAAATATTGTTGTTTCACTTTAAAATGTCACTTTTGTGGTGACCTTTGAATCCTCTGTGCCATCTGCTAATAAACATGTCTGAAGATGTGCAACCCCAGGCCTTCAGCTCTTGTTAATGTATTAATCTTTCAGACAAGCCAAGCATCTGAGAGAGAAAGCGGACAATAACCAGGCACCCCCGGGCTCCATCGCTCAGGACTGCAAGAAATCAAACTCGGCCGTCTAGCAGCTCCCAGAACCTGCGGCTGCCACCGCATCCTTATAAACCTGTCAGCACGCATGAGGGTGTCTGTGTTCAGGGAAATGAATGACTAATACCATTATTTGAGTCTTATGTGAAGACAACACTATTCTAACACAAGAGATAATATACGTGGTACTGTTTATTCAACTGGGGAAAAATAAAACTTTGAGCATTTCCCTTGGAACTTGAGATCAGATCATAACTCATTTGCCCAGAGGCAGCAGAAATCTGATCCTGCTACTGGAGCTTAAAATAACAAGTAAAGAAAAGTGTTAGAAACAAAGCTAAAATTTTAACATGGTTAATAATAGAGAAGTTGGGTTTGGTTCTGTTGTTATGATTGTTTTGTCGTGGTGCTTGTGTTCAGTTATATTCTCTCTCTCTCTCATTTTAAATAATGCTTGACAATTCAAAAATGAACCAATGATGTGCTGTGGAATGTGATGGTTGTCTTCATAGAGAGTCACATGGTTTCTCTTTTTATGCAGATATTTATAATCTTCATCCTATATCAGTAGGAATAACTATAAGGTGCACTACAAAAAAGATGTATGCAAACAAATATGTTTTAAATCAGGTCAGATATTTGATGAAAAATACGAACTAATGTTAGGAGCAAGTAGTTTCAACATACTCCAGGAACTGAGAAACAAAACAAAGCAATTGTGGGTTTTGAGCTCCATATACTCTTAGCAAGTAAGGGGGCGTCTTGCCTCTATATATCATTTTCCCGGATTCCACTCCCTGTTGTGGGAATCGCGCCCACCCCATCCGTGTGTTGTAGCCACTCACGGTTTGCATCAAGAGTGTTTTTTGTAACTGCCTCTGGACTTGGGACAGTGAGTAGGATCAAAAATAAATACTGTACATGGCGGGGAAGGGAAAAACCTGTTGGAGTTGCTTCCAGCCAGCCACGCTCCGGGCCAGCATGTTGGAATCCAGCGTGGAGCAAATGCAGTAAAAATGTGGTTGGTTTCTGTGTGAAACGCTGCTGTTGTTCTTTCGTTCTCTCACGCTCATCTTTTAAATATCACCTCCGTGAAACCCATCCGAAAGGCCACCACCCGGCCTAGTCACCCTGCCCAGCAGTGGGATTAGAGAACGGATAGGCTGTACCTGCGAAACTGCAGAGCCGCCTCCTGGGTGACTCGGGCCGGTTCCTGGCCAACGTCATCGCATTGTTCAGGCTTTCTCCTTATTGATTTGCAAACGTTGTGCAATGAGAAAACACTACATGGTCTAACTGCTCGACTCAACATGACAATAGGAATATAATTATGTAAGATTTCACAAGCAAAACCACCACAAATCATGATCTGGCTGACTCACACGCGACTGGAGAATAAACAAACAGCAACATAAGGAAATAACTCTAGGGTTGTTTTTAATGATTCCCATGTGGGGAAGTCCGTCAGTATTGGGAGGGCTGGGTGCCCTTTGAGGAAATAGGTTATGTTACATAAACCTGAGTCCTTGCGAAAAAAGCAGCACATTTGTAAAGTTGGAGCTCACAAAGGTAAACTGGATGGAAACACAGTCCTGCTGCCTGACACCAGCGCTCAGAGGGCCCTAAATCATTCCCTTTGAAGGGCATAGGCCTTTCCTTCTGCTAGGCCTTCGCCACCTGAGGTTTAGACCCTCAGATGGGGCAAGGGACTGCTTCAGGCAGGATCATTGAAGTGGATCTTCAGTTTACCCAATGCAATAAGCATAGGCTCCCTCCGGCAGCCAACATCGAGCTACACCAAGGCTGTCAGGTCTGTAGGAGAGCGATGAGCTCCGGGAACAAACACAGCTAATCAGTTCTCACGACCCAAGTACCTAAAGGACTTAACTCTTGAGCTGTCTGACACAGCTTATCCTTAGATAAGTCATCCTTAGAGCCAATATATCCATGAATACAGCCATGGTGGTGGGGGCGAGGGAATGGAAATTTGCATAGGAGCTCAAGCTTAGTAATAGCTTATTTATTCAAAATCCCATCCTCTCTACCTGCTCACAGAGCCCAGGAAGGCCTTCGGGTATTTTCTCCTGCACAGCAGCACTTCCTGGGAACCACCTGGGTTTTCTTTGGGTTGAATTACCAATGCAGATGATGGGTGGCCTGCAGTTGTTGGCAGGGACCCGCTGCAACGCTCGGTTCCAAAGAGCAATGTTATATATCATTAGAGGGGAAACCATTAAGTAGATTTATTGAAAGTATGTTTCTTCAGCACAAGGAGATATTTTTGATGAAAAATGGAACTCATTATTCTCTAAAGGACACAGATTGACTTATCTCGTTTATCAATTACAGTGTCTGCTTTCAGCTTTTCTCAATCAAAGCAATGGGCTTTGTAGTCGCTTTCCAGAGCTGAGGCCAATGTGTTTTATGAAAACGGTTTATTTTTACATTTTAATTGGAAATATAATATTGCACTTTGGAACTCTGACCATCCTTTCCAGGACAACTTGCCAGAGATCAATGGTGAGACATCACCCGTCAGGCTGTGACAGACATCCCTCCCCTTTCCCGGGGTGACCCCTCTGATAAGCTGTCCTAGCATTCTTCTCCCCAGAAAACATGCTTAATAGTGATTCTTTTTGACAGCTTCAACCAATTTCCTGTACCATAAAATAAAAATAGCTTAATGTAAAACTTACCTTATTATACAGAGGTTTTCAGGACTCCTAGTGACTTTGGAAACGTGCTCCAGACCAACTGACTGGTACTTAAATCTTGCTGCAGGTGGGTTATCACTGCAATTGCCTAAAGTTTGTTTTGTACCTTTTAATTTCCAAAGGCTACCTCTTACCACTATGACCAAGAATGATAGAGAACCTAACACTTTTGTACACAGAGCTGACAAGCTGTTAATTGCATAATCCTGTGTGAATTTATCTTTGAGCTGCCCATAGCCTGACCCACCATGATATAGGCACCAGATCAATGTAGAAATCATACATTGAATAAATGGACGAATGGATGATTTATCACTCAACACCCATTGAAGAAATAAATGTTAAATCTCACTGTTTCTTTACATGACACAGAGGCAGGCACCCATGACAATGGTGTTGCTGTTGGTCAGATATTATATTTGCAATCCAAGAGGAACCATGACTTTTTTAATCAAGAACATGGCAAGTCCAAAAAGCTCTCACTTCAGAGGACTTTGGACCCATGGAACCATCCTTCCCTCGTATTCCCATTTCTGTATTTATATTCCATCCATCAGCTGACAGATTTCATTCTAATACCAGATACATTCCAGTTTCCACAGTCACATGTGCATAGCTTCGTGAGGAGGGACTTTGTAATATCTGGGTCAAAACAGAGACTGCCTTAGGCCTGATCAAACCCAACTGTCTATTTCTGGCAGACACTACCCAAGTTCCATCTCACCTTGCCAAGACTTGTTTAAAAGTTACCATGTTGAGGAAGCTTTCTTCTTATGTCCCAACCTCTTAACAGAAGTAAGAGTTTCCTTGACTGTATCCCCAGCACACTCTGATGTGTGCTGGAAATTCAGAAAATAAACAAACAAAACAAACAACTTCACTGTAAGGAAGCCACGCTAGCAACTGGGAAAGACAGACAGATAAGGAGATGAGCCTGGATAACTGAGCCTTCTGTACTCAGAGTCACTGTGCCGTAGTCATTGTTCACCTCCTTGGCTCTTTGGGTCAGTCACATTCATTCCCTCATTCACTCTACCATGCTTTGGGCACCATGCTATTTATTCTGGTGACACTATCAAATAAGCCAGTTCTGCTTTCATGGAAATTATACTCAAGTGGTAATCTCTCACTGCCATCCACAGTCCAAATATCCATGGACCCTCCCCCCACACACATATACATATATTAGGTTTAAAGCTCTTTAAGCTCACCAACACTCAGAAGACCAATAAACCTAATTTATTCCTCACCATATCTCCTGACCCAGGAACAGTGCCCACCTTAATTCAGTAAGTACTCAATAAATGTTGTTGAATAGATGAATGACCCCAAAAACTCTGCCTGATAGATCTGCCCATCTAACTGCATCAACGTTGACCTGCATGCATGGACAGAGAAATCTGGCCTCCTGGGCAGAGCCTCCTGCCTGGGTGAAAGCTTCTAGTTCTAGTTCTGTTAGTGTGTAGCCTTGCTGATGTCATTTAGCATCTTCAAGTTTCAGCTTTTCAAGCAAAAGTTGGAGATAAGAATATGCAAGACTACATGGACTGTTTTTGAAAGTGCACAAGTTGTGAATGTAAATACAATACTTCAATCAAAGTGAATGAGTATTAGGGAAAGAGTAATGGTCTAGGAGTCAAGTCTAGGGGCCTGGTTCGGACACAGATGTGACCTTGGCAAGGGATGTGGCCTTCCTGGACCTCAGTTTCCACATGTGTTAAATGACGGCCCCTAAAAGCACCACAGCTCTAGACCAATCTTCCTGTTAGTAATTCTGTTAGTACCTCTATAGTGGTATGCTTATATTTAAATTTTGTCTCTAATACATGTGATTTTTAATCAAATACCTGGAAGGAAAATATCACTCTTATATCAATGCAGATTCTTTTGATTGCAAGTTATAAAAACCTATTCAAACCAGCAAGGGGAAATTTATTATAAAGCCAGAGGGATGCTTCACAGAACCTACAGGCAAAAATGTAGAAAGGAACTGGGGCCAGGAAGTGGAAGGCTGTGGGCAAACCTGGAAGTTCTCTCTCAGTTCCGCATGCCCTCTACCTCTACCTCTGCCTCTACCTCTACCTCTACCTCTACCTCTACCTCTACCTCTACCTCTACCTCTCCGTCTCCCTCTCCCTCTCTGTCTCTCTGTAAACTAGCCCTGCTTCTCAAGTACACACATAGGAGAACACAGTTACCAATAGAACCCAAGTTTGCAGCCACCTGAAGAAACACCAAATGTCGCTCTTGATTTCATTCCCATTGTCTTAGGAAGGAGCCACTGACTGACCCATCTTGAACCAGGCATTCACTCCAGCCCACATTGCACAAATATGGCTGCCCCAAGCTTACCCTTATGGGGCATGGTGGGGTCATCATCAGAGAAGAGATAATCACTGTTTTGGGAGACAACCCAATAAATATCTGCCTCAGCTACTTCCCACAGTTTT
Source organism: Trachypithecus francoisi (assembly GCF_009764315.1). Taxonomy (NCBI): domain Eukaryota; kingdom Metazoa; phylum Chordata; class Mammalia; order Primates; family Cercopithecidae; genus Trachypithecus; species Trachypithecus francoisi. Next base: position 28,962,488 of record NW_022681472.1, on the reverse strand, counting down.
CAGAGGGCAAAGCTCATTATAACCACGTGCTAATTCTTATTTTCAACATTAACAGTGAAGCTTAAGTAACTGAGTTACTTCTCCCAAATATCATAGATTGCTCTCAGGTGTGCGAAGCCTGTAGTATTTTGTCTGGTTTTGTTTAATCCTTTCAGTCTTTAGTTTCAAGGGTCTGATGAACCACAGAACTATCCTGAATGAGTCATAAAATTACCTAGAATAAGAACTGAGATTTTTCCAGAGATCTCAAATTAGTGTATTTTTAAAAAGCCTCATTTCCTCAGGCACACAGGGATAATGAGAAGCATAGGCAGTGGAGTGTTTGTTCGTCCTCAGTGATGTCTGCAGACCCAAAGACCAAAGGCCACTTCCCTGCTTTGTTAGACTGAGTGGATTTTAACTGTAAGGGACCTTCTGATTCTTACAACTGAGGTTGGGAGAAACAGAGGCAAATTTAGTCTAATTCTCTTTCAAATTTCGCTCATAAGTTTTCAGAAGAGCCCAAAGAAGAAGGGAGACTTGGTTATTTGAGGTGATGGAAGGAGGCAGATGATAGAAAGAATCAGAAATTTGGATTGAAAACTGAAATGGATGAGGAAGCCAAGATCCACTGGAGCCAGGCACGGTGGCTCACGCCTCTAATCCCAACACTTTGGGAGACAGAAGCAGATGGATCACCTGAGGTCAAGAGTTCGAGCCCAGCCTGACCAACATGGTGAAACCTCGTCTCTACTAAAAATACAAAAATTAGCCCAGCGTGGTGGCACATGCCTGTAATCCCAGCTACTCCAGAGGCTGAGGCAGGAGAATTGCTTGAACCTGGGAGGTGGAGTTGCAGTGAGCCAAGATCACACCATCGCGCTCCCACCTGGGCAACAAGAGTAAAACTCCGTCTCAGAAAAAAAAAAAAAAAAGTACTGGAGAAGAACGAGGAGAAAGGAAGCTCTGGATAAGGTGTCTGTGATGGGAGCAGACTAAGTTTTCCCTACAGGTAAGTCTTTAAAGTCTTTAAATGCCTTCTCCTTAGCTCAGGAATGAGCAGTCAAAATCTTCCATTTCCTCTTGAGCCTGCCACAAAATCTCCTACATGGGTAGTAATTTTCCAGAGTGGTGTTTGGCCACTAGTCCTTCCTAATTTTCTGAGTACAGGGGAGGGAACTAGATCCTGCTTCACCAACTCAAGGTAATTAGTAAACTTTCATCTTTGGCAAAGACCAGGCCTGGATATGAAGTCTGAGGAGAATCCAGCCAATGGGTCATCTCTGACATCAGGGAAAGTCAGCACCTTTAAATTTTTTTTTTTTTTTTTTTTTTTGGTCTGGAACCAGAGTTGCTTCCACAGTCATCACAACATAATGTGCAACAGCTGTGTGCCTTCAGCTCCACTGCAGCTACTCCCTCTGTGTTAGGAAGAGAAGAGACGACTAGCCTGGCTAGTCTGGCTAAGCATATCTTGCCATCTAGTTTCCAAACTTAACCAAATTCTAATCTATCAGTGAGTCAGCAAATACAGATTGAGTCTCCATCCTTGAGTTAGTCACCGTGAGGAACTAAATGAAGCCTGAAGTAAGGTCTCTACCCTCAAAGGCTTCTGGTTCAACTGGGAGATGAAATAGGAACCAGATATGGAGAGAAAATGCAAGAAGCTAGAAATAGATGCACTTCAATAGGAATTGATTTCAGCATCTCCTGCTTCTCATAAACCTCATGGGGACACTTGGGTCAATCACCCAGGCTTTCATATAGAAAAGAGTGTCCCGGCCGGACATGGTGACACATGCCTGTAATCCCAACACTTTGGGAGACCAAGGTGGGGATGATTGAGCCCAGGAGTTCAAGACCAGCCTGGGCCACATGGAGAAACCCCGTCTCTGCAAAAAATACAAAAATTATCCAGACATGGTGGTGCACACCTGTAGGCCCAGCTACTTGAGAGGCTAAGGTGGAAGGACTGCTTGAGCCCAGGAGATGGAGGTTGCAATGAGCTGAGATCGCACCACTGCACTCCAGCTTCCATGACAGAGTGAGACCTTGTCTAAAAAATAGTAATAGAATGTCTACCAAGACTCCTGCTTTTTCTAATCTGTGACCTGGGCTGACCAACCTAATACAACGAAAGTGCTATAGGAATCCAGTTCGCAGGTTTTCTTTTTCTGGAGTAAATACCTGTGACAGTTGAGGTTTTATGAGCCAACATCCCCCCTACAACACCACTTTCACCACCAACAACCTTTCCAACTATTGATGCACAGTCCTTATTCACCTTGTACTACAAAAGCAGTGTTGGGTATGGTTAAGAGTTGGATTCCAGAATCAGACTGCCTAGATTCAGCTCCTGGCTTTCCCTCTAACTCACTCTATGTGTTTAGTAAGTTACCTTCACTTCTCCAAGCCTCGCTCCCTTTAGCTCTAAAATGAGAATAGCAGTGTTGTTACATTGACTCAGTAAGTGAATTTTATGAGTTAATATATCTAAAGTGTTTTGAACTGTATGTGGCACAGGTAAGTATGCAATAAACATAAGTTATGATTGACCGAAAGCCAATCAATGAATCAGTCAATAATTATTGATCAACGATTGTGTGCTAGAACGAGGTGCTAAGAAGAGAAAGGGGCAGAGATGAATAAGGCACAGCTGCTTTGCATCATGGAATTTTGGTTTCTTAAAGACAATCTTAAAACACGCATACAAGTAATGGCCAGGTACAGTGGCTCACACCTGTAATCCCAGCACTTTAGGAGGCCGAAGTGGTTGGATTACCTGAGGTCAGGAGTTCAAGACCAGCATGGCCAACAATGTGAAACCCTGTCTCGACTAAAAATACAAAAAGTTAACTAGGCATGGTGGCGGGCACCTGTAATCCCAGCTGCTCGGGAGGCTGAGGCAGGAGAATCGCTTGAACCCAGGAAGTAGAGGTTGCAGTGAGCCAAGATCACACCATTGCACTCCACCCTGGGTGATAAGAGCAAAACTCCCTCTCAATAATAATAATAATAATAATAGTAATAACCACACATACAAGCAAGTATTACCCCAAACTGAATTATTTCAGGCCCAGAATAGGGAGCAACTGCAGGAGAGTCCTGTGAGCCACCCAGACCCTAGGATCATCTTTGAGATGCCTTTTCCATACCTGTGACCCCAAGTCCCTCTTGAGCCTGGTTTGATGAGAAAGATGCATGAGTCAGATACTATTTCTGAAAAAGGGATTACACATTCCCCACACACCTCCTGCTGCACCTCCTGACCTAGGCTCCCAGGGGAGCCAGGGGAAGCTGGGAAAGAAGGCTATCAATGACCTAGGAAGGTACACACAGCCCCAGAGTCAGAGAAACCAAAGCTGGTGAGATGGTTCTGAAATATCAGGCCCAAGCAGGGCTTGTTGTCTGTTGGTATGTTTCTTAGAGGTAAAGAGAAGGGACTGTAAATAGCCCATCCCTCCTGGCCAGTATGGGAAACACACTCTTTGTAACTCTATCTGGTTACAAACAGTGCCATTGCACTGTCCTTCTCATTGTTCCTTGGTGCATTGATAAAAGAAGATTAGAGACCCAGGAAGCACTGCAGTGATAAAATATCATTTCCAAAGAGTTTGCGCTAATAAGGGTCTGAATGAGGGCATTAGTAGCAGAGAAGGAGGACAGAGAGAGTTGGAAGCACAAAGAAGGCAGAGTCAATAGGCTCTGATCACCAAATGGCTGTGGGGGTATAGATGGGAATGTCCCCCAGGCTGGCTCCAGGGCCCTGGCATGGGGACCTGGCCGAGTGGCAATGCCAATCATGGAGACAGGAAATTCAGGGAAGAGCACGTTGGCAAGGAGTTCAGGTCTGGACTTGTTGAGTCTGACATGCCTGTGAGACATCCCAAGAAAGATTTTCACTGGTAACTGAGGATGTAGAATCAAACATTGAGAGAGGCACCGTGGCTCACACCTATAATCCCAGCACTTTGGGAAGCCAAGGCAAGAGGATGGCTTGAGGCTAAGAGTTCAAGACAGGCCTGGGCAACATGGCGAAACCCCATCTCTCCAAAAAAATACAAAAATTAGCCGGGTGTGGTGGTGGGCACCTGTAGTTCCAGCTGGGGGGGCAGGAGAATTGCTTGAGCCTGGGAGGTTGAGACTGCAGTGAGTGGTGATGGTGCCACCGCACTCCCGCCTGGGTGACACAGCGAGACCCTGTCTCAAAAAACAAACAAACAAACCCTCCAGAAAACACAAAACAATATGGAAGGAGACATCTAAGTTGAAGAGAAGGTGCCCCTGGGTGGTAATGAGTGACATGAGAATTAACAGCTTTCCCCCTTGGAACAAGAAAAGAGCAAAAGGCCGAGGGCAAAGCCTTGGGAAGCATCTGTGTAATGTTCAAGGGGTAGGCAGAAGAGAGGAGCTCATGAAGGAATCGGAGTACTGAGGAAAGGCCAGCCATGGGGATGGGGTGGACAGGAGCACCGATTGCCACAATGAGGAGGTAAGTGAGCGAGCAAGATGGAAGGGAGCCCATCGGGACTGGCACCAGCAGGTCATGGGTGACTTTGACAGGAGGAGGAGGATGCAAGGAAGGGAGCCTGACTCTCTTTTGGGGTGCTAGACAGCTCCTCCAGCTAAGTTCTAAGCCCACTTGTACAGGTTCTAGCTATACCAGTATACCAGATGTAAGGACTAGCAATTGGCAAAGCTTTTCTAGAGGACAACTTGGCAGTGTGCATCCAAATATTGAGTGAAGAAATGATGCTGCTGTCAGCGATCTCTGCCCACTAGCTACCCAGCACTGGCACCTATTTGGTGCCAGAGTCAGTGCCCACAGGAACTTGAAAGCAAGTGACTCTCCTTCAGAGAGTGGCCTGTGATTGGGGAGTGTGGTGACTGCCCTTGGAGATGGCAACGGCTGCTGCCCAGCCCGCAGGTGCTGCCCCACGCAGGTGTCCTGAGGGCGAGGCTTCTTCCCACCTTGACAATGAGCTGACCTTTGCTCTGGTGGCTGTGGTCTTAGCTCCGCCTGTTTTGATTCACCTTCTGAGGACAGTGCTTCTACTTCAAGGGAAAAGCCATGAGTGGAGTATTGGTTTTATTTTATTTTGAGACAGGGTCTCACTCTATTGCCCAGGTTGGAGTGCAGTGGGGTGATCACAGCTCACTGCATCACTGCAGCCTTAACTTCCCAGGCTCAAGCGATCCTTCCTCTCTAGCTGGGACTACAGGTGTGCACCACCATGCCCAGCTAGTTTTTGATCTTTTGTAGAGACTGGGTTTCGCCATGTTGCCCAGACTGGGAATACTGGTTTTAAACTCCATGGGAAGTCAGCCTGGCTTCGGGACCCTTGGCAAGGGCTGTGTAGGTTGAGAGGATGGGTTTGTGTCGGCACAGACTAGCATACATTGTCTTCTCTGGAAAAGCTACACTTTAGATTATGGGGGCTGGGTTAAAGGCGGCTGTAAATTGTCAATCCTTCACTAAGAAGTGGAGTTTATTTCCCTCCTCTTGAAGCTGGGCTGGCCCCGGACTTGCTAAATCAGTAGGACCCAGTAGAAGTGGCACTGTGCCCATCTCAGGACCTGCCTTCTGAGTCCAGCCTCCTGCCTCCTCCCTCTTTGGGCCACTCCCTCTTCTGACTCTCACTCTTGGAACCCAGTCACCATGAGAAGCCTAAGGCACATGAAGAGGCCACACATAGGTACTGTGGTCAGCAGCCTTGGCTCAGCTCCAAACTCACCACCAGGATCCACTGCCAGTCAAGTGAGCAGTCACCTGGGATGTGCCAACCCAATAAAGCCTCACATGACCTCAGCCCCAGCCGACATCGCACAGGGCAGAAATGTCCCCCCAACAGAGCCCAGTCAGCACCCAGCCTTTTGAGAAATAATACAAGAGTTGCTGGTTTGGGTCACTAAGTGGGGGGATAGTTTGTAGATAACCAGAACCGTTTTAATTTGTATTTTCCATACACGCTGTTTCCCAATTGCTGGAGTAAACTGACAAAGGCAAACTTTACCCATTAGCATCCATCTGTGTGGCACACAGTCCTGCCCACGCTCTCTTTCAAGTAGCTCAAGAGGGCTGGCGTTCCTTTGGCCTCTCTGTCTCCTTGTTGTAGGAACACCCAGTGCAGTGAATGTCACAGGTGTGGGGTGGAGGCCCAGAAGGACTGGGAAAAGCCACCTGGAGAAGAGAGGACCTCCTATAAATGGGTTAGCGGAGCCACTGGGGGCGGGGCCGCTTTTACACAGGCTGAATGCAGCAGTCTTTTTGTGTTTCCGTCAGTCTCCATAGGAGAGAGCCCAATGCCAAGACTAGGTGGGCCCAGATGACTATGTTCCTATTCTTTCTTGCACTGAGGGTAATTTTAGTGACATGATATGACTTGATCCCAGTAACTGTGGGGTTGTGGCTTTATTCGACACCATGGAATTGAGTCTCTACAGCCTCTGGAGCCCTGTGAACCCTTCAGCCCTGTGGCCTGCTCCAAACCCCTCAAAATTTCAGCCCTGAGCTCCTCCAGGGTGGGACCAGGACTTGTTTTGGCTCCTGGACCTTGTGTGGCAGGTTAGGAAGGAATGACAAAAGGCTGACGGGCCTTCCTTTTTGTCTCATGGGAGCCCAGAGAAAATGCCAGTTCACCAGGAGAGTGGGGTCCTGAGGACCAGGGCTTTGAGCTTTAAACAAGTGACTTGGAAAGTTCTGGTTCAACCACCCTGACCAAAATTCCACTTTTCTTGCTGGGTTTTGATAATGGTTAATACACATGCTTAGTCTCTTCAACTAAAGTGAATTCATTTACAACAGACAAAATTTGTTTCAAGCTCACGCTACTGCCATAACTCTTCGCACTTCAGACTTACAGGAATTTCTAGCAAGAGGGTTGTGTTGTTTTGGTAATGTCTAAAACATAAATGATAGCAGGAGGAAGACCCTATTCCTAGGAAAAGATAAAATCAAACAAGGTGGTCTGTGGTGAGTTATCCCGTGTGGTATTAATTTCACATCCAGGTTTGGATGATCTCATAAATTGTTCTTTTGATTAGTAATCTCACCCCAGCCTGCAAGACTGAATTATTTCCCTGTACTTCAGACCCCCTGTCTAGTCTGTAATGCAGAACACATTGTGTGTCTTGGCTGGCATGAGTGGGAGAGGACAGATGCCCACAATTGTCTGAGAGCTGTAGGCACTGAGCTCAGCTTTGCATCCTCGAGGGACAATTGGTGATGTTGTTAATGGTACATTGTCACAATATCAGGTGTGTGTGTGGTGGGGGGCAGGATAGAGGATGGGAGAGAGCTCCTAGAACACTTTGTACTTTATCTGTGTTTAGACTATGACATCCGCTTCAGACTATTTGGCCCAATACCCGTGGAACGATGGGATTCCCCAAACTTCTACGATACCTCAAATGCGGCTTAGGAGAGGGATCACTCAGAGCTCCAATCTGCACTGGCTTCTGAGATTGCTGCCTGAGGAGCAACACTCACATATTTGGAGGACAAAAGTGGCTTCCTTAGTGGCAAGAATCTCAGATCCTTTAAGTCTAGTGGAGAGGAACAAGCATACAAGAGAATGACCTTCCAGAAATAAAACCTACATAGATGAATTGTCTCCTTTTCACCCTGCAGGACTCAACAAATCACCCTCCAAAGCTGTGTCATCTTTCTTCTAGGTGGAAGAGGGGACACATTCTCCTAACCCAGCACAGAGTGAAGGCCTCCAAAGGGCTGCCATGACCTGATCTCCTACCCACAGGTTACAGTCAGGCTCACTGGGTGTAGATCATTTGCTTCCTCTGAAATCTGCAAATAAAATAGCCATGTAAGATCTATTGCCTCATCAAAGACTGTGGAAATGGATCCAGAAACCGTCTTTGCAGCCGAAACTATGGCTCTGACTCTTCTCCAGTGACCACCAGCGCATCCTCCAGGGCCCAGGGCCCGAGTTACTGCCAGCCTGGCTGGAGAAGGGTCATGGCTGTGCCTCACTCAGCCACCCTCGCTGGGTGGCGAGGTGGCTCTGGATTTGGGGTGGTAGCTGTCAGCACATGCCTCTGAGAATTCTTCTTTTAACCAACGCTTTAGAAAGCCCAAGTTTTATTTAGAGAAAAGTGCTTTTTAGGATTGCTGCTGTTTACAGGGTGACAAAACCATTCCAGTTTGCCCAAGACTGAAGGGTTTCCTGGGATATGGGACTTTTAGTACTGAAACCACAAACACCAAGCAAACTGGGACAGTCGACTCGATAGGAACAGGCGAGAGGAAATTGCAAAGGCGCTACAATTCCATACAAGCTGCCCTCTAGCTGTGGGCCATCTGGCCACCCCAGGAAATTTAGGCAATTATTCCCCGCACTCTCCATCATGATGAAATCTGAGATTTGGACCCAGGGAACCTATCTGAGTTATTTTGGTGAGCTTTGTCTTCTAAACAGAATAAATGGTGTGTGAAGGCCTGCAGGAACCTCGGTTATTCACATGGCGGTCCTCCATTTCTTCTTTGAGGGTGCACCTCCTCAAGACGGCCCACTTTCTACAACTTGGCAAATCACATCAGAAGGCCACTTTGGAGCCTTGCCAACCCAAGTGTGTTGTAAGATCGCAAGAGCTGGTCAACAGATTTTCTCCTGCCCGAGACCATCTAAGTGTCTTTATAAGATTCTGAGTCAGAGACCCAGCTAGGCTTAGTCGCTGGTAGTTTCTTTGCTAAGTCTGGAAAAGATATACAGACTTTAAGGAGTGGAGACATTTGTTTTTGCCCAGAGATGATTTGTCCTACCGGGAAATAATGCAAAAATTCTCAAGCACAATCTCTCTTGTCACGTAGAAGCCTCAAGACAATCCCAGCCAATTTGGAGCATGTTGTTCTGTGGCCCAGGCTGCTGAGGATAGAACATGAGCATCAGAGATGTTGTCACTTAACTACTGTGGCCAAAATCCTGCCTTCCAGTCTTCAGAACTATAGGCAGCACAGAGCAGAGAGCAGGGCATGAAGTCCCAAAAGTAACCACTTCATCCCAGCACAAGAGACTCCCAGCTCTATGCAGTTCTTGTGAAGCTTAACCACTTAACTGAAAAACTAAAAAGTAAAATCAAGATGTCACTGGAGCAGTGTTGGAATGACAGATGCATTTTTCTGCAACTGGAAATTCTAAGAAACTTAAACATTTCATGGCTGTGTCTGGATGTTTTGAGTATTGTTTTGAAGGCTAAAAGGACTGATAATCCCATTTACTGTGCCCTACAAGGGAAGAAGAAGAGTCTTTCAAAACCTGAAACTCCTTATCCTGAAATTCAAAGATCTGTGCCCTGAACATCCTGCAGCCTGATTTTAGGCTACTCCACTCCCAGGGCCCTTCTAGGCCAGGTCAGTTGTCTTTGGGACATGCCTGGCCCTGTCCTGCCCCCAGGTTTTCCTCGCCTCCCTAGCGTAGCATGACTCTCCTCCCCCTGTCCAATTCTCATCCCCCTTTCCAGGTGCAACTTAAGTACTGCTTCCTGCAAGAAGCCCTCCTGGAGGCTGGGACCTCTCCCTGCTCAGAACATGAGGCTCAGCAGGGCATCCTCATTCATTCTCTCTTTAGCAGATGAAGAGCCCCACGTCCCAGGTGTTGTCATTTAAGTAATCACATGTGCTCATCAGTCCCCCTTACTAGACTGCAAGCTCCTTGAGGCCAAGTGCTTTGTCTTTCGTTTGCTGGAAATATCCAACCAGGTCTGGCCCACAGAAGTAACTGAGTTGTGAGTGCTGATATCATTTGATCAAACAGAAACCCCCATCACAGCCAGGTGACACGTGCATCTACTGACTCTGTGACACAGCAATTCCTCACCTAAGTATTTACCCAAGAGAAATGAACACCAAAATGCCTAATAGCTTTATTCACAATAGCCAACAACTGGAAACAGTCCACATGCCCATAGATAGGAAAACAGAGAAACATACAAAGGAATACTTGTCAATAAACAGGAGCAACTTACGGATACACAAGATACCATGGGCGAGTTTCAAGCGCATTACACTGTGTGAAGCCTTGCACGAGATGGTGTATGCTGCATGATTTCATTTATATGAAGTTTTGAAGTCATCAAAACTCATTATGGTGAAAAATAGAACAGTGCTTGCTTCTTGGGGGATGGGGTGGGGACAGTGAGCGGGAAAAGGGTATTCAGGAACTCCCTGAGATGATGGTAATGCTCTGTATATCAACAAGAGTTTGGGTTTCCCAGTTGTATGCATTTGTCAAATCTTAGCAACTATCCGCTTAAGGTTTGTGCATTCCGTTGGAGGCAAATTTTATTTCAAAAAGAAATCACTAACAAATATTGAATATTAGTAACATGTATGGCGAAGGGTACCGATGTCTGCAATTTGCTTTGAAATGCATCAGAAAGAAAATTTAACTGATGGATGGAGAGAGGGATGGATGGATAGATAAGTGATGGAGGAATCATAATAAAATGAAGCAAACAAAACAAAGTCACTGTGCTGGCCACCTCCTACCCCAAACTACTGCACTTACCTTAAGGGCTGCCACTGTGGGGGAAGGGGAAGCTGGAAGGATGAACATTTCCTCTGACAAAGATGTGGAGGAGGAGGTGGTGTCCTTGAGGGCAAGCAGATTTCTAAGGGACCAGGAAGGGGATAGGTGAGGTGGGAACCATGAGTTTTGCTGTTGATGAAAAGGATCAAGTCAGGAGTAAAGTTTGAGCTTCAGTGGAGGCCACAGTGGGGAAGGGGTGCACTGGGGGCCTGGCTGGAGGCAGCATGGCTTTTGATCAGCCATTACCTGAGGGGCTGCCTGGTCCTGGGCACATACCAGGGATGAAGGAATGTTGATGGAATGACAGGCTGGCCGAGCTCACCCCATCACCGAGTCTACAGCCCTTGAAGCTCATAGTCAAATTCATGGTTCAAAGAACTGTCCTTTCTTAGGAAACACTGATAATCTGAAGCACATCTAACCTCATTCCTCCTTCGATAGGGTAACTGAGCTGGTAGATCAGAAGAGAAATTCAGTCCATCTGGATTTCAGCAGAAGTTCCAAACTGGCCGCCCTTGGGCTGAATGCAGCCCACAGATGTGTTGTGTATTTTGTTTGGCCTCCCAAGGTTTTTTTTTTTTTAAGTTTAGTTTAGTTGGCAAGATTTTAAGATCACATAAAAATCCAGATCTGGCAACCATGGGCCTACCTGGCACAGTTGGCAGGAATGAGGGCAGCAGCCCCCTGGGAGCCTGAGCCTCACTCACTCCTGCCTCCCCACCATGGGCATGGGCACCGCACCCTTGCATGTCATGTCACTTGGTGACAAGATGGAGAAATCAAGAGTGGTTGATAAAAATACTAAGCTAACCTCAATGCAATAAATATTGACTGAGCAGTGTTTTGTTTTAGGGACAGGATGGAGAACAAAGTTTCTCGGTTCCTTGTCTAAAGGAACTTCGATTCTGGAGTGGTAGACGATCCGAAAAAGAAAGAAAGAAAAAGAACAGAAAGAAAAAAGATTACAAACTGTGATCATTGTTATAAAGGAAAGGGACAGAGTGGAAGAGGAGATGCGACGGAGTGTAATGTAGATGGGGAGTGCCTGCCTGCCTTTGCTAAGGTGGTGGGAAGTGCTTGTGGGCCAGCATTTTTCAGCTGAGTCCTGAAGGATGCAGAGATTTGGAGAAAAGTGCTGGGGTGGAGGAAAGGCCTTGGGTGGGGCTGCACTTGGGTTCTTTGAGAAGCTGGGTGAAGCCCCGTGTCAAGGGCATTGCAGTGAGAGTGAATCAAGACATGGGTGTGGAGGTGGGCTGTGGGTGGGAGCTATAAACCAGGTGAGGAGTTTAGATTTTATTCTGTGTAAATTGGAAAGCACTGTCAGTTTTGGGGCAAGGGAGAGACATACTAGCTCTGTGTCTCATAAAACTGCTGTTGTTGTCAGTAGGCAAGGTAGGGAAGAGTGGCCAGAAGTCTCATTAATAGGCCATTGCAGGATACAGGTGAGAAGCGATGGTGGCTCAGATGGTGGAGGAGGAGACAAGTAGATACAAGTGCACTTTAAGGAAGCTGATTTAGTTGGATGCACGAGAAGGTAGCCCTGGGGATGCTATCAGTGGCTGCATTGGATACACATTTGTGTAGGAATTTAGACAAAGATTGCTCAGGATAAGGCAGCACAACCTCAGCTTCTTTCAAAATGCAAGGTAATTTTTGGTAGCAGGATGTAACCTAAGCAGTTCATTGCAAACAGAAAATGCCGAAAATTCATGCGTATTTTGCATTTTATTCCATAATGTATCTGTATTCAATCTGATTTTTTAAAAGTATAAATCTTATAGCATCAATAAATAAACAAGAGAAAGACCCAGATATTCCTCTCAGTGTCACTGGTTAATACTCTGTCAGTGGTTTTTAACCTTGACTGTGCACTGAAATCATTGGAAGAGCTTCAGAAAAAGCTAATGCCTGGGCCCCTCTCCCAGAGGTTCTGATTTCATTGTCCTGAGCTGTGACCTGGGCATCTGGATTTTTTAAACTTTTATTTTAACTTAAAGCATACATGTGCAGGTTTGTTACATAGGTAAACTTGCATCATGGGGTTTGTTGTGCAGATTATTTTGTCACCCAGGTATTAAGCCTAGTACCCATTAGTTATTTTTCCTGATCTTCTCCCTCCTCCCACCCCTAATAGGCCACAGTGTGAGTTGCTTCCCTCTGTATATCCATGTATTCTCAGTATTTAGCTCCCACTTATAAGTGAGAACATGTATTTGGTTTTCTGTTCCTCCATTCATGTTGCTGCAAAGGACATGACCTTGTTTTTTTTTTTTTTTTTATGGCTGCATAGTATTCCATGGTGTATATATAACAAATATTCTTTATCCAGTCTACCACTGATAGGCATTTAGGTTGATTCCATGTCTTCGCTATTGTGGATAATTTGCTGCAATGAACATACACAATGCATATGTCTTTATGATAAAATGATTTATATTCCTTTGGGTATATACCCAGTAGTGGGATTGCTATTTTAGCTGGATTGCTGGGTCGAATGGTATTTCGGTCTTTAAGGAATTGTCACACGTCTTCCACAATAGTTGAAGTAATTTACACTCCCACCAACAGTGTATGAGCATTCCTTTTTCTCCACAATTGGCATCTGTTATTTTTTGATTTTTTAATAGTAACCATCCTGACTGTTGTGAGATGGTATCTCGTTGTGGTTTTGATTTGCATTTCTCTAATGATCAGTGATGTTGAGCTTTTTTTTCATATGATTATTGGCTGCACATATGTCTTCTTTTGGAAAATAGCTGAATATATGTTATGTCCTTTGCCCACTTTTTTTTTTTTTTTTTTTTTTGGTGACACGGAGTCTCGCTCTGTTGCTTAGGCTGAAGTACAGTGGCATGATCTCGGCTCACTGCAACCTCTGCCTCCAGAGTTCAAGCAATTCTCATGCCTCAGCCCCCTGAGTAACTGGGACTATAGTCACCCAACACCATGCCTGGCTAATTTTTTTTTTGTTGTTGTTGTTTGTATTTTTTAGAAGAGATGGGGTTTCATCATGTTGACCAGGCTGATCTTCAACTCCTAAGCTCAAGTGATCTGCCCACCTCAGCCTCCCAAGTGCTGGGATTACAGGCATGAGCCACCGTGCCTGACCCCTTTGCCCACTTTTTAATAGGTTGTTTGGTTTTCTTTTCTTGTAAATTTAAGTTCCTTATAGATGCTGGATATTAGACCTTTGTCAGATGCAAAGTTTGCAAATATTTTCTCCCATTCTGTAAGTTGTCTGTTTACTCTGTCTAGTTTCTTTTACTGAGCAGAAGCTCTTTAGTTTAATTAGATCTCATTTGTCAATTTTTGCTTTTGTGTCAATTGCTTTTGGCATCTTTGTCATGAAATCATTGCTTGTTCCTGTGTTCTGAATGGTATTGTCTAGCTTGTCTTCCAGGAGTTGTATAGTTTTGGGTTTTACATTTAAGTCTTTAATCAACCTTGAGTTGATTTTTGTATATGGTGTAAGGAAGGGGTCCAGTTTCAATCTTCTGCATATGGCTAGCCAGTTATCCCAGCACCATTTATTAAATAGGGAGTCCATTACACATTGTTTGTTTTTGTCAGATTTGTCAAAGATTGTATAGTTGTAGGTGTGCAGCCTTATTCCTGGGTTCTCTATTCTGTTCCATTGGTCCACATGTCTGTTTCTGTACTGGTATCATGCTGTTTTGGTTACTGTAGCCCTACAGTATAGTTTGAAGTTGGGTAACACGATGTCTCCAGCCTTGTTCATTTTACTTAGGATTGCCTTGGCTGTTTAGGGTCTTTTTTCGTTCCATATAAATTTTAAAATAGTTTTTTCTAGTTCTGTGAAGAATGTCTTTGGTAGGTTAATGGGAATAGCATTGAATCTATAAATTGCTTTGAGTGGTATGGCCATTTTCACAATATTGATTCTTCCTATTTATGAGCATGGAATATTTTTCCATTTGTTTGTGTTATCTCTGATTTCTTTGCACAGTGTTTTGTTAGTTCTCCTTATAGAGATCTTTCACTTCTCTGGTTAGCTGTATTCCTAGGTATTTTATTTTTTGGTAGATTTTTAAAGCTCTCTTGTAGCTGTAACGTGCAGCCATGGTGAAGAACCACTCACTAGGGCAGAGATTCTCAAAGAAGTGTAACTTCCTCCGGCCCCACCCCAGACTTACTGAATCCAAAATTCAGGGAGCGCAGCCCCCAGGCTACAGTTTAACAAGCCCTCCAGGTGATTCTGATGCCTGCTGAGGTTGGAGAGCCGCTGCTCTTGACTCTGTGCTTCTCAGCTTGAGAAGCTCAGACATATAGTATTTCATCTGATCCTCAAAGGGAAAGGCAGAGTGACTGGTATTGTCATGGGATTGTCCTTTCCATCTATCAGATGGTAGATGAAGCAGAGAGAAATTCAGTGATTCACCAGTCAGTGGCAGATTAGGGACCCAAACCCAGGTCTTCTGAAGGCTGAGGTGAGGACAGTCACTCACAACTACCCTCACCCGCCATGCTACTTCTCGCTTTTGTCAGCTAACAGGTCTGATACGGGGGGCTCCCTGTCAAGGGGTAAACAGAGTCCTGGGCACTGCAGAATGGTGTAGAGGTTAGCAAAGTGGTTTGGTAAAAGGGCCAGATAGTAAATAGCTCTGTGGGTCACAGGGTCTCTCAAAATTCCTCAACTATGCCATTACAGCAAGAATGTAGCCATAGGCAATGCATGCATGAGTGCAGCTGTGTGCCAATAAAACTTTATTTACAGAAGTAGTGGAGGAGCAGATTTAGGTGTGGGACTAGGGTTCTGCTCTGGAGTAAGGTCAGCCTAGGTCACAGGTCTGGGCCAGGCCTCCATTGAGTGCCACCCTTTCTCAACACGCAGGTGGTTGTGTGGAGAGCCCAGGCCCTGCTGTGTAGTTGCCCAAGGCTAGAAGTGGTGATGGCTGAAGTTCAGCTACAGGAGATGGAAATGGCTTTGTGGCTTCCCCTCTTTACCAAAACATTGGGAGATGAGGCTGGTGAGCTACAAGGCCTGGGCAGGTCATGTAGGTGGTGAGAACGGCCAGACCATTCTCTGCTAGTCCTGCACAGGCAATGAGTGAGCCAATGAGTTTGATGTCCAAACCCCATGGCCCATTCATCTGGAAATTATCTTCATGGAAAATTCTGGAACATTATAAAGCCACTGAATGCAGACTGATTGAGATGAATAGTGAGAAGGAACCAGGAGGGGTGCCAGAGGGTGGGCTCTTGGCCTGGTAAAACACGCTCTGTTTCAAACCCACAGAATAATTGTAGGAGTCAGGATCCTGTGCACTTAACCCTGTGATTTCTAAGAAATGCAGCGCAGCTTCACAGAGACAGGGCAGTCCCACAAGGAGCGACCAATCAAAACATTGTGGAATATTTTTATTTGAAAAAAATTATCTTAAAAATATTTGTTTATATATAGATATACATATATATCACATGTATTTACTTTATACAGATTACTTATATAATGAAAATCTGTGGCCCCATCACCCAAAGAACTAGGACATTGCCAATAAGGCATACACGTGATGCTCTTTCCCCATCCAGGAGCCCCAGGTCTTCTCCACGGAGGTCATTGTTATCCGAAATTTGGGAGTGTATCACTGCTTTGCATGTGTAAAATCATTTGATCCAGCAATCCTACTACTGGGTATCTACCCAGAGGAAAATAAGTCATTACACAAAAAAGATACTTGCACACGCATGTTTACAGCAGCACAATTTGCAATTGTGAAAATATGGAACCAACTCAAATGCCGATCAATCAATGAGTGGATAAAGAAACTGTGGTATATACATATATATATATATATGCATACATACACACACACACACAATGGAAGAATATGGCTTACTTTTGCTTGTTCTTGAATTTTATAAAATGATATCACACTATTTTATGTAGTCTTCTGATTCTTTTTTCTTCGCTTATTATTTTAACCTCCACATTGAATGTAATTGTTGCACATTTATATTCACTTATGGGTATCCCATTCCATCAATATATCCACTTTTTTGTCAGTGTGCATATGTGCAAAGAATAGAATTGCTGATTAGTAGGACCTGCAGATGTGCAAATTCTCAAACAATTACAGATAGTTTTCAAAAATGTTTGGACTTACTTTTACACACCTATCGGTAATGTATAATGAGCTCCCCCACTCAGCTAGGCACAGTGGTTCACGCCTATAATCGCAGCACTTGAGGAGGCTGAGCGGGGTGGGCCGCTTGAGCCCAGGAGTTTGAGACCAGCCTGGCCAGCATGGTGAAACCCTATCTGTACAAAAAAAAAATACAAAAATTAGCCAGGTGTAGTGGCACGTGCCTGTAGCCCCAGCTACTCAGGAGGCTGAAGAGGGAGGATTGTTTGAGCCCTGGAGGTTGAGAGTGTAGTGAGCTGTGATGGCATGACATTACTCCAGCCTGAGTGGCAGAGCAAGATGCTGTCTCAAAAAAAAAAAAAAATTCCCCATTACCCCACATCCTCTCTGACACCAGGTGTGTGTGTGTGTGCATGTATATATACATGAAAGTTACAGGTATGGATGTAGGAATGTTTCTATATGTATTATTATAAAACATTTCAGTCATATAAAAAAGTAGAGCAAATGAAATATTGAACCCCATATATACCTGTCACCCACCTTCAGTAATGATCCAATCATGACCAATCTTTTTCACCAACACTCCCAGTTCCCTCCCCACTGAACTATGCTGAAGCACACCCCAGATGTCATATCATTTCATTTACAAATATTTCAGAAGGTATTTCTTAAAAATAAGGACATCTAGAATATAACCAAAGTATAATTATCATACCAAAAGTAACAATAATTCCTTGTATTGTTAAATATCTAGTCAGTGTTCAAATTTCCTCAATTTTTCATACATATTTTACAATTTTATTGTTTGAATCAAGATTCATATAAGGTCTATACATTCTTTGGGGTTTGGTTGCTGTGTTAGTTAAAATTTCTACGTTCTCTCTTTCTGTCTTTCCCTTATAATTGATGTACTGAACGACTGGGGGCGGTGGCTCATGCTTGTAATTCTAGCACTTTGGGAGGCCGAGGCAGCCGGATCACTTAAGGTTAGGAGTTTGAGACCAGCCTGGCCAACATGGTGAAAACCCGCATCTACTAAAAATACAAAAATTAGCCAAGTGTGGTGGCATGAGCCTCTAGTCCCAGTTACTTGGGAGGCTGAGGCAGGAGAATCGCTTGAACCTGGAGGTTGCAGTGAGTCGAGATTGCTCCATTGCACTCCACCCTGGGCGACAAAGCAAGACTCTGTCTCAAAATAATGATAATAATAATCGTTATTTATTTGTTGAAGAAATCAAATGTGGGAAAACTTTTAGCTATTGATTCAGTTCCTAGACTGGCTTTAGGGCTCTGCACAGTTTCTAATTTTTCTTGGGTCATTATTTTTGGTTTCCTATTAATTTGGCCATTTATCCTGGCTTTGATTTATTTCCATATGTTCACAATATTTTCTGATTATGTTTTTAATTTTCTGTTCCATCTAGTATATCCCCTTTTCATTTCTGACATCTTTTCTGCTTGCTTTTTCTTCTTGACAAATGATACCTCTTGACAAGTGACAAGAAATTTGTCACTGTCTTAGTCTGTTCAGGCTGCTGTAAAAAATACCATAAGCTCATAAACAACGGAAATTCATTACTCCCAATACCATTACCATGGGGGCTGGGATTTCAACATCCGAGTGCAGACTGAGGAGGGGTGGACAAACATTCAGAACACAGCAGTCACTTTAGCTTCTTGATCTTCTCTACTGTAGGTTTGCTTTGTATTTATTTTTACCTTTGTCATCCTTCTATTTTATTTGGATTTCTTTCGTTCTTTTTCCCACCTCTTAAGTTAGACACTTAACTTCCAGCTTTTCTGGTTTTCTTTTCAAGTTTCCACATGCAGCACTGATTTTTTGTTGTTGTTGTTTTTGGCTAAGGTTTTTCTTTTTCTGATATGGGGATCACACTATGTTGCCCAGGCTGGTCTCTAACTCCTGGGCTCAAGCAGTCCTTCCACCTCGACCTGCCAAAGTGCTGAGATTACAGGCACAAGCCACCATGTCTGGCTGATTCTGCTTTGCTAATACAAATATTTAAGGCCTGAATATCTCTCTAAGTAAAGCTTTGACCGCATCCCACAAGATCTGCCATGTACTATTTTTACTCATTTGTTTAGATCTAAAAGTATTTTTCTCTTCATTATTTATATTTTTCTTATTTATTTCTAACTAACTGCAATGAGGAAAAAGAAACAGAAATTCTTTGACATTTATTGAGACTTCCATTACATGATCCATTTGTGCAAAAATGGATACTTGCACACGCACGTTTATAGCAGCACAATTTGCAATTGCAAAAATATGGAACCAATTCAAATGCCCATCAATCAATGAGTGGATAAAGAAACTGTGGTATATATATATATTCTTCAGAGGAATCTGTGTTCCCTAATTGGCATAGTGTCCTATATGTGTCAGTTAGAGCATCATTATTTCAGTTGCTCCTATTTTTTATATACTTATAGTCTGTTTGACCTATCAATAATTGAGAAATATGTTGAAATCTGCCACTCTCAAGACTAACATAAATTTCTTACAGCTCTATCAGTTTTTGCTTTATATATTTTGAAACTCTATGTGTTTAGAATTGCTATGTCTTCTTGTTGAACTGAGTCATTGTTATCATATGCATTTTTTTTGTTTGTTTTATGACAGTCTTGCTCTGTCTTCCAGGCTGGAGTGCAGTGGCGTCATCTCAGCTCACTGCAACCTCCACCTCCCAACCAGTGATTCTCCTGCCTCAACCTCCTGAACAGCTGGGACTAAAGGCGCCCACCATCATGCCCAGCTAATTTTTGTTTTTTAGTAGAGATGGGGCTTCACTGTGTTGGCCAGGCTGGTCTCAAACTCTTGATCTCAGGTGATCTGCCCAGCTCACCTTTCCCAAGTGCTGAGATTACAGGCGTGAGTCATTGTACCCGTCTTCATATACACTTTAAAATGATTTTTGTCCTGATACTATTGTTTTCTGATATTAATATGGCTATGCCAGCTTTCCTTTGGTTAGCATCTACCTCATGTATGTTTTTCCATTCATTTCCTTTGAAATTTTCCATGTTCTTTTATTTTAGGTGCATCTCTTGTGAACAACATACAGCTGAATTCTTTTAAATTCAATCTGACAATCTCTATTTTTGTAAGTGATGAATGTAATTCATTTCCAGTTACTTTGGTTGGCAGTACATTTGGATTCATTTCTCCATCTTGCTTTTTAAATGTCTATAATTCCTGGGGTTTCTATACTTCCTTGTTCTGTTTTATTGAACGTGATATATTTTTTTGTTTAATTAGGTATTTTGGTTCTTTCTCTTTTTTCCCCCTACTTTTGTTCTTTCTACTAGTTTGGAATTTATATTTTCCTTTGCTATTTTAGTGGTTTCTCTTGGAATATCACAATGCCCATCTATCTTAACAAAGTCTAAAGTTAAACTATATTTTACCCTCCCAAATGTATGCAACCATCTTAGAATGTTTTCCCTTCGATCATCCCTTCCCAATTTATTTGTGGTCCAGGGTCTTAATCTGTCCTTTTATTAACCATACAAATGTGATATGGCATGACCATTTATTATTGTTATTTTTATACATATACTTTCTGTTTTTTCTTTTCCAGTATTACATCTCAAACTCCTTATGGGTAAACCTTCCTTCTTGTGAAGCACAGTCCTTTAGATTTAGATATTTCTTATTAAATGTCCCGTGCAGTCCACTTTCTTGGGAAAGATAGTTTTGCTGGGTACTCAAATGTAGATTTTAAGTTATTTTCTCTCAAACCTTAAAAAATACCAAGGCCAGGTGCAGTTCACACCTCTAATCACAGTACTTTAGGAGGCTGAGGTGGGTGAATTGCTTGAGCCCAGGAGTTCCAGACCAGCCTGGGCAACATGGTGAAGCCCCATCTCTACATAATATATATATGTGTGTGTATGTGTATATGTGTGTGTGTGTGTGTGTGTGTATTAGCCAGGTGTGGTAGCATGCACCTGTGGCCCCAGCTACTCAGGAGGCTGAGGTGGGAGGATGCCTTGAGCCCAGGAGGTGGAGACTGCAGTGATCACACCACTGCACTCCAGCCTGGGCAACAGAGTGAGACCCTGTCTCTTAAAAACATTAATTAATTCATTTAAACACTTGTTGCTCTTATCTGCTGTTATTCTAAATGTCATTCCTTTGTAGATAATCTCTTTTTTTCCCCCCTCTGGCTGCTGTTAGTATCTCCTACTTTTCTTTGGTATTCTTGTTTCATTATTGTGAATAAGCATGTGTTTCTTGTTCTTTTCTCAAATTTTACTTGGAAAATGATTAAATCTAAAGAAAACTTGAATATTAATACAATAAACATCTATTTGTCCTTCATTTATATTCACATCAAATTTTGCTGCATTTGTTTTATCTCTTCTCTTATTTTTTATGAGTCATTTGAAAATAAGTTGTAGAATCATGAGACTGCATCCCTAAGAACTTCAGCTGACATCTTTAAAGTCAGACTTTCTCTTACATAACCTACTACTACAAAAATGACCATTCCATCTAATTTAGAGCTCTAATTCATATTTCCGTAAATGTCCCCAAATTTCCTTGAATAAGTTTTTGTTTCGGATCCAGGATTTACTCAAAGATCATTTGTATTTGGTTGTTACATCTCTTTAATCTATTTTTATTTATTTATTTATATTTTTTTATACAGAGTCTCAGTCTGTCACCCAGGCTGGAGTGCAGTGGCATGATCTCAGCTCATTGCAACCTCTGCCACCTGGGTTCAAGCAATTCTCCTGCCTCAGCCTCCTGAGTAGCTGCGATTTTGGGCACCTGCCACCGCGCCTGAACCATCTTTGTATTTTTAGTAGAGACAGGGTTTCACCATCTTGGCCAGGCTGGTCTTGAACTCCTGACCTCGTGATCCACCCACCTCAGCCTCCCAAAGTGTTGGGATTACAGGCATGAGCCACTGCGCCCGGCCAATCTATTTAATTTTTTAAGTTTTCTTACTTAATTTACATACCATAAAGTTCACCCATTGCAAGAGTACAGTTTGGTGCATGTAAATATTTGCAGTTGTGCAACTACACATTTTTACTACTCCTAAAAGTCCCCTCATGACCTGCTTTAGCCAATATGTACTCTCACTCCCAGACCCAGGCAACCACTGATCTCCATGAATTTGCCTTTTCTAGAAATTTCATACAAATGCAATACACAGTCTTTTGTATCTGGCTTTTTAAAAAAATCGAATCTAGTGGTTTTAAGGTCCATCCATGTTGTTTCATGCCTCAATGGTGCATTTGTTTTTATTGCTATTATTCCATTGTATAAATATATCAGATGTCATTTATCTATTCACCTGTTGATGAACATTTGGGTTGTTTCTAGTTTTGGGTTATGATTAATGATTAATGATGCTGGTTATACAAGTCTATGTGGACAACTTTTTCATAGTAAAATTGCTTGGTTATATAGTTAAGTATATGTTATTTTTTAAATTGTCAAACTGTTTTCCAAAGTGGCTGTTTAATTCTATAATCCCATCAGCAATATATAAAAATTCCAGTTTCTTCACATACTCACCGACACTTGGTAGCATTAATTTTTAAAATTATAGACATCACAGTGGCTGTGTACTAGTATCTCATTGTGGTTTTGATTTGCATATCCATAATGGCTAATCAAAGTCAGCATCTTTTCCTGTACTTACTGGTCGCTTATATACCTTTCTGGTGAATGTCTACTTAACTGCTTTGACTATTTGAAAATCAGGTTGTTTTCTTACTACTGAAGTTTTTCTTTCACTTTTTGAAAATTTTGGTAAAATATTTATAATATAAAAGTCACAATTGGCCAGGCACAGTAGCTCATGCCTATGATTCCAGCACTTGGGGAAGCTGAGGCAGGAGGATCACTTGAGCCCAGGCATTCGAGACCAGCCTGGGCAACATTAGCCTGGCTAATTTTTATTTATTTATTTTTTTGTAGAAATGGGGTCCCACTATGTTGTGCAAGCTGTTCTTGAACTCCTGGGCTCAAGTGATCCTCGTGCCTCAGCCTCCCCAAGTGCTGGGATCACAGGGATAAACCACTGTGCCCAGCCTGTTCTTGCATTTTTAATCCAGTCTGACAATCTTTCTTTGCTCTGCATTCTGTGTAATTTCTTCCAACACAGCTTTCATTTCACAAATTCTCTCTTCAGGTGTGTCTAGTCTGATATTTAACTCTTCCATTAGGCTTTATATTTAAAATTTTATATTTTTAATTTTTAGAAGTTATATATTTATTTCAAAATCTGTCTTGTCCTGATATCAATTATTACTTATCTTTGTGATTACAGTCTTTATTTTAAAAAACATTTTGTACATATTTCCCCATTCCAATATTTTTAGTCCCTGTGGTCCAAAAATCTGTTGTTTATAGTTTCTGTTTACTCCCCTGAGAGTGGTTTATCTTCTCACATGCTTACTGGTTTTTGATCGTGAGCTCATTGTTCTTATTCTCTGGGAATCCAGCAGGTCTAAACTGAGCAATATTTCTTCAAGAAAGAATTTTGCTTCATGAAGAGAAAGATCAGAATGAGGAGGCTGAGGGGACTGAAACAGTGCTGACATTGTCATTTTGACCCAAAGCTTCTGGCACCAGCACCATCAGCAAAGCCTGGGTTCCTAGTGCTCTGGTTCAAGTCCTGCTTCTACCAGGCACCATGGTACCTAGAGTCTCAGCTCAGCACTGAAATTCAAGGTTCAGCTTTCCCACATAGCTTCAGGCCCAAAACTCAGGAATCTACACTCAGGGCAATCTACCATTACCATGTGCCTACTCTTCTGGTCCCAGCTCCTAGCATCCATAGCTTGAGCTAGGGGAGATAGGGCCTGGGAAGCCTCACTTACTTCTTGAGAGCAACAATGCTCAAAGGGTATGTCTAATGCAGAATGTAGTTGCCCTGCAGTAGAAGGGGCTCAAGGGACTCCTAGTTAGCCACAGAATTATAAAAGGAAGGTATAGGATCTTAAATGGGGAATGTGACAAAGTATGTGCCATACTCAAGGTCATGTAGCCAGTTGGCAGCAGAGCTGGAAATAGAACCTGAACTTCGAAAGTTCAGGCTTTACTGGCAGTGCTAGTGCCAGGGCCGACTTGGGACAAAATGATGATGGCAGCATTGTTGCCACTCCCTCAGCCTTCCCATTCTGTGACTGTTCTCTTCATGGATCCACTCAGGCTATTCAGGTCCTTGGGACCTCTCTCTATTTCTTCCCAGCTCTCCATTTCCAAGTGTGGCAGGCCATCTGTGCTTCCAAAATGGCCTGCACATACATGGCAAAAACTATCGTCCCACAAAAACCCCTGAAACTTGAGTTCTTGTATTTGAAGAGTAACCAAAGACTTAGGCTAAAGAATGAAAGTAAATGGTAGAATATTGGCCCTCAGGAGGCTGATGGAGGCTACTTCTCTCTTTTTTTTTTTTTTTCTTTTGAGACGGAGTGTCACTCTTGTTGCCCAGGCTGGAGTGAAATGGCACAATCTCAGCTCACTGCAACCTCCGCCTCCCAGGTTCAAGCGATTCTCCTGCCTCAGCCTCCCGAGTAGCTGGGATTACAGGCATGTGTCACCACACCCGGGTAATTTTGTATTTTTTAGTATGGACGGGGTTTCTCCATGTTGGTCAGGCTGGTCTTGAACTCCTGACCTCAGGTGATCTGCCTGCCTCGGCCTCCCAAAGTGCTGGGATTACAGGCATGAGCCACCATGCCCGGCCTACTTTACCTCATTGTTTTTCCCAGTCCCTAGAGTATAAATCTACATAGGAAGTACCTGCTTCACTTATGCATAACATCAAGGCAGGCCTTTGTCTATTAGACTTTAAACTTCTCAAAGCTAAGCCCCTTCTTTGAAGATTTCTACCACTACAATTGATAATGTAACTTCCTTTTAGTAATAACTGATATCAATATATAATTTAAGAGTTTACAAAGCACTGTCACAAACCTGATCACATTTGATTCTTACAACAAATCTATAAAGTTGCATTCTGAGCCCCATTTAACCAATGGAAAACTGAGACTTACCCCAAGTCATGGAGTACTCTTGAGAAGTATCAAAACCAAGTATAGAAAGGATATTGATTAGGCTATGAAGAAAGTAACTTTTAAGGGAGAAGAGCCCCAAATTTTCCTAGAGGATACTTGTTTCTTGAGGTAGGCAGAGAATGATTAGAGTAAGAAAACCCATAGTTGTAAAAGGGAGAATCTTAGAGATGGGACACCCTAGGGACTCAACATTAATGTTCCAAGGCAAATTTGTAGCCCTTATCATACGTGTAAGAGGAAAGAATGTATAGGAATACGATCATATAGCTAAAGATTACAGAAATGAAAACAACCATCGTAATTACCCCTGTGGCTACATAGACCTTGTCTTAGGCTGTTTGGACTGCTGTAACAAAACACCACAAACTGGGTGGCTTGTAAACAACAGAAATGTATTTCTCAGAGTTTTGGAGGCTGGAAGTCTGAGATCAGAGTGTCAGCACCACTGGGTTCTGGCGGGGGCTGTCTCCTGGCTTGCAGACTGCCAGCTCCTAACTATGTCCTTGCATGGTGGAAGGGGCAAGGGATCTTTCTGGGGTCTCTCTCTCCCCCCCCCTTTTTTTTTTTTTTGAGACAGAGTCTTTCTCTGTCACCCAGGCTGGGGTGCAGTGGCGCAATCTTGGCTCACTGCAACCTCTGCCTCCTGGGTTCAAGCAATCTCCTGCCTCAGCCTCCTGAGTAGCAGGGATTACAGGTGCATGCCACTATACCTGGCTGGTCTTTGTATTTTTAGCAGAGATAGGGTTTCATCATGTTGGTCAGGCTGATCTCAAACTCCTGACCTCAAGCAATCCACCGACCTCGGCCTCCCAAAGTGCTGGGATTACAGGTGCGAGCCACTGCACCCAGCCCATGGGATCTCTTTTATAAGGGCACTGGTCCCAATCATGAGGGCTCCACCCCCATGACTTAATCACCCCCAAAGGCCCCACCTCCTAATACTCTCTCCTTGAGGGAGTAGAATTTCAACTTGTGCATTTTTGGGGAGTAATATGGTCTGAATGTGCTCCCCAAAATTTGTATGTTGAAACTTAATGGCCAATGTGAGAGCATGAAGTGGGGCCTTTAGGGGGTAATGATGGGGTGAGGGCAAAGCCCTCATGGATAGGATTAGGATTAGAGCCCTTGTCAAAGGCCTTGAGTGAGTGGGTTTACTCTCTTTTGCTCTTCTGTCATGGGAGGACACAGCGTTTGTACCTATTTGTCCTTTCCATCCCTTTTGCTGTACGAAATTCTGTCCTCTTTGCCAATGATGGTTCAGGACCTACACACAAACCAATTCTGTCTCATAAGACGTAAGAGGATCTGCTAGGAGGCTTCTGAGGAAATCACCCGTCTCCTCTAAGAAAACCAAGGACATGACACTGTGTTCCTTCCTATGCACATTGTCTTATCTGGATCCACTACTGGGAATAGCCACATCAGCAGCATGGGGATGAAGCCAAGAAACAGAAAGAACCTCACGCCTGTAATTCCAGTACTTTGGGAGGCCGAGGCTGGCAGATCACCTGAGGTCAGGAGTTCAAGACCAGCCTGATCAACATGGAGAAACCCCGTCCATACTAAAAAATACAAAATTACCCGGGTGTGGTGACACATGCCTATAATCCCAGCTACTCAGGAGGCTGAAGCAGGAGAATCGCTTGAACCTGGGAGGTGGAAGTTGCGGTGAGCTGAGATTGTGCCATTTCACTCCAGTCTGGGCAACAAGAGCGAAACACCGTCTCAAAAACAAACAAACAAAAAACAAACCCTGAGTCCAGCCCTACCCAGCCTTCCTCTTTTGTAAGATAGTAAATTTTCTAACCGTTGAAGCCAGTTTAAGTCAGAGTTTGGTGAACCTCAGACAAAAGCACCCTTAAACAATAGGAAAGATTATCCAATCATAGATTGTTATTGCTGGAAAGGAACTCGAGATAATTCAGTTTAAAGCTCTTTCATTTTGCAGTGAGGAAATTGGGGCCCAGAAAAGTTGAGTGACATCTATACAGTGAAAAACAGAACCAGAACTGATGTCAGGCTCAAGGCTTCTGGTTATCACTCTTTCTCTGAAACGTGACCATCCATAATTTCATGGTCAAGGGAAGGGGTAACCAGAGAATACATGTGTTTTGAACACATTTACCTAAAACTGCATCACAGATGCATGGGACAGCTTTTGCTTTTGCTTTTGCTTTTCTAACAAGTGTTGCCCCATCTTTCTTCTTCTATCTTCCTCCCTCCTAGAAAGAAGACCTGATGCCTGGGAGTGCCATAGCCACTTTGCATCTGTGGGCAAAAAGCCAGCTCACTAAAAATGGCACAGTGATAAGATAGGAGCCTGGGAGTCTCCTCCCTAGCTCCAGAATAGCTAGTCTGGGAAACACAGATTCCCATTTGCTCAAGCTGGGTTGTATAAAAGTTGAAGTCAAAAGCATTTTTATTTTTGAGATGGACTCTCACTCTGTCACCCAGGCTGGAGTGCAGTGGTGCGATCTCGTCTCACTGCAACCTCTGCCTCCCGGGTTCAAGCGATTCTCCTGCTTCAGCCTCCAGAGTAGCTGGGATTACAGGTGCATGCCACCACACCCGGCTAATTTTTGTATTTTTAGTAGAGGCAAAGTTTTGCCATGTTGACCAGGCTGGTCTCAAGCTCCTGGCCTCAGGTGACCCACCCACCTCAGCCTCCCAAAGTGCTGGATTACAGGCGTGAGCCACCATGCTCAGCCCAAAAGCATTCTTAATGGATACTTTTTGAACCATTTCTTTCATGCTATACACTTTCCCTGGTGAACTGTGTCTGACTGCAACAACCAGAACTCAGCTAGACATTTTGCTGTTTTAAGATTCTATGCATTTACTGCATTTTTGCTGTTTTAAGATTCTATGCATTACAATGCATTTACTGTTCTTAAATATACCTGGCTCCATTTTTTTGCTTTTTATTTTGAACACATTTCAAACCTACACAAAAGTTGCAAAAATAGTATGATAAACTCCTGGGTACCTTTCATCTAGATTCACCAATTGTCAGTTAATGGTTTGCTGCATCTCCCTCTCATCTTCTCTACATATATGAAAACAATTTTCTGAACCTTTTGAAAGTCAGTCACAGATACCATGAACTTTAACCCCAAAATATTTCCATATGTATCCCTTAGAAACAAGGATAGTCTGTTACATAACCACTATACAATTATGAAACTCAGGAATTTAACATTGATACAGCACTATCATCTAAAGCATGGGTCATATGTACATTTCAGTAATTGTCTCAATGCTGTTTTACAGGAATACTTTTTTGTCTTGACGAGAATCCAACCCGGGTTGACACCTTGCATTTTAGTCATCCTATCTCTTTAACCTGGGATGGTTCCTCAGACTTTCTTTGTCTTTTATGAAATTGGCATTTAAAGAAAGAGAACAGACCTGTTCTTTAGTAGAATTTACCTGAACCTGGTTTATCCGGTAGTTTCCTTGTGATGAGATTTAGGTTACACAGTTTTGGCAGGAACAGGACATTGGTGATGTGTGCCTCTCAGTGCACCCCACAGAGGGGCATGTCAGCCATTACTGGTGGAGTAAATTTGATCACTTGATTACAGGGGAGACCATCTCTGGTTCATTCTTATGGCTATCATGGAGACAGAGAATCATCTTTCTTATATAATCCATGGGCTGCATGGAGTCATTCCCATGGTTTCCTGGATAGACTTTGAATTGCAGTGGCCTTTGGTAAGGGATGGGTTCAGGCTGTATTTTGAAAGCTGCATTTGGAATAAGTGGAGATTGCTCCCTCAGAGATTTAATTAGCCAGTTGCCAGATATTCTAGAAGCCAATGGGAAGGTATGAATAAGGACACAGGACATCTGTTTTTCCTTAAGGAGAGCGGAGCTTCCTCAAGTATCACCCCTCTACACCTGACGAAGTCAAACCGTCCTGTTCCCATGGAATCCTCAACCAATGTAGCCCTGATCTGTGATTTATATAAAAAGTAGCTGTTCCTTAATTTTCCCTACAATGGCTTCATTCTTACCTTATGAACCTGCTTTGTCAGGGTTCCCTTTGATTTATGGAAGATTTCAAACTCCCCAAATAACTATCCTTTTTCTTTTCATTAAAGTTAATCCCCACAAAGACACTTTCATTCACTGATTAGTCATGCCCCAGTGAGCCTTGCTAACCAGAGGCTAAGTTATTGATGTGTTAAAGATGTAATCTCTAAGTCTTGGGACCACTGAAGAAACCCCAACATGTTATTTGACAGTCAGAATCTCACAATGTATTGCGTCCTTTGAGCAGCCTTGGTTGCACGCGTTCCTTGGGGTCTATAAATCTCTCTGGCCCGACTGCCCATGGGGGCTGAGTTATTGTGGGGCTGAGTTTAGGCTGCCAACACACTGCCCTGCACCCCAGGACATTGTGGTGCCTTCTCCAGACTCCAGTTTCCATTCCCAGTAACGCACATTCAGCAGCAAATCTAGTACACCACAAGCAGCAGCTCATTGTTTCACGCCCTGCCCATGGCCTTCCTCATAAATTCACACCAACCCACAAGTAAACAGGACTGTAATTTGGGAGTGCTATCGGCTGCCAATGGCACTAACCCTTCCTCCTTCCCGTTGACTTCAAGCGATGTGTAAGCTTGGCTCTGCCACTATTGAGTCTTATTAGATGATGATAAGGCCCCAAGTGCACAGAGGAGCAGCCTGTGGAAATGTTTCATAGGCCCTCTCCAACCAATTTTACATTTGTGGATTAAAAAGAAGAAAAGAAAAGAAAAGAAAATCCCAGACCTTTTTACATATGTGAGTTTCAGTTTGGTTCACCTAAAGCCAATGTTTTTCATAAATGGCAAGACCATTCATGGGGCAGCATAGTGCCTGCATTATAAGATGTTTAGGGTTTAGCATCTTCAACGCTCACAGTAAGCGGCAGGAGCGACCTCCCTCAGTCATTGTGACAATCTCAAATGCCTACAATTTTTTTTTTCCTAAAAGCATGTTTAACCATCCCCCGGGAAGGAAGCACTCCCCACCTCTCCTCCATACCAGTTAAGAACCACAGGCTTAAACAAAAGAAATCAGAGCAGAAGGAGGGTACCAACTTCCTAATATTTGGGAAAGAACCATCCCAGGAAAACATATTCTTGATCATGGTGTTTTACTCTAGTTTTTTTGCTTTGTTTTGTTTTTTTGTTTTTTTCCAAATAACACCCATTTACTAGCACACTGTTCCACAGGTCAGAAGGCCAGTTGGGCTCCCCTGGATATCACAAGGCTGAAATTGAGATGTCAGCTGGGCTTATCTCAAGGTTCAGGGAGAGAATTGCTTTCAGGCTCATTCAGGCTGTTGGCAGAGTTCAGCTCCTTGTGGTTGCAGGACTGGAGTTTCTGTTTTCTTGCTGGCCGTCAGCCAGGACCTTCTGTCAGCTGCTAAAGGCCATTCACATTCTTTCTCACGTGCCCACTCCATCTTCACATGAACAATGCATTGAATCCTGCTCTCACTTGGAATCTCTTGACCTTTCTCTTGTGTCCCCAGCTGGGGAAAACTCTTGCTGAGCTTAACGGCTGGTCTAAGCTCTCCGGATGAGCCACTGATCATGAGATTGAATGTTGAGGCAATGTCAAATCACAATACAATTTTCTAATGGGTTACTCTCAGTTAATGTACCCAGCTCAAGGAGGACTAGTTTATTTTCTTAAATACAAAGTATTTTTTACTAACCGTTTCAATTACACGAGATAGATGAATACATTCTTCTAAAAACTCAGAGCACTGCACATACCTCCTTCAAGCACCTTGCCACAATCTTACCGCCCTCCTCCTCTCTCCAGGAGAAACCATGGTCATGACCTGGTGGGTATACAGCCAGACCACTCTCGCCACTTTGCATGCATTTATATGCACCCCAGAAAATGCATAGTATTGTTTCACGTGGGCATCTTTGTATAAATGATTACCACACTGGGCCGGGCGCGGTGGCTCAAGCCTGTAATCCCAGCACTTTGGGAGGCCGAGATGGGCGGATCACGAGGTCAGGAGATCGAGACCATCCTGGCGAACACTGTGAAACCCCGTCTCTACTAAAAAATACAAAAAACTAGCCGGGCGAGGTGGCGGGCGTCTGTAGTCCCAGCTACTCGGGAGGCTGAGGCAGGAGAATGGCGTGAACCCGGGAGGCGGAGCTTGCAGTGAGCTGAGATCCGGCCACTGCACTCCAGCCCCGGCGACAGAGCAAGACTCCGTCTCAAAAAAAAAAAAAAAAAAAATGATTACCACACTGTATACATAATTTGAAAGTTGTTTTTATCACCTACTAATATGTTTTGAGGGTTATCTATGTTAATCTCTAAAGATCTGAGTAATTTCTCTTAATGTACTGTGTATTGTCTTATTTAGACATTTGCCCTCATGATATACATTTACAATTTTCACGTTAACAAGCAATGCTGCATTGACAGGCTTGAATGTGCCTCCTTGTGCTTGGGTCTCTTTAAAGAAGATGCCTAGAAGTGTAATTGCTGGGCAGTGGCGTAGAAACTCTAGTTATAACAGATACAGTTAAATTGCTGCCCCCAAAGAGCAGAGTATGCTAACCTACAATTGAAACATTCCAATTGAAGATTTCTCTTTGTCCACATTTTCACCAGCACTAGATAATATCAGATTTAAATGTTGCCAGTCCCATAGGTGTGAACTAGCATCTCATTGTTTTATTTCCATTTCCCTGTTTGCTAAGGAGACTGAGTAACTTATATCTCTATTGGTCATTTACATCTCCATTTTAAAACTGTGTATATTCTTTGACCATTTTTAAATTTGATGGTCTCTTTCGTGTTAATTTACATTCCCATTTTTTTCCTAGTCCTTTGTTACATAAAATGTAAAAAAAAATTTTCACCAAGTTTCAAATATTTTTTTTTTCTCTGAGACAGAGTCTTGCTCTGTCACCCAGGCTGAAGTGCAGTGGCGTGGTCTTGGTTCACTGCAACCTCTGCCTTCCAGGCTCAATTGATCCTCCCAACTCAGCCAGCCAAGTAGCTGGGACTACAGGCACACGTCACCATGCCCAGCTAATTTGTGTATTTTTTGTAGAGATAGGGTTTCTCATGTGGCCCAAGATGATCTTGAACTGCTGGGCTCAAGTGATTGCCCGCCTCAGCCTCTTAAAGTGGTAGGATTACAGGTGTGAGTCACTGGGCCAGGTCATGTTGCTAAAATTTTAACATTTTTTATGATACCTTTTGTTGGAGAGAAGACTTAATTTTGATGTAGTCAAAAATCATTTTTTTCTCTATAGTTTGCATTTTGGGGGCCTTAGATTAGTAAGCCTTCCCCAATATTACTAATATTACTTCCGGAGTATTACTAAGATCATAATGATAATTTCTACATTTTCTAATAATTTTTTCTCCTAATAATAATTTTAATGTTTTATTTTTTATACTTAGGTCTTAAGCCATCTGAAGTGTGTGTGTGTGTGTGTGTGTGAGATGCAAGATGATTTTCGTTTCTTTCACACTGCTAGTCAATTGTCTCAGCGCCATTTATTGAATAATCTGCTCTTTCCCCACTGATTTGAAACACCAGCTCTACCATGCACCAAAGTCCCATGTCTACACTCCTGATCTATGTTTTTTATTTGTTCCTGTGCCAAT
This sequence comes from Trachypithecus francoisi, assembly GCF_009764315.1. NCBI lineage: Eukaryota > Metazoa > Chordata > Mammalia > Primates > Cercopithecidae > Trachypithecus > Trachypithecus francoisi. Next base: position 28,930,153 of record NW_022681472.1, on the reverse strand, counting down.
CCCATGCTGTTTTAATTACCTTAGCTTTGTAATGTGTCTCGATCTCTCATGTAGTAAATCTTTACTCTACATCCCTTTGGGACAATTATCTTGGTTATTCTTAAACATTTACTCTTCTTTGTGAATTTTACAATTGGTTTGTCAAGGGCTATGAAAAACTATGTTGAGATTTTGATTAAAAGTATTTTAAACTTACAGATAAATTTGGGAAACATCATACAGATATTTTCAAAGACTTGCAAAAATGAGACAATAAAATGTAAGGGCAAAGATGTGGAATTTCAGTCAAGAGTTTTTGAATGCCTACTATGTGCCCAACATTATTCTAGTCAAAACCTATCAAAAGAAAGGCAAACACAGTTTCTAACTTTAGGGAATCTGCATTCTAGTGGGACAGGCAAAAGACAGACAATTAAACCAACACGTAAACAAGACATTGCTGATTGTCATAAATGCTACAAGGGAAGACAACTGAGGCTGCTGAGAGACTGAGCACTTGCGAACAGGCTCTCCAGGAGTCCAGTTGGCGCCAAGACCCAGAGAATGAAGAGCAAGAGAGAATGTTTCAGACAGAGGCCCGAGGGTCAGAGGCTTGAGGTGGAGAAGACACGGCCTTGAGGAACCCACAGAAGCCAATGTGGAGCCAAGGGCCAGATCGTTAGGGGATCATAGGCCACAGTATGGAATTCAAATTACATTTTATTTGCAGTGAGAAGCCAGGAAAGGATGAGAAAAAGGAGGAGTCAGAGATTGGGGCAGGCTCTTAACAGTAACAAAGGTGGAAGTGGATGTCTTCTAGAACTATCATTTACTGTGTTATTTAAACAAATATTATTTACTGTTTTTCCTGTTGCTACTTTCTCCTTTCTTTTCAATCTTGATCTTTTGTAGGAAAGTAATCCCAGGTTATCAAGGGATTTTTCGATGGCATTTCTTGAAGTAACCTGGCAAATCAACCCAGTTCTCTTCATTATTTTACTGCTTGGTAGCAGCTGTGCAGTGCTGTTTAGCTAAGGTGGAAAAGAAATCGAGTATCTGAGTAATATTTCTTTTTTCTTCCTCTTGGCGGGAAATAAACTCAGACTTTAATGTGATGAAAGTGGAGTTTGTGCTGAAACTCAGTGGGACCATCACCAGCTTAGGGGACATTTCATCTCCTTTCTAAAGTGCTTGTCCCCGTGCTGCTGTGGGGGACACCGAGGAGTAGACCTTGATGGCAGAACTTTCCCTTGCTCCGAGGCTCATCCCCTACTCCAGCTTTGAAGGTATCAATGATGGGGAATAAATCACCAATGGATGTAGTCTATTTTATTTAGCTTATCAAAAGCCTCAGCGAGGCTCCACAACAACTAGTAATAAAAATATTTGGTTACCGTAGATGCGATTAAGTGTAATGTTTTGTTATGGATCAGAAACTGACTTAGAAACAGGAAGCAAAGAGTACAGGCAAACTCTGGGCAGAAACACACCAACATCAGAATCCTCCATTACCTGTACTCAGCAGTGGCCTTTTAAAAATTGCTTTTGTAAAGCATACAAAGCACGCGGATCTTCAAGTTTACAAAAGGCGGTGTTAAGAACTCTAGAGTTTGACAGATCTGTCCTTGAGCAAGTAATTTAACCAATAAGTCTCATATTTCTGGTCTGTAAAATGGAAATGATTGTTCCTTTTCATTAGGGTGATGAGGATGAATGAGATAACACATTTTCTCTCAATGCCTAGGGTTCCTTTGCTACAGCTTTTAGTCTTATTTCTGAAAGTAAATACGAAGCTATTAGGGACAAAGTAGAGAAAACCTCAATGAAGCTGTACGTTAAGCGTGAAGAATATATGGAACATGTGTCCCCAAACATACTTACCATCCTCACTCAACTCTGGGCTTCTTCCTGCAAAACCATGTATCTCATCTGCTGCTGTCACCTTCCTCCCGCGGGCTGAGCTGGAAAGCCAGGGCCCATCCTCAGGAGCTCAGCTCCCTTCCCACCCCCACCGCATCCCGCCCACTCCTCTAATCTTGTCTCTAAATACTGGTCACTTTTTTCCCTGCCTTCCAGCCCTTGCTTTAGACTGGAGGTTAGCAAACTCTTTCTGGAAAGTGTCAGGTAATTATTTCTTGCTTTGCCAACCTTACACTCTGTTGTAGCTACAGTAGTTTCCCCTTCTCCATGGTTTTACTTTCTGCGATTAACTGGCCTCAATCCAAAAATAGGTGAGTATAGTACGATAAAATATTTTATCACAGTATATTGCTATAATTATTCTATTTTATTATTGTTGTTGTTCATCTCTTACTGTGCCTAATTTATAAGTTAAACTTTATCACAGGTATATACGTATAGGAAAAAACACAGTATATATCTAGCCTCGATTTCAGGCATGCACTGGGGGTCTTGGAACATATCTCTCTTGTGTAGTGGGGGACTACTGGATGCAACCCTGTGATTCTAGTACAAAAGCAGTCATAGACAATTACCGTATATAAAATAATGGATGTGGTTGTGTGTACCAATAAAACTTTATTTACAAAAGCAGATAGCGGGCAGGGTTTCACCCTCCAGGGTATAGTTTTCTGGCACCTGATTTAGACTCCTAAACTCTTTCTCTGGGATTAAGACCCTCAGGGCTCCCTGTAGGCCTGATCTAATTTTGTCACTCCCACTTTAAAAACCTTTCAATGGCTTCCTGTTATTGTTGCAAAATGTGGACTTGGATCATATCATTAGTCATTAGAATCACTTGAGCTGCTTTATATATGTATTTATTTTCTATTTTGAGACAGGGTCTCACTCTGTCTCTGAGGCTGGAGTGCAGAGGTGTGATCATGGCTCCCTGCAGTCTTGAAATCCCGGCCTGAAATTGATCCTCCCGCCTCAGCCTCCCAAGTTGCGAGGACTACAGGCACACACTACCACGCCCAGCTCATTTTTTGTAGAGACGGGATCTCACCGTGTTGCCCGGGCTGGTCTTCAACTCCTGGCTTCAAGTGATCTTCCTGCCTCAGCCTCCCAAAGCGTCAGGATTACCAGTGGAACCACTGTGCCTGGCCCTGAGCTGTTTGTTAAAATGCAGAGTTCCAGGCCCCTCTCCAGAGCCACTAAAACAGCATCTCTCAGGGGCAGGCAGTGGGGCTGGATTTAAACAAGCCTCCCAGAGAATTCTAATTCAGTGTTTCTCAAAGTGGGGTCCGTGGGCCCCTGAGGGGTCCCCCATATGCTTTTGGGGGGTTTGTGATGCAGTAAGGAATAATGGAGTATGTTGGGATGAGAGGAGACCCTCACAGGGAGGTGATGGCCGAGCATAGTCCTGGAGGGGGTGAGGAAGCCATCCTGAGCTGTCCCCGGGAGAGTGTTCCAGCAGGAATATCAAGTTTAAAGCCTCTGAGGCTGGTGTGTCTGGCAGAAAGCCACTGTGGCTGGCTTGCTGGAGGGAAGAGGGGAGAAAAACAGAGCAGTGAGAGAGGAGGAGATGAGGCCTGAGAGGAAAAGAGCCAGGCAGGTGGAGCAGGACCTTGGAGGCCATTGAAGCAGGGCCTTGGAGGCCATCTGAGTAAAAGGCCATTGGCTTTTACTCAGAACAAGATGGGAGCCACCAGAAAGTTTGAGGAGAGGAACTATGCAAGCTATTCCAAGAATGTAATCAACTCTTCCTCCTTCCTCGCACACTTCTTTCCTTCCTCATTGTGTATGATTCTTCCTCCTCCTATTGGCTGTAAGTTCCTTGAGGACACAGGTTCTGTCGTACCCATCTTTATCCCAGTATCTAGCAATGCCTAGAGCCACACAGCCAACACTGACAAATGCAAGAATGCCACTGTGTTCCTCTGACATGATTCTCATTGGAGCTGGTAAGAACTGCTTAAGAAAAATGCAGTGCAGACTTCCTCAAATACATATTTTACACATTTCTTTTTCCTTTTTTTAAGACAGACTCTCACTCTGTCACCCAGGCTGGAGTGCAGTGGCACGATATCCACTCACCACAACCTCTGCCTCCCAGGTTCAAGCTGTTCTCCTGCCTCAGCCTCCTGAGTAGCTGGGATTACAGGTGCACGCCACTGCACCCAGTTAATTTTTGTTTTTTTAGTAGAGACGGGGTTTCGCTGTGTTGACCAGGCTGGTCTCGAACTCCTGAACTCAGGTGCCTACCTCAGCCTCCCAAAGTGCTGGGATTACAGGTGCGAGCCACTGTGTCTGGCCTATGAGTTTATTTTTCTGTTAGTAATTTAATGTGTGATATACAGTTGAAAAATGCAGGAGTTAAGGGCACTAGTCTCCACTTCCCGCACAGTCAAAAATATGTGTATAACTTTGTACTCCCCCAAAACTTAACTACTCAGGACCTACTGTTGACCAGAAGCCTTCCCCATTTGTAAACAGCTGATTAACACAAATTTTATATGTTACATGTATTATATACTATTATATACTGTATTCTCACAATAAAATAAGCTGGAGAAAAATGTTACTAAGAAAGTCATGAGGAAGAAAAAAATACATTCAGTATTCTTAAGTGGAAGTGGATCATCATAAAGGTCTTCATCCTCATCCTCTTTATACTAAGCGAGCTGAGGAGGAGGAGGGGTTGACTCTGCTGTCTCGGGGTGCAGAGGCGGCAGAAAACATGAGTATTTAAGTAGACTTATGCCGTTCAAACCCATGTTGTTCAAGGGTCAATTGTATTGTCTTTAAAAAAAAAAATTCCATCAACAAAAGCACATCACAGAGAGCCAGAAATCAACATGCTTTTCCTTTGCAATCATAAATAAATCAGAGTAAAAAATTAGTATTTTCTGGATGCATTTCTGTGACATTAGAAAAGCAAATCCTCTTCTCTGTTTTGGGCCATCAGGGAGTTTCACAATCTCTTTTCCGCTCTTCTCAGAATGTAGCTGGCGTCCTGTGTTGCTTTGTCCCCTGCCCCTTCGTGAGGATCTTTCTGGTCAGCGTTACCCTCAGGGCCATGCCGGCCCGACACCCTAAGGCCAGAGCTTGGGCACTGCAGGATTCGGTTTCCTCTTTTCATTCTAGTTCAACTTTCTCTTCCCCTAGTTGACACCCATGGCCTCCCTGGCTACCCCCATTGCTGGAGGCCTTGGGAGCTGAAACACACCTGCCTGTGAGAGGACCCCGATCCTCCTTCCCTTTATTTCCAAAAAGGGGATCAGGGAAGCAGCAGTGCCCACACACCTTTCCCCACCTCCAAGAGTCTTAATCCTAGTGGAGGAGAGTTTAAGGAAGTGGAATGCCACTGCTCAGAGAGATGGGTATTTTAGTCACCACTTATTTGTGTGTGTGCATTTTTTTAAGTGCACAAGTGTGGCCCATACAATGCTTTAGTTCTTCTCAGGGACTGTCTTTTCTTTTAATTCTTATTTATAATAAAAGTTGAATGGCAGGCTGGACATTGTGGCTCATGCCTGTAATCCCAGCAATTTGGGAGGCCGAGGCGGGTGGATCACTTGAGGTCAGGAGTTTGAGACCAGGCTGGCCAACATGGCAAAACCCCATCTCTACTAAAAAAAAAAAATTAGCCAGTTATGGTGGTGCATGCCTGTAATTGCAGCTACTCAGGAGGTTGAGGCCTAAGAATCCCTTGAACCAGGGAAGCAGAGGCTGCAGTGAGCCCAGAATGTACCGCGCTTCAGCCTGGGTGACAGAGCGAGACTCTGTCAAAAAAAAAAAAAAAAAAATTGAATGGATTCTCTTGCCCTGTGTCTAAGAAGTCATTTTTAAATGCTTTGAGATTGCAGTTTTCTGCTAAGAGTTTTCTCGGTGCAGGAGGGATCCATAGCTCTTTACCTCTAGACAGGAAGCTCTGCTCTGTGCCTTCAGCTCCATAAGGCAGCGATGTCCCCATTTTTCTTTCTGTGGTGTGTCTAGCACTAGCACCATGCCCATCATGTGGACGGCATGCTCAATTAATATTTGTTAGATGAATGAGTGTGACACATTTCATAATTTAAAAAATTAACATCTGCCCTCCCCAACACTTCCTTCTACCCCAAAACCCTTGCTACACCCCACTTAGGCAGACACAGAATGGAGCTGATTGTCTTGGGAATCGAGTGACTGGGAAGGAAGGACTTTTGAGGAAACTCAGGGCAGAAACCATTGATTAGGACAAGTATTGTTCTAATCAGAAGTAGATGTCCTGCAGAGAAGTGAGAAGCCAGGAGAGCATGGATGAGTCCTCTGCTCTCTCTCTCACATCATTCCTACAAGCCACATCCCAGGTGAACAGATGACAAGAGAAACCCCAGGTGTGTCTCAGGAACCTGAGAGAGATGAGAGCTGAGCCCCAGCCTCTGGTTAAGCCCAGGAGGAGGTGGAACCAAGACACCAGTGCAGACATGGCTGTGCAGGCCTCACCTGGGAGCCGTGGGATGTTCCCCATGAGCCTGAGGGTAGCATAAATGGTGGATAGCCTGCTCTATGGGCCCAGCTGCAGAACATCCCTCAGGCTGGATGTGGCACCCTAAGAGCACAAGGAACTGACAGTCACTTGGAGGCCTTGAGGTTGGGAAAGTGGGTGGATACAGCTGTGACCAGCCATAGAAGCCCAGAATGATTCAGCGAGTCCTTCACAGAGGTTAGATCACATCTAGGACCAGGCCTCCATCTCCAGCTCCCCTTCCCAGCTGTAGTGCAATGGAAGCCTCTCCAGCTCTTAGATCCAACCTGGGGAGATGGAAGGAAAACTCTAGATTGACTGCAAGTAAGTTTCTCCTACACCGAGGGAGCCTTGCTAGAAACTCAGATCAGTTATAAGAAAATACATGTATTTTCTTTCATAACAGAGTATATGGGAAAAGAATCATGCTCACTACTAATGAATGAACAAATGAGTCGCGGGAAGACTGTGTATGACAGATGTTCACCTTTCTTTTCATCCCTTTTCACCTTATTCTCATAAGCCATAAATGCAGAACTGAATTCAGAAGATCTACTGGATGACACCTGTTTCGTTATTGGTAACAATGGACCCAGCACTGCCAAACTCTGTACAGAGATGCGTGGATTGGTCTCTGTCCTCAAAAATCTGCATGCAGCCTGAGTGGACAGGACTAACATGCTGAAACAAGTAGAGGATGACAGAGGTGCTACAGACTTGGCTACTGCTCTGCATAGGTCAGAAGTTGTATTAGTTTGTTCTCACACTGCTAATAAAGACATACCCGAGACTGGGTAATTTATAAAGCAAAGAGTTTTATTGGACTCACATTTCCACATGGCTGAGGAGGCCTCACAATCATGGCAGAAGGTGAATGAGGAACAAAGTGATGTCTTACATGGTGGTAGGCAAGAGAGCATGTGCAGGGGAACTCTCGTTTATAAAACCAGCAGATCTCACGAGACTTATTCACTCTCAAGAGAACAGCAAGGGAAAGACCCACCTCCGTGATTCAATTGCCTCCCACTGGGTGTAATCCCACCACATGTGGGAATTATGGGAGCTACAATTCAAGATGAGATTTGGGTGGGGACACAGCCAAACCATATCAGAGGTGCAGAGAAAAGTGGGACCTACATGGACTGGAGAGGGGAAAAAAAAAGGCAATTATCTTGTGATTGCAGGGTTTAGGCAGCAGTATGGCTCAGTCTGGGGATATAATACCTCGAATTAGATCAATTGGTCTTACCCTTGCACCTACTTATTTAAACAAACTTGGTATGTGCCAGGCATTCTTCTAAGCCCTTTACAAATAATATTTTGTTCAATCCTTAAAACAACCTGTGAGGTAGACTATTATTATCCATGCTTTTAAAATTGTGGTAAAATATATGTCACATACAATTTACCATTTTAACTATCTTTAGGTTTATTATTCAGTGGCATTGAACTCATTCAGTGTTGTGTGACCATCATACTACCCATTTCCAATCTTTTTTACCATCTCAAACAGAAACTTCACATTTATTAAACAATAACTGTCCATTTCTCCTCCCCCTAGACCCTGGCAACCACCATTGTACTTTCTGTCTCTATGAATTTGCCTATTCTAGGTACCTCACATAAATGGAATCATATTTGTCCTTTTGTGACTGGTTTATTTCACTTAGCATGAAGGTTCATCCCTGTTGTAGCATGTATCAGAGCTTCATACCTTTTTTTCCTTCAGAGTAAAGGAGGGAAAAATAATTTGATTCCTTTTTTAGACTGAGTAATATACATATATATGTATGTGTGCATATATATATGTATATATACACATTTTATTTATCCAGTTCATCTATTGATGGGCATTTGGATTGCTTCCACCTTTTGGCTATTGTGAATGAATGCTGCTACTAGCATGAGTCTTCAGATAGTGTGAGTGCTTGCTTTGGGTTCTTTTGGGTATTTACCCAGAAGTGGGATTGCTGGATCATATGGTAATTCTATGTTTAAATTTTTAAGGACTTGTTATGCTGTTTTCTACAGTGGGAACAACATTTTACATTCCCGTCAGCAAAGCACAAGGGCTCTGCTTTCTCCACATCCTCACCAATGCCTGTTATTTTCCACCATTTTTTTTCAACTTTGATTTTAGTTTTGGGAGTACACATGCAGGTTTGTTACATGAGTATACTGCATAACACCAAGGTTTGCGATACTAATGATCCTGTCACCCAGGTAGTGAGCATAGTGTCCAAAAGATAGTTTTTCAACCTCACTTCTCTCCCTTCCTCCTCCCCCTACTAGTCCCCAGTGTCTATTGTTCCCATCTTTATATCCACTTGTACTCAGTGTTTAGTTCCCACTTGTAAGTGAGGACATGGGATATTTGGTTTTCTGTTCCTGTGTCAATTTGCTTAGGATAATGGTCTCCAGCTGCATCCATGTTGCTGCAAAAGACATCATTTCTTCCTTTCTTATGACTGTGTAGTATTTCATGGTGTTTATATACCTCAGTTTCTTTCTCCAGTTCACCACTGATGGGCATCTAAGTTGACTCCATGTCTTTGCTATCGTTTTCCACCATTTTCATGATGGCCATCCTAATGGGTGAGATGTGTTATCTCATTGTGGTTTTGATTTTCATTTCCTTAATGACTAGTGATGTTGAGCATATTTTCCTGTGTTTATTCACTAGGCTAGAGTGCAGTGGCACAATCATAGCTCATTCAAGCCTCGAACTCCTAGATTCAAGAGATCCTTCCTGCTTCACATGGCCTCCCAAGTAGCTAGGACTATAAGTGCATGCCACCACACCTGGCTGTTTATTTTTATTTTTAGAAACAGCACCCTGCTATGTTGCCTAGTTTGGTCTTAAACTCCTGGTCTCAAGCAGTTTTCCTGCCTCTGCCTCCCAAAATGTTGGGATTATAGGCATGAGCCACTGCACCTGGCCTCTGTCCATTTTGAGTTGGGTTGTTTGTGGTTTTGTTGTTGAGTTAAAGGAGTTTGTTATATATTCTGAATATTAATCCCTTATCAGATACATGATTTGCAAATATTTTCTCCCATTTTATGGGTTGTCTTTTCACTCAAGAGTGTCTTTTGATGTACAATTTTTAATTTTGATTTATCAATTTTTCTTTTCTTGCCTATGCTTTTGGTATTATTATCCCCATTTTTCAGATAGAAAAATTTGGCCCACAGAAGTTAAGTCTCTTGTACAAGACCATACTGCCCTTGGGCGATGGGGCTGGAGTTGTGACCCCAGCACTTTGCTGCAGATCCAATGAGAGTGGCCACTCTGCAGCTGCCTTCCTGTTGCTGAGCGTGGGATAGCACCTGATACAAAGCAGGCATTCAATACATATTTATGGAAATAATGTAGAGAGCTGCTCCATGACTATTTCCAGTTTTCTATGCTTTGCCTGAGCAAATTTTAACCTGTGTTGCACTTGTTACTCGTATGTAAAGTGGAAACTACCTAATACTCTCACTGCAGACAGAGGAGATATTAATAGCTCATCAATCGACTATCAGCCATGCACACTGTAAGGCATTATTTGTCAGGGATGGCATTGAGAAATAAAACGTGCTCTTTGAACCCAAATATTTACTGGTTGGGAGAATAAGATTCATGAAATAAAGGAAGAAAGTAATAGAAAAATTAGTATAAAAGCCAAATGAGGCTGACTATCATTGCAGGAGGAAAAGAGTGTGGGGAGAGATGATGGGAGAGGAGGATCTGCAAATACGAGTAGTGTGTTAGTATGCTCTCCTGCTGCTAATAAAGACGTACCTGAGACTGGGTAATTTATAAAGGAAAGAGGTTTAACTGACTTACAGTTCAGCATGGCTAGGGAGGCCTCAGGAAACCTACAATCATGGCAGAAGGGAAAGCAAACGTGTCCTTCTTCACATGGCGGCAGTGAGGAGAGATGCAGAGCAAAGTGGGGGAAAAGCCCTTTATAAAACCATCAGGTCTCATGAGAACTCACTCACTATCACAAGAGCGGCAAGGAGGTAACTGCCTTCATGATTCAATTACCCCTCACTGGGTCCCTTCTGTGACACATGGGGATTATGGGCACTACAATTCAAGATGAGATTTGGGTGAGGACACAGCCAAACCATATCATTCTTCCCCTGGCCACTCCGAAATCTCATGTCCTCACATCTTTAAACATAATCATACCCTTCCAACAGTCCTCCAAAGTCTTAACTCATTCCAGCATTAATCCAAAAGTCCAAGTCCACAGTCTCATCTGAGACAAGGGAAATTCCTTCGCCTATGAGCCTGTAAAATCAAAAGCAAGTTAGTTATTCCCAGATAGAATGGGAGTACAGGCATTGTGTAAATACACATATTCCAAATAGGAGTAATTGGCCAAAATAAAGGGGCTGCAGGCTCCATGCAAGTCCAAAATCCAAATGGCACAGTCACTAAACCTTAAAATTCCAAGGTGATCTCCTTTGACTCCATGTCTCATATCCAGATCATGCTGATGCATGATCTGGATGGGCTCCTACAGCCTTGGGCAAGTAGGACAGAAATGAGAGAGGAAGAGAGATAAAGTAGGGATGGTATGGTGGGAGAAAGGAATTGGATGAATAAAGAGCTGGAAGCATAAATAAGCATGATATGTCTCAGTTATAGTAAATTATCAATATGAATGGCTGGACTGGAAGACTGAGTCAAGATGTACTCATTAGACTACAGACCTGGGCCAGCCAAATTGCGACAGTTCTGAACGCCAAGCTAAGGGTTCTGGACTCAGCATGTAAGCAGAACCCATTACCTAATTCACAGGGTCCAGTGAAAAATGAAAACATAAGCCCCTTTGTTCAAAAATGATTAAGAATTTCAAGACAGTGCAGCAGAGATCGAACCAAACACAGAGCCCTCCCGAGCACAGGACCCTGTGCAACTGCCCAGGTCCTACACCCATGAAGCCCACCTTGTGTGCAAGCCTTATGTTAAGAATGCATTGAAAGATTTTGAGCAGGAAAATGCTGGATTGGAGTTGTTTATTAGATGGATCAGTTGTCGGGGGCTGCATGGATGGATGGGGATAGAAAGTGGAAGAGGGACACCTGATAGGAAATCACTTGACTTGTCAAGGTTCGTGGTTGTTGTAGGAATGGAAAGAAAGGTCACATGTGATGTGATAGGATAGATCCCTGTGCATTTGGGCTGGGAGGGGAAGAGCGCAGGCCTCCATGAGATCACCATAAGTTGAGCCTGGATCTTGGAGAAAGCTGTTATCATTGAGAGAAAGAGGAAGTGTGGAAAGGGGGAGCCAGCTTTGGGAGGCTGGTGCAGAGTAACCAGCCTTAGTCATGCTGAATGGGAGATAAGGGTAGGGCCTCCAAGAAGAAATGTCCAGCTGGCAGCTGAAGATGAGGAAGAAAATCCTGGCTTGGAAATGTAGCTTTGAAAGATAATGGGGTTGTGTAACTGTTGAAGTTGTGAGTCCGTATGCCATTTCTTAGGAATTAGGTGGATAGATAAGCAGAGTGCTATAAAACAGATGAGGACTTTAAAATAATATTTTCTACCACCACTTCAAGGAATTGGGCAATTTGCTGTGATGTTGGATCTAGCAGCCTGGAAGGTTTTTCCAGTTGCGATTTCCACAAGGTGGTTGTGCAGAATAACAAATCTGTTTTCATCTATCAGTGTTAAAACATGGTTTTTAAAATAAATGCAGGATTATTGCTAAAAACTTATCAGCATTGACTGTCAGAGGCTCTCCTGGAAGGTTCCCAACCCCCCTCTTCTCCCTTTTCTTCACTTTTTAATGATCCATTTATTTTTCAGGCAATTCTTTCAGGAATTTGAAAGTTTAAGCAAGGGTTACATGGAGAACTAACAGGAAATGTCTCATCTTTCCAAGTTTATTGTTGAGAGTGGCCAGATGTCATTTGTTTGTGAGTGGGAAATGGGAAGTTAGATCACAGAACGTGAAATTTAAAACTCCATGTTTTTTTAAATAACGGGGAGTGCAATGGAGAAACACGGGGAAGCCACTTTTGACTCCTCTGACTGTGTTAGCAGTGTAGGGGGCAGTGCTCGTGAGAAAGATGTTAATATGAGAACATGTTTCACTGTCTGCAAGCCTTGCTCCCTTCGAGGTCTGTGTGCAAACAGCTGGTCTCCGCCTGGCCAAGCCAGGGTGTTTGCGAGCTCTCTGTGGATCTGCTGTAATTATAAACCCCACGAAGGGCCAGGAATGGAGGCCAGAATGCTTATTGGTCACCGTGCCCCAGAATAAAGAATCAGAAAGTAACTTATAAAGAGTCCTGCAGTATTTAGCGCTAATAAAAGCGATTATATTGATTTTTTAAAATTATATTTTCAGCCTCTGTGGTTTAAACTCTGGGTTAAACACTTCCCAACGGCTCGGGCTGGCTCAGCTCTAACCCCTGGTCTCTAATTGCTCACTAGCTGTCCCGGAAATACCCTCTTCGTGGCTTGCTGTTGCTGCAGTGGGCTTTGGCAGGCTTCCGCTGGCCAGGTGTTGTCCCCAGCAGTCGCCATGGCAGCAATATACAACAAAGACTCTGAGGGGCTTGGAATTGACAGGCCGGAGGTGGGGCCCGAGTTCCTGTCTCCAACCCACGATTTGCTGATCCATCTGTCTTCCTCAGAGAGAGAGGGCGGATAGTGCAGGACTGTGCTTCCTTGGAAGACGGCAGGCTCCAGGCCAGACAAACGAACATAAACTTGAAATTGGGCCAAATATGGGACATTTAATTGAATGGGAGGATACAGAGCAAAGGGATCCAAGAGCAGCCCCAAGGTTCAGAGCTTCTTGGCTGGTTTTGCAAAGGAAAAGGAAAAGTCTCCACCTACCTGCTGGACTTTCTTCTTCTTTTTTTAAAAAAAATTTATTATTTATTTATTTATTTATTTAATTTTTACAGAGACAGGGTCTCCTTTGTTGCCCAGGCTGGTCTCAAACTCCTAGCTTCAAGCAAAGCTTGGCCTCCCAAAATGCTGGGATTACAGGTGTGGGACACTGCGTCTGGCCCCTGCTGGACTTTGAAGGGCACAGGAAGGATTTCTCTTCAACCCTTACCTCTCTCTTCCACTCAAAGTTATTTAGCAGGTTTTTCTTTCCTGGGCCCTGTCTAAGATCCTGAAATCTCACATTAGTCTCTTCTTGGGGTTAAATCATTAAAGTTCCATTTATACAAATACTAAGCCGGTGCAGCCAGCCCATTGACCAGCCTTGTCCACCATACTGGCTACTTGGTCATCTACTGTCACAGTGCCCTGGGATGGGAAACACAGCTAACAAGCTTTTTAAAATTGTGGTAAACTATATATAACATAAAAATGACAATTTTAACCATTTCAAATGTACAATTTAGTCTCATTACGTACAGTTGCTGTCTTGTGCAACCATCACCACCATCGGTTTCCAGAACTTTTTCATCATCCCAAACAAAAACTCCATACCATTAAACAATAACTCCCCATCCCTCAGCCCCCCTCCCCTGGTAACCTCTATTTTACTTTCTGTCTCTATGAATTTACCTATTCTAGGTATCAACCATATAGGTGAAGAGCTGAGGCTCAGGGAAGGAACTTGCCAAGGTCACGAAGCTATAAGACACAGCCTGGGATGTCTGCCTGCAGAGCTCACACTGACTCTACAGCCACTGATCCATAGCTTCAGCAAGGGGGTCTTTCTAGCAAGGCTCCCCCAGGGTGAGAGTAATGGTGGGGATTCAGCCAACCCTTTATGTTGACATTGTGCATTCCTGCAATTTATCTAATTTGCTCTTCTTCATAATATTCCCATCTGACAGATGAGCAAGAGGTGAAGTGACCCTTCCAACCGCACAGCTCAGAGTCATTCGTTTTTTTTTTTGAGACGGAGTCTCGCTCTGTCGCCCGGGCTGGAGTGCAGTGGCCGGATCTCAGCTCACGGCAAGCTCCGCCTCCCGGGTTTACGCCATTCTCCTGCCTCAGCCTCCCGAGTAGCTGGGCAGAGTCATTCTTGAAGCTTCAACTGCAGGGCCATTGTTTTCCTGTTCTCCCCGCTCCAAGGCCTCTCCTCTCTCCTTGGCCCAACTCTCTGACCATGATGCAGGTACTTGGCAAATTTAAATGGGAAGGACTGCCTTTAAAAACAAATGAACCCCTTTCGAATTAACATCTTCTGTTGAATGCCATATGAAGAAAAATCTAGGGGTTTGTACTGGTTTCCTGAGGCTGCCAGTAACAAATTGCCACAAACTAGCTGGTTTACAACAACAGAAATCTGTTCTCACAGTTCTGAAGGCCAGACATTCAAAATCAGGATGGCACTTGCTTGAAGGATCTAGGGGAGAATTCCGCCTTGCTTTTTCCAGCTTCTGGTGGCTCATGGCAATACCTTGACTTGTAGACATATCCCTCCAGTCTCTACTTATGCCTTTGTATCACCTTCTCCTCTCTTATGAGAACACTTGTCATTGGATTTAGGACCCACACTAATCTAAGATGATCTCACATGTAGTTTAATTACATTTATAAAGTATACTTTTCAACAAGGTTACTTCTATGGTTTGAATGCCCCCTCCAAAACTTAATGTTGAAACTTAATCCCCAATGTGGCAGTATTGAGAAGGTGGGGCCTTAAGAGGTGGTTGGATTGTGAAGGCTCCGTCCTCATGAATGGATTAGTTCCATTCATGGATTAATGAATTAATAGGCTCATGGATTGGTGGGTTACCATGGGAGGGGAACTGGTGGCTTTACAAGAGGAGGAAGAGAGACCTGGGCTAGTACATTAAGATTCTCAGCCCCCTTGCCATGTGATGACCTGTGCCATCTGGGGACACTGCAGAGTCCCCACCAAAAAGAAGGTTCTCACCAGCCTTGGCCCCTCAACATTGGACATTGGACTTAGCCTCCATAACTGTAAGAAATAAACTCCTTTTCTTCATAAATTACCCAGTTTCAGCTATTCTGTTATAAACAGCAGAAAACAGACTAGGACAGTCACATTCACAGGTTCTGGGCAGGATGTATCTTTTGGGGACCATTCACCCCCAGGCTTCATGGTGAATGACTGACTAGAAGCAGTGCCCTCCAAGTTGGTCCTTTTGAACGCATCAATGACAGTGGACAAAAACATTGGCCGCTGATTGAACTTCAGATCTGTCTTGAACAGGGAGCCACTGGTACCTGTGTGGGAACCAGCACCATCACCCGGCATCCCAGCCGGACCCACCACTGCAAATGTTCCTACATTTTGCTATTGCATAGAATTTCCCTTTGGGGGTTATAAATGTACCTGTAGCAGGACGAGCCGCAGACAAAACTCCTCAGACACCGGATTAAAGAAGGAAGAGGTTTTTTATTCGGCCGGGAGCATCAGCAGACTCGTGTCTTAAGAGCCAAGCTCCCCCAGAAAGAAATATTTGGCCTTTTTAAAGGCTTACAACTTTAAGGGGTCCATGGGAAAGGGTCGTGATAAATCGAGCAAGCGTGGGAAACGTGACTGGGGGCTACATGCATCAGCTAACAGAACAGAAAGTGTTACAATGCTTTTTTTCATACAGTGTCTGGAATTTACAGATAACACAAGTAGTTTAGGCCAGGGGTTGATGTTATTATTATTACTTTGTTTCTCTCTCTCTTTTCTCCTGTCTTTGAACTAGGCAAGGTGGGGGAGGAGGGCAGCAGGAGTAGTAGTGGTCTCCTCCCTTATACCTTCTTGCTTAGTTTTTTACTAGAAAAAAAAGAGAAAAGCAAAACAGCAAAGCAAAGTTCAAACCCCACCAAGCTGCATCACAAGTCTGTATATAATGTTCTCCTGTTGCTCAAGGAAACACCCCCACAAAGGAGTTTTATTGAATGTTTTGAACTGTGCCTCAGTGTAGAGGACATATAATGGGTTGGAACATCTGATCATTTCTTTTTGGAAAAGAAACTGGGTCCTGGTCTGGAACATACCCTTTGATTTTGTGCCACATGGACATAGTGATGTAAAGCCTGAGATCCCCAGCTTCCCAGGAAGATGTTGCATTGATAGATTCTGGTTCCACTCTGGCCAAGAGACCTTACCCACTAACTCCTTGCCATATGAATTGCTTTCTAAGCTACAATTCTCCTTTTCTCTCGCCTTTCTAGCCCATTTCATACCGAATTTAAAGAAGCTTACAGTGGACCTTTTTTTGGTACCAAAGATCTTTCCCTAGCAGGCTGCCTCATTTCTCATCATTCTCAGCATGGCTCAGGGTCCACGCTCTCCTTGAATCTTTCCCTCCTCACTTCTGGCCTCACAACTCAGGCCCTGCTCTAAAGTCCCAAAGGATACATTGCTGCCTGCCTCCCCAGCATGTGGCATCCCCCTCACCAGTGAGGCCAATTTCTTGCCTCCCTGTATTCGCCTTCTATGTCCAGGACCAACATAATTGTATGTGGCATAGTCAGAGCTGTTTGAGTGACACTGGAAGCCCCTAGTATTCCTGGGTTACCCCCTGACCCCCACCAGATAGGCAGCAGACAGTTTCTCAATTCAATAGCTTCATAAATTTAATTCATTTAAAAATAGTTTTATTTTTACTGATTTTTATTTATCCTGAAAAATGGTTGTGAAAGTTCCTAGCTTTGCTTCTTTTAAATGGTCTATTGCTCATTTTATTATTCAGACCTCATCCTTGCTTTAAAAAAGAAAGGGAAGCATCGAATCCTGAGATCTGACCATTTTTGTCTGTGACTAATTCATTTTAACAGAGAATCAGTGTGATAGGAACCACTAGTCATGCATTGCTTCTGCATGGCTCGCTCCTGCTAGGAAATGAAGCAGGATTCTCCGACACCGGGGTGCTGGGGGCAGCCCCCCACAGCTTCGTCATCGTTGAGTGCATGGCTGTACAGTCAAGGGTAGAGAATGGCTTCTTCACCCTCTTCAGAGGTCCCTGCCAGGAGCCCACACAGAGCCAACCGAGTCAAGCACTGCTCACTTGCTTTTACAAGTGTTTAATCCTCCCAGCAGGCCTGTGTATACAGTTCTATTATTATCTCCAGTTTAAAATGAGAAAGCCGGGGTCCCGAGAGGTTAAAGTCTCAGAGGTGGACCCCAGCTACCTGGCCTCAGAGTCTGTGCATTTGACCACTGTGCCCCCTGCTGTGTCACAGGCCCCCTAAGGCAAGAGGGGCACCAGCCACCAGGCCACACTGCAGCCTCAGGGAAGAGAGAGTAGGCATTTGAATCATATTCATTAGGTACAATGCAATGTGGAAAGTAAATCCAGCATATTGCAGTTAGTGTGACAAGAATCCCATAGGTTAGGATGAAGGCACTATTTATTTAGTTAGTTAGTTAGTGATGTTATTTATGCTATGTTATTTAGTTAGTTAGTTAGTTAGTTATGTTTTGAGAAAGAGTCTCTCTTTGTCGCCCAGGCTGGAGTGCAGTGGTGTGATCTTGGCTCCCTGCAACCTCTGCTTCCCAGGTTGAAGCAATTCACCTACCTCAGCCTCCCAAGTAGCTGGGATTACAGGTGCCTGCCACCACACCCAGCTAATTTTTGTATTTTTAGTAGAGACGGTGTTTCATCCTGTTGACCAGGCTGGTCTCAAACTCCTGATCTCTGGTGATCCACACACCTTGGCCTCCCAAAGTGCTGGGATTATAGACGTGAGCCACCATGCCCAGCACTATTTTTTTTTAACTTTTAATTTTTCCTTTCTTTCCATTTTCAGGTTAAGGTCACACGAAGGCACTGTTTTTATCACTATTTTACTCATGAGGAATTGACAGTTCCTTGACTGGATTCGCCTAGGGTCATTTGTGGATAAAGGGAGGAGTCAAGATTGGAACCCAGCCTAGTTCTTCCATCCCTAAGTCCAGGCTTTCTGGTTCCCAGGAGCACGCCTTCCCACAAGTGCTGAGGCAGTGCCTGCTGGGTCTGCTTTGATCATGTGGAGAAAACTCGCTTCCCCCAAGACCTCTTTTGCACCTGCCTGCTCTTTAGTCTGAAGTCCCCCAAAGCCCCACTTCTGTTGGCCTCCGCCCCTGCAGGTGCCCCTGCTGGGTGGGTTCACTGTTTATTCCCGCACCTGACCTGGATGGAGTGGGTGCTCCTTACCTTGTTCCTGGTAAGGAGGTTTCCCCCAGAAAATCCCAGTTAAAATGCAAATGTGTTGCCTGGCAGAGACTCCTGGAGTTTGTGCATTGGTTCCTTCTCAGAGAGCAGAATTCTGAGGGTTGGGACTTGATAGGACTGAAGGACACAGTATGGGGAGCTGCAGGGAGGACAACGGGCCTTGGGGAGTTCAAGTGCGGGATGGAGGACCCCAACCACCATGGAAGAGGGAAGAGGAAGCGGTGTTGCTGTCGGGGAGAGACAGAGATAGAATGGGCACTATCCTCTCCAGCAGCACCCTGGGGTGTCCGGCCCTCAGGACACAGTGAGCCTGGCCGCCTCATAGACGATGAGCGAGGCCCACTGGCAGAGTCCAAGGCTGGATTCTCCCCAGTCCTGGAAAAAGGCAAAAGGAGCAGGTTTCCCCGAGAGGGCCCTGGAAGCAAGCTTAGCTACCCACTGCTCCTCTGCTACTCAGGCAAGTGTCCCCCTGCCCCTTATAGGACAGCAAGTTGGGAAAGGATCCATCTCTAACCCCACCCACCCCAAGTTCATCGAGCAGCTCTGCGCCCCCTCTGGAGGCAGGGTATCTCTCAGACCCTTCCCCAGGCCATACATACAGATGCACTGTACGTGGTGATGGAATCACACTGTCCAGAGCATTCCGTGCCTCACCTTTCCCATGTACAGCTATCGGACCTGGCACTGTCACTGACGGCGGTGTGCTGTCATCTTTTGAAAATAGCTGCGTTATATTTCATCACATCACATCGCGTCATATAAGCCAGTTGCCCACTCATGAATTACAGACTTGTTTCCAACCTTTTGCTGCTGCAAATACTGCCACAACTGGCATTTGGGTACCAGTTTCTTGTGTACATGGAGCAATTTGTTTTCTAAAGACATGCCATGGACCGCTGAGCTTGCTGATCACGGCCTGTCCTTAGGAAAGGAGAGAACAGAAATGAGTTTTCCTGGGCAAAGGGGCTCAGCTTTGGAAACTCAGCTTCAAGCTGCCCTCCAAGCCATGCCAAGGGAGCGGGTGAATCATTTCACCCAGATTTCTGAGCCAACCTCAGTGAGAATGACCATGAGCGAGAATCTCACACCAGCCAGGCCAGCCTCTCACCTCTTGTTCCGGGGAACAGAGGCAAACCTGCATCATTTTCTGTAATGCCAGAGGAAATCCCCAGATAAGGCAGACACCCTGATGCCTCACAGAAGGCACTCCCACAGAGATGTAAACGGATGAATGCTTTCTTCATCACAGTTCACAGTTCTCAATGGCCCTCCAGGGCTGCCAAAAAACCTCTCTTAGCTCACTGCCACTTCTGCCGCAGCCAGACACAGCACTTCCTAGAAAATCGTCATTCCATTTACTGTTTATTCTTGGGGTGGATTACTGTTTCCCATAAACTCTCATAGCACTAAAGGTAGAGTTTCAGTAAATCTCATCAGATGTCCACATGAAGGGGAAAAGATGTCCTTTAGTTTTAATGTGCCAGAGAAAAGGAAACCATGACACTATTTTTAAGTTAGTGACAAAAGCCAGCAATGGACAATTCTAGCTAGGGGACCCAGTGCTGCTTTACAGTTGCTATCCCTACCTCTCTAAAAGGCCAGGGCGCTACCTGGCATGTAAAGATACCAGGAGGACTGTTCCTTCATTACACTTTGGAGTACCTGAATTCTCATATTTGTCATTGACAGATTGCATTTTAGTCAAATCTGTAAATCACTCACAAGAAGCTCATTATTTTTAATGACTTTTTTGTTAACATATTTTTATCCTAATCAATATTTGAAATAATGAGCTTAGTGTGATAGTTTTATTTTTTTCTTTCTTTTTTTTTTTTTTTTTTTTTGAGGCGGAGTCTCACTCTGTCGCCCGGACTGGAGTGCAGTGGCCAGATCTCAGCTCACTGCAAGCTCCGCCTCCCGGGTTTCCGCCATTCTCCTGCCTCAGCCTCCCGAGTAGCTGGGACTACAGGCGCCCGCCACCTCGCCCGGCTAGTTTTTGTATTTTTAGTAGAGACGGGGTTTCACCGTATTAGCCAGGATGGTCTCGATCTCCTGACCTCGTGATCCGCCCGTCTCGGCCTCCCAAAGTGCTGGGATTACAGGCTTGAGCCACCGCGCCCGGCCAGTTTTATTTTTTTTCTAATGCCCATATCAAAATGTCATATGTTACATAGCACCTAGAATGCTCTGGAGCCTGGAGCAGCGGCACACTCTGCTAAATGCTGGACCGTATTGGATCCCAGATTCCAGCC